>NC_133336.1:204843589-206212339 GCF_042186555.1 Aquarana catesbeiana
TAGGGGAGCTGTATGATGTGATTTGCTGGAGGCAATGTGATGCGATTTTTTCGGGGGGTGTTGTGATACAATTTGCAGGGAGCGATGTGAAGCCATTTGTGGGGGGTGTTGTGATGCGATTTGCGGGGGCTATGTGATGCGATTTGTGAGGGTGTTGTGATGCAATTTGCGGGGGGTGTTGTGATGTGATTTGTGGGGAGCTGTATGATGCGATTTGCAGGGGGTGTTGTGATGCGATTTGCGGGGGCTATGTGATGCGATTTGCGGGGGGTGTTGTGATGTGATTTGCAGGGAGCGATGTGATGCCATTTGTGGGGGTGTTGTAATACGAATTGTGGGGGGCTATGTGATGTGATTTGTGGGGGTGTTGTGATGCAATTTTTGGGAGGTGTTGTGATGCGATTTAGGGGAGCTGTATGATGTGATTTGCTGGAGGCAATGTGATGCGATTTTTTCGGGGGGTGTTGTGATACAATTTGCAGGGAGCGATTTGAAGCCATTTGTGGGGGGTGTTGTGATGCGATTTGCGGGGGCTATGTGAAGCGATTTGTGAGGGTGTTGTGATGCAATTTGCGGGGGTGTTGTGATGTGATTTGCGGGGGCTATGTGATGCGATTTGTGAGGGTGTTGTGATGCAATTTGCGGGGGGTGTTGTGATGTGATTTGTGGTGAGCTGTATGATGCGATTTGCAGGGGGTGTTGTGATGCGATTTGCGGGGCTATGTGATGCGATTTGCGGGGGTGTTGTGATGCAATTTGCGGGGGGGTGTTGTGATGTGATTTGTGGGGAGCTGTATGATGCGATTTGCAGGGGGTGTTGTGATGCCATTTGCGGGGCTATGTGATGCGATTTGCGGGGGTGTTGTGATGCAATTTGCGGGGGTGTTGTGATGCGATTTGCGGGGGTGTTGTGATGCCATTTGCGGGGCTATGTGATGCGATTTGCGGGGGTGTTGTGATGCAATTTGCGGGGGTGTTGTGATGCGATTTGCGGGGGTGTTGTGATGTGATTTGCGGGGGCTATGTGATGCGATTTGCGGGGGTGTTGTGATGCGATTTGCGGGGGTTGTTGTGATGCAATTTTCTCAGGACGATGTGATGTCATAGAAATTCATCTTTACTTGCTCTACGCCATTTGCAGGTAGGCAATGCAAGAAATAATGCAATTGTAATTTATTTATTTATTCCTGGAGGGAGGAGGGGAGGAGAGGTTTGCATAGCTAAGGGGCAGTAACTTCCTCTGACACTGCCGTAGCTATGGAAACCTGACCTGAAACCTATCACGCTGCTTGTGCTGCACTGAGCATGTGCGAGATCTACAAGGATGAGATCCAGGAAGAAATACAGTCTGGCTTCAGATGCCCACACTTAAGATGGCCACGGCCTGCTGAAAGTTTATAAAATAACAAACTAATGCTATAATCTAACAAAACGGACCTTAGTTTACAGACTAACTTTACTAGAATACATTAAGCTTGTATATTATAGGGCTATTTTTATTTAAAAAGTATACATTCGGCCGGAACACAGCTTTAAAAAAAGAAAAAAGACCAGTTTTGCGGCGCGTTCAAAGTGCTTGGAAGTGCTGCCCATTCATTTCAATGGGTAGGGGCGTTTTGGGAGCGCTATTTATAATGCTCATAACCCGCCCCAAAGATGGTGCTTGCAGGACTTTTTCTAATGTCCCACAAGCGCACCGCCCAAGTGTGAAAGAACTCATACAAATAAATGGGAGGCAGTTTTCAGGCGCTATTTCTAGTGCTAAAATGTCTGAAAACTGCCTCAGTGTGAAGGGGGTCTAACAAAAATACCAGAGATTCATCCAGATGGATTAAATCAATGCTGATCAACTTCCACCTCTTTGCAGCAACTTCAATCAACCTCCCCCACACCGGTGAGCAAACAGGTCACTTACCAAAAGGTTTGTCCCCACAAGGCCCAGACACGCTTGTTTATATCCTTCCAGCAGCGCCAGTCCGCTCAAGCCGGCTTCCGATGAGAACAGACTGTGCCACGGAATGTCAGACCTCCAGGTAGTATCTCCAATATCACCCGAGGTATCCAGACAATGGCCGCAATCACATTACATAGAAAAGAAAAAGCCTCCATAGTGCATAATCCTTAAATATATATAGAATCACAGATTGTACACTTCCATCATATACACGAGTATACACAGAACTCAGAGCACACACCGCTCCGGACTGCAGCCGTGTATGATGGAGTCCAGGCAGTGACATGGAGGCTTTTTCTGTTCTATGTAATGTGATTGTGGCCATTGTCTGGATACCTCGGGTGATATTGTATTTTTGCACATTATATGTTATACAGACTGAAGTAGCTGTGAATTTTTATTATTGATCAGTATTGGTGGAGTTATCACATCTACATTAGAAGTGTTGGTATTCGGACACATTGTAGGTTGCAGATTTCTCATTTGTCTCATCACACATTTTATCACTAAGTGTAGGGCTCTATACATAGAATTATATTATACTATTTGTACTTCTATATCAGACTTCCTGCTGGCGGCTGGTTTTCATTCATTCGATTTGCACAAAGTTGTTCATGTTTTTTAGCGCAGATATTAAATGTTTTATATTTTTATATCCAGCTTTAGAGAACTGTCTGATATTGGTGATATATAAAGACAACCAGGAGATGAAATATATCTCCATTATTATTAGGTTTATGTAGTTTAGACATACACTATATTATCAAAAGTATTGTAACGCCTGCCTTTACAAGCACATGAACTTTAATGGCATCTCAGTCTTAATCCTCGTACACACGATCAGATTTTTGGATGACCGTTCGTCCATTTTTTGTGGCATGCTAGTCTCATATCGAAAGTGAAGAGGTTACTCTCCATATGAAAATTCCCTTCTGACAGAATACAACTTCAGAAGTGACGTGATGTGTTGAATAGTTTTGTATGTATTCTTTCGTTTCTTAGCATGCATAGTCTTGCTCTCACAATTTATTTTGGATTAAACAAAAATCAGATGCTGAGTTCACGTACGATAAAAATTTTATAGCCTGCACATCCAGCTTTTGTCAGACGAAAAATCGGAATTGGCTGTCAAAAGCACCATACTAACGATCATGTTGGATTAGAAGGCCTGGCTTGCAGTCTCCACTCTAAATAATACCAAAGGTGTTCTATCGGGTTGAGGTCAGGTCTCTGTGCAGGCCAGTCAAGTTCCTCCACCCCAAACTCACTCATCTATGTCTTTATGGACCTTGCTTTGTGCACTGGCAAATCATTTGGTGGAGGGGCGATTATGGTGTGGGGGGTATTATGGAGTGGGGGGAGGGGGGATTATGGTGTGGGGGGAGGGGGGATTATGGTGTGGGGGGTGTTTTTCAGGGGTTGGATTTGGCCTCTTAATTCCAGTGAAGGGAACTCTTAAGGCATCAGTATACCAAGACATTTTGGACAATTTCATTCTCTCAACTTTGTGGGAACAGTTTGGGGATGGCTCCTTCCTGTTCCAAAATGACTGTGTACCAGTGCACAAAGCAAGGTCCATAAAAACATGGATGAGCGAGTTTGGGGTGAAGGAACTTGACTGGCCTGCACAGAGTCCTGACCTCAACCCGATAGGATGCCTTTGGGATGAATTAGAGCAGAGTCTGCGAGCCAGGCCTTCTCATCCAACATTAGTGCCTGACCTCACAAATGTGCTTCTGGAAAATTGGTCAAACATTCCCATAGACACCCTCCTAAACCTTGTGGACAGCATTCCCAGAAGAAATTAAGCTGTTATAGCTGAAAAGGGTGGGCCAACTCCATATTGAACTCTACAGACTAAGACTGGGATGCCATTAAAGTTCATGTGTGTGTAAAGGCAGGTGTCCCAATACTTTTGGTAATCTAGTGTAATAGTCTAGTATTGGATATTTAGGCTCCATGCACACTGGCTTGATACATTGCTGCTACTATAGGAGTTTTGTATTCTGCCTGTAGAAGCAGCTCCATGTTCCAAGACATACTTTGAGCTCAATGTTTAGAGGCAGGAAAAAAAAAACTTCTGGTTCGTGTTTCTGATTGGAGCTTTCTGGCAGAAAAAATGCAAAACTCTCCTAAACTCGTCTAAACTTTGTACAATAAAATCTCTATATGAAAGTGTTTTTCTGCCAAGGGAACTGACATTTTTTAAGCCCAGTGTGCATGGAGCCTTATGGAGTCTAAAGATGGAAAGTGATGACATTTTCATATTTCTATATTATTTATGTGGTTTAGATATAAAACTGTCCCAGAATATTATTGTCTCAGTCAGTCCTGTTATACTCACTCTAATTCCTCTATCCGGCTTGTTGTCAGAGCTTCCATCAGATCCCTGAAATGATGACCCTCCAGATTGTTCACAGACAGGCCCAGTGTCCTCAGTGTCTGGTTATTTCTTATTCCAGATGCCAGGTGGGGGCAGGAACTGTCTGTCAGGTGATTATTCTCCAATCTGTAGAAGAAGAGAAGAATGTTACCAGAAGAAAATGAATTTCTCCCCCAGGAATGAATGTAACTATTCTCTACATGAATGGAACTCATTTCTCTTTATTGGAATCATTAATATGAGATCACTTTATAAAAGACGATCGATCATCTACACTATTGGAGGATTTCTCTTTTTGTGGACCCCAATTACTAAATGTGACATGAGAAGTGGATGAGGTGGTGTGATCCATTCATTATTCCTGTATGGGGATTGGACCATACACACTCACACTGACCTCTAGGCTTTCACCTCCAACCTTCTGCTAAGTCTTGGATTCAGTTGTGGAGATTCACTTTGATGGTCACAGAAGTCTCACTCATGTTGTGGAAACTTCATTGACTAAAAGTGACACCATTGTACTTTGGGATTTCCTTTGAACATCATGGTGGAGGATTTGATCTTATGGTGTGGAGAAGATTTTATTATTACCGTTCTTTATTTGGAACTTTTTTGAAAATGTTGTACTAATATTGCTGCACTAATTTTATATCTGCTGATTATAAATTCTCTTCATTAGTTATCAGTGAAATAGTCTCCATACCATTGTTATATATACACTTATAGGGAGTTTTGTGATGAGGAGTCTCACTTTTATTGTTATATTGTCACATTTATATTGTGTGAATGTTATATACTAGTGCTGCAGTCTTCCATATTATACTAGATGTGATAATTCCACCAATAGGGATCAGATATAACAATTCCATTCACTACAAAAATACACTTTCATACATGTGAGGAAGGGCAGATCTCCTCCAATCTATTCACAGATACTTCAATCTATATAACATATAATGTACAAAAATACATAAACATGAAGAGCAACAAAGTTATCTTACAAAATTACAAATATCAAGAGAAAGTTCATAAATGTGAAAAAGCAGATTTCCTACAAGCCATTCACCACTACTTCCATCTCCAATCACCATACAGTGACTTGTGTAGTAAGACCCCTTTCACACTGCAGAGCCGATAAAACAGCCCTAAATCTCTGGTCATTTTTGCGGTGCTTTAGCTGCACTTTTCGTGCCCTAGTGGGCCGGTGACAACAGAACCTTAAAGTGGAACTCCACCCATATTTTAAAGTAATTTCCCTCCAAATCCGCTGTGTGTGCTGATAAAGAATTGGCATATTTTTCTCTTAAACTCACTTTTATATACTGTATAGTAGTCGGCACTTCCTGTCCTCGGCCGCGGCCCAGCATTTCCTCCCCCCTCTGCAATGCCTCCTGGGAGATATTTGTCATCAATCCCAGGAGACAATAGGCATCGCTGGGCTGTAGCATCGCTTTTGTTGCCATGGTTACCAAAGCTTCTTATACACAGTGATGGGCGGTGGGGGAGGTGGCTGGAGCATCTCAGCTCTGATGACATACAGAGCCCGGGGGAGGGGACAGACACACCATGTACTGATTTATAATAGAGGAATATGATGGGGCAGTTTTAAGGGGGCAATTCTGATGGGGCAATTCTGATGGGGCAGTTTTAATGAGGGCAATATGATGGAGCAGTTTTGATGGTGGCAATATGATGGGGCAGTTTTGATGAGGCAGTTCTGATGGAAGCAATTTTTATGGGGCAGTTTTGATGGTGGCAATATGATGGGGCAGTTTTGATGGGGCAGTTTTGATGGGGGCAGTTTTGATGGGGGCAGTTTTGATGGAGCAGTCTTGATGATGGCAATATGATGGGGTAGTTTTGGTGGGGCAATTCTGATGGGGCAGTTTTGATGTGGGCAATTCTGATGGGGGCAGTTTTGATAGGGGTAATATAATGGGGCAGTTTTGATGGTGGCAATATGATGGAGCAGTTTTGATGGGGTAGTTTAGATGGGGGCAATTCTCATGGGGTTAATTTGATGGGGAAGTTTTGATGGGGCAATTCTGATGAGGGCAATTTTGATGGGGCAGTTTTGATGGTGGCAATATGATGGGGCAGTTTTGATGGGGCAGTTCTGATGGGGCAATTCTGATGGTGGCAATATGATGGGGGAAGTTTTGATGGGGCAATTCTGATGGGACAATTTTGATGGGGCAGTTTTGATAGTGGCAATATGATGGGGCAGTTTTGATGGGGACAGTTTTGATGGGGTATTTCTGATGGGGGCAGTTTTGATGGGGCAATATGATGGGGCAGTTTTGATGGGGCAATTCTGATGGTGGCAATATGATGGGGCAGTTTTGATGGGGCAATTCTGATGGGGCAGTTTTGATGGTGGCAATATGATGGGGCAGTTTTGATGGGGTCAATTTTGATGGGGGCAACATGATGGGGCAGTTTTGATGGGGCAATTCTGATGGGGGCAATATGATGGGGGAAGTTTTGATGGGGGCAGTTTTGATGGGGGCAATTTTAATAGGGGCAGTTTTGATTGGGGCAGTTTTGATGGGGCAATTCTGATGTTGGCAATATGATGGGCAGTTTTGATGGTGGCAGTTTTGATGGGGCAATTCTGATGGGGGAAATTTTGATGTGGCAGTTTTGATGGTGGCAATATGATGGGGCAGTTTTGATGGGGGCATGTGATGGGTGTTATGATACACTTTGCTGGGGGCAATGTGATGCGATTTGTGGGGGGTGTTGTAATGCGAATTGCGGGGAGTGATGTAATGCCATTTGTGGGGGATATTGTGAAGCAATTTGCAGGGGGCTATGTGATGCGATTTGTGGGTGGTGTGATGTGATTTGCAGGGAGCGATGTGATGCCATTTGTGGGGGTGTTGTGATATGATTTGTGGGGGGCTATGTGATGTGATTTGTGGGGGTTTTATGATGCAATTTTCGGGGGGTGTTGTGATACGATTTGGGGGAGCTGTATGATGTGATTTGCTGGGGGCAATGTGATGCAATTTGCGGGGGGGTTGTGATACGATTTGCGGGGGGTGTTGTGATGCGATATGCGGGGGGTGTTGTGATGCTATTTGCGGGGGTTGTTGTGATGCAATTTTCTCGGGGTGATGTGATGTCATAGAAATTCATTTTTACTTGGTCTACGCCATTTGCAGGTAGGCAATGCAAGAAATAATGCAATTGTAATTTATTTCCTGGAGGGAGGTGGGAAGGAGAGGTTTGCATAGCTAAGGGGCAGCAACTTCCTCTGACACTGCCGTAGCTATGGAAACCTGACCTGAAACCTATCACACTGCTTGTGCTGCACTGAGCATGTGCGAGATCTGCAAGGATGAGATCCAGGAAGAAATACAGTCTGGCTTCAGATGCCCACACTTAAGATGGCCACGACCTGCTGGAAGTTTATAAAATAACAAACTAATGCTATAAACTAACAAGACGGACCTTAGTTTACAGACTAACTTTACTAGAATACATTAAGCTTGTGTATTATAGGAGTATTTTTATTTAAAAAGTATACATTCGGCCGGAACACAGCTTTAAAAAAATAAAAAAGATCAGGATCATAACAACAGCAATTGTCTTCAGGTAGCTTTAGGTGCACACTGTGCAGAGGACACAGTACACTAATTGTAAATACTGTAGCTGTCTGCCTGTGGTATTAATAGGATCAGAAGAACACCACTAATTTTCTTCAGGTAGCTTTAGGTGCACACTGTGCAGAGGACACAGTACACCAACTGTAAATACTGTAGCTGCCTGCCTGTGGTATTAATAGGAACAGAAGAACACCACCAATTTTATTCAGGTAGCTTTAGGTGCACACTGTGCAGAGGACACAGTACACTAACTGTAAATACTGTAGCTGCCTGCCTGTGGTATTAATAGGAGCAGATCAACAGCAATTGTCTCCAGGTAGCTTTAGGTGCACACTGCAGAGGACGCACTACACTAACTGAAAATACTGTAGCTGCCTGCCTGTGGCATTAATAGGATCAGAAGAACACCACTAATTTTCTTCAGATAGCTTTAGATGCACACTGTGCAGAGGACACAGTACACTAACTGTAAATACTGTAGCTGCCTGCCTGTGGTATTAATAGGAGCAGAACAACAGCAATTGTCTCCAGGTAGCTTTAGGTGCACACTGCAGAGGACGCACTACACTAACTGTAAATACTGTAGCTGCCTGCCTGTGGTATTAATAGGAACAGAAGAACACCACTAATTTTCTTCAGGTAGCTTTAGGTGCACACTGTGCAGAGGACACAGTACACTAATGCCCTGTACACATGATAGGGTTTTCTGATGGCTCCATCACACATTTTCCATAGGAATTTCCAACACACAAAGTTTGAGAGCTTGCTATAAAATTCATTGTCGGAAATTCCTATCGTGTGTACACAAATCCGACGCATAAAGTGCCACGCATGCTCAGAATAAATTAAGAGACAAAAGCTATTGGCTACTGCCCCGTTTATAGTCCTGACATACGTGTTTTACGTCACCGCGTTCAGACCGATCGGATTTTCCGACAACTTTGTGTGACCATGTGTATGCAAGACAAGTTTGAGCCAACATCCGTCAGAATGTACGATCAATGTCCGATCGTGTGTATGGGCCATAACTGTAAATACTGTAGCTGCCTGCCTGTGGTATTAATAGGAGCAGAACAACAGCAATTGTCTTCAGGTAGCTTTAGGTGCACACTGTGCAGAGGACACCGTACACTAACTGTAAATACTGTAGCTGCCTGCCTGTGGTATTAATATAGGATCAGAAGAACACCAGCAATTTTCTTTAAGTAGCTGTAAATACTGTAAAAACACCTACCTGCCTGTCAGTAGTAGGGATGAGCCGAACACCCCCCTGTTCGGTTCGCACCAGAACATGCGAACAGGAAAAAAGTTTGTTCGAACACGCGAACACCGTTATAGTCTATGGGACACGAACATGAATAATCAAAAGTGCTAATTTTAAAGACTTATATGCAAGTTATTGACCTGGGTCCTGCCCCAGGGGACATGGATCAATGCAAAAAAAAGTTTTAAAAATGGCCGTTTTTTTCGGGAGCAGTGATTTTAATAATGCTTAAAGTGAAACAATAAAAGTGTAATATCCCTTTAAATTTCGTACCTGGGGGGTGTCTATAGTATGCCTGTAAAGGGGCGCATGTTTACCGTGTTTAGAACAGTCTGACAGCAAAATGACATTTCAAAGGAAAAAAAGTAATTTAAAACTACTCGCGGCTATTAATGCATTGCCGGTCCGACAATACACATAGAAGTTTATTGATAAAAACGGCATGGGAATTCCCCACAGGGGAACCCCGAACCAAAGTTTTTAAAAAAAATGACGTGGGGGTCCCCCTAAATTCCATACCAGGCCCTTCAGGTCTGGTATGGATATTAACCACTTGAACACTGGGCACTTAAACCCCCTTAATAACCAGACTAATTTTCAGCTTTTGGTGCTCTCACATTTTGAATGACAATTACTCAGTCATGCAACACTGTATCTATATGAAGTTTTTGTCCTTTTTTCACACAAATATAGCTTTCTTTTGGTGGTATTTAATCACCGCTGGGTTCTTTATTTTTTGTGCTATAAAAGAAATAAGACCGAAAAATCGGTAAAAAAATGCATTTTTCTTCGTTTCTGTTATAAAATTTTGCAAATTAGTAAATTTTCTTCATATATTTTGGCCAAAATTTATACCGTTACATATCTTTGGTAAAAATAACCCAAATTAGTGTATATTATTTGGTCTTTGTGAAAGTTACAGCATCCACAAGCTATGGTGCCAATATCTGAAAATTGATCACACCTGAATTACTGACGGCCTATCTCATTTCTTGAGACCCTAACATGCCAGAAAAGTACAAATACCCCCCAAATGACCCCTTTTTGGAAAGAAGACATTCCAAGGTATTTAGAAAGATGCATGGTGAGTTTTTTGAAGTTGTAATTTTTTCCCACAATTCTTTGCAAAATCAAGGTTTTTTTTTCTTGTTTTTTTTTTCACAAAATTGTCATATTAGCAGGTTATTTCTCACACACAGCATATGCATACCACAAATTACACCCCAAAACACATTCTGTTATTACTCCCGAGTATGGCGATACCACATTTGTGAGACTTTTAAACAGCGTGGCCACATACAGAGGCCCAACATGCAGGGAGCACCTTCAGGCGTTCTGGAGCACCCAGGCCAATTCTGACATTTCTCTCCTACATGTAAAAATCATGATTTATTTGCTAGAAAATTACATAGAACCCCAAAACATTATATATGTTTTTTAGCAAAGACCCTAGAGAATACAATAGTGGTCATTGCAACTTTTTATCTCGCACGATATTTGCGCAGCAATTTTTCAAACGCATTTTTTTGGGGGAAAAAAACTGTTTTGTGCTTTAAAAAACCAAAACAGTAAGGTTAGCCCAATGTTTTTGCATAATATGAAAGATGAATTTATGCCGAGTAAATAGATACCTAACATGTCACCTTTCAAAATTGCACACGCTTGTGGAATGGCGCCAAACTTCGCTACTTAAAAATCCCCATAGGCGACGCTTTAAAATTTTTTACTGGTTACAAATTTTGAGTTACAGAGGGGGTCTAGGGCCAAAATTATTGCTCTCACTCTACCGATCGCAGCGATACCTCACATGTGTGGTTTGAACACAGTTTTCATATGTGGGCGGGACTTACGTATGCGTTCGCTTTAATTTTTTTTTTTTTAATTGTTCATTTTACTTTAATTATTTTAGTTTGACACTTTTTTCCAAAAAAAAATATTTTTGATCACTTTTATTCCTATTACAAGGAATGTAAATATCCCTTGTAATAGGAATATGGCATGAAAGGTCCTCTTTACAGTGAGATATGGGGTCAATAAGACCCCACATCTCACCTCTAGGCTGTGCCTGAAATAAAAAAAAAAAAAACGATCCTGGCTTTGATTGTAGCGGTGAGTCGGTAGAAGCACCGGAGGGCAGCGGGAGGGGGGGACGTCCCCTCTCGCCTCCCGTAAGAACGATCAAGCAGTGTAACAGCCACTATGATCATTCTTATGGCGTAGGTTATCGCCGGCTGAAAAAGCTGATATCTGAATGATGCCTGTAGCTGCACCCATCATTCAGATATCCCCGCACAAAGTCAAGGACGTCGTATGACGGCAGGAGGGAAGTGGTTAAAATGCTTTTTTTTTAAAACACAAAGTTGTCCATTTAAACAATATTTCTAACACATAGCATGTACATACCAAAAATGACACCCCAAAATAGATTCTCCTACTCCTCCTGAGTACGGTGATACCACATGTGTGAGACTTCCACAGCCTGGCTACATACAGAGGCAGAGTAAGGCTGAGCATGGCCGAGTATGGCTGAGCATGGCTGGGTATTGCAGAGTATCGCCGAGTATGACTGTGTATGGCAGAGTATGGCCGGGTATCACCGAGTATTGCAGAGTATGGCTGGGTATCACCGAGTATTGCAGAGTATGGCTGGGTATTGCGGGGTATTGCAGAGTATGGCTGGGTATGGCAGAGTATTGCGGCTTATGGCAGAGTATTGCAGATTTTTGCGGGGTATTGCAGAGCATGACTGGGTATGGCAGAGTATGACAGAGTATGGCTGGGTATCACCGAGTATTGCAGAGTATGGCTGGGTACTGCGGGGTATTGCAGAGTATTGCGGGATATTTCGGGGTATGGCAGAGTATTGCGGGGTATTTTGGGGTAATACAGGGTATGGCAGAGTATTGCGGGGTATTGCAGAGTATTGCAGAGTATTGCGGGGTATTGCAGAGTATTGCGGGGTATTGCAGGGTATGGCAGAGTATTGCGGGGTATTGCAGAGTTTTGCAGGGTATTTCGGGGTATTGCAGGGTATGGCAGAGTATTGCGGGGTATTTCGGGGTAATACAGGGTATGGCAGAGTATTGCGGGGTATTGCAGAGTATTGCGGGGTATTGCAGAGTATTGCGGGGTATTGCAGGGTATGGCAGAGTATTGCAGAGTATTGCGGGGTATTTCGGGGTATTGCAGGGTATGGCAGAGTATTGCGGGGTATTTCGGGGTATTGCAGGGTATGGCAGAGTATTGCGGGGTATTGCAGGGTATGGCAGAGTATTGCGGGGTATTGCAGGGTATGGCAGAGTATTGCGGGGTATTTCGGGGTATTGCAGGGTATGGCAGAGTATTGCGGGGTATTGCAGGGTATGGCAGAGTATTGCGGGGTATTGCAGAGTATTGTGGGGCATTGCAGAGTTTGTGGGGCATTGCAGAGTATTGTGGGGTATTGTGGGGCATTGCAGAGTATTGTGGGGTATTGTGGGGCATTGCAGAGTATTGTGGGGCATTGCAGAGTATTGCACAGCATTGCAGGGCATTGCAGAGTAGTGAGGGATGGCTGAGCATGGATGGATGGATGGCTTGATGCCTCTATGCAGCGCTGTGGGCACTACAGATGCAGCCCACAGCACTGCTACCATCCATCCATCCCCCTCTCCGCTCACAGAGTACCGATTGGTACACAGGAGGGGAGGAGAGGAACCGGCGTCATGAGATGACGCGGTTCGTTTACATGTGATCGCTCCGTCATTTGACGGAGCGATCACATGGTAAATGGCCGCGATTAGAGGGGGGGCATGCGAGAGCAGAATTCTGAGAGGACGTCCCTGGATGCCCTCCCAGAGTTAAGCAACCGCCCTGTAGCCTTCATTTGGCTATGGGCTGGTTGTTAAGTGGTTAAGGGGAACCACGCACCAAAATTTAAAAAAAAAATGGCGTGGGGTCCCCCAAAAATCCATACCAGACCCTTATCCAAGCACGCAACCTGGCAGGCCGCAGAAAAAGAGGGGGGGATGAGAGAGCACCCCCCCTCTTGAACCATACCAGTCCACATGCCCTCAACATTGGAAGGGTGCTTTGGGGTAGCCCCCAAAACACCTTGTCCCCATGTTGATGAGGACAAGGGCCTCATCCCCACAACCCTGGCTGGTGGTTGTGGGGGTCTGCGGGCGGGGGGCTTATCGGAATCTGGAAGCCCCCTTTAACAAGGGGACCCCCAGATCCCGGCCCTCCCCCCTGTGTGAAATGGTAGGGGGGTACTTTTGTACCCCTACCATTTCACTAAAAAAGTGTCAAAAATGTTAAAAATTACAAGAGACAGTTTTTGACAATTCCTTTATTTAAATGCTTCTTCTTTCTTCTATCTTCCTTCATCTTCTTCTTCTTCTGGTTCTTCTGGCTCTTCTGGTTCTTCCTCCGGTGTTCTCGTCCAGCATTTCCTCCGCGGCTTCTTCTTCCCTTCTTCTCCTCGGGCCGCTCTGCATCTATGACATGGCGGGAGGCTCCCACTCTTCTCTTCATCTTCTTCTCTTCTTCATCTTCTTCATCTTCTTCTCCGGGCCGCTCCACACCCATGCTGGCATGGAGGGAGGCTCCCGCTGTGTGATGCTTCTCCTCTTCTGACGGTTCTTAAACAACAGGGGTGGGGCCACCCAGTGACCCCGCCCCCTCTGACACACGGTGACATGACAGGACTTCCTTGTGGCATTCCCCATGATGCCACAGGGAAGTCCCGTCAAGTCACCATGCGTCAGAGGGGGGCGGGGTCACCAGGTGGCCCCGCCCCCGTTATTTAAGAACCGTCAGAAGAGGAGAAGCATCACACAGCGGGAGCCTCCCTCCATGCCAGCATGGGTGCGGAGCGGACGGAGAAGAATATGAAGAAGAGAAGAAGATGAAGAGAAGAGCGGGAGCCTCCCCCCATGCCATGGATGCGGAGTGGCCCGAGGAGAAGAAGGGAAGAAGACGCCGCGGAGGAGATGCTGGATGAGAACACTGGAGGAAGAACCAGAAGAACCAGAAGAAGAAGAAGATGAAGGAAGATAGAAGAAAGAAGAAGCATTCAAATAAAGGAATTGTTAAAAACTGTCTCTTGTCATTTTTAACATTATTGACACTTTTTTAGTGAAATGGTAGGGGTACAAAACCCCCTTACCATTTCACACAGGGGGGAGGGCCGGGATCTGGGGGTCCCCTTGTTAAAGGGGGCTTCCAGATTCCAGTAAGCCCCCTGCCCGCAGACCCCCACAACCACCGGCCAGGGTTGTGGGGATGAGACCCTTGTCCTCATCAACATGGGGACAAGGTGTTTTGGGGGCTACCCCAAAGCACCCTCCCAATGTTGAGGGCATGTGGACTGGTATGGTTCAAGAGGGGGGGTGCTCTCTCATCCCCCCTCTTTTCCTGCGGCCTGCCAGGTTGCGTGCTTGGATAAGGGTCTGGTATGGATTTTTCGGGGGACCCCACGCCGTTTTTTTTTTAAATTTTGGTGCAGGGTTCCCCTTAATATCCATACCAGACCTGAAGGGCCTGGTATGGAATTTAGGAGGACCCCCCACGTCATTTTTACCCTGTGGGGAATTCCCATGCCGTTTTTATCAATGAACTTCTATGTGTATTGTCGGACCGGCAATTCATTAATAGCCGCAAGTAGTTTTAAATTACTTTTTTTCCTTTGAAATGTCATTTTGCTGTCAGACTGTTCTAAACACAGGAAACATGCGCCCCTTTACAGGCATACTATAGACACCCCCCAGGTACGAAATTTAAAGGGATATTACACTTTTATTGTTTCACTTTAAGCATTATTAAAATCACTGCTCCCGAAAAAACTGCCTTTTCAAAACTTTTTTTTGCATTGATACATGTCCCCTGGGGCAGGACCAAGGTCCCCAAACACTTTTTATGACAATACCATGCATATAAGCCTTTAAAATTAGCACTTTTGATTTCTCCCATAGACTTTTAAAGGGTGTTCCGCGGCATTCGAATTTGCCGCGAACACCCCAAATTGTTCGCTGTTCGGTGAACTTGCGAACAGCCGATGTTCGACTCGAACTCGAAGCTCATCCCTAGTCAGTAGTAGGGAGAGAATAACAGGAATGGATCTAGCTAAAATGAATACAGTATATATATATATATATATATATATATATATATATATATATATATATATATATATATATTGTAATAGTGAGAGTTCCTGTCACTGTGAAAAGGGATGGAAAATGGACACAGAGTTTGCATGTCAGGTGACTGCAGTGCTACAAAGCATAGCTTTGAAAGGGAGAAAACTGTGTTGGCAGCTTTCTCCAGGTTTTGGTATTCGGTCATGGGGCTCTGTAGTTTGGAGATTCCATAGTGTCTTGGGTGGGATGGGATCTCCAACCCTGTGTCCAGACTTTGTAGATTACCAGCAGGGTGTGTGCTCAGGTGAGCACAGCACTTATAATGAGGGTATGGGAAGACCTCATGGCTCCCAGTTGGAGACGGCTCCACACCCAGAGAGACAGGAGGTCTCCAGGAGTCAGAGGGGCTGCAGGAGGCAGCCAGAACGTGTGACTGAAAGAGGCAGTGGAACGGCCTGAGGACTAAGGCCAAAGCAGAGCTGTGGGCACTAAAGTGAAGCCATCCACATTGAGGAATCCTGTGGTCTGTGTGACCAGGATAAAGAGCAGAGGTACTACTAAAGAGAGCCAGGTGGGCTAGCATTTTCTATTGTGTTTATTTGCTGGAGATCAACCCCTGCGTGGGAACCCCTTATGTTACAGACTTTTATTTGCCTTTTTAATAAAAATGGGCTACCATGCCCTTAAATATAGTTCCTGACTGGCTTGAATCACTGACAAACACATCTGCCACGAGAGCTAATGGTCCCCGATATTACAATATATATGTATAATGCCTAGGATGTGTAATGTGTGTGTGTGTGTGTGTGTATATCTATCTATCTATCTATCTATCTATCTATCTATCTATCTATCTATATATACTGTAAGTGCAGCTAACTGACTCGCCTGCCTACTCTATCTAACCTAAATCAAATGACACTGTCTCTCTGTCTATCTCTCTCTACGCCGGAACACACTACACAGGGCCACCGTGTAGGCGGCCTTATATAGTGTGGGGCGTGTACTAAACCCCCTGAGCCATAATTGGCCATAGCCACTGTAACTTTGGACAATTACGGCTCTCTGTACAGGCGGCGCTGTGATTGGCCAAGCATGCGGGTCATAGTGCATGCTTGGCCAATCATCAGCCAGCAATGCACTGCGATGCCACAGTGAATTATGGGCTGTGATGTGCCACTCACATTTGGCGCTAACGGCCCATATCTTTCGTAATTCGGCGAACGCTGCTCATCCCTAGTTTACACACACAGATCCATGGTCCTGCTGTGTTACCAGGCAATCGCGGGTGCCCCGCCGGACATTGCGGCCACCGGGCACGCGCATTGGTTCCCCAGTGACACGGCGTGCATGATTGCTGTAGGCGGCACACACGCACCCCCTGGTGGGTCGGGAAGGCAAGGGCATCATATGACGGCCTCCCAGAATGAGAGCCGTGCCGCCTGGCCGTCATATGACAGCCAGTGGGCGGCAAGCGGCTAACTATGTTCGCGTGTTCAAACAAATTTTTTGCCTGTTCGCATGTTCTGGTGCAAACCGAACAGGGAGGGGGTGTTCGGCCCATCCCTACTACATACTTGTTGGAAGATCGAACAGAGATTGTACAATCAGACTGTAATGTGTGTGATGAGAATTAGATATCCTGGAGGTTTTCTCTTTTTGTGGATCCCAATTACTAAATGTGACATGAGAAGTGGATGAGGTGGTGTGATCCATTCATTATTCCTGTATAGGGATTGGACCATACACACTCACACTGTCCTCTAGGCTTTCACCTCCAACCTTCTGCTAAGTCTTGGATTCAGTTGTGGGGATTCACTTTGATGGTCACAGAAGTCTCACTCATGCTGTGGAAACTTCATTGACGAAAAGTGACACCATTGTACTTTGGGATTTCCTTTGAACATCATGGTGGAGGATTTAATCTTATGGTGTGGAGAAGATTTTATTACCGTTCTTTATTTTGACTTTGACGATTTGTACTAATATTGGTGCACTAATTTTATATCTGCTGATTATAAATTCTCTTCATTAGTTATCAGTGGAATAGTCTCCATACCATTGTTATGTATACACTTATAGGGAGTTTTGTGTTGAGTCTCATGTTTATTGTTATATTTTCACATTTATATTATGTGAATGTTATATACTAGTGCTGCATTCTTCCATATTATACTAGATGTGATAATTCCACCAATAGGGATCAGATATAACAATTCCATTCTCTACAAAAATACACTTTCATAAATGTGAGCAAGGGTAGATCTCCTCCAACCTATTCACAGCTACTTCAATCTATATAACAACATATAATACATAAACATGACGAGCAACAAAGTTATCTTATAAAATTGCAAACAACAAGACTTTATACATGTTAAAAAAGCTGATTTCCTACAACCCTTTTACCACTACTTCCATCACCATACAGTGACTTGTACAGTAACAGAAAAGGGAAGTCCCAGAGATTCATCCAGATGGTTTAAATCAATGCGGATCAGCTGCCACCTCTTTGCAGAAAATTCAGTCAACCTCCACCACACCGATGAGCAAACAGGTCACTTACCAAAAGATTTGTCCCCACAAGCAAGGCCCAGATCAGCAGGCAGGAGTGTAGCTGGGACACGAGCCAAAAGGTCCTTACCAGCTGGGCAGCGAAGGTACAGGAACATAAGATGGAAGCAGAGTCAGCAGAGTCAGGATAGAGGCCAGAGTCAGTACACAGTCAGGCAGAATGGCAGAGAAGCACAAGACAGGAAAAGAGTCAGAGTATAAGCCAAGGTCACAATAGGCAGGCAGGAATCCAGAGATTGGTCAAGGGCAAGCCGGGTCAAGCATGTGTAGGCAGATATAGAAGGTCAAGGCGCATTTAACCACTTCAGCCCCGGAAGGATTTACCCCCTTCCTGACCAGAGCACTTTTTACAATTCGGCACTGCATCGCTTTAACTGCTAATTGCGCGGTCATGCAATGTTGTACCCAAACGAAATTTGCGTCCTTTTCTTCCCACAAATAGAGCTTTCTTTTGATGGTATTTAATCACCTCTGCCTTTTTTATTTTTTGCGCTATAAACGTAAAAAAGACCGAAAATTTTGAAAAAAAAATATTTTCTACTTTTTGTTATAAAAAAAATCCAATAAACTCAATTTTAGTCATACATTTAGGCCAAAATGTATTCGGCTACATGTCTTTGGTAAAAAAAGTCAATAAGCGTATATTTATTGGTTTGCGCAAAAGTTATAGCATCTACAAAAGGGTACATTTTCTGGAATTTACACAGCTTTTAGTTTGACTGCCTATGTCATTTCTTGAGGTGCTAAAATGGCAGGGCAGTACAACCCCCCCCCCCCCCCCCCCCCCCCAAATGACCCCATTTTGGAAAGTAGACACCCCAAGGAAATTGCTGAGAGGCATGTTGAGCCCATTGAATATTTTTTTTTTTTTTTTTTTTTTGTCCCAAGTGATTGAATAATGACAAAAAAAGAAAAAAAAATACAAAAAGTTGTCACTAAATGATATATTGCTCACACAGGCCATGGGCATATGCACCCCAAAATACATTCTGCTGCTTCTCCTGAGTATGGGGATACCACATGTGTGGGACTTTTTGGGAGCCTAGCCGCGTACGGGGCCCCGAAAACCAAGCACCGCCTTTAGGATTTCTAAGGGCGTAAATTTTTGATTTCACTCCTCACTACCTATCACAGTTTTGAAGGCCATAAAATGCCAAGATGGCACAAAACCCCCCCAAATGACCCCATTTTGGAAATTGGACACCCCAAGCTATTTGCTGAGAGGTATGGTGAGTATTTTGCAGCTCTCATTTGTTTTTGAAAATGAAGAAAGACCAGAATTTTTTTTTTTTTTTTTCAATTTTCAAAACTTTGACAAAAAGTGAGGTCTGCAATATACTCACTATACCTCTCAGCAAATAGCATGGGGTGTCTACTTTCCAAAATGGGGTCATTTGGGGGGTTTTGTGCCACCTGGGCATACCATGGCCTCCAAAACTGTGATAAGCAATGAAGAGTGAAATCAAAAATTTACGCCCTTAGAAAGCCTGAAGGCAGTGCTTGGTTTTCGGGGTCCCGTGCGCGGCTAGACTCCCAAAAAGTCCCACACATGTGGTATCCCCCATCGATCGATACTGCACTTGGGTGGGCTGGGCTGGGCCGGGTGGAGGGGCAAAATGCAGGTGCTAGCAGGTATCTGGGCTGATCCCGCTAACACTGCGTTTTTGGGAACCCTAAACTGCTGGGGACACTAGTATAGATATGATCAGATCGGATATTGATCCGTTCAGATACTAAACCACTAAGGGAGGTGTATGCTGCATGCGTGGGTGTTAGCGATACTGGCGCTAATCTGACGCTGCCTGGGGCGACGCATATCACCGCCGGGTGATCAGGGGGCTAAACCTTTATTCGGTAATAAACTGTGGGTGCCCCGACACTATAAAAAAATAAATGAACTAACCAGCATCACCCGTAATGGTTATACGGTGATCAGTGGTGAAAGGGTTAACTAGGGTGCAATCAAGGGGTTAAAACATTTATTGGGTAGTATATGGGGGTCCCTGTCGCTATAAAACGCTGACGGCGAACCTAAATATTTAACTCCCTAGCTAGCGTCACCAGTGACACTAATACAGCGATTAGAAAAATGATCGCTTAGCGACACTGGTGACGGGGGGGGGGGGTGATCAAGGGGTTAAAACTTTGTTAGGGGGTACCCTAGACCTAAAGGGGGCTAATACTAACTGCCCTAACACTTCTAACTGTCACAAACTGACACCATCCAGTAATCAGGAAAAAAAAAAACCTGCTTGGTGTCAGTATGACTGGGGGGGGGGGATCAGGGGTGTTTAGTGTGCCTGGCATGTTCTACTGTTTTGTGTTTTACACTAACTCAGATGTCTTCTCTCCTCGGCGCCGGAACGGAAACTGCCGAGCCGAGGAGAGATGACATCACATCCTCTGCCTCTGTGTACTATACAGAGGCAGGGGATGTTTCTCATTGGCTGGGAGCGATTGCAAGGGGGGGGCCACGATCCGATGGCCTCCCCCTCGCCTCTCAACGCTCCCAGACAAATGCCGACTGCCGCTGGCACCGGGGGAGGGTCTGATCGGACCCCCAGCTCGCGGGAAGTCAATCGCGTACCAGGAACGTGATTTTGCCTGCCCGTGCCATTGTGTTCACGTATATAGGCGTTAGGCGGTCGGCAAGTGGTTAAACAGAAACTAGCTGAAGACCACTCAGCAATCTATTCATGCCATAGTTCAGCTTAAATTTGGCACCCATGCACACACTTTGTGTGTGTGTGCTCATGCGCATGCACATATGCACATTTATTCTTGTGTACATGGTAATACATTTACACATGTGCACTAATGCCCATTCTGTATTGAGCCTTTGCTCATAATTATGAGCATGTAATGGCCTTATGGTTCCAACTGAGTTTCTCTTACACACTACACTGACAAACTTCAATATACTGCAGTAAAACTGCATGGAAACACTACACTGACACTACAGTAAAACTGCATGGACGCACTACACTTAACGTTGCACTATCACTATATTCACACTACACTGACACTCTACTCTCACAACAGAATCACAATAGCAAACTATAGCACACAAACTCGCTAGTAGCAATGAACAGCGCCCTGTTCTATATCTCGCCACTCCAACATTGCACTGCAAATGGCTCCCCTGGGCAGGAACCTTTTATAGTGTGGGGTGAGTCTATGAGCAATGAGCCATGATTGGGCTAAGTCATCATGACTTTCTCCAATCATGGCTCTCACAATGCTCTGTGCCCTGATTGGGCAAAGCCTTTATTGCTTCAGCCCATCAGGGCTTAGAATTCACTGTGCGGTGTGCAGTGCATTGTGGGACATATGATGGGCGGAACAAACAGTTGAACCATTTGCCCAAAACTAGTCTTTTACCCTACTACAGTACTTCCTCACAAACACATATTGCCTCTTGGGAATATCCATAAGCCAACTTTTTTTATGACAGCAGGTATTCAGCATGTAACTGTTACAATCTACCTTCTCTCCATTTATGTGGGGTAAAATGCAGATTGGAAGAGTTAGTTTTCACATTTTCCAAAACAAATCCATTTATGCTATAGAGCCCTTGCATATACATATAGTGGATGTAATGGGGGTTTACATACTAAAACTGGAGAGGGCAAAATCTGGTGCAGCTCTGAATGGCAGCCAATCGGCTTCTAACTTCAGCTTGTTCGGTTAAGTTTTGATACAAAATACTGGAAGCTGATTGGTTTCTATGCAGAGCTGCACCAGATTTTGCCCTCTGTTCTGGATGAAGCTGTTTCTATGTAGTGTGATCACAAAGGCTAACCGCCTACTGCAGTCTCTGCCGTTTGACAGTTCTTATATAGATAAGGGGCAGATCCACCTGGTGACATCACCTGTTGCCCCCCTTGTGATGTCACTGATCCAGCATGCATCTGTTGGTGACATTGTAAGGGGGCAGGGTCACCTGCTGATATCATTGAGTGACTCCGCCCCTTAGCTATTCAAGAAATGTCAAGTGGAGAAGCTGGCATTCGGCAGGGAGCATTCAACAAGGCCAGAGGGTTTTTCTTTATACGGGTCCGTTGTTGCAGTGAGTGGTGTGATTGGCGATGGAGCTACATCGGGAGACATTGTTTTTTTTTATTTTTTTTTTAATAAAGGAATTGTCAAACTTTTGTACTGTCTTTATTCTCTTTTTGCACTTTTTTGGTGAATGGGTAGGGATAAGCAAAGTTAATTTGTGAAACTAGTCAACTCCTGCTGTGGTTCGTCTGTACCTGTATTTGTCATGAACTGTTCATCTCTTCAATAAAGCAATTTGTTTATCCTCTATGTTGTGGAGTGTGGTCAATACATTTTTTGAGGGGTACTATGTATCCCATACTCATTCACATGGGGGGAACCAGGATCTGGCCCCCCCCAGTTAAAGGGGACTTCCAGATTCCGATAAGCCCCCAGCCCGCAGAACCCCACAACCACAGCCCAGGGTTGTGGGAAAGAGGCCATTGTTCTCGTCAACATAGGGACAAGGTGCTTTGGGGTGTGGGGGGGGGGGGGGGCAGAGGCCCCCTGCCCCAAAACACCCTCCATGTTGAGGGCATGTGGCCTGGTATGGTTCAGGAGCGGGTGGCCACTCACTCGTCCCCCCCCCCCTTTCCTGACCTGCATGCTCAGATAAGGGTCTGGTATGGATTTTTTTTTAATAAATGGTGTGGGGTTCCCCTTAACATCCATGCCAGACCCAAAGGGGGAGGGATCCCACACTTTTTTTAAAATGTTGTATTGTTTTGTTTACATTTCAGCTGTCAGTGGGGAAGCCTGCTGACAGCTGATGAGTCATTGGTTAAGGATGCAGTGGACGTCTGCTTAAAGAGGACCTTCAGTCTTTTTTTTTTTTTTTTTTTTTTCCAACTTTCCATCTATTAAATCTTCTGCCCTTGTTGTTTTAACTTTGGATGGTAAAACTTTTTGCCTGTAAATACCTTTTACAGCCCACTTCCTGTTTCTTTTCTGATAAAAAGCCTAGGCTTATGACATCATGCACAGCTCTCCCTCTCATGAGAGTTTGCCAGGAAGGGAGGGGGGATAAGTCATTGAAGGGCCAATGAGAGCTGCAGAGCTGTTGGTCTGCCCCTGTGTAAATCCAGGAAGTGAACAGGCAGCAGCTTTAGCTGCCCACAGTTAAAATGGTTGCAGACAGACTAAAGCCTCATACACACGGTATGATTGTTGGCAGGCGATTGTCTGTTGACAGACTGTTGTCCTAAAATCTTACCATTAGTATGCTCCTTTTGACAATTGTTGGCCAACAAATATTGGATGACAGGCTGGTAAACTTTTGGTGGACAACGGTTTGACATCAGATTTTTGTATCGTCAGTACACAAATTCGTCACACAAGTTGAAAGTAAAAACATGCATGCTCGGAATTGATGCTCACCAAACACAAAATTAGCAGAAGGGGCCCAAAGGGTGGTGCTCAAGAGCTGAATTCCTCGTAGTACATCACTACATTTGCGCTTGTTGCACAATAATTGTGTACCGTTAGTATGCAAGACAAGGTCCTGGCACACACCCTTTTGACAAAAATCAGACGCCCGGCTGGCCAACAATCGTACCGTGTGTACGAGGCTTAAGTGGAGGGAGATTACTAATTGCACATGTCAAGTTATTAGCATTTTTTCTCTAGTCATCTTCCAGGACAGCACACCTGAGAGATGAGAGGCTCCTCCCTACAGGAAACACAATCAATCGACAGCTGTTTTAAGTCCCCACCCTTCCCCTTGATCCTCAGTTTTTGATTGTGTTTCTCCCTACACAGCAAAACTGTTTGTTTTTTTCCAAATGACCCGAAGCCTGGGGCTGGTGGTCCCCCCCCTGGGAGCCGGACCAAATGCCTGGGAAAGGACTACAGCCACATCACCCTGAAAGTGAAAGAGGGCGCCGCCTGCCCGATCTCGTATGATCTCGGAGGCAAAGCAGGGTCGGGCCTGGTTAGTACCTGATGGGCCTCTGGGTCTGGCCGGATATATTTATCCTTCCTGGGGGGTTCCCCTATCCTTTCCTCAGGGGGGTAGCAGAAACTGGAAGAGCCCCCCTGAGAGCTGAAGGCCCCTGGGTACAGTGGTGTCCCCAGAACTTCAGGGGCCTTTTTCCTGTCTCCCCCCCTTACCTGTCGGGGCGTCTGTTCAGACAGGGGTGCTGGCTGTCAGTTCTTTCCAGGGCCCCCGACTCCTGGGCCCCTGGTAGCTCACGTGGGCTGCTGGGGAGGGCACCACCTGAACGACCCGCGTTCTTACCCAGGAGGGAAGGCTGAGAGTCAGCAGGAGCAGGCGCCCACATCCTCCTTTCGAGGAGGCACCAGTTCACTACGGTGGATGTCTGCCTAAACCACCTCAGAATGGAATGAGGAACATACGGCATTGCCCCCCCCCCAGGTGTATATACTGACTGGCAGGACACAGCCTAACCTTGCAGCTCCCTACGGGGACAGCAGTTGGGGGGGCACTTTGGCGGCTATCCTCCTTGCGTGTGGACCATAAGGATGGAAAAGCAAGCCCGGTGGCTGTGGAAAAAGGGGAAGACTTCAACGGTGAGTACTTTCCTTTACCTTGGGAATTTAGCTGCAAAATCCCCAATCCCAGCCAGATGGTTTCTGGGCATTTGAGATAATCTCCCCTGGGGTCTAGATTCAAATAGCCCAGAAGCTTCTGCTAAAAACACCAGCTACAGCTCCCTCTTACATCAGAGATGCTGTATGGTGGACAAGTGGTGCAGAGGAGCTAGTGTGCCTAAACCACCTCAGATGGGAAAGAGGTAGGTAAGGCATTTCTTCCCCCTTCCCCCTGTATTTACTAAGTGGTGCAGTGCAGGACCTGGGGTCTGCATAACAAAATAGCCCAGAAGCTACTGCTAAAACCACCAGCCACAGCTCCCTCTTACAGCAGAGACACTGTGGTTATCACAACAGTAGGTTTCCAGACTCTCCCTACATGTCCGGTTGTGGGACATTAGTAGGGATGAATAGAGCGAAGGGGGGGAGGACCTGGTAGATACAAAGAGTTCCTTACAGGCCAGGTATACCATTGAACAATTTATGGATTGTGCAATGGTTGAAGGATTCAGGAGTAAGCTCTCCTGGTCAGCAGGTGCACTAGGTTATATGGCCCTATTAGCCCAGCTGCTAGGAATCTGAAGTCATAAGCTCCAACCTCCCACTCCACCTTTACATTGTGGTTATATTAAAGTGCAGGAGGTAAGAAAAACCTTTTTGTTGGTTTGGGCTACAGTCAACTCAGTGACAGATCTAAAGGCAATTTACCATAAATCGCTTCCTATATCCTTTAAGGATTTTCTGTGCAAACATATGCAAGAGCTAGATACATGATTGCTTGTTTAAAGCCTGCAGGTGGCTATTTTCCTCCAGGCTAAATGGGTGATCACCTTTTCTAGAGGCTGTCCTAAATTGGTCTCTAGGGCTGGGCTCATTGAGAGTTTAGTTTCTGATCAGCCCCACCTGTGTGTGAGCTGGCCAGCGTTTGCTCAGTCTACGGAGTTAAGGTAGGACAACAGCTACTATAGTAAGGTGTCCAACCATTTTTAGAATTTGTTCCTTCACTGGGGGTGAAGTGTTAGTATCTACAGCCCAGGCTATGCCTAGGGATCAAATTGCTCTCTTTGGTTATTTCATAAAGGGATACACCATGACTCCTCCTTGGTTGCACACCAGTAGACCTCAGTAGTGAAGGTTTGTCCTTGCTGGGATGTTTTGTGGCACAGCAGAAATACACATTGAGATTTGTGACATCTCTGCTCCATAAGGAGTATAGTGCTGTACATCAGAAATGCACTGCACTGAAGCTTGGTTGTTGTCTGTTTATATCCTAAAGGTACTGCCTTATTTGGCTACAGATCAGAAAAATACAACAGGGAAGGTGGTCTGTACTTTCTGGTCTTGTGTAACGCATGGCGGAAATGCACATCATTGAGTCTTATGACATCTCTGCTCATATTTATTATATTGCTGCACATCAGACATACTCAAAATTGAGTTCTGTCTGGGTTTTTTGTGTCCTGTATTACTGCCTTATTGGTTGCTTATTAGAAAGGCAGTAGTGAAGATTGATGGTCCTGAATTGTTGGGAAATACAAATTGAACCTGTGCCAGGGGTAGTACTGGTACTGCCTTTGGTAATCGGTGCAGCCCCGCAAAGTGGCATCAGGCTGACAGTGCTATTAATGGCAAAGGTTGCCGATTTTTAGGCATGCGATTTGACATGTTGAGTCGCATGCCAAATCCCTTCAATATGGATGTGCTATCTCTATTCAGATTGTTATATTGTTGCACATCAGATATATACAAGATTGAAGGTTGTCTGTCCTTTTATGTCTTACTTTTACTGCCTTATTGGCTGCATATCAGAAGGGACACAGCAGTGGGGTTGCTTGTCCTTTTCTGATTTGTTTTTGCTGCCTCAGCAGGGAGACACATTGAGGATGGTGGCGTATCTGCTCAGTATTGGTATATTACTACACATAAGACATACACAAAGATTGAAGATTGTTTGTGTCCTGTATGTTCTATACTGCCTTATCGGCTGCATATCAGAAAGGCACAGCAGTGTGGGGTGTCTTTTCTGTTTCTCATTGTTCTACCTTGCTGCTTCTTAGGGATACACAGCAGGGGCTTGTTGGCTGCACGCCTCCAGGGAGATACAGCATTGGGGACCCTCGGTTGTTCAACCTGAAAATTGCAAGTTACCTGCGACCTGTGTAAGCTTGAGGTCTGTGGATCCAGAAAGCAGGGTCTGCTTGGTGGCGCTGAGACCTGGAGTTGCACAGACACAAATGGTTCCCATTGGAAGCCATAGTGTATGACTTTTCTCTTGCGTTTTTGCAGGTTGGGTCGCACAGGTGTGGGAGCCCTAAGTTTCCCTTCTGGTTGAGGTTTTGCTACACACAAGAATAGACATCATGGAGTTTATTGCCTTACTTTGCAATACACCAGGAAGGCTGTCTGTTTTTATGTGGCTGCACAGCAGAAATACTCAACATTGAAGCTTGTTGGTGCTTTCTGTTTCAGATTCCCTTACCTTACTGCACTTCAGAAAAACACAATGCTGCAGGTTGCTTGGGTCCTTTCCGTGTTGGTTCTATGTGACTGCACTACAGAACTGCATAACAGAAAAGATATTGTCTAGTGTATCATATTGATCTTGTAACTGTATTTGGTGGTTCATCAGAAATACGCAACATAGAAGTTTGGGTCTTTCTGTCTTATATTTATGGCCCTGTTTTGCTGTACATCAGTAAAACTCCACCGTAAACAGGACTCCCGTCCTTTATATATATATATATATATATATATATATAATCAGTTATGACCTAGCTAGCTGCACTTCAGAAACACGCAGCATTTAGGGTCGGTTCACACTGAGGCAGCACGACTTACAGCGCGACTGCCTCAGGCGACCCAGGACACGACTCAGCGGCGACTTGCGAAACGACTTCTGTATAGAAGTCAATGCAAGTCGCCCCAAAGTCGTACAGGAGCCTTTTTCTAAGTCGGAGCGACTTGCATCGCGCCGATTAGAACGGCTCCATTGCACAGAACAGGACGCTACTTGTCAGGTGACTATCGCCTGACAAGTCGTCCCAGTGTGAACCAAGGCTGAGGGTTTGCGTGTGTCTTAATGTTTTTACAGATTGGCTGCACATCAGAAAACCAGATTGTGAGGATTGTTTGTCTACATTGAAGTTCAGATTTGGGTCTCTCCCATATTTGATATGTTGGTTTAGCTAGCCACACTCAGATACACATTGTCTATTCTTGTGTCCTTTCTGTCTAAATCTATGATCTTAATTTGTGATATTAATAATGCATGTATCACCTTTTGTATTTCAGCCCTCTTTTCCGTAGAGGGGCCTGGAGTTCTGGCTGCAGATGTCACATGTCAGAAAGCCTCAGCCCCTTACATTCAGGAATGCTGGAACCATTTCCTAGGGTTGAAGCCCAGTAGGGTTATAGGACACTGGAGGAAGGCGATAAAGAATCACCCTGCTTAGTAAGAACTTGGGAAGTTCTGTTCAGAGGAGTATTATGACCTGAAGATGCAGTATAAAGACGTCCACCCGACCGAATAGGTTACGGCTCAGTGCATGGCCTTCATCTCACCCTTCTAGCAGAACTAGATGTAGCAGTATAAGTGTTATACTCCTGCTATGAACTTTATTCTCCTGAAGTAGGCACTCAGGCGTAAGTAAAGCCACAGAGTGGGCATGCCTTAAACCGAGGGATCAAGCCTCGGTTAATCTATTACCCTTAAGTAGGCTTCCCTTTAGTCTTTGCTGATGTAAAGATAAAAATGAACAAAAAAAAAAGGTTGTCTGTTAGGGGCCCACCTTTTTTTTGCAGTTTTAATTCCCTGAACAGGGTAGTGTTAAGACAGGCCCTCTTAGTGATCAATTAGTGTCCTTGTCTTACAACACGGGTCTCTGATTGATCTTTAAGGGTTCTAAGTAGCACCTACAGGCACAATAGGCCATGGTTGTTAGATGTGTGAGACAGGCAACATTGATAACCTACAAGTTTAACATGTTTTCTGATTCCATCTTTTAGAGCCCACTCCACCTAGATCCTGCATCCGAAGCAGAGAAGGCAGGGACATCGGTGGAGTAGACCTGCAGACCAGCCGCATGATCCAGCTATAATACCTTCATCAAGCATATGGAGTGGAGGTAAAACTCACTGCAGAACCAAGGTTCGCCAAGAGAGTCTTGCAGTGGTCCCACCCTAAGGTAGGCCTGAGGTACTTGATTATCCTCTCAGGTGTGCCGTCCTGGAAGATGACTAGAGAAAATTGACAGTTACTTACCGATAACTGTTTTTCTAGGATATCTTCCAGGACGGCAGGCCTACTTCCCACCCGTTGGAGGAGGGAAAATGGTAGAACACTAGAAGGTGAGTACCTATGAGGAATGATTTTTCTTGTGTACCAGGTTCAGGAGTTACTTCTCTACAAACTGAGGATCAAGGGGAAGGGTGGGGACTTAAAACAGCTGTCGATTGATTGTGTTTCCTGTAGGGAGGAGCCTCTCATCTCTCAGGTGTGCCGTCCTGGAAGATATCCTAGAAAAACAGTTATTGGTAAGTAACTGTCAATTTTTCTGCTCCAAGAAGCTAAATAGTGTTATCCTATGCACACTTCATTTGGCTTATCAGCATTTTTTGAGCTTTAGCATCTAGGAGCAGAAAAAAATGATAATTTTGTAGAGTGTTTTTCCAGCAGAAAAAAATACTGAATGTTCCTAAACACTCCTAAATGCTTTTAAATTCTACTAACAACTTTTTTTTGTGAGCCTTTTTTCCCCTTCATGTACTGCAAAAAATAATGCTCTTCTAAAAGCTACTAGAAGCTGGCACAATAATGCTATTAACATTTTTTTTATCAACTTTTTTCCTAGCTTTTTTGAGTTTATGCTAGTGTTCATTGAGTACCAAGAGTTCAAGAGTAACTTCACTTTCGGAGGAAAAAAATAGCAATTAAAAAATAACATAGCATATATAATTGTGACTCAAATCATAATGTAATTAAAAATTACCTTTCCTTTTACAAAAGGTTTATTGACAGTAAGCAAACTGAATATACAAAGAAAGCAAACAGGGCCATTTCAACATTTCAAAAAGTAGAAAATGTACACATCCACTAAATAAAATATTAAGGACATAACCACGGATGGTACAAAAAAAAAAAAAAAAAAATATATATATATATATATATATACACAAACACATTTACTAACTACAAACAAATGAAAGGCTGCCATGTAGGATTCAGTGCTAAAAACACAAGTCAAATCAGGACCCAGGTGTAAATGGCATCAGAACGTCTCCATCGCAAAAGGTAGGTTGAGACTACTTCTATTAAATTGGCAGTCTAAACTGGCTGATACCTAGGAATAGGCTGAACGACCCCCTGTTCGGTTCACACCAGAACATTGCAAATGTTCGGAACAGAATAACAAACCCCATTGAAGTCTATGGACCCGAACTGGAAAAATCAAAAGCACACATTTTGAAGGCTTATATGCAAGTAATTGGGCAGTGGGCATACAATGATTATGAGGGTCTGGGTACTGCCCTGGGGGACATGTATCAATAAAAAAAAATTTGTAAAAAACATCATTTTTAAATGAGCATTGATTTACTGATGCTTAAAGTGAAAGCATAAAAATGAGAAAACAATAAAAATGAAAAATTCCTTTTAATATAGTGCCTAGTGAGTCCCCTTAGTAAAAATGGCACATCTGTACTGTGTATAGAAGCTGCTCCAGCAATAATTACATTTATAAAGCCAAAAAAATTACATATTCCCTGCAAGCTTTCTTTAATTTATAAACAGCTTGGGGAGCCAGTCTGTATGATGAGGCCACAATATAGTGCACTGGAAACAAGATTAATAAGGAGGATAAATTCTGATGTCTCTTCTGCAGACTTTAGATAGAAGTAACAGGTGGAGAAAAATTGGTCTTTGGGTGTTAAAGGTGCCTTCACACCGTAACCCTACAGAGGTACTTTTGATGAAAGAAAGAACTACCTTGCTGTCACAAATTGAATCGATATGCACCTGTCAAACAGGTGTAGAAAAATTGGCCTTTAAGGGTTAATTGTGCCCATGAAACCTATACCAAAAATTTCTTCCAGATGAAATCAACACCCACAACACTAGGCAGCCTAGAAGTCTTGCAGAGCTTCCACATCCCAAAAACACTTAATCAGTGACATCGGCATCAGGGGCTTCATAGCTGCTGGTAATACAGGACTGATTTCATTTTGATAAATGTCAGCCGCACAGTCTGTGGACAGATGCGCTCAATTTTCAATAACAAAACCTCTGGCAGCACTGAATGCCTGTTCGGAAAGCACGCTGGATGCAGGGCAGCCCAGGATCTCAATATTGGGCAAGTTCTGGCAAGTGGTCTATTCTCATGACCCAATAAAAAAACAAGAAAACGGAGGCGCCTCTGGGTGCAGACTTTAAAACAACTTTAATAGTTAAAGGCATCAACAAAGATTGCACTCACATTTAAGTTGAACTGATAAGGCATAGAAAAGTCCCAAAAGCAACCAAGGTGGTCTGTGAGGTCAGTCTCTCGTGGCCATGGATATGTCTCCCCTGACTGGTCTCTGGTACGCTGGATGTATTGCGACCGACAGCGATGGAGGAACACCAGAGTGAGGCTTGGAAAGCAAACCGTGATGCAGGCGAGGGGTGATGACATCACAAACTATGCAACACGTTTCCTGAGCCGGCTAACCATGAGTGACGTGATGGCTGTGCTCCTTTGTGAAGCTTGAGCTCTGGTGTTCCTCCATCGCTGTCGGCCACAATACATCCAGCGTACCAGAGACCAGTCAGAGGAGACATGTCCATGGCCGGGAGAGACTTACCTCACGGACCACCTTGGTTGCTTTTGGGACTTTTCTATGCCTCATCAGTTCAACTTAAATGTGAGTGCAATCTTTGTTACTGCCTTTAACTATTAAAGTTGTTTTAAAGTCTGCACCCAGAGGCGCCTCTGTTTTCTTGTTTTTTTCAATGTCTTTTGGGACTATGGTTTCCACTCCCACTGGAAGGCTGCCATGAATGTGGACTCTTCACATCATCCTTACCATTCACTCCTCTGTGCTATTATTATGGACTTTACCATTTTTATTCCTTAGGGCCGTATCTTATAGTTTTATTTTTGCATATTTACATGCACAACATTGTTGTTTATTCATTTTGGATTATTGCTTTTCATTTTTTGTGCCAAACACTTGTTTAATCGTGACCCAGTAACCCAGGGGATTTATTTTTTTCTCTTCTCCATGTGATTGAGCTTCTATAAGTGACCCGACCATCCCGCCAGCAAACAGATCCATTGTGTTGTATCCCGTGGGGAGATCCAGAGCCACAGATGATCCATTGATATATGCTTGTATTGCAGCTTGATCTGGTAAGATTCCAATGCATAGGGAGATTTATTCTCCGTTATCCAGGACCATATATTGGAAGAAGGATTGATTAATTGATGTGACTGCTCTCACTCCTGGGATTATCAACACCAATTGCTCATTGATTATTGTATTATGAACTGTGATACCTACACTTTTGGCTACATTTAAAGGGACTATTTTCTTTTCGTTTTTAATTATTCACGTTTTAATTCTAATTTTTAAGTGTTAGTTGACTATTCAGTTGACTACGGTCTTACATTCACCCTGAACATTCAGTTGTTGAGTGTTTAAATATGTAGCGCTGCTCACACAGAATATGTTTTTTGGTAATGAATAGGGATGAGCTTCGTGTTCGAGTCAAACCCATGTTCGACTCGAACATCGGCTGTTCGGTCGTTCGTCGAATTGCGAACGATATGGGCCGTTCGCGCCAAATTCGTGTGGCGCGTCACAGCCCATAATTCACTGCGGCATTGCAGTGCATTGCTTGCTGATGATTGGCCAAGCATGCACTATGACCCGCATGCTTGGCCAATCACAGCGCCGCCTTAACAGAGAGCCGTAATTGGCCAAAGCCAAGGAGGCTTTGGCCAATTATGGCTCAGGGGATTTAGTACACGCCCCACACTATATAAGGCCGCCTGCACGGCAGCCCTGTGCAGTGTGTTCTGGTGTGCTGAGAAATAGAGAGAGAGAGAGAGAGAGAGAGAGAGAGAGAGAGAGAGACAGTGTCATTTCATTTGAGTTAGCTAGATTAGGCAGGACAGTCAGTCAGTTAGCTGCACTTAAAGTGTATTGTGTATATATATGCATCCCAGGTGTTGCATATATATATATATATATATATATATATATATATACTGTATTCAGTTTAGCTAGATCCGTTCCTGTTATATTCTAGACTATTTACATTTAGTGCAGTGCGTCCTGCTCACAGTGTTCAGCTAGATCCGTTCCTGTTATCTTCCTACTGACAGGCAGGCTTGTCTTGTTACAGTATTTTGAAGAAAATTACTGGTGTTCTTTTGATCCTATTAGTACCACAGTCAGGCAGCTAGACTATTTACATTTAGTGCAGTGCGTCCTGCTCACAGTGTTCAGCTAAACCTACAAGTTAGTGGGGTGCGTCCTGCTCAGTGTTCAGCTAAACCTTCAAGTTAGTGGGGTGCGTCCACCTCACAGTGTTCAGCTAGATCCGTTTCTGTTATCATCTTACTGACAGGCAGGCTTGTCTTGTTACAGTAAATACAGCTACCTGAAGAAAATTGCTGGTGTTCTTTTGATCCTATTAGTACCACAGTCAGGCAGCTAGACTATTTACAGTTAGTGCAGTGCGTCCTGCTCAGTGTTCAGCTAAACCTACAAGTTAGTGGGGTGCGTCCTGCTCACAGTGTTCAGCTAAAGCTACCTGTAGAAGGTTGGTGGTGTTCTCATACTACAGGCAGGCAGTTGATTTTGCTAGCTGCAGTGTATGTGTGTGTGTATATATATATATATATATATATATATATATATATATATATATATATATATATATATATATATATATATATATATATTATCTATCATATCTATCTCTATCCCAGCTTAGTGCAGCTACAGGCCATTAGTATGTCTGGAAGGCCAAGAAGGAGAGGCAGACAGTCACAAGCCAATAAGAGAGGGCAAGCAGGCTCTGTGTCTAGTGCTGGTCGTGGAGACGGCGCATCCTCATCAGCACGTGGCCATGGGACATGCTTGGCCTTTTTTTCAGCAGCTGGCCATGTTGAGCCGCAACATGCGGAAGACTTGGTCGAGTGGATGACCAAGCCATCCTCATCCTCCTCATCCTCTCTCACCCATGCCCAGGGTACTTTGTCTGGCAAAGCAGCGGCCTCTTCCCTCGGCTCAATGTCATCAGTGACTCCTTCCCTAGCCCCACCATGTCCTCCTGAGGAGTCCCTCAAAGTGTTTGACCACAGTGTTGGGTACATGCTCCAGGAGGATGCCCAGCATTTGGAAGGCTCTGATGATGATACTGAGCTTGATGAAGGCAGTAACATGAGCACGGACAGAGGGGGTGCCCAAGAAGGACAGCAATCTGGCAGTCATGCTCCCCCTGCTGCAGCATACTGCAAGGTTTGCTCCAGTGATGAGGAGGGAGGGGATGATGAGGTCACTGACTCAACGTGGGTGCCTGATAGGAGAGAGGAGGAGGAGGAGGCGGCACATCACCAACGAGGTAGGATGCCCTCCAGGGGCCAGCCTAAGGGCAGCACATTGACTGCATCACACCCCAAAGCTCCACATGTGCAGGGCGCTGCAGTCTCTGCGTGTTATTCAAAAAGTTCTTTGGTGTGGGCCTTTTTTGAGATGAGTGCATCAGATCGCACCGCTGCTATTTGCAACATATGTCTCAAGCGTATCTCGCGTGGCCAAAACATCTCCCGCTTGGGTGCCACATGCTTGACCAGACATATGTTGACCTGCCATGCAGTTCGTTGGCAAGCGTATCTAAAAGACCCACACCAAAGAACAAAGAGGACCTCTCCTTGCTCCTCATCCGCTGAGATTTCCAACCCCACTAGACCTTCAGTCCTCTGTGAGACCTGCACTGAGAGGAATGAAGGTGTAGAATTAGGTGTGTCACAGCCAAGTACTTGTGGGCAATCTGCTTTTGGTACACCGACGTCAGATTGTACCAGGCAAATTTCCCTGCCCCAGCTGCTGCACCGCCGAAAGAAGTTTGCTCCCAGCCATCCACATGCCCTGCGGTTGAATGCTAGCTTGGCAAAATTGCTAGCGCTTCAACTGCTGCCTTTTCAGTTGGTAGACTCTGCCCCCTTCCGTGAGTTTGTGGAATGTGCGGTTCCTCAGTGGCAGGTACCCAAACGCCACTTTTTCTCACGGAAGGCGATTCCGGCTCTCTACCAGCATGTGGAAGGCAATGTCCATGCCTCGCTGGACAGGGCGGTCAGCGGTAAGGTGCATATTACTGCTGACTCATGGTCCAGCAGGCATGGACAGGGACGTTACCTAAGTTTCACGGCGCATTGGGTGACTCAGCTGGCAGCTGGGAAGGATGCAGGACAAGGTGCAGTAGTGTTGGAGGTTGTTCCGCCACCACACCTCCAAAATGCTAATGATTGTGACACACCTCTCTCCTCCACCCCCTCCTCTTCTTCTTCCTCCATGGCCTCTTACTCGGAACCAGCGGTGCTCCGTAGTCGTTCAAGGGGCTACGCAAGTACGCAGGCCAAAAGATGCCATGTGGTGCTTGAGCTGGTGTGCTTGGGGGACAGGAGCCACACTGGGGCAGAGGTTCTGTCAGCTCTGCAGGGGCAGGTTCAGAGGTGGTTGACGCCACGCCAACTTAAGGCAGGAATGGTGGTTTGCGACAATGGCTCCAACCTCCTCTCTGCCCTCCGACAGGGACAAATGACCCATGTGCCCTGTTTGGCTCACGTCCTTAACTTGGTGGTGCAGTGGTTCTTGGGCAGGTACCCGGGCTTATGGGATGTCCTGAGGCAGGCCAGGAAAGTCTGTGTGCATTTCCGCCGGTCAAATAATGCCAGCGCTCGGCTGACGGACCTCCAAAAGGAGTTTAACCTGCCCAAGAACCGCCTAATCTGTGACATGCCCACCAGGTGGAACTCAACGTTGGCCATGCTGCAGCGGCTGCACACGCAGCAGAGGGCCATCAATGAGTACCTGTGCGACTATGGCACCAGGACAGGGTCAGGGGAGCTTGTTTTTTTTTTCCCCACGCCAGTGGGCCATGATCAGGGATGCATGCACTGTCCTGTCACCATTTGAGGAGGCCACGAGGATGGTGAGCAGTGACAGTGCATGCATCAGTGACACTGTCCCCCTTGTCCACCTGTTGGAGCACACGCTGCGTGGAATAATGGACAGGGCACTTGAGGCAGAACAGAGGCAGGAAGAGGAGGACTTCCTTAGCTCTCAAGGCCCCCTTTATCCAGACAGTGTTCCTGCATGCCCGCCGATCACACAGGAAGAGGACGAGGAGGAGGAGGAAGATTGTGTCAGTATGGAGGTGGAGCCTGGCACTCAGCATCAGCAGCAGTCTTTAAGGGATCAGTCCCAAGAAACACATGGACTTGTACGTGGCTGGGAGGAGGTGGTTGCGGACCATGTCGTCCTTAGTGACCCAGAGGACTCCGGACCGAATGCCTCAGCAAACCTACGCTGCATGGCCTCCCTGATCCTGCAAAGCCTGCGTAAGGATCCTCGTATTCGTGGTATCAAGGAGAAGGACCAATACTGGCTGGCAACCCTCCTTGATCCACGTTACAAGGGTAAGGTTGCGGACCTTATCTTGCCATCGCAGAGGGAGCAGAGGATGAAACATCTTTGGGAGGCCTTGCAGAAAGGTCTGTGCAACGCGTTCCCAGAGACTGGGAGGTTACAAACTCCTGTTTCTGGACAACATGTTGCTGAGGCTTCGGTCAGTCAAAGAAGGAGCGGTGGAGAAGGTGGCCGTCTGACCGATGCGTTCAGACAATTTTTTGGTCCGCAGCCCCAAGGTATGATCGGTTCCAGCAACCATCGCCTGCATCTGTTTTACATGGTGCAGGAATACCTAGGGGCAAGATCAGACTTGGACACCTTTCCCACCGAAAATCCTCTGGGTTACTGGGTCTTGAGGATGGATCACTGGCCAGAGCTTGCACAGTATGCAATTGAGCTACTGGCCTGTCCTGCATCCAGCGTTCTTTCGGAACGCACATTCAGTGCTGCTGGAGGCGTGGTAACCGATCACAGGGTGCGTCTGTTCACTGACTCGGTCGATCGACTGACCTTCATAAAAATGAATCAGTCTTGGATCACCACCAGCTACCAAGCACCTGATGCTGATGTAACCGAATAATTTTTTTGGAAATCTCAGATCCCTTCAAAGACTGCCTATGCTGATGCTGAGTGACTATCCCTGAGTAATTATCCTCTTCCTCAATCATCACGCTGATAGCTTGTAAGAACATTTTTGGTTCTGGGCGCCACCACCAGTGCCTAAGGCCCAATTTTTCAGCCCCTGTTTAACAGGGGCGTGTAATTACAATTTTTGATGTAATACTTTGCAGCAGGGCTCATTCCTGCATTCCAACTAGAGTGTCTGTGAGGGGTTGCAGTGTTGTGGCACCAGCACCAGTGCCTAAGGCCTAATTTTTCAGCTCCTGTTCAACAGGGGCATGTAATTACAATTCTTGATCTAATATTTCACAGCAGGGCCCTGTGAGGGCTTACAGTGTTGTGGCCACAGCAACACCTAAGGCCCAAATTTCTGCTGAGTATATAGGGCAGGACCCTACTTTCAAACAACTAACTTACAAATGACTCCTACTTGCAAACGGAAGGAGACAACAGGAAGTGAGATGAAATCTACCCCTAGGAAGGGAAATTCTCTCCTGTAAGAGTTAATATGGGAAAAACATTTCTCCTTTCCACTGATGCTTTCCAATCCTTGTTTCACAAAAAACCCAAATTTTCAAAAAACATTTGTCATTGGGACAAAAAGTGAGGTGAAATCTTCTGAAGAGGAGGAAAGACAGCAAAACAAATGTCACAGGGGTGATAACCCTTCCCTATGTTTTCCAAAAAGCTTAAAAAAGATTTTTTGGCTGGAGCTAAACACGTTAAAAATGTACCCGTTCAAAATTACAAAGAGATTCTACTTAACAACAAACCTACAGTCCCTGTCTTGTTTGCATCGCCTGTATACTGCTGTTCAGAGTATATAGGGCCTGGTGGCCCCACACCTTTCCTTATTTTAATTTGGGTGCGGGGTTCCCCTTAATATCCATACAAGACCCAAAGGGCCCGGTAATGGACTGGGGGGTACCCATGCCGTTTGTCTCACTGATTTTCATCCATATTGCCAGGACCCGACATTACATTAAACCCGCAAGCAGTTTTAAATGAGATTTTTCCTTTTAAAATGACATTTGGTGCAGGGACTGTTCTAAACACGGGAAACACGCGTCACTTTACAGGCATACTATAGACACCCCTCAGGTACGATATTTAAAGGAATATTTCACTTTTTTTTTTTTTACTTTAAGCATCATTAAAATCACTGCTCCCGAAAAAACGGCCGTTTTTAAAAGTTTTTTTTGCATTGATACATGTCCCCTGGGGTAGGACCCGGGTCCCCAAACCCTTTTTAGGACAATACCATGCAAATTAGCCTTTAAAATGAGCACTTTTGATTTCGAACGTTCGAGTCCCATAGACGTCAATGGGGTTCTAACGTTCGTGCTAACTTTCGGTCCGTTCGCAGGTTCTGGTGCGAACCGAACCGGGGGGTGTTCGGCTCATCCCTAGTAATGAACCATAGATCTATTTTGTATATATAACACAGGGGATCGCCAACTGGAAAGCTCTCCATCTCTGTTTTCGCCCCTAGATAATCGTCCACCATATGATGCAGACGCTGGCAATGGGATGTTGAAGCTGGGCACCGAGGACTAAAAAAATTGTGAAATGCATCAATTTGGTCAGCCCCCTTCTCCGCCGCTCCTATCTTGACCAACAAAAGCCTCAAAACTATGTTTTCCATGACACTGTAACCTATCAGGAAAGGCATTAGCTAAAATCCTCTTTAAGGTATCCTCAAGAGATTTCATCTTCTGCTCTCTCTGGGGATGGGGTAAGTTCTGAGACTTTTCCCTTATAACGGTGGTCAAGGAGGGTTGCCAACCGCGCTTGGAGGGAGGAGTCTGCTAATGGCGATGTGCAAGGGAGCGCCGTAAGATCCCGGGTCTCCCTCCCTGCGAACCCTCGCTGATGCAGTAGCTGCTGTCTAGCAGGCTGGAACCTCCAGCTGGTCGGCATCATTCCCCCTCCTCCCCCCCCCCCCGGATATCGGACCCCTCCGAGTGGCAAGGTAAGAAAATTTCCCTTTGAAGATTGATGATTGAAGTGACTGAGGCGGTGATCTGAAGGCACATCGGCGGACTCCAGCGGCAGCGTGGATGGTCAAAGCAGTGTCTCCCCCCACTCCACTTTCCTCCCGAGAGCCCAGAGAAATCACACAGCCTGTAGGCATCGGTTCAATCAGCGGTGTGCAAAGCGAGGCGGTGTGAAGGGAACGAAGGGAAAGAGTGTTGGCTTGGGGGATCGTGAGTGCGGTGAGGCTCTCCGCTCCCCCTGCCCCTCTACAGAAGTCAGCGGGGAGGTGGTGTGAGAGAGTGGGGGGTCAGGTAGGAGCAGCGGGAACACCGAGAAGTCTATCCCCCCCTCACCTCTCCGACACCAGTCTTCAGCCATCTAGCTGCACAGCTGAGCGGGACGTCCCGGGCATAGAACGGGATCACTGACACTGGATCTAAAGCATCAGCTGGAAGTCCTCTAAGGAAAAAAGCAGAAGATACGCTAGAAAGGGTGGAAACAGAAAAGGACTCAAACACGCCCTTTAAGATAAGATAAGTGATTTATATTTTTCTGCTTGATATAAACTGTGTTTCTTCCTACAAAAAATTTGACTTAAAGTAAGATTTTGAAGCGGTGCGGGTGTACTTGGAAGACCTCCCCTTACTTACTTATTGACTGTTACTGACTGTAGCTGCTGATGTTCATTAATAATGAAAGCATCATTACCTACTGTTGGAAGAATAAAAAGCGATAAATAGCAGCTAACAAGGATGGAAATAGTGACATTGTCGACTATTGCCCCCTAGTGCTTGAATATTGTTTGGAAGCAGGTAAAGGAGATTGACTCTTTACCCAGGTGAAGGGGAGAGAGAGGGAGGAGAGAGGGAATAAAAGAAAAGGTAACAATAAGTAGGGGGCAAAAGTCTTAAAAGTCTGAAAAAATCCGAAGCTTCAATTCTTGGCAGTATATCGTTCCCCCTCATCCCCCCCCTCCTCTCTTTTTTTTTTTTTTTTTTTTTTTTTTTTTTCCTTCCCTCTCCTCCATCTTGATGAGGGGTAAGAGCGGAAGGGGTGGTGGGGTAGTGGAAAAATCCCCTCGCCCCAGTACAAGCCCCACTTCGGGCCCAATGCACAGATATGTAACCCATGGAGTAGCGATGGCAGGGGAAAAGCATCAAAATACTAAAGGAAAACTAGAGGAAACACAAGGAAAAAAAAGATAAAAAGTCTCAGATAAAAACAACATCAGAAAATAGAGTAAATCCAGAAAATAGATTAGAACAGGAAGTTGATGCAGAAAACGGCCCAGTTAACAACAATGACAGATATGGAAAGGATGTTTTCAGTGCTGGAAAATTCATTAAAATCGGAAATGACAAAACTCCATAAAGACATGGGACATATGCTTGTTAGTCGAGGAAGTGGAAAAAAGAGCTGACGCACACAAAAAAAGAATAAAAGAGCTAAAAGGAGAGATTAAAACCCTAAAACAAGAGCAATTGGAACAGGCATATAGATTAGAAGATCAGTTAAATAAGGAGAAGAGGAAGAATGTAAGGATCCGTGGAGTTCCTGAAGCGCCCCAAACAGAGAACATAATAGAAGTAATTGGGCAAGTTCTCAACCTATCAAGCATAAATGAAGCAAGAAATGAATTAAAGATTGAAAGGGCCTACAGAACAAGAAGGCCAATAGGTCTTTCAAATGAAACCCCAAGAGATATAATAGTCCGCTTCTGTAGCCTGGAAGGAAAAAACCTAGTATGGAAGAGTTTAAAGGAGAAACCACCAATTTTATTAGAAGGAAATGAAATTCAGGTTTTTCAAGACTTATACTTCAATATAACTGGGGTTTTTTCCAGCATGCTTAATGGTTAAAAGAAATGGAAGAACTACAAAATTGAGATTCCTAGAAGAAATCCCAAACTTCTGTAAGACTCTGGAAATCCCTTTACCAAAAGACTTGGTTGAAGCAACTAAAAAACCAGATAAGCAAATGGGGGAAGAAACACCGTGGCAATTAGTTTATAGGAAATAGTCTAAGAGGGATGGGGGTGAGAAGTGGGGGAGATAAGGGGAAAGGTTAAAACATCAGAATGGGGGGGTGCGGGGGGGACCTGGAGGAAAGGGCGTCCTTCATAGACATCATCCTAGCCTGTCAGGAGAGGGTGGGTCAAGGGACCAAACAGATTTCCACCTCAGGGATAGGAGTAGAGATAAAGAAACCCCTTTAATTATAGGTACCTACTCATGCTCTTGCGGGTAAATACGCAAGGGCTCGGGGTCTTGGGGGGGTGGTGGGAGGGGGAGTGGAGGAGTAGATAAGGGGAAAGAAACTGGGAAAATGGATGGGGAAAAAAAATTCAGATATTGAAGATCAGAAGAGGCCCTCCTTCATAGATAAATGGGAAAAAGAACTGGAAACAAAATTTGAAGAACAACAAATCGAGAAAATGATTGCAGGTGGATACAATCAAGCCTAGGATGTAAACCCTATCGAGATGAATTATAAATTCTTGGTCAGGTGGTATATGACCCTGGAAAGACTTCATAGAATTGATCAAGAAAAATCACCATTATGTTGGAGAAATTGTGGAAATAAAGCCACGATGATGCACATTTGGTGGGATTGCCCAAAAATAAGAGTATTCTGGCAGGACGTAATCGCATGTGTTAAGGAGATCACGGGAGAGAAGTTAGAAAATAATAGATTGATCTGTCTGTTCCACGATGCTAAAATTCCCAAAAAGCAATACATGAGAAAAGTAACATCAAAATTATTAAACGCTGCGAAGGGACTGATACCAAAAAACTGGCTAAAGAGCAAAAGCCCAGATTTGGGAGAATGGTTTAAGCAGGTGGATTACTACCACAAAATGGAAATACTCTGTTGTAAAGATGAAGGACAACCTAGATAAATGCGTCTCTGTCTGGAAGCGGTGGGAAAGATACAAGACCTCGGACAGCTATTGGGAGAAGTTGCTGACTAGCAATGGATTTTAAGAGGAAATAACATCTGGGATAGTTAGGAAGAGTTTTGATGGTGAGGCGGGAGGGAGGGGGGGGGGGGGGGATTTTGAAGGGAGAGGAAAATATGGGAATGGGGGTGGGAGGGAACAATACTTAGTTTTACTTAAAGTCATGTGAATAAATAAAGGAAAGGAATTCCTTTGATGTATGTCTTCCTCTGCTTCAATGCCTCCAAAACTGTCAGAATCCTCCTCCTCCCTCTCCTCTTGTGTGTTCTGTGGCATAGAAACAAAGGTGTCTGCATAATGCAGGCCTTGAGAGGAAAGAAAGTCCTCCTCTTCATCACACTGTTCTGCCTCGAGTGCTCTGTCCACAATGCCATGCAGAGCCTGTTCCAGCAGGAACACAACAGGGATTGTGTTGACTTATGGGTTTATGTGAAATCTCCATTAATAGCTGTAAAATATTGTAATTAGGAATATATTACATTTAGCTTGTATCTATGCAGGCCAGAACATATTAATCTTCACATATATATCCAGACAAGTCGGTGCCCAGGCTTTTGTGTACAAACAATGGGTTTCAAACCTCTTTGTGGTACACAAACTCACTTCAAAGGATCCCATGCTGGGATATGCAATGAAGGTAGGCCCACCCCAGGCCAATACTTAACTTCCTGGGAAAGTTCAAGTCAATCTCCTGCCTTAATAGTCACAAGGATTTGCATTAAAGGGGCTGACTTATGCAAAGTATAGGGATTGGAGATGCAGCCAATCCTTAACCAGCAATAGAGAAGCTCACCAATCAATTACCATGCTATTCCAACCAATGAGGCATCAGCCTGTATTGATATACACAGACTAGATGGGAAAGATTTTCTCTCTTTATGGTAGAGCAGCCATCAGACTGGAACCTTGATGAGAATCAGTTAATTATGGGAAAGGTCTGCCCTTTTACTTGTAACTAAATATGTTTGTAGATTAATGTTTTAAGGAATATACTCTGTATTCCTTCATGTAATTCTTTTATTTTAACCTAATCTTTTCTTTTTTGGTGTAAGACTATAGATAGATGTTTGTGTATTAGATAGATGCTTTCAACTACTTCCTAATAAATGTTATTATATTAGAACTTTCACTCTTGGTCAAAGAACTCTCATTAAACCCACCTCATATATTTTAGATATTAAATCTTAAATATAATAAACGGGTAACAGATTGTGTCACTGAAGCATGCATTTTCATGGCTCACCATTCTTATGGCCTCTTTAAATGTTGACAGTTCAGTGCATGCATCCTTTATGAGCAGTCATTGGTGCAGGGAAAAAAGCTGAGTTGGCCTGAGCCAGTCATTGTGCCATTTTCACACTGGTACTCATTGATGGCCCTCTGCTACATATGCAGCCACTGCAGCATTGCCAAAGTCAAGTTCCATCTGGTGGCATGTAACAAATCAGGCGGTTTATGGGCAGGTGGAATTCCCACTGAATTTAAGCCAATCAAATATTTGCTTTGTATGACCGCCTGAAATGGCTAGACTCTTCTGGCCTGCTTTAGTAGATCTTCCATCCCTGGGTACCTATTTAAGAAATACTGCATCACCAAATTGAGGACATGTGCCAGGCATGGCACATGTGTCAACTTTCCCTGTCTAAGGGCAGACAGGAGGTTTGTGTCATTATCACACACCACCATTACTGGCTCCAGCTGGCATGGCATGAACCAACTCTGGGTCTGCCCCTGCAAAGCTGCAGGAATCTCTGCTGTGGTGTGGTTCCTGTCCCCTAGACACATCTGCTGAAGCACTGCATGGCACCTTTTAGCCTGACTTGAATAGCTCATTGAAACACTAAAGGGGTACTTGTGGTTCACTGGACAATTCAGCAGAAGAGGGCATGGATGAGGGGGTGGAGCTGACAAATTTCACTTCATCACTATTTGTGTGAAGATGTGGCAGTACAACAAGCTGCAGCACTGAGCACTGTCCTGCAGCATCCTTCCAAGTTGCAAGCAGCGTTACCCAGTGTGCTGTGAACAAAATATATCGTCCCTGAGCATGCTTGCTGGACCATGTGCCAGCAGTAATGTGGACTTTGCAGCTGACTGTCTTGCCCAATGATGCCACAACATTGCCTTCCACATGATGGTACAGAGCTGGAATGGGCTTACGTGAAAACAAATAGCGACTGGGAATTTGTGGTACAGCACATTCTGCAAATTCACAGGGGGACAGAATCCACCAGACAGAAAAACAGGAGTTGTAAAGCCAGCAGCTTTGACAAGCTTGCATTTAGATGCTGGGCATGTGGGTGGCAGTGGCTATTTTTTTTTTTCGCTGCAGCAGATGGGGCAGAGACATTTTTCTTACTATAGTCTACAGCTGGTGGTGTGCTGTTGGCAGATGTGCTGCAAGGACATGGGACACCCTGTGCTATACCATCATCCCTGTCAGTGGAGACTGCTGAGAAGTCATAAGGTATAGCAGGGGTAGACTGAGGTGAGGAGTGAGAAGCAGCAGCATTGTGTCCCTTTTGTGTGGCTTTCAGGTGCTCTTGTCATTGGCTGAGTGGTGGGAAGTGCCTTGTCAAGCATGTGGTACCCAAGTGGCTGGTGTTTTTTCCCTGCTTGATGTGCTTGAGCCAAAGTTACAAATTGCAACAGTGATCGGCTGCACATGTGATAAAAAAAGGTCTAAACAGCTGAGTTGTGGGAAGTGGGCTGGGAGATAACAGCTCCACAATGATGGAATAGGGTGGCTGATATCTACTCTTCAATGGGTAAAAGTGAGCGCTAAGCCTAACACAGTTGTAAATTTAAAAAAATTAAAATAAAAACAATGTCAATATAGATACTGATGGAAAAGTAATGGAATAAATGAACATTAGTTTTTCAGAAGAAAATAGATAATATACTATAATGTCCATATAGGCTGTGTATAAGTCCATATATTAGATGAAGCACTAACCGCATTATAAGGCTGCCTTGTATGAGAAAGAAGCGACCCTTTGGGTACTGAAAAATTGTAAAACACAAGGCACCACTCTAAGTGCAGAATTATCATAAAGTTTATTTTACAGGACTAAAAAGATGGTACTCACAAAAGTACATGATTAAAAGCATGTTTGGCAATGTAACCGGAGTGTCCTGAGTTGTTCAGGTCTGGACGGACGTTGTTGTCCGATGGGCAGGCTCAGCGGTGGGAGCCGTCGCTTCCTGCCGCTGGAACACAAGCTGAGAACCAGGAAACCAAGAAATGAGGTCACTTCCGGGTGACGGGACGTGTAGGCGATGCGTTTGCGGAGCTACGCTCCTTCCTTAGACCAAACGTGTAACGTGATTGGGCTGAAATGTATAGGCTAATGGATGTTGCTGATTGGTGGAAAAAAGCTCCAGATTATGCTGCAATCGCTCTGGCTGACATTTTAGCTATCTGATATGAATACATTAGACAACAACTGCTTGAATTTTTAAAATATGGCAATATATACTGTATATAAAACCAATAAAAAGAGTAATAAAACACGCAACTGAGCAAGAACATTCCGGAGCTGTTCCGGACCCAGTGCCAAACGGGCGCGGCCTCACAGGCCAAGACCACGTTCTCACCTATCACACCATCCAGCTCGCTAACGATGGCCCTTCCCGACTTAGCCCCGGGCCGAGACCTACTGCCGAGCATCCTAGATCTAGAGAAGTTCGCTTTAGACATTAAGAGCTCGGTGACAGCAGCAATAGCGTACCTGAAAAATTACTTCCAGGCGGTAGCACACCGCATTGAGGCTGTTGAACAAACCTCTAAAACACAAGTGGCCGCTATTCGCCAAGTACAATCTGTATATGACTCCCAGCTTTCCCAAATGTTTGACCTGCATAGACATGTTGAAGACCTTGATAATAGGGGCCGGAGACATAATATCAGAGTGCGGGGGATCCCTGAGAGTGTGGACCCTGGAGCTATACAACAGAACATCTGCTCATTGTTTAATGATCTAATGGAGCGCCCAGCCGATTCCCCTATTGAAATGGAGAGGGCACATCGGGCCTTGCGCCCACAGTCGCGTGATAATGAACCGCCCAGGGACATTGTGTGCTGTGTGGTTAATTTCCAACTTAAGGAAGAAATCCTACGCAAAGCAAGAGAGAGAGGACAGATTCTACACAATGGAGCGGAAGTCAAACTATTTCAGGACTTGTCGCAAATCACGCTCCAAAATAGAAGAGCTTTGCGATCCCTGTTGGATGCTCTAAGGGCCCGCAACATCACTTATCGCTGGAAGTTTCCTTTTGGCTTGTCAGCCTCATCTAGGGGTCGCTCTGCACTATTGCGCACGCCGGATGACCTGCAGACCTTTTGCGAGCAGCTGGACCTTCCAATTTTATAGAATTACCGGATTGGTATGCACAGTTCTTTCCTGCGGAACCTTGGCTTCCAGTGTCCCTCAACCCATCTCCAAAAGCCCAGCGACACAGAACACGCAGACGCAGAGGTGACCTGGCCTCTCCAAGTGCCCGTGCATCATGACGCGACCTTTACCCACGCAGCCCGGGTTCACCTCCCTCACCATCAGCGAGAAGAGGTCGTCTGGAAGCCTAGAGTTGCTCTTCATATGCTGGTCACGTTGTTTGGTCTTTTTTTTTTCCCCCTTTTTTTTTTTTTTTCTCTCCTTTTATTATTATTTGGAGCTGACTGATACATGCGCCTTGGATACATCATTAAATCTGCCTATGACTTTTGCATAATCCCCATTGAGATCGCTATCCTCTGGCACTTTGGTTAACCATGGGATCCCAGCCCTGTCACACACTTTAATGCAAACGATCCCTGATGAGATGAAACCGATGAGACTGAGTAAATATAAAAGAATGGAGAACGTATGACACCTCGTCTTCTACCTCCAGACTTTCAATAAGGTGCTCCTCTAGGTTGGTCGGTGAATGACTGGGATCTGCAATCAATCAAGATGTGCACGTGAGGGATTACAGCTTGCATGACGGTGCTTGAAGATACAGAATAGTCTTTCCCGCGGACTTCACCATCGCCTCCTCCACCTCCTCCAACATCCCCTCAGAAGAACTGCAACGAAAACTGTGAGGACTTCATCGGAGCACTTTGAACCCTGTCACCACGGCTTCTGACCTTCCACAGGGTTATTTAGCTTTGTCATAATTCTAGAGGCACTGAGGACAGCCACAAGACCAGGCTGACGTGCGATGATAGAGGTTTGAGAAAATAACTGTTTTTGGTTTGGGCACCTGGGATACAACGGGGTTTATCCTGACATCTCAGGATTCCAAACTAGGGTTGAAGTAACTTAATTTAGTTAAGAGGCTAGGGGTTATATGTAGCCGTTATACTCTAGATGACCCAGACATAATCATATTGCAGAGGAGTTTAAGTACTTACTTTGGGGTACATCTACAGGTGAGGAATATGTAAGCTCAAGTTAGGTTAACTTTTTTTATCATATTAAGGTGTGTATCTCACTCATATGTATACCATAACATGCTCACCCCCACTTGTCCTTGGGTATCTGCTGCCATTTTACTTCAGATTGTGCCCTCTTCTCTTCTCTTCCATTCTTTGGGCTACCCTCTCTCTATCCTCTCCAGGTCTCTCTACTACGCTATTCTGCCTGCCAACCCCTTCCTTCTTTTCCTACCCTACTTCCCTTCCCCCCTTTTCTTTACCCCTGGATTAAGTAAAGGTTGCTGAGGATACACAGAGGGTTATAAAATGATGTATGTTTATCAGATGCTCCCATGCAAAGTTTGATAATGTCCAGCACTAGGGTTTTATGCAGTTCAGTGTTCGAATGGCCATTAAGGCTCTAGTTTCTTTGAAAAGTTTTTGTTCTTTGTTTTTATTATTTTTAAGACCAGGATGCAAGTATGCTCTGTTTGTTGCCCAATGCAGGCTCCCCGCCCTCTCATTTGAAGTGGGATGCACGGACGTGCATAACCACTAGACAAATTTCTTGGACCCGGACGGTACACACACTCTGTGGTTTCTGTCCGTTCTCTCTACCCCACACAGCAGTCCTGACAGGACATAGGCTATATCCATCTCTGGTTTGATATGTCTGTCCCTCTCTCTCTCTCTTTTTTCTGCTCCTCCTTATTTGTTGTTTGTTGTCCCTTTTACCCCCACCTTCTTCCCTGTCCATCTTAGTCCTCTCCACCCTCATACACTGAGACACCCCTCTTGGCTTGCCCTCCCTTTTTTTTTCTCTGGGTTTGCTCCGCCCTTGTCCTCCCGCCTAAGGGGGAAAGAGTTTTAAGACTAGGTGAGGCTTATCTCGTCCTCTGCTGGTAAGTCGGCTCGACTCCCCTATCCGCCTGCAATGATGCAGCATAGCAAGGTTATCAATGCTCCCCTGTCACTGAAGTGCATAAGGTCCACCCTCTCATGACTACCGCTACACAATTTATATGCGGTTTTCTTCTTCAAAAAATGTGAGTCTGTTTTTATTCATTTTTTAAATAAATCCAAGTTTAAAAACGTTATCACGCTATGTGAGTGTTTTTCCCCTCACATGCCACACATATTATTGGCCTATGGTGTATCCAGTGAAGAGGAAGCCATGCTGATTTCCTTCCCCCCCTTCTCTGTGTGACGACGACATCTGACCAGTTGTTATATTCAGACCTGTCGGTCATCAAGCCTTTTTGACCTGTTTTGGCATATGCTATTTCAGGCCAATATTTCTGGTAAGCCTCTATGATTCCTGGTGACGGTTCTGGCACTGATTCCAATCCTTTGTGCACGGTTGGTCTCCTCGTGGTCCATTCACCTACCAGGTTGCTTGGTCTAAACAACCCTTCCGCATGCTCAGGAGACACCTGTCCATCATCGTTTATGCACTATCATCACAGTTTTTTCTCACTTATTATGACATGGACTTTATATATAACATTATTTTGTGATGTTTTTTCACCTATTATTGGATTTAGTGAATGTATTTAAGTTTTGTTTACCAATCACATTCTCTTCACGTAAGCACTTTTTGGTTTACACTGAAATGTTTGCTTTGTAATCACTCAATATTTTAGAGTGTTCATTCTTTAGATTCATTTCAATTATTCTTTATGTACGGAGTTTATAGCGCCACACTTTTTGAATTTTTTAATGTTAGTTTAATCCTGAGTCTACAGGTGTGTCAGCTGCTGTTTACTTCTTTTAGCGCAGCGCTGTACTCAACTACTGCATACCAACGTTACATTCTTGGCCAGAGGATCTTTTATGAGCATGGCAACAAGTGCGGCCGTCTGCTGGCCCGCTCAGTGCAAGCGTCTAAATCTTCCTCCAAGATTCACTCTTTGCGCAACAACAGGGGAGATCTCCTGGCCAAGAATGAAGATATTGCCAAAGAATTTGAGAGGTATTATTCCAAGCTTTATAACTTACAGACTGATCACATCTCCCAAACTACACCCGAATGCCGTGCAAATCTAATTAAAGACTTTCTTTCTTCTTTTAGCCCCTCTCCCATGAAGCCTCAACAAGCTTCAGCCCTAGAAAGTGAAATATCCATCACGGAAATAGCTGTTAAACAAATGAAGGCTGGGAACAGCCCAGGCCCTGATGGCTTTACCCTTCAATATTACAAATCCTTCGCGGACAGTTTATTCCCAGACTTTAGACGACCCTCAATAGTTTTTCAGACCCGCATTCCTGACCGAATGAGATGCTTAGGGCGCATATCACTGTAATTCCTAAAGAAGACAAAGACCCGTCCCTAGAGACAAATTATAGACCAATTTCCCTACTAAATGTAGATATAAAAATTTATGCGAAGGTCCTAGCTAATCGATTGATGCCCCTGATTCCAGAACTTATCTCCACAGACCATCATTGGCTTACATCAACTAAAACACAAGGTTTCTTTTTATCACTAGATTCCAAGAAGGCGTTCGACAGGGTGGCCTGGGATTATATGCGAGAAACTCTCACAGCCATTGGCCTGGGAAGTCATATGCTTGCGTACATCATGGTCCTATACTCGAATCCCACGGCGGCGGTGAGGACCAACAGCTACCTGTCGAGCACCTTCTCCATCAATGATGGCACACGCCAGGGGTGTCCGCTTTCCCCCTAATCTATATACTAACCCTAGAACCTTTTCTTGATAAACTTAGATTAAACCCAGACATTCAGGGAGTTACGGTAAATAAAAGGGAATTTAAAGTAGCAGTGTTTGCTGACGACATTCTACTATCCCTGAGAGCACCTAGAACGTCTCTTCCGAACCTGCTTAAAGATCTATCCGAGTTTGGTAAAATTTCAAACCTTAAAATAAACTACACAAAATCTCATGCACTTAATGTTACTTTAACAACTCAAGAAGTCGCCCACTGTCGGCACTCATTCCCATTTCACTGGGAGAAGAGGGCAATTACCTACTTGGGAATTAAGATCCCCACAAAAATGTCAGAACTCTACCCTTTGAATCATCACGCGTCTCTTCTTAGAGTCCAAAAACTTCTAAAGGGGTGGGCAACTTTAAATGTATCGTGGTTCGGGCGAGCAGCGCTGCTTAAAATGATGATCCTGCCCCGATTGCTATACATGATGCAAGCGGTCCCGATTCTCCTACCAGCTGGCTTTTTCTCTATCTATAGAAAAGCTTGTTCTGCTTTTCTCTGGAAAGACGCTCCTCCCCGTATCAAATTTACACGTCTAACACTGGCCAAACAGAGAGGAGGTATAGGCCTGCCAGATCTACATAAATATTATATAGCTTGCCACCTTACCAGGGTCGCAGACTGGAATATCCATGCTAGGGAGAAAGCGTGGGTCTTCCTAGAGAAAGCCTTCTCAACCCGACCCTTGCATCTGCTAACCTGGCTGCATCCAAGCAGCTGGCCACAGATCCGATCTACACATCCCCTTATCCATCCTTCACTTCTAGCATTTAAGAGGACAGGCCGGAATACGAATCTCACTACTAGCCTGGGCCCTCTGACAACGTTAAGATGGAACCCGGCTTTCCTACCTGGGGAGCTCAATTCTTTTCTGCGTAAAGAATGGCCTTTTGAAGAGGTTCTGGCCCAGCAGTTCTATAGTAATAACAAACCCATCACATTAGAGAAACTCAAAACAATGTCAGTGTCATCCACTTTTTCCTTCTGGACCTATAGACAAATTAGGCACTTTTTAGAAAACCAAGCGCTCCAGGGGTGCTGGTCGAGACCCCTAACACCGTTCGAGACCCTTTGCCAACTCAAAACCCATCAACGACACCTGATCTCACTCATCTACTCGTTCCTCTCGGAGGACCCTGATCATTCCCCAGCCCCGTCTCAAACATCTTGGAACAATGAATTACAAGCACACTTGACAAATGAGGACTGGACCACAATCCATGAATACGCTCACAAGAGCTCATTGAATGTGGCCGTCTAGGAAAATGGCTACAAGATTGTCACTAGGTGGTATAGGACCCCCTCTCGGCTCCACAAGTTTTCGGCCGACATTCCTGATGCCTGCTAGCATTGTGAACGGGAAGTGGGTACTATGCTCCACGTATGGTGGACATGTGAAAAAATTCAACCGTTCTGGAAACGGGTCCACGACCTCATTTCTCATGTCACCACATTTTCCCTTGATTATACTCCAGCTCAATTTCTCCTGCACCACACCTCACTCTCCAGGAAAACAACTTACAAGTCCCTAGCCATGAATATGGTAAACGCAGCAAGATTATGCATCCCTAAACACTGGCGCTCCACGAACATACCAACAATCAGAGAATGGTTCTCAAGAATATCCATGATCAGGGATATGGAGGGACTGATCCACATATCTCAAGACAGAATGCACAAATTTTCAATTATATGGGCTTGCTGGTCTCACTTCACTACTACAGACGGGTACCGGCAATACACCCAATAAAAGTATTGGGGATGAGTGTGCCGAACCTTGGGCGGCCCGTGGCGGGTGGGCGAGGAGCGGAGATTTCCTAAGATCTACCCCGTACCTGTCCTTTCCCCCCCACCTCCTTTTTCTTTTAATGCTAATCCTCCGTTTCTTAGTTTATATCTTTTCTCTACCCCCTGATTGCTCTGAAACGTTGGTAAAGCATGGGTTTCCCTTCGGAAACAGATACTTAGTTTAATGAGGGAACACGGTACTACATATACCCTCCAGGACCCGAGCGGACTGATTGAGTTCCTGCCCGGTAAGGTTGGATTGCAAGCACGGGCTTAATAGGCTATCCTGCCCCCTGTACAGGGGGAGGAAGAGGGGGGAGGAAGAGGGGGGAGGTGAAAATTGAGAGTACGACCCTCTGCCCTCAGATACTTTTTATGCATTAATAAATGGAAAGAGCGCTCTGACAACCATGGAGGAGATCTATAAGCAATTTCACTTTAGATTGCCTCATATTTTGAAATGTGTACCCTGATGTTTCCCCCTTTTTTTATGTGATGCTTCCTTCTTGTTTGTACTTATTTCTGTTTGTACGAATACTTGTACACTTAAATGCGATACAGTTGTTTACCTTGCAAATTTTGAATAAAATCTTTATGAAAAAAAAGAGTAATAAAAAGAGGGGATGTATAAAAACATGATATGTGAATGTGAATGTGAATAATATAAATACTGACGGATAATTGGGGAAATCGTGAACAACCACATTTCACACATAAGAGATGTTCCAGGGACACTTAACCTAAGCTGACAATTGGGGATGACACCAGGATGTAGGAAATATATGGATGTAAATGTGGAAAATAACAATAAAATAAAAATTAGATAAAAATAAAAATGGGAATAATAAAAAAATATAATAATAAATTAAAAATAATAAATAATAAAAATGAAAATAAATGTGAAAAATAATTGTAAAAAAAATATATATATAAATAGAAAATAAAAATTGTATAATAAATAATGAATAAATAGAAATTTGTTGAAAAATAAATATGAGAGATTAAATAGGAGGATAGAAATTATTGATATTGCTGATACATAATGGCATATTAGGATAACGGAATGCCTTTACAGATGGGAGAGGGAAAGCACTCAAATTAGGCTGCTCACCTCTATTTCCTCATTTAATCCGTCTGGGGCAAGAGAGTCCAAGGTGTATATCCAGTACATTTCCCTCTGGCAGAGGCGTTTAAAACGCTCTGCCAGTGGGAACGTACCTGGAATGGACTCAATGATCCAAACCCTGAGGCCAGAGGAAGAATGATCATGATTGTGAAGAAAATGTAAAGGAATACTGTGTGTATCGTCTTCTGCTTCCACGAGACGGTGGTGCTCCCCAAATCTCTTTCTCAAGGTACGTATAGTTCTTCCCACATAATAAAGCCCACAAGGACAAGTTAAGCAGTAAATTACAAATTACGTGGAACAATTGTAAAAACTGCTAATCTTGTATGTCTTGCCCTTGTGGGTGAATTCTTTTTGGCCATGTGTAACATGGCTACATGTCAAACATAATTTTTTTTTTTTGACACTGATACATCCCAACCAAAGGGATAAGACATGGGAATATCATTTTGGGACCTGATTTGGATTATTATTTTCCCATACAGATTTGTCAGTTCCAGCAGAACAAGTCCCCCCAGACCATATACAACAGGGTTTAGGTTTTTTTTTAGCACTTCCCCCCTCGCCGACCCATCGTCCAAACATTGGAAAAAGAAAACTAAAAGAAGAGGAAAGCGAGGGGGAAAGCAGCAACACAAATCACAGGGCCAAGTCCCAAAAACAGTAAAAATTTACAATTTATCTTCTCACAATTTGTCCCAAGCAGAAGCGTCCATTTTACAACGAGGTCTAAATTTTGCTCCAACATCACTTCCCAATTCATTTCGCCTATTTAAAGATTTACATCTATTCATTCGGAATCTCACCCTCAAACGCCATTATAACATCAAAACTCAAAAGGCCTCAGATAGTTATACACACTCCAGCTCTGTAGAGTCCATTTCCCACTCTGAGACCTATGATTTACCAGAACTAAGCATATTAAAAAAATTATACAACATAGAGAGTGAAGACGAGGTTAAAGATTTGGTTCTTCTAACACAGCATCTTTCAGCTTCACCTCCGGTACAACACAGTAAATTCAGACCCATAACTGTGTTTAATCCCACAGGTTCTAAGAGACCCTATTTACACACTTTTTATCAGGTGTTTTTTTTCTGATTTACAAAAACTGTGTCAACAAACACATGAAAGCCACTCCAATCATTTCAATCTCACCATCCCCGAAAAAACAGCCTTAAAACACCTCACAGATAATCCAGAGATAGTTATCAAAACCGCAGACAAAGGTGGAGGTATTGTCATTCAAAATCATCATGATTTTTTTGGCAGAAGCTACACGCTTATTGTCAGATGACAATACATATTCCAAATTACGCTGTGACCCTTTGCCAACTTTCACTATAGAAGCCAAAACACTTACAGATAGAGCCAAGAGCAACAATATCATATCCAAACAGGAATATGCTTTTTTCAACAGACCCTACTTTTCCACTCCATATTTTTCTCACATCCCCAAAATACATAAGAGTACAATAAATCCCCCAGGCCGACCCATAGTCGCAGCCATAGACAGTATCACCAGTCCTTTTTCCCAGTATATAGATTTATTTTTACAACCACTTGCAATCAGTCTTCCATCTTATATCTTTGATGGCACCCATCTTTTGGAATTGTTAGAACACTGACGAGAACTCTCTTTACACCTCAATCCCACATGATATAGGTCTCAGAGCCATTGCTCACTTTCTTTTTTCTGATCCTTTACTAAATCCAGGTCAGGCAGAGTTTATTTTGGAGGCCACAGAATTCTGCCTGACCCATAACTATTTTGAGTTTGATGGAGAATTCTACCTCCAATTAAAGGGCACAGCAATGGGGGCCAATTTTGCCCCCAGGTATGCCAATTTAACTATGGGGTTCTGGGAGGCCAATCACATCTGGCTCAATAATCCTTATACCTCCCATATAGTATTTTATGGGAGGTATATAGATAATATTATCATCATTTGGGATGGCCCAGAACCTCTATTCACAGATTTTTTTTGGCACATTGCAATAATAATAAACATGGCCTCACATTCACCTCAGAACATCATTCCCTTCAATTGGCATTTCTATATTTAACACTATTCCATCAGGATGGCAAAATTTTGGCTAAGATTTATACAAAACCTACGGCAGGCAATTCTTTTTTACATCACCAAAGTTGCCACCATCCTAGGTGGATCTCAAATATCCCCAAAAGCCAATTTTGCCGTCTATGCAGAAACTGCTCCAGACAATCAGATTATACTACAGAAGGGTCCCTTTTAAAACAAAAAATCATCAACAAAGCCTTCCCACCCAAAGTGATTGATGAAGCTTTTGATCTCTACATGTCGGAGCATCCTACATGTATTAAAAATTCGGACGAGTCCACGTCACAACCCGTTAGATTCGTGACACAGTTCCATACCCAATATAAAACTATGGAACGTATCCTTAACAGACATTGGCCCATCCTTCTTCAGGATCCGCAACTCAAATCTATCATTACTCCAAGACCCAAATTCACATATCGTAAAACCGGAAATATCAAAAATTTGATAGCACCCAGCAAACTTAAATCCAAATCAGGTCCCAAAACGATATTCCCATGTCTTATCCCTTTGATTGGGATGTATCAGTGTCGCAAAACATTATGTTTGACATGTAGCCATGTTACACATGGCCAAAAAGAATTCACCCACAAGGGCAAGACATACAAGATTAGCAGTTTTTACAATTGTTCCACGGAATTTGTAATTTACTGCTTAACTTGTCCTTGTGGGCTTTATTATGTGGGAAGAACTATACGTACCTTGAGAAAGAGATTTGGGGAGCACCGCTGTCTAGTGGAAGCAGGAGACGACACCCACAGTGTTCCCTTACATTTTCTTCACAATCATGATCATTCTTCCTCTGGCCTCAGGGTTTGGATCATTGAGTCCATTCCAGGTACGTTCCCACTGGCAGAGTGTTTTAAACACCTCTGCCAGAGGGAAACGTACTGGATATACACCTTGGACTCTCTTGCCCCAGGCGGATTAAATTAGGAAATAGAGGTGAGCAGCCTAATTTGAGTGCTTTCCCTCTCCCATCTGTCAATTCATTCCGTTATCCTAATATGCCATTATGTATCAGCAATATCAATAATTTATATCCTCCTATTTAATCTCTCATATTTATTTTTCAACAAAGTTCTATTTATTCATTATTTATTATACAATTTTTATTTTCTATTTTTATTTTTTTTTTTTCACAATTATTTTTCACATTTATTTTCATTTTTATTATTTTTAATTTATTATTATTTTTTTTATTATTCCCATTTTTATTTTTATCTCATTTTTATTTTATTGTTATTTTCCACATTTACATCCATATATTTCCTACATCCTGGTGTCATCCCCAATTGTCAGCTTAGGTTAAGTGTCCCTGGAACATCTCTTATGTGTGAAATGCGGTTTTTCACGATTTCCCTAATTATCCGTCAGTATTTATATTATTCACATTGTTTTTATACATCCCCTCTTTTTATTACTCTTTTTATTGTTTTTATATATATTGCCATATTTTAAAAATTCAAGCAGTTGTTGTCTAATGTATCCATATCAGATATCTATAATGTCAGCCAGAGCGATTACAGCATAATCTGGAGCTTTTTTCCACCAATCAGTGACATCCATTAGCCTATACATTTCAGCCCAATCACGTTACACGTTAGGCCTGAGGAAGGAGTGTAGCTCCGTAAACGCGTCGCCTACACGTCCCGTCACCCAGAAGTGACCTCATCTCTTGGTTTCCTGGTTCTCAGCTTGCGTTCCAGTGGCAGGAAGCTACAGCTCCCACCGCTGAGCCTGCCCATCGGACAACGCCGTCCAGACCGGGACAACACAGACTTCAGGACACTCCGGTTACATTGCCAAACATGCTTTTAATCATGTACTTTTGTGAGTACCATGTTTTTAGTTTTGTATAATAAACTTTATGATAATTCTGCACTTAGAGTGGCGCCTTGTGTTTTACAATTTTACGATATCTACTCTTCCATGATGGTTGCCTTGTTGGGGTTGTGCCTCACCCTCACTTTTCTCCTCTGCTCTATCCAGCACCCAAGTTGCGTCAGTGACATCATCATAATCTCCTCCATCCTCATTATCACTGGAGACAACTTGGCAATATGTTGCAGCCGGGGGGAACATGACTGCCAATTTCTGTACCAGTGTTCTCTCCTCTCCTGATGCTGTGTTAAAATAACTCAGCTGACTCCTCCATGCCCGATGCTTGGGCTATGGCAGGAGTAATTTAGCCACTCTGGCAGCTGCAGTGGACTGCGCCTTAGTCTCTTCTTGGGTGACTGAGGATGAGGATGGTTTAGTAAGCCAGTCTAAAATATACTGCATTAAACGCGCAGTACCGCATTGCAATATACTGTGTTAAACGTGCATTAACGCACACAGAAATATACTGTGTTAAACGTGCACTAATGCACTGAAATAGACAGTGTTAAATGTGCACTAAAATATACTGCGTAAAATGTGCACTAACACACTGAAATATACGGCTTTAAACATCACATAACGCACAGAAATATTCTGTGTTAAACCTGCAGTAATGCACAGAAATATACTGTGTTAAACGTGCACTAATGCACTGAACTATACTATGTTAAACATCACATAATGCACTAAAATATACTGCATTAAATGTGCAGTAATGCACTGAACTTTACTGCAGTAAACCAGCCCTGACAATATAAACTGACACTAATGTAAAAATGAATGGTCACTTCACCCACACTGACTGAACTATCACTAGATTCACACTAAATTTATACCCTACACTGACAATAGAAGCACAATAGCACACCAACTCGCTAGCAGCACTGAACAGAGCCCTGTTCTCTCTCCACGCCAATATCACACTGCAAAGGCCACAATTGAAAGAATACGTTTATAGTGTGGGATGGGACTAAGAGCAATGAGCCATGATTGGATAGAGTCATCATGACAGCATCCAATCATGGCTCTGACAGTGCTCTGTGCCCTGATTGGGCTAAGCTTTCATTGCTTCAGCCAATCAGGGCTCCCAATGCACTGTGCGGTGGCTCAGTTAATTGTGGTCATTCGGCAGACAAACAAATGGTCAAACTCGATAATTCGGGTGTTCATCGAACGGGTGAACAGACAATGTTTGGCCCAAACTCATGCTTAGGCTGAACTGTTCGCCCATGCCTGCTGATACCTTTACCATCAAACCAGACATTAAAAAAGGATGGGGAAAGAAGGAAAGTCAGAGAAACAAGAGGAAAAAAGGCATAAGAAAAAGAGAGGTTGAGGGTAATCTCAATAAACATAGGTTCTTATATGTTAGAGAAGGTGGTCAAATCTGGATGGGCATAATCAATCTTAGGATGCCAAGTCTGGAATAACATCAGAGTCCAACAAGATGGCTACTGTGAGGATCTGATGAGCTGCTGAAGAGATTTGGGTGCCTGCCTGATCCGCAGCCAGGGACATCCAATGGAAACAAAGAAGAATGGCGGGACATCTGGAAGTAAAATCAAAAGAATTTATCCATATTTGTGCTTTATCTTCATAATTGTGGAACCTCACTAAATTTCTCTTGGGTTTCAAATGGGGTACCATTCGATCTTTTTTTATCCTGTGTACCCTTTCAAATTTTAATGGTTCTAATGTTTGTCTGCTCCGCTGCGGGTCAAAAATCCTTCTCATTGTTTTCATTAAATTTTCACTCTGCGTTATTTCTGGTACCCCACTAATCCTCAGGTTTTTCCTCCTGTTACAGTTCTCTTAAACCTCTATATTATATGCCATGTTCCTCTGTTTTAATTGTAAGTTTTTCATTAAATTTTTTAACTCTTTTACTACTTGTGTATGAATATCCAATCTTCTTTCTGTATCTTCTCCCCGTGACAATAGGCCGGGTAAAAGTTGGCTGAGATCTTTATGTAAAGTTGCCATTTCTGTTTTTAGAGAATTTTCTAACTGCAAACATCTCTGCTATTTCTGTTGTAGCGGTATGTTCACCACTTGGTTACTAGCAATCTGACAATCACCCTGCTGCCAGACCCCATCTATCATTGAAGATAATAAGCAGTCATTTGTAGTTTTGTTGTGTTTATTGTGGGATAAACTTGGGTGGGATAAAGGGAGACATGGGATGCCCATAGTACTGAGTGTATGGTGAGACAATATTTAGCAAGATTGACCTTGAACATGATGTGCATCTAGCATCCACAGATTCACAGTTTACTTCCTCTGCATACTTCTCTGCAGACTGTTGCTCCTTTTCCTCTGCACTGACCCCTGCAGAATATTTCTTCCACTGACTTCCTTCCACTGTTACCGTTCCTCCACTGTAAGCTGCAAGATTACTGTTACTTCACTTCCATTTGAACAAGAAAGAATCACTCTGAATAATTCCAGCTTGCAGACCATAATGGTGTTGCTTCAAAACATCAATAAGCCAGAGACATACACAGCCTCTCCCCGATAGTCCATTGAGTCTGGTAGCCACACAGTCTTTTGGAAGGTATTGCCAGTGTGTTTCACCAGGCCAGAGATACTCGGTACCTCCCCCTGATGGCCTGACACATGGTAATAGGTGGACCACTGATACCAGCCAGTCCAGGATTGCAAACACTGTGTTCCCTGGCCACAGCATTTCTCACTACTCTCAAAGATCCTCTTATAATTCTTCAGCACTGACCTCCTTCAAAGTACAAGTCCTGTGTTCCCCGGTCACAGCAGCTTGACTTTAGCTCTGCCACTTTCCTCCTGACTCTTTACTGCTACTTCTTCTTCACCAACCTTCATCTGTGTACAAGTCCTGTGCTACCCGGTCACAGCAGCCCGACACCAGCTCTTTGATGAAGATTCCTATGGCTCCTCCAGCCCTCCTCCGCGCTCGGCACACCCCCCACATGGGGATGCCCAGAACAACAACTCAGCACTCCATTCTATCTTTTCCTGCTCTCAGAACTCCTCCCTGATGGCATGTGATCTCAGCATATATGGGAAGCCTGCCCCCTGCCAATAACAAGAGGTAATTGGTCAGAGCTCCTCACATGATCTGCCTGCCACTCAGACTTCAGTTCCAACCCCCATTCCAGAAACATCTTTCTGAAAATAGGGGAGGCATCTCTGAATCAAAGTACAGGTAACCACACCCACCACTGCACTGTACACTCCCAATCCCAAAATCAAAACAGACAGACCCAGCGCACAACATAATCTTGCCTAAATTTACCTGCACACATCCCTAAACTTAGGAAAAATCCTACTCTAGCACCTACCTTTAGGCAGAGGATGCTACACTATTGTTGGTAGTTGGATTTTTCAAGTTTGTTCTTCCAGATATCTTAAATCACTGTCACTTTCGATCTCCGTTTCCACTCTTGATTGGGTTAATGTATTTGGGCCCCCCTTTATGTTAGCTTGTCCATTTTTAATGTTCTATGTTACTTGTTTGGCCCAAGTTCCCGGAGGAATCTCTGTTACTGACTTGTCATGGCACTCACAGTTTTTTTTATAGTCTCTGGTCTTGCACTTATTTTGGGCAATTTTGCTGTTTCACTTGCTTTTGCTGATTTCCCCTTCATTGTTGTTATATGCCTTTCTTCTCCTCTTTAATCCTCTTCTCCTGCCACACACACTTCCTCACTGCAACTTTATCTTCTGTCTTTCCCTGACACCTTCCTTATCTCATAAAGAGAACATTTGACCTCCTTAGTACTTTTATCCCAACTGTAAAAAAACTAAAAATTATGGTGCCAGAGATTCCTGGATGGTCAGATGTTAGAAGGGGAGAAGAACTACTGGAGGACAGAACACTACTGGCACCTGATCTCAAAAAAGACAGAGAAACAAGAATTGTTTGGTGGACTGGTGGAGGTTGGGGGGGACAGTGGGGGTGGTAGGGGGAAAATAAGTTAGATTAATGGGAATCCTGGCTATCTGGTGTGCTCCGAGCCTCTGCCCCTAGTGAGAAGGGAGGGAGGATTAGCAAAGGCGCCAGTTAGAGTTCTACCCTAAGAAGGAAGAGTAGATGAGGTGAAGGCCCAAATAGAGAAGGAAGAAGTCTACTCAAGGACCAGGAATAGGTCAAAAGCTCTAATAAATAAGATCTTTAGTATTCGAGAGGGAGTGGAGGAGGGTAGAGAGGGAGTGGAGGAGGGTAGAGAGGGAGTGGTGGAGGGTAGGGAAGGGTGGGGGAGAAGAATATACTGTGCCAGACACCTGGAAGATCTCTTTGCTCTCATACCTTCTCTCTCGATCTTGGTTAGAACCTCCCCCTTTGATAATGTATATCTCTGCATTCTCATCTGCCTTAGAGGGAAGGTATGATAGCATAACATTTTTTATCATACGGGAAGTGACCAAGATGGCAGCTGTGTAGGACACTTGTTGAGGAGCTCTGCATCCATAGGGGGATTTTATCCTGTTCACGCAACCTAAGACTTCTAAAAACTGCTACAAAACCCCCAGATCATACCCGACAGGGAATGAGACGGACCCGGAACAGACCCAAGGCTCAAAAACAAGGGAGTGCTCCGAAATCTGCCAAGTTTCCTGGAGGAGCGGCGGCACATGTCGCCAACAAGTACAGCATGGCATCCCAGACAGAGGACCTGATGGTTGTAGTTTCCTATGTGATCCCCGTGGATTTTGGCTGCTTCATGTCCCAAAGAACTTGCATTGGAAATCTGTGCCCTGGACACTATGCAGAAGTCCGTTTAACTGTTTCCCGACCATTGGAGGTTTCTCCTCTAGACATGGTGTAACTGCACACCCTTTGTTCTGCCCCCCTATAATTTCTAATTCTTTTTCCATCTATAAACTGTTGGTTGCTCTCTGTTCATGACCCCAGGTAGCCATTGACTATGGTTTGGTTTGGGATAATAGCATACCCTGGTTTGGGTGGGTGTGCGAGGTGGGGGGTGTTGGAATGAGCTGAAATCTTTATTGGTTCAAAAGAAGGAATGGTTTAGGGGTGTTGCACCAGCATTTTTGCTTATTGATGTAGTACAATGTTAACTTATGAACAGTGTTATATTTTAATATGTGGCACCATCTAGTGGCCAAATTGGTGAATGGACTTTATTTTATTTTTGCTCTTTGAAGAATATCAGGGGAAGTGACCATTATTTACTTTCCACAACTACCTACCCAGCATGCCGTGTGATTTACCCAGCAGGACTCAGTACAGAATTGCATGCTGGGTAGTCTATAAAAAGGCTCTGCGCGGCCATCTTAGGTCTCTTTGGACGCATGGCCTGCCTGTGAGGACCTGTGCTGAGGTGTTTCACAGAACGCAGCCTACACCTACCAGGAGCAGCACGACCTGCGACTTTTTTTGCACCAGCAGGCTGGAGAGACGCTGGGACAGAACTGAGAAGGATCCAGGCTGACAGTCGGAGTCATCAGAGGGTTCCTGTCTACCTTCCAGAGCGGAGCGGTGCGACGGCACCGGCCGGAGAGAAGCAAGACCCAGTACACCGGAGGGAGCTGTCTTGCTACACAGACCTGGTCGGGTGAGAGGGCTGTTGCCCGAAGTTTTCCTAAAGCACTATCACACACCTGATTCTGTAACACAGTGTGCTGGGACCTGTAGTCCCACACAGGGAATTGAAGGAACTAGAGACTGAGTCCAAATAGGCCTCAAGCCTACCCTTCACCGCAATATTAATGCTGTGTTGCACAAAGTTAATTGCATCAGAGACAGTTACAGGTTACTACACTACAGGAATATACCTTCATCATCTATTTTGTTTAATCTTGGTGTATTTGACCGCTGGATTACAAATTATAATTCCTATTTGCTAGCAGAAGACAGAAGACAAAGAGAGGACTTCCTATTCCATTGCAAGGCCTTGCATCCTAGTTGTGATTAATAGAGAGTTTACACTCTAAAGCAGGGGGAGCTCTCTAGGGATTGTTCTTGTGCTATATAACCTTGTCTTCTTGTAGTTACAAGCGCGCACTGGAAGTGGGAAGGTGCCCAGAATTAAGGTATTTCCCATTCTGGCATTAGTCTCACTTGGAGACGTGCTTCCCGAGATCAGTTAATACCATTTTGTGTGTACAACTTATTGTGTATATTCACTGGGCTGTTTCTCTACGTTGGTGTGACAGTACCAGTATTGTACTACTGCTTTCAGATTAATTCCAGTAAAGGTTACATTTCCTGGTTAAGTACAACTTGTGTGGAGTGTTGTTCCTTACCCAACAGGTGGAATATCGGATACCCAGGTAATAACAAAGGTATACTGTTATTATACTGTACATTGTGAGGTTATCCCTATCATTAGCTCCACACTAACACTGCAACACAGTTGTGTCAAGGGGCTGAGTCAAGTCATTGGGGGTTGTAAAGCAGAGTACAGGCCCAAATCAAAAATATCAGCAGCTCCTTCAGGGGTCAGTGCTTCAGGGGAATTTGTGTTGCTGCAGAAAATGCTTGTGTTCTCTCTGAGTGCTATAAGGAGGGAGGGTGGGGAGGGGCGGTGTTGCCTGCTTCCCGGGGTCCAGATGCTTTCCTGTCCCAGCTGTCTCTACAGTGCCTTATTAACTTCCATCCTCATCTATGGCTCCTTTAATAATTATATCGTGGAACGTCCTGGGCCTTAACTCCCGGATCAAACGTTCTCTAGTATTTAACTTTCTAAAATCCCATCGCCCTGACATATGCATCTTTCAGGAAACCCACTTGATGGGTAGCAGAGTACTTGGGATTAAAAAAACCCTGGGTGGGACTTTATTATCATGCTACTTACTCCTCATTAGGGATGAGCTTCGTGTTCGAGTCGAACCCATGTTCGACTCGAACATCGTCTGTTCGCCCATTCGCCGAATTGCGAACGATATGGGCCGTTCGCGCCAAATTCGTGTGGCGCGTCACAGCCCATAATTCATTGCGGCATCGCAGTGCATTGCTGGCTGATGATTGGCCGAGCATGAACTATGACCCGCATGCTTGGCCAATCACAGCGCCGTCTGAACAGAGAGCTGTAATTGGCCAAAGCCAAGGAGGCTTTGGCCAATTATGGCTCAGGGGATTTAGTACACGCCCCACACTATATAAGGCCGCCTGCACGGCGGCCCTGTGTAGTGTGTGTTCCGGCGTTCATTGAGAGAGAGAGAGAGAGAGAGACACAGACAGTGACATTTGATTTGAGTTAGATAGATTAGGCAGAACAGTCAGTCAGTTTAGCTGCACTTACAGTGTATTGTGTGTGTGTGTGTGTATATATATATATATATATATATATATATATATATATATATATATATATATATGCATCCCAGGTGTTGCATATATATATATATATATATATATATATACACTGTATTCAGTTTAGCTAGATCCGTTCCTGTTATCTTCCTACTGACAGGCAGGCTTGTCTTGTTACAGTATTTACAGCTACCTAAAGAAAATTGCTGGTGTTGTTTTGATCCTATTAGTACCACAGTCAGACAGCTAGACTATTTACAGTTAGTGCAGTGTGTCCTGCTCACAGTGTTCAGCTAAAACTACAAGTTGGTGTAGTGAGACCTCTGCACAGTGTTCATCTAAAGCTACAAGTTAGTGCAGTGCGTCCTGCTCACAGTGTTCAGCTAAAACTACAAGTTGGTGTAGTGAGACCTCTGCACAGTGTTCATCTAAAGCTACAAGTTAGTGCAGTGCGTCCTGCTCACAGTGTTCAGCTAAAACTACAAGTTAGTGCTGTGCGTCCTGCTCACAGTGTTCAGCTAAAAGTACAAGTTAGTGCTGTGCGTCCTGCTCACAGTGTTCAGCTAAACCTACAAGTTGGTGCAGTGCGTCCTGCTCACAGTGTTCAGCTAAAACTACAAGTTAGTGCTGTGCGTCCTGCTCACAGTGTTCAGCTAAAACTACAAGTTGGTGTAGTGAGACATCTGCACAGTGTTCATCTCAAGCTACAAGTTAGTGCAGTGCGTCCTGCTCACAGTGTTCAGCTAAAACTACAAGTTGGTGTAGTGAGACCTCTGCACAGTGTTCATCTCAAGCTACAAGTTAGTGCAGTGCGTCCTGCTCACAGTGTTTAGCTAAAACTATAAGTTAGTGCTGTGCGTCCTGCTCACAGTGTTCAGCTAAAACTACAAGTTGGTGTAGTGAGACCTCTGCACAGTGTTCATCTAAAGCTACAAGTTAGTGCAGTGCGTCCTGCTCACAGTGTTTAGCTAAAACTATAAGTTCCGTACGTCCTGTTCACAGTGTTCAGCTAAAACTACAAGTTAGTGCGGTGCGTCCACCTCACAGTGTTCAGCTAAACCTACAAGTTATTTTTTTGCGAGCTCTGCACAGTGTTCACCTAAAGCTACCTGTAGAAGGTTGGTGGTGTTCTCATACTACAGGCAGGCAGTTGATTTTGCTAGCTGCAGTATCAGTACATATATATATATATCCCAGCTTAGTGCAGCTACAGGCCATTAGTATGTCTGGAAGGCCAAGAAGGAGAGGCAGACAGTCACAAGCCAATAAGAGAGGGCAAGCAGGCTCTGTGTCTAGTGCTGGTCGTGGAGACGGTGCATCCTCATCAGCACGTGGCCGTGGGACACGCTTGGCCTTTTTTTTGGCAGCTGGCCGTGTTGAGCCGCATCATGCGGAAGACTTGGTCGAGTGGATGACCAAGCCGTCCTCATCCTCCTCATCCTCTCTCACCCATGCCCAGGGTACTTTGTCTGGCAAAGCAGCGGCCTCTTCCCTCAGCTCAATGTCATCAGTGACTCCTTCCCTAGCCCCACCATGTCCTTCTGAGGAGTCCCTCGAACTGTTTGACCACAGTGTTGGGTACATGCTCCAGGAGGATGCCCAGCGTTTGGAAGGCTCTGATGATGATACTGAGCTTCATGAAGGCAGTAACATGAGCACGGACAGAGGGGGTGCCCAAGAAGGACAGCAATCTGGCAGTCATGCTCCCCCTGCTGCAGCATACTGCCAGGTTTGCTCCAGTGATGAGGAGGGAGGGGATGATGAGGTCACTGACTCAACGTGGGTGCCTGATAGGAGAGAGGAGGAGGAGGAGGAGGTGGCACATCACCACCGAGGCAGGATGCCCTCCAGGGGCCAGCCTAAGGGCAGCACATTGACTGCATCACACCCCAAAGCTCCACATGTGCAGGGCGCTGCAGTCTCTGCGCGTTATTCAAAAAGTTCTTTGGTGTGGGCCTTTTTTGAGACGAGTGCATCAGATCGCACCGCTGCTATTTGCAACATATGTCTCAAGCGTATCTCGCGTGGCCAAAACATCTCCCGCTTGGGTACCACATGCTTGACCAGACATATGTTGACCTGCCATGCAGTTCGTTGGCAAGCGTATCTAAAAGACCCAAACCAAAGAACAAAGAGGACCTCTCCTTGCTCCTCATCAGCTGAGATTTCCAACCCCACTAGACCTTCAGTCCTCTCTGAGACCTGCACTGAGAGCAATGAAGGTGTAGAATTAGGTGTGTCACAGCCAAGTACTTGTGGGCAATCTGCTTTTGGTACACCGACGTCAGATTGTACGAGGCAAATTTCCCTGCCCCAGCTGCTGCACCGCCGAAAGAAGTTTGCTTCAAGCCATCCACATTCCCAGCGGTTGAATGCTAGCTTGGCAAAATTGCTAGCACTTCCACTGCTGCCTTTTCAGTTGGTAGACTCTGCCCCCTTCCGTGAGTTTGTGGAATGTGCGGTTCCTCAGTGGCAGGTACCCAAACGCCACTTTTTCTCACGGAAGGCGATTCCGGCTCTCTACCGGCATGTGGAAGGCAATGTCCATGCCTCGCTGGACAGGGCGGTCAGCGGTAAGGTGCATATTACCGCTGACTCATGGTCCAGCAGGCATGGACAGGGACGTTACCTAAGTTTCACGGCGCATTGGGTGACTCTGCTGGCAGCTGGGAAGGATACAGGACAAGGTGCAGTAGTGTTGGAGGTTGTTCCGCCACCATGCCTCCAAAATGCTAATGATTGTGACACACCTCTCTCCTCCACCCCCTCCTCTTCTTCTTCCTCCATGGCCTCTTCCTGTGCTTTGTCCTCGGAACCAGCAGTGCTCCGTAGCCGTTCAAGGGGCTACGGAAGTATGCAGGCCAAAAGATGCCATGCGGTGCTTGAGCTGGTGTGCTTGGGGGACAGGAGCCACACTGGGGCAGAGGTTCTGTCAGCTCTGCAGGGGCAGGTTCAGAGGTGGTTGACGCCACGCCAACTTAAGGCAGGAATGGTAGTTTGCGACAACTTCCTCTCTGCCCTCCGACAGGGACAAATGACCCATGTGCCCTGTTTGGCTCACGTCCTTAACTTGGTGGTGCAGCGGTTCTTGGGCAGGTACCCGGGCTTACAGGATGTCCTGAGGCAGGCCAGGAAAGTCTGTGTGCATTTCCGCCGGTCATATAATGCCAGTGCTCGGCTGACGGACCTCCAAAAGGAGTTTAACCTGCCCAAGAACCGCCTAATCTGTGACATGCCCACCAGGTGGAACTCAACGTTGGCCATGCTGCAGTGGCTACTCATGCAGCAGAGGGCCATCAATGAGTACCTGTGCAACTATGGCACCAGGACAGGGTCAGGGGAGCTTGGTTTTTTTACCCCACGCCAGTGGGCCATGATCAGGGATGCATGCACTGTCCTGTCACCATTTGAGGAGGCCACGAGGATGGTGAGCAGTGACAGTGCATGCATCAGTGACACTGTCCCCCTTGTCCACCTGTTGGAGCACACGCTGCGTGGAATAATGGACAGGGCACTTGAGGCAGAATAGAGGCAGGAAGAGGAGGACTTCCTTAGCTCTTGAGGCCCCCTTTATCCAGACAGTGTTCCTGCGTGCCCACCGATCACACAGGAAGAGGAGGAGAAGGATAAGGAGGAGGAAGATTTTGTCAGTATGGAGGTGGAGCCTGGCACTCAGCATCAGCAGCAGTCTTTAAGGGATCAGTCCCAAGAAACACATGGACTTGTACGTGGCTGGGAGGAGGTGGCTGCGGACCATGTCATCCTTAGTGACCCAGAGGACTCTGGACCGAATGCCTCAGCAAACCTACGCTGCATGGCCTCCCTGATCCTGCAAAGCCTGCGTAAGGATCCTCGTATTCGTGGTATCAAGGAGAAGGACCAATACTGGCTGGCAATCCTCCTTGATCCACGTTACAAGGGTAAGGTTGCAAACCTTATCTTGCCATCGCAGAGGGAGCAGAGGATGAAACATCTTCGGGAGGCCTTGCAGAAAGGTCTGTGCAACGCGTTCCCAGAGACTGGGAGGTTACAAACTCCTGTTTCTGGACAACGTGTTGCTGAGGCTTCAGTCAGTCAAAGAAGGAGCGGTGGAGAAGGTGGCCATCTGACCGATGCGTTCAGACAATTTTTTGGTCCGCAGCCCCAAGGTATGATCGGTTCCAGCAACCATCGCCAGCATCTGTTTTACATGGTGCAGGAATACCTAGGAGCAAGATCAGACTTGGACACCTTATCCACCGAAAATCCTCTGGGTTACTGGGTCTTGAGGATGGATCACTGGCCAGAGCTTGCACAGTATGCAATTGAGCTACTGGCCTGTCCTGCATCCAGCGTTGTTTTGGAACGCACATTCAGTGCTGCTGGAGGCGTGGTAACCAATCACAGGGTGCGTCTGTCCACGACTTGGTCGATCGACTGACCTTCATAAAAATGAATCAGTCTTGGATCACCACCAGCTACCAAGCACCTGATGCTGATGTAACCGAATAATTTTTTTTGAAATCTCAGATCCCTTCAAAGACTGCCTATGCTGATGCTGAATGACTATCCCTGAGTAATTATCCTCTTCCTCCTCAATCATCACGCTGATAGCTTGTAAGAACATTTTTGGTTCTGGGCGCCACCACCAGTGCCTAAGGCACAATTTTTCTGCCCCTGTTTAACAGGGGCGTGTAATTACAATTTTTGATGCAATACTTTGCAGCAGGGCTCGTTCCTGCGTTCCAACTAGAGTGCCTGTGAGGGGTTGCAGTGTTGTGGCACCAGCACCAGTGCCTAAGGCCCAATTTTTCTGCCCCTGTTTAACAGGGGCGTGTAATTACAATTTTTGATGCAATACTTTGCAGCAGGGCTCGTTTCTGCGTTCCAACTAGAGTGCCTGTGAGGGGTTGCAGTGTTGTGGCACCAGCACCAGTGCCTAAGGCCTAATTTTTCAGCCCCTGTTCAACAGGGGCATGTAATACAATTCTTGATCTAATATTTCACAGCAGGGCCCATTTCTGCACCCACCAAGAGCGAGTGAGGACTTACAGTGTTGTGGGACCAGCACCACCAAAGGCCCAGTTTTTCTGCCCCTGTTCAACAGGGGCATGTAATTACAATTCTTGATCTAATATTTCACAGCAGGGCCCTGTGAGGGCTTACAGTGTTGTGGCCACAACAACATCTAAGGCCCAAATTTCTGCTGAGTATATAGGGCAGGCCCCTACTTTCAAACATCTAACTTACAAACGACTCCTACTTGCAAACGGAAGGAGACAACAGGAAGTGAGATGAAATCTACCCCTAGGAAGGGAAATTCTCTCCTGTAAGAGTTAATATGGGAAAAACATTTCTCCTTTCCACTGATGCTTTCCAATGCTTGTTCCACAAAAAACCCCAAATTTTCAAAAAACATTTGTCATTGGGACAAAAAGTGAGGTGAAATCTTCTGAAGAGGAGGAAAGACAGCAAAACAAATGTCACAGGGGTGATGACCCTTCCCTATGTTTTCCAAAAAGCTTAAAAAAGATTTTTTGGCTGGAGCTAAACACGTTAAAAATGTACCCGTTCAAAATGACAAACAGATTCTACTTAACAACAAACCTACAGTCCCTGTCTTGTTTGCACCGCCTGTATACTGCTGTTCAGAGTATATAGGGCCTGGTGGCCCCACGCCTTTCCTTATTTTAATTTGGGTGCGGGGTTCCCCTAATATCCATACAAGACCCAAAGGGCCTGGTAATGGACTGGGGGGTACCCATGCCGTTTGTCTCACTGATTTTCATCCATATTGCCAGGACCCGACATTACATTAAACCCGCAAGCAGTTTTAAATGAGATTTTTTCCTTTAAAAATGACATTTGGTGCAGGGACTGTTCTAAACACGGGAAACATGCGCCACTTTACAGGCATACTATAGACACCCCCCAGGTACGATATTTAAAGGAATATTTCACTTTTTTTTTTTTACTTTAAGCATCATTAAAATCACTGCTCCCGAAAAAAAGGGGCGTTTTTAAAAGTTTTTTTGCATTGATATATGTCCCCTGGGGTAGGACCCGGGTCCGCAAACCCTTTTTAGGACAATACCATGCAAATTAGCCTTTAAAATGAGCACTTTTGATTTTGAACGTTCGAGTCCCATAGATGTCAATGGGGTTCTAACGTTCGTGCAAATTTTCGGTCCGTTCGCAGGTTCTGGTGCGAACCAAACCGGGGGTGTTCGGCTCATCCCTACCCAGGAGGCACATCTCACTAAACCTGGCACCATGGCATTCGCATCCAAACACTTCCCCCAAATATACCTGGCCTCAAATCTGCGTAAACGAGCAGGGGTAGCAAATCTTTTCCAACAAGGTTCTCCCTTCCAGTTACAATCCCTATACTCCAATCCACTGGGACACTATCTTATCCTTAGAGGCTCATGGAAAGGTACCAATCTCACTTTATGCAACATCTATGCCCCGAACACCAACCAAAACTCCTTTTTATCCAAAGTGTATAAACGATTATTTGCAGCACCCCACCAATATTTGGTCATTGGAGGGGACTTTAACCTGACCCACTCCCCATGCCTTGACAAACACTCCCTGGGGCGTGGGAAAACTCCCAAGTCCCTCGATAGAAAATACAACCTCTTCCGTCAACTAACCAGGAAATATGCCCTGTTTGATTCCTGGCGCACTACCTACCCATCGGCTAAACAGTTCACCTTCTACTCCCACCCTCACAAGTCCTACTCATGTTTAGATTACTTTTTTGTCAATGCTCCGACCCTGAGAGCCTGCACAGGCTCAGACATTCAGGCTATCCCATGGTTGGACCATGCCCCAATCAAACTTTCTCTTGCACTTTCCCCGGGAACCTTTCGCACATGTCACTGGTGCTTAAATGATTTTCTGCTCAAACATGACCCCTCCAGAGTGGAACTGGAACAAACCCTGAAGCTGTACTTCGCAGAAAACAGCTCTACTGAGGTCTCTACCTCTTCCCTGTGGGAGGGTCATAAGGCAGTCTTCAGAGGCCAGCGCATCTCACTCTCCACTGCTCTAAAAATAAATGATCTAAAAAATAATGCAACTCGCCCAGCTCTATTAGATAAGCTCAAGCACTTGGAAGCATGATTACTCTCCTCCCCGTCCCTAATCACCCTCAGGGAAATTATTAACATTACGGCTGGACTAAAGGATGTAGACCTGGGTAAAATAGAAAAGGCGCTACTTAGGTTATGACAGAGCTACTACGACTAGGCCAATAAACCAGATATGCTTTTAGCAAGACAACTTCGCGAGCGAGCAGTGATTGCCTCAACATCCCACCTTAAAGATGAGAGAGGTGACCTTCAATCCCATCCCACCAAAATTGCCCATCTCTTCCATGACTACTATTTGACTTTGTATAACTACCCGCACAAAGCCACTCCACCTGACCTATCTCAAGCGATCCACTCCTACCTAGCGGATTGCGATTTACCTAAGCTCTCCCCTTCTACACTAACGACCCTCAATTCCTCCATTACAGAGGAGGAAGTCACTGCTACGATAAAATCCTTGCCGAATAACAAATCCCCGGGACCCGACAGACTACCATACCTCTACTACAAAACCTTTTTACCGCATTTACTTCCCCAAATGACAACCCTGTTTAATTCCTTTCTTTCTGACACACCTGTACCGAGGGATATGCAAAATTCCTTCCTCACGTTGATTCCCAAACTGGGAAAAGACCACACTCTACCATCCAATTATAGACCTATAGTACTCCTCAATACAGACCTGAAAATTTTTACGAAATTATTAGCTAATAGATTAAACAACTTCATGCCGTTACTGATCCATAAGGACCAAGTGGGATTTATTCCCCTCCGCCAAGCTGGGGACAACACCCGGAGGGTCATTAACCTTGTGGAGGTTGCCAACAGGACCAAATTAGAGGCAATACTGCTCAGTCTTGACACTGAAAAAGCCCTTAATAGGCTAAGCTGGCCCTTCCTGTTTGCAACTCTCCCCTGGGCTGGTATCGAGGGCTGTTTCCTCCAAGTCATCCCCCTCGGCTCTGGTCCGTACTCAATTCGCCTTTTCCTCCACCTTCCCGATATCCAACGGGACTCGACAGGGCTGTCCACTCTCTCCTCTTCTTTACGCCCTATGTATTGAACCCCTAGCAGCCCATATTAGAAAGAACCCAAACATTCACGGTATTCCAGTTCGTATCAGAGACTTTAAGATTTCCCTATATGCAGACGATGTCCTCCTCCCCCTCACACAACCCCATGTCTCTCTCCCGAACCTACATGTAGAGCTAGACCGATATAGTGCCCTCTCAGGGTATAAAATTAACTAAAAAATGGAAGCCCTCCCCCTTAATATACCCCACCAGACACTAACGGCCCCTATTGCAAACATTGAACTATTCCTGGAAGACCTCCTCCTTAAAATACCTCGGGGTCCATCTTACTTCCACATATGACACTCTTTATAAAGCTAACTTTCCCCAACCATACACCTCCATCAGAGCCTCCTTGGCCAAGTGGAAGCCCCTAAAGTTCTCTCTTTGGCCTCCTTGCGACCTTAAAAGATGACAATTCTACCTCAACTCTTATATCTCTTTGAGACGCTTCCCATCCCCATCCCATCCTCACACCTTAAGAGGCTCCAGGGCGACCTGATAAATTTCTTCTGGAACCATAAGAAGCACCGGATCGCTAGATCGGTCCTATACGCTCCCCGCAACCAAGGTGGCCTGGCATCATTCCCTAACATAGCCAAATATTACTTGGCTGCCCAGTTACACCCTGTAGCCCTCTGGTGCACTCTCCACACCTTCAATCGATGGACACAAATTGAGAAATTGTGGCTAGCCCCTGTTCACCCGAACTCCATGCTATGGAGTTCTAATGTAGCCATTGACAGTTTACAATTACTAGGACTAATGACCCTCCTGCGTTTGCTGTGGCGACGAGCCAAATCAACATATCCGCTTACCACCACCTCTTCTCCAGTCACTTCCTTCCTATTCACACCCAACATCCCAGACAGCTTGACCTCGCAGATGTCATACTTCTGGATGGATAGGGCCTTATTTCGATATGGGCAGCTGATAGACCCTAAAACCAGATTGCTAAGATCTTTTCAAGATCTGCAAAACACCTTTGATATCCCCAGACAGGCTTTCTTTAGCTACTTGCAAATACGACAATATGCACAATCTCTGGTAACAAATCTTCAATTCTCCCCTTTAACTGAATTTAAAAAACTATGCTTAGAGGGCTCGTCCCCTAAGGGTATGATCTCACGCACCTATCAGCTTGTGACCATGGATTTTTCGCCAGCCGGACCGCGACATGCCTATATGGGTAAGTGGGAGCGGGCCCTGGGTGTAGACATACCTCTAAACACATGGCAGCTCATATGGTCCCAGGCCTCTAAGGGCTCCATTTGTACGATCTATAAAGAGAATCAATATAAGATTCTATTTCATTGGTATCAAACCCCGGACCTGCTCCACTCTATATACCCATCAGCTGATTCCCGATGCTGCAAGGATAGGGGGACACTGTTTCATATCTACTGAACCTGCCCTCTAATCATCCCCTATTGGCAAATGGTGCACTCCTTGCTCCAGTCCATCTTTGATACTGAAGTGCCCTTTGATCCAAGGGCCTTCCTTTTAGGTCTCCCACTGATCTCTCTCTCTAAAGTGTCCAAAAAACTCATGTCGCATGTCCTAACTGCAGCGCAATGTTTGGTGGCCCTAAAGTGGAAACAGAAGGAACCACCTCAAAATCCGAGCTGCACTCCAGGATCAGAGATGTCAAAAGAATGGAGTACCTCACAGCCTCTCTAAATGATGCTCTTGAGAAGCATAATCGAATATGGGAACTTTGGGTCCTCTTGGAGAACCCCATAACCTAATGATTCATAACCCTCAATCACCTCTGACTGGTTTTTGTCAAGAGATCCCGGGCCCTGGGGGCGGATGGTTGTCCTTTCTTCTTCTCTACTCTCCACTACTCTCCTACTCTTCTTCATCTTTCTGTTTTACTTTCCCCCTCTTCCATATTTTTTTTGTTTCTTTATACAGGGTTAAAAATGCTATACTATCTGAGTAACGCTATGATTTTGCATTTATCCAACGGTTGTTAGTCAAACTAGTTATGCACCGATCTATCTCATTAATCACCTGTCGGTTGATTGTATACCAGAAGTATCTTTTCTACTACAAACTATTTCCCTGTATCTTATGTTGTCAATTCCTTTGTTCTTGGAAAATCAATAAAAATTGTCACTTATAAAAAAAATATATATAGGCAAGGAAAATGGGAATATAACTCACCACTTATTTAGTTAACAGGAACAACATTTTTTCCTGGCCATAACTCACATCAACACACAGTGGGTCAACACCTAATCTGGCACCCCATGGGACCACCTCTTCATAGCTAAATAAAAGACAGCCCCTCCCCCACTGTCATGTTCTTTTTTTTGGTCATGCTCAGGCCACCTGTGGTAAGTCCTTTGTTTGCTGCAAGGATATTTCCCCTACCGCACCGCCCCTCCATGTTCAGCCTCTCATGGAGTTGGAAGTATCTAAATGTTGGACGGTAAAGCCTCCTGAAACTGGTTGTCCCTTGTGCCGAGTTGTGGGCAATGTTGCTTAGATAGCAGAAATTTTCTACAGGTGTGGTATCAGTAAGCTCTGCAATGTCACCATTGGGATTTTTCTCATCTTGTATAGGCAGCACGCCGCTCTCCTGGCTTGTTTTCAGTCTGAGATAGGTGGTGGATGATGTCACAGAGGGCAGGGAAATGGTCGGCATAGGTTAGTGACCTCCAGTCACCAAGCAGCAGCTTAACCACTTGCCGACCGGCTCATGCCGATATACATCTGCAAAGTGGCACATTCCCGCAAATTGCCGTATCAGTACGTCTTCCCCTTTAAGAGCCATAGCAGGCATGTCCCTGCTGCACAGCGGTGGACCCGATGCACGTGGCCATGATGGCTGCCGGACACCCGAGAGAGTGTAGTAATTACTAACAGGCAGGGCAGGACTTAGGGTGGTGGGGGCCCCTGGGCTTGAGTCATTTTCGGGCCCTACCCTTCTATACATTACTTTAAATAGAACAAAATGTTGACTGGTACAGTAGACAGTGTTACATGTCAAAAAAACTTAATAATCTATTTATATGACCACTGATTGAAGCTTGAAAAACTTTTTTTCCAATAAATAAATAATGATTAAAAAAGTTCAAAGTGATCATAAGTTTATTGCAATGCACAAATGTCTTGGTCAGAATGAGAATAAAACACTTATTTACCTGGAAAACATATTGAAAAACAAATACCTTGTAAGGTTGCAATCATAACAAATCAATTGCAAGAATATAGCAAAATAACTAATTGAACAGAGTGCAGGATAAATTGTGTGTGCGTGTGTGTAGTACGTAAGTGAGTGTTGTAGTGAAAAAATCGAAACTATGCACACAAATTAGAAATGTACAGTCAATAAAACAAAAACAGTACATTATCATATCTTAAGAAAGCATTACATCAGCAACAGAAGCCAGAGGCTGATCATTTAAAACAACAACAGGCAAGGTAGAGAAAGAAAGAGAAAGGTGATCAGGTTATGACTTCATGCATGTCATCTCATTTTAAAGATATTAACATAGTACTATTTAGAAGTGGCATCTTCTGAATTTCTTTGCAGCAAAGTCTTTGATCAAATCATTAAAATCCAGTTTACGTAGAAGGTCACTCTCAATTGACATCAGAGTGAGATGATTTAATTTCTGCTGTACAATTGTGGATCTTAGTCTATTTTTTACTAATTTCAGTTTGGAGAAACTGCGCTCCCCACTTGCATTTGTAACTGGTAATGTCAGGTAAAGTCTGAGAGCGACATCCACGTTTGGGAAGATGGTCTGTAGTTTTCTTTTTTTAATGCACAAAAGAAGTTCCCTAGCAGATGATGGCTCATCATGGCAGATGAATTCTTTGAACTGGATGATTTCTTCACAAAATTCATTTTCCAGGTCAGTGTTGTATTTCTTCTGTAGATCTGCTGCTTTTTTATGAAGATGTTCTGCAGAGAGGGTAGATATGTTGTTCAGGAAACCAAAAGTGCTGTTGAGGTCATTATAGGACTGAAAATGGCGATCAAGTTCAGCCAGCAGCCTATCCATCATAACTAGAAACACACCAGATGAGAACCGTTCTCTTCCTGATAAGTGAACCTCAGGTGTTGAAGACTCACCCACATGAGTCTTGCGTTTTCTTTGTCTTTGTGTGTCTTGTTTGTATGTTGCTGAAACGGTGGGAGACATTGCTTTTGCTCGGTCTTCAAACACATCAAATTCATCTCTCAAACCAACAGTATATTCCTGCAGTGACCTCACCAAATCAACAGCATTGCACAGGTCCAGATCCACAGCTTGAAGTGCAACACTTGTCCCATGAAAGCGTTGTAGAACATAATTCCACATAGTGCAAAGAAAAGCAGTCTCAAGCCTGTTCATTTTTTTATGCAGTGACCAAGCATCATTTTGTGTTGTTGGGTTCTGATTGCTGTCTTCTGCAATGTTCATCAGGGACTCTTGAATATTGGCATAATTCCTGCACAGTGCCTTGGTGGCCTGTGCATGCGCAGCCCACCTGGTGTCAGAGAGAGATTTTAGTGTCTCAATGTGGTGGTTTTCATTAGGCTGCAAACCTGCAGTTACCACCTTCCATCTAGCTGTGGATTTCGAGCAGAAGTTGAACAAAGTCTGAATGAAGTTAAAAAAATCGGCGGTCTCTGTGCAGCAGTTTACACTATTAACTCCAGCCAGATTAAGCGTGTGCGCGGCGCACGGCACCCACTCTACTAGTGGATTCATTTCTTTGATGTGAGCTTGCAGCCCGTCGTACACTCCTGACATGTTTGCGGCATTATCATAGCACTGTCCACAGCAGTTACTGATATCTATGTCCATCTCATGTAAAACTGTGAACACTGCATCACAGAGTGCCTTCCCTGTGTGGCTAGATATAGGGAGAAATTTTAAGAATCGCTCTTCTACGAGGCCCTCTGGTGAAACATACCTTATGATAAATGTAAGCTGATCAATGTGCGTCATGTCGGGAGTTGAATCAAAGCAAATGGAAAAGTACTTTGTCACTTTCACTTCAGCAATGATTTCAGAAAGCACTCTACTGCTCATTAGCGCGATAAATTTGTTGCATGTTTTTGATGAAAGATATGAGGGGGTTCCTACCCCAGCATTGCCATATATCTGTATGTGTGATTTCAAGAATGGGTCGAATTCACTGATCAGTTCCAGGATTCCCATGTAATTCCCATTGTCAGCTCGACCAAATATTGTGAATCTATAACTCGGTCAGCTGCTGCTCTGTTGATGTAATTAAACATAGCCTTTCTATGACTGTCACTATTCTCGTGCTCGGCAATGCGTCTGGTAGCATGTTTCCAGTCATTATAGCCAGACTCAAAGAGGGATTGACTGTCACCATCGCCAAAAAGGCGGCAAGCAAAACAAAACACACAACCGGTGGATGGTGGGTAGAGCAACAATTCTCTGGGCAAGTACTCACCATTCAAATGCTTGCGATTGAAATGAGTTTTAGAAAACAGTCTCTTCTGATGTTTGTAGTAGCGTTCAGAAGCCTTGACATTAGCATCCTTATTTTGAACGGACTCCGGACCTTTTCGCGCCCAATAGCACGTGCGCTTTCATCAATTTTACCCCAGCGAGCAGGATCAGTGGATAAAGAATCTGTAGTTGGACGTTGTTCGGTCGCTGTTTCTGACTGAAGAGATGATGATTCATTGATGGGCTGCCCTGCTCGTGAATTCACATCGTCTCCAACCGTTTCTTCCAGCGGGTTCGGGTTGTTGTCCTCTGGATTCTCCGCTTGCATATCAAGCTGTGGTGTCATGGGTGTAAAAAATCCAGTAATCCTTTTCATTTTACTGAGAACTTCCTTTTTGCGTTGCTGTCGTTCATTCTTTAGTTTTCTTTTAAGCGCACCACTCTGATACCGTTTGTCCGCCATTACACCACTGTCTAATGCAGACAGGTTTTCTCAACGGCAGAAAATGAGGCACTACACGTAACTGCCAATAACCAATCAGAAAACCTCAAGATAGAGAGAAAAGGAGAGATGGCGCAAGGAACAATTCTATATAGTCCTTAAATAGTCCCAAATATTATGTATAAGAACAGTCATTAGGATTGCTCTGATGGCTGCAACCTGGAGAGCGAAGCACAGCTCTATAAAACAGAAATAGAAAAGGACAAGGTGCGCCAGACTCAGTATTAAAGACAAAACAAAACAGCCAAATGACTACTCACAAAAGTAGATAATATATAAGCGTGTAAGTGGGGGATACTACTGTACTGGTATTCGTCCTGGGTCCACGATGTAAGCGATCGTTCTGAGGCACCGCAGGAGGATGATGAGAAGCGGTGGTGGCTAGGATTGCTATGATGGCTGCAACCTGGAGAGCGAAGCACAGCTCTATAAAACAGGAATAGAAAAGGACAAGGTGCGCCAGACTCACTTAACAACTGGGCACTTAAACCCCCCTCCTGCCCAGACCAATTTTCAGCTTTCAGCGCTCTCACATTTTGAATGACAATTACTCAGTTATGTAATACTGTACCCAAATGAATTTTTTGTCCTTTTTTTCACACAAATAGAGCTTTCTTTTGGTGGTATTTGATCACCTCTGGGTTTTTTAATTTATGCGCTATAGATTAAAAAAGGCCAAAAATTTTGAAAAAAAATGATTTTTTCTTTGTTTCTGTGACAAAATTTTGCAAATTATTTTTTTTTTTTCATAAATTTTGGCCACAATTTATACTGCTACATATCTTTGGTAAAAATAACCCAAATTAGTGGATATTATTTGGTCTTTGTGAAAGTTAGAGAGTCTACAAACTATGGTGCAAATCATAAAAAAATGATCACACCTGATGTACTGGTGGCCTATCTCATCTCTTGCGACCCGAACAAGCCAGGAAAGTACAAATACCCCCCAAATTACCCCTTTTTGAAAGTAGACAATCCAAGGTATTTAGTAAGATGCATGGTGAGGTTTTTGATGTTGTCATTTTTTCCCACAATTCTTTGCAAAATGAAGATTTCCCCCCCCCCACATAATTGTCATTGTAATAGGTTATTTCTCTCACATGGCATGTGTATAACACAAATGACACCCCAAAATACATTCTGCTACTCCTCCTGAGTATTACAATATCACATGTGTGGGACTTTTTCACAGCCTGGCCACATAGAGAGGCCCAACATGCAGGGAGCACCATCAGGTGTTCTAGGAGCATAAATTACACATCTAACTTGTTGATTACCTATTACACTTTTGAAGGCCCTGGAGCACCAGGACAATGACATGTGACACTGACGTGGCACTGATGACAGATGGCACTAATATGTGGCACTGATGACAGATGGCACTAATACGTGGCACTGATGACAGATAGCACTAATATGTGGCACTGATGACAGATGGCACTAATATGTGGCACTGATGACACCTGACAGTGATGACAGATGACACTAATATATGGCACTGATGACAGATGGCACTAATATGTGGCACTGATGACAGATGGCACTAATACGTGGCACTGATGACACGTGACACTGACAGGTGGCACTGGGGACAGGTGGCACGTGACACTGACAGGTGGCACTGGGGACAGGTGGCACTGATGACAGATGGCACTGATATGTGGCACTGATGACACATGGCACTGGGGAAAGGTGGCACTGATGACAGATGGCACTGATACGTGGCACTGATGACACTGACAGGTGGCACTGATGACAGATGGCACTGATATGTGGCACTGATGACACGTGACACACTGACAGGTGGCACTGGGGACAGGTGGCACGGATGACACTGATGACAGATGGCACTGATACGTGGCACTGATGACACGTGACACTGACAGGTGGCACTGGGGACAGGTGGCACTGATGACAGATGGCACTGATGACACGTGACACTGACAGGTGGCACTGATGACAGATGGCACTGATACGTGGCACTGATGACACATGACACTGACAGGTGGCACTGGGGACAGGTGGCACTGATGACCTATGGCACAGATAAAACTGACAGGTGGCACTGGGGCAGGTGGCACTGGAGGCAGGTGGCAATGATAGATGGCACAGGGGACAGATGCCACTGATGACACTGACAGGTGGCACTGGGGACATTTGGCACTGATAGGTGGCACTGGGGAGTCGGGACAGATGGCACTATGTTGTGTAGTGTTGTGTAACTGTAATCATTCATAACACCAGTGTGAGTGTTCACTCACCGCTGCAGCAGGAAGCTCTCACTCCTCACACACTGTCTCTGTGAGAGCCGGCGATGAGAGATGATCTCATATGAGATCACCTCTCATTGGGCGAGTGCTAAATGGCCGCAGTGATTGGTCATTTAGCACTATCTGTGATTGGCTGTGTCCAAGGGACATGGCCAACACAGAACTTCCCCGATGCGCACCCACGGCGGCACGCAGAGGGGAAGTACACAGGAGGACGTCCAGGAACGCCCACCCGGGAATGGGCGTCCACACTGTAGCCATCTTTCCGCTATAGCGCGGGTGCCGCGGGGCCCCCTATTGGGCACCCCCATGGGCTTGAGCCCACTCAAGCCCTATTGTAAGTCCGGCCCTGCTAACAGCGATATATCTCCTCCCCCGTTCAGTCCCTTCCCCCCACAGTAAGAAGCAGTCTCATTTAACCCCTTGATCGCCCCCTAGTGTTTACCCCTTCCCTGACAGTGATATTTATACAGTAATCACTGTATTTTTATAGCTCTGATCGCTGTATAGATGTCAATGGTCCCAAACATGTCTCAAAAGTGTCTGATCTGTCTGCCGCAATGTCACAGTACTGCTAAAAATCGCAGATCACCAGCATTACTAGTAAAAAAAGTCATACATCTTTCCTATAGTTTGTAGACGCTATAACTTTTGCACAAACCAATCAATATATGCTTATTGTGATTTTTTTTAACCAAAGATATGTATAAGAATATGTATTGACCTAAACTGATGAAGAAATTTGTTTTCTAAAAACTTTGGGGATTTTTTTTTATAGCAAAAAGAAAAAAAATTTTTTTTTCATTTTTGGCGTTTTTTCGTTTATAGCACAAAGAATAAAAACCGCAGAGGTGGTCAAATGCCACTAAAAGAAAGCTCTATTTGTGGGAAAAAAAGGACGTCAATTGTGTTTGGGTACAACTTCGCAATCCACGCAATTGTCAGTTAAAGCGACGCAGTGCCAAATCGCAAAAAATGGCCCGGTCAGGAAGTGGGTAAATCCTTCTGGTCCTTAAGTGGTTAAACAGTCTTTGAGGCGGCAGAGGAATTGGTTTCTGTCCTATCTGCAGTCCAGCCAGTTTTCTCCTGTGAGGTAATAACTTGTTGCTGTTTGCTCCCCTGCTGTGCTGTGTTCCTGGGGGTTAGACAGTCTGACGGGTTTTGTCTCAGATTCTGTGTCTTCTATCTGCCTCTGGAAGGCTGCCTGCTGCTGCTTCTGAAGTAAGTGGATGAAAGGAGATGGGTCTTAAAGAGACAAGGTACCTGTTTTTTCTTGGTGACAGAATTATGTTTTTTTTTCCATTTTTTTGCAGATATGAGCTCCCCACACCTGTAAGTGGCACAGAATATTAGCAAAGGTACGAGGGGGTTGCGTGGGACATGTCTTCAAAAGAGTGCTCTAGGAATGCAAAGTATGATGTTTTTCATGATTTTAGGAGCAGAAGCCCTAAACGCAAACACTCCAGAAAACATAAGACCCGCCACTGGTCATCTGCTGACCAGGACAATCTGCATTCCTCACATTCCCACACAGGGCGGCTTTCATGCTCCTCAAGCAGCTCACGTGGCAATGGCTCACAAGCGTTTAAATCAGCGCAATAGAAAATGCCTTGCCCAGCCCTGGTAGAATGCTACACCGCATGTGCAGTGACGGGAAGTCAATTGACATTGATTGCCTCAAATGACAATGGATAAGGAAGTGGATGCACAAATTTCAAAGCCGAGAGGCTGTAGCGGAAAGTAGGTGACAAATATCTATGTCACAGGTAAGACGCAGGCACAACCATCGCAAACACATGCAGATATTTCCAAATGTGGAAAGGAAGGACTTTTTTTCCCATAATGACAGAGTTAAAAGCTCATTGATGAAGAATGGGAGAGATGTGACAAGAAGACCAATTTACAGTAAAGGTCTCCAAGCTTTATCCAATGAATCTGGCTGATACATGTTTAAGCAATGCACTTCCAGGAGTGGATGGGGCCTGCCAGCGTCTGGTGCGCACGTGTCTTTGCCTTTCTATACCTTTAGGGAACCTATGAAATGAAAAGATGGCTTAAGGCTGGTTCACACCGGATACAGTCCAATGCATTATTATTCAAGTCAAAAATGCATGAACAGTGTTTACCATGGATTCCAATGGCCTATGCCACACCAGTGCAGTGTGTTCTAGTACAGTTAACTAAAGGAGAACGTGTCACATTTTTTCTCTATGGAACGCATCTATAACATGGCAAAATGCATTGAAAAAGCACCTGAACACTTCAAAAATATGCATGCAGAAAGACCACTTCAACTCAGAAATTGTGGTAAACTGGTCCGCAGACTTGCAGAAAATCTATACTGTGGCAAGTTTTTTGCCTGTCAACTAGCAACAGCGTTAATGTGATGTTGAAGGCATTAGGAAATGGCGGGCAGGGCAATCATCGAGTAAGTGGGCAGGCCAGTCGGCATGAGAGTGGAGGTGCTGGCCAGTCAGAGAGCCAGCGGGTGGGGAGCAGAGAGATGACATCGTCTCTCACCGCCCGCCCTGCATCGCTGCAGTTCCGCCCTCACTGTGCAGCCGCGGGCAGCAGAGAGATTACATCATCTCTCTGTTGCCTGCCTTCCCTCTGGCAAGTGACAATCTGCATCTTAGCAGGCCAATGACAATCTGCAACATGTGGCAGGTGACGTGGCAAGTGGCAATCCGCAACGTGTGGCAAGTGACAATTCGCAACGTGTGGCAGGTGATGTGGCAAGTGATAATCGGCATCCAGTGGCAGGGACGTGGCAAGTGACACTGATTCTGCATTATGGTGAGTTGAACCATTTTATTTTATATTACAATGTAATAGTTGAAATAATGCGCTTCAATCATCCTGACACCATAACAACCATGGTGCCATGATGATGAAAGCGCTAACACCAGCCACTGCCGATAAGTTTCCCGCAAAAAAAACATATTTTCTGCCAGTGCCCCTCCCGAGACTAGGCTCTGGATCCGCCCCTGGTGCAAATGCATTGAAGCCTAGTGGAATGCAGATGCTCTGACTGAGATAAATTAGGGCAGTTTTTTTCTAGCCTTGCAAGCCTTTCAGGATCTTTTCTCCAAGAGGCCTGAGTGAAGTTGATGATTGACACCAGGACAGCAGTAGCTTACATTGCCCACCAAGGTGGCACCAAGTGTCTGTCTTTTCCTGTTACTTTTCATAACAAACTTTTCACTGGGTGGAGAGCCACTTACAGACAGTTAACGGCAGTCTACTTACCGGAAGAGCAGGATCCACTAACAGATCAGTTAGGCACATTATTTTCCAATGGACAGAACAAATTTATGCCATACAGGTGCTTTCCACCTGTCGAGGAGGCCTTGGTTTTCATTGCTTCCCTAGATGTCATCAGCACCACCAATCCAGTTTCTGGTCAAGCAAGATCTTTTATGCCAACGTCAATGGCAGCACCCCAATCCAGTGAGACTCTTAATAGCCTGGCTATTGAATTAACCGGACTAGTAGTGCAGGGATTCTCATCCAAGGTGGTTCAGACCTTGGTGAAGATCACAAGACCATGAACGCTACATATAAGAGGTTATGAAGGAAGTTTGTGCTGTTTGCTTAGCAAAGTATTCTCTCCTGTGTCTCCAGCTCTAGCCAATATCCTGGACATTTTTACAATCAATGCTTGAGGTTGGTCTGGCATTCAACTCCATTAAAGTACAGGTCTCTGCCTTTCTCCTCTTTTTCAGGCTGCAGAAGGGTGGAAGAGCCATTGAACAAATACTTCATGCAGACCGTAATCCATATAGGACCACCAAGGAAATCCTGGTTTCCTTCATGGGACTTGGGATTAGTTCTGAAAGCACTAGTACAGGCATCCTTTGCTCCAATAGCTTCATTTCCATTGCAGTTTCTAGTGGTAAAACTAGTTCCTCTGACAGCAGTTGCTTCAGACAGAAGGATGTTAGAGATTGCAGCACTTTCCTGCAAAGATCCCTTTTGTGTCTTTTTACCAGAAATAGTGATACTATGTCCATCTCCAAAGCTAAATTCTAAAGTGGTATGCAGTTTCCAGGAAAACAGGGGGCAGACCCTCCAAGCATTCACACGGGGTCACTGAGTACACAGCAGGAAGACTTCAAGTACTTACACAAGTTGCTACCAGTGTACATACAAAGGTCAAAAGACGTGAGGAAAGTGGACAATCTTTTAATTTCACCGTCAAGTTCTTGAGTCCTTTTCTATTAGTGATTAGATTGGCATGGAGGATTGGCATGGCCTTTCTCCCCAGGAACAGGTGCAAGCTTCTTTGACCTGAGGGGCAGTTATGCCAGGATTTCAGTGGAAGATATATGTGAGACAGCTAGCCTTTCACTCAACTTTACAGGCATGCAGTCAGCAAGTTCTGCAAGGTTTGGGATGAGCCATATACATATTTTTTGTCTTTGGCAGCCTTTCTTTGATTGTCAGTGTTTCTTTTCATGTGTTCTCTCCCACCCATTTATTCAGCTAGTTATATCCCATTGTCTGCTGACGTGAGGCAGGCATGGACTGGCTATCGGGACTTTGTGAGATTCCCGGTGGGCCGATGGCTCAGTGGGCCAGTCAGGTGCAGTCCTGGAGCCACTCCTTTCTGACAGTAAGTGATCGCGATTTCACTCCTGTCAGGAGGAGCTGCTTCAGTCAGTTGCTGGAGAGAGCATTAGGCGTTATATAGACCAACGGTATACTTTCCTTCCTCTCTCCCCTTATCACTTGTTATCACATGGCTGGAGAGAGGAACGAGAAGCTGCCTTCATAATGGTGAGTACATGTGGGAGGGGGAGGAGAGGGAGGACTCTCTGATGTGAAGGGGACTTCTGATGGGGACTCTCTGATGTAAAGGGACTTCTGGTGGGGACTCTGATGTGAAGGGGACTCTCTGATGTGAAGGGACTTCTGGTGGGGACTCTGATGTGAAGGGGACTCTGCTGTAAATGGACATCTGATGGGGACTCTCTGATGTGAAGGGGACTTCTGTTGGGATCTCTCTGATGTGGAGGGGACTGCTGGTGGGGACTCTGATGGGGACTCTCTGATGTGAGGGGAACTGCTGGTGGGGACTCTGATGGGGACTCTCTGATGTGAAGGGGACTGCTGGTGGGGACTCTGATGTGAAGGGGACTCTCTGATGTGAAGGGACTTCTGGTGGGGACTCGGATGTGAGGGGGACTCTCTGATGTAAAGGGACTTCTGATGGGGACTCTCTGATGTGAAGGGGACTGCTGGTGGGGACTCTCTGATGTGAAGGGACTTCTGATGGGGACTCTGATGTGAAGGGGACTTCTGGTGGGGACTCTGATGTGAAAGGGATTCTGATGGGGACTCTCTGATGTGAAGGAGACTTATGATGGGGACTCTGATGTAAAGGGGACTTCTGATGGGGACTCTCTGATGTGAAGGGGACTTATGATGGGGACTCTGATGTAAAGGGGACTTCTGATGGGGGCTCTCTGATGTGAAGGGACTTCTGATGGGGACTCTCTGATGTGAAGGGGACTGCTGGTGGGGACTCTCTGATGTGAAGGGGACTTCTGGTGGGGACTCTGATGTGAAGGGGATTCTGATGGGGACTCTCTGATGTGAAGGGGACTGCTGGTGGGGACTCTCTGATGTGAAGGGACTTCTGATGGGGACTCTGATGTGAAGGGGACTTCTGGTGGGGACTCTAATGTGAAGGGACTTCTGATGGGGACTCTCTGATGTGAAGGGGACTGCTGGTGGGGACTCTCTGATGTGAAGGGGACTGCTGGTGGGGACTCTCTGATGTGAAGGGACTTCTGATGGGGACTCTGATGTGAAGGGGACTGCTGGTGGGGACTCTGATGTGAAGGGGACTGCTGGTGGGGACTCTGATGTGAAGGGGACTGCTGGTGGGGACTCTGATGTGAAGGGGACTGCTGGTGGGGACTCTGATGTGAAGGGGACTGCTGGTGGGGACTCTGATGTAAAGGGGACTGCTGATGGGGACTCTCTGATGTGAAGGGACTTCTTATGGGGACTCTGATGTGAAGGGGACTGCTGGTGGGGACTCTGATGTAAAGGGGACTTCTGATGGGGACTCTGATGTAAGGGGACTGCTGGTGGGGACTCTCTGATGTAAGGGGGGCACTGTTGGGGACATTCAAAATTAAAGTGGGCCAGTCATGATGAAGTCCAGGGCCAAATTTTTGTCCCAGTCCAGCCCTGATGTGAGGTATGGCCAGGAATGCATAAAATTGCTTTCAAATACCGTAATTTTCCTTTCTTGGCCTGTCCTCACGTTAGCACAGGACTCCCTCCCAAGTGGCCTGTCACAGGCTAGGTTATTAACCACTTCAGTGTCTTTTATTCAGCTATGAAGAGGTGGTCCTATAGGGTGCCAGATGAGGCATTAGCCCATTGTGTGCTGACGTGCGGACAGGCCAGGAAAGGAAAAAATTACAGTAAGTATTTGATAACAATTTTCCATATTCTCACCAGGGAATGGGACATAATTTGGGGAATGAATTGAAGTGACACTAAAGGTTCAAATATTTTTTTTTAAAATAACAAACGTCATATTTACCTCCACTGTGCAGCTCGTTTTGCACAGAGTGACCCCGATCCTCATCTTCTGGGGTCCCTCGGTGGCTGTCTCGGCTCCTCCCTGCTTCTAACACCCTCTGGGAAGCACTCTCCTGGGGGTTACCTTGCAGGCGCGCTCCCGAGTCCTGTATTTGGCATCCATAGCCGCCGACTACAGGACTCAGCCCTGCCCCCTGGCCCTTGCATCAATGGAGTTGATTGACAGCAGCGCGAGCCTGTGGCTGTGCTGCTATCAATCTATCCAATGAAGAGCCAAGAAGACCGAGCAAAGGAAGAGCGCGTTCACAATGCTGGACTTTCCAGGGCTCAGGTAAGTAAAACGGGGGAGCTGGGGGGCCAGTGATTGTAAGATGTTTTTTACCTTAATGCATAGGATGCATTAAGGTATAAAAACATGAACCTTTACAACCCTTTTAAGAATACACAGTTGAACAGTTGAAAGATAATAATAAAAGAAGAAAAGATCTGCCCATATCAGGAATTAAAGCACAGGGGTGATTGAATGACACTGAAAAAATTGAGGTATTTACAGCTAAAACATTTTGTATCAACTCTACCACAGCCAATTAGAAAGGAAGAGGATCCAAATTTAATGGAACATCTTTCTAATTCACAGGAGACTGTGAAAAACTCTGTAGCACAGATTATAAAATACTCACGTGGCTGGCAGAGCTGAGAATCCCTCCATTCATTAGAAAATGGGAAAAGGAATGGGGAACACAATTAGAAGAACGACAAAGAAGTAAAATACTAAAAGCAGTACATTGCTCTGCAGTAGACATAAATACAATTGAAATTAAAGTGGATGTAAACCCAATGTCATCCTTTCTAAACTACTGCAATAGGGGTTATCTATAAGGATATACACGCCTCCTGCATGTATCTTTATCTGTCAAATGTCTCCCCTCTGTCTGTTATGGGAACCCAAAAAATGCAGATTCTGTGGGCGGGTCTGTTGTCTGGAGCTCGGTGGGTGGAGTCGTGATGTCAGTAGACTCTCCGCCCACCTCTACACTCCCCTTGTCAATATTCATTTTCTCCTGTATATTTCTTACACTGAACTTCTGCTATGATCTCTAACATCCAGTGAAAAGACAGGAAAGTAACCACATGACTTCAGCATGCCAAATCATGCTGAGGTGTGGAACAGCCAATCCTTGCAGAGCTGCTGAAGAAAGGAGTGGGGGTGGGAATTAAAAAATAATGCATATCTTAGGCTAGTGCACGAGATATGTAAATCACCTGTCACTCACAGCAAGGGGGAGGATTTGACAAAGTTTTTCTCTGTTTGTCAAGATTTATCTCACAGAACAATAAAAGAGGATTGCTCAGAGATGGATTAACTCTTTGTGGCAAGACTGGGCTCAAATGATAGGAAATCTTATACTCTACATTATGACATAAAAAAATTCGGGTTTACATCCACTTTAACTATAAATATATGTCAAGATGGTATATAACACACGAGAAAGCACAAAAATATCAACCAGAGAAATCACCATTGTGTTGGAGAGGTTGTAATATGAAGGGCACTATAATTCATATATGGTGGGAATATCCTAAAATGTGAGAGTATTGGCAAGAGGTGGAGAAATGTATTGAAGAAGTTACAGGAATTGGAATACCAGACGACCCGTGGTGCTGTCTATTTCATAGTAGAGATAGAACAATAAAGGAGTACAGTATTGCCACATTTGCTAAATGCGGCAAAGGGAGTTATCCCAAAAAAATGGCTAGACCCAGAAAGACCCTCAATAAGGGAATATTTTAAAAGAGTCAAGTACATACAGTATATAATATGGAGTACATATGGTAGGTACGTATAGTAGGGAGGAAGACAGGACAGAAAAATTTGCTGGAATTTGGGAAAAGTGAACAGACTTTAAGAAAACCAACAAATATGTAGAAATATGTGTGGAGTGGGGGCGTGGCCTGACTCTGCATGGCGTAGGACGTTTCTTCCCTGAGCTCCGGCGAATACTCCTGAATACCCGTCTATCCTGATACTTCAAGCCCTTCAATCCCTTCCAGACTTGGGTGGAGAGGTGCCCTGAGTCCCGGACAACATGTCTCCGCCGAAATCTAACAAGGCAGCGGCGTCTAAACTAGCACAATACCGCCGACAAGAAGGAGAGGAGGGGGAGGAAGATGGCGGCGCCGAGCGTGAGGCAGGAGGTATGAAAGACACAGACAGACTGCTCGAAGCCATAACGCTGTGCCGCACCTCTCTGACAGCCCAAATTGAAGAGGTTAAAACAGACATCTCGCTAATAAGACAGGACTTCCAAAAACTAAGGGAGAGTGTCACTGAAGCAGAAACACGCATAAGCACTGCTGAGGACGCCATCCCGCCATTACAATCCCAGACAGACCGCATGCAGAGACAGATCACACAACTGATTGCAAAACAAGATGAAATGGAGAATCGCATGAGGAGATGCAACATCCGTTTGATCGGTCTCCCGGAGGGAGCAGAGGGTAAGGATCCTTCTACTTACCTGGAACAGCTACTTATTACCACATATGGCCGCGAGGCCTTCTCTCCCATGCTAACAGTGGAGAGAGCACACCGCATGCCGGCCCGGCCTCCACCTATAGGAGCCCCCCCACGTACCTTCATCGCTAAGCTGCTGAATTACAAAGATCGGGATGCTGCGCTTCGGATGGCCAGAGTGAAGGGTAATATTCCTGTGGGAAACAACAAGGTGGCAATCTTCCCGGATTTTTCTGCAGACATCCAGAAACGGCGACAGGGCTTCATGGAAGCAAAGCGGATGCTTCGCACACACAACTTAAAATACTCCATGCTATACCCTGCTCGTTTGCGTGTTGAAAATGGGGATCGTGTATTGTTCTTTGATGACCCGATGGAAGCGACATCCTGGTTGGAAAGAAGAATGGAACCTAACAGAGAAGATTAATATGAACGTCTCCGTGTGATGTGGTAAGACATAACTCCATCATATGCCTGTGCCACAACATGATGGGAAAGCTGTGAGACTCTGACTCTGTGCAGCACTGTTTAGGCAAATCTACCCTCTTTTTGGGGGGGAGAGGTTCCCCCCTTTTTTTCCCCCCTTTTGTTTCGAGTTAATAGCTGGGGGACCACTTACAGTTCACCTCAGCTGACTGTGCCCCAAGTAACTGGACAGAGATCCCCTGAACTTTTCCACCGGGGCCATATGAACGGAACTTACGGAGTCCTGCCCAACACATGTCGCTGCTGACATTTGGGAGTCGATTGAACAAGCCTCAATATATTTTAACCTGTGCTGATGGGGATTTGAAGTAATTTACACTCCTGCACTATAACTTCAATCTATGCAAAAACTCTTCTTTTTTCTTACTTAAAGGAGTTTTCCCCCTTTTTTTTCTTTTTCTGATATTTAGGGGTTTTCTTTTTTTATTTTTTATGTATGTATGCCGAGACAGGGAAACGAGTGTGTCCTACACACTGCCAGCATTGCGCAGCAAATTTTGCTCCAATTACCACTGGGTTTACAAACCTCCAGATCTGTTGACAGGAGGGAAACGGAATATGGGACCATATTAGCTTTACATAGACGATTAAATCCACTATGTCTACTCATGTCCCTATTGCTAATACACTGTATGATGGTATTATCACCAGTAGGTAATTTACAAAGGTTCAGGGAGGATGCCCGCACAAGTTGGGGTGGGTGCAGGGCGGCGAGGGGGGAGGGGAAGTTTTTACAGTTAAACAAGATAATCCATGGTGCATGTGGGAACGTATGGAAAGAGAAAAGGTATACACATAGATACACTGTATGGAAATTGCCTATATATTTACGTTCATTGCGGGTCATGGTGTTGCGTGGATGCTGGAGCTTGAATGCTCGCTCGTGTAGCTACGCGACGCCAAACAGAACCGAGATAATATACTTAACATTTATACTAAAATGACATCTATCAAGTTCCTAACATGGAACGTAAGGGGCCTTCGAGACAGGATTAAGCGGTCGGCTGCCCTAGCCTTTTTGCAGAAACAGAGAGCAGATATAATCGTACTGGTAGAAACACATATAGAGGGTAGACTCCAGATGGCCTTGCGTAGACCATGGGTGGGGTGGGCTTACCATTCTACCCATACAACCCATGCAAGAGGGGTCTCCATTTTAATAGCAAAGTCAGTCCACTTTGAACTGTGTGAGGTGCGTACAGATCCACAAGGCCGATATGTATTTTTACATGCGAAACTGTATGGAGAACCGTTTCTTGTTATGGCTTTCTATATCCCACCCCCATTCTGTACAACTGTTATAACAGAAGGTTTCTCCTTTATGTCACGATTTCCCAATACACAAGCAGTGTGGCTGGGGGATTTCAATACCACTTTGTGCCCGGCTCTAGACAGACTTCAGGTGGGGCAATCTTTGGGGCTGGAGACGGACAGGACAAGATTTGCTAAAATGATTTCCGCCTTCCACTTAGTGGACACATGGCGTCTTAAGAATCCTAAAATCAGGGCATACTCCTGTTTCTCCAGCACCCACAACTCCATGTCACGTATTGATTTTGTACTGGTGTCGAGTTCCTTGTCACCACGCATCACTGAAGCTGCTTTTTGCCCTAGACTACTATCTGACCATAGCCCTTACTGGACTACCCTGAGTGTACCTATAGATAAACCTGCAAAACCATGGCGCCTCAACCCGTTCTGGTTATCTTTGTTGCCGGAAGATGATGAACTCCAAAACCTTTGGGGACGTTATTTTGCGGACAATAATCAAACAGCTTCTTTTGCAGCAATATGGGACTCCTTTAAGATATACGTACGCACGACATTATCCACTTTAATAAAGAAAATAAAGGAGGACTCTGCTGACACATTCAATAAGGCAATAGAGGCATTAAATGTTACTGAACAGGAATATATCTCCAACCCCACCCCAGACATAGCAGCTAGGCTTAAACTCCAATCTAGGATAGTAAACCAAATCCAATTTTCTAAAGCCAGACAAAAGCTATTTTTCTCCAAACAAAAATTATTTGAACATGGAGAAAAAGCGGGCAAATTACTAGCGTACTTAGTGCACAGTGAGGATAGACCCCCAATAGTCATTACTCTAAGAGATCCAGATGGTAATCCCATTACAGACCCCTGTACAGTAACCAAAAGATTCAGGGATTTTTTTCGAGACCTGTACATGTCAAAAACAACAGGATCCGTAGATTTGAGAGAAAACTTCCTCCACAAAATCACTTTTCCACAATTAACAAATGAACAAGTAGAAATGTTAGAGGCACCCTTAGACATAGATGAAATAACTGCTGCAGTGGCGAGTTTTGCCAGATCAAAATCCCCAGGCTCAGATGGACTTCCCATCGAGTTTTACTCTGAGTTCAGTGAAGTAATTACACCCCAGTTACTCAAATTATATAATCACCTATTTGAAACATTTACACTAGCCCCATCCATGAGAGAGGCCACAATAATTCTTCTCCCCAAACCAGGAAAGGATCTGGGTTCTAGCATTGCGACTTAACCAAGTAATATTGTCCCTAATTCATGCCGATCAGGGGGGCTTTATGCCAGGCCGTAATACATCCTTTAATCTTCGTAAATTATATATAAACTTACAAGCCGAACATGCGGAAGTTGGTTCAAGAGTAATAGTGACCTTGGATACAGCTAAGGCGTTTGACTCGGTGGAGTGGGAGTATTTGTGGAGATGCCTGGAGGGATATGGTTTTGGCCCAAAATTTATCACATGGGTACAATTACTGTACCAATCACCCACGGCCAAGGTGGTGGCTAACGGCTGGACCTCTGAACAGTTCACTCTCAGCAGAGGAACGAGACAAGGTTGTCCCTTGTCCCCACTTCTATATGCCTTGGCGGCGGAACCACTGGCCATGTCCATTCGGGCAGATCCGGAAATACGGGGATTAGAATCAGGTACCCTTATAGAGAAAATAAGTATGTACGCAGATGATACATTGTTGTACTTGGCAGATTCAGGTCCTTCCTTAAAAAAAGCATTACAAACCATTGAGCAGTTTGGAACATTCTCTGGCTTGAAAATTAATTGGGAAAAATCCCAAATATTGTCTATAGATAGCTTCCCCCCATCTGAGATACAGGCCGACTTACCACTGCAGCGGGTTAGTATCATAAAATACTTGGGAATCTATGTATCTAGAATACCTGCTGACTATATCCCACTAAATATAGAGCCGTTAATCACTTATATAAAATCCAAAATTAAGGTATGGGCTCGTCTCCCACTAGGGGTTTGGGGCCGTATAAATTTAATTAAGATGATCCTCCTACCCAAAATTCTATATATAATGTGGCATACCCCAATCTACATACCCCTAAAATACTTCAAAATAATTGAAACTCTCCTCAAACCATTCGTGTGGGGAACCAATAGACACAAACTGGCTTGGCAGATACTCAAGAACCCTACAGATCTTGGAGGCACTGCCAGATTTTAACCTATATTATATAGCATCACAGATGTCCCAGTTATATCACATTGACAAGACAGATAAAGAAAGGTTTCTACAATTACTATGCCCCAAACGAATTAAGAGAACTGGGGACTCCATATACACGATAGTGGTGGAACTCAGCAGTACAGAACCACACAGCCACAACAAGTCCATACTATACCACTATAGTAAGATATGGACCATAGCTTTGGGGAAGTTGGGAATTCCTCGGTATGATGATTATACCCCGTTATGGTTTAACAAGAACCTGCCGGAACTTATGCGGTTACCTGGTGCAGAGTTATGGATTGATTATGGGATCCTGTACCTGCATTAATGGATTGCAAATGGTGTGCTCAAATCCTTTAGGGTACTTGCAGAGGAGTTTTCCCTTCTTCCTCATATGCTATACAGATATCTACAAGTCAAACATGCACTGCAGAAACAGTTTAGGACCTCTTTTCCTCAACCAACTCCTAATACCCTTATGGCAATAGTAAAGGACGACGATCCCCGAAAATTAATTTTGGCATTCTATAATATTCTCCTTACCCCTACAGCCTCCAAACTAGCATATGGCCTCAAGCCACGTTGGGAGAGGGCAATAGGACCTATGGAGGATGAGGAGTGGGAGGAAGGCATGGAGTCGGTTAGAGCTGTTTCGCCTAAACTATCGGATAGACTAATACAGATTTTCATACTGCATCAGGCATATCTAACCCCGCTTAGAGTCGCTAGATACAAGGAGACTCAATCTAGCCTCTGCACATTGTGTGGAAAAGAGTCGGGCACATTTATTCATTTACTGTGGTCATGCCCTCAAATACAGGGTCTTTGGACTCAGGTAGTAAAATTCTTACATGATAATATGGGATCACCGATTACACTAGACCCTAAGTTGTGCCTACTTGGGATACTGCCTGAGTCCACTGACAAATACACTAAAATCTTCTTACAAGAAACCCTGTTTTCAGTGAGAAAAGTGATAGCTAGGAAATGGATGAGGAGGTCGCCCCCAGGATTAGCTGAATGGAAAGCAGAAACAAATAACACTTTACCGTACAAAAAATTCATATACACTAACAGAGGATGCCCCATGAAATATGAAAAAATATGGGACAGATGGCTACAAGACTCAGACACCTGTTCGTGATTGAGCCTATAAATTGCATGCTTATTAACTTTAAGATACAGATAGCTGATGATATAAGATATGAACACAAAACATGAGGCCGCATAATTGTGTAAGTCTTTACTGCGCATTGTCAAATATATGTCACAACAAATGTCTGCTCGAAATTCGATTATGAACGGAATTTATGCAATGCTGTATACTACATCCAGCACAGTATGTTATAATGTGTATGTACCATGGATATGTTAAATTAATAAACTTTTCTTTGATAAAAAAAAAAAAAAAAGAAATATGTGTGGAGTAAGAAACGAGTGGGAGGTAGATGGAGACGAGGAGGAGAGGGAGGAGGGAGGGGGAAGGGGAGTCTGGCACAGGAGGGGGAGGGAGGTGGTATAGTATAGAAAATAGTAATATATGTTTTTGGTGATTTGCTGCTATTTCCTTTTCAATCTGCAGTGCTGTCATCTTCTCAAAAATGCAATATGGCAACCTGGAGGTGTTCTTTATACAGATGGTATAGAGGAGGGGTAGGCAACCCCCGGCACTGGTGCCACAAGCGGCACTCCAAGCCCCTTTTGCCAGCACTCGACTCCCTCCCCATCAGCAGAGCAGCACAGGGAAGTGTCAGTGAGACCCTAATACATTCCACGTTCAGAATTCCCAACCTGCACTGAGGGGGAGGCACTGCACCCCCACACATTGTAAAAGATGGGAAACATTGTTGGGTTCTCTAACTTTGCTGTAGCTGAGATTGTCAGCTTTTGTGATGGGGAAGAGATTGGGTGTAGTTCTGCTAGGGGGCGGTCCCTGTTTCCAGGAGGAGGAGGACTGTCATTGGCCACTGATAAAGCCAATCATAGTCCTGCTAGCCCCATCCACCATCTGGAGGAAGATGACTCGCTTGGTTGCCACTACTAATCTCAGAAAGAAGAGATTTCACTGTGATTAAGAAAACCACAGTCAGGTGACAGTTTGTGGAATTACTGTTGAGCTTCTGGGAACTTTGTTGAAATTATTCCTAAACCTTTGCATCACTACTGAACCCCTCTGCACTCTGTGTCACTTACTACTGAACCCCTCTGCACTCTGTGTCACTTACTACTGAACTCCTCTGCACTCTGTGTCACTTACTACTGAACCCCAGCACTCTGTGTCACTTACTACTGAACCCCAGCACTCTGTGTCACTTACTACTGAACCCCTCTGCACTCTGTGTCACTTACTACTGAACCCCAGCACTCTGTGTCACTTACTACTGAACCCCAGCACTCTGTGTCACTTACTACTGAACCCCAGCACTCTGTGTCACTTACTACTGAACCCCTCTGCACTCTGTGTCACTTACTACTGAACCCCTCTGCACTCTGTGTCACTTACTACTGAACCCCGGCACTCTGTGTCACTTACTACTGAACCCCTCTGCACTCTGTGTCACTTACTACTGAACCCCTGTACTCTGTGTCACTTACTACTGAACCCCTCTGCACTCTGTGTCACTTACTACTGAACCCCGGCACTCTGTGTCACTTACTACTGAACCCCTCTGCACTCTGTGTCACTTACTACTGAACCCCTCTGCACTCTGTGTCACTTACTACTGAACCCCTCTGCACTCTGTGTCACTTACTACTGAACCCCTCTGCACTCTGTGTCACTTACTACTGAACCCCTGCACTCTGTTCACTTACTACTGAACCCCTGCACTCTGTGTCACTTTCTACTGAACCCCGGCACTCTGTGTCACTTACTACTGATCCCTGTACTCTGTGTCACTTACTACTGAACCCCTCTGCACTCTGTGTCACTTACTACTGATCCCTGGAACTCTGTGTCCCTTTAAGCTACAGCCAGTATTCAGCGCAATGAAAATCAAATCCAACTTTTGCTGAGCTGCTCTTTTTCTCAGCTGCGGGGGCCCATCTTATGATCCTGCACACAGGCCCACTGCTTTCAGAAAATATCCCTGACCTGAGCTCATCATTGCGCATCCTATCCATATGCTTGTATGTGACATCACATACATCCTATACATCCCATACATCCCAATGGAATGTATGGGATGTATGTGATGTATGGGATGATCCCATACATCACATACATCCCATACATGCATGTGGGCTGGATACAAGAGTTGGATCAGCAGGATTAGTGTGTCAGGACAGGTAGATGTGTCTCATGTCTGCTTCCTTTCACCACTCTGCATATCACGCATGTCATAGATGAGAAGAGGGTACAGCGGTGGAGAAGATGAGAAGGAGGGTACAGTGGTGGGGAAAATGAGCAGAAGGGGTTCAGAAGTGGGACAGAAGAGCAGGAAGGTACATCGGTGGGGCGGATGTGTAGGAGGTACAGTGGTGGAAGAGATGATAAGGGGCTTCAGTAATGGGACAGAAAAGCAGGGGGCTATAGCAATGGGACAGATAAGCAGGGAGCTCAGTGTTGGGCCAGATGCGAAGGGGGTTCAGTGGTGGGACAGAAAAGCAGGAGGGTAGAGCAGTGGGGCAGATGTGAAAGGAGGTGTATTGGTGGGACAGATGAGCAGGGGAAATAGAGGTGGGGCAGTAGAGCAGGGGGTACAGAAGTGAGACAGATGTGCAGGAGGTACATTGGTGGGGCAGATGAGAAAGTGGGTTACAGTGGTGGGGCAGATGAGCAGATGGGTTCAGTGTTAGGACAGATGAGAAGGTGATTCAGTAGTGAGACATAAGGGCATGGGGATATGTCGGTGGCGCAGATGTGCAGAGAGGTACAGTGGTGAGGCAGATGAAAAAAGGGGTACTTTGATGAGGTAGATGAGCAGCGGGGTAACAATGGTGGGACAAAATAGCGAGGGGGTACATTGGTGGGGCAGATGTGCAGGAGGTACAGTAGTGGAAAGGATGAGAAGGGGGTTTAGCGGTGGGACATAAAAGCAGGGGGGTGGGACATAAAAGCAGGGGGTACATTGATGGGGCTGATATTAAGGGGGTTCAGCGGTGGGAAAAATGAGCAGGGGGTTCAGTGTTGGGGTAGATGAGAAGGGGGTTCAGCGGTGGGACAGAAGAGCAGGGGGGTAGATCAGTGGGTCAGATGTGAAAGGAGGTGCATTGGTGGGACAGATGAGCAGGGGGTTACAGTGGTTGGGCAGAAGAGCAGGGGGTACAGAGGTGGGGCAGATGTACAGGGGGTACAGTGGTGGGGCAGAAGAGAAAGGAGGTACATTGGTGGGACAGATGAGCAGGGGGAACAGAGGTGAGACAGATATGCAGGAGGTACATTGGTGGGGCAGATGAGAAAGCGGGTTACAGTGGTGGGGCAGATGAGCAGATGCGCTCAGTGTTAGGACAGATGAGAAGGTGATTCAGTAGTGAGACAGAAGAGCATGGGGATACATCGCTGGAGCAGATGTGCAGTGGGTACAGAGGTGGGGCAGATGTACAGGGGGTACAGTGGTGGAGCAGAGGAGAAAGGAGGTACATTGGTGGGACAGATGAGCAGGGGGAACAGAGGTGGGACAGATATGCAGGAGGTACAGTGTTGGGGCAGATGAGAAAGGGGGTTGCAGTGGTGGGGCAGATGAGCAGATAAGTTCAGTGTTAGGAAGAAAGAGAAGATGGCTCAGCGGTGAGACAGAAGAGCATAGGGTACAGCGGTGGAGCAGATATGCAGGGAGGTACAGAGGTGGGGCAGATGTACAGAGGGTACAGTGGTGGAGCAGAGGAGAAAGGAGGTACATTGGTGGGACAGATGAGCAGGGGGAACAGAGGTGGGACAGATATGCAGGAGGTACAGTGTTGGGGCAGATGAGAAAGGGGGTTGCAGTGGTGGGGCAGATGAGCAGATAAGTTCAGTGTTAGGAAGAAAGAGAAGATGGCTCAGCGGTGAGACAGAAGAGCATGGGGTACAGCGGTAGAGCAGATATGCAGGGAGGTACAGTGGAGGGGCAGATGAGAAAGGAGGAACATTGGTGGGGCAGATGAGCAGGGGGTTACAGTGGTGGGACAGAAGAGCAGGGGGGTACGTGGGGCAGATGTACAGGGGGCTACAGTGGTGAGACAGGTGAGCAGGTGGGTAAAGCGGTGGGGCAGATGTGAAAGGAGGTGCATTGGTGGGACAGATGAGCAGGGGGAACAGAGGTGGGACAGATGTGTTGGAGGTACAGTGATGGGGCAGATGAGAAAGGGGGTTACAGTGATGGGGCAGATGAGAAAGGGGGTTACAGTGGTAGGACAGATGTGCAGGGGGGTACAGTGGTGGGACAGATGTGCAGGGGGTTACAGTGGTGGGGCAGATGTTCAGGGGGTTACAGTGGTGGGGCAGATGTTCAGGGGGTTACAGTGGTGGGCAGATGTTCAGGGGGTTACAGTGGTGGGGCAGATTTGCAGGGGGGACAGTGATCTGAGGTGTGAAGGTGCAAGAACTGGAGCTGATCTGAGGCGTGAGTGCAGGATGTTAACTTTTCACTACTATTCAAGTCATTTACAGCATTTACTTTATAAAAAATCCTTTTTGTGATTGAGTGTGTGAAGTCGGCACTCTCAATTTCTTTGAAAATATTTTTTGGCACATTGTGTTCAAAAGGTTGCCTACCCCTGGTATAGAGAGATGGTGTACACAGATGGTGTACAGAACGCCCCCTGAAAATGTCATGTCCTGCTTGTGTGATTGGCTCACTAATTTTCCCAGAAGTCTGCACTAAGATACAAGTCAGATTTGGGCATCCCCGCAACAAAAATGTCATTTTTGGTGAGACACTGCCAAAGGGAAATCCCGTCTAAAGAGATGCAGACCCTGCCACTTTCCTTATTAGAGCCCTGGAAGTGCAGCAGCTGTTTGATAATTATAAAATCACTCCCATTCACATTTACTCTGCACATGGACAAACAGCAATTTCTTCAGAATAACAAAAGCTATGAATCTGCAACAAAGTTTGTTACAATCCCTGCAATATACATAGATCAACCAGAGCGGAGGGTTTTTTCAAAGGGTCGAATGAAGGATCCAGGGAAGGCTCCAAAATCACAGCTGTATCAAAATCAATGGATGAAGGATGACCAGGGAGGAGAGGTGAGGGTTAGAAAAACACTGATCCATCAAAGTGTATAGGAATGCTTCTTATCTATGCTGATGTGACTTTGTGAGATAACATAAAAGGCTATGGGGCTGAATTCACACTGAAGTCCACCAGGAACCTTCTCCAAAATTGCACTGTGCTGAGATAATCAGAGGGACATCATTGAATATAATGTGATTTCCCTTGTCATAAAATTTTTGAACCCAGGTTCGAGAACTTCTAAAGTAGCATTGAAGTTGCATCAAAGTCACATCAAATGTGCAAGCAAGTATCACTGCATAGTCACACTGGAAATTGTATTTGCATAGTGGGAAGTGATATGGGGAAAACACAACACAAACGTGGCAAAAACACATCATGTGTTATGTTAAATGTAATACAGGAAAACCACTGCAAAAATGCAGCAAAAACTCATATGCATTTTTTGTATGTTTTTGATACAGAGCCGTGTGAAAGTAACCTAAAGCACACTGGTTTATTCACATATATTCATTCACACCCACTTTATAACATGCACTGAACCCATCCTGATCGGTTTTCTATCAATCAAAAGGTAAAAACCAACTTCATTCATCTCTTCTTTCTGGGTAAGATTCAAAATTTCATAAGAAATGTATTTCTCTTTTGGTTACAACGACCTACCACATGTTACCTCCAGAGGGCGTTGTAGGCCCAAATTACAGTACATAGCTGTCAGCATTAGATGGAGAGGGTTGTTGGTGGTATTCCCACCCTTTAACCTTCCTTTGCTCTATCCAAAAATAAAAAAATAAAAGGTTTTGCCTTTAGTTCTACTTTGAAGTGGATGTAAACCCCATTCCTGAAAACTGACCTGGGCACATATATCTGTAGACAAGAAAGAGAGAAAAGTATTGTTGCGCTACTAAAAATGTTTTTCTCTTAAAAGTGTAAATCAGCAGCCAGCATCACCAGTATGATAAACAACAACTTGTGATCACTTGTTCAACCTTTTTTTCCCTATGTGGATGACATTGTGACGTGGTAAGAACTATATCCTTTCAGCCACCAGCGTATTGGGAGAGGTGAATCCATCCATCCATCCATCCATCCGATGACCTACAGTCTACCTCGTCTCTGAAGTCTCTGTGTATGCAATTTCCGGTACTGTCCATTGGCACGCCTCACCGAGTTTCCAGTCAACACCCATAGGATCATCTGGATCCACAAGCCCTTATGACACCCCGCCGTACGGTGAGAGTGTCCATCCCTTCTGGTAAGCACATCCACCTTACTATTTCTATATGAAATCTGTATGCAGGAAGATTGCCCACCAGATGTAACAATCACTACGGGATCTCATCAGTGCCACAGTTTGCACAGCGTTATCGCTAGAGTTTTTTATGTATGGACTTTATTCCTTTTATATACTACTATACACTGCTGTGATGTAGGGTGATATATATTATTCTAATTAGATGATTCATGTGTGTAGACACTGCACTTATAATTTGTTGTTTATTTTCACTTATATTTTTTGAATCACCATCACATTTTTTCGGATGAACATCCTTATTACCTATGAAAGGTGATATGTTTGATTATATGTTTGTATAATCACTGAAAATGCATATTTGATTATACGTTTGTTTAACCACAGAAAAACGCATGGTTAATGACACTTAGCGCTGCATTTATTTATTTATCACATATATCTGTAGTGTTTACTTATCTCTCTTCAAAGCCCTGTGGCCAGTGTCTTTCTGCTGCTTCGTTCCTCTGTTATCAGCATGACAACTTCTGACAAGCTCTTTGACACAGGAGATAAAAGCAGCTGGAAATTTGTGTCGGTGCGAGTGCTATAAATAGATTAGCAGAGAGCTTGTCTATTCACATTACAGCTCTGCATGTTTCTTCCTTCCTCTGCCTATGTGGAGGGGGGTGTGTGCTTTTCCTCCAATCATCTCACACACAGTGTATGCCCAGACTCCACACCCAGTGCTGGAACAGGAAGAAAAACAATCTAACACAACGTTCACTTTCTGAACAGTGTATAAAGCTGGAGACAGCAGATACACATGTACAACGTATGTAGGAGGATTTGTTTCATCTCTGTGTATCATCTGAGGCTGTTCCCTTCACTGGGTATATGTGAGGGTTTACATTCACTTTACGTCTTATCTGATGTATTCAGATAAATAGATGTGTACAGTCTGCATATAACAGAAAACAAATCACACCGATAATTAGTCATTTCTCTGGAAAAAAACACCTGAAAATACCAAATTATTACAGCAATGTGATTATTCAGATTAAATACTTACCTCAAACTCTTGATATTGTGTAGAGCCGGTATAAGTTTCCTCAATCCTTCATTCTGAATATTACATGAAAATAGATCTACTTCTGTCTCTCTGCAGGATTGAAGGATAAAAGACAGCACAGAGCAGTCCAGAGGGCTGAGGGAGACATAAGAAAAGTCAACTTTGTTTGATCCAATACATTGTGCCACCAGAGCCTTATTCCTGCTCTCATAGAGATAGTAGAATACATTAAGAAGCTTTCTCTTGTCTTCTGTAGATTTGTGAGATCTTTGTTCTGATATTTTCTTCTGGATCCAGGTGATGACATGTCTGGCAGCCTGAGTAGACAATTCTCCCACATGAGACTTTAACATGGATCTAGTAGAAGAGTCTGAGAGACCGCAGAGGAAACGGAGGAATATTTCAGCACGACCGTCTTTGTAAGATTCAGCCTTATCAAGTGTTTTCTGTAATCTTTTAGGATTATTGTTCATAAAGTGGACTAAAGCAGCAAAAAACTCCTGAAGAGTGAGATGTAAGAAGGTGTAATCCACATCGGGAGGCTGACCAGATTCCATCATGAAAGATGAAAAGACATGATTATCATTTCTCACACTGAATGACTCCAGATGACGATCATCAAATACAATCATGTGATTCATGACTCCATGTTCTGCCATCCACCCAATAGAGGTCAGCAGTTCCCGGGCACTGGGACCACCATCTTTATTCTGGCTGTGATTGGCCAGAATGTTGGAGACAAAAGTCACAAAGAGTTGTGTCACGGTTTTGGGTAATGATGTCATCAGCTGATCAGTGATTGGTTGGGATGTGAAGCACATTGATAACACTGTACAGATGATCCAGCAGTATGATGGGATATAACAGAAAGTGTACAGCATGTCATTCTCCTCCACATAATGAAAAGCCTTCTCTGATAATTCCTCATTTCCAAAGAAATTATTGAAGAAGATCCGTCTGTCTCCATGGAGAAATCCCATGATCTCAGCTATTCTCTGGAAAACACGGGTATCCACTGATGCCACTCTGGTTGGACGGCTGGTTATCAGTACAGAACAACCCTTAAGAAGACTTTGCCTCACCAAACTGACCACAATATTACCAAAATGTGATCTCTGTTTTGGATTGGACAGTTTACTTGATGAGAAATCCATTGGGTGAATACTTTCATCTAATCCATCAAATATAAACAGAAGTCTTTCTGGATCTTGTAAAATATCTCCAATCTGACTCTCCAGATATGGATATTGATGAAGAATCATCTCCTCCAAGCTGACCTCTCCCAGTCTATTAAGGTCCCGGAATCTGAAGAAGAAGAGAAAGGCAAATCTCTGGTAGTGTTTTCCGGTCACCCAGTCATAGACAAACTTCTGCATCAGTGTGGTCTTCCCTATTCCTGGCACTCCGCTCACCATTACTACATGTGGTACACATTGTGACTGGGGGTTCCATCGGAACAGCTTGTTGGGGGAAATGTGCTCCAGTCTAGTTTGTGTTTCCTTCAAGCATTTCTCATGTTTTACCCCAGTCTGTATTATCTCATTCTGGGAACGATCCCTGAACTGATCGGTGGAGACTACAATCAGATTCACATAACGCTCATTGATGAGGAATCTTTGTGGTTCCAGGGTAGTTCCTGGGGGTCTATGCTCCACCAGAGTCTCAGTCTTCTCCATTAGATATTGTTTGTGCTTTTCCTGAATATCTGGAAATATAATGGAAATATTTTATGGATCAGGAGAAGACAAGAATGTTGGTATCATTTTCTTCTGTATTGATCATAATATTAGTATGGTTTTATCATTACTACATTATCATGTGAAATGATTACAATACAGATCACTTTGTGTGGTCATCCATATTACTGGAGAACAGAGATTTATTTTCTCAGCAATATATAAACACTTTTTATCCTTATAAAGACATGACAAGTACAGAAAAATACCGGATATACTTGTCCCCTAAATACCTCTTATGACAGAGAACACACAGCCCTAGACAGTTCAGGTTTTCTATACTCTATTACCTGAAAACCATGAAAGAAAGGAAATGGCGCTCACAGTGATAAATAAATATCTTTATATGATTACTGATATAAAATGATGTCTTCAGTGGAAAAACATAATAATAGATTTCCAAAATCAGTAACAAAAAACAATACAAAGCAATATAGAAAGTCCAATGTGACAGTTCCCAACACCAAATAAGAGCTTCAATATAGAGATATCTTCTAGTTCTTCTCACCACTGGTGATCAAAGATAGATGGCAGTTTTGATGGGGGCAGTTTTGATGGGGCAATTTGATAGGGCAGTTTTGATGGGGCAATTTGATGGTAGCAGTACAATGGGGCAGTTTTGATGGGGGCAATTTGATGGGGCAATTTGATGATGGCAATTTTGATGGGGCAATTTGATGGGGCAGTTTTGATGGGGGGCAATTTGATTAGGCAGTTTTGATGGGGGCAATTTGATGGGGCAGTTTTGATGGGACAATTTTGATGGGGGCAATTTGATGGGGCGGTATAATGGAGGCAGTTTTAATGGGGCAGTATGATGAGGCAATTTGATGGGGCAGTTTTGATGGGGGCAGTATGATGGGGCAATTTTGATGGTGGCAGTATAATGGGGTAATTTTATGGGGGCAGTTTTGATGATGGGGCAGTAAGATGGGGCAATTTGATGGGGCAGTTTTGATGGGGACAATTTTGATGGGGCAGTTTTGATGGGGCAGTTTTGATGGGGCAATTTTAATGGGACATTTTTGATGGTGGCAGTATGCTGGGGCAATTTGATGGGGGACATTTGATGGGGGCAGTTTTATATGGGGCAGTTTTGATGGGGGCAGTATTATGGGGCAATTTTGATGGTGGCAATTTTGATGGGGCAGTATGATGGGGCAATTTTGATGGTGGCAGTATAATGGGGCAGTATGATGGGGCAATTTTGATTGTGGCAGTATGATGGGGCAGTTTTAATGGGGCAGTTTTGATGGGAGCAGTATGATGGGGCAGTATGATGGGGCAATATGATGGGGCAGTTTTGATGGGGCAGTATGATGGGGGCAATTTTGATGGTGGCAGTATGATGGGGCAATTTTATGGGGGCAGTTTTGATTATGGGACAGTTTTGATGGGACAATTTTGATGGGGCTATTTTGATGGTGGCAGTATCATGGGGCAGTTTTGATGGAGCAATTTTGATGGGGCCAGTTTTGATGGGGCCAATTTTGATGGGTCAGTATGATGGGGCAGTTTTGATGGGGCAGTATGATGGGGCAGTATGATGGGGAAGTTTAGATGGGGAAGTTTTTATGGGGCGATTTTGATAGTGGTAGTATGATGGAGCAATTTTATGGGGGCAGTTTTGATGATGGGGCAGTTTTGATGGGACAATTTTGATAGGGCAGTTTTGATGGGGCAAATTGATGGTGGCAGTATGATGGGGAAGTTTTAATGCAGCAATTTTGATGGGGCCAATTTTAATAGGGCAGTATGATGGGGCAATTTAATGGGGCAGTTTAGATGGGGCAATATGATGGGGCAGTTTTTATGGGGCAGTATGATGGGGGCAATTTAATGGTACAATTTTGATGGTGGCAGTATGATGGGGCAATCTTATGGAGGCAGTTTTGATGGGACAATTTTGATAGGGCAGTTTTGATGGCGGGCAGTATAATGGGGCAATTTTGATGGTGGCAGTATGATGGGACAGTTTTGATGGGGCAGTTTTGATGGGGCAGTTTTGATGGGGCAATTTTGATGGGGTCAATTTTGATGGGGCAGTTTGATAGGGCAATTTGATGAGGCAGTATGATGGGGCAATTTGATGGGGGCAATTTTGATGGTGGCAGTATGATGGGCAATTTGATGGGACAATTTTGATGGGGCAGTTTTGATGGTGGCAGTATGATGGGGGCAGTTTTGATGGTGGCAGTATGATGGGGCAGTTTTGACCGGGCGATTTTGATGGGAGCAATTTTGACGGGGCAGTATGATGGGGCAAGTTTGATGGGGGCAGTATGATTGTGCAGTTTTGATGGGGCAATTTTGATGGGGGCATTTTGGGGCAGCTCCTGCAAAAGGTAATTACTTTTTTAAAAGATGCTAATTGTAAATGATATCGCTTGTTTTTGTGCAGATTATATATATATATATATATATATATATATATATATATATATATATATATATATATATATATATATATATATATACACACACACACACACACACACACACACACACACACACACACACACACACAAATAACAAGAGATTTTATCTATCTATCTACATCTATATCTGAACAGAAACAAGGGATATCATTTACAACTAGCATCTTTTAAAAAGTAATTACCTTTTGCAGGAGCTTTTTGTATTTGTAGATTTATATTCTTTGGCAATTTTATGGGGGCAGTTTTGATGGGGACCTTAGTTTACAGCAAACCTTCACTAGAATACATTAAGCATGAGGATTATAGGAGGATTTATATCTAAAAAGTAAAATTTCGGCCGGAACACCACTTTAAGTTCAGTATTATGTACACTTTAACCCTTTCACTGCCAAGTCCATCTGCCATACGGACCTACAAAAGGGCCTGCAGATGGCCATGTCAGTACGAGGTACGGACCTCTTTTCTCCCTCTCCTATAATCTTATAGTCACTTCAATGACATAATCTTTTATCAGAATTGTTCAGAATACTCTACTGAACAATTCTATAACTTTGATCAGTGGATTACAACCCGCTGATCAGAGTTATTAACCCCTAATGTGACCCCCCTCTATGCTGCCGCTTCCCTGTCCCCAGCCTCTCTACCTCCCGCACCTCCCTTCCACCTAAAACTACTCCCCCCACTCTCCTCTCCCCTTCAACCCCCTTCTCCCCTCCCCAGCACTGACCCCCCACACCCGATCTGACCCCCCAAATTTGATCCCCGGCAGCCACCATCATAATCCGGCATCCCTCCTCTGCTGCTCCCACTGGCTTCAGGTGCCGCTGGGGGCTTGTGGGGTCCAGATGTGTCCCCCATCACTCAGATAGCCCCCCAATACCACCCCCACACACCTGATTCATCCCTACTCTGACTGCTTCTCTCCCTCCCCTCCCGCTGCTTCTGCTCCGGAAAGCTCACAGGTTGGGGATCACGGCGGGGGGAGGGGGAGCGATAGGGGTGATGTTTGGGCTTAGGGGGGCTTGGTAAACATGTGTTTACCATCCTCTAAGTGTGGCACCCTGGGCGCAGGCAGCGATCACTGTAATTGCTCCGATATGCCCACTGCAAGAAATATGCCCTGTACACACGGTCAGATTTTCTGACGGGAAATGTTCGATGGGAGCTTGTTGTCAGAAATTCCGACCGTGTGTCGGCTCCATCAGACATTTTCCATCGGACTTTCCGTCACACAAAATTTGAGATCTGGATCTCAAATTTTCCCACAAAATCCATTGTCGTAAATTCCGATCGTGTGTGCACAATTCCGACACAAAGTGCCACGCATGCTCAGAATCAAGCAGAAGAGCAGCACTGGCTATTGAACTTCATTTTTCTTGGCTCGTCATATGTGTTGTACATCACCGCGTTGTTGACGTTCGGAATTTCCGACATTTGTGTGACCGTGTGTATGCAAGACAAGTTTGAGCCAACATCCGTCAGAAAAAATCAGATGGATTTTGTTGTCGGAATGTCCGATCAATGTGCGATCGTTTGTACAGGGCATAAGTCTTCTTAATGTTTTTTAAAGTAGGTCTCTCTGGGTTGAGGACCCAACCTAGGTATTCCAGGTAGTTGATTGTGTTGGGGAAATTTGTCTGTAAGCTCTGCACACAGCCATATCTCCTGTGCTAATAAGCACCCATCTCCGTCTTAATGATATAATGTACAATTTGATCGTATGTCTCCCCTCTGGTTCCCCATTCCCCAGTAAACAGACCACAGATCACCACATTCTTACGTTCTCATCTCCGCATCTCTGCCTCTCTTTGCAGTCCGCCTTGCTTTTATTTCCAAAATCACAAAAGCTATGACAAACAGGAAGTGATGGCTACAACAGCCAATCATTCCCTCAATACAAAATAAATTGAGAAATAAATCCATGGATTTTGTTGTCGGAATGTCCGATCAATGTCCGATCAATGTACAATCGTGTGTATGGGGCATTACTATGTATCAGACTGTCAGTTTATGAATGAATGGAATCTCTATACAGATTCCATTCAAGTAAAGTGATACAGAGAAAAGGACTATCTTCAGTCCCTTTCTCTGTCTCAAAAATAGATATGGGGGTCTATTTAAACCTCTGCTATCTCACCAAAGAACCCCCTCAAAAAAAAAAAAAAATTATATATATATTCTTTTTTTGTCATTTTAAAAAAGTAAAAATGTTAAAAAAAAACAAACACATTAAGACCCCCAGGTCCTCCTGCACTGACCCCTTTCATATGGAGCGGACTCTGTCAAGCAGATCTTCCTGCTGATCTCTGCTGCGCAGGCGGATGACAGGTCCGCTCTGCTAATGCAGAGCAGACATGGACACAGCCTGCTGTTCTCTATGGGGAGGTCAGATGGAAACAGACCGCCTGTCCATTTCCATTGGATGCCATCCGATCTGATCTGCTAGATGGATGGGGAATGGAATCCTCATCTGTCAGTTTTTAGTGGACTGGATCGGATACAGGCGGGTATAAATAGACACATGTCCAATTACATCAGTCTCTCCATAGAGAACAATGGGTGGTCTGATTTGGGCCGCCTGAAAAACGGACAGGCAGACCCAATCAGTGTGCTTGTGTGAAAGGGGCCTAAGGCCTTGTTCACACAGGGCATACACAGCATACCTTTACAGAGATGAACAGGTGTTCCATGCCTCTCTGTGCAGGCAGTCCCATTGATGTCATTTGGGATGTAGCAACTGTACCAACAGAGCCATTGCTCCCAATTTTACATCCATGTAGGTCCGCATGCATGTCCCTGAGCTCACACTGCCTGCATTCGGGGTCGTGTACCCACATGGATGTCAGATTGGGAACAGCAGCTATGCCTGTGCAGTCATTGCATCCCAACTGATATAAATGGGACTGCCTGTACAGAGATGCATGGAACACCTGTGGATCTCTGTGCGGGTAAACATGGCCCCCATGTGTTTATGTGCAATATTGATGATTTTAGTGTATTTTTAGTGATAATAGCGATATGATGAACATTTGCGCAATTATTGTGGGGCCCCAAAAATCTGTAGCATTTTTTTTATTCTACAGGTCATGTGCTTTTAGAAATTCTGAAAGCTGTAAGTGAAAAATGAAAACCTCCAGATTTCTTTCTCTTTTGGGTATGTTCAATTTTTACCATTTTGCAAACAGGCGCAATTTAAAATTTACAAAATATTTGTTATTTATTAACTCCATACAGGTTAAGCTTTTATATTTAGTAAGAATTTAGCAGGAATTTTGTAAACTTTGCTGTGTTTTTATCTGCTAATAAAGGTTTTAGTGTATTTTTTTCAAATATATTGCTTTGATAAACATTTGCACAAATACCGTGGGGTATAAAAAAATCAGTAGCACCTTCTTTTTATTCTACTGATCATGTGCTAAGTGAAAAATAAAAATGCAAAGAAAAAAGTGCAAAAATGGTCTGGCCACCTGAGTGTACAAAATGGAGCACAGGGCCTGGCAGTGAAAGGGTTAAAGTGACCTTGTGCTTAACTGAATCAGATAATGCATGTTTCCTGCAAAGAAGAGAGGATTTCTACCTTTCCACACTGTCAGATGGGTAAAGAGAAATTGCCCCTGTAGACTGCCGGAGGGGAGGACTGGGCAAGGGGCATTCCATACCAATCCAGGGCTAATGAGATATGATGGGCTGGTGGACCAAAGACTTTTTATACAAATGATCACAAGTAGTTGACTTTGAAGCAGACTGGCTCCTTGCCACATTGAATATATTTTCCTTATATACCTCAATACCAACTGAGTCAGGATCAAGGTGGTGGAACACTTTCTGCAGAAATAAAACCGATCATCCATTACCCAGTGTATATCTTCTGGAGGCCTGGGACTATCAATAATAAATACTTTCATTTTGAACACAGGTTGTTCAAACAAAGTAACCACTTCATGTCCTTAGGCCTTTTATAAATGGCCTACATTGAAGTGGGTATACCGTGTTACATCCCAGCATCATTTTTTTTAACTGGCGTTTGTCTTTTTAGTAAAAGTATTTAGAATAGCCATACAGCTGCTGGATTACTTTTATAGGTGGGGAAGGGGGTCCCCCTCCTGCCACCACCTTTACCAGGCTCTGATCAGGGAATCCGGTAAAGATGCGACCAGCGGCATACAGCTCCGAGCACACAGAGAGAGGAGTGGGACATCAGAATCCAGAAGCAATGAGGATTTTGTCACTTCCAGTTTCAGTTCTGTTTTTCCTGGTTGGTTACCAGTCAGTGAAGCAGCCGATCAGACCGATCTGTGTCTGATTACCTGCATTGGAGGCCAAAGAAGAGATTTGGGCAGGGCTTTTTTTCAGCGAGAACGCGGGGGAATGCAGTTCTGGCACCTCCAGCACTGAATGCATGTAATAGCATGGGTTGTGGGGTGTGCTGGAGGGTCTATTGATGTTGGCTGCTGGGCAATCTATTGTCACTGGTGGGGATCTGATTTTGTGTGAAGGTCTATTGTTGTTTATGGGGAATCTATTGTTGCTGGGTGGTCTTATGTTGCTGGAAGGGATCTACTATTGAGGGAGAGGTCTATTTTTACTGGCTGCTGGGAGATCTGTTGTTGCTGCTGGGGGGTCTAATGTTGCTTGGTTGGATATTTTGTTACTGGGTGTGATATTTTATTGTGCGTGGTTCACTGTTGCTGGAGGGAATCTATTGTTGTTGGGGTTGAGTCCATTGTTGCTGGGGGAGTCTATTGTTGTGTGGAGATCTATTGCTGGGATTCTATTCCTGGCTGCAGGGGATCTATTTTACTGCTTTTCTTTTTATCATTACCATGTTCCATATAAATGATTTAGCACCACAAAATGATACTTGGTTCTGTATTCTCTAAAAGGGGCAGTACTGGTAGGTGGGTAGGGGGTGGAATCAAGGGACGGTGGTCAGAGGTGGGTAGGGGGGCAGAGACAAGGGATGACTCATACGGGGGAGTTCCTGCACCTATTCCCCGAGAGAAAAAGCCCTGGATATGGGGTCTAATAGATCTCTCCATAAAGAAAACCTGCCATGGCCCACGCTATCACAAGGTATGTTGTTCATCCCTTGTGAAAGCAATAAAGTTGATAAAAAAAATAATGTAAGTACAGTGTTAAAAAGAAATAAAATATATAATCAAATATAAAAAATAGTTTTTAAAGAACCCCGTCCCCCTGTGCTCACATGTAAAGGCACACATGTGCACACATTCCCGCACACATATATGTAAACATCAATTTCACCACACATGTGAGGTATTGCCACCAACGTCAGAGTGAGATCTATAATTCTAACACCAGACCTCCTATGTAACTCTAAACTTGTAACCTGTAAAGGCTTTTAAAGTGTCACCTATGGAGATTTTTAGGTACCGTAGTTTGGCATTGTTCCACGGGTGTACACAATTTTAACGCGCAACATGTTTGGTATCTATTTACGCAGCGTAACATCATCTTTTATACTTTACCAAGCAATTGGGTATTATATTTTGTTTTTGCACATTAAAATTCATTAAAATGTATTTTATCCAAAAAAATGCAATTGAAATACTGCTGCACAAATTTTGTGTGACATAGAAATATGCAACACCCACCATTTTATTCTTTAGGGCCTCTGCTTAAAAATATATAATGTTTGGAGGTTCTAAGTAATTTTTTATAGCAAAGAGGGAAGACACATTAAGGAGTCAATGCTGCTCACCCCAATATGGACAAAAAAATGGAAAAAGGTCCCCCGAGCGGGGTTTTTAGGCAGCTAACCATAGATATGAACAAGGCATTAAATAAAATATTAAAGTGCTTTATTGAAGGGTAATGAATGAATGTAACAACATATAAATATAAATTGGGAGCTCCAGTGGGGAAATACCCATACCAAATACATATAATAGCAAACATAGGTTATACACAGCATATGATAAGGCTATTGCATAACAATCCTGACGCGTTTCGACCCATGAATTTTGGGGTCTCTTCAGAGGATGAGTTTGCTACAAAAAAAAGAAAAATTTATAACAGTATGTCCAGCTTATTTAAAAGAATTACAGCATAGGCAAGTTTGTTTAGCAACACTTTGCACATAATTACCACTGAGTTTGGATGTACCCCTCGATCAGAGCCTCCCCACACAGCAGCCAGACCATCCAGTGTGCCCGCACGTAGCAGCACCCCAGGAAGAAGGGGGAACAGGAATCCACTTGATATGGCTTGCAAGGAGTCACACGTATAATTGCCCCCCCACCAACACACCACTGGGGGGTGGGGCCGGAACCTACGAAAATTGTCAGAGCGTTAGCTCCTGAATATACCCATATAGGTTAGTAGTTAGATTTAACTATTGGGCGGTCAGAAAGTGTTGTAATAATCTATTGCAACTTGAATTGATCATGTGAAGGATAATAGAATGAGTAAAGTGACTATATTGGTATAACTAATATAGAATATGTCAGGGATGACCTTGTCCTTAAATGCTGACAATGGCAGTGATAGGAAGAGAAGTGAAGGATGTGCACAGTGAATGTGATGTGTGAATTTGAGGAAAAAGTGCATGATATTGCCAAGTATCTAAGTCTACGGCATCCAGAGCTAGTGTGCACATAAATCAAAATTAAATATAAGTAAAATATTATTCTATGGGGTCTGACAAAGCATTGATAATCAGAGGTATCATAAGTTCTTACTCACTCCTACTGTTGAGGAAAAGAGTCTGGCCGTCCAAAGAGGAAGTGGAGGGATCACACCCAAATCCACCCTCATTAAATAGTGTCCTTAATTAGTACTGAAATTAACAACAGGTATCGTTTCTTCCGCCCCTTAACCCCGGAGTGTAGAGGGAGACTATGGCCGCCATTGGCAGGCCTCGTGTGGCTCCCTCGGCATCCATCAAGGCAAAGCCCCGACATCTGTCGTCACCTTCGCCGTAAAATACGTGACATCATGAGGCCGCACGCACATGCGACCCGCACATGCGCGCACACCGCACGCAATGTCCGAAGGTGATGAGGGATGCCGCCGGCAGGGTAATCACACCCGTGGGCGGCCGACCCGGGAATCCGGCCACCCAAGGGGAGAAACAAGGGGAGCGCAGGTGACTGAGCTCCCCACCCTGCCGGGAAGACACATCAGGGAACATGATCCCCGACCCAGGGAGCATGCGACAGTGCAGGCATCACAGGGGCCCCGATGGCGCAAGCTGCAAGCGGGGAGGCGCCGATCGAGAGGCACACAAACGAGCTCACATATGCGATTTGTGAAAAACAACAAATGACAAAAGTTTTCTACATAATTACTTATTAATAATACAAGGTAAAACATTAGAAACTGCGCACTGACAATTCTAACAATATTCCCAAAAGTATGTAAGAACCACAGCCACCCAGAAATGGCAACATAATTTCAACGTTTAAATAGATTTGTTTGAAAGGACATAACTCTCAAATACACAAAAATATATCTCCCAGATACACAAAATAGTAAGTGTATAACAACCCAGATAAGGAAATTTGCATCGGATCCAGTGGATCCCTCATTGCTCACAGTTGCGATGCGATTTTACTCTATTCGCAACCACGAACAAGGCTATGGATTATAGACTCGATTAAGTATAATAATAATACAGACTCACAATACAAGAGCGTAACTGATTTAGTGAGTTCAAGGGAAGAAATATAATTCCAATTTAGTCCTCTTATTGAGAGTCTACTTAAAATCCTAATGTGCGATTTAACATGCGATTTAACACATTTTTGGAAAATATATGGATATAATCTAATGTGGTGTCTAGGATTAACACAGAGGGATATATACAGGAGAACAGACAGTGCACAGCTCATGTCTAACTCCCATGTGTCAAATGGGGGAAGGGGTGTTTAACCACCCAAATTTGTATAGCAAAGAGGGAAGACACATTAAGGAGTCAATGCTGCTCACCCCAATATGGACAAAAAAATGGAAAAAGGTCCCCCGAGCGGGGTTTTTAGGCAGCTAACCATAGATATGAACAAGGCATTAAATAAAATATTAAAGTGCTTTATTGAAGGGTAATGAATGAATGTAACAACATATAAATATAAATTGGGAGCTCCAGTGGGGAAATACCCATACCAAATACATATAATAGCAAACATAGGTTATACACAGCATATGATAAGGCTATTGCATAACAATCCTGACGCGTTTCGACCCATGAATTTTGGGGTCTCTTCAGAGGATGAGTTTGCTACAAAAAAAAGAAAAATTTATAACAGTATGTCCAGCTTATTTAAAAGAATTACAGCATAGGCAAGTTTGTTTAGCAACACTTTGCACATAATTACCACTGAGTTTGGATGTACCCCTCGATCAGAGCCTCCCCACACAGCAGCCAGACCATCCAGTGTGCCCGCACGTAGCAGCACCCCAGGAAGAAGGGGGAACAGGAATCCACTTGATATGGCTTGCAAGGAGTCACACGTATAATTGCCCCCCCACCAACACACCACTGGGGGGTGGGGCCGGAACCTACGAAAATTGTCAGAGCGTTAGCTCCTGAATATACCCATATAGGTTAGTAGTTAGATTTAACTATTGGGCGGTCAGAAAGTGTTGTAATAATCTATTGCAACTTGAATTGATCATGTGAAGGATAATAGAATGAGTAAAGTGACTATATTGGTATAACTAATATAGAATATGTCAGGGATGACCTTGTCCTTAAATGCTGACAATGGCAGTGATAGGAAGAGAAGTGAAGGATGTGCACAGTGAATGTGATGTGTGAATTTGAGGAAAAAGTGCATGATATTGCCAAGTATCTAAGTCTACGGCATCCAGAGCTAGTGTGCACATAAATCAAAATTAAATATAAGTAAAATATTATTCTATGGGGTCTGACAAAGCATTGATAATCAGAGGTATCATAAGTTCTTACTCACTCCTACTGTTGAGGAAAAGAGTCTGGCCGTCCAAAGAGGAAGTGGAGGGATCACACCCAAATCCGCCCTCATTAAATAGTGTCCTTAATTAGTACTGAAATTAACAACAGGTATCGTTTCTTCCGCCCCTTAACCCCGGAGTGTAGAGGGAGACTATGGCCGCCATTGGCAGGCCTCGTGTGGCTCCCTCGGCATCCATCAAGGCAAAGCCCCGACATCTGTCGTCACCTTCGCCGTAAAATACGTGACATCATGAGGCCGCACGCACATGCGACCCGCACATGCGCGCACACCGCACGCAATGTCCGAAGGTGATGAGGGATGCCGCCGGCAGGGTAATCACACCCGTGGGCGGCCGACCCGGGAATCCGGCCACCCAAGGGGAGAAACAAGGGGAGCGCAGGTGACTGAGCTCCCCACCCTGCCGGGAAGACACATCAGGGAACATGATCCCCGACCCAGGGAGCATGCGACAGTGCAGGCATCACAGAAAAAACTATGATTTTTTTCATGTAGGAGAGAAATATAATTGGCCAGGACTGGAAATGGTTAAAGGCACAGCTATGGGCGGTGCTGCTGTATCAGCGTTTATTCATTTATTTGTGGGGTTTTTATAAGAACATTTAATCTGTTCTTCTGCTCTATTTCCATCATTGTCTATATGTGGGTACACTATATATGTAGATGATGTGTTTGTCATTGCTCTCTGAATGTGTAACTTTATTGAATGGTATTTTCAATGACGCCGTATTCAGCCCTGACATTTCACACACAGTATTACCTTTCTTGGAGTAAATAATCAAAAACTGAACAGCTGACTTTACACAAATCCTCCTGACAGGAACACCATAATTCATAATAATAGGCCCTGGCCCCGAGCTAGTGCTGTAACGGGTGGGAGGGTGTCAGCTTGCATTGAGGGGTAACCACCACCAGCCCTAGGTGAGGTGGAGGGTTGCCGTGGTGTCGGCATGCCACCCAGTTATACCTGAGAGCTATTGTGGGACTGGGAGGAGTGTATATGTCTAGTGCCCTGTGCTGGTCTGATAACAGAGGGAGGGGGTTTGGGACCTGGACACAGCTATATATATATATATATATATATATATATATATATATATATATATATATATATATATATATATATATATATATATATATATATATATATATATATATATATATATATATATATATATATATATATAGATAGATAGATAGAGATATCTATATATCTATATATTTATATATATAGCCTGGGGGTTCTATGGGAGGGGAGAGGGGGGACTACTGGCACAAGTGGAGAGGGGGTCTGCACTGAGGGGATCTATGCATGTGTAATGGGGGTCTGCACTGAGGGGGTCTATGCTGATGGAAGGGGGGTCTGCACTGAGGGGGATCTATGCTTATGGAGGGGGGTCTATGCTGATGGAAGGGGGGGTCTGCACTGAGGGGGATCTATGCTTATGGAGGGGAGTCTGCACTAAGGAGGATCTATACTTATGGAGGGAGGTTTGCACTGAGGGGTGGTCTATGCTAATGGGGGGTCTGCACAGAGGGGGTCTATACTGATGGGGGTCTGCACTTAGGGGGGTTTATGCTGATGGGGGGTCTGCACTGAGGGGGATGTCTATACTGATGGAGGGGGGTCTGTACTTAATGGAGGGGGTTATACTGAGGAAAGTGAGTCTGTACCTGGGTGGTCTGCACTTAATGGGGGGTTATACTGAGGAAAGGGGGTCTGTACTCAGTGGGGGGTCTATACTTAATGGAGGGGGTCTGTACAGAGGGAGGGTGGTCTGTACTGAAGGGGGACTATAGTTGGCTGAGGGTGTGACCAATTTTTTTGCACCGGGTGACACCAACCCTAATGACGCCACTGCCATGGCTATATATATATTGTGGTGATGGTAAAAAGGTTCAAGTCTGATTGTTTGTCTTGGGCCTTGTACCTGATTTTCCTTGGTTGTTTAAAAGAGAAGTATGAGTTTCCTTTTTTCTGCTTAATCCTAATCCTTATGAGCTGCTAGTATCTACTCTGTAAAGGAGTACAGGGGGTGGGGATGATGGGACTGTTTAGGAGTACAGGGGATGGGGATGAACGGCACTGTATAGGAGTACAAGGGATGGGGATGATGGGATTGTATAGGAGTACTGGGGATGGGGATGAAAGGGTTTGTATAGGAGTACTGGGGATAAACAGTACTGTATAGGAGTACAGGGGATGGGGATGATGGGACTGTATAGGAGTACAGGGGATGGGGATGATGATACTGTATAGGAGCATTGGGGATTATGATACTGTATAGGAGCACAGGGGATGGGGATGACTGGACTGTATAGGAGTACAGGGGATTGGGGGTGATAGGACTGTACAGGAAATCAGGGGATGGGGATGACAGGACTGTATAGGAGTACAGGAGATTTGGGGATATTGATGACATCAGTGGAGGTGGTGATGGGGGATAGGGATGACATCAGTGGTGGTGATGGGGGATAATATAGAGAAAGTACTAATGCGCTACCAAAAATCAAGTGTATTGATAACAGATAAGGTGCTAATTATAAAGTGCGTGATATAAAGTGCTTAATGAGGCAAAAAAGCAGCTAAACTTCTGTAGTGTTGCCAACACCCCTAGGTATGTTTAAATATGATGAAGTAGCCCTAATTAATAAAACACATCACTAAAGTGCTAAATATGTAAAAAATAATAATATGAATTAAGGGATCTCTCAAATACTCCTCGTAAAGAGAGACACATATGTGTGTGTTCAATATCCTGTAAAGTGCATCACATCCAAGTAATTAAAAACTAAACATTAGTGCAATAAAGTCCAACAAAGTGCATCACATCTAAAAAAAAAACAAGAAAAACTTGAAATAAATAATTTCGTGGGAATAATCAATTTAAAATAAAAAAGCAACCAAAAGGAATCTGGTGATTCAGAGAGGTGGTCAGTCCCATATTTAGAGTGTACACAAAGATGATCCTATGTAGACAAATAGAGATGAGGGTGAAAGGGACGGATGTGGGAGTCCAATTTACAGATGTAAGATGGTATTGATAGCTTTCTGAAATCCTCCCTCAATAGTGCTAGCCTCACACCGTATGGATAGACCCAAATGGTCTTGATTGGCTGACCAACATATATAGCAATTAAACACACCAAATAAAATCATTGAATCACAAAGTGTGAAAAAACTGGACTTGAAAAGACTAGAATAATGAAGATAGAACAAAGAGTACAATATGAGGAAAAATGTATACATAATAAAGACCCCCACTGGAGGTGACTGTGGGATAGGGATGACATCAGTGGCAGAGGGTCGACATCAGTGGCAGAGGGATGGCGGTGGGGGGGATGGGATCAGTGACAGAGGGATGTTTTTTTATGTACAATAAGCCCTGGTTTACACTGATAGCAGGAATGAAATCATACAAGTTCAGCTGAACTCGCACAATTTCATTCCCGCATGTCAGTCCCGACTTTGAGGGTGATTTCAGAGACATCTGTGCGGGTTGCTGCACAAATGTCAATGGAAATCGCACCCCAAAATCGCCGAAAGAAACTATTATTAGTGATCAGTGCTGCGCCACAAATGCGGCATCGCACCTATTTGGACGGTGCCATTGCCGCTGATTTGGCATGTGATTTGACATGTCATATCTGGGGTCTAAACAGGAATATTTCACTTTAGATGTGGGGAAGTGGTCAGTTTCCCTCTCCCCTGCACACCTCCTATGTACTGGACATGAGAAGTGTTCAGTGACTCTCTTCCCCCATCATATGGAGGAGACACTGACACAGACTTTGATCTCCCCAGAGTGAGGGGAAGGGGGGAGGGAATTGTAGGACACAGGAACATCAAAGCCCACTGAAGGAGGTGTTGAGGCTTGCTGCTGGGAGGTGAGAACACTTCACTGCTTGTGTCACGCGGCCTCTGCTTCCAGGTTTTAGCTGGGGACACGCTGCCATGGAAACAGAGGCATGTGAAGAATGTGCTCGCTCTAGATAGCAGCTTGGGTGTTCACCTCTTCACCAAACACACCCACATATCCAAGAGAATGAGGGACTGAAGGAGGGGCTGGATTGAGGAGCAGTATCTACCCCCTGGAAACTTTTGAACTGAGAGAGAACGTTAGAGGCTGATTCTGGACTCTTTAAAAGACTGTACTGCAAAAACTAAAGGACTGGGGAAAGAAGGAAATGCAATGCAGGTATGAGGGTAACCTGTACTACCTATTTTAGAATCCCCATACTTCTCCTTTGAAAAATATATTTTTGTTCATTTAGCAAATTCTACTTAACCACTTCAGCCCTGGAAGATTTGGCTGCTCAATGACCAGGCCATTTTTTGAGATACGGCACTGCGTCACTTTAACTGACAATTGCGCGGTCATGCAAAGCTGTACCCAAACAAAATTGACGTCCTTTTTTTCTCACAAATAGAGTTTTCTTTTGATGGTATTTGATCATCTCTGCGTTTTTTTATTTTTTGAGCTTTAAACAAAAGAGCGACAATTTTGAAAATAACACAATATCTTTTACTTTTTGCTATAATAAATATCCCACATTTTTTTTCAAAAAAACAAATTTTTTCCTCACTTTAGGCGAATATGTATTCTTCTACATATTTTTTGGTAAAAAAATTGCAATAAGAGTATTATGACTGGTTTGCGCAAAAGTTATAGCATCTACAAAATAGGGGATAGATTTATGGCATTATTATTATTATTATTTTTTACTAGTAATGGTGGCGATATGCGATTTTTATCGGGACTGTGATATTGCGCGGACAAATTGGACACTTTTGACACATTTTTGGGACCATTGACAATTATACAGCGATCAGTGCTATAAAAACTCACTGATTACTGTATAGATGTCACTGGCAGGGAAGGGGTTAACACTAGGGGGTGATCAAGGGGTTAACTGTGCTCCCTCACTGTGTTCTAACTGTAGGGGGATGGGACTGTCTACTTGGTATGAACACATGATCTGTCTCTACTCCCCTGAAAGAACTGGGATTTGTGTGTTTACACACACAGATCCCGGTTCTCGCTCTGTCACGAGCAATCACGGGTGCCTGGTGTTTATCGCACCCACCTGGCACTCGTATCGGCTCTGGGCACACGCTGCGGGCATGCCCCTAGTGGCCAAAAGGAAATGCAACATAGTCATTGTCGACTGAGAGCAGAGCTAGCAGTCGGCGTGCTGTCGCTGGTCAAACTGGGGTGACATGACTGTTGATAGACGATCTCTACATGACAAAATACCAGGAAAAGAAAAGGAAAAAAATAAGAAAGCTATAAGACCACATGTCCCAGCATAAAACAATACACCATACTGCTGGCACTCGGCACAATGACCGGAGGCCTATAGTAGAGAAGGGGTTTTAAGTTCAGGGAAGACAGTCCATAGGAGGTGTGCTGATTTAACACCAATAATAGGCAGACAGCAAGAGCTTTAACATGAGCCTGGTATTTATTCAACAGCATCCATCTTACAGAACTCTCCACAGTTCCCTGCCCCCAGATCACATGACCAAAACTATTAACGGTTTCCTAACATGCATAAGGAACTAGCATAACAATTGAACTTGAATTATAACATAAAGCATACAGATCATTACATCTTCCCTCAAGTATGAAGCATTTAATATGAGACAAATTCCCTCCATATCTTTGGTTTAATAGCTCGACCATAGCGAGAGAAAGTAATCGCTGGCTCATCATCTGTAGGATTGGTGTCCAGTTGAGTGTCACTCCCAGGATTATCACATGCTGATAGGTTTATGCTGTCCTCGGTATCCTCAGTAGACTCAATATCCGTGTTTAGGACTTCTATGCCACTATGGGCTTGTTCTTTATCTCCATTGTCACCCGGTTCTTCTAATGATGTATCCGCAGCAGTGTCTGGACAAAGATGATGCCTGTTTCGTCTCAGTTTCTGTCCACACTTGGTCTCGATTATATATGATTTTGGTGAATTGGCTTCTTTGACAATTCGAGCAGGTTCCCATTTATTCCCAGTGACTCTGTGTCGCACAGCTTGCCCAGCAGAGAGTGGACGAAGGGATTTTGTAGATTTATCAAAATACAGTTTTTGCCTTTTCATGTTTATGATCCTCTGAGCTGTTACTCAATCCTGTGGAATAGACTGAGGCAGCAATTTCTGTGGTGCAATAGGCACTGTGGTCCTCAGTGTTCTACCCATTAACAGCTGTGCAGGTGAGCATAAACCTTCAATAGGTGTTGCATGATAGTTTAACAGTCCTAGGTACACATCCTGCCATGATGATTGCGCTTTCAGTATAATGGATTTGGCTATGCCAACATACTTCTCTGCTAGACCATTGGCCTGTGGGTGATAGGGGCTTGTGGGTTTGTGTGGGTTCCCCATTCACACAGGAAGCACTGGAACTCAGAACATGAGAATTGTGGCCCATTATCAGACACAAGTTCTTCACACACTCCATGTCTTGAAAGAATTGTTTTGAAAGCCCATATGACTGTTGATGTTTTTTAATTTCTCAGCTGCACTAGCTCAAAGTAATTGCTGTAGTAATCTACCACTATCAGGTAATGGTTGTCCTCAAAATGAAAAATATCTGTAGCCAGTCTCTGCCATGCTCATGAAGGAGCATTACACAGTGTAAGAGGTTCCTTTGCATTGTGTTTTTGAAATGTCTGGCAGGTTTCACACTTCTTCACAAGTGTCTCAATGTCAAAGTCCAAATTAGGCCAGTAGACCAACTCCCACGCTCTGCGCTTACACAGAGCGATGCCCAAATGCCCCTGGTGGATTTGTTTCAGTACTTCTGAATGCTGTAACTTAGGAATGAGAATATGCTCACCCATAAATATGATATCCAAATGAATGTATAGCTCATCTTTCATAGGCCAGAATCCCTGTAGTTCAGGACACAGCTTCTTTCCTTTTTCTGGCCAGCCATTGCACATGACACAAGTTAGTTTTTCTAGGACTTTATCCTGTTTGGTGTCTTGTCTTATCTTCTCCAGCCATACATCCAATATTTGAATGTTCGCTAGTACTTTATGTACCTGTTCTTCCAACTCAGGTTCATCCCGTGTTTCACGTCCTTCTAGAAACACCCTAGACAGTGTATCTGCCCTGGGAATTTCCTTTCCAGGCTTATACTTTACTGTGAGATTATACTGCTGTAATTTCATAACCATCCGCTGCAGACGTGGAGGTGTAGAAGCCAGTGATTTCTGTAGGATGTATTGCAATGGCTTGTGGTCTGTGTCCACAACTACCGGGCAACCATATATGTACTGGTGAAATTTCTCACATCCATTCACAATAGCCAGCATCTCTTTCTCAATTTGGGCATAATTGGCTTGCGCTGTGGTCAATGCTCATGAAGCATATGCCACAGGATGTCCTTGTTGAGTCAGTACAGCACCTAACCCAAACAGGGATGCATCCACTTGAAGTACAGTGTCACAGTTTACATCAAAATATTTCAGCATTGGCCCTGGATGTTTAGTGATCAGTTTTTGCACTTTGTGGAAAGTCTTTTCCATGTTTGCATCCCAACACCAAACAGCATCCTTTTGTAGCAGTGTATGTAGTGGTGCTATCTGTTGAGCAAGGCCCTGAGAGAATTTGGATAGATAGTTGAAAATACCTAGTGATGTCTCCAGCTCCTTTCTGGAGGTTGGGGCCTTCATGTTAAGAACGGCTGTAATCTTCTTTGTATCAGGCTTCAAGCCCTCTTTGGTTAGTAGGTGTCCAAAATATGTAACTTCTACCCCAATTTGCATTTTGTTTGGATTGAGTGTAGGATTCTTCTCACGACACGGATTGAGCAAAGCAGTAAGGTTTTTCTCATGTTCCATTTGATCCTTTCCATAGACCAGCAAATCATCAACTATTATTTCAACACCCTGTAGACCAGCGATCAATTTGTGTGATTTCTTTTGAAATATTTCCTGTGCAGATGCTTTGCCAAAAGGTACCCTTGTAAAGCGCCATCAACCCAAAGGGGAGTTAAAAGTAACTGTTGGCTTCATCAAGACGCAATTGCCAGTAACCCGAATGGGCGTCTATTACACTAAATACTGTTGCTCCTACTAGCTTGTGCACTATATCCTCTATGGTGGGGAGTTTGTAGTGTTCTCTCATTATGACTTTATTCAAATCACGTGGGTCAATGCATATACGAATTGCACCTGTGTTCTTCTTCTCCACCACAACCATAGAACTGAGCCATTCCGATGGTTCTGTGACCTTTTTTACTACTCCCAGCTTCTCCATCCTAGTGAGTTCTTGTCTGACTTTATTCACAAGAGTTAAAGGTATTATCCTTGGGGCATGAATGACAGGCTGTGCACCCTCTTTTATATGTATGCGGCTTACACCTGGGAGGCACCTCATGCCCTTGAATAGATCACAGTACTCACGTTTAATGTCAGCCTCTGTCAGACATCTGTGCTAACCATCCACAGTCATTATGATCTTCACAAGTCCAATCTCTTTACTTGTTCTGAGACCTAGCACAGCTGGGGCTTGTGTTTCTATCACAAACAATTGTAAAACCTTTTCAGATCCCTTGTATGAACATTTTGCATGACAGCGACCCATTACTTTCAGCTTTTCACCACCATATCCCATTAGTTTCGGTAGGTCCTGAGTCTCTAAGGGGGATTCATTACTGAGGTGTTCCAGGTATATGTGGCTTGGCACACAATTTACTTGTGCTCCTGTATCTATTTTGAATGTGGAGTTTTGTTAGCCCCTATCTGTAAAGTTACAGTTGCTTCATCTACAGACTGATGTATTTTTTGTACTGCTGCAAGATATATTGGGGTGCAGTCTGAGTCTGACCCTGCATTGTCATCATTGCCCTCTATGGCATTTCCGGTTTGTGAAGACAGTTTACACACCCTGGCAAAATGTCCTCTTTTCTTGCATGTATTGCATATCTGCCCCCTTGTCGGACAGACACTATTTTTATGGTGCATGTTTCCATAATATCCACACACTTCTTGTGTGTTACTTGTCGCAGTGCCATAGGTGTTCTTTATTCCTTTGTGTGTTCTTTCTTGCCCATATCTGCTGCTGTGATTTTCTATAGCATTTAATCTGGAGCTGTGTTCCTTCCAAACCTGCATGTCCTTTCTTGACATTTCATATGCTCTGGCAATTCTTATGACTTTCTCAAGATTTAAGTCTTCTTCCTGCAGCAGCTTTTCCTGAACTTCCTTAAACTTACTGCCCATCAGAATGCGGTCTTTTATCATATCTCCAGCATCATAGAAAGCACAGTCTTTGGCAAGCAAGCGCAGCTGTGTTACCCATTCATCCACAGACTCACTTCCACACTGCTTCCTCTCATAAAACTGTTTCCTTTGCACTGTGGAGTTTCTCCTTGGGTTGCAGTACGCCTCAAACTTTGCAAACAGTACCTCTGTTTTCTTTTTGTCCTCTGCTGTGATCTCCAACTTGCTTGCCAGGCTCGGCACACATCACGTCCTTTTTGTCTTACACATATCAGAAAGTGAGCTGCTTTCTGCTGATCAGACCATTTGTCTGCATCTGGTCCTGCAAACACAAGCTCTATCAGCTCCCTCCATTGTGACCAGTTTTCAGATACATTCCCAGATTCCAAATCCAGGGATGGAATGTTCTTTGTGTTGCTGTTTGCTGCCATGATTCTTCTCACCCCACTTCTGGTACCATGTGATGATTTAACACCAAGAATAGTCAGACAGCAAGAGCTTTAACATGAGCCTGGTGTTTATTCAGCAGCATCCATCTTACAGAACTCTCCACAGCTCCCCACCCCAGATCACATGATCAAAACTGTTAAATGTTTCCTAACATGCATAAGGAACTAGGCATAACAACTGAACTTAAATTATAACATAAAGTATACACATCATTACAGGAGGTGCCAACGTTTTTTTCTTCCTAGTGTTCTACTCCTGTAGGTGTTGCTATAAAACCCTGTTTAGTCATGGATAAAGAAGAGGCTGTGTGTCAATGAACATAAGACATCTTCCTTTATCTTCATAGAATGCAAGAAGGTAAACAAAATCTTCAGCCTTTAGAACCACTTTAAGTGATATTACAGATGAGAACTAGGAATATATACATCTTTGTATGTTTCTGATTATTAAGTGACATCCAAATCTCCTCTATCATTCAGGAACACTATGAAATCTCTGACATGGTGATCATATAATATTATTCACAAACACATCTGTTGGGTTATGATGTCACAATACCTCACACAGATAGAAGCATTTTGACATATGAAGTTGGCAGGCTACAGTTTTTAAAGGGAAATACAGTAGTCCATTGGTGAGAACATGTTTTATAGATCCATTTCCTGCAATGAGCTTCTGGCCATGGAATAAAATGGAATACAATTTAGTGTTCAAGAACTATGAACCTGGTAACAGAAGACAGACCCCAGATCCAGTATAATCGGTGTACATAGATCATCATTATAATTTCTAAAGATTCAGATCTAGAAGTCCTCAGTGGAGTAGATGGTACAAAAGAAGTGTAATTATTCCAACACCATCTCCGCACCTTACACAAAGTGATTCCTGTGATAGATACACTACAGGTTTTATTTACCTTTCAGCTCCGGAGGCAGGGAATGTCCGAGTTCATCCAGCAGAATCTGATCCGGCAGACCCTCACCTATAGAGAGGATTATAAGATGATGGCTCTGAGTCATGTATGATTGAAGCCGACCTTTCACATACACCAAGCTACACATTACAATTATGTCCAAGCAGAATATAATGAATCCTATGTTACATGTAACATGTCAGAGTAACGTTCTCCATATTCTGACCATATATAAATATACAGAAGTGATCCGATTAAGATTGTGTTCTGAATAGGGATGAGCTTCGAGTTGAGTCGAACTCATGTTCGACTCGAGCATCGGCTGTTCGCCAGTTCGCTGAACAGCGAACAATTTGGGGTGTTCGCGGCAAATTCGAAAGCCGCTGAACATCCTTTAAAAGTCTATGGGAGAAATCAAAAGTGCTAATTTTAAAGGCTTATATGCAAGCTACTGTATTTTCATAAAAAGTGTTTGGGGATCTGGGTCCTGCCCCAGGGGACATGGATCAATGCAACTTTTATGTGTATTGTCAGACCGGCAATTCATTAATAGCCGCGAGTAGTTTTAAATGACTTTTTTTCCTTTGAAATGTCATTTTGCTGTCAGACTGTTCTAAACACGGGAAACATGCGCCCCTTTACAGGCATACTATAGACACTCCCCAGTGTAGTATGGGTCTATATTCATATATAAAACTTTAGTTATTGAATTACAAGAAACTTAGTAATAGTTTTAAGGTGATTACTTATATCTCACAGATGGTCACTCACAGATGGTCACATTGTCTCGGGCTAGTCTTTTGTTAGTACCAGATAAAACCAGCTTTTTCACACCTTCCATCTAGCCTTTAAAAGGTCAGACAATAGAGAAGGCCAGTGGATTTCTTCTAAGGACATGAATGTGCCTAGACTTTGAACAGACCATCGCCTTCCAGAACTTTCAGTAGTTATGGGGTCCCCTGGAATTGAACATGCTGTATTTATCCTGTATCGTATCATCTGTAATACATCTTTAATCAAAGCTAAGTAAAACTTTTTATTACATTCTTTGTGTTGTGTGTTTTAATCCTTTGCATTTACTGACCACATATCTGAAAGGGTAAATATATGAATGAACCCATGAATAAATGTAACACAGAATTTAACCCCTTGTTACATAATGGCGCTGTGAGCAGGATATTTAACCCTTTCAGTGCTGGTTTGAAGTGCAGTGATTAATCCTAGTAATACTGTTGTGAATTGTAATGTTTTTTGACTATTGGGAAACTGTATTATTAGTGTGGACTGAGATGGGAGGTTTGTTGCTAGCTTTGCTTTGGTGGCAGTTAGTGGCAGATATGTTTGATTTACATTGGATAAATATAGCAAAGGGGGTAGATGGTCGAATGTTTCCACTCATTGTGTGCTTAGCGAACCCCCGGCAAGCTTTAGATTTTTTGAGATATAGAACACATGAGCTAATGACCGCGTTAGGTGGACGAGTGGCCCTTTCGCTGGTGCTCAAATAATTGTTCTTTGAGGTTTGAAAATGATGCGCAGAAAACAGGTAGGAAAAGGAAAAATATGACCTGTGTTGATGCTTAGATTGTGATTAATGCAGTAATATATGTGTTGAGTTTAAATGTTGAGCTCTTTTGTTGGTTGTTTAGCTATCTATTGGTGAGGAAAAGTTGCTTGTATGGATGATATGTAAAAATGCATTTGGCTACTGATGTTTAAGTATGTTTAACATTAGAATAGTTAAGTAATGAAACTAAGGCAAAAGTTTTGAGAAAAGTGAGTCTTTTGTATGTTTAACTGAAAAGATCAGTAATTAGCAGGAATGGCTGCAGCTTGCAGCATCCCCCTCTCCCCCCCGGACAGTGGACAATAGTCCAGCATGTTGTGAAAGGAAGAGCTGCAGCTGTAGACTGTATTTGTAAGAGCCTGCTTGGATGGAGACGATCCCTTAAGAGAGGGAGATTTCCCCTTAACCCCCCCTTAAAAAAGCTTGTGTCTGTGAAAAGCAGGACAGTGCTGAACATCTAAGAAATGCTTAATTATGTTGAAAAAATAACATCCTAGTTGAAATTGTTAGTTTTTGTTATGTAAATCTAGGATTATTTGAAACAAAGAAAGTAAATGGCTGATTGATGTTAATACCCTTTGAAATCCCGAATAGCAGTCATGATTATTATACTTTTATTGGTAAATGTAATAGTGTCATGTTCTAGGATACAACACTAATGTTTTTTTCGTTAATACAGAAGGAACCAGATCTATTCCTAGAAGTTTCGTAGATCTGTATGGTATTGAACAAGAGGTTGCAATAGAAACATCAATATGAGTTTGGTGATGTATAATGTTTGTGAACAAATGTGATGAACACCATATAATGTTCTTGTGAATTATTTCAACCATGGTTAATGACAACTTTGAATGGACGTCCTTTAATTAAAATCCACGTGGTGATAATTAATTAAGTAATATGAGCTCAATTAATAAGGGTAATAAAAGTACACTCATGAATAACAGAAATAATGGCCATATGTTTTGTAGTTTGTGGAAAGTGTAAGGATATGATTGACTATACAGTCTCCATTTTGGTCTGCAGCTGGATCTTTAAATGTAGAATCATTTAGCAGTAGAAATAAGAGTTAAGATAGAAATTGCTGACAAGGTAGATCGTGTAGCCTACTAAATAGTTCTTGTGAAGTCCCTGAACAGTTTGACATGACATGCTCTAACAAAGTAAATAGTAGATAAGAGATCAAAACGACCAGCAGAAGCTATGTGTAATTAATCAGTAATTAGTCTCGTACCATTTGATGTTGATTCTTGTGATTGGTTCTAAATACACCGCCTTGTACTACACCTCTTATACTTTGCCTTGTAAGCATACTATATATACCATGAATGGTTAAAATATACTTTGAGTTAAAGCATCATAAACCTGTCTCCTGTGGTGTTTTGCTCTCGAATGCATTTGAAGGGTTTGATAGCCTGGTGATCCTACTAACATACTTAACTTGACAGAAGGAGAATGAAGTCCACACAGGAACTCAAAGCACACGGGCAGGGGTAAGCCCTAACAGATGGTGTCAGAAGTGGGACTTGAATCCACGCCTCCACTATGACCTTTACATTTAATGACAGCAATTTTTGCTGGGAGCATGATTGCTGAAAGAAGATCTTGTATGAGGTCTGAATGAGAAATACCTTTCCCATCTGCTGTTAAAAAACCTCTCTTTTGCCAGATTTTTGCGAAGTCATGGACAGCACCAAATGCATATTTAGAGTCAGTGTAAATGTTCACCTCTTTCCCTCTATATAGTTGACAAGCTCTTGTAAAGGCTACTAATTCAGCTGCTTGTGCAGAAGGATATGGAATAGAATTAGCTTCAATTATCTTGTCAGGCAACTGAACTATCGCATATCCTGTGTGAAAAGTCCTGTCATTTGGTCGTGTGGATGAACCATCTACAAAAACATCCTCTGTTCCTAAAATAGGAGTTTCTAACAAGTCAGGTCTTGGTGTAGTGTCTTGTTGTATTATGTCCATGCAGTCATGTTCCTCAAGAGTGTTATCTTCAGAATGTGTAATCATAGCATGTAAGAAGGCAATTGGACCTGAGTTTGGGGGAGAATATTTGATTTCCAAATTTGCTGAGGAAGTAAGAATTACTTCATATCCAGAACTGTGCTGAGCAGTCATGTGTTGTGTGGTATTGTTTCTTAAAACATGTACTACTTGATGTGTAGTATGGAGAACAGTGTGATGGGAAAGGGTCAAAGTTTGTGCGCTTTCTACTGCAATTGCACATGCAGCCACTGCTCTCAAACATGCTGGCATACCTTGTACATGTATTGGCAACATTTTTGAAAGAAAAGCAGTTGGTCTCATAGAGCTACCATGCTCCTGGGCCAAGACTGCCGCCATCACCCCCCCCCCCCCCTCTCTACAATACAAATGAAAGGACTGGTTGTAATTAGGGATGCCAAGACTTGGTGATGCAACAAGAAGAGTTCTTAGAATCTTATAAGATTTGTGCATATCATCAGTCCATTGCAACTTGACTGGTTGGTCCTTGGTTGTGGCTGCTCAGAGAATAGAATCAAAATGAGAACAGTCTGGTATCCATTGCCTGCAATAGGTAATCATGCCCAGAAAAGTCATCATTTCAGTTTTTGTAGATGGTTTAGACAAGGTAGTGATGGCTTTTACCCTGTCTGGAGAGAGTTTTCTTTGTCCATGGGGGAGGAGGAATCCCAAGTATTTCACAGTCTTTTGACACTATTGAAGTTTGCTTTTTTGAGGCCCTGTGCAAGGTGTTTCATCAGTGAAATAGAGTCAGTCTGGCACCCTTCCTTGTCTGTATTGATTAGAAGGAGGTCATCTACATACTGTAGGAGGGTGGAGCTGCAACTAGGAGTCCATGACCGCAGGGTCTCTTGAGCTACTCGAGAGTATACTGCAGGTGAGTCCACAAAGCCTTGTGGAAGCCGGACCCATGTCATTTGAATTTTCCTAAAACAAAAAGCTAACAGTGGCTGTGTCTCCTCATCAATTGGAATTGAAAAATAAGCGTTACTCAGGTCAGTAACTGAAATATTCAGCATCTGATGGTATAGATGTCAACAATGAGTTAACATCAGGTACCACTGGTGCAATGGGCTGTATCAGGTTGTTGATTGCTCTGAGATTTTGTGTAAACCTATAACCTCCCTTAGGTTTGGGTATTGGATTTATGGGTGTGTTGTAAGGTGACACAGTGAGTTTAACAACCCCATTTTGAAGTAAATGTTGTATGACAGGTTCAATTCCTTCTTCCTTCTCTTTACTGAGAGGATACTGTTTTACATAGATTGGAGATGTGTTAGGTTTGAGTGTTGCTTTGTAAGGTGTACAATCTATGAATCCTACATCAGTAGAGTGTTCAGTCCAAAAATATGTAGGTACTTCCATTAAGTCAATCTCAAAGTTTTGAAACAAATGAGCCATCATATGATCTGGTGGAACAGCTGGAGGAACAATACATACCGTAGGTGAAGTAACATCAACTCCCCCTTGTGGTGAAAATTGAATGTTAATCTGAAAAATGCCAAGCAAATCTCTACCCAACAAATTAACAGGACACTCTGGTATTATCATAAAAGAAAATTTTCCCAACAGTGTTCCATCCAATGTAGTCACAGTCAAAGGTGGGGTGCACCCACACTGTGTTAAAACTCCAGTAATGCCTATTGAAGTCTCACCATTTTCCCATGGCCCTTCATATGAATGTGTACTTAAAGAACTTTTACTTGCTCCTGAATCTATCAAGAGATCAGTTTGTTTTCCCTGAATTATAAAGGAACAAAGAGGCAGTTCTGTCCATGAAGGGGAAAGTTGAGTAAATTCTGTGGTGAGGGAGTTTACTTCTAGGCTGTCCTATTGGGTATTTCTTTTGTTCTGCCAATCAATGGGATAGCGCACTGCTCTTGGGAATGTTTGCCTCATGTTCTGTTGGGGATTATTATAGTATTTCTTTGGTTTATTAGGGCATTCCTTCTTCGAATGGCCATTCAATCCACATTCAAAACACCTATTCCTTTTCTGCTCACCAATACCTCCTCTTAGAGGAAACTTTCCCCTTACTCTATCTTGACTATCCCTATTCACTCTTTGTTGGTATGCTTGAATAATTGATTTACCATAATCAAAACATCCTGCAGAATCTTTTAACATGATGCTATCTTCCAATTTTTTAGGGGCTAATGTATGCCAACTGTCAATCATTTGTTTAATTGTTCGTGCAATCTCAGGACGAAAGGCATTCATTAAAGTTTTTCTGAGGGGGTGGACACCCAGATAGGATACTATTCAGGGTTTGAGGATCTAGAGGTTTAATGATAACTTGTTCGCCTACAGTCATGAATGGGGCCTGTACAATAGGAGAAGTATCAGCATTCTGCTGTTCCTGTTTCCTTATTTCTTCTTGATTTAACCTTTCTTTTTGTGCTCTGGTTAATACTTTCACTTCTTCCACATCTCCTTTTAACTGAGATGAAGTTGAAGCTTCCATGATTGCCTCAGTTGTAGAGACAGAATCAGCTATAGCCACCTCAGGTGGTGCAGACACACTAGCTGATACTTGTGCACTTGAAGGGGGTCTTAATGGAGAGGAAGTTGATGCACCAGATGCCTCATCATCCTCATCATCATCACTACTACTCACTAAATCTCTAGCCTGCATTTGTGCCCTCTGTAATGAAGCTACATACAGACAAACACTATCATCATCATCATCAGTTCCAGCTAAGCTGGGATATAGTGGCATGTAAGGAGGTGGAGCTGTTGGAGGTCTAGGAAATATACAATCACGGCAATCACATGTTCCCATGAATGGCATAGTCCCTAATTCCTGTAAACCATCGTCTTGCCACAATTGAGTAATCAATTGTTTTCTATTAAGACTAGATCCTAATTTTAACTTTTTGTGTTTTCCCATTTTTCTTAATTCATCATTTGAATATTCTCCATAAAACCCATCTTTGCTTTGCTGGAAATCATCCATTCCCAACATTTGTGTTAATTTTCTTTTATTTGCACCCTCTGTATGCCATAGCCCTCTTTGTTTTAGCTTGCTTTCTTAGATGAGTAATTGGAACCTCTTCATACTCATCTGTCATTGCCATTAAACTTTTATTGTTCCCATCATTTACTGATGGTTTATAATATGGAGCTAATTTTATCCATGTCTTGGGACACTTGCCCATATATTTCATGTCCCGGTCAGGATCTCATGAATAGTAAGGAAATGCTTCTTTGTCATTCAAACACAATCCTCTGATCATATGAAAAGGTGAAAATGATCCTGTTCTAGGGAATGGTTCAAAACCAAGTTTAGTCTGTGACCATTCTAATAAATTGGTCAGAAAATGTTCCACATAAAAAGCCCTTGCATATCTCTCTACAAATTCTTTAGCAGTTTCATTTTCTAAGGCTTTAGGAAACATTACTCCACTCGACCTCTTACCTGCTGACTTTGGTATTTCATTTTGAGTCTTAACCACTTGCCGACCGCCGCACGACTATATACGTCGACAGAGCGGCACGGGCAGGCAAAAGGACGTGTATGTACGTCCTTGCCTGCCCGCGGGTGGGGGGTCCGATCGGACCCCCCCCGGTGCCTGCGGCGGTCGGCAAATCTCCCCCGGCGATCGGAGGTGAGGGGGAGGCCATCCATTCGTGGCCCCCCCCTCGCGATCGCTCTCAGCCAATGGGATCATTTCCCTGCCTCTGTATTGTACACAGAGGCAGAGGAAATGATGTCATCTCTCCTCGGCTCGGTATTTTCCGTTCCGGGCCGAGGAGAGAAGACTGTAATGTAAGTGCACAACACACACACACACAGTAGAACATGCCAGGCACACTAAACACCCCGATCCCCCCCCCGATCGCCCCCCGATCCCCCCCCAATCACCCCCCCCCCTGTCACAAACTGACACCAAGCAGGTTTTTTTTTTTTTTTTTTTTTTTTTTCTGATTACTGTATTGGTGTCAGTTTGTGACAGTTACAGTGTCAGGGCAGTGAGTGTTAGGCCCCCTGTAGGTCTAGGGTACCCCCCTAACCCCCCCTAATAAAGTTTTAACCCCTTGATCACCCCCTGTCACCAGTGTCGCTAAGCGATCATTTTTCTGATCGCTGTATTAGTGTCGCTGGTGATGCTAGTTAGGGACGTAAATATTTAGGTTCGCCGTCAGAGTTTTATAGCGACAGGGACCCCCATATACTATCTAATAAATGTTTTAACCCCTTGATTGCCCCCTAGTTAACCCTTTCACCACTGATCACTGTATAACCGTTACGGGTGACGCTGGTTAGTTTGTTTATTTTTTATAATGTCAGGGCACCCGCCGTTTATTACCGAATAAAGATTTAGCCCCCTGATCGCCCGGCGGTGATATGCGTCGCCCCAGGCAGCGTCAGATAAGCGCCAGTACCGCTAACACCCACGCACGCAGCATACGCCTCCCTTAGTGGTATAGTATCTGTACAGATCAATATCTGATCCGATCAGATCTATACTAGCGTCCCCAGCAGTTTAGGGTTCCCAAAAACACAGTGTTAGCGGGATCAGCCCAGATACCTGCTAGCACCTGCGTTTTGCCCCTCCGCCCAGCTCGGCCCAGCCCACCCAAGTGCAGTATCGATCGATCACTGTCACTTACAAAACACTAAACGCATAACTGCAGCGTTCGCAGAGTCAGGCCTGATCCCTGCGATCGCTAACAGTTTTTTTTGTAGCGTTTTGGTGAACTGGCAAGCACCAGCCCCAGGCAGCGTCAGGTTAGTGCCAGTAGCGCTAACACCCACGCACGCACCGTACACCTCTCTTAGTGGTATAGTATCTGAACGCATCAATATCTGATCCGATCAGATCTATACTAGCGTCCCCAGCAGTTTAGGGTTCCCAAAAACGCAGTGTTAGCGGGATCAACCCAGATACCTGCTAGCAACTGCGTTTTACCCCTCCGCCCGGCCCAGCCCAGCCCACCCAAGTGCAGTATCGATCGATCACTGTCACTTACAAAACACTAAATGCATAACTGCAGCGTTCGCAGAGTCAGGCCTGATCCCTGCGATCGTTTACAGTTTTTTTTGTAGCGTTTTGGTGAACTGGCAAGCACCAGCGGCCTAGTACACCCCGGTCGTAGTCAAACCAGCACTGCAGTAACACTTGGTGACGTGGCGAGTCCCATAAGTGCAGTTCAAGCTGGTGAGGTGGCAAGCACAAATAGTGTCCCGCTGCCACCAAGAAGACAAACACAGGCCCGTCATGCCCATAGTGCCCTTCCTGGTGCATTCGCCAATCCTAATTGGGAACCCACCACTTCTGCAGCGCCCGTACTTCCCCCATTCACATCCCCAACCAAATGCAGTCGGCTGCATGAGAGGCATTTTTATGTCCTCCCGAGTACCCCTACCCAACGAACCCCCCCAAAAAAGATGTTGTGTCTGCAGCAAGCGCGGATATAGGCGTGACACCCGCTATTATTGTCCCTCCTGTCCTGACAATCCTGGTCTTTGCATTGGTGAATGTTTTGAATGCTGCCATTCACTAGCTGAGTATTAGCGTAGGGTACAGCATTCCACAGACTAGGCACACTTTCACAGGGTCTCCCAAGATGCCATCGCATTTTGAGAGACCTGAACCTGGAACCGGTTACAGTTATAAAAGTTACAGTTACAAAAAAAGTGTAAAAAAAAAAAAAAAAAAAAAAAAAAAAAAAAAAAAACACAAACAAAAATATAAAATAAAAAATAATAGTTGTCGTTTTATTGTTCTCTCTCTCTTTATTCTCTCTCTATTGTTCTGCTCTTTTTTACTGTATTCTATTCTGCAATGTTTTATTGTTATTATGTTTTATCATGTTTGTTTTTCAGGTATGTAATTATTTATACTTTACCGTTTACTGTGCTTTATTGTTAACCATTTTTTTGTCTTCAGGTACAGCATTCACGACTTTGAGTGGTTATACCAGAATGATGCTTGCAGGTTTAGGTATCATCTTGGTATCATTCTTTTCAGCCAGCGGTCGGCTTTCATGTAGATGCAATCCTAGCGGCTAATTAGCCTCTAGACTGCTTTTACAAGCAGTGGGAGAGAATGCCCCCCCCCCCACCGTCTTCCGTGTTTTTCTCTGGCTCTCCTGTCTCAACAGGGAACCTGAGAATGCAGCCGGTGATTCAGCCAGCTGACCATAGAGCTGATCAGAGACCAGAGTGGCTCCAAACATCTCTATGGCCTAAGAAACCGGAAGCTACGAGCATTTTATGACTTAGATTTCGCCAGATGTAAATAGCGCCACTGGGAAATTGGGAAAGCATTTTATCATACCTATCTTGGTGTGGTCAGATGCTTTGAGGGCAGAGGAGAAATCTAGGGTCTAATAGACCCCAATTTTTTCAAAAAAGAGTACCTGTCACTACCTATTGCTATCATAGGGGATATTTACATTCCCTGAGATAACAATAAAAATGATTAAAAAAAAAAAAAAAAAAATGAAAGGAACAGTTTTAAAATAAGATAAAAAAGCAAAAAAATAATAAAGAAAAAAAAAAAAAAAAAAAAAAAAAAAAGCACCCCTGTCCCCCCTGCTCTCGCGCTAAGGCGAACGCAAGCGTCGGTCTGGCATCAAATGTAAACAGCAATTGCACCATGCATGTGAGGTATCACCGCGACGGTCAGATCGAGGGCAGTAATTTTAGCAGTAGACCTCCTCTGTAAATCTAAAGTGGTAACCTGTAAAGGCTTTTAAAGGCTTTTAAAAATGTATTTATTTTGTTGTCACTGCACGTTTGTGCGCAATTGTAAAGCATGTCATGTTTGGTATCCATGTACTCGGCCTAAGATCATCTTTTTTATTTCATCAAACATTTGGGCAATATAGTGTGTTTTAGTGCATTAAAATGTAAAAAAGTGTGTTTTTTCCCCAAAAAATGCGTTTGAAAAATTGCTGCGCAAATACTGTGTGAAAAAAAAAAATTAAACACCCACCATTTTAATCTGTAGGGCATTTGCTTTAAAAAAATATATAATGTGTGGGGGTTCAAAGTAATTTTCTTGCAAAAAAAAATAATTTTTTCATGTAATCAAAAAGTGTCAGAAAGGGCTTTGTCTTCAAGTGGTTAGAAGAGTGGATGATGTGTGACATAAGCTTCTAAATGTTGTGCATAAAATGCCAGGACAGTTCAAACCCCCCCCAAATGACCCCATTTTGGAAAGTAGACACCCCAAGCTATTTGCTGAGAGGCATGTCGAGTCCATGGAATATTTTATATTGTGACACAAGTTGCGGGAAAGAGACAAATTATTATTTTTTTTTTTTTTTTTGCACAAAGTTGTCACTAAATGATATATTGCTCAAACATGCAATGGGAATATGTGAAATTACACCCCAAAATACATTCTGTTGCTTCTCCTGAGTACGGGGATACCACGTGTGAGACTTTTTGGGAGCCTAGCCACGTATGGGACCCCGAAAACCAAGCACCGCCTTCAGGCTTTCTAAGGGCGTAAATTTTTGATTTCACTCTTCACTGCCTATCACAGTCTCGGAGGCCATGGAATGCCCAGGTGGCACAAACCCCCCCCAAATGACCCCATTTTGGAAAGTAGACACCCCAAGCTATTTGCTGAGAGGTATAGTGAGTATTTTGCAGACCTCACTTTTTGTCACAAAGTTTTGAAAATTAAAAAAAGAAAAAAAAAATTTTTTTTTTTGTCTTTCTTCATTTTCAAAAACAAATGAGAGCTGCAAAATACTCACCATGCCTCTCAGCAAATAGCTTGGGGTGTCTACTTTCCAAAATGGGGTCATTTGGGGGGGGTTTGTGCCACCTGGGCATTCCATGGCCTCCGAAACTGTGATAGGCAGTGAAGAGTGAAATCAAAAATGTACACCCTTAGAAATCCTGAAGGCGGTGATTGGTTTTCAGGGTCCCGTACGCGGCTAGACTCCTAAAAAGTCCCACACATGTGGTATCCCCGTACTCAAGAGAAGCAGCAGAATGTATTTTGGGGTGCAATTCCACATATGCCCATGACCTGTGTGAGCAATATATCATTTAGTGACAACTTTGTGCAAAAAAAAAAATAAATTGTCACTTTCCCGCAACTTGTGTCAAAATATAAAATATTCCATGGACTCAACATGCCTCTCAGCAAATAGCTTGGGGTGTCTACTTTCCAAAATGGGGTCATTTGGGGGGGGTTTGTGCCATCTGGGCATTTTATGGCCTTCAAAACTGTGATAGGTAGTGAGGAGTAAAATCAAAAATGTACGCCCTTAGAAATCCTGAAGGCAGTGATTGGTTTTCGGGGCCCCGTATGCGGCTAGGCTCCCAAAAAGTCCCACACATGTGGTATCCCCATACTCAGGAGAAGCAGCTAAATGTATTTTGGGGTGCAATTCCACATATGCCCATGGCCTGTGTGAGCAATATATCATTTAGTGACAACTTTTTGTAATTTTTTTTTTTTTTTTTTTTCATTATTCAATCACTTGGGACAAAAAAAATGAATATTCAATGGGCTCAACATGCCTCTCAGCAATTTCCTTGGGGTGTCTACTTTCCAAAATGGGGTCATTTGTGGGGGTTTTGTACTGCCCTGTCATTTTAGCACCTCAAGAAATGACATAGGCAGTCATAAATTAAAGACTGTGTAAATTCCAGAAAATGTACCCTAGTTTGTAGGCGCTATAACTTTTGCGCAAACCAATAAATATACACTTATTGACATTTTTTTTACCAAAGACATGTGGCCAAATACATTTTGGCCTAAATGTATGACTAAAATTGAGTTTATTGGATTTTTTTTTTAGAACAAAAAGTAGAAAATATCATTTGTTTTCAAAATTTTCGGTCTTTTTCCGTGTATAGCGCAAAAAATAAAAACGGCAGAGGTGATCAAATACCATCAAAAGAAAGCTCTATTTGTGGGAAGAAAAGGACGCAAATTTCGTTTGGTTACAGCATTGCATGACCGCGCAATTAGCAGTTAAAGCGACGCAGTGCCAAATTGTAAAAAGTGCTCTGGTCAGGAAGGGGGTAAATCCTTCCGGGGCTGAAGTGGTTAAAAACTTAATCTTTGTCTTAGCAAGTTCAGCATCTTTCTTACCCCATCTTGAAATTAAGTTACCCATTCTACAGCTTTTGTTTAACCTGTAGATAATGGAAAGTGCAAAAAACCTTAAAGACACAAGCAACAAAATAATGTACAGAAGACAAACTCAACCTTGTAATAATACTCATGTATTCTATACTCTTATCTCTATATACCTTAGTAGTTACAGACTTTATAGACTTATCTTACCACATCTACAATTTTATCACCATATATATATCATTATATTATGACAACTTAAGTACTATATATCATGCAAGACAAACATATAGCACATAGAACAAACATGCAAACAGACATGTGTTTGATAACCAGGTGATATATAATGATATTCAGAGGACAAATTTTGTTAGAATAAAAATGAAAAAAGAAAAATGTTCGATTTTCTCAAAGAAAACTTTCCTCAAATAAGTAAAAACCTGTGCTTTCCAAGCACCCATTTGCTTATCCAAGCAAAATGCTAGCATATATCTGCTTTCCCAAAGCAGAAACCTTTGCCATCCAACAGCAATAAAACCTGCCACGCACTCAAAATGTCACAACTCAAAAGCACACCAGTTCTGTCACCAGCAGTGACACAGCTGAGAGGAAAGAAAAGATATACTTTACCATCTCCACTGATATCACCACTTGAGAGACAGTCCCACTTACTGACACCATCAGTGGAGGCTCTGACAAAATTTCCTTAGGAAATAAACTTGCAGATCAGGTTCCACATAATCAATCGCTTCTAAACCCATTGGTCCATCACATCTGCCATCATTTTTAATACCTTCCTTGATAGAGGATACTGACCTTTTCCATTTGCAAGCATTTGCAATGCCAGATGATTTTCAATTTTGGTCAAGGAATGGGTTGTCCCAAGACCAATTTGGTCTGTGGGCCAACAAGGAGGGAGACATCTGTAAGTATGGTCTCCCGAGAGCAGTGGCTCCATTGTTCATTTCTCATTATCATAGATTTGGACATAAAAGTAAAAAGAATACATTAATGGCTATTGCTAGACATTTTGTTTGTAGAGATTTGTGGAATCTAATTGATGTTCAACTATCCAGGTGCTTAATATGTGCACAAAACAATGTACAAGGAAAGAAGGTAGGTGCATTGGATCATTTGCCAGCACCCCAAGGTCCAATGCAGGAATTACAAATTGATTTCACTCACATGCCAGTAGCAAAGGGTGGTTTTAAATATCTTTTGGTAATCGTGGACAAATTTTCAAAATGGATCGAAGGAATCCCTACAGTAAGAGAGAGTGCTAAGACAGTTGCTAAAATCCTGTGTAAGGAATGGATCCCAAGATATGGTTGCCCTGTAATCATAGATAGTGACAAGGGACCAGCATTCACTGCAGCACCAACAGGACACATTAGCAGACTGTTAGCAATTGATTGGAAATTTCACATACCATATCATCCACAGAGTTCAGGGATTGTAGAAAGAATGAACAGAACCATCAAAGACAAGTTAAGAAAGGGAACAGGGGGAGTTTTAAAAATTGGATAGAACATCTACCAGCTGTGCTTGCAGAAATAAGAATGACCCCTAATAAAAACACAAAATTATCCCCTTTTGAAGTTCTAATGGGAAGACCATTCCCTACACCTTGGGTTAGGGGTACAGCAAGGAGATTTAGAAGTGATACAACAAGAACATGTGGTAAAATTGATTGAGAAATTAAATTCAATCTATGGTGATGTTTCTTTGTCTTTCTCACTTCCAGCAGGACAGCCAACACATCCTTTTCAAGTAGGTGATCAATTCTTGTTAAACAACTGCAGAAGCACGGGTCACTAGATCCACCCTACGGTGAACAGACAACAGTAATTGCAATTACTAGAACAGCTGTTCTTACTGAGCAATCTCCAGCGTGGATACATGCATCGAGAATCAAGCATGCACCAAGAACAGGACCAAGAAGAGATGATAAGTCCCAGGATCTTGCGAAAGGGATGTCAGAAGGAGATACCATTGACCACATTGATAAAACATAGGGGAGTAACTGTCTGTAGCATTACCATTACACTTGGTCTTGTCATATATATGATAGCACGTGATATATATGATTCATGCCCATGGTCAAACAGATTGCAGTGCACACAGATCATGGCTACAACAGATATTGACAAACAAAGTCTAAAAAATGATGAATATCCAAGTCTATTATGGAAAACTCATATGAAAATTGCACAGACAGCCAACAAATCCAATTGTTGGGTATGTTCCAGGCCTCCATTAGGTCTTACAAATCCTGCAATGATGGCTGTATTTATTCCTTATAGCATTACAGTAAATCAATCAGCACCCATAAATGAAATAAATATCAAAATTGCACAACCTTATGATGATGTTTGGGAATCAGGAATAGGAAAGAACTTCTCCAGTATGGATGAGTATTTTTGTAAACAATTAAGACAACCAATTTATGTGAGTGGAAAACAAGGAAAACCTAGTATTGGTTATCGACTAGGAGGGAAAGGTGGGAGGATTGGAAGAGTAAAATGTCCTAAAGGTCTTGTAGTAGACATAGGAGACATAGATGTAGCAGACCCCCATAGTATATATAATGTGGTTATATGTCAAGGAAAACATTGTAGCTCAGCAATAATGAACATACATCTATATACAACTTTCTTCCTGATAGATAAAATAATACAGAAGGACAGAATTCCTAAATGTTTCTCACTTACCACACCTTTCTTTTGGTTATGTGGAGACCATGCATATAAAATTGTTCCAGCCAATGTGTCAGGGGTCTGTGCCTTAGTAACTTTGGTACCTGCTGCTTATGTATCAGAAAATGATATTGATGCAAGTTATCAATTAAGAACTGTATGGAACCATAAAGATAAAAGGGAACTTTTTGATGCTGGAGACATGACTTGGTCTATGTTTCCATCTTTCACAGGGTGGGGAATTGTTTTGATGGAAAGATTAAATGAGTTTTTTAAATATAATGGATGAAATTCTAAATGAAACCACAAGTGCTATAGATTTATTAAATGAAGAAGTACGAGAATTAAGTAGATTAGCTTTGCATGAGAAAATGGCTTTAGATTACTTGTTAGCTTCAGAAGGAGGATTTTGCCAATTTATAGGAAATGAATGTTGTACTTGGACATCAAACTATGAAAATAAAATAGAAGAGCATTTGCACAGAATAAAAGAATTACAGCATAAAGCAAGAAACATTGCTGAATAAGGGTGGAATCCATTCAAAGGATTGGGAGGTGCAGGAGAATGGTTTAGTGGATTGTTTCTATGGATGAAGAAAGTGGGTGTTGGGATACTGATGTGTCTTTTGTTTGTTCTTTTTGCATATGTCATCTTCAAGATCCTGCTCTGCATGATCAAAGGATACAAGTACAAGATGAACCAATCTTCAAAAACTGAATATGAGCTGCAACCAATGACTTCCTAACCACGCCCAGGGGAATGGTGATGTTACCCTCAAGATGTGGCATCCCTCTATCAGACAAAGACACTATGAATTTGATCTTATGGATAATACATTGGACTTCTAATTTACTTAGCTGGTTTATCCCTTTTGTAAGGGATAAAAGGAGGGATTGTAAGGATATGATTGACTATACAGTCTCCATTTTGGTCTGCAGCTGGATCTTTAAATGTAGAATCATTTAGCAGTAGAAATAAGAGTTAAGATAGAAATTGCTGACAGGGTAGATCATGTAACCTACTAAATAGTTCTTGGAAAGTCCCTGAACAGTTTGACATGACATGCTCTAACAAAGTAAATAGTAGATAAGAGATCATCAACCAGCAGAAGCTATGTGTAATTAATCAGTAATTAGTCTCGTACCATTTGATGTTGATTCTTGTGATTGGTTCTAAATACACCGCCTTGTACTACGCCTCTTATACTTTGCCTTGTAAGCATACTATATATACCATGAATGGTTAAAATATACTTTGAGTTAAAGCATTATAAACCTGTCTCCTGTGGTGTTTTGCTCCCGAATGCATTTGAAGGGTTTGATAGCCTGGTGATCCTACTAACATACTTAACTTGACAGAAGGAGAAAGAAGTCCACACAGGAACTTAAAGCACACGGGCAGGGGTAAGCCCTAACAGAAAGTGTTGGTTAAATGTGTTTGTTACTATTTGTTACTTTCTAGGAAGGAACTGTAAAAATATCACACTAAATGCCTTTTATTTTCTTTAGTTCCTAGACAATATTAAACAGCATCAATCCACATGTCTGATAGGGTTTGATGTCCAAGAACTAAACATGAAGATTACAGTCAAACTGAATAATGTTGTTTTTGTTGTTATTTTTATGCAATATGCAAATGTACTGAAAGTTTTTATTGGAACTGATTGTAAACCAGAGCAGCTAATACTTTTGATGCTGCATGATAGATTTATAAGGGTTTTCTCTGATTGATTTGAATATAAAATGATATAGAACAAATAATGTTTTAATATTGACAGCAAGATTGTTTTGATATCTGGAATTATATAATACTTGAAATGGTTTGAAGGGTGTAAGAATACCCACACATTTACATATTGTTCTTTTCTGTGTATATGTAAGCTAAATTATGGCAGCATCTACTTCTGTATATTCTGACATAATTATCTTGGTGGAACTGTAAGGCATTACCACTGTGGGAGTGTGCCTGGGGTTTTACATATAAAGTACATTTTCCTGCATGATTGACAGTTTAAATTTAAAGCAATCATTTTGTTTATCAAGGAAAAAAAGTACTTATGTCTACTTATAATTGTGCATTTAGGTTAATATTATTGCAATGAACACAATTTTTAAGTCTTTCAACATGAGGTGTTCTAGTGGTATATATATGGTCAGTTATATCTGACACTCAGTGATTCTTTGACCACCCTGTTCTATACACCTGATTGAGTTTTCATAAAATTTTCTTGGTAAAGAAAAAGAGTTATAAAATAGGTTCTCAGGTTTTGTTTTCCTCAATTCTCCTTGATTGCTTGGGGTGGGACTGGCATGTAGAGTACAGTGACACATATGCATGGGCATATTATATGCACATATTGGGATCAGTGTAGACAAGAGCCGGTTAGCCTGCCAGAATGTCTTTACAGTGTGGAAGGAGATCAAAGTGCATAGAGGAAACACACATGAAGTAGTTTAAAGTTGGGCCTATAATTTGAGACAGAGTAGTGTATAGTTCAGGTGGGGGATAAGTAATATACCTGTAATAATATTTCACCTTTAATGTAGAAAGCTGAGTTTTTCAGTGTTAAGACAGGTCACTAATGATTATCGATTTGCCTGTTCAGAAATCTATAATGGGCATTGTTGTTAATTAAGGAATGCTGGACTGACATATTTGGTAATGCACCTTCCATGATGTCAACTAGAAGCATATTGGAGAAAGGAGACAAACACTTTTGACAGCAGCAATGGTCAAAAATGGTCTATAAAGTCGTTATCAATGATCAGCAGCTGAACTGTTGGTGCAAGTTCCACCTGTTCTGAGGGTCGAGTACCTGAACTGTTCCATCCACTATCTTGGTTAAGTACTTGAATCTGATGGTGAAGTATTTAAACTGTTTTATCTGCTCTGATGGTCATGTGCCTGAACTGTCTATAAAAGTTCCAGCTACTATGTGGTTATGTGCCTGCACGTCTATGACTTGTGAGCTGCAATAGTCCAAAGGATATGGACTTTGTATTCTACAGTTCTTTCAGTTCTACAGTGTTGCAAGTGTTATGCTGCAGCTGCGATCTGGTAACCTAATGTCTAAGACTCTGCTGTCCATCACCAGATATGGAGGACTTTGACAAGTATCTATGCGTTTAAACTCTTGGAAAGGAAAGTTTGATGCTCATGCCTGTACTTTAAAAAGGAAGTTTGGTGTTATTCTGTTAGTCCAACATATAGTTGTTTTTATAAGCCTGGACATTTTTTATATTTTTCAGCCCTAACATAGCAGAATGAGATTTCCTGGACAGGTAAATCAGACAAAGAAAGTGGGTCAAGAGAACTTTAGATAAATAAGACGAGGTGGAAGGATGTAAAACTGTTATACGTACATTGATTTACATGTGGAAAATACCCAAGGGGTGGGATATATGGGAGATGGACCATATTTAATAATGAGGAGTGTTTCGCATACATACTCATAATACTGGAAATGTGAAGGATGAAATTAATGAAGTCAGAAATGTTTATATTGGAGTACATGCAAAAAGTAATCTTGAGTATTATAAACTAAACTAAGAATCTTGTAAGTCAAGGGGTGGAATGTAGTATGGGTCTATATTCATATATAACTTTAGTTATTGAATTACAAGAAACTTAGTAATAGTTTTAAGGTGATATATATGTATATGTATATATATATATATATATATATATATATATATATATATATACACACAGATGATCACAGATCTCACAGATGGTCACTCACAGATGGTCACATTGTCTCGGGCTAGTCTTTTGTTAGTACCAGATAATACCAGCTTTTTTGCGCCTTCCATCAAGCCTTTAAAAGGTCAGACAATAGAGAAGGCCAGTGTATTTCTTCTAAGGACATGAATGTGCCTAGACTTTGGACAGACCATCACCTTCCAAAACTTTCAGTAGTTATGGGGTCCCCTGGAATTGAATATGCTATATTTATCCTGTATCGTATCATCTGTAATACATCTTTAATCAAAGCTAAGTAAAACTTTTTATTACATTCTTTGTGTTGTGTGTTTTAATCCTTGCATTTACTGACCTCATATCTGAAAGGGTAAATATATGAATGAACCTATGAATAAATGGAACACAGAATTTAACCCCTTGTTACACCCAGGTATGAAATTTAAAAGAATATTACACTTTTATTGTTTCACTAAGCATTATTAAAATCACTGCTCCTGAAAAAAAGGACGTTTTTAAAACTTTTTTTGCATTGATCCATGTCCCCTGGGGCAGGACCCAGGTCCCCAAACACTTTTTATGACAATAACTTGCATATAAGCCTTTAAAATTAGAACTTTTGATTATTCATGTTCTTGTCCCATAGACTTTAACGGTGTTTGAACTAATTTTTTGCCTGTTCGCATGTTCTGGTTTGAACCAAACAGGGGGTGTTCGGCTCATCCCTAGTTCTGAATAAGTGTAAGGAATAGAGTTGAAGTGTGATATTGGAGTGGAGAGAGATATAAAAGGGCTATGTTCATTGCTACTAGCAAGTTAGTGTGCTACAGTGTAGAATGATAATAGTGATAGTTTAGTGTTTCAGGCCGTGTTTACTGCAGTACATTAAGGTGAATTAGCACACGTTTACTGCAGTATATTGGGGTGAGTTTGTGTATGTTTACTGCAGTATATTGAGGTGGGTTTGTGTATGTTTACTGCAGTATATTACATTTTTACATACTGTACCCGACCGTGAGAATGTGTTTCCAGTGCGATCCCATTGCGCTGGTTCTCAGCGACAGGGTACTGTACATCTCGCGCTGGCTTGCTCATCGGGAAAGGAAAACTGCGTTTTTTCCTTTCCCGATGAGCGACAAGCATTGCTGACAGGTGTCTGGTATGAATCATGAGGGGGAACACTGCGCCAAATGTTAAATAAAAAAACGGCATGGGTTCCCCTCCAGGGGCATACCAGGCCCTTAGGTCTGGTATGGATTTTAAGGGGAACCCCCTACGCCGAAAAAAGCATGTGGGTCCCCCAAAATCCATACCAGACCCTTATCCGAGCAGGCAGCCCGGCCGGTCTGGAAAGGGGGTGGGGACAAGTGAGTGCCCCCCCTCCTGAACCGTACCAGGCCGCATGCCCTCAACATGGGGGGAGAGAGCATCGTGTCAATATCGAAAGAAGAGAAGAGAGAACAAGACGACGGAGAAGACCGGGCGACCGCTGGCAAAAGAGCAGCAAAAGGGCAGAAGATAGCGGAGGAGCCTGGCAGAAGAACCGGAGAGCGGGAGAAGAACTGGACACCGGGAGAAGAGAGTAGAGAAGTTGGAAGAAGACCCCCGGAGCGGCCTAATAAATTACTTTAAAAACCTGTCTAGTGTGTTTTTTTATTTTTCCCCCAGGTGAATGGGTAGGGGTACGATGTACCCCATACTCATTCACATAGGGTGGGGGCCAGGATCTGGGGGCTCCCTTATTAAAGGGGCTCCCAGATTCCGATAAGCCCTCTGCCCGCAGACCCCGACAACCAACGGCACGGGTTGTCGGGAAGAGGCCCTTGTCCCCATCAACATGGGGACAAGGTGCTTTGGGGTGGGGGGCTGCAGGACGCTCCCCTGCCCCAAAGCGCCTACCCCCCATGTTGAGGGCATGCAGCCTGGTATGGCTCAGGAGGGGCGGGGGCACTCACTCGTCCCCACCCCCTTTCCTGACCTGGCCTGCAGGCTCGGATAAGGGTCTGGTATGGATTTTGGGGGGACCCCCACACCGTTTTTTTCGGCATAGGGGGTTCCCCTTAAAATCCATACCAAACCTAATGTATGGGATGTCCCAGAGCAATGCTATCTGAGGGGAGGGAGACACAAACAAAAGTAGGGTGCCATCAGACCTGACACCCTACGGACCAATACTGCTGCCTGCAGCACACTGCGCCCAAAGGCGATATCCTCATGCCTTCCTACATTCACCTGATAGAATCTGGTGAACATATGGTCTGAAGACCAAGTTGCGGCCTTGCAGATTTGAGCCATGGAGGCTTGGTGATGCACTGTCCACGAAGCACTAACAGTCCTGCTGGAGTGTGTTTTGATTTGAAAAGATGGAACATACCTTTTCAACCATAAGCTTGAATAATTACTTGTCAAATCCACTTGTAAATAGAAGATTTTGATGCTGCCTGTCCTTTTCTAGGACCTTCAGGCAACACAAACAAAACATAAATTTTTCGAATCTGAGCAATCGCCTTCAAATAGACCTTGACTGCTCTCACTACATCAAGAGAATGTAACGACTTTTCCTCCGTAGAACATGGTTCTGGAAAAAATGAAGGTAGAACAATATCCTGGTTTAAATGAAAACCTGAACCACCTTCGGCAGAAAGCTAGGATGAGGACGCAATACCACCTTATCCTTATGAATATTTAAATATGGCTCTTTACAAGAAAGAGCAGCCAATTCTGATACCCTTCTTGCAGAAGATATATTGCAACCAGAAACCAACTTCCTTGTCAAAAGGATCAAGGGAGTATGTTGTATTGGCTGAAAGGCTGTTTTTGTGAAACTGACAAAACAAAATTTAAGTCCCAAGGTTTTAAGGGTAACCTAACTGGCAGACTAACCCGTGCCACCCCCTGTATAAAACTACAGACCAGGAAATGTGAAGCAAGTGGTCATTGGAACAATATTGATAAGGCCGAGACCTGGCTTTGATGGTACTCAAGGCCAGCTTCATTTCTAATCCTATTTGCAGAAAAGGCAAGGATTCTACCTATAACATACTTTCTAGGATAAAATATATATAAAACACAAAGCGCTGTGATGCTAAATAACTGATAATTACACATGAAACCAAGTGAGGCTGCTATCAAAAGAGAGTGTTTTCAGAGTCACTTAAAAAGAATAAATAATGATATTTGAAGCGCTTCACAATGTGCATGAAAATTAATATATAAGAATAAATATAAATAGTCAAATAAATCCAGCGGTGAGTAAAAATTCCTATAAAATCCAGCAATCAAAATAGTGTAAAATTATTAAAAATTAGGGACACCAAATGTGTAAAAAATTCACATAAAAAATCCACATAAAAATAAATATATAGGGATGTATTCAGAAGGTTCAATTATACAGGTGTAGAATCCTGATTGGTATAGAGCTTTTGATCACTAGCAAAGCTGTTTAAAAACACTTGCTTAATTAAGGTGCTCATTGATAGTACCAATGTGTTTTTTGCTTCTATTCACAACCAATGTGGGAATCATAAACAGGCAGATAAGAGAAAAAAAACAATCATTGTGCAATAGTTAGGATACCAAGGTACACAGGCAAACTTCAATCCACTCACGTGTGCCTTATAATGATAAGGCATATGCAGGTTTTACTATAGCAGTCAGCCGCCTTAGACAGGAGCAGATTCAGTGCAGTACACTGTGTGAAACTGCTGATCTGCACAGAGCTTCCTTGGCTCCTCCCACGCGTTACATCACAGTCACGTGACTTTTTCAACATCACCACGTTCTTGACATTTGGAATTTCCAACCAACTTTGTGTGACCGTGTGTATGCAAGACAAGTTTGAGCCAACATCCATCGGAAAAAATAGGATGGATTTTGTTGTCAGAATGTCTGATCGTGTGTACAGGGCATAAGTCTTCTTAATGTTTTTTAAAGAAGATCTCTCTAGGTTGAGGACCCAACCTAGGTATTCCAGGTAGTTGATCGTGTTAGGGAAATTTGGCTGTAAGTTATGCACACAGCCATATCTCCTGTGCTAATAAGCAGTGGCATCACTAGGGTTGGTGTCACCGGTGCGGTAAAACATGGTGTCACCCCCCTCCACCAACTATAGTCGCCCCTCTGTACAGACCCCCCTCCTTCAGTACTGACCTCCTTCCAAGTATAGTTCCCCCTCAGTACAGACCCTCCCTCCACAAAGTATAGTCCCCCTTAGTATAGACCCCCCACTTAGTACAGAGCCCCCTTCCTCAGTATAGACCCCTCACAAAGTATAAACCCCCTCCATCAGTACAGACCCCCCTCAGTACAAACCACCCCCATCCTCCATCAGTACAGACCCCTCCCCCCCAGGTCAAAGCACCCCCTCCATTAGTACAGATCCCCCCAGAAAAAAGCACCCCCTCCATCAGTACAGCCCCCCAGGACATACCACCCCCCTCCATCAGTACAGCCCCCCAGGACATACCACCCCCCTCCATCAATAGAGCCCCCCAGCACAAGCTACCCCCTCCAAAATTACAGCCCCTCCAGGGCAGACCACCCCATCCACCAGTAGAGCCCCCCAGCACAAGCTACCCCCCAGGACATACCACCCCCCTCCATCAGTACAGCCCCCCCAGGACAGACCACCCCCCTCCATCAGTACAGCTCCCCCAGGACAGACTACTCCCCTCCATCAGTAGAGCCCCCCAGCACAAGCTACCCCCCCTCCATCAGTACAGCCCCCCAGGACAAACTACCCCCCTTTATCAGTACAGCCCCCCCACCTGTCGCAACACCGTGGAGGACACCCCCACCATCGCAAGCCAACACCCCTTCCCCCGCCCATTACCGCACCAGCTCGGGCGGCTCAGGACAGGTACATGGAACACCCGGGCAGCAGCTGGAGAGGAGAGGACAGTATGCAGCCACCTGGGTGGAGAATGGATTGTGACAGGCTCAGGCAGCAGCGCCGTAGTGAGAGACAGAGAGGAGGAGGAGAACACCCGCAGCGCTGGAGGTGGGTTTCCAGCTGGAAAAAAAAAACACTTCCAAAGTCAACCAGGGCTTTCCTCACTCTCGGGAGGGTATCACCCCTCTAGGGAGTGTCACCCGGGTGCAGACCGCACCCCCTAGCAACGCCTCTGCTAATAAGCACCCATTTCCGTCTTAATGATATAATGTACCTTTTGATTGTATGTCTCCCCTCTGGTTCCCCATTCCCCAGTAAACAGACATCACCACATTCTTACGATCTCATCTCCACATCACTGCCTCTTTGCAGTCCACCTTGCTTTTATTTCCAACATCACAAAAGCTATGACAAACAAGAAGTGATGGCTACAACAGCCAATCACTCCCTCAATACATAATGACATCACAGGAAATGACCATATAAGGACATGACCAAATAAAGACACGACTTTCAACACAGGAAAATACAACAACCAATGAACAATGACTACAGGAGTCTTGTGGGCGTGTCTGAGCAGAGACAGGGTGCATGCATGTTTTTAGAAGCCACATGACTTTCAAACATGGACTCCGTCTCCGACCATGACAACCCAAAAGACTCCCGTATTGCTGTTGATAGGAATCCCTATTATACATTGTTCCAGAGAACAATGTATACCTGGATTATTCTACTGTCTTTGTGGACGAGAGATTATCGGCAGGCGTATACTCATTGGGCCACAAATATGTTGATCAGGCACACAGGGGCAACATGAGTGCACACTCATTAAACCGATAATGTCTTTGCAGAGTGAACACACCCCCACCAGATGATCGTTCTGTGCATTGCACAGGGGCCCTTAGCTGGCGGACATGTCCCCACTCCGCAAACATTTCTCTACATCCCCAAAAAGCTTTTCACTACCAAACGGATCTCAGCATCAATCTGCCCCAGCAAGCTCTTTAGAGCAGCCTGCGAGAGAACGTACAATGGGAGACTCTTATGACACTACATTAAAATACATCTTCATAAATTTTCCACAACAGTTGTGGTGACCATGCTTTGGTCTAAGTGGGCTACCGACCTATCAAGAGCAGGTCAACTAGGTATGCTACAATTGTTATACCTTGAGTCCTTAATCTGGCCAGAGGAAGGGTCAGATCTTTTGTAAACACCCGAGGTGCAGTAGCTAGACCGAAAGGCAAGGCTACAAACTGAAAATGGAGCCTTTCTACTTTGAAAACGCAGATATTTCTGGTGATCGGGGAAAATAGGCACATGCAGGTATGCATCCCTGATTGAAGCCAGAAGCTCTTCTCCTTGTAGGATGGAGACAACAGATCGGATTGACCCCATGCGAAAAGAGCGGATATTCAGAAACTGTTTAGATCCTTGAGATCTAGAAAGCGTCTGACATCCCCATTTGGTTTTGGCACCGTGAATAGGCTTGAAAAACCCGAACCCCTGCTCCTTCGCGGGTACTGCCATGATCCCCTTTTTGAGACAAAAATTTGGTCTAATGCTTGAAAGAGAGACTTCTTTTTCTCTGGATCCTTGGACATTTGACCTGAGGAAAATGAGGAGAGGCGCTCGGAACTCTAGTCTGTAACCTAGAGCTATTGTGGAGACCACCCATCTGTCTCGAAATTCTTCCTGCCAGACCCTTGAGAACTGCAGAAGTCTTTCCCCCACTCGAACGAGCAGGGACACCCCTTCATAAAGATGCTTTAGCATTCTGTCTTGTAGGTTTCCTCCCCAGGACTTCTTTTGTCCCTGGGGTTGACTCTGAGGTTTACCTCTTGAACCTGACAGTGGAGGCTGTTGTGACTGCCTGGAGGCTGATGCCCCTGGCACTGGAGAAAGAGCCTGTTTAAATGAGGGACATTTACTCCTTTTCTTAACTGGCAAAAGGGTACTTTTCCCACTTGATATCCTTTGGATATATTTGTCCGAATCATCCCCAAACAGCTTTTCACTGCAAAAAGGATTGGCATATCTCAATTGCCACCACTGCAGGTTGAGCTACTGAACCTGCCAAAGAAAAAATGTTTTTTTAACAGGAATTCCATTTTTTATCAGTTGTATTCCTAAGCATTTGTGCATTGTCAACCAGACAAGTCAAACCTATATTTACAGAGGATATAGCAGTGTCAATTGCTGGTATACTTTTCCTCGTAGTAATTTTTTTCCTCCATAGGATAAAGTGTTAAAAAAAAATAGGAGGGAAAAAATGCTTATCTGGGTGATCCCACACAGAATATATAAGCTTTTCCAGCAATGAATGGACAGGAAATGCACGCAAGCTTGAGGAGGCTTTTAGTGACCTAAACTTTAAATGTGGAGCGGACCATTTCAGTAAGAGATTACATCGGCAATTTCTCAGCTTGTGAAGCTGAAGAAGGCCCTTCCCCACCTTGATCACTCAGAAGAGGAGTCATCAGTCTCATCACAGTCCCCTGAGGGGGATTCATCTTCCCCCTCCCACTGTTCCTCTGTTTGAGGGTCCTGGTGGTAGAAGGGGACCTAATGCGTTTGCTTCCACACTGTGTAGATTCAAATAAACCTTTCCTTTTATCCAATCATGGCTGAGGAGAAAACCTCCTCAGTAAAATAGACAGGGGCTGAAATGTCGGAAGCTATTGCAACCCCTGACGACCAACGGCTCACTCTGACCAGCCTTCTTAGGCCCTTCAGGGGGGATGGCGTTGCAGAGGGAGGCCTTAGCGCCTGAGGGCGAACCCTTTGAGCCCTTGTTTTTTGGGGTACTTGTACCTCCCCTTCTGACCATAGTGCTAAGCACAAATGCAGAGGTATTACCAGAAAATGCACCCACCGCTGAGCAAATAGTCCAGCAACTGCCGCTGCTATCAAGGCTCAGCCTGATGCTTAAGTAAAAGTGTCCTTGGGATGCCTGTGTCACCAACACTTACATGCCCCCACCTGCTCTGTGTCCCTCCATCAGCTCAATGCACCTGCAAAAAAGCGCACTTATAGTCTGCACAGCCCCATATTGTGGATGTTGAAGCACACCAATGCCATGACCCCCTATGACTTCCCACCGTGCCCCCCTTCACTTTTTTCAAAAAAGACTGCTTTCCCGCACAAGCGGGGCTCCGATCTGACAGGATCAGCATACAGGGGCGGCTGGCGTGGAGGAGAGCTGCTGGAAGAAAACCACCGTACTATGGCAGTGGTGGTGGGCCATACCGCCGACTAACCCATGCTGCCTCGGCCTCCTGGAGAAAGAAACACTAGTTCAGGTGGGGAATTCCAAAAGAAAAGCCCCCCTTCCGACTTCTTACCTGAGGCTTGGGCTGGAGGAAGCGTGCAGCTTGTAATGACACAGAGCGAGATCTGACAAGCATGGAATCAGGTACATGCTCTTGACAGCCCCCGGTGGCGACTTTAGGCATGACATTTTACTTAAAGGAGAAAACCCATAAGAATTAGAAAATTCCTGGGGGGGGCGTGTCTGGATGTGCATCGAGGAGGACGTGGGCCAGCTTAGCTCCTAAAAAGACACAGAGAATCCGTTGCCATCCAGGGGCTAATCCACCTCTCTGAGCCTCCATCACGCTTATACAGCCTCCTGGACTCCCCTGCTATCTTCCAGGAGGGATCTTTCTTGGCTCCAGCTGCATATTTTGTTCCGGGCCTGCAGATTGTTCTGCGCCGGGGATGCCGGCCGCCATCTTGGGGCCTGTTGCCCAATCTGAGCCTCCGGCCTGCCGTTCCTGTGACCCGGGCGCTGAGCAGACGTTTTCCCCGGGTCGGCGGTCCCCCGTCCTACCGAAGATTACAGGTGATCAGCGGCGGTATTCTGCCCGTGAGCCAGAGCCCTCAACTTTGATTCCCTGAGGCTGGACGCCATCTTGCTGCCTACTGCTCGTTCGGAGCCTCCAGCCTGCAGTATCAAGATTCAGGACACTAAAAGGGAGCTGATTTGCCCTCTCTAACAACTGGGACACAGTGAGTAACAGCATTCCCCTTCCACCCACGCACCGCATGGATACTATCCTCCTAATTAGCGGCGGTGCTCACCCGGCCGGGTAGAGCCGTCAGGAAAGTCCACAGCTTCGGCCTACCTCTGGAGGCCGGCGGCCATCTTGGTGCTCCAAATACTCCTCTAACTTTCTGCTTCACTGATCACCTTATCAAAGTTGTTTTACAGTTTTCATCCTGCAGCAGGATCCCCCCTTACAGAGCTGGGCTATATACCTCCTGTTGTAACTTTGACTTTGGATCTTTATTGAATCCTATGAGCCCCATATAATACTGCAGCTCCCGGCCGGCCGCTGCCGCTGGGAAAGTCCGTGGTTCCGGCCTGCATCTGGAGACCAGAGGCCACCTTTGTGCCCCCAACTCTACCTAACTTATTTTCAGCTGACGCATCATCTCCATAGCTGCTGCTCATATTAGTTTCAATCACAATAACCCTCCTTGCTCCTTTCTGCAATCACTGGAGTACATTTAATGTTGTCTGCATACTGCCTACATGGAAATCTCTCTGTGCTAATAACATCTTGATGAATGCGTGATATTGCTCAGATGTGAGGGGAGGTGCTCTTTACAGCTATCGGCCATATAGCTCCAGTTATGCCCGCCAAAACACCTAAACTCCGGTCTGCCCCAGTTAAACGTCCAAACAAGAGATCACTACCCATTCCAGTCTCTACTGGATCCATTCAGCAATACTTAGCCAACGCACGTGGCGACCAAGCCAGAACCTCGAGAACAAGCGCCTCTTCATCATGCCACACCGCCTCTGTGAGAGAGCTCTCCGGCATCCTCCTATTGCTCTGACCTTATGGACGATTCTGGATCCCCTGCGGGTTCTGAAATGTCTTCACTTATGAGCGGTCTCGAAAAAGAACTGGCAGGTATGTTTCACAGTTTGGAGAAATCCATTAAAAAAGAAATAACTGCAGTTAGATCTGATATGTCGCATCTCTTGGTCAGAGTAGAGGAAACGGAGCAGTGCCAAGACATGCAAGCATCAGCTATTAAAGAATTGCAGGACACTGTTACCCAGTTGGCGTATGCCCACCGTGCATCTTTGTATAAGCTTGAAGACCTCGAGAACCGTAACCGTAGAAATAATATACGGGTTAGAGGTCTGCCGGAAGCCACTGGAGATACTGATCTCGAACCTTCTATAAGAGGCATTTTTAACACTATCCTGGGTAACCCTGTCACTGCACCGTTACGCTTCGACCATGTACATCGTGCCCTACGACCCCGTAATGCAAACTCAGATCTGCCCATGGATGTTATATGTCGCCTGCATTACTTTGAAGATAAAAATGCCATTATGGTAAAGATGCGGGGACTGCCTAATATTGACTTTGACGGGGCTACTATCACCATCTATCCAGACCTCTCTAAGGATACTTTAGATCGTCGTAGAGCTCTAAAACCACTCCTTGACCAACTACGCTCTGATGGGATCACATACAGATGGGGCTTTCCTGCCTGCCTGATTGCCACAAAAAATGGCTGCTCCCATACGCTGAGATTTCCTGAGGAACTTCCAACTTTTTTGCAGGATTTACATCTCTCACCCATGGAACTTCCAGGCTGGCAGGATCCAATCCCCAAATTCTCCTGCTCCATGGACTCTCTTTGGAAAAAACCCCCTTAAAGAAGAGGCGCACTTCTCTTCTGGGTTCTGCACAAAAACATGGTTAAAACTTTTACTTTTTCACCCACGCCTCTATCATTAATGTAAACAATCTCTCTCCTACAAGGGTTTTTTTTTTCTTTCCCTTTTTTATACTGTCCAACTATGGCCGCTGTGATTTTCTACTTTTATTTGCCTACATATGACCTAAGCGGTCTCGCCATTAAGCTGACCAATGTTTGATCTTCCTTTTTATTTTTAGGGTTTTTTTCTGGTTCATACTCCAGATTGGTCTACATTTGTGAATTCTTGTAGGATGTACATTGTTTATACTGATTCTAGTTCTGTTTGTATGGTTTTTCATATTTCTAACTGGAACTTATTGTTTTCTTGTTGGCTGAAAATTATTTGGTATTCTTTACAGGCCGTGTGCTGTCGAGGCACACTCCCCTCACTACCTCCCTCCTATAGCGTAACCCCGCCCCCCATCTCCTTCTGGGGTAGGCGAGTGCGAACGGCCCTGAAGTTGTTCTATTCCACCCCTGCTCAGGGACTGGGATGGCCTTTCGCTCTCTCTCTCCCCCCAACAGGACCACTGCAGATTTCTGTGTGATATTCATTTGTCTCCCACAAGTTCTTAGATTTACATGTATATTTTCTGTATATGTTTATCCTTTTCCATTCTTCCTCATTCCTCTCTCTACTTTCTCTTTCTCTCTCCTTTCCCCCCACTTTCTCCTACCTGCTGGCATGCATGGCAAGCTAGGTTGAAGGTCCACACCTTATTTTAAATGGCTAAGGTAAAGATTGTATCCTATAACGTTAGGGGTCTCAACGTTGCTGCTAAACGACACCAAGTATATCGGGAGCTGAAACAAGCCACATGTTCCATTGCCTTTCTTCAGGAAACGCATTTAACTCATACGACACCCGTTAAACTAACATCACCTAACTTTCCACAGTGGTATTATAGCCTATCAGACACCAATAAGGCCAAGGGGGTAGCTATTGGTTTTTGCAGAAACATGTCCTTCAGGTTATCCGATATGCTTGCGGATGATCATGGTCGCTTTCTTTTTCTTAGGGGATTTATTGGAAACACTCAATGCACTCTTGCAAATATCTATTGCCCAAACCATAATCAACCAGCCTTTCTCTCCCAAATACTGACTAAATTGTCACACTTCGCTAAGGGACTTACTATCCTAGCAGGGGATATAAACATGCCATTAGACCCCACTATTCATACGTCACAAAATCGTTATAATATCTCTTTTAAACTACTGAAATTTGTGAAAAAACGGCTTCTTGATCTTCAATTAATGGATGCCTGGCGCCTTCTTCATCCTAAGGAGAAGGATTTTTCACATTACTCCTCAACACATCAATCATACTCCAGAATAGACAATATATTCATATATCATTTTCACCTCCCCCTCTTACACTCTACTCACATAGGCACCGCATCTATTTCAGACCATGCACCTGTGTCGATGACATTGACCATGCCTTCCCTACCCCGACGCACCACCAATTGGAAGCTGAACGACTCCCTTCTCTCGGATGAAGTGGAGGTTTCCATGTTGGCCTCTCATCTATCGCAGTACTTTAAGGAAAACAAACCTTCTGATACCTCCCCCTCTATTGTGTGGGAGGCTCACAAGGCTACTATTAGAGGCCGACTCATTGAGCTTGGTGCTCGGAAGAAAAGGGAGCATGGTCAACAAATTGACCAGGTTTTACAACAGATAGCGGCTCTTGACAAGCAACATAAACTTTCTTTACATATTGAACACCTTCAATCCCTCACACTTAAACGAGAAGAATTAAAGTCCCTCCTTAATTTAGAAACCAAGCGAAAGTTCCAATGTCTGTCACAGAAATTTTACGAATGGGGAACAAACCTAGTAGATTGTTAGCCAGATCATTAAAAACGAAACAATCGCAATCATTTATTCCCAAAATCAAACTCCCGTCAGGTGCATTAGCTCATGCAACTCCAGACATCGCTAAAGCCTTCAGAGAGTATTATGCGGAGCTGTATAACGTCAAAAACGACTTATCCTCTCTTCCTCATAAGGAGAGATGGAATCGCATGCTTTCCTACTTGAAAGAAGCTAACCTTCCTAAATTGCCCATATCTGTCCTTAAAGACTTAGAGGAAGACTTCTCGGTTGAGGAATTTCAAGTAGCATTAAAGTCTTCACCTTCTGGTAAAGCCCCTGGACCGGACGGGTTCACTATTCTTTATTATAAAACATTCAGTGACATCCTGCTTCCTCGCCTCTCCGCATATGCAAACTCTATCTCCCACCCGTCAGGTTTACGCCCGTAATCACTCTCAACTCATATTACTGTTATTCCCAAATCAGATAAGGACCCTACCCTTTGTAACAGTTACAGACCAATATCATTAATAAATGTTGACATTAAATTATTCGCCCCTTATACCCAAATGGATCTCGGCAGACCAATCAGGTTTCATACCCACTAGAGAAGCAAAAGATAATTACCTTCGAGCAATCTCCTTAATTCAATATGTTCAGCGATGCTCCCAGCCCACCCTACTCCTTTCTACTTATGTGGAAAAAGCTTTTGATAGGGTGGACTGGGAGTACCTTAACCGCTAGCCCACCGCCCACCGTCAAATGACGTCCTGGGCTTTGGGCAGGTATATCTGAATGATGCCTGTAGTTACAGACTTCATTCAGATATTGCCGGTTTCAGCCGGCGAATCTCTACACCATAGGAACGATCATAGCGGCCGTTCCACCGCTTGATCGTTCCTATGGGAGGCGAGAGGGGACGTCCCCCCCCTCCCGCCGCCCTCCGGTGCTTCTACCGACTCACCTCAGCGATCGGTGAGTCGGATAGCGGATCCGCCGGCGCCGGATGTAGATCATAGAGATTTCCGGCGGACCAGATGGTCCCCGGAGTCTCTATGATCGTCGGAGGCCGGGCGCGATGTTATGACGTCACGCCCGGCCTCTCCATTCAAAAAAACGGCGCCGCTTCGGCCTGGAAGCGGCGATCGTTTTATTTTTTTTTTTTTATTTCAGGCTTCCCAGCCTAGTGGTGAGATATGGGGTCTTATTGACCCCATATCTCACTATTAAGAGCACCTGACATGTCATATTGCTATTACAAGGGATGTTTACATTCCTTGTAATAGGAATAAAAGTGATCAGTTTTTTTTTTTTTGCAAAAAAGTGTCAAAATAAAAAAAAATAAAATATAATTAACAATAAAAAAAAAAAAAAAAATTTTAAAGCACCGCTGTCCCCGTGTGCTCGCACGTAGAAGCGAACGCATACGTAAGTCCCGCCCACATATGAAAACGGTGTTCAAACCATACATGTGAGGTATCGCCGCGAACGTTGGAGCGAGAGCAATAATTTTGGCCCTAGACCTCCTCTGTAACTCAAAACATGTAACCAGTAAAAAAATTTAAAGCGTCGCCTATGGGGATTTTTAAGTACCGAACATTGGCGCCATTCCACGAGCGTGTGCAATTTTGAAGCGTGACATGTTAGGTATCTATTTACTCGGCGTAACTTCATCTTTCACAAAATGCAAAAACATTGGGCTAACTTTACTGTTTTGTTTTTTTTTTAAACACAAAACAGTTTTTTTCCCAAAAAAAACGCGTTCGAAAAATTCCTGCGCAAATACTGTGTGAGATAAAAAGTTGCAACAACCGCCATTGTATTCTCTAGGGTCTTTGCTAAAAAAACATATATAATGTTTGGGGGTTCTATGTAATTTTCTAGCAAAAAAATGATGATTTTTACATGTAGGAGCAAAGTGTCAGAATTGGCCTGGTATTGAGGTGGTTAAGTTGACCCTACGCCACTTTGGTCTGGGACCCAAAATGTTCCATCGCATCTCATCCCTTTATTCTGATCCCTCAGCACAAATTAGAATTAATGGGACGCTAAGTGACCCCTTTGTTCTACATAATGGAACCAGGCAAGGATGTCCTCTCTCCCTTCTCCTTTTTGCTATTACCTTAGAACCCTTCTTAGCTACAATTAGGAATAATGCTAATATCAAAGGCATACAAATAGGTAATAGATCCCATACATACGCAGCTTATGCAGATGATGTTCTATTTTTCATTCAACAACCACGTATTTCGATTCCCAATCTGATGTCTGCATTCTCCACGTTTCATTCAATTTCTAACTTCAAAAATCCGAAATTTTAAACATTAACATCCCTAAGTCCGAGGCTCTCTCTCTCAAACCCCTCTTTCCCTTTAAATGGGAACCAATATGTATGAAATACTTAGGTATTTATCTTACCTCTAATCTCCAATCCCTTTTTCGATACAATTATATTCCCATGTTAAACAAGATCAGAACTGATTTACGAAATTGGTCTAACTTGTCCCACACCTGGTTAGGGAAAGTAAATATAATTAAAATGAATATTTTACCTCGCATCCTCTTTCTCTTTCAAATGCTACCATTGAGTGTCCCAGTGGGGTTTTTTTTACGATTTTACAATCCATGATCTCTCGCTTCATCTGGAAGGACAGACATCCTAGAATATCCAGAGAGTTATTGTTTCATTCCAAATGTTCAGGTGGTCTGGCATTTCCCAATTTCAAAGCATATTACCAAGCAACTGTTTTGGCCAGACTTGCTGATTGGAAATATGCTCTTAACTCGAAGTTATGGGTACAAATTGAGTATTTCTTAAGTGGCATGGATCTTTCAATGGCTCCCTGGATACCCCGCTCCCACAGAAACCTTGCTTGTACTACCTCGGCTCTCACCATATCCTCTTTAGATGTATGGGATGCCTTACATAAAAAAACTCTTGGACTTATGACTCCCCCCTATTACCTCTCCTCAATCATACATACTTTTTGCCAGGTCTTCTGGACCCAGGCTTTAAATCATGGAGGCCGGAAAAGCCTCTCTTGCTCCATCATATCCTAAATGGCAATGTACTAAAACCATTACCTGCGATCCTCGCCCCTAAACCTGTCACGTTTCTAGATAAGTGGAGATACCACCAAATACAACACTTCTTAAGCTCTTTTCCTACTCCACTTAGGGGCATCAGCGATTTAAACGATATAGAAGTTATATTTCATCCAAAAGACCCTCCTCTACATAGCATTTCGATATTTTATAAAGCCCTTATCACTCTTCAAAATCCCGGCTTCCCACCTTACTTGACTAAATGGGAAGAAGACCTTGATCTCTCCCTAACTGACAACCAAAAGGATAGGATCCTTCAATTAGCCCACACTTCGTCACTAGCCTCAAAAGTGTCAGAGGTTAACTATAAATTGCTCACCAGATGGCATTACACCCCAGTTAGATTGCACCAAATGTTCCCCGCCAGTTCCCCATTGTGCTGGAGGAACTGTGGGAACAAAGCTACTCATGCACACATATGGTGGTTTTGTCCACTTATCCGCCAATATTGGGATGTCATTCGTGATCTGATTGTTCAGATCGCTGATGTTCACATACCAAATGACCCGTGGGCTATCCTTTTTCATATTACAAAAACTCCCATAAGGTCATACAAACGCTCAATCATTCCTCATCTATTGAATACTGCCAAGGCCTTAATTCCCACTTTATGGGGTCAACCGGTAATTCCTTCTATAAAAAATTGGCTACAAATGATTGACAACATACACCTCACGGAGAGTATCACCCACAATATCAGAGGGACCTCTCAGAAACATTCTCTAATTTGGGATCCTTGGAAAAAATTTCAGACCACTTCCTCATATAAAAAAAACTCACACTTAGCCACCTAGCATTGCATTTAATTTCGCTAATGCACCTCTCTTTTCAATACATGGCCTGCATGCCGGCAACCCTCCACTTTCCTTCCCCTCCCTCTTAACCTTTTCCTTTAATTCTTCCTCTTATATTCTTCCCATTTTTTCTTTCTTCTATTCTCTTTCTTTCTACACTTTTCTCCCACTACTCTTTCTTAGTGTTTATTTTTAATAAACTAATGCAATATGTTTATATTCAACTACGTTCGGTTCATAGTGCTCACATAGTTTTTATCCTTTGCCCAATCAGCTAGTGCGCTGACTTTATGTGTCTCCCTGGAGGCAATTATAGAATTATTCTAATCGGTATGATATGTGAGTACTGTTTCTTGTGTTATTGTAAAAGTGGAAATATTCTCTATTTTGAGTTTTACTTGTATCCTTGTTATATTTTTCTTTAATAAAAATTTATTAAACAAAAAAAAAAAAAAGAATTAGAAAATGCCTTAGGAATCTCCACTTACCATATCCAGCTGCAGGGTTCTGTGGTAAACCAGACAGACCCAATCTTCACCACTCACGTGGGCTCCGTACCCCTGGATCCATACAGCACCCCGCCAGGAAATATTGCTATAAAAAACAAGCACTGGATCCTTGGGTCCAGCTCTCTAAAAAGAGAAGCGTTACAAGCAAAAAACTTTGTTTCTTCCACCACGAGGCCCGGGTACCATTCAATCCGCCCTGAAAAGACACTTTGAATGGATCCAGTTGCATGGCTATCACCAGCAAAGATTTCTCCAGCGGAGCTCAGGGAGTTGAACTTCCTGTTTAGGGTGTGCCAGTGTCCATCACCTAAAGGTGGTCTATAACCCATACAGTAATTACTGTGGCTCTGTGTCCCATGATGTACGATAAAGAAATCCTTTTATCTCTAGACAAAAAGAGTGTCCCCTTGTCCTTTGTGCTGACCTTTAAGTGAATAACTCACCACCAAGTTCACTATATGGACCACTTATGTATTTATACATGTTGATCATACACCCCCTTAATCTCCTCTTCTCAAGAGAGAATAAATTCAGTTCCTCTAATCCTTCCTCATAGATGAGCTCCCCCATGCCTCTTATCAGTTTGGTTGCCCTTCTCTGCACTTTCTCCAGTTCCCCAATATCCTTTTTGAGTACTGGTGCCCAAAACTGAACTGCATATTCCAGATGAGGCCTTACTAATGATTTGTACAGGGGCAAAATGATATCTCTTTCTCTGGGGTCCATACCTCTCTTAATACAAGAAAGGACTTTGCTTACTTCGGAAACTGCAGCCTGGCATTGCATGCTATTAAGCTTATGATCTACCAAAACTCCCAGATCCTTCTCCACCAATGATTCCCCCAGTTTTACTCCCCTAGTATGTATGATGCATGCATATTCTTAGCCCCCAAGTGCAGAACTTTATATTTATCAGCATTAAACCTCATTTGCCACATAGTCACCCAATTAGACAGAGCATTGAGGTCAGCTAGTAAATTGAAGACATCCTGTAAAGGAGGTTTTTTAACTGCAAAGCTTGGTGTCATCTGCAAAGACAGAAATTGTACTTTTATTCCCAGACCCTATATCATTTAAAGATATTAAAAAGTAAGGGTCCCAAGCTGATCCTTAGATGGTGGAAGGTGGTTGAACATCCAACGTTGAAGGAATGGATTGCTCAGATGGGAGACACCATACGGTTAGAGAAATACATCTTCCAACATAGGGGACGCCTGGGACAGTTCGACATACTTTGGACACCCTGGCTGGATACCCTGGGCCTCTCCACTGTAGATCTCATACTGGATAGACTGTTGAATTAAACAGTATTGTCAGATGGATGGGGTGCCCTTGAAGGGGGTGAACACCCCTGCTTAGTAGAGTACAGGATATTAAGATGATGTGCATATCATTGACATCAGGAGAGGAAATGTCTGAATTACACAATGTGAGGTGGAATTTGCAATCTTTGTAATTGGAATTGGAATGTATGAGAGACACTGATGTTTAATTGTGAGCTGTAAAGTTTTTCTTTGATTTGTTTTCTAATAAACTTCTTTGAGAAAAAAAAGTAAGGGTCCCAACACTGAACCTTGGGGTACACCACTGATAACCTTAGACCATTCAGAGTAAGAGTCATTAACCACTACTCTCTGAATTCTGTCTTCTATCCAGTTTCCTATCCGTTTACAAACTGATCTTTCCAAACTGATCTTTTCCAAGCCTATAGACTTTACCTTAGACATTAGCTGAGTGGGGAATAGGGATGAGCTTCGTGTTCGAGTCAAACCCATGTTCGTGTGTTCGGTCGTTCGCCGAATTACGAACGATATGGGCCGTTCATGCCAAATTCGAGTGGCGCATCATGGCCCATAATTCACTGTGGCATCACAGTGCATTGCTGGCTGATGATTGGCCAAGCATGCACTATGACCCGCATTCTTGGCCAATCACAGCACTGTGCTTACAGAGAGCCATAATTGGCCAAAGCCAAGGAGGCTTTGGCCAATTATGGCTCAGGGGGTTTAGTACACGCCCCACACTATATAGAGCCACCTGCACATTGGCCCTGTGTAGTGTGTTCCGGCGTTGAGAAAGAGATAGAGAGAGAGAGAAACGGTGTCATTTGATTTAACCACTAGGCGTCCGCGCTATAGCCGAAAGACGGCTACAGCGCGGACTTCAATTGCCGGGAGGGCGTCCCTGGACGTCCTCCTGTTTACTTCCGCATTGCGCGCTCCCGCGGGCGCGCATCGCGGAAGTTTTGTGCTGGCCGTGTCCCTCGGACACAGCCAGTCACAGATCACCGTAAACAGCCAATGACAGCGGCCGTTTACAGTGCGATCGGCGGTACCAATGAGAGAGGATCTCATATGTAAACATATGAGATCCTCTCTCATCGCCGGCTCTCCCTCCTCACACAGAGACAGCGTGTGAGGAGGGAGAGCGGAACCGCTGCGGCGGTGAGTGTAAAAGAAAAAAAAAAAAAGGAAAAAAAAGGTGTCCCGCTGTTAACGGTCCCTGCCATCTGCCCTGCCATCTGCCCCTGCCATCTGCCCTGTCATCTGCCCTGTCATCTGCCCTGTCATCTGCCCTGCCATCTGCCCCTGCCATCTGCCCCTGCTATCTGCCTTGCCATCTGCCCTTGCCATCTGCCCCTGCCATCTGCCCCTGCCATCTGCCCCTGCCATCTGCCCCTGCCATCTGTCCCGCCATCTGTCCCCAGTGCCATCTGTCCCCAGTGCCATCTGTCCCCAGTGCCATCTGTCCCCACTGCCACGTATAAGTGCCATCTGTCATCAGTGCCACATAGTGCCATCTGTCATCAGTGCCATCTGTCATCAGTGCCATCTGTCATTAGTGCCACCTGTCATTAGTGCCACCTGTCATCAGTGCCACCTGTCATCAGTGTCATCAGTGCCATGTATCAGTGCCATCTGTCATTAGTGCCACCTGTCATTAGTGCCACCTGTCATCGGTGCCACGTATCAGTGCCACCTGTCATCAGTGTCATCAGTGCCACGTATCAGTGCCATCTGTCATCAGTGTCATCAGTGCCACGTATTAGTGCCATCTGTCATCAGGGCCACGTATTAGTGCCATCTGTCATCAGTGCCATGTATTAGTGCCATCTTTCATCAGTGCCACGTGTCATCAGTGCCACATATCAGTGCCATTTGTCATCAGCGCCACATGTCATCAGTGCCACATATCAGTGCCATTTGTCATCAGCGCCACATGTCATCAGTGCCACATATTAGTGCCATCTGTCAGTGCCACGTATTAGTGCCATCTGTCAGTGCCACGTATTAGTGCCATCTGTCATCAGTGCCACGTATTAGTGCCATCTGTCATCAGTGCCACATCAGTGTCAGTGCCACGTATCAGTGCCATCTGTCATCAGTGCCACGTATCAGTGCCATTTGTCATCAGTGCCACGTCAGTGTCACATGTCATTGTCCTGGTTCTCCAGTGCCTTCAAAAGTGTAATAGGTAGTCAACAAGTTAGATGTGTAATTTATGCTCCTAGAACACCTGATGGCACTCCATGCATGTTGGGGCTCTCTATGTGGCCAGGCTGCGAAAAAGTCCCACACATGTGGTATCGTAATACTCAGGAGGAGTAGCAGAATGTATTTTGGGGTGTCATTTGTGGTATATACATGTCATGTGAGAGAAATAACCTATTACAATGACAATTTTGTGGGGGAAAAAAAAAAAAAAAATCTTCATTTTGCAAAGAATTGTGGGAAAAAATGACAACATCAAAAACCTCACCATGCATCTTACTAAATACCTTGGAATGTCTACTTTCAAAAAAGGGGTCATTTGGGGGGTATTTGTACTGTCCTGACTTGTTCGGGTCGCAAGAAATGAGATAGGCCGTCAGTGCATCAGATGTGATCAATTTTTTATGATTTGCACCATAACTTGTAAACTCTCTAACTTTCACAAAGACCAAATAATATCCACTAATTTGGGTTATTTTTACCAAAGATATGTAGCAGTATAAATTGTGACCAAAATTTATGAAGCAAAATTACTAATTTGCAAAATTTTATCACAGAAACTAAGAAAAATGCTTTTTTTTTTCAAAATTTCCGGTCTTTTTTCATTTATAGCGCAAAAAATAAAAAACCCAGAGGTGATCAAATACCACCAAAAGAAAGCTCTATTTGTATGAAAAAAAGGACAAAAAATTCATTTGGGTACAGTATTGCATGACTGAGTAACTGTCATTCAAAGTGTGAGAGCGCTGAAAGCTGAAAATTGGTCTGGTCACGTGGTCACGAGGGGGGTTTAAGTGCCCAGTTGTCAAGTGGTTAAGTTAGATAGAGTAGGCAGGTTGAGTCAGTTAGCTGCAGTTACAGTATATATATATATATATATATATATATATATATATATATATACACACACAGTATATATATATATATATATATATATATATATATATATATATATATATATATATATATATATATATATACACACACATATATATACACACACACACACACACACACACACACACACACACACACTGTATTCAGTTTAGCTAGATCCTGTTCTTCTCTTCCTAATATACTGACAGGCAGGCATTTTTACAGTATTTCCAGTTACTGTACTGTGTACCCTGCACAGTTTCACCTACAGTATAGCTACCTGCAGTCAGGTGATTGTGTAGGCTCTGTGGCAGAGCGTTGCCCTGTCAGGGTCTAGAAGGAGGATGTGACCCAGAATTCTCAACCAGATGGGTTGAAGGGCTCCAGGGAGCATGTAACATGAAGAGGAAACTGGCCTTTCAGTTTCCTCAGTATTTTGTAAAGTCCACTTTGGGACCTGGAGCCCGGGGATTTCTGAGAGATCCTGGTGGGATGAAATCCCTAGTCCTGGGTCCTGATTTTGAGAACAGCCAGCATACTGATTGGTCAGGTGTGTGCTGGGCGTTTAGTAGTAACCTGGCCATGGTTCTGGGCTCCACCCGGCAGATAGGAAGTCTGAGTACCAGGAGTCAGGAGGGCTCCACGGGGGAGCCAGTGCAGCAAGAGGCTGTTAGCTGTGTGCACCAAGGTGGTCAGTGAAATAGTCTGTATGAGACAGACAAGGGCCTGGAGTGTAAGGCCAGAGCTGCAGTGCTACAAGTGAGAGTCATCTAGGCTGAATGTACTTTTGTTGATGAAAAGGAATGCTGAAACCCCTGCGAGGGAAACATATCTTTATTGAACTTTCTTTTAATAAAAATGGGCAAACAAAGCCCTTCAAAAGAAGAACCAGTGAGTGGCGGTGTCCTTCAAGCTCTACATTTGATGCTAATCCTTTACAGCTCACAGCCAAGTACTTGTGGGCAATCTGCTATCGGTACACCAATGTCAGATTGTACCAGGCAAATTTCCCTGCCCAAGCTGCTGCACCACAGAAAGAAATTTTCTCCCAGCCATCCACATGCCCAGCGGTTGAATGCTAGCTTGGCAAAATTGCTAGCACTTCAACTGCTACTTTTTCAGTTGGTAGAATCTGTGCCCTTCCGTGAGTTTGTGGAATGTGCGGTTCCTCAGTGGCAGGTTCCCAAATGCCACTTTTTCTCACGGACGGAAGGCGATTCTGGCTCTCTACCGGCATGTGGAAGGCAATGTCTTGGCCTCGCTGGACAGGGCAGTTAGTGGTAAGGTGCATATTACTGCTGACTCATGGTCCAGCAGGCATGGACAGGGACGTTACCTAAGTTCCACGGCACATTGGGTGACTCTGCTGGCAGCTGGAAAGGATGCAGGACAAGGTACAGTAGTGTTGGAGGTTGTTCCGCCACCACGCCTCCAAAATTCCACTACTGGTGATTCTGACACACCTCTCTCCACCCCCTCCTCTTCTTCCTCCATGGCCTCTTCCTGTGCTTTGTCCTCGGAACCAACGGTGCTCCGTAGGCGTTCAAGGGGCTATGCAAGTATGCAGGCCAAAAAATACCATGCGGTGCTTGAGCTGGTGTGCTTGGGGGACAGGAGCCACATTGGGGCAGAGATTCTGTCAGCTCTGCAGGGGCAGGTTCAGAGGTGGTTGACGCCACGCCAACTTAAGGCAAGAATGGTGGTTTGCGACAATGGCACCAACCTCCTCTCTGCCCTCCGACAGGGACAACTGACTCATGTGCCCTGTTTGGCTCACATCCTTAACTTGGTGGTGCAGCAGTCCTTGGGCAGGTACCCGGGCTTACAGGATGTCCTGAGGCAGGCCAGGAGAGTCTGTGTGCATTTCCGCCGGTCATATAATGCCAGTGCTCGGCTGGCAGACCTCCAAAAGGAATTTAACCTGCCCAAGAACTGCCTAATCTGTGACATGCCCACCAGGTGGAACTCAACATTGGCCATGCTGCAGCGGCTGCACACGCAGCGACTATGGCACCAGGACAGGGTCAGGGGAGCTTGGTTTTTCTTCCCCACACCAGTGGGCCATGATCCGGGATGCATGCACTGTCCTGTCACCATTTGAGGAGGCCACGAGGATGGTGAGCAGTGACAGTGCATGCATCAGTGACACTGTCCCCCTTGTCCACCTGTTGGAGCACATGCAGCGTGGAATAATGGACAGGGCACTTGAGGCAGAACAGAGGCAGGAAGAGGAGGACTTCCTTAGCTCTCAAGGCCCCCTTTATCCAGACAGTGTTCCTGCGTGCCCATCGATCACACAGGAAGAGGATGAGGAGGAGGATTGTGTTAGCATGGAGGTGGAGCCTGGCACTCAGCATCAGCAGCAGTCTTTAAGGCACTGGTTCTCAACCCTTCTAGTGCCGTGACCCCTTGATAAAATTTTCCAAGTTGTGGGGACCCCTAACAGTAAAATTATTTTCATAGCGCGGGTTGTCAGCACCCAAGGCAAGACAAGTAATTTGTGCCCCTAACCCACAGACATTTAGCGCTCCCTGAGTCCCTTCCACTCGTACACTACTAAAACCCCTTAATGGTACATTTTAGGATGTACCACTCCTTTCTTTTTCATCTCCTTTCTTTCCCTTTTATCCCTCTCTATCCTAATTTCTTGTTTTTTTTCCCCCATCCCTCTCTCTAGCTGTCTTGTTCTTTCTCTTATTCTTTCTCTCCCTTTTTCTTTGTTCCTCCCCCTCTTTTCCTCTCCCTTTGTTCCTACCTCTCTATTTTTATTCCTTCGCTTACTCCTTGGTTGGGGGAATGGGATGAGCGGCAGTGCTCGGGGAAGTTCTGATCAGCCAACTTAGGTGCTCTTGATCAAGGTCATCTGCTGATCTAAGAACTGTAGTGGGAACCTTTAATGGCAACTATAATCACAGGTAGTGCTACTCACTGTGTCTCCGACTTTGTGGTGTCTCGTAGCAGTGACACCCACAGTAGGTGACCGCGATATTGTGTCAATCTCGCCGCATTTCTCTGTGAGACACCTGCGAGCCCCATCACGGGAGCCAGCGCCGAGATGGCTCACTCATTTTCCTTTCCCGATGAGTGACAGGCAGTGCTGACAGCTGTCTGGTATGAATCCTGAGGGGGAACGCCGCACCAAATATTAAATGAAAAAAACGGTGTGGGTTCCCCCCAGGGGCATACCAGGCCCTTAGGTCTGGTATGGTTTGTAAGGGGAACTCCCTATGCCAAAAAATTGGCATGGGGTCCCCCCAAAATCCATACCAGACCCTTATCAGACCAACCCTGGCCGTTGGTTGTCGGGGTCTGCGGGCGGGGGGCTTATGGGAATCCGGGAGCCTCCTGTAATAAGGGGACCCCCAGATCCCAGGCCCCACCCTGTGTGAATGAGTATGGGATACATGGTACCCCTACCCATTCACCTAGGGAAAAGTGTCAATAAAAAAAACACAGTACACAGGTTTTAAGAGTAATTTATTAGGCAGCTCCGGGGTCTTCTTCTGACTTCGGGGGTGGGGGGGTCTCTTCCGACTTCTCCCGGTGTTCTGCCTCTTCTCCTTGGCCCCTCCGCTATCTTCTTCCAGCTCTTTTGCCAGTGAGGGGGCCGGTCTGCTGCCGCTGTCTTGTCACTTCTTCTCTTCTTCCGATGTTGACACAACGCTCTCTCCGGCTGGAATGCTTTGTGTGAGCTGTGGAGCCATTTATATAGGCGGTGACCCCGCCCCCTTGTGACGTCACGATCCCAGCATGCACAGGGACTCTGGCGTCATAAGGGGGCGTGACCCCAGAGTCCCTGCGCATGCTGGGACCGTGACGTCACTAGGGGGGGTCACCGCCTATATAAATGGCTCCGCAGCTCGCACAAAGCATTCCAGCCGGAGAGTGTCAACATCGGAAGAAGAGAAGAAGCGATGAGACAGCGGCGACGAGACAGCGGCAGCAGACCGGGCCCCTCGCTGGCAAAAGAGCTGGAATAAGATAGCGGAGGGGCCCATGAGTAGAGGCGGAACACCGGGAGAAGTTGGAAGAAACCCCCCACCCCCAAAGTCGGAAGAAGTCCCCAGAGCTGCCTAATAAATTACTCTTAAAACCTGTGTACTGTTTTTTTTTTTTTTTTTTTAATTGACACTTTTCCCTAGGTGAATGGGTAGGGGTACCATGTACCCCATACTCATTCACACAGGGTGGGAGGCTGGGATCTGGGGGTCCCCTTATGAAAGGGGGCTCCCGGATTTCGATAAGCCCCCCACCCGCAGACCCCGACAACCAATGGCCAGGGTTGTCAGGAAGAGGCCCTTGTCCTCATCAACATGGGGACAAGGAGCTTTGGGGTGGGGGGCCCGCAGGGTGCCCCCCTCCCCCAAGGCACCCACCCACCCCATGTTGAGGGCATGCGGCCTGGTATGGCTCAGGAGGGGGGGCGCTCGCTCATCCCCACCCCTTTCCTGGCCGGCTGGGCTGCGTGCTCCGATAAGGGTCTGGTATGGATTTTGGGGGGACCCCATGCCGATTTTTCAGCATAGGGGTTCCCCTTACAATCCATACCAGACTTAAGGGCCTGGTATGCCCCTGGGGGAACCCACGCCATTTTTTTCATAAAGAATTTGGCGTGGCGTTGCTGTCAGGACTGCCTGTCACTCATCGGGAAAGGAAAACAAAGTTTTAATTTCCCGATGAGTGAGCCAGCGCGACATGCACAGTACCCTGTCACCGAGAACCGAAACACAATCTCGCAGTCAGGTACTGTATGCCAAAATCAGTTGATAGGGTCTCCTCCAGCCCCTCCCACTTCACATTCCTCACCAGTCAGCTGACCTCTAGTCTCTGCCCCCATGCCATGAACTGAATGGACAGCTGCGAAGAGGCTGAGTGGGCGGCCCCGGGCTCCAGGAACAGCCCAGTGGCCCCTTGCAAATCATCATTCGACCCCTGAGGGGGTCCCGACCCCTAGGTTGAGAACCACTGCTTTAAGGGATCATTTAAAGTCCCAAGAAACCCATGGACTTGTACGTGGCTGGGAGGAGGTGGCTGCGGATCATGTCGTCCTTAGTGACCCAGAGGACTCCGGACCGAATGCCTCAGCAAACCTACGCTGCATGCCTCCCTGATCATGCAAAGCCTGCGGAAGGATCCTCTTATTCGTGGTATCAAGGAGAGGGATCAATACTGGCTGGCAACCCTCCTTGACCACGTTACAAGGATAAGGTTGCGGACATTATCTTGCCATTGCAGAGGGAGCAGAAGATGAAACATCTTCGGGAGGCCTTGCAGAAAGGTCTGTGCAACACGTTCCCAGAGACTGGGAGGTTACAAACTCCTGTTCCTGGACAACGTGTTGCTGAGGCTTCGGTCAGTCTAAGAAGGAGCGGTGGAGAAGGTGGCTGTCTGACCGATGCGTTCAGACAATTTTTTAGTCCGCAGCCCCAAGGTATGATCAGTTCCAGCAACCATTGCCAGCTTCTCTTTTACAAGCTGCAGGAATACCTAGGGTCAAGATCAGACTTGGACACCTTTCCCACTGAAAATCCTCTGGGTTACTGGGTCTTGAGGATGGATCACTGGCCAGAGCTTTCACAGTATGCAATTGAGCTAATGGCTTGTCCTGCATCCAGCATTTTTTCAGAACGCATTCAGTGCTGCTGGAGGCTTTGTAACCGATCACAGGGTGCATCTGTCCATTGACTCAGTCGATCGACTGACCTTCATAAAAATGAATCAGTCTTGGATCACAACCAGCTACCAAGCACCTGATGCTGATGTAACCGAATATTTTTTTTGAAATGTCAGATCCCTTCAAGACTGCCTATGCTGATGCTGAGTGACTATCCTGTTACGCTGAATGATTATCCTCTTCCTCTTCAATGATCATGCTGATAGCTTGTAAGAACATTTTTGGTTCTGGGCGCCGCCACCAGTGGCTAAGCCCCAATTTTTCAGCCCCTGCGGCGTGTAATTACAATTTTTGATGCAATACTTTGCAGCAGGGCTCGTTCCTGCACTCCAACTAGAGTATCTGTGAGGGGTTGCAGTGTTGTGGCACCAGTGCCTAAGGCCAAATTTTTCGGCCCCTGTATAACTGGGACATGTAATTACAATTCTTGATCTAATATTTCACAGCAGGGCCCGTTTCTGTGCCCACCAAGAGCGAGTGAGGACTTACAGTGTTGTGGCACCAGCACCACCAAAGGCCCAATTTTTTTGCCCCCGTTCAACAGGTGCATGTAATTACAATTCTTGATCTAATATTTCACAGCAGGGCCCTGTGAGGGCTTACAGTGTTGTGGCAACAACAACACCTAAGGCCCAAATTTCTGAGTATATAGGGCAGGACCCTACTTTCAAACATCCAACTTACAAACGACTCCTACTTGCAAACGCAAGGAGACAACAGGAAGTGAGATGAAATCTACCCCTAGGAAGGGAAATCCTCTCCTGTAAGAGTTAATATGGGAAAAATGTTTCTCCATTCCACTGATGCTTTTTCACCAATCCTTGTTTCACTAAAACCCCCAAATTTTCAAAAAACATTTGTCATTGGGACAGAAAGTGAGGTGAAATCTTCTGAAGAGGCGCTCAGACAGCAAAACAAATGTCACAGGGGTGATAACCCTTCCCTATGTTTTCCAAAAAGCTTAAAATAGATTTTTTGGCTGGAGCTAAACACGTTAAAAATGTACCAGTTCAAAATTACAAACAGATTCTACTTAACAACAAACCTACAGTCCCTGTCTTGTTTGCACCGCCTGTATACTGCTGTTCAGAGTATATAGGGCCTGGTGGCCCCACGCCTTTCCTTTTTTAATTTGGGTGTGGGGTTCCCCTTAATATCCATACAAGACCCAAAGGGCCTGGTAATAGACTGGGGGGTACCCATGCCGTTTGTCTCACTGATTTTCATTCAAATTGCCAGGACCCGACATTACATTAAAGCCGCAAGCAGTTTTAAATGACTTTTATTCCTTTAAAAATGTAATTTTGTGCAGGGACTGTTCTAAGCATGGGAAACACGCGCCACTTTACAGGCATACTATAGACACCCCCCCAGGTACGATATTTAAAGAAATATTCCACTTTTTTTTGTTTTACTTTAAGCATCATTAAAATCACTGCTCCCGCAAAAACGTCCGTTTTTAAAACTTTTTTTGCATTGATATATGTCCCCTGGGGCAGGACCCAGGTCCCCAAACCATTTTTAGGACAATACCATGCAAATTAGCCTTTAAAATTAGCACGTTTGATTTTGAACGTTCGAGTCCCATAGACGTCAATAGGGTTCTAACGTTCGTGCAAATTTTCGGTCCATTCGCAGGTTCTGGTGCGAACCGAACCGGGGGGTGTTCTGCTCATCCCTAGTGGGGAACTGTGTCAAATGCTTTCGTAAAATCCAAGTATACCACAGCTACCCCTCTGTCCAAGTATGCCATGTCCACAGCCACTAATAATAGTAACATAAAATGTATGTAAGTGTCAGCATTCCATAAAGGAAAAAACAGGTAACACCGCTCCAGGTGATGGTAATGTTCTCCTTAACCACTTGCCGACCGCCTCACTTCTATATACGGGAGCAGAATGGCACGGGCAGGCAAAGTCACGTACCTGATACGTGATGCCTTCCCGCAGGCGGGAGAGGTCGAGAGGGCGATGAGAGGTCAGGGGGAGGCCATCTATTGATGGCCACCCCCTCCCGATCGCTCCCAGCAAATCAAATACTTCCTCTCCCTCTGTAATGTAAACAGAGGGAGAGGAAGTGATATCATCTCTCCTCGAGCTGGTCTTTTTGATCCGGCGCCGAGGAGAGAAGACATCCAAGTAAGTTGCACCAACACTACACTTCCAGTAGAACACGCAGGCACACTTTTCGCCCCCCGATCACCCCCCTGTACCCCCTGTCACCAATAGCAGTTTTTTTTTTTTTGCATTGGTGTCAGTTTGTGACAGTTATAAGTGTTAGGGCAGTTAGGTTAGCCCCCTTTAGGTCCAGGGTACCCCCCTAACAAAGGTTAACCCCGTGATCACCCCCCGTCACCAGTGTCGCTAAGCGATCGTTTTTCTGATCGCTGTATTAGTGACACAGGTGACGCTAGTTAGGGAGGTAAGTATATAGGTTCGATGTCAGTGTTTTAGAGCGACAGGGACCCCCATATACTACCTGCTAAAGGTTTTAACCCCCTGATTGCCCCCTAGTTAACCCTTTCACCAGCGATCACCGTATCACTGTTACGGGTGACGCTGGTTAGTTAGTTTATTTTTTTATAGTTTATTATAGTTTTAGGGCACCCGCCGTTTATTACCTTATAAAGGTTTAACCCCCTAATTGCCCGGCGGTGATATAAGTTACGTTTTTAGGGTCAGATAAGGTCTGCATCGCCCCAGGCAGCGTCAGGTTAGCGCCAGTACCGCTAAAACCCACGCACGCAGCATACACCTCCCTTAGTGCTATAGTATCTGAACGGATCGATATCTGATCTGATCAGATCTATACTCTCCAGCAGTTTAGGGTTCCCTGAAAGGCAGTGTTAGCGGGATCAGCCCAGATACCTGCTAGCACCTGCATTTTGCTCCTCGGCCCAGCCCAGCCCACCCAAGTGCAGTATCAATCGATAACTGTCACTTACAAAACACTAAGCACACATAACTGCAGCGTTCACAGAGTCAGGCCTGATCCCTGCGATCGCTAACAGTTTTTTGGTAGCGTTTTGAATCAGTCGCTAACAGTCAGGAGCTTTTTTGCCTGTGAGTCTCACTAGTGTACCCCTAAATTTAGAGCCCAAAATGGCAAATTGAAGGTACACTAGTGAAGAGGCCTACACGTTTCTGAGCATGACAGATAGTGAAGAGGAAGTCACTCATCTGTCAGATTCAGGCACAGAATACGATCCTGTAGAGGACAGCGGCTCCATGACAGATAGCTCTGACAACGGAGTTGTGGTCCCTGCTAAGGTCAGGCGTACCAGACCCCGAACTTCTTCTGTCCTTGAAGTGCAAGAACCGCAGGGCTCTCGTATGGAGCAGAGAAGTACTAGTGCCGCTATTCCTTCTGGTGAACTGGCAAGCACCAGCGGCCTAGTACACCCTGGTCGTACATCCAGCACTGCAGTAACACTTGGTGACGTGGCGAGTCCCATAAGTGCAGTTCAAGCTGGCGAGGTGGCAAGCACAAGTAGTGTCCCGCTGCCACCAAAAAGATGAACACAGGCCCGTCATGCCCATAGTGCCCTTCCTGCTGCATTCGCCAATCCGAATTGGGAACCCACCACTTCTGCAGCACCCGTACTTCCCCCTTTCACTGGCCAACCCGGAATTCAGGTGGAAACAGTTGACTTTATGCCACTGGATTTTTATTCGCTGTTTTTCACCGAAGATCTCTATAGATCTATTGTGGACCAAAGCAATTTATACGCTGGTCAACACATCGCCACTAATCCCCAGTCCTCCCTTGCCAGAGATTGGAAACCAATTATGGTTTCTGAATTTAAGATCTTTCTGGGCCTTTCCCTCCTCATGGGCTTGAATAAAAAGAGTGAGTTGCGGTCATATTGGTCCACTGACCCAATTTACCATTCGCCCTTGTTCTCTGCTTCCATGGCCAGGGCACGATACGAGCAGATTTTGCGGTTCATGCACTTCAATGACAATGAACTCTGTCGTCCTCATGGAGACCCTGGATACTATCGGCTCTACAAAATTCGGCCCCTCGTAGACCACTTCAACCAACGTTTTGCAGACTTGTTTACTCCCCATCAAGTTGTCTGCGTTGATGAGTCCCTGGTTAAGTTTTCTGGCCGCTTGTCATTCAAACAGTACCTTCCCAGCAAGCGTGCCAGATACGGGGTCAAGATGTATAAGCTCTGTGACAGGGCCATGGTTTACGAGGGCAAAGATAGTCACATAGAGCCGACAAACTGCCCTGACTACATAGGAAGCGCTGGCAAGATAGTGTGGGACTTGGTGTCACGCTTATTCGGAAAGGGGTACCACTTGTACGTGGACAATTATTACACGAGCGTGCCACTTTTTAGCCACCTTTTTGATCATCAGATTGGAGCATGTGGCACCGTGCGACCTAATCGCCGGGGCTTTCCCCAGCGGCTTGTAGATTCCCGTCTTAGGCTGGGGGAGAGAGCCTGCTTGCAGTGTAATAACTTGCTCGCTATGAAGTTATTACCTCCCTTCATGCAGACACGACGGTCCAAATTCCTACGGCGACTGGTGTTGTGGAGAAACCCCTCTGTGTCCATGTATATAACCTTAATATGGGAGGGGTGGACCTCAACGACCAGTTGTTGGCACCGTACCTAATTGCCCGTAAGGCCAGACGCTGGTACAAAAAAGTGTCTGTTTATTTATTTCAATTGGCTTTGCTGAACGCTCATGTGCTATACAGAGCTTCAGGACGGACTGGATCCTTCCTTAAATTCCAGGAAGAGATCGTCAGAGCCCTTCTGTATCCAGACGGTGCTCCACTTGACCTTCCCCAACCAAATGCAGTAAGCCGGCTGCATGAGAGGCATTTTCTTTATGCCCTCCCGAGTACCCCTACCCAACGAACCCCCCAAAAAAGATGTCGTGTCTGCAGCAAGCGCGGATTTAGGCGCGACACCCGGTATTATTGTCCCCTCTGTCCTGGCAATCCTGGTCTTTGCATTGGTGAATGTTTTGAATGCTACCATACATTAGTGGAGTATTAGCGTAGGGTACAGCACTGCACAGACTAGGACACACTTTCACAGGGTCTCCCAAGATGCCATCGCATTTTGAGAGACCCAAACCTGGTACCAGTTAAAAAAGTTAAAGTTACAAAAAAAAGTGTAAAAAAAACAAAAAAAAAAAAGTAAAAAAAAAGAAAAAAAATATAAAATAAAAAAAACAAAAATAGTTGTTGTTTTATTGTTCTCTCTATTCTCTCTCTATTGTTCTGCAATCTATACTGCAATGTTTTATTGTTATGTTTTTATCATGTTTGCTTTATAGGTATGCAATTTTTTTATACTTTGTTTTTTTATTGTTAACCACTTTTTCGTTTTCAGGTATACCATTCAGCTGCAGAGTGGATTTATTTATCTTGACAGCAACAGCGTTTGCTCCCACGATACATAAAGCCGTGACTCCAGCGCTGTCGGAGGTGATTTCACCACCACAGTTACATACTTCAGCATATATGCCGAAGCGTGGGGGCAGCAGTGGGTGGAGGAGCGATTTGCTCCTGCCTTTTGCGGGAGGATGCCCCCATGCTTCGGCATATATATACGGTGCATGTATGCCCATCATTAGAAGTGGGTGGATGAAGGGAGGTATTCTAATGGTGGGCATACCCACCGATCAATATCTTTTTTTCGTTCAGCCCACAGGCTGCATGAAAAAAAAGTTTACAATGTATGCCCAACAAGGACCAGCAACGTACTGGTATGTTGCTGGACTTTGAGTGGTTATACCAGAATGATGCCTGCAGGTTTAGGTATCATCTTGGTATCATTCTTTTCAGCCAGCGGTCGGCTTTCATGTAAAAGCATTACTAGCGGCTAATTAGCCTCTAGACTGCTTTTACAAGCAGTGGGAGGGAATGCCCCCCCACCGTCTTCCATGTTTTTCTCTGGCTCTCCTGTCCCAACAGGGAACCTGAGAATGCAGCCGGTGATTCAGCCAGCTGACCATAGAGCTGATCAGAGACCAGAATGGCTCCAAACATCTCTATGGCCTAAGAAACCGGAAGCTACGAGTATTTTATGACTTAGATTTCGCCGGATGTAAACAGCGCAATTGGGAAATTGGGAAAGCATTTTATCACACCGATCTTAGTGTGGTCAGATGCTTTGAGGGCAGAGGAGAGATCTAGGGTCTAATAGACCCCAATTTTTTTCTAAAAAGAGTACCTGTCACTACCTATTTCTATCATAGGGGATATTTACATTCCCTGAGATAACAATAAAAATTATTAAAAAAAAAATAAAAATGAAAAAGAACAGTTTAAAAATAAGATAAAAAAGCAAAAAAATAATAAAGAAAAAAAAAAAAAAAAAAAAGCACCCCTGTCCCCCCCTGCTCTCGCACAAAGGCGAACACAAGCGTCGGTCTGGCGTCAAATGTAAACAGCAATTGCACCATGCATGTGAGGTATCACCGCGAAGGTCAGATCGAGGGCAGTAATTTTAGCAGTAGACCTCCTCTGTAAATCTAAAGTGGTAACCTGTAAAGGCTTTTAAAGGCTTTTAAAAATGTATTTAGTTTGTCGCCACTGCACGTTTGTGCGCAATTTTAAAGCATGTCATGTTTGGTGTCCATGTACTCGGCCCAAGATCATCTTTTTTATTTCATCAAACATTTGGGCAATATAGTGTGTTTTAGTGTATTAAAATTTAAAAAAGTGTGTTTTTTCCCCCAAAAAATGCGTTTGAAAAATCGCTGCGCAAATACTGTGTGAAAAAAAAATGAAACACCCACCATTTTAATCTGTAGGGCATTTGCTTTAAAAAATATATAATGTTTGTTGGTTCAAAGTAATTTTTTTGCAAAAAAAAACATTTTTTTTCATGTACACAAAAAGTGTCAGAAAGGGCTTTGTCTTCAAGTGGTTAGAAGAGTGGGTGATGTGTGACATAAGCTTCTAAATGTTGTGCATAAAATGCCAGGACAGTTCAAACCCCCCCAAAATTACCCCATTTTGGAAAGTAGACACCCCAAGCTATTTGCTGAGAGGCATGTTGAGTCCATTTGGGGGGGGGGTTGTGCCATCTTGGCATTTTATGGCCTTCAAAACTGTGATAGGTAGTGAGGAGTGAAATCAAAAATTTATGCCCTTAGAAATCCTGAAGGCGGTGCTTGGTTTTCGTGGCCCCGTAAGCGGCTAGGCTCCCAAAAAGTCACACACATGTGGTATCCCCGTACTCAGGAGAAGCAGCAGAATGTATTTTGGGGTGCAATTCCACATATTCCCATGGCCTGTGTGAGCAATATATCATTTAGTGACAACTTTTTGTAAATTTTTTAATTTTTTTCATTTTTTTGTCATTATTCAATCACTTTGGACAAAAAAAAATAAATATTAAATGGGTTCAACATGCCTCTCAGCAATTTCCTTGGGGTGTCTATTTTCCAAAATGGGGTCATTTGGGGGGGTTTTGTACTGCCCTGCCATTTTAGCACCTCAAGAAATGACATAGGCAGTCATAAACTAAAAGCTGTGTAAACTCCAGAAAATGTACCCTAGTTTGTAGACGCTATAACTTTTGCGCAAACCAATAAATATACGCTTATTGACTTTTTTTTACCAAAGACATGTGGCCGAATACATTTTGGCCTAAATGTATGACTAAAATTGAGTTTATTGGATTTTTTTTATAACAAAATGAAGAAAATATAATTTTTTTTCAAAATTTTCGGTCTTTTTCCGTTAATAGCGCAAAAAATAAAAATGGCAGAGGTGATCAAATACCATCAAAAGAAAGCTCTATTTGTGGGAAGAAAAGGATGCAAATTTTGTTTGGTACAGAATTGCATGACCGCGCAATTAGCAGTTAAAGCGACGCAGTGCCAAATTGTAAAAAGTGCTCTGGTCAGGAAGGGGGTAAATCCTTCCGGGGCTGAAGTGGTTAATAATCAGGTGCTGGTCCAGTCTGTGATCTGGTTGAATGATTCAAAAGGCAAAAGCGAATGACTGCACTCCAAGAATAAGGAAGACATTTTATTGTATTAAAAGCATCCAACATCGAAAATGTTTACAGAGGGGAGCATGGTTGATACTTCTTTGATTCTTCGTTGATATTTCTTTGCTTAGTCATAACCCTTAAGCACTAGCAAACAACACCTTATATATTCTTAATAGGGATGAGCTTAGTGTTGTCGTTCGCCGAATTACGAACGTTATGGGCCATTTGCACCAAATTTGAGTGGTGCATCACGGCCCATAATTCACTGCAGCATCGCAGTGCATTGCTGGCTGATGATTTGCCAAGCATGCACTATGACCCACATGCTTGGCCAATCACAGCGCTGTGTGTACAGAGAGCCATAATTGGCCAAAGCCAAGGAGGTTTTGGCCAATTATGGCTCAGGGGGTTTAGTACACACCCCACACCCCTGCACGTCGGCCCTGTGTAGTGTGTTGTGGCGGAAACTGGAGAGTAGGGATGAGCCGAACACCCCCCTGTTCGGTTCGCACCAGAACATGCGAACAGGAAAAAAGTTCATTCGAACACGTGAAGACCGTTAAAGTCTATGGGACACAAACATGAATAATCAAAAGTGCTCATTTTAAAGGCTAATATGCAAGTTATTGTCATAAAAAGTGTTTGGGGACCTGGGTCCTGCCCCAGGGGACATGGATCAATGCAAAAAAAAGTTTTAAAAACGGCCGTTTTTTCAGGAGCAGTGATTTTAATAATGCTTAAAGTCAAACAATAAAAGTGTAATATCCCTTTAAATTTCGTACCTGGGGGGTGTCTATAGTATGCCTGTAAAGGGGCGCATGTTTCCCGTGTTTAGAACAGTCTGACAGCAAAATGACATTTAGAAGGAAAAATACATTTAAAACTACCCGCGGCTATTGCATTGCCGACAATACACATAGAAGTTCATTGATAAAAACGGCATGGGAATTCCCCACAGGGAAACCCCGAACCAAAATTTAAAAAAAAAAATGACGTGGGAGTCCCTCTAAATTCCATACCAGGCCCTTCAGGTCTGGTATGGTTATTAAGGGGAACCCCGGCCAAAATTAAAAAAACACAACAACGTGGGGTTCCCCCTAAATTCCATACCAGACCCTTATCCGAGCACGCAACCTGGCAGGCCGCAGGAAAAGAGGGGGGATGAGAGTGCGGCCCCCCCTCCTGAACCGTACCAGGCCACATGCCCTCAACATTGGGAGGGTGCTTTGGGGTAGCCCCCCAAAACACCTTGTCCCCATGTTGATGAGGACAAGGGCCTCATCCCCACAACCCTGGCCGGTGGTTGTGGGGGTCTGCGGGCGGGGGGCTTATCGGAATCTGGAAGCCCCCTTTAACAAGGGGACCCCCAGATCCTGCCCCCCCTCTGTGTGAAATGGTAAGGGGGTACTTACCCCTACCATTTCACTAAAAAACTGTCAAATATTTTAAAAATGACAAGAGACAGTTTTTGACAATTCCTTTATTTAAATGCTTCTTCTTTCTTCTATCTTCCTTCATCTTCTTCTGGTTCTTCTGGCTCTTCTGGTTCTTCCTCCGGTGTTCTCGTCCAGCATCTCCTCCGTGGCGTCTTCTATCTTCTTCTCCTCGGGCCGCTCTGCACCCATGGCATGGGGGGAGGCTCCCGCTCTTCTCTTCATCTTCTTCTTCATCCTCTTCTCTTCTTCCTTCTTCTCTTCTTCTCTACTTCATTTTCTTCTCCGGGCCGCTCCGCATCCATGCTGGCATGGAGGGAGGCTCCCGCTGTGTGATGGCGACTCCTCGTCTGACAGTTCTTAAATAACGGGGGGCGGTGCCACCCGGTGACCCCGCCCTCTCTGATGCATGGGACATGACGGGACTTCCCTGTGGCATTCCCCGTGACGTCACAGGGAAGTCCCGTCAAGTCACCGTGTGTCAGAGGGGGGCGGGGTCACCGGGTGGCAACGCCCCCCGTTATTTAAGAACCGTCAGATGAGGAGTCGCCATCACACAGCGGGAGCCTCCCTCCATGCCAGCATGGGTGCGGAGTGGCCCGGAGAAGAAAATGAAGAAGAGAAGAAGAGAAGAAGGAAGAAGAGAAGAGGATGAAGAAGAAGATGAAGAGAAGAGCGGGAGCCTCCCCCCATGCCATGGGTGCGGATGCGCCCGAGGAGAAGAAGATGCCGCGGAGGAGATGCTGGACGAGAACGCCAGAGGAAGAACCAGAAGAGCCAGAAGAACCAGAAGAAGAAGATGAAGGAAGATAGAAGAAAGAAGAGGCATTTAAATAAAGGAATTGTCAAAAACTGTCTCTTGTCATTTTTAACATTTTTGACAGTTTTTTAGTGAAATGGTAGGGGTAAGTACCCCCTTACCATTTCACACAGAGGGGGGGCCGGGATCTGGGGGTCCCCTTGTTAAAGGGGGCTTCCAGATTCTGATAAGCCCCCCGCCCGCAGACCCCCACAACCACTGGCCAGGGTTGTGGGGATGAGGCCCTTGTCCTCATCAACATGGGCACAAGGTGTTTTGGGGGGTCACCCCAAAGCACCCTCCAAATGTTGAGGGCATGTGGCCTGGTACGGTTCATGAGGGGGGGCGCACTCTCTTCCCCCCCTCTTTTCCTGCGGCCTGCCAGGTTGCGTGCTCAGATAAGGGTCTGGTATGGATTCTGGGGGGGACCCCACAACGGTTTTTTTTTTTGCGCGGGGTTCCTCTTAAAATCCATACCAGACCTGAAGGGTCTGGTATGGAATTTAGGGGGAACCCCACGTCATTTTTTTTTAAATTTTGGCCGGGGTTCCCCTTAATATCCATACCAGACCTGAAGGGCCTGGTATGGAATTTAGGTGGACTCCCACATCAATTTTTTTTTTAATTTTGGTTCGGGGTTTCCCTGTGGGGAATTCCCATGCCGTTTTTATCAATGAACTTCTATGTGTATTGTCGGCAATGCAATAGCCGCGGGTAGTTTTAAATGGGTTTTTTCCTTCAAAATGTCATTTTGCTGTCAGACTGTTCTAAACACGGTAAACATGCGCCCCTTTACAGGCATACTATAGACACCCCCCAGGTACGAAATTTAAAGGGATATTACACTTTTATTGTTTGACTTTAAGCATTATTAAAATCACTGCTCCTGAAAAAACGGCGTTTTTTAAAACTTTTTTTTGCATTGATCCATGTCCCCTGGGGCAGGGCCCGGATCCCCAAACACTTTTTATGACAATAACTTGCATATAAGCCTTTAAAATTAGCACTTTTGATTATTCATGTTCGTGTCCCATAGACTTTAACGGTGTTCGCGTGTTAGAGCGAACTTTTTTCCTGCTCGCATGTTCTGGTGCGAACCGAACAGGGGGGTGTTCGGCTCATCCCTAATTGGCAAGCGTACCTAAAAGACCCACACCAAAGAACAAAGAGGACCTCTCATTGCTCCTCATCAGCTGGGATCTCCAACCCCACTATAGAATTGTAGAATTAGGTGTGTCACAGCCAAGTACTTGTGGGCAATCTGCTATCGGTACACCAACATCAGATTGTACCAGGCAAATTTCCCTGTCCCAGCTGCTGCACCGCAGAAAGAAGTTTGCTCCCAGCCATCCACAGTTGAATGCTAGCTTGGCAAAATTGCTAGCACTTCAACTGCTACCTTTTCAGTTGGTAGACTCTGCCCCCTTCCGTGAGTTTGTGGAATGTGAATACAAAGTTGCTTATGAATGGCTGAGCACCCCTTAGCAATCATTCTGACTCAATTTTGTCCAATGTGTGAAACATGGTGTCCATATCTCACAGACAGACTGAACTGCTGTTTATTCTATGTACCTTGTTTATATAGTGCTTCCAGCGGGTGCATCTGTTAGTGTATGAAATGGTTTGATTGGACCAGCTTGGCTCAAATCAGCTAGTTAAGGTGAAAGAAAAGCTAGAGATCAGCTTTAAAAGGTTAAAGTGGAGTTCCACCCAAAAGTGAAACTTCCACTCATTGTACTCCTCCCCCCTCCAGTGCCACATTTGGCACCTTTCGGGGGGACGGGGGACAGCATACCTATCTTTCACAGGTATGGTTTCCCCACTTCCAGGAGCCTTAGCATGGATATTGATGTCATGGCTGGGGCTCCCTCCTCCTCCCACGGCGACCGGGCCAGTAGGAGAAAGGAGTGGAGCCTTGAGCATGCGCAGTAGGGTTCCCAGCGTGAAGCCAAAAGACTACACTGCCGGGTTCCCTAACTCGCAATGGAGGCGGATTTAACCCGACAGCTGATGGAAACATCAGCTGTGGTGCCGACATCGCTGGACTCCAGGACAGGCAAGTGTCCAATTATTAAAAGTCAGCAGCTGTAGTATGTGTGCAGTATGTGTGTAGTATGTGTGCAGTATGTGTACAGTATGTGTACAGTATGTGTACAGTATGTGTGCAGTATGTGTGCAGTATGTGTGCAGTATGTGTGCAGTATGTGTGTAGTATGTGTGTAGTATGTGTGTAGTATGTGCAGCTGCTGGCTTTTAATTTTTGCAGTCAAAAAAGCAAGCCAAGCAGGCTTGTAAAGAGGCTTCAATATGGAACTCACAGAGGCATAGATACAAAGTTTATTCATAGAAAAGAGACACAATTTCAATAATGTATGGCTATTAGCCACAATAACACTTTTATTGTGACAACGTTGTCATGATTTTTTAATATTGGTGAAGGTTTTACTGTTATTGTGGCTAATAGCCATACAATATTGGAATTGTGTCTCTTTTCTATGAATAAACTTTGTATCTATGCCGCTGTGAGTTCCATATTGAAGCCCCTTTACAAGCCTGCTTGACTTGTTTTATTTTCTTTGCATATTCTATTTGGCTTTGGGAACCCCAACCTACTAAGTTGAGTCGGTAAAATAAATCCCATCTAAACTTTCAGTGTTGATATTTTCCCTATTTTATCATGTCATTTTAAAGGTTAAGTTCACCTTTTCTAGAGAATAGTCTATGCTGTCATGGGCTTCAGTACATATTAAAAGGCCTTGCAGCTTTGTAAAACATTTATTATAATTATTGTCCTTCCTGTAGGCCATTTGGATCCCTCCAGAAACCGGGCTGAATACCTTCCAATTAGTAAACCCCACGTCCTGGCTTGTTGCTGGGATGCAAAAACTGTTGGATTTGCTCCTGTAATGCTATTATTCTAATAATTTTCACATCCTAACATAGCAGGATGTGGGGGTTACTAACTGGGAGTTTTTCAGTGAAACCTCTGGGGGGACCCCAATAGCTTATAGACATGACAATAAGGTTCATGAACATTTTATAAAGGTGCACAGTTTTATAATAAATACTGGGATCCCATGACTGCATAGACTATTTTCTGGAAAAGGGGAACTTAGCCCACTACAGAGAAATGGGGGGGGGGGTAATGTGGTCACATGGTTTACAGTCCACAAAAAAAGACATTAGTAGAAATGACACATTCCAAACTGATAAGGAGGATTTGTATGGTAATATATACAAGAGCAAACCTACCAAAGAGAAAGATAGATCAATAATAGTGGAGAGGAGTGCTATAAATATGTACTGTGTTTATCACTGATAATGGAGTTACATTTGGGATAATTAGTATCAATCATTATTTTATCACATTGTTGTCTGTAAACACAAAGTCCTGTTACCTGTCTGTGTGATCTCACCCAGAACGGCCAATAAATTAGGATGACGATGATCTTTCTGTAGTGCATAGAGACATTTCCAGAGTCCAATCACAGCTTCTCTTCCCTGATCCCGAATATCTTGTAACAAGGTGTGAGAGAAGGAAGACGGGTCTTTTTCCATTGATCGGTATTTCTGGAAAATAGATCTTATTATTGTTCCATATCTGCAGGTAAAATATAACTTCAATTTTTTAGTTAAATACATAAAAATCATTCTGGGTGCTTTGAACACTCCATTCAGAAAAGAAAACATTGTCACCAGGAAGTTATACTGAGTGCTGCTGACACATGCCTGAACTCTGCCTGACTTTTGTGTGCTTTTGCTTTTAGTAATATGTCACTACCAGAGCTGCAGGCAAGAGAGAGACAACAAATCTGATTTGTACTATTAACCATGGGTTCAATCTTTACAACTTTGGCATCCACTGCAGACACTCCCACTGTCAGCCTGATCTAAAATATCAGTTGGTGTGCAGGGGATGATAGGAATTTAAAATAAAAGAGATTTGTAGAATTTCACACAAGACATTTAAAAAAAATGACTTTGATTGTTTTTCAATAAGTGGTCTAATGAGAACTTTTACGGTTTATCTGTTTAGTGCTCTTCTTGAAGAATATTACTCTGAAGTACAGACTATGAAGCACATGATTTGTTTCCTCCAGTGGTTCTTCAGATGTCTAATTTTTTCACTTTTATACTGCAACTCTAATTCATGTTACTGCTGTTCACTTCTGAGACCCCCCTGTACATCAGAACTATACCTCTCCACAGTGGCAGCTGGTGCTCAATTTTTTTGGGGGAGCGCAAACATAGCCCCAACCAACAACACCCCCCCCTTCGCCGCCACTCACCCTTGATATGGCCTACAGACAAACAGATTGATAGGCAGATAGGTACACAGACAGACAGATCGATAGGCAGACAGATGGACAGATCGATAGGTACACAGATCGATAGGCAGACAGATGGACAGATCGATAGGTACACAGATCGATAGGTAGACAGACAGATCAGTACACAGAAAGGATAGATAGATAGATAGATAGATAGATAGATAGATAGATAGATAGATAGATAGATAGATAGATAGATAGATAGATAGATAGACCTGGTGAAGGTGAGGATATGCTGTATATGATGGCTGTAGCAGGACACAGTGCTGGGACCCCTCATGGTACACATATAAATGCTCCTGCAGATTGCTGGGTGAATGGAGGTTAACTCCGAGCACAGAAGAAGCAGGGCACCCCCTCCCCCTCCTCCCTCAACCGTCCGATCACAGATCATCATCACAGGATGGGAACATTACACAAGGAATTACAGGGAACATTACAAGGTATGTGGAGGGACAGACACTGACAGTGTCAGATCACATTACCTTGATTCTTGCTTCATGGAGCCGACTTCTCACTGGCATAGAAACTGAAAGTAATGCCGCGTACACACGGTCGGACTTTTCGTCTACAAAAGTCCGACAGCCTGTCCGACAGACTTCCTGCGGACTTTCGGCGGACTTGCAGCAGACTTTCTAACGAACGGACTTGCCTACACACGACCACACAAAAGTCCGACGGATTCGTACGTGATGACGTACACCGGACTAAAATAAGGAAGTTCATAGCCAGTAGCCAATAGCTGCCCTAGCATGGGTTTTTGTCCGTCGGACTAGCACACAGACGAGCGGATTTCGGGGTCCGTCGTAGTTACGACGTAAAGATTTGAAGCATGTTTCAAATCTAAAGTCCGTCGGATTTGAGGCTGAAAAAGTCTGCTGAAAGTCCGGAGAAGCCCACACACGATCGGATTACCAGCCAGCTTTAGTCCGTCGGCGTCCGTTGGACTTTTGTAGACGAAAAGTCCGACCGTGTGTACGCGGCATAAGAGTGACACAGCTGTCCGGGCTAAAGCACAGCTCAAGTCCTACAGCGGTGCTAATGGTCAGATAGGCAGACAGAAGTCTGAACCAATGAGAGTGGAGAGGCACTTAGCTTTGCGCCACAAAGCAACACAAAACTCAGCAAATGTAGCGTCTCGCCTGTTGTCTTATCGGATAAACAAAACATTCAGATTGACATAAAACAAAACAGAGATTGTTGATCATAGACAGTAGCAGAAAAAACAAAAGGGTATTTCCAGTAACATATATGTAGCGCACTACCCCCTTGGGGGCTACTAAGTTTTAGTTCTTTACCTTTGCCAATCGCTCCACTTCCAATCTCCCATGCACCCACATAACACCAAATAGTCAAAGTTACACTTTAAGTTTCTTTATTTGGGATTAAATCCTTGGGATCTCCAATGAAGTATATGAGATGTCCCATGAGGCCCCGTATCGTTTCTGGGCAGTTGTTTTAATACTTTCTTGGTTCCTTTCCTTTTTTATGTAATGCAGCACTCCCTGAATCCCACAGGTGAACATCACTCTGAATAATGTCTCCTGTAATGATTTCCCACTGCAGCTTATTGCTTCTTCTTTAAGATATCTGTCTGAAGATTTACTACTCTGAATAGCTCCTCCACTTAACTCAATATGCTTCCTTCGGGGTATTGGTTCTTTAAGGTCAACACCTACACCACTTTCCTTATGACCCGCATACCAACATCCTTTAGGTACTTGAACATATTAGAAATTGTGGTCCTTGAATTTGCAATATAAGTTACTCTCTCGGCTCCTCTGGGTTTGCACTCCCTTTGCTCTCTCTCCCAATCAACAGTCCATGTTCTACTCACAGAAAGTCGATCACCCAGGTTTTCATCTGCCACTTTGCTCCTACTTCCTCCTTTTCTTGACTGACACCTCCCCGCATGGGAGCATCCGGTGGTTCCTTGTTGACTACATGCTGACTCCTTATCCAGGGCCTAGGCTCTCGGCCCCTCTGGATTCTCCTCCGGCACCAGGGCTCCGGGATCTCTGAACTCCGGGGCTGCTGGGCCTAACTTGTGGACTCTGAATCCTGAACTGAATCTGCGAACCCCTCCCAGAGCATGTGACCCCCTTTTATGTGAGACCTCCTCTTGACCAAAGAAATTAACCATTGGTCAATCCTCTCACATGGGTTTCCTGCCACTCAGGTCTCAGCCCATTCTCTCTCTCCAGCAAAGTCCACCGTCAAGCAGAGAAGGTTTTTCCTGAGCCCAAATGTAGGCAGCCACACCCCCTTCTATTCGGACACTTCCAACCCTGAATTACCATCCTGGCCTAGCAAAGAACACAGGCCTAGACAATTTTACCTGTCTCTATATCCTACTCTATCAAAAAAATACCATAAAGCACCTACCTAACGGTAGAGGGCGCTACATATATAACATACAGAATGCACTGTAACAAAAAGTGAACATATGGCTTGGACATGTAAAGGAAAATTGCAGACAGAAAGGACAGTGCAAGCATGCGGCTTAAGTAGAGGTCCATGGAGCCCAAACCTTGTCATATTTCCACTGACACCCTATATTTATATATGTAATTCTGTACATATGCAAGGCGGCGTCAATCAGTGCTTCCCAGGAGGAGAGTGATAGGGGGAGCTGGTGAGAACCATTTTAGGAGAATCTTTGTTTTGGCATAGAATAGGAGGTAGGAGATCAGTAGCTTTTGGTGATGAGACCGCTGTGCATCATTGTGCACCTCCAGCAGTGCTAATTCTAGGACCACCGGAAGGGACAGCTGTAACCTAAGGTTAATTTCACCAAACACTGCTGACCAATAAGATGATGTAACCAGGCAATCCCAGAACATATAGAGAAAAGTCCCCACCCGTGTTTTACATCTAGGGCAGTTGGGGTCAAGGTCTGGAAAGATGTGGTGCAATCTCTGAGGTGTATAATAGATCCTGTGGAGGAATTTTACCTGGATGAGCTTATCCCTAGAAGAGATGACCAATCTAGGACCCTGATCCAGACAGTACTCCCAGTTCTCCTTGTCTAAGGATGGTATGTCCCCATGCCAGACATCCCACAACCCATCCATTTTAGGGGTGCCAGTGCCCAGGATTGCAGCGTATAAAGTCGAGAGAGGCTTGTCTAGTTTACTAGGAGATAGCAGTTCATCAATAGGATCTGCCTGGAGGAGAGGCACCCGAGGAAATTGTGTCCTAGCGGCATTTCGCAACTGTAAGCATCCAAACCGCATCCACTTGGGTAACTTAAATTTAAGAGAGAGGTCAGAAATTGAAAGTAAAGCACCATGAGGCATAACATCACCCACAGTGGCAATGCCATATCTAGCCCACACTTGTGGGTCTGGCAGAGTGCAAAACTGTGGCAGACTGGAGTTTCCCCACAGGGGATGGGCTGGAGACCATTGGTTAGGGTGTATAAACCGCCACCACCCACATAGCCTGTGTTGGACCTGGAACCCCTTGATAAGGCCTCGGGCCTCTGTACATAGAGTTACAGAGATTAGCCAAGGACCCCAACCAACTCGCTTCCAGGCAGGTAGCAGCATTTGATTTGGAGCCCTCAAACCAGCACTGGACCATCACCAGCATTGCAGCCCAGTAGTAGATCTGAAAATTGGGCAAGGCTAGCCCCCCAAGATGGGCCAGAAGCCACAGGGTGGAGAGTGCCAGTCGAGGAGTCATTCCATGCCACAGAAAGGACCCCACACATTTATAAAAATCTTTAAATAAGGAAACAGGGACCCATGTTGGACAATTTCTGAAGTAGTAATTGAACTTAGGCAACATCACCATTTTAAAGGAGATTTATCTGCCCCAACAGATTAAGGGGAGGTTAGTCCAGGAGGAACATTTCCTCCTCAAGGTGGCCATCAGGGGGAGAAGGTTCTCCTCCAGGGAGTTAGTTGGATTTTTGGTCACAATAACACCAAGGTAATAGAATTTGTCTACCCAGCGTAGAGGGCAGGGGGTGGCAGGTTTGACAGCATTATCATCAATGGAGAACAGAACCGATTTGGACCAGTTTTTGGTAACTTCTCAGGCATAAAAATTATCAAAAATCCACAAAGCAGCAAACAGTGAGGGTCCAGCATCATTTAGATATATCAATACATCATCCGCATACAGGGACATATAAATGATAAAGTGCACACATGTGCAACAATACAAACTGTGAAATATAATCAAATGTGCAAACTCTATAATCCATAAACATATATGTGCAAATGTGCAAAAGATAAAAGAGTGAACAATACACCGTGGTGTGTGCCGTACACACAGCGCATACGCCGCAATATAGACGTGCCAGCAAAAACTGTATATATGTCACAAATAAAAGTTCATATCATTCCTTGATGTGCAAAATAATAGTGACTCATTCCAATATTGCAGGTTTTGCAGTGGGGTGCTCAGTTGAAACAAAGGGGGGGTTGGTGGCTTCTTCTTCGTGCATAGAAACACACACTAGTAAGCAGTGGCCCCTTACCTTAAGGTAATGAAGTAACAGCAAAAAATGGGTAATGGTGATGGCTGAAAATAGGGAGTGGCGCTGTGTTCTAAAGAGGGAGTATTGATATACAATTATCCTACTTTCTAAAGTGACAAGTGCATCAGTGCAACCATTCAATCCCCTCACGAGTGTAAATTAGCAGTGTAATAATAAATTAGTAAAACATCGATACAATAGTGTATACTATGAATGTAAAGTGATAAGTGTTAATTGGTGCAGAAAATATTGTAGACTGTATATAAATACGTTGATACAGTCATGATCCCATATATTGGAAAAAAAAGAAAAAATCATGAAATATAGACACTGATTGCTTTGTGGTGATCCATCTTATATAAAATCAACCCACTGTATAAGAATCCAAAGTGACAAGTGCAAAATGATGCTAAATAAATAATGTGGTGTTCAAACCACTGTACAGTGGTGTGCAAAAATCCTAAACAGACTAAAAATCTATATAATATATTCTTGAAATAAATCCTCAGCTGACTATAGATCAAGAAAAAGTCCCATATGATGTGCAACAGAAAATGTTCATAAGATGATATAACATGTCTTCAAACAGAATTTCTTCTTTGTAATAGAAAAAAACATGCAGTAATTCTTAACACTCTCCCCCTGATGTGATTGCACTCACCGGAGCGCTCTCCCCCTGCAGGGGTATGAGCGTGAGATGTTACTTCCCAGATACTGATATCCTTCTGATTCCTCAGGTGCTGATATCCTTCCGATTCCAAATAGCCCAATCTAGGTCATCCGCTCGCAGGGGGGGAGGGAGGTGGGGGGAAGGACTCGCTGTCCCCTATTTCAATCCAGTTCTCGGCCGGACATCCACTTTAGTGTGTTATATAGGAAATAGAAATAATCCACATAGCGTAGCTCCACTCTGATTATTTTATTTGTAAATAGTGATAAAAAGTCCAAGGAGTACGACTGAATAGCCAATAAAACTCAAAAGCTGATATCTAAAAATAGGAGAGGGAGCACACAGGCTCTCTTCCTCTCCACGCAATCCGGGGAAGCAGTGCTGCCTAGGACCGCCGCTTGCCTTCCACCGGTCGAGTAACCAAAACCACGATCTCAGGATGTGATGTTGTGCGTGCCAAGATAGTCCCGTCTTACGCGTTTCGCCATACGGACGTCATCGGAGGTGCCTCCGATGACGTCCGTATGATGAAACACGTAAGGCGGGACTATCTTGGCACGCACAATGTCACATCCTGAGATAACACCACATTATTTATTTAGCACAATTTTGCACTTGTCACTTTGGATTCTTATACAGTGGGTTGATTTTATATAAGACAGATCACCACAAAGCAATCAGTGTCTATATTATCTGATTTTTTCTGTTTTTTTCAATATATGGGATCATGACTGTATCAACGTATTTATATACAGTCTACAATATTTTCTGCACCAATTAACACTTATCACTTTACATTCATAGTATACACTATTGTATCGATGTTTTACTAATTTATTATTACACTACTAATTTACATTAATGAGGGGATTGAATCGTTGCACTGATGCACTTGTCACTTTAGAAAGTAGGATATTTGTATATCGATACTCCCTCTTTAGAACACAGCGCCACTCCCTATTTTCTGTTCTCATTCCCCTGGGGTTCCACCGAGGTGTTCCCTACTTGCATAGGGGGGCAGCAGTCGTTCAAACACCCTGAAGCGCGGATCTACTGATAAATAAATGGTAATGGCTGTCTCTTCTTATGGTCTTGGGTCAGGATGTATTCTCCAGGGACCCTAGTCCCTCAATAGTTATCGGGGGAATGAGACAAGCAAAGGAAATACCAGATAGTGTAATACTGTTTAAAGTCTCCAAGTTTTATTCAAACATTAAATGGGTACTCACATCAGAAGCAGGATAAAAATAATGTGTCTCCAACGAGCGGTGAGTTCATAAGCCAATGTCAGTAACGAGTGCCTGTCCCGTCCCTACATGTGACATCACACAACACGTGACTTCATCAGGGGTTTCTATGGCCGAAGAAGCCACCAACCCTCCCTTTGTTTGACCTGAGCACCCCACTGCGATACCTGCAATATTGGAATGAGTCACTATTTTGCACATCAAGGAATGATATGAACTTTTATTTGTGACATATATACAGTTTTTGCTGGCACGTCTATATTGCGGCTTATGCGCTGTGTGTACGGCACACACCGTGGTGTATTGTTCACTCTCATATCTTTTGCACATGTACGTTTATGGATTATAGAGTTTGCACATGTGATTATATTTCACAGTTTGTATTGTTGCATATATATTTTGCACATTTTTAATTGCTTGTAATGTTATCCTTGCACTGTGCACTTTATCATTTATATGTATTTATCATGCCATACCACTACCTTTTATGTAATGATTTACGGCCAGTTCTAGGACTGACCCACTTGTAATGTGAGAGCTCCACTTACTTATTTGCAGTCTCTCACTACCCGTAGCAATATATAATTTATTCTGGGACTGTCCAAACTTTACTATTTATCTTTTATTGGGTTAGCGCAGCACCACCTCCCTTACTACACCTTTTTGATTATTTGGGTTGAGGTATACCCTTTCTGGTGCAGGCAGCTTTTCCATTTTGTTCTATTCTCCTTACATGATAGCGCAGGAATAATCATTCATCATTTTCGCATACAGGGACAGCCTCTCTTCCAGCTTTCCCAGCCGAAGGCCCAGGACATCCGGCGCCTCCCTGATCAAAATGGCCAGGGATTCCAGAGCTAGAACAGACAAACTGGGGAGAGAGAAATATATTCCTCCTAGCCCAGGATTTAAAGGAGTCCCACAGCACAGGTGGAGAGGCAGCGTCCTGGTTATCTGTCCAGTAGTTACAAATAGAAGCAGTTAGCAGTTCCTGCAGGCGCTCATCATTCGCCCAAAATCTGGATAGTCTCCAAAGTCGGGATTCAGGGGGGTGGTCAGGGCATGGGAGAGACACAGGGGGGCATGATCAGAGATACCCTTGGGAAGCACAGACATACCCCGGACAAAACCTGGTCTATTCTAGACAGGATCTTATACTGTGCGTGGCAGAGTGGCAAGTGAATTCTCTCAAATTTGGGTGCATGTGTCTCCATACATCCATGAGGGCAAAAGGTATCAGCCCACTGCCGAAGGTCAGGAGAGTCATGAGCCGAAGTATGCAATCTATCCATAGCAGATGAAGGGACCATATTGAAATCACCCATAAGATATACCGCATCAGTATCAAACTGTATCACAAGTTGCATAATAAGCTGTAGAACCTGAACTGAGGCCGGAGGTGGAACATAGATCCCCACTGGCACCACAGTCTTGTCATATATATGGGCATGCATAATTACATATCTACCAGCCGTGTTGACTTCAATAAGCCTAAATGGCAATGTTTTTCTAACCAGGATGCTGACCCCGTGAGCATAGGTGGAGTATGTGGTGTGGTAGTGGAGGCCCACCCATCATTTTTTAAGGCAGATCATTTTAGATCCCTGGAGATGTGTCTCCTGGAGGATAAAAATACGTGGGTTATGCTTTTGGAGAAACTGGAACACCAGGGACCATTTAACAGCGGAGTTCAGGCCCCGGACAGTCCAGGAAATCACATTGAATTGAGACTTCGGAAGTGTGGAAAGATAAAACAGGGTGAAACACTAGCTCGCAAGGGCAGCAGCCCAGTCACTGGATTATGAGAGGCAAATATATAGCACACATTGCACAGCATTACATACCCAAAGCCAAGAGGCAGTCTAATGTCAGTTCCATATACATAAAAACAGAATGAAGCACCTTTTAAAAACAGAAAACAAAAAAAACCCAGAACAAAAACATTCCAACCCTCCCCCTCTCTGCATCCCCCACCCCAACCAAGGAATGCTTGTACCCTTAAACATATTACACCCAATGAGAGGAGGCATGGACCAGTGGGTGTAGTCTTGCAGTGGAGTTAGTCTGTCAACTTGGAGAAAATGGTAACTCCACTGTAGAAGGTTCGTAGCAATAAGAAAATACAATGAAGGGCTTCTCCTGCATTTATAAAGGAGAAGAAAAGATAAAAGAGCAAAACAAAATAGAAAAAATGAAACCGTTGATGGGAAAGTTTCATCCAGGAGAACAAGATACCTTCTGAGGAAATAGGAAGTATGGACGTGCAGCCAGAATAAGTGTCCCAATTCCAAACAAAGTGTCAGAAACCATGAATCAGACCAAGACAGAAGTACAGTTAAATCACACTTGTTTAATAATAATAATAGAAGTAAATAGAACAAATGTAGTCAAAGTTTGTTAACCGGAAAGGATAGTCAGACAAGCCAGGAAGTCAGGAAGCCAGGGATCAGTGTAGTGGAACAGCAAGCAGGATCCTGAACCAGAAGGGATGTCAGCCAAGCAAGTCTTTAACAGGCACACAGGAGAGAGTCTCTGTGATGTTGACCAGGCGAAGGCAGAGAATATCTGGGCTGATGGCTTAAGTAAGCAGGACTGACGAGCAGGATATAATCAACAGGTGAGTCACTGTGGAAGGCCTCACTGTACCTCCTGGCTGCTTGGTAGTCATAGATGTTGAAACCTTATATTCATCAATCCCACATGAGCTGGGTATGGAGATTATTGCAAAATTCCTGAATAAAAGAGGACCCAATTTTGCAGGCCTTAATAGCTTTGTACTACAGCTACTATCCCACATCCTTACAAAGAATGTCTTTTCCTTTGACGGATCCCACTTCCTCCAGGTACAGGGGGTCGCTATGGGCACATATTGAGCGCCCTCATATGCGAACCTGTACCTTGTGGGGTGGGAACGAGACCTATTTGCTGGTGATGGGCACTCAGACCTTTTTTCCTATGTGCTGCGGTGGTTCCGCTACATAGATGACATTTTGTTACTGTGGGCGTGACCAACAACAGCATTTAATGAATTTATGGCCTAAGTCACAATGACTATAATTTGAAATTCACTATGCAATCTAGTCTTACCACTATTGCATATTTTGATATCACTATTAACATCACTATGGATAGCCTGATCAGTAAATTATATAGAAAACCCACTGCGGGTAACACAATTTTACACACGCTAAGTGCACACCCCCAGCCCCTCATTCAAGGTATTCCCTTTGGCCAATAATTGCACCTTAAACGCAACTGCTCGAGTGATCTTGATTTAAAACAGGAGGCAGACAGTCTATACGAACGGCTCTTGGCCATAGAATACAGCAAAACCAGCCTTAAAAAGGCTTTTAAAAAGGCTGTAGCTAAACCTAGGAATACCATTCTCTTTCCAAAACCCAAACAAACAGATTCCAACGTAACAAGGTTCATTACCACTTACTCTGACCAACATCATATAATACGGTCGGTAATTCAAAGACACTGGCACATTCCGCTGGCAGATCCTATCCTAGCCAAATATATAGGACCAAAACCTGAAATCACCTATCAATGAGCAGGATCTGTCAAAGTTCGGTTGGTACGTAGCCATTATTGCAAAACCAATAATGTAACCCAAGATCCACCTGGTTTATTTCATGTGGGTTGTGTGATTTCTGTGACTTATTATTGGTGGGACCCTCTGTTCCCCACCCTAATGTCCGTACCCATGTTTTACGACACCACATCACTTACCAAAACTAAAGAAGAGATTTATATTATTTTCTGAAAATGTGGAGCTTTCTATGTTGGCAAAACCATCAGGCCATTTTGGAGGAGGATCAAAGACCACGTTTACTATGCTACTAGTGGTCTTCTTAACACCACTATGGGCTATCATATAGCCTTTAAACATAAATACAACCCCATGGTGTTTAAATTCGCTGCTCTTGATGTCATTCATGAAGACCCCCAAGGAGGTAATTTTGATAAATGAGTACTCCAACGAGAAACTCAATGGATACATAGATTACGGGCCACTATGCATCCAGGTTTGAATGACACAATAAGTTTTAGACCTTTTCTGTAATATTACATCATTAATATGTAGTTCATTTCTACAGATTGCATATGTCCGTGACATGCCTTTCCCCTCCTTTTTGTTTCCCCATGACATTGCGTTTCACCCGACAATTTTTTTGTCTATATTTTTGTCATTCTCCTATCTACATTTATGTCACTTACAGTATATACATAGTCAACAAATAAAGGACCCTACAAATGGGCTATTGGGGTACCAGATGATATATAGTTGGTATAGATACTTTTTTTATTTATCTGTACTCTTAGCTATTTTGTAAACAATGGTAATATATTTTGTAATTGATTTGTATCTGTAAATGTTCATATGTATATCTGTTTTGTTTTTATTTAGCCTGTGTTGCCCACTCAGGGGACCTAAGGGTGACACAATGTGGTACCATTCCATATTAGGTGGCGATATTCAATTCATGAATTTTATGTCTCCCTGTATTTTTCCATAGAGGCATTCACAGCAGTGATATGCTCTATTTTTTTCCCACACTTATTGCAAGTCCGCTCTGGTTAGCTCCTTTGCTTCATGGGGACGCTCATGAATGCGGACCTATTGGAGTTCTATTTACCAGTTTGCCTACAAACCCCATAATTCACTCACTCACATTCACTCATTGTCGTTTATCCTGCATATGCGCACAATGAGCGAAGATCTGCTCACTGTGCCGCCTACGGTGTTTGCAGTATATCTTTTATGTTTGAGTGCAGTGGCCGGTCTGGACATGCGCACAACAAGCGGAGTCCCGCTCGCTGCCTACAATACCCACAACCCCTGTCTTAGTACGCCTGACACGATTACATCACATGACGCTGTTTTGGCGATTTGCTGAGACACTGCCGGTTAATATAAATAACCCTCATTTCTACACGGGCTTTGTGTGCAGCACCCGGCTGTCTCCCAGGGGCACGTCTTCTTACCTTATCCTCCATGTAAGTACTATCTATCACTCTCTTTGTGCGAGCACTTTGGCTGTTACCAACGGTCTTTATAATATATACAGTGGGGATGGAAAGTATTTAGACCCCCTTAAATTTTTCACTCTTTGTTATATTGCAGTCATTTGCTAAAATCATTTAAGTTCTTTTTTTCCTCATTATTGTACACACAGCACCCCATATTGACAGAAAAACACAGAATTGTTGACATGTTTGCAGATTTATTAAAAAAGAAAAACTGAAATGTCACATGGTCCTAAGTTTTCAGACCCTTTGCTGTGACACTCATATATATAACTCAGGTGCTGTCCATTTCTTCTGATCATCCTTAAGATGGTTCTACACCTTCATTTGAGTCCAGCTGTGTTTGATTATAGTGATTGGACTTGATTAGGAAAGCCACACACCTGTCTATATAAGACCTTTCAGCTCACAGTGCATGTCAGAGCAAATGAGAATCATGAGGTCAAAGGAACTGCCTAAAGAGCTCAGAGAGAGAATTGTGGCAAGGCACAGATCTGGCCAAGGTTACAAAAAAATTTCTGCTGCACTTAAGGTTCCTAAGAGCACAGTAGCCTCCATAATCCTTAAATGTAAGACGTTTGGGACAACCAGAACCCTTTCTAGAGCTGGCCGTCCAGCCAAACTGAGCTATCGGGGAGAAGAGCCTTGGTGAGAGAGGTAAAGAAGAACCGAAGATCACTATGTCTGAGCTCCAGAGATGCAGTCGGGAGAAAGTTATAGAAAGTCAACCATCACTGCAGCCCTCCACCAGTCGGTGCTTTATGGCAGAGTGGCCCGACGAAAGCCTCTCCTCAGTGCAAGACACATGAAAGCCCCCATGGAGTTTGCTAAAAAAGCAACAGAAGAACTCCAAGATGGTGAGAAATAAGGTTTTCTGGTCTGATGAGACCAAGATAGAACTTTTTGACCTTAATTCTAAGCGGTATGTGTGGAGAACACCAGGCACTGCTTATTACCTGTCCAATACATTCCCAACAGTGAAGCATGGTGGTGGCAGCATCATGCTGTGGGGGTGTTTTTCAGCTGGAAAAAAAAGAAAAAAGAAATAACCGCGCTAAATATTGACGAAATACGTGAAGTGATCTTGAAAACTTCCGTTAGAAAATACATATGTGTATGAAAAACATTAAAAAATAATAAATAAAAAATGAATGAAAAAAATGCATAAGTCCATACATATAGCTATGAAACAAAAGTTACTGTCCATATGTAATGGATGGAAATCATATGTAAAGTGATTATCCAAAGTAAGTCCAAAGGAGACCCTTGAGTAAACACAACCAAACTCAGTGGTAAGGATGAAAGAGACCCCGCATACAGTGATCTGCCACCACACAAATATTGCGAATACCACAAGGCAAGCAAAAAACAGCCTGTATCTCGTCCTGGTATTGAAAATCCAGACGGTGTGCTTAGACTGCATGCAGCATGGCTGGCAGGATATATTAAGGGCTCCAGACTTCCATCTCACAGGCATGTAAATAAAAAGAAACTGGCCATAGTGTAATACTGGCAAAATGATTTCAATGAAAGAAGGTAGAAGACTTACATAAGTACATCAAAAACAGCAAAAGAGAAACCCTTGAGTGAACACATCCAAACTCAGCGATGAAAAAGAGAGAGACACCACACTCAGTGATCCGCCACCATACAAATATTGCGCTTACCGCAAGGCAAGAAAAAACAGCCTGTATACCATCCTGGTATGAGAAATCCAGCTGGCGTGCTTAGACTCCTTACAACATGGCTCAAAGGATATGGCAAGGACCTCAGATAAACGTCTCACAAGCCTTACTGTCCTACATCCATGATTCAAAATGTATCTATTGCTTCAGTTTTTCAGCTGCAGGGACAGGACGACTGGTTGCAATCAAGGGAAAGATGAATGCGGCCAAGTACAGGGATATCCTGGATGAAAACCTTCTCCAGAGTGCTCAGGACCTCAGACTGGGCCAAAGGTTTACCTTCCAACAAGACAATGACCCTAAGCACGCAGCTAAAATAACAAAGGAGTGGCTTCACAACAACTCCGTGACTGTTCTTGAATGGCCCAGCCAGAGCCCCTACTTAAACCCAATTGAGCATCTCTGGAGAGACCTAAAAATGGCCGTCCACCAACGTTTACCATCCAACCTGACAGAACTGGAGAGGATCTGCAAGGAGGAATGGCAAAGGATCCCCATATCCAGGTGTGAAAAACTGGTTGCATCTTTCCCAAAAAGACTCATGGCTGTATTAGATCAAATGGGTGCTTCTACTAAATACTGGAGCAAAGGGTCTGAATACTTAGGACCATGTGATATTTCAGTTTTTCTTTTTTAATAAATCTGCAAAAATGTCAACAATTCTGTGTTTTTCTGTCAATATGGGGTGCTGTGTGTACATTAATGAGGAAAAAAATGAACTTACATGATTTTAGCAAATGGCTGTAATATAACAAAGAATAAAAAATTTAAGGGGGTCTGAATACTTTCCTTCCCCACTGTATACGCTCCTTCATACCCTTTGTTTATAGGTTCAGCATGCTAATCCAGGCTCTATTTGTCATGAGCATTGCTTAATCCTAATAAGGATCTGTCTCCCCTATGTTTACTGGACCTTATAATGTGGCTCTGTTGGTTCCCTACATGTTTGGAGTGAAGGTTCCTACTTGCCCCTATTTAAACACTTGAAAACCACTAGTAGGTATTCCAATTTCCATATATTCTTACTTTCAAATATTCCTTTTTACTGGCATATTTGTTAGAACCCATTGCATTATATCTGCTTTTTCACAGTTTATAATTTTGAAAATTCTCCACCTATCTGGGCTGTATACATAGAAAATGTATTCCAATCTATGGTACCTTCCATTTTGTCTGTCCCCTGTGGGCCTCCCCTGACTGGCCCAACATATGCTTTTTAAGATAACATGTTCTAGGTTTGTGCAATAGCTTTGATTTTAATGGCAATGTATCTCATTTCAGATAGTGAGATTCGTTCTCTTATTTGTAACGTTTCTGAACCTTGGTCATGTCCTGAAGAAGCCTAACGGCAAAACGCGTAGACACACAAGGGCTCACTGTACAAACTGTAGTTTATGCATGTGTACTATGCTTTTTATTCCTCCTCGAACATTATGTCTATATCTTGTTGTTTTTTTAATAAATGCAACGATTAAATATTTTTGTCATCTCTCCATTGTTTCCTGGCCTAAAAAGTCCGATTTTTGGTAGTACCTCCAGTAGTACCTTTTTTCTTCACTGTGGAGAGATAGGAGCTCGCAATTAACTGACATCTGGGCAGCCAGCTCAGAGAAGGAAGGGCTGAGTCCAGCCATGACAGTATGCCCTCCTCAACAACCCCTCCCCCTCACAGGACCACCAGGCTTGAGGGGAAAACGTCTATGGAAATCATGGAGGAGGACAGGGTTCTTCCGGACTGTACTCTTTCCAATGCACCAGGTACTGTATGCGCCCACGGAACCTATGGAAGTCAACAAAGGACTGTACTTTATACTCAAGGTTCTCATCCTGTACAAGGTGAGGATGTGGCACCAAGGTGGTAAAGCAGTTGCAGACCAAAGCTTTTAATAAAAGGAGACATGGAATACATTTGAGATACGCATATTAGAAGGAAGGTCTAAAGCGTAAGCCACTGGGTTAATCCTGCGGAGAATACAGAAAGGCACAATAAACCAAGGGGGCAACTTCAGAGAGGGAACACGGAGTCTGAGGTTGTGAGATGACAGCCAGACCCTGTCCTCAACCTGATAGGAAGGTGCAGGCTGCCATCTGCAGTCAGAATGGAGTCTGTACCTATAATTGGCATGTCACAGATCCTCCTCTAACGCAGGAATGCTCTGCGGAACAAATGAGTCAGGCAACATGGAAGATTGGAAACCATAGTTCATCATAAATGGGGACAATCTGGAAGCAGAATTCAAGGCACTGTTGTGAGCTCTGCCCAAGGTAAAAGGTCTGACCAGTTATGATGGTCAGAAATATAGCAACATAGGAACTGCTCCAAGGACTGGTTGGCTCATTCTGTGGCCCCATTAGACTGCTGGTGATATGCAGAGAAGAAAGCAAGCTGAATTCCCAACTGTGCACAAAAGGCTCACCAGAACTGGGACACAAACTGACTACCCCTATCCGAGACGATCACCTTGGGTAGCCCATGTAAGCAAAAGATCTCCTGAGCAAAAATGGAAGCCAGTTCCTTAGATGTGGGCAACTTCTTAAGTTGAATACAATGAGAACTGGTCAACCGCAACAAGAGTAGATTCATCCCAGGGTGACCAGCAGCCTTGAGAGAATGGTAAGTCTGGAGCATGGCAGTACGGAGACTTACAAGGTTTCTCAGGAGGAGCATGGACCTGAGCGGCAAGAATTTTGTCACCCAAAGGAGAAGTGAGACTGGTGTGAACCGTAGCCAGAATATGATCAGGAGGAATCGCAGGAACCGGAACCGACTCCATCTTGGAAGTGGAGGAAAATTGTTGCGACAAAGCGTCAGCCCTTACATTCTAAGTACCGGGTAAGAATGAGACAATGTAATTGAAACTTGACAAGAAAAGAGCCCATCGCGCCCTTCTATGATAGAGGTGTTTAGCCTCAGACAAGAATGGGAGACTTATGGTCAGTAAGAATGAGAACTGGCACAGTGGTACCTTCGAGGAGATGTCTCCATTCTTTCAGGGATAAAATGATCGGCAACAGCCCTCTGTCCCCAATCTCATAATTGCATTCTGTAGGTGACAATTTCTTGGAAAAGTAGCCACAAGGATGCATAGTGCTCTCAGGAGGTATGACGTTGAAAACAGAAGGTTGCCAACTCCAGTCTCAGAAGCACCAACCTCAAGAATAAAGGGTAACGTAGGATCAGGATGTGACAACACAGGAGCAGAAACAAAGGCAGCCTTGAGACTCGCAAAGGCCTTAATGGACTCTGGAGACCAACTCTGGGTTACCATCCTTTCTTGTCATATCAGTCAGGGGCTTGACCAGAGATGAAAAGTTATGAATAAACTTCCAATAATAATTGGCAAAGCCAAGAAAGGTTTGGAGCCAAAAGGTACAGCAGGCTTCCACAAGTACTCCTTAAAGGAAGGTCTCTCGGAGTCTGGAGTCAATAAGAATGGCAAACAAGATCAACCTCTCCAGCTCAGTGGGTATGTCTTGGTCTGTTATCTCATCTTTGAGGTTATCCGAAAGACCATGAGAAAAAGCAGCCACAAGGACCTCATTGTTCCATGCAACCTCTGCTGCTAGAGTACGGAATTTAATGGTGTAATTGGCAACAGTTCTTGTACCCTGTTTGATGGACATGAGGCTTTTGGCAGCAGAAGTGGAGCATGCAGGAAAGTCAAATACCCCTTAAACCAGGACAATGACCTGGGGCATTCTTCAGAGCAGCCAGGTAGGCTGGGAGTATCTGCACGTGTCAGAACTGTGTGAGGCTCTATTGAAGAGACACAATACTCCTGCATACAGTTTTGGAACTTTGTGCTATTTCACTAAAGGGGACTGAGAGCTCCTGGTTCATAAATAACTTTGCCACTGATCCATAGAGATTGTGATTATACCTGAGGAAGTACAGTCCAGGATCTTCATTTTTGTGTACATAGAGAAGAACGTTTGTCCTAATATGATGTTCTACACATCAGTTTGGGCATCCCATAATTCCTATATCCTATTCAGATTGTTTTCCCCAAGTAAAACAAAAAAAACAAGTCCACAGACTGATTTATTGTGTCTGGATATAAGTTGGAAGAGCTTGTTGTCTGGCTGTGCAGGAATAGGGGGACTCCAGATCCAGTGGGGTAGCATTAAAATTATTAATAATAAACATTTGATATACACCAATCAGCCATAACTTTATGACAACTGTGACCGGAGTTACATTGGGCGGGGGGCTTGTGGAACCCAGCTTACTTTTAGAGAGGTCAGGAGTATCCTGGTTCAGCTGCACAGGCCCCTCTTAGGTATAAGTCACCCTGTGTCTATTAGAGGGTGACCGAGCAAATGATGGACAACTACTTGATGGATACTCTGTTTATTAAGGTATTATGTGTTTTCTGCTAAGCATGTCTGTCCCATTGTTAATTGTGTCACCTATTGTCTGATTAATAACAACATTGTCTGGGTGGGCATTGAGTCACCTAGGCTGGTTTAACCACCTCCCGCCCGGCCTATAGCAGAATGATAGCTGGGAAGTGGTTCTTTTATCCTGACTGGGCATTATACGATGTCCAGCAGGATAACAGCCGCTGTGCGCCCATGGGGGCGTGCATCGTGACGATTGGTGGTGCGGTGTGTCAGTCTGACACATTGCTACACTGATCTTGGTAAAGAGCCTCCATCTGACAGACACGAGTAGAGGAGAGCTGATCGGCTGCTCTCCTGACAGAGGGGGTCTGGGCTGATTGTTTATCAGCGCAGCCCCCCTCGGATGACTGCCCAGGACCACTAGGATGCCGCCAGGACCACCAGGGATGGCCACCACACGGAACCACCAGGTATACCACCCTAGACCACCAGAGATATACCAATCAGTACCCAGGCAGCTGCCAATCAGTGGCAATTAAAAATGCCTGCCAGTGCCACCAGTGATGCCTATCAGTGCCACATTTCAGTGCTGTCTATAAGTGCCCATCAGTGCCATCCATAAGTACCCATAAGTGCAGCATTTCAGTGCCCAGTGTCGCCTATCAGTGCCCATCAGTGCCACCTATGATTGCCCATCAGTGCCACCTATCAATGCCCATCAGTGCTGCATATCAGTGTCACCCACCAGTGCCACCTATCAGCGCCCATCGTCACTGCCCATCAGTGCCATCTCATCGGTGTGGCCTTATCAGTGCCCATCAGTGCAGCTTATCAGTGGCTATCAGGAGGAGGAAACTTACTTATTTACAAAATTTTATAACAGAAACAAAGAAAAACTTTTTCTTGTCAAAATTTTCGGTCTTTTTTTATTCGTTTAGCAAAAAAGAAAACCCGCAGGGGTGATCAAATACCACTAAAAGAAAGCTCTATTTGTGGGAACAAAATCATAAAAATATAGTTTGGGTACAGTGTAGCAAGACCGCGCAATTGTCATTTAAAAGGTGACAGCGCTGAAATCTGAAAATTGGCTTGGGCAGGAAGGTGCCTGGTATTGAAGTGGTTAACTGACTAGTTAATTAGCTCATCATTTTAATTATGTTTCTTGGTTACAGTTTGTGTTGTTCGGGTAATATGATCAGGAGGGCATGTCCTCCTGTAGGGTATAAAGTATGTGTCCAAGTTTCAATAAACAGTCTTTCCTTTGGGAGTTTACCTCAACACATTGTCTGTGTACGGTGATTGGGGTAACATGGCTGGTATCAGCTCTCCCTTTGCTCGGAACAGTTTGGAGGGCAGGAAGCATTGGTTGGTGAAAGGAAGCACATAAGTGGGGTGCCCAAGTGGTTCCATCACAACAACCCACCTAATATTGAGTAGATTTTGCCACCAAAACAGCCATGACCCATTGAGGCATGGACTCCACTAGACCTCTGAATGCATGCTGTGGTATCTGGCAACAAGCCATTGGTAGAAGGTCCTTTAACTCCTGTAGGTTGTGAGGTGGGGCTTCCATTGATTGGACTTGTTATTCCAGTACATCCCACAGATGCTCGATTGGATTGAGATCTGGAGAATTCGGAAGCCAAATCAACACCTAAAACTTGTTGTGTTCCTCAAACCCTTCTTGAACCATTTTTGCTGTGTGGCAGGGTGCATTAACCTGCTGAAGAAGGATATTGCCATCAGGGAATACCTTTTCTATGAAAGGTTGTACTTGATCACTAGGGACGGTCCCGACGTTCGAGTCAAACGTAAGTTCGACTTGAACATCGGGTGTTCGTTTGTTCACAAACAAACATAATTTATGGGGTGTTCGTGGCAAATTTGGTTGATTAGAGCGCAGGGAACATCACAGCTTTCATTTCAATAGCTGTGTGTTCCCCGTCACGCTCCGTCACATACAGCCCCTCCCCCTTGTCCGGGGAACTTTGATAGACAGATCACCCATCCCAGGATTGGACAGGTGATCTGCCTATCAAAGTGCCCGGACAAAGAGGAGGGGCTGTATGTGACGGCGTGCGGCGGGGAACACACAGCTAATGAAATGAAAGCTGTGATGTTCCCGGTTTTCTAATCAACCAGGCAGCGGCGGCTCTCCTCTCTCTTCCCCTGCACAGGCTGGCTGCAATGGGGACACAGGCTGCAATGGGGACACTGGCTGCACTGGGGACACTGACTGGCTGCATTGATCTCTTGTACCATGTCTGCAGTCTCTGACCATCTGCTGTACCATGTCCCCAGTCTCTGACTCTCTGACTATCTCCTGTACCATGTCCCCAGTCTCTGACCATCTCCTGTATAAGAATATTTTTTTAAAAATAAGTTTCGGTATCGGTCATTTTTGGTATTGGTTTCAGTTATTAGCCTAGTGTATTTTCCATTTTCGGTATCAGTTTCGGCACCAAAAAACCCATTCGGTGCACCCTTAATAAATAGGTTATATATATATATATATATATATATATATATATATATATATATATATATATATATATATATATATATATATATATATATATATATATATATATATATATATATATAGTAAAGGACTAGTGTCAAATGTACAGTTTAAGGGCTTTGTTTGCCCATTTTATTTAAAAGAAAGTTCAGCAAACAACATAGGTTTCCCTCACAGGTGCTTTCAGCATTCCTTTTTCCATCAACAAAAAAATGACATTCAGCCTAGTTGGCTCTCACTTGCAGCACTGCAGCCCTGGCCTTACACTCCAGGCCCTTGTCTGTCCCGTACAGACTGGTTCACCAACCAACCACCTTGGTGTGGTGCATATAGCTAGCAGCCTCTTGCTGCTCTGGCTCCCACATGGAGCCCTCCTGACTCCTGGTACTCAGACTTCCTATCTGCCGGGGTGAAGCCCAGAACCATGGTCAGGTTACTACTAAAAGCCCAGCACACACCTGACCAATCAGTATGCTGGCTGTTCTCAAAATCAGGACCCAGGACTAGGGATTTCATCCCACCCGGATCTCTCAGAAATCCCCGGGCTGCAGGTCCCAAAGTGGACTTTACAAAATACTGAGGAAACTGAAAGGCCAGTTTCCTCTTCATGTTACATGCTCCCTGGAGCCCCTCAACCCATCTGGTTGAGAATTCTGGGTCACATCATCCTTCTAGACCCTGGCAGGGCAACGCTCTGCCACATATCCTCCTCCCCCCTGTTTCTACCCCGGAGGGGGCGTAACGCAACAGCCAAACCTCTTCAAAATGGCACCTCTGTGCCAGTTACCACCATGGGCCAAACCCAGTCTTATCAGGTGAGTTTCCCTATGTCCCCCTGCTACACTGACTTGGGTACTACAAAGACACCCCAGTGACTTTTTACGGGTGCGCTTCCAAAAATGCCATCTGCCCATTTTCCTTGGGGCCACACCTTCAAACACTTTCACACTAAGGGACTTACCAAGGACTTGGATATTGTTTCTCAACCTTTTTCTCTTTACTTCTAAAGTGGTCACATTTTTAAACACCTTTTTAGCCATAAGTGTGGGCACTTTTATTTGGGAATTAAACTCTTTTAATGACACCTTGTTAAGCTTTGGGCCAGTGTCCTCAGACATTTTACTCTTGCAACTTGGGAGGTTCCTGGACCTCTGGAAATCCTTCCCAGAATTACACCCTTGAACCTGTAGGGGCCCAATTCTGCTGCACCTATTCCCTCTTCTGTGTCTGTCATACCATTCATCTTCCTGTATTTTTTAAGATTAAGAGCAACCATATCACCTTGACCATCAGGTCTTCCCTTATTTTTGTTGTTACCTATGGTAACCAAAACATTTACCAGTGTGTTGCACTTTTCCTCATTGTCCGAAGTATCGCCACATTTATCAAAACTCTTTTCACCAGTGTTCTAAAGGGAGTGTATGGAGAATCGCACAAAGTGGAATGGTTGTCTACCATGGCAACGTCACTAACCACCAACTCCACTGTCACATGAAGCTCCTCCAGCGACTGTCCCGATACCTGATCCTCACTATCCAATTTCACCTTTGGATTGATGGCCCCAAACATATCACATGTACTTGTGCCCTCTGGCACTTCCGCACAGATTTCTGTCCTGTCCAACAGTACTCCAGAGTGCCTCTCATGCACAACCTCTGTATGACGCAAACCAGCACACTGTGGGACAATTTTCCATAATAACAATGATTGCATCACATGCTTCCAAAATTGCAGAGATTGCGATAGTACAGCCTGTAATATCCAGCTCCATTTATGCATACCCCATGGTATTTCTCCAAACGTAGGAGAGGACGGCAGGATATACACCGGCTGTACACTCCAACATTCTAAAATTTCTCTCAGCATATCTGTCATAAAAAGGCACTGTGATTCTACATTCAAGACCTTCCTGGGGTCCTTAATGTTCCTTGGAACATGGAAAGACTCATTTACTGATGCCATAGAGGTGGTGCTTCTTAAAGGGGCTTCCTCCCCGCTGGAGGTATCCAACGCAATAACCTGGTGCTCTCCTAGAGCACAGCCAGGTGTGGGAGTTACCACAAAACTCTCAGGTTCAGTGTCAATGAAAGTATCAATCTGTTCCTGGTCTTCTCTATGGATAACATTAGTTTGGTATACCACACCAATAACTCCTTTATGGGTTGTGGGCACAACCTCTGCTATGTGCTCAATCTCTCTTGACCCTTCCATCTCCTGAGGAATATCCTCTGCAACAGCAGCAAGCGAGCCCTTGTCCAAAAGCTGCTCTGCAGTCCCTCCATTTAGCACAGCAGAAATTGTGCCCGCTCCACTGTTACACACTGAGCCTTTTTTCAATAAATCCAACAGACTTGTCGCCCATTTGTCCCAGTCTATTTTCTCTGTGCTCCCATCAGAGGTACTCCGCAGTACCGCTCCACCTGCCAAAGGAGACACAGGACAGAGTGTCTCCACAGCAGACACTTTGCACATATCACTTTTCTTTATACTAACCTGTGGCAAAACTTTTTTAAACATAGCAGGCTGCAATACCATAAGTTCACCAACTTGCTCGGGTGGCGCTTCATTAAACTCGCAAAGATTTTTGCTGTCAGCAGTGACAGACCGCAGTAACCCATTATTGACACAAGTAATTTCAGAGATTTTAGTTTTACTATTTGACACATTAACACCAAGGTCAAGTACCCTCTTATCCGTCAGAGTGGCACCACAGTTGTCCCGGGCAACCTCTGGCTCCAACACACAGAGCTCCCTTGAGGTTTCTAGGGACACCTCTGCAGCCTTATATACTGTTGCTAAGGGGAATAGCAAATCCTGCTTAGTGATCAACCCTACCTCATTAAGCATCACATTATCAGCATTAGTTAACTCAATAACAGTATTATTATACTCCTCAGTAAGTTTAACATCATCACATTCAATTTTGACACTTGCCTCCCCACTGGACAGGGCACTGCAGTGAGGCAAGTCCTTTTCTGCACCAACAGTGGATCTCCCCTCTGGGATCACTTCCACTTCAGTCTTTCCCATGACTTCAACAGCAACAGCCTTACCCATCAGTGTAACAGGTTTTGCCATGTTCACTTGAGTACGTTGACTTTCTTGTACTGCACTTCCACCACCCCACTCCCTCTGGTGGCCACCTGATGAAACTACAGCAGGCACAGCAGGAATTTCCTCTCCGTTGGCAGGGGTGACTGCAAATACTTTAACACAAGAATCCTGGCTTGCAGACGAAGCGTTAAGCCCAGCAACAATATCAGCAGCCGTATTGCACAAGCTGGGACAAGAAAAGATCCCATGCCCAGGGCCGGACTGGCCTACCGGGATAGCGGGAAATATACCGGTAGGCTGCCTGCAATGAGGCCGCTGTCAGCTGGGAGCTTTGTAACTTTTTTTTTTTTTTAAAGAACAGCTGAGAGAGAAGCGGCTGTGCTGTGATCAGGAGGCAGGGCTGGCTGAGGAAATATGTAGCAGGGAGGGCTGGAGGAGCAAGTGACCATCATGCAGCAGACAGTGTAACCCCCTCCCTCTCCAGCCCGCCACATTTAAAAGTGCAGAGGTGCTGGATCGGGGCCGTCAGGAGGGAGATACAGTACCAGAAGCCGAGGAGATAGAGGAAGGTATGACCACAGCCACAGCCAAACGAATCCTGCAGCACACAAGAGCTCTGGCTGAATGGAAACAAGATGGTCTGGAACAATGTCAGATGTAATGCTGGCCGGTGTCATCCAGAAATCTCTGCCTTCGGGCAGTGTGCAGGTTTACTGATCAGCCTCCCCTCCCTCCTGTCTGGCTCTGTACTCGTTTTTTTTAGCTTCCTAACCTGCACACTGATAAGATCTCCGGGAGACACCAGCCCATTCTGTGTCCAGTGAAGGGTCACACATGGCTGGCTGTTAACCATTTCAGCTCAGCTATTTAGCCAGAGCTCTGTGTGTTCTGCACAGTTTGATGTTTTTGGATGATTTACTGCTGATTCAGGCTGGAAGCTTCACAGACTCATTAACTGTTTAAAGTTCTCCACTAATCCTGACCACTTCACTGTAAGACAATTTGAATTTTGGAAATTGGATGTGTTGCTGTCTTCTGGCACTTAGTTGTACTTTAAAAGGAGGATTACTAACTTGATCTTGAAGAGCTGGTTTAAGTAGAGTGGCGCAGCCCTACTATACGCTTTTACACAGAGTTCAGCCATACATGCATTCCCTGCCCATCTCCTGTATCATGTCTGCAGTAAGGATGAGCTCCGGCGTGTTCACACAGCCCATGTGCAGAGCCCGCCAGGAAGTCAGCACTGCGCTAATCACAGTGAGCGGCTGCAGAGATCGGGAAATGTCTCACTGCCTGTGATTAGCACAGCGCCATCTTCCTGGCGGGCTCTGCCCGTGGGCTGTGCAAACACGCCGGAGCTCATCCTTATTCTGCAGTCTCTGACCATCTCCTCTAATGTGTCTGCAATCTCAGACCATCTCCTGTATCATGTTTGCAGTCTCTGACCATCTCCTGTATCATGTCTGCAGTCTCTGACCATCTCTTGTATCATGTTCACAATCTCTGACCATCTCTTGTATCATGTTCACAATCTCTGACCATCTATTGTAGTGTGTCTTACACACATACAAAAATGACATTTAGATCCTGCAAGGCTATTTAAAAACACCTGAACATATTCAAAAAATATGGGGATTTGGTCACACTATATGGCAGCCCACTTACTGCGTCAAAGTACCTCTTAATTAGTGGGTCCTACACTAGTAAAAGAATGAAAGGTCCTGCGTCTCAACCATGGGAGATACACTCTTTTATGGGAGAACTGAAGGGACTCCTCCTATGACCTGGTGGACACTAATAAGAGGTAATGGGGGGGGGGGGTGGAATTCTCCCATAAAGAGGAGTGTATCTCCAATGGTTAAGACGCAGGATCTTTCATTCTTTTATTAGTGTAGGACCCACTAATTAAGGGGTACTTTGATGCAGTAAGTGGGCTGCCATATAGTGTGACCAAATCCCCATTTTTTTTTTTGAATATGTTCGGGTTTTTTTAAATATCCTTGCAGGATTTAAATGTCATTTTTGTATGTGTGCGCTGTAATATTTTTACTGTTTGTTGGTCTTATCAGCACCATCTTGAATGTAAACGCATTGTAGGGTGAGCCCCCCAAGTATGATTTTGTTTTTTTACACATACAGAACTCGCATCGTGTGTGTGTGTGTGTGTGTGTGTGTGTGTGTGGATAGATAGATAGATAGATAGATAGATAGATAGATAGATAGATAGATAGATAGATAGATCTCTATCATTTTATGCAATAAATGGGCATGTAGCCATTTACTTTCCAGAAAGAGGGAGAGGAAAGGGGGCAAGAAAGGAAATGAGAGAGGGAAAAAAGAGAGAATGCATGGAAAAGAGGGGAAGAGACATAATAAGAGAGAGAACAAGAAAGATGGATAGAGAGAGAGAGAGATGGGGGAAAAAAACAAGAAATTATGATAGAGAGAAATAAAGGGGAAAGAAAGGAGAACAAAGAGGAGTGGTACATCCTAAAATGTACCATAAGGGGGTTTAATACAGTATGAGTGGAAGAGACTCGGGGAGCGCTAAATGTCCGCCGGTTAGGGGTGCAATTTACTTGCCTACCTTGGGTGCTGACAACCCACGCTACGTCCCTGGGGCTGGTATGAAATTATTTCCAGGGCTGGTTTTTATTCCCAGTCCGGCCCTGCCCATGCCCCAGCTGACCACATTCCTGGCATAGTACTTGGTGACTTTCTCCTGTTGCTAAGGGACATGTCACTCTCCCAACTGCACTTTGCTGGCTCTCCCACACATGTAGACTTCTTGTTCTCTATGAAGCAGTGTTGCTTTAAACTTGCCACGATCCTTTGTAGGCAATAGCTTTGTCTTGTGGTCCATCCACCTGACATCATAAGTGTTGATATGGGCAACTGCACTCCTCTCACACTTCTGGTACGCCTGTTGCTCACTCCTGGCACTCTCAGACCTTTGCTTTGCTAGGTATCTTTGCACTGGAGCCTGGGAAAAAGGGCACTTGGAGACTGCATGCCCCCACTCACTGCACTGCAAACAGCACACTTTGTTCTTAACAGGGCCTCCCCAATTGGATTCTCTTGTAAGCTTAGGACTTTGCACATTGATAGCTGGCTTGCACGCACGAGGGTTGCCAGGGGCAACAACAGACACTTTTTCACCAACATCTGCACTCAAAATTTGAGCCACGTCTCAAACACACTTTCTCACGTTGATATGGGAGACCACGTTCTCCCCATTGACTTTTTCCAGCGCTCTCTAGATTCCATTGCTCCTAGGAAATTGTCGCAATCATCTCGCTTATGACCCATCCATCGGTACACCTCTTGGTACTCTTCCGTCAGAAACGGTTGCACCAATTCAACCCAGCGACCTTTGGGCCATCCTCTGTAGGAAGCAGTTATCGCAAACTCACCCAAAAAGTCTTCAATATGTTCAAAAGGCAACATAGGCTGTATGAAGTCAGCAGCACAGATTTCTCTTTTGTTGCCATGGGCAACAACACCCATCTGCTCACTCCTTGCACTGAGTGATGGTTTCCCAGACAAAAGATGCAGACTTTGGTAGACTCTCCATACTCATAGTCACCTGTGCACTAATTGCACCAGTGTTGCTAGGGACAACCCCAGCTATGGTTGCCACCTCATCCCTTTAAACCCGAACACATATTAATTACACAGGTTCTGTGGCTGATTAAGGTGGTAATTAAACTCACTTGGTGCCTTACCTGCATTTAATTAGCCTCAGAACCTGTGTAATTCAAAGGTGTTCGGGTTTAAAGGGATGAGGTGGCAACTCTAACCCCAGCCCTTTTTCTCCTTGGCAAACTCTGATCAGGCATGTATGGGGTTCGTTCAGGCAGTAACAACCCCTCCAGCCACAGAGCTCCATCTATCATCTCAGCCATCCTTGTTTTTATTTTTAGGAGCTTTGACAGCCCCATACTCACAGTCACTCCAGAAAAACTTTGCACAGTTCAGCAATAAATTGGAGGACTGTCTCTTTAAGGTTAGTTACCTTTCTCTTGCAGGTTCTCCTCACCTGCACACACAGATTATGCAGTCTCATGCATAAAAACACAGTTCATATGAGAGATGAACTTACTTGATTGTAGGGATCTCAGATTGTGCCCACAGCACTTCTCCACCCCGTGTAAAGGACTAGCATCAAATGTAGAGCTTCTAGGACACCGCCACTCGCTGGTTCTTCTTTTTAAGGGCTTTGTTAGCCGATTTTTATTAAAAGCAAGTTCAGCAAACACCATAGGTTTCCCTCACAGGGGCTTTCAACATTCCTTTTTCCATCAACAAAAAAATGACATTCAGCCTAGTTGGCTCTCACTTGCAGCACTGCAGCTCTGGCCTTACACTCCAGGCCCTTGTCTGTCCCGTACAGACTGTTTCACCAACCAACCAACCACCTTGGTGCATATAACTGAGAAATGGCCTCCTTCACATACAAAAATGGATGGCCGACAACAAGCTAGGCCTTAATGAAGCAAAGACCGAGGTGATGCTGGTAGGTCCACAATCGACCACCAATTTTCTCTTGGCCTGGCCCACTTCATTCTGCCCCATCCCAACGCCGGCAAAACAGGTCAGGAACCTAGGTATCATCCTTGATCCCTGCCTATCATTTATACCTCATGCAAAACTCTGTATCAAAAACTCCTACAATCAAGTGGAACCCTCCTGACTCCTGGTACTCAGACTTCCTATCTGCCGGGGTGGAGCCCAGAATTATGGTCAGGTTACTACTAAAAGCCCAGTACACACCTGACCAATCAGTATGCTGGCTGCTCTCAAAATCAGGACCCAGGACAAGGGATTTCATCCCACCCGGATCTCTCAGAAATTCCTGAGCTCCAGGTCCCAAAGTGGACTTTCCAAAAACACTCAGAAAAATGAAAGGCCAGTTTCCTCTTCATGTTACATGCTCCCTGGAGCCCCTCAACCCATCTGGTTGAGAATTCTGGGTCACATCCTCCTTCTAGACCCTGGCAGGGCAATGGTCTGCCACAATATTAAATATATATATATATATATATATATATATATATATATATATATATATATATATACACACACACACACACACACACACACACACACACATATAAGTGTGTGCAGTCGGTATACAGTGTATTGAAGTGGTTAGGGGGAACCCTATGACAGAATTAAGAAAATAAGTGGCATGGGGTCCCCCCAAAATCTATACAAGGCCCTATGGGTCTTGTGCAGATTTTAAGGGGAACTCCACGCCAATTTAAAAAAAAAAAACTGCATGGGGTCCCCCCAAAATCTATACCAGGCTCTTTGGGTCTTGTGTAGATTTTAAGGGGAACTCCATGCCAATTTAAAAAAAATTGCATGGGGTCCCCCCAAAATCTATACCAGGCCCTTTGGGTCTGGCATGGATTTTAAGGGAATTCCATGCCAAAATGTAAAAATAAAATGGTGTGGGGGTACCCCTCAAAATTAATACCAGACCCTTATCTGAGCAAGCAGCCTGGCAGGCCAGAAAAGGGAGGGGATGAGTGAGCACCCCCTCCTTCTGAACCATAGCAGGCCGCTCGCCCTCAACATGTGGAGGGTACTTTGGGGTCCCTAGCCAGTGGTTGTCCAGGTCTGCAGGCGGGGGGCTTATCGGATTCTGGAAGCCCCCTTTAACAAGCTGACACCCAGATCCCGCCCCCCCATGTGAATGGGTATCAGGTACATTGTACCCATTCGCCAAAAAAAGTGTCAAAACGTAAAAACCACAGCAGACAGTTTTTGACAATTCTTTTAATAAAAAAAAAGTGTCCCACAATGTAAATCCATTGTCAATTATGGCGCCCGACGGTCCCGAAACTTTTTTTTAAAAAAAAAAAGCTCCGCCCCCATGGGCTCCTGGCGACTGGCGTCTCTTGGCTGTGACAGTTCTTATATAGACAACGGAGGGGCCACCCGGTGATGTAATCGAGTGATCCCGCCCCCTCTGGCATTATGTGATGTGTCAGCAGGTGGCCCGCCCTTGCCTATATAACAACTGTCAAACAGAAAAGACAGCTGTTGCTGGGAGGCCTCCCATCGAGGCAGAACTGTTTGGTTGTTTTTTTTTTTTATTTTTCAGGTCCGTCAGTGCAGTGATTCACCTCACAGGATACTTTATTTTTTATTTAAAAAAAGGAAAAAAAAACTGTCTGCTGTGGCTTTTACTTTTTAACACTTTTTTGGTGAATGGGTAGGGGTACAATGTACCCGATACCCATTTACATAGGGGGGCTGGATATGGGGTTTTGATAAGCCCCCCATCTGCCCCAAAGCACCCACCCTCCCCATGTTGAGGGCATGTGGCCTGGTATGGTTCAGGAGGGGGGAACCGAAGGAACCAAAATAACCAAAGGGCCTGGTATGGACTGGGGGGGACCCATACCATATTTTTCATTGATTTTTATCTATATTGCCAAGAGTCTGCAATACATTACAGCCACAAGCAATTTTAAATTACATTTTTTCCTTTAGAAATGGCATGATATTTAAAGGAATATTTCATTGTTATTGTTTCACTTTAAGCATTATTGAAATCACTGCTCCTGAAAAAACAATTGTTTTAAAAACTTTTTTGCATTGATACATGTCCCCTATGGCAGTACCCAGGTCCCTATATACTTTGTATGGCAATAACTTGCATACAAGCCTTTAAAATGAGCACTTTTGATTTTTCATATTCGTGTCCCATAGACTTTAACGGTGTTTGCATGTTCACTAAAACTTTTTGCCTGTTCGCGGTGTTTGGGTGCAAACCGAACTGGGGGATGTTCAGCCCATCCCTATTGATCACCAGCAACGTTTAGGTAGGTGGTACATGTCCAAATACATCCACAAGAATGCCAGAACCAAGGTTTCCCAGCAGAACATTGCCCAAAGCATCACACTGCCTCACCCAGATTGCCTTCCTCCCATACTGCATCCTGATACCATCTCTTCCCCAGATAAGAGATGCACACACACTATAAGATCTGTTGGGCTGGTGGTGCTGAGTGATTATTCTTTACCATTCAGACATTGGTCAGAGTGGGACCCATGGTCAGTGACCCATGCCAGGCATTATAGAGCTACCTGCTCCCTGTTCACACCTATGATCACATCATCTGCAGGGGGAAGTCAGACATTATTAACTTAATTTGCAGCTCTGAGATCTCATGTGGTTAAATGCCAAGAACCACGAGGGAAGCTGAAGGTGAAGGACATAAAGCGGCGTGTCACAATAAGCCATGTCCTTTAGAACCCCCACCTTTTACCACGGCCACCAATCACTGCAACACAATGGTACCCTGTATTTTACACTTTCTTTAGCTCACAGAAATCTGTCCCTACCAGCTGGTTGTATTTTCCCAGCCCAAGAGTTCCCAGGTCTCCCCCAGTGTCACCATATCAAAACTGTATTACATATGGTACATAAACATTTAAACATCCAAATATTTGTAAATAACTGCCCCCCCATTCTAAAATAGAATGATCTAAAATTGCTTCTACCAGTTTGTCCCGCTGTATGTATATTATAATCACCTTATTTTTTATAAATGTTATTCACATGAAAGATGTGTCCCAACTGTGTCATTCATCATGTCTATAGTATCTGTCTGTATTCACAATGTCTCCTCTACAGCATCTAATCATCACATCTGCAAGATAATTCCTTTTACAATAACAAAATCTATATTTTGAGGTTTGTTTTAATTTTTGTAATAACTTTAGATGCTACACAACATCCAATAAATATCACAGACCAAGAAAGGACATGTGGGACACATTAGCCAATTGTGCTCTTAGCTTTCAAAAGAAAACTTTTTAAAATGAAATGATACAGGTTTGTAAATTTCACTACAAAATCAATCTGTTCATAATTTGCTGCTCATCCCCAAGTGACATACAGCTATAGGAAGAGGGTATCATGTCTGAGGTGTATATAGAGTTATGGATGGGAGAGTTTAATATGTGGAAAGCTACAATGTAACATTGAGGATGATGTATTCATACAACCATCATTGCGGTGATAACATTGTCATATTACTGGAGCTCATATAGTACATTGTAGTCCGAATGGACATTTAGAATTTGTTGTTCAAAAGCAAAAATGTTCCATGATTGTGAAGTCTACATGGTTCCATATCATAGACCACTATGGTGAAGTCAAATTGTAACACATTCACCTTCAACTTTATTAAAACACTGTAAACAATGGCTCAAAAGTGATATGGTCCAGAAATATTTAGACAGAATAAAGGTAGATAAAGCACCTGAACCAGATGACATCCACCCACGGATCCTTAAGATAATTGAGCTCTGTCATTTCAAGGCCATTGTTTCTAATATTTAGGGACTTGTTAATGACTGGAATGGTATCACTGGATTGGCGCAGGGCCAATGTGGTGCCCATATTTAAAAAGGGATCAAAGTCTTTACCAAGTAACTATAGACATGTTAGTTTAACTTCTATAGTCGGGAAGATACTGGAGAGTTTAATAAAATACCACATAGATGAGTTTTTGCTGGAAAAAAATATGTTAAGCAACAGACAGTATGGATTCATGAAAGACAGAAGTTGTCAAACAAATCTGATTTCTTTTTTTGAAGAGGTAAGTAAAACCTTGGACAGAGGGGTGGCTGTGGACGTGGTATACTTGGATTTTACAAAAGCATTTGACACAGTTCCCCACACACGGCTCATGTGTAAGGTAAAGTCTACAGGCTTGGAAATATCAGTTTGTAAATGGATAGAAATGGATAGAAAACTGGCTAAAAGACAGAATTCAGAGAGTAGTGGTACAGTAGGTGACCGCAATATTGTGTCAATCTCGCCGCAGTTCTTGGCGAGATTTGACACCTGCAAGCCCCGTCGCGGGAGCCAGCGCTGAGATGGCTGCTGATCGGGAAAGGAAAACCTTTTTTCCTTTCGTGATGAGCGACAGGCAGTGCTGACAGCTGTCTGGTATGAATCATGAGGGGGAACGCCACGCCAAATTTTAAATGAAAAAACTAGCGTGGGTTCCCCCCCCAGGGACATACCAGGCCCTTAGGTCTGGTATGGATTTTAAGGGGTACCCCCTATGCTGAAAAATCGGTGTGGGGCCCCCCAAAATCCATACCAGACCCTTATCCGAGCACGCAGCCCAGCCGGTCAGGAAAGGGGGTGGGGACGAGTGGGCCCCCCCACCCCAAAGCACCTTGTCCCCAGGGTGATGAGGACAAGGGCCTCTTCCCGACAACCCTGGCCATTGGTTGTCGGGGTCTGCGGGTGGAGGGCTTATCGGAATCTGGGAGCCCCCTTTAATAACGGGGCCCCCAGATCCCGGCCCCCCACCCTATGTGAATGAGTATGGGGTACATGGTACCCCTACCCATTCACCTGGGTAAAAAAAAGTGTCAAGAAAAAAACACACTACAAAAGGTTTTATAAGTAATTTATTAGCCAGCTCCGGGGGGGTCTTCTTCCGACTTCGGGGGTCTTCCTCTGACTTCGGGGGTCTTCTATATAAATGGCAGCGCAGCTCGCACACAGCATTCCAGCAGGAGAGAGCGTCGTGTCAACATCGCAAGAAGAGAAGAGGAGACAAGGCAGCGCAGCAGACTGGACCCCCGCTACCAAAAGAGCTGGAAGAAGATAGCGGGGAGTCCAGCAGAAGATAGTGGAGAAGAACCGGACAGCAGCAGCAGACCGGCCCCTCGCTAGCAAAAGAGCTGGAAGAAGATAGCGGAGGGGCCCGGAAGAAGAGGCGGAACACCGGGAGAAGAAGCTGAACACCAGGAGAAGAGCGGAGAAGTCGTAAGAAGACCCCCAAAGTCGGAAGAAGACCCCAAAGTCGGAAGAAGACCCACCCCAGAGCTGGCTAATAAATTACTTATAAAACCTGTGTAGTGTGTTTTTTCTTCTTGACACTTTTTACCCAGGTGAATGGGTAGGGGTACCATGTACCCCATACTCATTCACATAGGGTAGGGGGCTCTTATTAAAGGGGGCTCCCGGATTCCAATAAGCCCTCCACCCGCAGACCCCGACAACCAACGGCCAGGGTTGTCGGGAAGAGGCCCTTGTCCTCATCAACATGGGGACAAGGTGCTTTGGGGTGGGGGGCCCCCAGGGCCCCTCCCCCAAGGCACCCACCCCCCCATGTTGAGGGCATGCCACCTGGTATGGTTCAGGAGGGGGGGCGCTGGCTCATCCCCACCCCCTTTCCTGACCGACTGGGCTGCGTGCTCGGATAAGGGTCTGGTATGGATTTTGGGGGGACCCCCACGCCGATTCTTCGGCGTAGGGGGGTTCCCCTTAAAATCCATACCAGACGTAAGGGCCTGGTATGCCCCTAGGGGGGAACCCACGCCAGTTTTTTCATTTACAATTTAGCGCGGCGTTCCCCCTCATGATTCATACCAGACAGCTGTCAGCACTGCCTGTCGCTCATCGTGAAAGGAAAATAAGGTTTTCCATTCCCGATCGAGCCAGCGCGAGATGCACAGTACCTGTCGCCAAGAACCAGCGCAATGGGATCGCGCTGGAAACACAATCTCGCGGACAGGTACTGTAAATGATTCTTACTCTAAATGGTCTAAGGTTATCAGTGGTGTACCCCAAGGTTCAGTGTTGGGACCCCTACTTTTTAACATCTTTATAAAATGGTCTGGGTCTGGGATTAAAAGTACCATTTCTGTCTTTGCAGATAACACTAAGCTATGCAGTGGAATAACACTTACAGGATGTCTCCAATTTACAAGCCAACCTCAATGCACTGTCTAATTGGACAACTAAGTGTCAAATAAAGGTTTAATGTTGATAAATGTAAAGTTATGCACTTGGGGGCTAAGAATATGCATCGTACATACTAGGGGGAGTACAACTTTGGGAATCAATGGTGAAGGATCTGGGGGTTTTGGTAGATCATAAGCTCAAAAATAGCATGCAATGCCAAGCTGTGGTCTCCAAAGCGAGCAAAGTCCTTTCTTGTATTAGGACAGTTATGGACTCCAGAGAGAGAGATATCATTTTGCCCCTGTATAAATCATTAGTAAGACCTTAAATAGAATTTTAATATCACCACAGAGTGGTCCTGTGGATACTTGTATGATACACAGTGCCAAGTCCTATACTTTGGATCAGAAAAATTGGAATAAAGGGCTTGAACTTTTTAGGCACGACTAAATGGGTAATTAATACATAAAAAGTTTATCAAACAGAAACACATTTAAAAGATATTGACATTTAGAATAAGTCAGTATAACAAAGTTATATAATTGATACTAATACCTATACGTAGTCATAGAAGAATAACATGAAACATTTGGAGGTGAATAACCACTTGTTCCAGAGTAAAATTCAAAAATCCCGATTTTGACTATGTAACAGGTTATGATGCTAAAGGTATCCTGGGCTCTACATGTTACGCGCCTTGCACTTCTTCAGGAGTAGAGATGAGCAAAACACCCCCTTGTTCGATTTGCAGCAGAACATGTGAACAGGCAAAAAACTTGTTCGAACACACGAACACCATTAAAGTCTATGAGACACGAACATGAATTATCAAAAGTGCTAATTTTAAAGGCTTATATGCAAGTTATTGTCATAAAAAGTGTTTGGGGACCCGGGTCCTGCCCCAGGGGACATGTATCAATGCAAAAAAAAGTTTTAAAACGGCCGTTTTTTCGGGAGCAGTGATTTTAATAATGCTAAAAGTGAAACAATAAAAGTGAAATATTACTTTAAATTTCGTACCTGGGGGGTGTCTGTAGTATCCCCGTAAAGTGGCACGTGTTTCCCGTGTTTAGAACAGTCCGAGAGCAAAATGACATTTCTAAAGGAAAAAAAGTCAATTAAAACTACTCACGGCTATAATGAATTGTTGGTCCCGGCAATACACATAAAAGTTTATTGATAAAAATGGCATAGGATTCCCCTACAGTCCATTACCAGGCTCTTCAGGTCTGGTATGGATTTTAAGGGGAACCTCGCGCCAAAATTTAAAAAAAAAATGGCTTGGGGTCCCCCAAAAATTCATACCAGACTCTTATCCAAGCACGCAACCTGGCAGGCCACAGGAAAAGAGGGGGGGACGAAAGAGTGCCCCCCTCATGAACCGTACCAGGCCACATGCCCTCAACATGGGGAGGGTGCTTTGGGGTAGCGGCCCCCCAAAGCACCTTGTCCCCATGTTGATGGGGACAAGGGCGTCATCCCCACAACCCTTGCCCAGTGGTTGTGGGGGTCTGCGGGTGGGGGGCTTATCAGAATCTGGAAGCCCCCTTTAACAAGGGGACCCCCAGATCCTGGCCCCCCCTGTGAATTGGTAATGGGGTACAAGTACCCCTACCATTTAATAAAAAAAGTGTCAAAAATGTTAAAAAAAGACAATAGCCCGGTTTTTGACAATTCCTTTAGTAATGTCTTCTTCTTTCCCCGCTTCTTCTCCCATCTTCTTCTGGTCTTCTTCTTCTTCCTCCATCTTGTTCTTCCCCCGCTTCTTCCTCTGCTTCTTCCTCTGGTCTTCTCCTCCAGCATCTTCCTCTGGCTTCTTCTTCCCCGCTTTGTCCTCAGGATGATCCGCCTCAATGGGAGTCTCCCGCTGTGTGACGCTTCTGTTCTTGTGACAGCTCTTATATATGATGTGTGACCCTGCCCCCTCTGACACCATGGTGGAAGCCATAGGGAAGTCCCAGTGCGTCAGAGGGGGGCGGGTCACCGGGTGACCCCACCCTCAGTTATATAAGAGCTGTCACAAGAACAGAAGCTTCACACAGCAGGAGACTCCCATTGAGGCGGATCATCCGGAGGATGAAGCAGAGAAGAAGAAGCCAGAGGAAGATGCCAGAGGAGAAGACCGGAGGAAGAAACAGAGGAAGATAGAGGAAGAAGTGGGGGAAGAACAAGATGGAGGAAGAAGAAGAAAACCTTAGGAAGACCAGAAGAAGATGGAAGAAGAAACGGGGAAAGAAGAAGACATTTGTAAAGGAATTGTCAAAAACTGGCTATTGTCTTTTTTAACATTTTTGACACTTTTTTGTGAAATGGTAGGGGTACTTGTACCCCATTACGAATTCAAAACAGGGAGGGGCTGGGATCTGGGGGTCCCCTTGTGAAAGGAAGCTTCAAGATTCCGATAAGCCCCCCACCCGCAGACCCCCACAACCACCGGGCAAGGGTTGTGGGGATGAGGCCCTTGTCCCCATCAGCATGTTGAGGGCATGTGGCCTGGTATGGTTCAGGAGGGGGGGCACTCTCTCATCCCCTCTTTTCCTGCAGCCTGCCAGGTTGCGTGCTCGGATAAGGGTCTGGTATGGATTTTTGGAGGGACCCCCACACCTTTTTTTTTTTAATTTTGGTGCGGGGTTCCCCTTAAAATTCATACCAGACCTGAAGGGCCTGGTATGGAATTTGGGGGGACCCCCATGCATATTTTTTTAAATTTTGGTTCGGGTTCCTCTTAATATTCATACCAGACCCAAAGGGCCTGGTAATGGACTGTGAGGGAATCCCATGCCGTTTTTATCAATGAACTTTTATGTGTATTGTGGGACCCGACAATTCATTATAGCTGCGCATAGTTTTAAATGACTTTTTTCCTTTAGAAATATCATTTTGCTCTCAGACTGTTCTAAACACGGGAAACATGCACCACTTTACAGGCATACTATAGACACCCCCAGGTACGAAATTTAAAGGAATATTTCACTTTTATTGTTTCACTTTAAGCATTAATAAATGCACTGCTCCCGAAAAAACGGCTGTTTTTAAAACTTTTTTTTGCATTGATACATGTTCCTTGGGGCAGGACCGAGGTCCCCAAACACTTTTTTTGACAATACCATGCATATAAGCCTTTAAAATGAGCACTTTTGATTTCTCCCATAGACTTTTAAAGTGTCTTCCGCTGCTTTCAAATTTCCCGCGAACACCCTAAATTATTTGCTGTTCGGTGAACGGGCGAACAGCCAATGTTCGAGTCAAACTCATATTCGACCCAAACATAAAGCTCATGCCTATTCAGGAGCATCAATGGGCTTACTAAATAGAAAAAAAGTAAATACAATGAAATCAAATAAACAAATCTACAATATACATCAAATCAATATTAAAAAAACATTGTTAATAGAGCATTGTGCTTGTGGAGACCCCAGCAAAGTTAACTGACTGGTCACATGCAGAAGGCACCAAGAAAAAACCAGTAGACTATGGGGACATGTAACATGACAGTGCACAAGTAACAATAATATAAATGTTTACTATCAAGGTGTGTAACATGTAGAGCCCAGGATACCTTTACCATCATAACCTGTTACATAGTCAAAATCAGGATTTTTGAATTTTACTCTGGAACGAGTGGTTATTCACCTCCAAATGTTTCATGTGATTCTTCTATGACAATGTATTAGTATTAGTATCAACTATATAACTTTGTTATACTGACTTATTCTAAATGTCAATATCTCTTAAATGTGTTTCTATGTTTAACCACTAAAGCCCCGGACCATTTGGCTTGCCAAAGACCAGAGCACTTTTTGCGATTCGGCACTGCGACGCTTTAACTGACAATTGCGCGGTCGTGCGACATGGCTCCCAAACAAAATTGACGTCCTTTTTCCCCCACAAATAGATCTTTCTTTTGGTGGTATTTGATCACCTCTTTTTTATTTTTTACGCTATAAACAAAAAAAGAGCGACAATTTTGAAAAAAAATCAATATTTTTTACTTTTTGCTATAATAAATATCCCCAAAAAATATATAAAAAACTATTTTTTTCCTCAGTTTAGGCCGATACATATTTTTCTACATATTTTTGTTAAAAGAAAAAATCACAATAAGCGTTTATTGTTTCGTTTGCACAAAAGTTATAGCGTCTACAAAATAGGGGATAGTTTTATGGCATTTTTGTTAATATTTTTTTTTACTAGTAATAGCGGCGATCTGCGATTTTTATTGTGACTGCGACATTATGGTGGACACATTGGACACTTTTGGTGCCATTTTGGGACCATTCACATTTATACAGGGATCAGTACGATTAAAAATGCATTGATTACTGTGTAAATGTGACTGGCAGTGAAGGGGTTAACCAGGAGGGGGCGCTGCAGGGGTTAAGTGTGTCCTAGGGAGTGATACTAACTGTGGGGGGAGGGGCTACGCGTGTCACGACACTGATCATCGCTCGCGATTACAGGGAGTGGTGATCAGTGTCACTAGGAAGAACGGGGAAATGATTGTTTACATCAGCATTTCCCCATTCTTCAACTCCGTAAGACGATCGCGGGTATCCGCGCGGACATCCAGTCTGCGGGACCCATGATCCCAGTCACTGAGCTCGCGGCAGGGTCGTGCGAGCACCGGCATGCACATGGCCACACAGCGCCAAATTCAAAGGGACATACAGTTATGTCCATTTGCGCAGCTGTGCCATTCTGCCGACGTATATGTACATGCGGTGGTCTGCAAGCGGTTAATAAACTTTTTAGGTGTTAATTACCCATTTAGTCATGCCTAAAACGCCCAAGCCCTTTATTCCAATTTTTCTGATCCATTAGTAAGACCTCATCTGGAATATGCAGTTTAGTTTTGGGCTCCAATTCTCAAAAAGGATATCGGGGAACTGGAGAAAGTTCAGAGAAGGGCAACCAAACTGATAAGAGGCATGGAGGAGCTCAGCTATGAGGAAAGATTAGAGGAACTGAATCTATTCCCTCTTGAGAAGAGGAGATTAAGGGGAGATATGATCAACATGTACAAATATAGAAGTGGTCCATATCGTGAACTTGGTGTTGAGTTATTCACTTTAAGGTCATCACAGAGGACAAGGGGGCACTCTTTACGTCTAGAGGAAAAAGGATTTCATCTCCAAATATGGAAAGGTTTCTTCACAGTAAGAGCTGTGAAAATGTAGAATAGACTCCCTCCAGAGGTGGTTCTGGCCAGCTCAGTAGATTTCTTTAAAAAAGGCCTGGATTCTCAACTGTGGGTGAAGGATTGTGTATATGGGATTGTATTATTATTATTTTTTTTGGTTGAACTAGATGGACTTGTGTCTTTTTTCAACCTGACTATCTATGTAAACATTGTATAAGCCATCTCTAATGACATTTACACTTACATATAAATTAGCCATACAAGGAGCAGGCACACTTTAACAAGCAGCAAGTAATCTCTGATTTCCATTATAATAAGATTCACCTACCTCTCTGATATACAATAAATAACATTCATAACTTTGTGTATAGTTACATTCTGATGGGAGCAGTTGTGTAAATGGTTTTAACAGATTTATGGGATGTAATGAAGTTTTGATATGGTCACTTTTATTGGGAGGACTAAGGCCTCTTTCACACGGACGGTCCGTCCAGGTCCACCTGTCAGTTTTTTAGGCGGACCTGAACGGACGCTCCATAGACCTCTATGGAGCGTCGGATGTCAGCGGTGACATGTCTGCTGACATCCGACCTGCTCCGATCCGAAAAAGTGTGACGGAGGAAAACCCCACTTTTCCATCCATCTGCGGATTGGATGAAAGCAGACTCTATGGTCCGTCTTCATCCGATCCCCCAGAGGGGAGAGCGGTGCTCTGACAGGTCCGTCCCTGCACAGTGTGCAGAGACAGAGCTGTCATCTGCCTGCTCAGCGGGGATCGACGGAGCGATCATCTTCTGAGCAAAGCGGAGCCCGTACATGGACACGTCCGTGTGAAAGGGCCCTTATATGTTCAGCATTTTATGATTAGTATGGAGTGATATGGTGTTCAATTAAAAAAGGACTGGGGTAATCCATCCAACTACAACATGTATTTACTCGGAGTTCCCTTTGCATATTTTGCTGTAGGTAAGTTAGAGATATCTTTTTCTTACCTCTGTGTTTAAGACTTCCTGAGGTGTTAGTTCTACCAGGACAGTATGAGGATCCATGTTCTCCAGGATGTAGATCAGATCATCTTTATAATACTCATATATCCTCCTCAGTGATGGATCATCATATGCAGACAGCTGGCGGTGGAACTTTTCGTTATCCTCTAGAAAAAACCAAAGAAATACAATTTCTGTTTTATAAATGTTGTGACTTAGGTTCAGCGTGGACTTTTGTATTCCTGGATCAACCCTCTGCAATTGGGGAAAGGAGCACTGGAGGTTAGAATCCCTATACAAATCAATACAATAATACCCCTGTGATTGGGGATTTATATTTGCCCATACAAGCTAACTTGCCTTAAAGTGGAGTTCCAGGCTTTTTGTCATTTATTAAAAGTCAGCAACTACAAAAAAAGTATCTTCTGACTTTTAATAAACAGACACTCACCTGTCCCACGGTCCAGCGATGCGGCCGCACGGAGCCTCGCTCCTCTCCACGGCACCTCCACTGAAACTGTGGGCACCCGGCCGTGACAGCTTGCGGCTTCATGGCCGGGCCCGCACTGCGCATGCACAAGTCATGCTGTGCTCTCCGGGTGGACAGGCAATCTTCTGGGACCTGTGACGTGTCCCAGAAGATTGCCGAGAGGGAGCTGCCACCTAGGAGAGAGGAGGAGTCGCCTAGGTGGCCCGTAGTCAGAAATAGGAGGTGGGACAGAAAGTCCCACCCAAAACTAGTCACCCACTCGCCCCAAAAAAATGATATGCCAAATGTGGCATGTAAGGGGGCAAGGAGTGCTTAAAGGGGAAGTTCCACTTTTGGGTGGAACTCCGCTTTAAAGCCTCACTGAGAACAAGCCTAACTACGGATTAATAAGAAAAGGAAAACAAAGTTAAAATGTCTAAAGTTAACCACTTCAGCCCCAGAAGATTTTACCCTCTTCCTGACCAGAGCACTTTTTACAATTTGGCACTGCGTCGCTTTAACTGACAATTACGCAGTTATGCAATACTGTACCCAAACAAAATTTGCATCCTTTTTTTTTACACAAATAGATTTCTTTTGGTGGTATATGATCACCGCTGCTTTTTTTTATTTTTTGCACTATATACAAAAGAGAGCGACAATTTTGAAAAAAAAAACATTTTTTTACTTTTTGCTATAATAAGTATCCCCAAAAATGTTTTTAACAACTTTAACACCAGGCCTATTTTTCAAACTTGTTGCTTACAAATCATTTTTTTTGCTAGAAAATTACTTAGAACCCCCAAACATTTTTTTCCTAACACCCTAGAGAATAAAATGGCGGTCGTTTCAATACTTTTGGTCATGCCATATTTGCACTTTTACACTTTTTTGAATTAAAACATAAGACAACAGTCAAGTTGGCCCAATTTTTTTTTGATATTGTGAAAGATATTGTTACGCCGAGTAAATTGATACCGAACATGTCACGCTTTAAAGTTGTGCTCGCTCGTGGAATGGCGGCAAACTTTTACCCTTAAAAATCTCCATGTGTGACATTCAAAATATTCTACAGGTTGCATGTTTTGAGTTACAGAGGAAGTCTAGGGCTAGAATTATTTCTCTCACTCTAATGCTCTGTACACATGGTCGGATTTTCCAACGGAAAATGTGCGATCGGCGCGTGTTGTCGGAAATTCCGACTGTGTGTGGGCTCCATCGGATTTTCCGACACACAAAGTTTGAGAGCAGGCTATAAAATTATCCTACAACAAAATCCGATCGCATTAATTCCGACCGTGTGTGGCCAATTCCGACGCACAATGTGCCACCCATGCTCAGAAGAAATTCCGAGATGGAACAGCTGGGTCGGGTAAAATTAGCATTCGGAATGGATAGAGCACTTTCGTCAGGCTGCAATGTTTAAAATTGTTTAATGCAGCGCACTCTCTTCTTCTTTATAATGCTAGAAGAATTAAGTAGTTTTGCTGCTCATATTCACACAGACTTCTCACAAACTTCTTTTCTTTATTATTTATCGTGATTTCATCAATATATTTTGATTTGTCACATCTAACAAAAAAGATATATGTTTTTTTTTGGTTTGTGTTTTTTTCAAGCCTGATCGTGTTTTTAATTTTTTTTATTTTACTCCTGAATATTTTTTGGTGTGTTTTGTATGTCACGTTACCACAACACCATTATTATCTTGTATTATTTAATCTCAAGGAGATTGTTTTGTGTTGGTGTCTCTTGTTAATTTCACATTGTATTTTTGAAATGTACCTGCCTCCACACAAACAAACTGTCCTTTTTGAAGGAAAACACTCATAACCAAACAAAGAGGGAGGCAACGCTGGATAAACAGCAGAAATTGGCGAAGCCTTTGGCCCCCAGGGCAGACATCAATTATTTTACAGCAAAATTGGTGGCCTGAGGAGTCCATATCTAAGGGAGTTCAATCTGGTCCAGAAGTCCCAGAGATCCTGAACAGCAGCAGATGACATGTATTGTCCCCAGGCGGTGGTCATACAAGAGGCTGCATCTTTTGCCAGACCAGATTGAACCCAGGTCATCACTCTCTGGTCTTCCTTACACACTTCCTTCCATGCTGTGGCTCTGGTGTTGGAGGTGTGGCAGGAGGAGGAGTAGGACCTGGAGGAGGAGGAGTAGGACCTGGAGGAGGAGGAGGAGGACCATGGATGAGCTCACAAATGTGGGTTTCACATGTGAGTTGGCCCCTCAACCCCTTATTTAGGGCTTCCAAAATTACAAACTCACATAAGAGTCATTGGCCCTACTCCATCTGCATAATTTTGCAGGCAGTTAGCTCTGCAAAATCCTCTTCCACACTGTGGGGGGTTCTGAGGGCCTCAGTAGCCTTCCAAAATAGGCCTATTGCAGCCTCCTCCAGGTTACTCCTCTTCCTGCCACTTTGACTTTGAAGGCGGAGGGGAGGGACCTGGGTATCGGACAGCCTGCTTGGCCCGACCACCTCCTAGCTGAGACTTCCCTGTGTATGAAAAAGGGACATGGTTTTAGTTTTTGCATCATCAATCACAATCATAAATTAGTACTCCAAACTAACATCTAGGTAACATCATTGATTGGACAACCAGAAATATTTAGAAGAATGCTATACCTGGCTCAAACTGGGCTCCTCCACATGTTGCTGCCTGGAAGGCCCAGGTTGGACGTCAGAAGCCTCAGCTGGGGGGGAAGGAAGCATGGAAGGAAGAGTGGAGAGTGATGGCCTGGTTTCAGTCTGACCTGCCAGAAAATGCAGCCTGTCGTAGTACCACAGCCTGGGGACATAAATGGCATCTGCAGCTGCTGATCTCTGGGAATCCTGGCCCTTCTTGTGCTCCCTTAGATAAGTGCTCCTCATGCCACCAATTAGGGCCTTCAAATAGGGGATGTCTGCCGTGGGGATTACCGGCTTCACAAATTGCAGCAAATTATCCAGCACTCCCTTCCTCTTTGTTTGGTTCTTATATTCGGGGTGGTTTACCTGCCACAGACAGGGCAGCTCACTGAACATATCTATGAAGATTGGCATAAAGTCCTGATCGTTGACTAGATCCATTTTCACTGCAAGACACAACACCAGACAAACCCTAATGTCAGCCTAAAGTCTTCTAAACTTGTCTAAATACAGGCCTCAATCTAGAAGCAGTATAGGCCCAAATTTAAATCTTACCTTCGTTATCACGATCAGCGCCTCCGATACTCCTTCCTCCTCTCACAGATCATACGTACTACACACGCGTGTTACGCTTTATATACACTGCGCATGCGTGAAACTCCACCTGCCCCTGACGTTCTTTCTAGTCCATTCCCCACCCCTTCTCGTTCGGCGCAGTGGGGAAAAGCACATGGCGGAGACACAGCAGGTGCGTGCTAATTACAGCAACGAGAAGGAGGAGGAGGAGGAAAGCCCGGAGCCTGAAACGTCCCGATGCAGAAGGAGACGATTTAAGGCATCAAATATGTCCTTTGTGGAGATGGTGGAGATGGTTGACATCCTGAAGAAGGCTGACTATGATGGGAAGTATGGGCCTTACCCCAACCCAAATGTCAGAAAGGCCAAGATCATGGCGAAAGCAGTCAAGAGTCTGCACCGTAATTTCGGGGTATGACAATCCAAGGATCAGCTCAGGAAGCGGTGGTCGGACCTCAAAATCAGGGAGCATGAGCAGTACAGAAGAATCAGGAGAATGCTGCAAAAAAGTAAGTAGTTGTGCTGTGTTCCTATTCTTTATTTTTATTACGTTTGTGCTGCTCCATGTGCTTTTCTTTACTGTTGTACAGTTTAAAATGGCAACTTTCATGGTAATGGGCACATTATTCGTTTGTATGAAACATTGTTCGTTCGGCATAGAAAACACCATTGTTTTGGCCATATGCATTTGAATACATTTTTGCTAGCCTACTTCTCTTAAAATAAGTCTGGATGGGTTTGTAACTAGAATGTAATGCAAACTAGATTCTGTGTAAGGAGAGGACACTCAGTAGCTGTTTACACATCTGGATGCTGTAGCACTAGTGTGGGACAAAAGAACACCATTTTTATTAGGGGGCCCGCACAGGTGCTCCAGTGTATACTATAGGGGTGACTCCATCTGTGAAGCTTGCACAAAACAGGTAAGTATTCAAGCTTGACAAAGGAAAAAAAATATTTCTCCATCTTGTAACTCTGCCAAAATAGACAATTGTACCCCACTTCCAAGTAATGTTTCATATTCCTATTTCTACCATCAAATATCTGTGTGCTAAGTATGGAAAATGGTAGAAACTACCGACTTGCGCAAATGGAAACCAATAAATTATTAGTGAGATTAATTGATCAATTAATTTGAGGAGCAGCACGTTATATCAATAATAGAAAAATAATATTAGTAATTAACCAATTAATTACAAACCACGCTCCATTATAAAGTGCAAATGCAAAATCATACTCTGTTGTGAAACGAGACCATAAAAATAATTAAATACCTGTGATAATAGCTAACAACTGAGTGAAAACAATGCGCATAGATGGTGAAACAAACAAGTGAAAACAACAATTTAAAAAGCAAAATTAGATTCCAAAAAATATCCAAAAATATATAAATCCAAAAATCATGTGTGTTCAGGAAATGTTCAAACAATGATAAAACTTTTGGGTGAATCAAAACTCCTGGGTGAGTCTTCCTTGGGTTCAGCAAGGCATCCGATAACAGTATTCCACCACCATCACCAGCCACACAGCCTACTCACCAGATTGAAGTGACTCCCATGACAGGAGTCAAACACGCTTAAAGAACTGCCAGAGAAGCTTCTCACGATCACGGCTTTGTTCAGACGCTGGGGCTCAGGTGCTGAAACTCAGGTGCATGTAGGTAACACTGTAGCTGCTTGGATGCATGCAAATGAACAGACAGAGATTGATCATTGGGACCATAAGTGCCATGAATTGGGAAAAAATTAAACGGAAAACTCCCATGGTGAAGTATGCCAAAAATGTATTAGGCTAAAAACAAGCTTAAAAACCGCATCCCCCACATAGGGGTTAGTGCAGGCAGACAAACAAGCAAACTGCGTTGCGAGCAGAAGTGGCGTGTCACGTTTGTTACATCCGACCAGTTTCGTCAGTGCGTTCTGATGTCATCAGGGATCCTACCTATTTTTTTTTACATAGGGGAGAAAAGACTCGGAGGACACCCCTCATCCGAGGAGACCACAGACCCCCCACCTCAGGAAGAAGGTGAAATCCCCCAAAGCCAACAGGAGGAGGAGGAAGGAGACGTGGTGGAAATAGTCACCACAACAGGTGAGTGTCTACGACCACAGGCTCAGGTAAGAGATGGATGCCTGCATATTTATAATACATGGTATGTTTTTGTTTCTATATTTTTAGGTGATCGTAATGTTGTGCATCCAGGTCATTTCACTAGTGAAAGTGCCCAGATCCTGATCAGGGAGATCATGGGGTGTAATAGGGACTTGTGAAACATTAATAAAAACATTAATGATGTTAAAAACAAAATAAAGAACATCATTGATGTTTTAGGGAGAGTTTAAAACATCTCCAAATCACTTCCTTTTTTTTGGTATTTTGAATGTAAATTTTTTTTTCATTTTTTGACATTTTATAGAAAAGCTACATTTTGAAGATGCACACAGTGTGTCAACATATGCTATCTGCCATCACGGGAGATCAATGTAGGTGTTTTGGGGGTGCAACACCTTCCTCAATAATAAAGTAGCTGAGAGGAAGGGGTTGCCCCCCAAAACACGTCCCTTGATCCCCCGTGATGGCAGCTAGCACATGTTGACATTCGGCAATTTGTGTGCATCTTCAAAATTTGGCTTTTCCAGGGGTGACTTCACCCCATCTGAATGCAATATCAAACACCGTTTATAAATACTCATGTCTGATATTGCCTTCAATTTCTACAAAAGTTGAACTTTGTAAGTTCCAGATTTGTGTATTTCTTGTTTGTCTGAAACATGCCTGTTTTACCTTAAATGGACATTTCTACTTTTATTAATGTGAACCAAAAAATTGTTATACAAAAAACATGTTGGTTTGTTTAAAAACCTTTAACCTCCCTGGCGGTTTTCCCGAGTGTAGCTCGGGGTTAAAATTCAGGACCATTAGCGGTAACCCTGAGCCACACTCGGGATTACATCGCAGGATCCTGGTGTGGCTTTACTTACCTTGTCCCCGGGATCCTGCGATGTCCCCCGCAGTGTCCGTGGGCTCTGTCCTCCTCCGAAGCCTCTCCTTGCCAGGCTCCGTTCCCTGCGAGCGTCGCGACGCACGGGGGCGGAGCCTGGTGGCAAAAAAAAAAGGAAAAATCATAACACATACAGTACATCTTACAGATTACAGTACTGTATGAAATGATTTCACATCCCTTTTGTCCCCAGTGCTTTGGCCCATGCCCTGCATGCAGTTTTATGTGATATATATTGTTATTTCTGCCTGTAAACTGGAGATTGTCCTTAGCAACCAAAAAGTGTCCCTTTACGTCAAAAGTGGCTTTAGACCAGCTAGAAAACAGCGATAGTAAATTAGAACACTTGCAGAATTGAGCGATAGTGAATCGTGGGGAAATTTATTTTATTACTATTTATTTTTATTTTTTTTAACTATTTATTTTTATTTATTATATTATAATTTATGTTTTTGTGTTTCAAACTTTATCATACCTGGGATATCTACTAGACTCTTGTTTGGACAGATTTAAGTCTGTTATTGTTAAGAATTACAGACCTACAATATAAAACGCCAAATTTCCATGCAAAATAATTGTACCGCTTTCAGCACCTAAAATCCGAAATAATCATACCGCCAGGGAGGCTATGAAATGCACATGTGATTGTGCTTGTATTAAAAAGATTGATAATCAAGAATGTGTGGATTATTGTTTCAATGCTCCTAAAATTTTGTTGTGGTAAAATTGGTGTTTTCAGTGACAATGGGGGTTCTTTTCTAAGGGCAAATCTACTTTGCACTACAAGTGCAGTTTCAGTGCAGTCTCAAGTGCACTTGTAGTGCAAAGTGTATTTTTCTTTAGTAAATAACACCCAACAGTGCTTTATAATGTTACACAATCACGCCATTTTCAGGACTCCCCACATTTCTGTCAGGGTCAGCTAAAAGAAACACAAGCAGTAAATGTCACCAAAGATTTTAGTAGTTAAAATGATTATTTTATTTTAAAAATGTATCAGACATTGTCTGGCATATTGATAGCCCCCCCTACCCGCAAAGTAATCAAGGTATCTAAGACGGACCTCGTGGGCACTCAGGGGGCAAGCCAGGGTGGCCAGCTTCAAGCGCCGTCTGGGTTGGTTCATTTACAAGAATACAGAATTTCTCCTTAAAAAGTTGTGGAGAACACAGCACGCCAGGATGATATGATTCAGTTTATACTCCGCCGTGTGTATGGGTGTAAGAAATAGGCAGAACCGGCTGGCCATGATTCCAAACATGATCTCCACCATAATTAAAAACCTCTGGTCCGGGGTGAGGGTCCTCATAAGCAATGGTCGCATAAGATGGTCCCACAGCACAAATGCTTCATCCGCAACAAAGATGAATGGGAGTCCTTCCACATTGTCTTCTGGAGGTGGCAAGTCCAAGCTGCCATTCTGGAGACGCCTGTAGAACTCTGTCTGCGCGATGACTCCACTATCTGACATCCGGCCATTCTTCCCCATGTCCACATACAGGAGCTCATAAGTAACCGACACCACTGCCAACATCACAATACTATTGAACCCCTTGTAGTTGTAATAGTATGACCCCGAGTTTGGTGGTGGGATGATGTGGACGTGTTTCCTATCAATTGCCCCTCTGCAGTTAGGAAAGTCCCACCACTGGGCAAAGTGGGAGGCCACAGTCTGCCATTCCTGTGGGTTGGAAGGAAACTGTGGAGTCAAACAAGAAAAAGAAAATAATCTTTTTGCACATAAACATGGAAAGCAGATTAGACACAAACATTCTTGGCCAACATCAAGATAACATTTATTTTAGGTAGTATTTAAAGAGTATTTAATCTCCACTTCATTGAGAGATGAATGCCTAAATAATGTGTCTTACTTTGGCCAGCCCCTCCTTACTTTACACTATTGGCAGCCCACTGGACAGTAGGGATGAGCTTCGTGTTCGAGTCCAACCCATGTTCGACTTGAACATCGTCTGTTCGCTGAATTGCGAACGATATGGGCCGTTCGTGCCAAATTCGTGTGGCGCGTCACGGCCCATAATTCACTGCGGCATCGCAGTGCATTGCTGGCTGATGATTGGCCAAGCATGCACTATGACCCTCATGCTTGGCCAATCACAGCGCCGTCTGAACAGAGAGCCGTAATTGGCCAAAGCCAAGGAGGCTTTGGCCAATTATGGCTCAGGGGATTTAGTACATGCCCCACACTATATAAGGCCGCCTGCACGGCGGCCCTGTGTAGTGTGTGTTACGGCGTTCATAGATAGAGAGAGAGAGAGACAGACAGTGTCATTTGATTTGAGTTAGATAGATTAGGCAGAACAGTCAGTCAGTTAGCTGCACCTACACTGTACTGTGTATATATATGCATCCCAGGTGTTGCATATATATATATATATATATATATATATATATATACACTGTATTCAGTTTAGCTAGATCCGTTCCTGTTATCTTCTTACTGACAGGCAGGCTTGTCTTGTTACAGTATTTACAGCTACCTGAAGAAAATTGCTGGTCTTCTTGTGATCCTATTAGTACCACAATCAGGCAGCTAGACTATTTACAGTTAGTGCAGTGCGTCCTGCTCACAGTGTTCAGCTAAAACTACAAGTTAGTGGGGTGCGTCCTGCTCACAGTGTTCAGCTAAACCTACAAGTTAGTGTGGTGCGTCCACCTCACAGTGTTCAGCTAAACCTACAAGTTAGTACGGTGCGTCCTGCTCACAGTGTTCAGCTAAAACTACAAGTTAGTGCAGTGCGTCCTGCTCACAGTGTTCAGCTAAAACTACAAGTTAGTGCGGTGCGTCCACCTCACAGTGTTCAGCTAAACCTACAAGTTAGTGCGGTGCGTCCTGCTCACAGTGTTCAGCTAAAACTACAAGATAGTGCTGTGCGTCCTGATCACAGTGTTCAGCTAAAACTACAAGTTAGTGCGGTACGTCCTGCTCAGTGTTCAGCTAAAACTACAAGTTAGTGCTGTGCGTCCTGCTCACAGTGTTCAGCTAAAACTACAAGTTAGTGGGGTGCGTCCTGCTCACAGTGTTCAGCTAAACCTACAAGTTAGTGCGGTACGTCCACCTCACAGTGTTCAGCTAAACCTACAAGTTAGTGCGGTGCGTCCTGATCACAGTGTTCAGCTAAAACTACAAGTTAGTGCTGTGCGTCCTGCTTACAGTGTTCAGCTAAAACTACAAGTTAGTGTGGTGCCTCCTCCTCACAGTGTCCAGCTAAACCTACAAGTTATTTTTTTGCGAGCTCCGCACAGTGTTTAGCTAAAGCTACCTGTAGAAGGTTGGTGGTGTTTTCCTGATCCTATCACCACCGCAGGCAGCTAAAAAAGCTACAAGTTAGTTTTTTGCAAGCTCTGCACAGTGTTCAGCTAAAGCTACCTGTAGAAGGTTGGTGGTGTTCTCATACTACAGGCAAGCAGTTGATTTTGCTAGCTGCAGTATCAGTATATATATATCTCCCAGCTTAGTGCAGCTACAGGCCATTAGTATGTCTGGAAGGCCAAGAAGGAGAGGCAGACAGTCATAAGCCAATAAGAGAGGGCAAGCAGGCTCTGTGTCTAGTGCTGGTCCTGGAGACGGTGCATCCTCATCAGCATGTGGCCGTGGGACACGCTTGGCCTTTTTTCGGCAGCTGGCCGTGTTGAGCCGCAACATGCGGAAGACTTGGTCGAGTGGATGACCAAGCCGTCCTCACCCTCCTCATCCTCTCTCACCCATGCCCAGGGTACTTTGCCTGGCAAAGCAGCGGCCTCTTCCCTAGGCTCAATGTCATCAGTGACTCCTTCCCTAGCCCCACCATGTCCTCCTGAGGAGTCCCTCGAACTGTTTGACCACGGTGTTGGGTACATGCTCCAGGAGGATGCCCAGCATTTGGAAGGCTCTGATGATGATACTGAGCTCGATGAAGGCAGTAACGTGAGCACGGACAGAGGGGGTGCCCAAGAAGGACAGCAATCTGGCAGTCATGTTCCCCCTGCTGCAGCATACTGCCAGGTTTGCTCCAGTGATGAGGAGGGAGGGGATGATGAGGTCGTGGGTGCCTGATAGGAGAGAGGAGGAGGAGGAGGCGGCACATCACCAACGAGGCAGGATGCCCTCCAGGGGCCAGCCTAAAGGAAGCACATTGACTGCATCACACCCCAAAGCTCCACATGTGCAGGGCACTGCAGTCTCTGCGCGTTATTCAAAAAGTTCTTTGGTGTGGGCCTTTTTTGAGATGAGTGCATCAGATCGCAGCGCTGCTATTTGCAACATATGTCTTAAGCGTATCTCGCGTGGCCAAAACATCTCCCGCTTGGGTACCACATGCTTGACCAGACATATGTTGACCTGCCATGCAGTTCATTGGCAAGCGTATCTAAAAGACCAACACCAAAGAACAAAGAGGACCTCTCCTTGCTCCTCATCAGGTGAGATCTCCAACCCCACTATACCTTCAGTCCTCTCTGAGACCTGCACTGAGAGGAATGAAGGTGTAGAATTAGGTGTGTCACAGCCAAGTACTTGTCAGCAATCTGCTTTTGGTACACCGACGTCAGATTGTACCAGGCAAATTTCCCTGCCCCAGCTGCTGCACCACCGAAAGAAGTTTGCTCCCAGCCATCCACATGCCCAGCGGTTGAATGCTAGCTTGGCAAAATTGCTAGCACTTCAACTGCTGCCTTTTCAGTTGGTAGACTCTGCCCCCTTCCGTGAGTTTGTGGAATGTGCGGTTCCTCAGTGGCAGGTACCCAAACGCCACTTTTTCTCACGGAAGGCAATTCTGGCTCTCTACCGGCATGTGGAAGGCAATGTCCATGCCTCGTTGGACAGGGCGGTCAGCGGTAAGGTGCATATTACCGCTGACTCATGGTCCAGCAGGCACAGACAGGGACGTTACCTAAGTTTCACGGCGCATTGGGTGACTCTGCTGGCAGCTGGGAAGGATGCAGGACAAGGTGCAGTAGTGTTGGAGGTTGTTCCGCCACCACGCCTCCAAAATGCTAATGATTGTGACACACCTCTCTCCTCCACCCCCTCCTCTTCTTCTTCCTCTATGGCCTCTTCCTGTGCTTTGTCCTCGGAACCAGCGGTGCTCCGTAGCCGTTCAAGGGGCTACGCAAGTACACAGGCCAAAAGATGCCATGCGGTGCTTAAGCTGGTGTGCTTGGGGGACAGGAGCCACACTGGGGCAGAGGTTCTGTCAGCTCTGCAGAGTGATGCCACTCCAACTTAAGGCAGGAATAATGGTTTGCGACAATGGCACCAACCTCCTCTCTGCCCTCCGACCGGGACAAATGACCCATATGCCCTGTTTGGCTCACATCCTTAACTTGGTGGTGCAGCAGTTCTTGGGCAGGTACCCGGGCTTACAGGATGTCCTGAGGCAGGCCAGGAAAGTCTGTGTGCATTTCCGCCGGTAATATAATGCCAGTGCTCGGCTGACTGACCTCCAAAAGAAGTTTAACCTGCCCAAGAACCGCCTAATCTGTGACATGCCCACCAGGTGGAACTCAACGTTGGCCATGCTGCAGCGGCTGCACACACAGCAGAGGGCCATCAATGAGTACCTGTGCGACTATGGCAGCAGGACAGGGTCAGGGGAGCTTGTTTTTTTTTCCCCACGCCAGTGGGCCATGATGAGGGATGCATGCACTGTCCTCTCACCATTTGAGGAGGCCACGAGGATGGTGAGCAGTGACAGTGCATGCATCAGTGACACTGTCCCCCTTGTCCACCTGTTGGAGCACACGCTGCGTGGAATAATGGACAGGGCACTTGAGGCAGAACAGAGGCAGGAAGAGGAGGACTTCCTTAGCTCTCAAGGCCCCCTTTATCTAGACAGTGTTCCTGCGTGCCTGCCGATCACACAGGAGGAGGAGGAGGAGGAGGAGGAGGAGGAGGAAGAAGATTGTGTCAGTATGGAGGTGGAGCCTGGCACTCAGCATCAACAGCAGTCTTTAAGGGATCAGTCCCAAGAAACACATGGACTTGTACGTGGCTGGGAGGAGGTGGCTGTGGACCATGTCGTCCTTAGTGACCCAGAGGACTCCGGACCGAATGCCTCAGCAAACCTACGCTGCATGGCCTCCCTGATCCTGCAAAGCCTGCGTAAGGATCCTCGTATTCGTGGTATCAAGGAGAAGGACCAGTACTGGCTGGCAACCTGCCTTGATCAACGTTACAAGGGTAAGGTTGCAGACCTTATCTTGCCATCGCAGAGGGAGCAGAGGATGAAACATCTTCGGGAGGCCTTACAGAAAGGTCTGTGCAACGCGTTCCCAGAGACTGGGAGGTTACAAACTCCTGTTTCTGGACAACGTGTTGCTGAGGCTTCGGTCAGTCAAAGAAGGAGCGGTGGAGAAGATGGCCATCTGACCGATGCGTTCAGACAATTTTTTGGTCCGCAGCCCCAAGGTATGATCGGTTCCAGCAACCATCGCCAGCGTCTGTTTTACATGGTGCAGGAATACCTAGGGGCAAGATCTGACTTGGACACCTTTCCCACCGAAAATCCTCTGGGTTACTGGGTCTTGAGGATGGATCACTGGCCAGAGCTTGCACAGTATGCAATTGAGCTACTGGCCTGTCCTGCATCCAGCGTTCTTTCGGAACGCACATTCAGTGCTGCTGGAGGCTTTGTAACCAATCACAGAGTGCGTCTGTCCACCGACTCGGTCGATCGACTGACCTTCATAAAAATGAATCAGTCTTGGATCACCACCAGCTACCAAGCACCTGATGCTGATGTAACCGAATAATTTTTTTTGAAATCTCAGATCCCTTCAAAGATTGCCTATGCTGATGCTGAGTGACTATCCCTGAGTAATTATCTTCTTCCTCCTCAATCATCACGCTGATAGCTTGTAAGAACATTTTTTGTTCTGGGCACCACCACCAGTGCCTAAGGCCCAATTTTTCAGCCCCTGTTTAACAGGGGCGTGTAATTACAATTTTTGATGCAATACTTTGCAGCAGGGCTCATTTCTGCGTCCCAACTAGAGTATCTGTGAGGGGTTGCAGTGTTGTGGCACCACCACCACCAAAGGCCCAATTTTTCTGCCCTTGTTCAACAGGGGCATGTAATTACAATTCTTGATCTAATATTTCACAGCAGGGCCCATTTCTGCACCCACCAAGAGCAAGTGAGGACTTACAGTGTTGTGGCACCAGCAGCACCACCACCACCACCACCAAAGGCCCAATTTTTCTGCCCTTGTTCAACAGGGGCATGTAATTACAATTCTTGATCTAATATTTCACAGCAGGGCCCATTTCTGCACCCACCAAGAGCGAGTGAGGACTTACAGTGTTGTGGCACCACCACCACCACCACCAAAGGCTCAATTTTTCTGCCCTTGTTCAACAGGGGCATGTAATTACAATTCTTGATCTAATATTTCACAGCAGGGTCCTGTGAGGGCTTACAGTGTTGTGGCCACAACAACACCTAAGGCCCAAATTTCTGCTGAGTATATAGGGCAGGCCCCTACTTTCAAACATCTAACTTACAAACGACTCCTACTTGCAAACGGAAGAAGACAACAGGAAGTGAGATGAAATCTACCCCTAGGAAGGGAAATTCTCTCCTGTAAGAGTTAATATGGGAAAAACATTTCTCCTTTCCACTGATGCTTTCCAATCCTTGTTCCACAAAAAACCCCAAATTTTCAAAAAACATTTGTCATTGGGACAAAAAGTGAGGTGAAATCTTCTGAAGAGGAGGACAGACAGCAAAACAAATGTCACAGGGGTGATAACCCTTCCCTATGTTTTCCTAAAAGCTTAAAAAAGATATTTTGGCTGGAGCTAAACACGTTAAAAATGTACCCATTCAAAATTACAAACAGATTCTACTTAACAACAAACCTACAGTCCCTGTCTTGTTTGCACCACCTGTATACTGCTGTTCAGAGTATATAGGGCCTGGTGGCCCCATACCTTTCCTTATTTTAATTTGGGTGCGGGGTTCCCCTTAATATCCATACAAGACCCAAAGGGCCTGGTAATGGACTGGGGGGTACCCATGCCGTTTGTCTCACTGATTTTCATCCATATTGCCAGGACCCGACATTACATTAAACCCGCAAGCAGATTTTTTCCTTTAAAAATGACATTTGGTGAAGGGACTGTTCTAAACACGGGAAACACTCGCCACTTTACAGGCATACTATAGACACCCCCCAGGTACGATATTTAAAGGAATATTTCACTTTTTTTTTTTTACTTTAAGCATCATTAAAATCACTGCTCCCGAAAAAATGGCTGTTTTTTAAAAGTTTTTTATGCATTGATATATATCCCCTGGGGTAGGACCAGGGTCCCCAAACCCTTTTTAGGACAATACTATACATATTAGCCTTTAAAATGAGCACTTTTGATTTCGAACGTTCGAGTCCCATAGACGTCAATGGGGTTCTAACGTTCGTGCAAATTTTTGGTCCGTTCGCAGGTTCTGGTGCGAACCGAACTGGGGGGTGTTCGGCTCATCCCTACTGGACAGGTAAGAAGTGTCATAATACAAAGAGATAAATACACACTGCACACATTTTATCACATTTTTATATGATGCTATTATCTATCAAGATAATAATAGGATACAAAAACTTTATAACAGTACCATTTGAAAGTATTCAGGCAGGCCCTTGCACTACATGCTTTGGGGAATTCATCCATAAATATGACCACAAAAGAGGTGGGTATAGTGTGTATGGGTTTGGCAAAGTCAGCAGACAGTGGATTGGTATCAGCTGAGTTAGCAGTTGGGGGGAGGGAGGGTTCCAAATTATTTTGGGGCACCAAAGAAAAGCCTCTGGCACTCTGCCTGAATTTAAAGCACAAATCACATTTTTACACATTTTAGGGGGTATTTAGGGTAAAGCACTACTATGGAGCTGACAAAATACATTGTTAAGTGACTACATGAGGTGAATATAGGGCCAGGAGAGCATGCTGGGGAGGTAAATGAAGGCAAATATGTATGAAGGACAAAAAATATTACCTAAAAATCCAACATGCATGAGGACAAAGGGGACATTCACAGCATATTACAATCATGGTAATTAGGGAATGAGGAAATAAATACAATATATTATCAAACATTAAATACAATAAAATTTGATATTAAAGGATAAAAATCTTACCTTCATATACTCCTTCTGCAGGACCTGAATGATGGCAGAACAGGTCTCTGGGATAATGATCCCCAGAGCCTGGGGGGAGATGCCTGTCGAGAACTTGAGGTCCTGAAGGCTTCTCCCCGTCGCCAAGTACCGCAGGGTGGCAACTAGCCTCTGCTCCGGAGTGATGGCTTGCCTCATGCAGGTATCCTGCCTGCTGATATAGGGGGTCAGCGAAGCCAACAAACAGTGAAATATGGGGTCCATCATCTGGAGAAAGTTCCTGAAATCATCAGGATTATTCTCACGGATCTCACGGATTTCACGGAGCAAAGGCATATGACAGAACTGGTCACTCTGGAGCAACCAATTCTTGGTCCATGAACTCCTCCTCGCCCTGTTCATGGACTGGACTTGTGTCAAGGTAAGGACCCCAACACCAAGCCCCCGCACAGCACAAACTCCACGAGGAGTACGTATACGCAACATGGCTAGAAAACGGTCGGCTGCTCAGAACAAAGTAACAGAATGCACTGAAGAACAGCAAGGCCTGTGAAGAGCGACCTGAAAATCAGTAATGAACGAACACAACGACAAGTCAATTGTACTCACTGCACGCACTGAAGACCAGATACAAACCCACAAGCACAAACTGAACAGCAGAAAACGATCTGAAAGCCACGAGTCTGAAAAAACGCGAATCGTCTCTCACCAAACTTTTACTAAGACGAGATTAGCAAAAGGAGCCCAAAGGGTCGCGCGCTTGGTTCGGAACTGCCCTTTTATAGCCTTGTCGTATGTGGTGTACGTGACCGCGTTCTTGGTGATCCTAAATTCCGACAACTTTGTGCAACCGTGTGTATGCAAAACAAGTTTGAGCCAACATCCGTCGGAAAAAATCCATGGATTTTGTTGTCGGAATGTCCGATCAATGTCTGATTGTGTGTACGGGGCATAACAATCGCGGCGATACCTCACATGTGTGGTTTGAACACTGTTTTCATATACGGGCGCTACTCATGTATGCGTTCGCTTCTGCACGCAAGGCTCGGGGGGATGGGGCGCATTTAAAAACATTTATTTTTTTTCTTATTTATTTTACCTTTTATTTTTTTATTTTTACACTGTTCTTTTTTTTAAAAAAATGTGTCACTTTTATTCCTATTACAAGGAATGTAACCATCCTTTGTAATAGAAAAAGCATGACAGGACCTTTTTAAATATGAGATCTGGGGTCAGAAAGACCTCACATCTCATATTTACATTAAAATGCAAAAAAAAATGTAGTTTGAAAAAATAAAATTAAAAAATTTGCTTTAAGAGCTATGGGCGGAAGTGATGTTTTGACATCACTTCCGCCCTGCATTGGTATGGAGATGGGTGGGGGCCATCTTTCCCTCATTCATCTCCATACTACACAGGATATGATCGCCTCTGTTGCTGCCGGCGGCTCCGGTAAGTGGCAGAGGGCACCAGAGCATGGCGGGAGTAGTAGGAGGCCCTCTACTGCCACCGATAAAAGTGATCTTGTGGCAAATCCGCCACAGAGACCACCCGCTAAATAAGAGGATACTGGGGTTATGGTAGCTAACTGCTGCCATTATAACAATATTACTCTTCGAAGTACTGCCATATAATGACGGCGGGCGGTCCGGAAGTGGTTAAAAAACGAATTTCTTCATCAGTTTAGGCCAATATATATTCTACATATTTTTGTGTATATTGATTGTATGAAAAAGTAGAGGAGGGGGGGGGAAAGGAGGAAATAGGGATGGGGAGGGGGAGAGAAGAAAGGGAAGGACTGGGCAATACCCCTCCTCAGAAGGTGGGATTTTTAAGGAAAAGGGCTGAGTTGCGAATGATGAGAATCAGACCAATTAGATAAAATTTAACAATGTTTATTGAAATATAGTAAAAAATAGTATTGGCAATACAAATATGAACATGTAATCTTCCAGTAGTGAAATCCAAAATTCGTGCGTGACTAGAGCCAACATGTTTCGCAAAAGAAATTTCGCTTCATCAGGGCTAGACACGATGCAATTGATTCATTTACACTGTGTAAATAATAAACAGTCTCAGATTATACAGTGGTTATACATAACATCAAATCCTAACAGACATCAATTGTTACAAATAATAGCTCACCTACTATTACAATTTCAAGGAATAAGATTAAAACCACCATTCGTTAGGCACCAGCCACTGAACCAACCAATACGGACTGTCTCTGGGTGCCAGATCCCAGACAGACAATGCCAGTAGGAGGCCTGGACCACACATTCAGGGTACTATACTTTCATATAAGTTATACTACAATTAGGGATGGAAAAATTGATCGAGTTGCTTCCCTAATGCCGCGTACACACGGTCGGACTTTTCGTCTACAAAAGTCCGACAGCCTGTCCGACAGACTTCCGGCGGACTTCCGGCGGACTTTCGGCGGACTTGCAGCAGACTTTCTAACGAACGGACTTGCCTACACACGACCACACAAAAGTCCGACGGATTCGTACGTGATGACGTACACCGGACTAAAATAAGGAAGTTCATAGCCAGTAGCCAATAGCTGCCCTAGCATGGGTTTTTGTCCGTCGGACTAGCACACAGACGAGCGGATTTCGGGGTCCGTCGTAGTTACGACGTAAAGATTTGAAGCATGTTTCAAATCTAAAGTCCGTCGGATTTGAGGCTGAAAAAGTCTGCTGAAAGTCCGGAGAAGCCCACACACGATCGGATTACCAGCCAGCTTTAGTCCGTCGGCGTCCGTTGGACTTTTGTAGATGAAAAGTCCGACCGTGTGTACGCGGCATAACATAGTCCAACCATCTCTCCTTTATTATGTGTATATCGATTGGTTTGTGCAAAAGTTATAGCGTCTACAACTATGGGAAAGATTTATGGCATTTTTATTATTTAGGTTTTTTTTTACCATGGACATTTATACAGCGATTAGTGTTATAAAAATACACTGATTACTGTGTAAATGTCACTGGCAGGGAAGGGGTTAACTAGGGCTCCCTAGTTAGTGTTTCAAACTGTGGGGGGAGGGGACTGACTTGGGGAGGAGACATATCGCTGTTCCTACCTAGTAGGAACAAAAAATATGTCTCCTCTTCCCTGACAGAACAGGGATTTGTGTGTTTACACACACAAATCCTGGTGCTGGCACTTGTGCCCACGATCGCGGGTAGCCAGTGGAGATTGTGCCCGCCAGCCACGTGCATCGGGTCCCCCTGGCGGCTCTTAAATGGGAACAATGTGTGGATGGATTGAATGGATTTAGCCCAGCAGAGAAATTCGGCAAGTGGTTAAACTAGAAAACACAGTTCTGGCTGCAATATTCAAACTATATCCAAAAATGTCTGCAATGTTTCCCTTTGACCACTAGATGATGCTACTCTCCAGTGTTTATCCGCTTGCCGACCAGCCACCACAGTTATACGGCGACAGGTTGGCACGGCTGCGCAAATTGCCATAGCTATTCATCGGCTCTTTAAGATGCTATAGTGTGTCCCTGAAGCCGATGTGTGTGCCGGGCACCTGCCAGGGCATCTGCAATCGCTCCTGACAGAACGAGAACATGTGTGTTTAAACACACAAATCCCAGTTCTGTCAGGGGAGTAGAGACAGATCGTGTGTTCCTACTAAGTAGGAACACACGATCTGTCTCCTCCCCAGTCGGTCCTATCCCCTCACAGTTAGAACACACCTAGGGAACAGACATTTAACCCCTTGATTGGCCCCTAGTGTTAACCCCTTCCCTGCCAGTGACATTTATACAGTAATCAGTGGCTATTTTTAACTCTGATCCGATCTGTTCGCAGCAATGTCGCAGTCCCGATAAAAATCACAGATCATCACCATTACTAGTAAAAAAAAAATAATAAAATTGACATAAATCTATCACCTATTTTGTAGACGCTATAACTTTTACGCAAACCAATCAATATACGCTTATTGCAAATTTTTTATTTATTATAGCAAAAAGTACAAACTACTGTGTTTTTCTCAAAATTGTCGCTCTTTTTTTGTTTATAGTGCAAAAAGTAAAAACCACAGCGGTGATCAAATACCATCAAAAGAAAGCTCTATTTGATTGGGTACAACGTCGCATGACCACGCAATTGTCAATTGGAGGGACGCAGTGCCATATCACAAAAAATGGCCTGGTCATTAAGGGGGCAAATCCTTCCGGGGCTGAAGTGGTCAAGATGCCCATTGTCATTCATCCAAGGACCCGCCCCCTGGGGAGTGACATAGGACTCCCTGTGTACTTTTATGAGAATGCTGCAGGGAGCTCTCTCCTTAAAGTGGATGTAAACCCGAATTTTTATTTTTGTTTGTTGAAATCATAATGTAGAGTATAAGATTTCCTATCATTTGAGCCCAGTCTTGCCACAAAGAGTTAATCCATCTCTGAGCAATCCTCTTTTATTGTTCAGTGAGAAAAATCTTGCCAAACAGAGAAAAACTTTGTCAAATCCTCCCCCTTGCTGTGAGTGACAGGTGATTTACATATCTCGTGCACTAGCCTAAGACATGCATTATTTTTTAATTCCCACCCCCACTCCTTTCTTCAGCAGCTCTGCAAGGATTGGCTGTTCCACACCTCAGCGTGATTTGGCATGCTGAAGTCATGTGGTTACTTTCCTGTCTTTTCACTGGATGTTAGATGCTAGCAGAAGTTCAGCAAAAGTTCACTGTTAGAAATAAACAGGAGAAAATGCATATTGACAAGGAGTGTAGAGGTGGGCGGGGAGTCTACTGACATCACGACTCCACCCACCGAGCTCCAGAAAAAAGACCCACCCACAGAATCTGCAGTTTTTCGGGTCTCATAACAGACAGAGGGGAGACATTTGACAGGTAAAGATACATGCAGGAGGCGTGTATATCCTTATAGATAACCCCTATTGCAGTAGTTTAGAAAGGATGACATTGGGTTTACATCCACTTTAATTCAGAACCTGTCCACCACTGAGGACAGAAGAGGACCAGGACTGGACCATAGACCCCAGGAAAAACGTATATACAAATTATTTTAAAAATAAAAGTGATATCCAAGGGGCGTGCAGAGTACGTTGGGGGCGTTTGAATTAGGCTTTACATTTTATTACTGGATATAAGGAAATGTTTTAATAACTATGCATTCTACATTTAAGGCTGGGATCACATACATGCGGCTGTGATTTGCAGTCTTGAGTCTTCCTGAATTCGCACCTGAACCGTACCCAAGAATGCACAGGACCCCTTTTCAAAACCGCACCATGGCCGCCCCGCCCATGTGTGAACTGACTTCTTTGAAAGCCAGTCACATTCCTGTTTCTAAATTTGCTGCTGTGTTGAGGAGAGGGAAGCGAGCAGGACTGCAGGTGATGCAACACAGGAGGAAGCCCAAGGGAAGTCAGCATTGCACAGAGTAATTAGGGTGTGCACAGGCACACCTTGCACACCCCCCTGCGCATGCCTATGGAGTATGGATTTACTTTTTTTTTTAACCAAAACAAGTTTATTTGTAAGTAAAAAAAACATATAGGCACAGTACATGTCATGCAGTACAATAGAAGGATGCCAATTAAACACATGCAAGTTAGTTGTCTTAGGTATCTATTGTGAATTGAAATATGTCTTTGCGTCATTGAACAATCATATTTATCAGGTTGTGTTGCAACACCTTGCACTGGAGACTCACTCAAACATTTAACAGTTTACAGTATTGTGCGATTCTCACAAGTGATTTGGGGTAGTTTTCATCCCCCAATATTTGTTCATGAGTACAGACCTACTCAGTACATGTGTCTGGGGTGTCAAGCCACCTATCCCAGACCTTGTTATATTTGGTAGGACAGCCCCGGTGCCGGTAGATGATTTTCTTATATATGGCAGATTTAAATTTATTTCCCCAACCCAGGCCTGAAACATAGGGGGGTAGTTTGCATCCAGTGTCGGGCCACTAGCTTCCGTGCACTAAAAAGGGTTTCATACAGGAAGGTGGCTAAAAACTTATCGATAGAAACGTCTAGAAGTAGGCCCAGTAAACAGGACTTTGGGTCCAGCTGTAGGGGTGAACCCATGTGGTCATGCAGAAATGTTATAATTTGTGCCCAGTAGGTTTGGATCACTGGGCAGGACCATATTAGGTGGAAGAATGTACAGGGGTGGCCAGCGCATCTTGGACACAGTGGGCTGTAGTTTGGATGGCATATGGCAATTCTCGCCGGGGTGAGATAAGACTTGTGTATAATGTATAATTGGGTCAAGCGCTTGGATAGCCTGGTGGAAGCCTTCTTAGTGTTTTCCAAAATCTCGTCCCAGTCCGACTCTTCTATGGGGCCTATATCCCCCTCCCATCTGGTTCTAGCCCTATCAAAAATGTGTGATACCGAACAAGTTCTCAAGATATTATATATAGTGGATATCAGTTTGGAGGGGTCTGCACCTATGATCACATCTACCAGGGATAGAGTTTGTGGGTTTGGGAAGCCATCTGTAAATTGGGTTTGGAGGGCGTGTCTTATCTGTAGATATCGGAATAGCATATGGGGGGCAGCTCAAACTCGTCCTTCAGTGATTGGAAATTTCGTACTCCAAGGGGGATGATTACTTGATGTAGGTATAGTATCCCCTTAGAGGCCCAGATGTCAACGTCCGGGATTAAAGTGTTCCCATAGTTGGGGATTATGCCACAAGGATGTGTGTGAGTGGAAAAAGTCTGCGTCTGTTATTTTGAGCACAATCTCCCATACACGTCTGTGATGGGATAGGAGGAGGTTACGACTGTTGGTACCCCCTCTACCTCCCTTGCCTCTGACTATTACCTGTATGGGGGAGTGTGTGCTGCGGCCTGGCTTCTCACATGTTAGGGTTTGGTATCTAGGTCCATCTGTTTTATGAAGGTGATAGAAATGGGAGAGTTGGGCCGCTATATAGTATGAGTGGAAATCTGGGGGGCTGCTCCTCCTGAGGAGGTTGGGTTCTTGAGAGTGCTCCATGCTAATTTATTTCTACTGGGTCCCCAAATGAAAGTGTTGAGAATACTGTTGAGCGTTTTAAAGCGTTTTGAAGATTTTTAGGGGGATTAGAACTCGAGAGTGCCAGAACATGTAGAGGAACTTTGGCAACAGGTTCATTTTAGTAAGGTTTGTCATGTACCTGAAGGGAGACTGAAATGACAAGGTCGGCCTCTCTTGTATCTCCAGTCCAGTTCCCGCTGAGAGTGAAACAGAAGGAGCCAAGGACAGGAGGCACACAAGTGTCTGCAGATGGAGACCTGGAAACCCACAGCAGGAAATCGCAGCTGTTTGCAGGACTGTGGTTGCAGAGCATGAAGTCACAGCTGGTCGCAGGACTGTATTTGCAGACACTCGGGTAGTTGTGCTGGGCCCAGCTGGGCACCAGGGCAAGGTCACAGGGATATCTGGGTTCATCAACAGGCGGGTAGCCAGGATCAAGAACCAGAGATCAGGTATAGCAGAGTTCAGAGCCAGGTCAACAGGAGCCTAGGACAGCAATGGGAATCAGGCAGAACACAGGTTTCAGAGCAGCAGGAACACAGCTGAAGACCAGCCATCACCGATCAGTTGCTGGGGCCTCCTTTAAATAGGCCGACTGGGGGGGGCGTGGCCAGCAGCCGAGGAGAATGGCCGCAATGTAAGAGAGCTCCATCTTCCACGGACATACTGGAGCACAAAGCGCATCTCCTGAGCCTCGGGAAGTGGCAATTTTGGTCTCTAACAGGTTGGGCACACCCTGGGAACATGTCCAGAAAATGGAAAAAGAATTGAAGACTCAGCAGAATGACGGATTTCTACACGCTCCCCCGCAGCACACAGGCCCAAGATGGCGCCGGTAAGCACAACGACAGAGAGCATGGCAGGCTCTCTAGTCACAGCAGCACTACACAGCACTCCCTGTCTCATCTACAAAAAGGACACAAGGGAAAAGGCAATCAATCCCAGCCATCCTCCTCATCATCCAGTCCTGTAAAAGCAAAACAGCAACATATACAAGGGGGAAATATGGAGGAAGAGGAGATAGATACCTCCCTTAATGACACCAGGGAACTCCAAGACTCCATTTTAGAATTCCCTACCAAAAATCAGCCCGTGATTGATACAACTTTAAAAGACATGCTAGTGTCTCTTTGCAGCACCATACATGCCGACATAATAACCCTTACGAGTCACTTTAAGACAGAAATTAAAGCTGTCGATAACAGGGTTACCCACATAGAACATAAGATGGGAGAATTTGCTGGCACCATTAATGAAGTAATTGATGCCCATAATGAGAAGGAAGATGAACTACAATAGTTGAAAGCTAAAATGGCCAATCTCGAAGATCGTTCGAGAAGAAATAATATTAAAATTTGTGGGATACCTGAGTCGGTTAAACCACCAGAATTGAATGCCTACTTTCAATCAATTCTCCAAGCAATACTTCCTGAAGCCACCTTAACAGACCTATCTATAGATAGGATTCATAGACTGCTGAAACCCAAACATTTACCACATCATTTACCAAGAGATACGATCGCAAGGATTCATTTCTATCAAATCAAAGAAAAATTTCTTCAATGCATGAGATATCCTGAAAACGCTCCAACCTGCATCCAAGGCCTCTCTTTCTATCCAGATCTATTGGCTTACACAATGCAAAGGAGGAGGAATATGGCCACTATTACTAAATCATTGAGGAATCATCAAATCTCCTACAGATGGGCCTATCTGGCAAAACTGCTAATCACAAAAGAAGGGAAAACCTTACCTATTAATTCAGTGGAAGACGGCATATGGCTTTTAAAAGAGTGGAATATCCTAGACAAAGAAAAAGATCCTCCATCCACCTCTTCTTCACCTCGACCTCAATCACCCACCTGGCCACAAGACACAATTGACTGACAGCTCAGGATACACAACGCATCTACTATGCATCTTTATGCTCCGGTACACCCGTGGAGCTTTATTCAGTTCTCTTTTCGTCCCTTTGAGAGTTACGGGATTATATCCCTACAGATTCGGTTGAATCGTTTTTTTTTTATTATTTTCTCTTGAACTTCTTGTTCATATCGGAGATTTCACGTTCTTAGTTTTGATCTCTGATACACTTTACTTATTGCAATACAGCACTTCAGACTCTGGCTCCCTACTAAAGCACTACTTTCACAGAATTTCCTGCTACAGTTTACATATCTACAAGAACTGAGGATCCAAGGACTACTGTGACTCCCACCCTTTACAGAAGGTAATATGGGGTTTAAAATCTCTTCATTTAATGTTCGGGGACTGAATAGCCCACAGAAAAGAACAATGCTCTGGAAGGAAGCACGTCTTCTACAAAGTGATATCCTGTGTCTACAGGAAACTCACTTTTCTGCATCAAAACCCCCAAAATTTTCTCACCAACGCTTTACAACGACTTTCTGCTCTAATGCCCCAAAGAAGAAAAGAGGTGGCTATCCTCATCAAAGATACTGTATCTTTTAAACATATCTATAAAGAAATAGACAAATTGGGCAGATACATTATACTTGTATGCGAGGTAAACAATACGGTCTATACCATAGTGAATGTCTATTTACCTAATGTGAAACACATATCTTTTCTGAACAAGGTTTGGCAACAGGTTCATGCAGTGCAAAAGGGATACACCATAATATGTGGCAACTTCAACGATGTACCGAACAAATCCTTAGATGTCTCGGCTGAGACCCTGAAATTCCGGGAAAGAGCAACCCTTTCGTGCTTCATGGCCTCAGAAAACCTACATGATGTGTGGCGATGCCAACATTCGACTGAGCAGGATTATTCCTACTTTTCGAGTGTGCATCGCACATACTCAAGAATTGATCTCTTTCTGGTTGATAAGTTTCTTTTACAGAACGTTAGTGCATCCACCGTGCACAACATTACGTGGTCAGACCACGCTCCAGTCTCCATTGTGGTGGAGGGATCCCGCACTGAAACACGGGCAAACAGATGGAAAAATGATACCTTTCTTTTCACACATCCAGACCATAAACACAAAATTACTAAAGAACTCCGAGAGTTCTTCCTCACTAACGCCCCGTCTGTGTCGGATCCCTTCACGCTCTGGAACTGTCACAAAGCATAAAACTCATTTATTCAGGGAAGCTTATCCCACACCCACATAAATGTCCCTGAGCCACCCCCATCAAAGCATTCTTTGCAGCTATTACCTTTTGTACCACCACCCCCTCCCTTTAGAATGTAAGCTCTACGAGCAGGGCTCTCCTGTACCTTTTGTATTGAACTGTACTGTAATTGTGTTGTCCCCCTTATACATTGTAAAGCGCTGCGTAAACTGTTGGCGCTATATAAATCTCATATAATAATAATAATAATAATAATAATATATGAGAGGAATTCTCATGTAAAAAAGCAGTGTTACCAAGAAACAACGTCACCAGTAGGGATGAGCCGAACACCCCCCTGTTCGGTTCGCACCAGAACATGCGAACAGGAAAAAAGTTCGTTCGAACATGCGAACACCGTTAAAGTCTATGGGACACGAACATGAATAATCAAAAGTGCTAATTTTCAAGGCTTATATGCAAGTTATTGTCATAAAAAGTGTTTGGGGACCTGGGTCCTGCCCCAGGGGACATGGATCAATGCAAAAAAAAGTTTTAAAAACGGCCGTTTTTTCAGGAGCAGTGATTTTAATAATGCTTAAAGTCAAACAATAAAAGTGTAATATCCCTTTAAATTTCGTACCTGGGGGGTGTCTATAGTGTGCCTGTAAAGGGGCGCATGTTTCCTGTGTTTAGAACAGTCTGACAGCAAAATGACATTTTGAAGGAAAAAACTCATTTAAAACTACCCGCGGCTATTGAATTGCCGACAATACACATAGAAGTTCATTGATAAAAACGGCATGGGAATTCCCCAAAGGGGAACCCCGAACCAAAATTTAAAAAAAAAAATGACGTGGGGGTCCCCCTAAATTCCATACCAGGCCCTTCAGGTCTGGTATGGATATTAAGGGGAACCCCGGCCAAAATTTAAAAAAAAAAATGACGTGGGGTTCCCCCTAAATTCCATACCAGACCCTTCAGGTCTGGTATGGATTTTAAGGGGAACCCCGCGCCAAAAAAAAAAACAAAAATTGGCGTGGGGTCCCCCCAAAAATCCATACCAGACCCTTATCCGAGCACGCAACCTGGCAGGCCGCAGAAAAAAAGGGGGGGACGAGAGTGCGGCCCCCCTCCCTCCTGAACCGTACCAGGCCACATGCCCTCAACATTGGGAGGGTGCTTTGGGGTAGCCCCCCAAAACACCTTGTCCCCATGTTGATGAGGACAAGGGCCTCATCCCCACAACCCTGGCCGGTGGTTGTGGGGGTCTGCGGGCGGGGGGCTTATCGGAATCTGGAAGCCCCCTTTAACAAGGTGACCCCCAGATCCCGCCCCCCCCTGTGTGAAATGGTAAGGGGGTACATAAGTACCCCTACCATTTCACAAAAAAAGTGTCAAAAATGTTAAAAATGACAAGAGACAGTTTTTGACAATTCCTTTATTTAAATGCTTCTTCTTTCTTCTAGCTTCCTTCATCTTCTGGTTCTTCTGGCTCTTCTGGTTCTTCTGGTTCTTCCTCCGGCGTTCTCGTCCAGCATCTCCTCCGCGGCGTCTTCTGTCTTCTTCTCCTCGGGCCGCTCCGCACCCATGGCATGGGGGGGAGGCTCCCGCTCTTCTCTTCTTCTCTTCTTCTTTTCTTCTTTTCTTCTTTTCTTCTCTTCTTCTTCATTTTCTTCTCCGGGCAGGCTCCCGCTGTGTGACGGCGCTCCTCGTCTGACAGTTCTTAAATAACGGGGGGGGGGCGGGGCCACCCGGTGACCCCGCCCCCTCTGACGCACGGTGACTTGACGGGACTTCCCTGTGACGTCACGGGGAATGCCACAGGGAAGTCCCGTCAAGTCACCGTGCGTCAGAGGGGGGCGGGGTCACCGGGTGGCCCCGCCCCCCCGTTATTTAAGAACTGTCAGACGAGGAGCGCCGTCACACAGCGGGAGCCTCCCTCCATGCCAGCATGGATTGCGGAGCGGCCCGGAGAAGAAAATGAAGAAGAAGAGAAGAAGAGAAGAAAAGAAGAAAAGAAGAAGAGAAGAAGAGAAGAGCGGGAGCCTCCCCCCCATGCCATGGGTGCGGAGCGGCCCGAGGAGAAGAAGACAGAAGACGCCGCGGAGGAGATGCTGGACGAGAACGCCGGAGGAAGAACCAGAAGAACCAGAAGAGCCAGAAGAACCAGAAGATGAAGCAAGATAGAAGAAAGAAGAAGCATTTAAATAAAGGAATTGTCAAAAACTGTCTCTTGTCATTTTTAACATTTTTGACACTTTTTTCGTGAAATGGTAGGGGTACTTATGTACCCCCTTACCATTTCACACAGGGGGGGGGCCGGGATCTGGGGGTCACCTTGTTAAAGGGGGATTCCAGATTCCGATAAGCCCCCCGCCCGCAGACCCCCACAACCACTGACCAGGGTTGTGGGGATGAGGCCCTTGTCCTCATCAACATGGGGACAAGGTGTTTTGGGGGGCTACCCCAAAGCACCCTCCCAATGTTGAGGGCATGTGGCCTGGTACGGTTCAGGAGGGAGGGGGGCCGCACTCTTGTCCCCCCCTCTTTTCCTGCGGCCTGCCAGGTTGCGTGCTCGGATAAGGGTCTGGTATGGATTTTTGGGGGGACCCCACGCCGTTTTTTTTTTTTTTTTGGCGCGGGGTTCCCCTTAAAATCCATACCAGACCTGAAGGGTCTGGTATGGAATTTAGGGGGAACCCCACGTCATTTTTTTTTTTAAATTTTGGCCGGGGTTCCCCTTAATATCCATACCAGACCTGAAGGGCCTGGTATGGAATTTAGGGGGACCCCCACGTCATTTTTTTTTTTTAATTTTGGTTCGGGGTTCCCCTTTGGGGAATTCCCATGCCGTTTTTATCAATGAACTTCTATGTGTATTGTCGGCAATGCAATAGCCGCGGGTAGTTTTAAATGAGTTTTTTCCTTCAAAATGTCATTTTGCTGTCAGACTGTTCTAAACACAGGAAACATGCGCCCCTTTACAGGCACACTATAGACACCCCCCAGGTACGAAATTTAAAGGGATATTACACTTTTATTGATTGACTTTAAGTATTATTAAAATCACTGCTCCTGAAAAAACGGCCGTTTTTAAAACTTTTTTTTGCATTGATCCATGTCCCCTGGGGCACGACCCAGGTCCCCAAACACTTTTTATGACAATAACTTGCATATTAGCCTTTAAAATTAGCACTTTTGATTTCTCCCATAGACTTTTAAAGGGTGTTCCGCGGCATTCGAATTTTCCACGAACACCCCAAATTGTTCGCTGTTCGGTGAACTTGCGAACAGCCAATGTTCGAGTCGAACATGAGTTCGACTCGAACTCGAAGCTCATCCCTAGTCACCAGCAGCTAAATGATCTAATTCTTCAAATAGAAAAATTAGACTCGATAAATAAGCAATCCCCTGACCCTACCATTAGCTCCCAACTGGATAAATATAGACATGATCTTAGTCTGCTACTTATTTCCCAACATAATCACATGGCCCGGAAATGGAAGGCACGTTTTTTTAGTCAAGGTAACAAAGCGGGTAAATTATTAGCAAATCAAGTAAAGGAGAAAATAATCAAACAAAAAATATTGTTTATTTTCCACCCAACCACGGGCATCAGACTTTCCAATCCAAAGGAAATTGCTAACGCATTTAGGGATTATTATAACAATCTCTATAACTTAAAAGAAGATACCTCTACTCAACAACCATCCCCAGAGATGATCCAGATTTTCCTGGATACAATCTCCATGCCAAAGTTAAACCCTGACCAACTTAAAACTCTAAACGAACCAATTACCATAGCTGAACTCCACAAAACAATTATGTTTCTCCCTAATAACAAATCTCCAGGCCCAGACGGATTTTCGTTTGAATACTACCGTACATTTTATTCTATATTAAGTCCACATCTACTAAGAGTATATGCAACTGCTGCCTCCACAACTTCCTTTCCTTCATAAATGTTAATGGCCACAATTGTAACTTTATAAAAATATATCAACGGATCCGCACTTGTAGACTAACTAACACCTGCAGCCAACCTAAGTGGGAAGGGGACACCTATGTGATCCCCCAAACAGTACAGTACAAAGTATAGGGAGTGGCGCTGTGTTAGGAGTGTGACTGGAATTGAAAAAATTCAAGTGTATAAATTAAAAATTTTTTTGGTATAATCTAAAAGTTTTTTAACAGGAAAATCTTTTCTTATTTTAGTGAAACACCTTGATAAGTGAAAAAATGCTTCTATATGTGCAAAAAATCGCAAATCTGAAACAACACCATAAAATATAAATACATTTTCATATTGATAAATATAAAGTGATAGATGCCAAAGGCAGTGATTATCAAACAGCCATATATAGATGTGCAGTGATCATACCCAGTAAAAAATCATTAATAGTGTATCAAAATCACAGCTAGAAAATCGGAAAACCATATGTTATTTAGTGCAAAAATGTTCATGAAAATTGTGCAAAAAGTTCTTCTTTAAGTGATAAAGTGCCGTGCTGTAACAACTGATGATCCCCCCAATGTGGTTGCACTCACCGGAGCGCTCCACCCCTGCAGGGGTACGAGCGTATACTGTTAATCCTGTCACTCCAGTCCCGTGGATGTCAATTTCCTTCCACGCGTCCCAATCCAGAAAAAAACAGCTGTACACACAGGGAGGTGGGGACTACCTGTCCCTTGAGGTGTTTAAAAGGTCCCCTCTGGATATCCACTTAGTTATCTAGGGTCTAGTCTTCCTCTCGCCAATGATGTGTCGTCTCATCATACCAAGTTCACCATGCTTTATTTTGTTGAGAAATTGGATTTCTCAACAAAATAAAGCATGGAGACATGGATGGGCATCCACAGCCTTCTTTCTTAACTTTGGAGTGCTCTTTTGAACTTGGTATGATGAGACGACACATCATTGGCGAGAGGAAGACCAGACCCTAGATAACTAAGTGGATATCCAGAGGGGACCTTTTAAACACCTCAAGGGACAGGTAGTCCCCACCTCCCTGTGTGTACAGCTGTTTTTTTCTGGATTGGGACGCGTGGAAGGAAATTGACATCCACGGGACTGGAGTGACAGGATTAACAGTATACGCTCGTACCCCTGCAGGGGAGGAGCGCTCCGGTGAGTGCAACCACATTGGGGGGATCATCAGTTGTTACAGCACGGCACTTTATCACTTAAAGAAGAACTTTTTGCACAATTTTCATGAACATTTTTGCACTAAATAACATAGGGTTTTCTGATTTTTTAGCTGTGATTTTTTAGTATGCGATTTTCTAGCTGTGATTTTGATATACTATTAATGATTTTTTACTGGGTATGATCACTTCACATCTATATATGGCTGTTTGATAATCACTGCCTTTGGCATCTATCACTTTATATTTATCAATATGAAAATGTATTTATATTTTATGGTGTTGTTTCAGATTTGCAATTTTTTGCACATATAGAAGCATTTTTTCACTTATTAAGGTGTTTCACTAAAATAAGAAAAAATTTTCCTGTTAAAAAACTTTTGGATTATACCAAAAAATTTTTTAATTTATACACTTGAATTTTTTAAATTCCAGTCACACTCCTAACACAGCGCCACTCCCTATACTTTGTACTACAATTGTAACTTTACCCAAACCTGGAAAAGCACCCGATACCCCACAAAATTTCAGGCCTGTATCTTTACTAAATGTAGACTTGAAGATATATGCCAAGATCATAGCAAATAGACTGGCCCGGTTCCTGCTCGCCCTGGTAAAACAGGACCAAGTTGGTTTTGTCCCAGGTTGACAGGCACCGGACGCAACACGCGGAATTATTAATCTCCTTCACGCTGCAGAATCTTCAAAAGTCCCTTCTCTGCTTCTGTCATTAGATGCAGAGAAGGCTTTTGATAGAATCAATATCCACTGGGGATATTTAAAACAATTATTGGACAAATTTGATATATCAGGAATAGGGATGAGCTTCGAGTTCGAGTCGAACTCATGTTCGACTCGAACATTGGCTGTTCGCAAGTTCGCCGAACAGCGAACAATTTGGGGTGTTCGCGGCAAATTCGAATGCTGCGGAACACCCTTTAAAAGTCTATGGGAGAAATCAAAAGTGCTAATTTTAAAGGCTAATATGCAAGTTATTGTCATAAAAAGTGTTTGGGGACCTGGGTCCTGCCCCAGGGGACATGGATCAATGCAAAAAAAGTTTTAAAAACGGCCGTTTTTTCAGGAGCAGTGATTTTAATAATGCTTAAAGTCAAACAATAAAAGTGTAATATCCCTTTAAATTTCGTACCTGGGGGGTGTCTATAGTATGCCTGTAAAGGGGCGCATGTTTCCTGTGTTTAGAACAGTCTGACAGCAAAATGACATTTTGAAGGAAAAAACTCATTTAAAACTACCCGCGGCTATTGCATTGCCGACAATACACATAGAAGTTTATTGATAAAAACGGCATGGGAATTCCCCAAAGGGGAACCCCGAACCAAAATTAAAAAAAAAAAAATGACGTGGGAGTCCCCCTAAATTCCATACCAGGCCCTTCAGGTCTGGTATGGATATTAAGGGGAACCCTGGCCAAAATTAAAAAAAAAAAAATGACGTGGGGTTCCCCCTAAATTCCATACCAGACCCTTCAGGTCTGGTATGGATTTTAAGGGGAACCCCGCGCCAAAAAAAAAAAAAAAAAAAAACGGCGTGGGGTCCCCCCAAAAATCCATGCCAGACCCTTATCCGAGCACGCAACCTGGCAGGTCGCAGGAAAAGAGGGGGGGTGAGAGTGCAGCCCCCCCCCCACCTGAACCGTACCAGGCCACATGCCCTCAACATTGGGAGGGTGCTTTGGGGTAGCCCCCCAAAACACCTTGTCCCCATGTTGATGAGGACAAGGGCCTCATCCCCACAACCCTGGCCGGTGGTTGTGGGGGTCTGCGGGCGGGGGGGCTTATCGGAATCTGGAAGCCCCCTTTAACAAGGGGACCCCCAGATCCCGGCCCCCCCCTGTGTGAAATGGTAAGGGGGTACAAAAGTACCCCTACCATTTCACTAAAAAACTGTCAAAAATGTTAAAAATGACAAGAGACAGTTTTTGACAATTCCTTTATTTAAATACTTCTTCTTTCTTCTATCTTCCTTCATCTTCTGGTTCTTCTGGTTCTTCTGGCTCTTCTGGTTCTTCCTCCGGCGTTCTCGTCCAGCATCTCCTCCGCGGCATCTTCTATCTTCTTCTCCTCGGGCCGCTCCGCACCCATGGCATGGGGGGAGGCTCCCGCTCTTCTCTTCTTCTTCATCTTCTTCTCTTCTTCTTTTCTTCTTTTCTTCTCTTCTTCATTTTCTTCTCCGGGCTGCTCCGCAATCCATGCTGGCATCATGGAGGGAGGCTCCCGCTGTGTGACGACGCTCCTTCTTAAATAACGGGGGGCAGGGCCACCCGGTGACCCCGCCCCCCTCTGACGCACGGTGACTTGACGGGACTTCCCTGTGACGTCACGGGGAATGCCACAGGGAAGTCCTCATGTCCCGTGCGTCAGAGGGGGGCGGGGTCACCGGGTGGCCCCGCCCCCCGTTATTTAAGAACTGTCAGACGAGGAGCGCCGTCACACAGCGGGAGCCTCCCTCCATGATGCCAGCATGGATGCGGAGCGGCCCGGAGAAGAAAATGTAGAAGAGAAGAAAAGAAGAAGAGAAGAAGATGAAGAAGACGAAGAGAAGAGCGGGAGCCTCCCCCCATGCCATGGGTGAGGAGCGGCCCGAGGAGAAGAAGATAGAAGACGCCGCGGAGGAGATGCTGGACGAGAACGCCGGAGGAAGAACCAGAAGAGCCAGAAGAACCAGAAGAACCAGAAGATGAAGGAAGATAGAAGAAAGAAGAAGTATTTAAATAAAGGAATTGTCAAAAACTGTCTCTTGTCATTTTTAACATTTTTGACAGTTTTTTAGTGAAATGGTAGGGGTACTTTTGTACCCCCTTACCATTTCACACAGGGGGGGGCCGGGATCTGGGGGTCCCCTTGTTAAAGGGGGCTTCCAGATTCCGATAAGCCCCCCGCCCGCAGACCCCCACAACCACCGGCCAGGGTTGTGGGGATGAGGCCCTTGTCCTCATCAACATGGGGACAAGGTGTTTTGGGGGGCTACCCCAAAGCACCCTCCCAATGTTGAGGGCATGTGGCCTGGTACGGTTCAGGAGGGGGGGGGGCTGCACTCTCACCCCCCCTCTTTTCCTGCGGCCTGCCAGGTTGCGTGCTCGGATAAGGGTCTGGCATGGATTTTTGGGGGGACCCCACGCCGTTTTTTTTTTTTTTTTTTTGGCGCGGGGTTCCCCTTAAAATCCATACCAGACCTGAAGGGTCTGGTATGGAATTTAGGGGGAACCCCACGTCATTTTTTTTTTTTTAATTTTGGCCAGGGTTCCCCTTAATATCCATACCAGACCTGAAGGGCCTGGTATGGAATTTAGGGGGACTCCCACGTCATTTTTTTTTTTTTTATTTTGGTTCGGGGTTCCCCTTTGGGGAATTCCCATGCCGTTTTTATCAATAAACTTCTATGTGTATTGTCGGCAATGCAATAGCCGCGGGTAGTTTTAAATGAGTTTTTTCCTTCAAAATGTCATTTTGCTGTCAGACTGTTCTAAACACAGGAAACATGCGCCCCTTTACAGGCATACTATAGACACCCCCAGGTACGAAATTTAAAGGGATATTACACTTTTATTGTTTGACTTTAAGCATTATTAAAATCACTGCTCCTGAAAAAACGGCCGTTTTTAAAACTTTTTTTTGCATTGATCCATGTCCCCTGGGGCAGGACCCAGGTCCCCAAACACTTTTTATGACAATAACTTGCATATTAGCCTTTAAAATTAGCACTTTTGATTATTCATGTTCGTGTCCCATAGACTTTAACGGTGTTCGCATGTTCGAACGAACTTTTTTCCTGTTCGCATGTTCTGGTGCGAACCGAACAGGGGGGTGTTCGGCTCATCCCTAATCAGGAACGATTAACTCAGCTATCTTAGCACTGTATACCAAACCCTCCGCAATGGTATACACAGAAGGAATGTTTTCTGACAGCTTCAATATCACCAATGGGATGAGGCAGGGTTGCCCCCTGTCCCCCCTGATATTTGCCCTTATAATGGAGCCATTGGCCGTAAAAATCAGATCCCATCCAGACATATCGGGCATTTCAATTTCAAAACAAGCACATACCATTTCTCTGTTTGCAGACGATGTGATCCTATCCCTCTCAAATCCCAATACTTCCCTACCAGCAGTATATACCACACTAAATCACTTCAACCAAATCTCATATTATAAAGTAAATGCAACAAAATCTAATTTATTTGCCATAAATATAGATGAGAACCTTCAAAAGATCCTTTCTTCGCGTTATTCATATCCGTGGGCTAACAAACCCATTCAATATCTGGGCATTCAATTGACAACCCCAAGCTGTAATCTTGTTAAAGTAAATCTCATACCCCTCATTTCTTCCATCCAACCGGAATTAAATAGATTGAGAACCTTTTGTTTGTCTTGGATGGGAAGGCTGGCGGCATACAAAATGCTTATTCTGCCAAGAATCCTTTACTATTTCAGAGCTCTCCCAATCTTTATACCAGCAAAATTGTTTAAAACCATATAAACTCAACTACACAAATTTGTATGGACAGATGATAAACCGAGATGCAGGAGGGATGGGACTTCCTATCCTAAGAGATTATTTCACAGCCAGCATACTAGATCAAACAAAATTTTGGTTCCAAAACCAATCATCTAAACACTGGGCAACTATATAAAACACCTGGCTAAGGCCTAACTCCTTAAGATCCACACTGCTAGCGAACTCATTTTCAAAAACTCATTTCAAATCCACTTACCTCATTATACAACTAGTAATGGACACATGGAAAAAATTCTGCTTTGATTCTAAACAAGCCACAGATCTTACAGAGGTATCTACCCTTCTGACCTCAATTTGCACCGACATTAGTGATCTCACAACAACAACTTGGGAAAAAAAGGAATTACCTCAGTTACAGACCTTCTAAACCATGGAAAGATCATTCCTTTTAATATGTTAGCCCAAAAATATTCTCTTCCCACATCAGATTACTACATGTACATAAAAATTACAACATTCTTAAAAACGCACCCTCTGTAACCTACTAGGATTCCACATAAAGCATGGACCTATTGGAACGACACAACTAACACCAAGAAGGGGATCTCCCTATTTTATAATCTAATACAACAGAAAAACTCTTTCACTAAACTGCTATCACTTCAAAAATGGGAGTCAGACCTTTCTAAGTCCTTTTAAGAGAAGCAATGGATAGAGGCGATTTAAATCTAATCATCGCTTCACACGATCCACAACACACTGGGAAACAGCTCAAAAACTACTACTTAGATGGTACTATACTCCCTATATTACTGCAAAATTCTCTACAGATAGCCCCAACGAATGTTGGCTTGGTTGTGGTAAAGTAGGCACTCTACTTCATATGATATGGGACTGCCCCAATCTTTGGAGTTTTTGGATAGCTGTATTCCAATTAATATCTAAAACTACAGGCTTCATAAAGATAGGGAACACGGAATTGGCCATACTAAGTATCCATATGGACCAATATCCGCCCTCTCTGAGACCAGTGGTGTTACAGATTTTGATGGCAGCCAGGCTGACAATCACTAGCAAATGGAAATCTATCAATTCATCAAATATCAGTGAAGTTATTAAAAAAGTAGATGAAGCTTACAAACATGAGCAGATTATCGCAAATATAGAGGGGAACACACCCTGTTTTTATAAGCAACGGGATCCTTGGATTCGCATTAGGCAAATTACATGAAAGATTTACTGCCTTTAAGCTAATATGGGTTCCACTTCCTTTTTTTTGATTGCTCCTTCTTTTTTTCTTTCCTTTTTTTCTATGTTAGGGAGCCAGAGTCCCTACCCTTTCTGTTAAAATTTCTTGTAATCTAACATTTTAAATACATATCTGTCAGCTCATGTTTTTGCATAGCAGTGTATTAATATGTTGAAGACAACCAATCATCACGTGTTTATACATTAGTTGTATGTTATAGCTTTCGGAAATTCTGAAGATATGTTTCATGACATTTATAAAATTGTAATACTGGTTAAAGAATACCTTGCATGGTATACTACTGTGAACTGTATATTGAAAATTTTCAATAAAAAATATTTTGAAAATAAATAAATAGAATGACTGGCTCCAACTGGCGCTAAGGCGTGCTCCTGTGTGTGTACTCCGGGCGCCACGCACATGCATGCGCATGAGCATGCACGGGCATCTGTGGTCTCCCGTGCACGCATGCATGCACACCAGTGCACGCCAGGTGATTTCTACTGGTTTCCTTACAAAGTTGATCCTCCCGGTCACCCCCAATGGGAGTCTTGCCCAAGATTGAGTACGAGTTTTCAGGAATGTGAAAAGGGGTTCTATGTTATTATTAATATATTCTTGGGGCTCTCTAGTAATCCTTACCCCTAAGTATTGAAAAAAGGACACCCTGTTCAATGGGAGGGAAGCAGAACAACTAGTTGGTGGAAGCAGGTCTAAGGGTAGAATTTGTGACCAATTTATGGGCAGCCCTGAATGTTTTCCGAATTCCTGGTCTGGGGGGTAGTCTGTAGAGACGGTCAATGTGTCCTCCAAGTAGAGGCTCCATCTGCATAAAAGCTCACCATTTCCACGAGAGGGCCCAACCGAAGACCATGGATATTCAAATCGTTCTTAGTGAAATGGCCAAAGGTTCTGCAGCGAGGGCGTATAGCAGTGGGGACAGCGGGCATCCCTGTCAGGATGCCCACTTCACAGAGTCAAATGCCTTAGCGGCATCTAACGCTATCACTGCTCTGGTACCTACTGTCTCATGGCAAGCTTGGAGATTCATGTGGAGGTGATGAATATTCATGGCTGTGTTTTTCCCAGGCATGAGTCCAGTTTGGTCAGGGTGGATAAGGGATAGAATAATTTGATTAAGATGAGTGGCTAGTACTTTCGCCAATATTTAATGTCCACCTGCAGTAATGAGATTGGGCAGTAGGAATCAGGGTATTGAGGATTTTTGCCTGGTTTGGGTTGCACGATGATCACCGCTTGACGAAGGGATTCGTGTAGGGTTTCAGATTCAAATATATGGTTGTATAACTTCATAAGTTCAGAGATCAATACCTCAGAATAAGTTGCATAGAAATCTAATGACAGGCCGTCCTGACCTGGGGCTTTGGTGGGTGCCAGGGATGCTATTGCCAGAGCAATCTCATCCTTGGTGAGGGGGGCCTCCAGGTCAGTTACCTAGGTTTCAGACAGCCGGTGGAATGGTACATTCTGCAGGAAGGCCTGGGTCTCCTGTACAGTGACGGTTACTTGGGAGGAGTATAAATTGGCGTGTTATGAGCAGAATACTGCGACTACCGACGATGGGTCAGTTATAGGTGTGTCCTGTGCATCCATCAAGGATACCACCACTGGTGGCCTAGAATCCTGATGGGCCAAGTAAGCCAAAAGCTTTCCCGCCCGCTCACCCTGTTCGAATACTCGCTGTCTTGAGAAGAAGAGCTTCTGCTTGGCCTTTTCATAATGTAATTGATCAAATATGCGGGTTTGGAATTTAAGCGCCGAGACATTGGTGGGTGTGGGGTCTGACATGAATACGTCTGTTGCTGACACCAGCCTCTCTGAGGCCTGTTGTACCACTAGTTTGGAGGAAGCCTTCATTCTGTTTATGTGTCTGGAAAGGGTGGAGCGGACATGTAGTTTGAAAGCTTCCCATACTAGGCCTATGGACGCCGTGTCCCAGTTTGTGTGGAAGTAAAACTGCCACTCCTTCTGTATGTCATCCTGATCGGTCAGGGCAGACAGCCAAAATGGGTGGAGGCACCAAGATCGGGGTCCAGCTGGAGGAGCCAGGTGTATAGATGCCTAACATAGAGCGTGATCAGACAGGGATCTATTATGATAGCCTGAGTACTCAAGCAGGGGGAGAAAAACATCAGAGACCATAATGAAGTCTATTTGGGACACAGTGGAGTGTCTCACTGAAAAACATGAAAAGGCCTGAGTGTCTGGGTGTTTAAATTACCATGTGTCTGTCAATGAAAAATTCTGTAATTGTGCGGCTCTGTCGAGCAGTGGTGGGTGGCTGGGAAGTCTGGCTCGATTGTAATCTGTCCTTGGTTTGGGTTTAGGACCATGTTAAAGTCACCAAGCCAAATAGCAGGGATTGTGGGGTGCTGGGCCATGTACAAGAACTCCTCATTAACCACCTTGGAATTGTAAGGTGGAGGAATGTAGTAGGCCAGAATAAGGTATTGCTTGCCATATAAAGTACAGTGCAGAAAGATGAACCTGCCCTGGGGATCCTTTTGTACCAAAATTATTCCAAATTAGGTTGTTTTAGCTATTAAAATGGATACACCACGGGTGTAAGGAGTGTGGGTGGCGTGAAACGCCCACCCTATCCATGGGCGTTTAAGTGTAAGTTGGAGTTGACTAGGGATGAGCTTCGAGTTCGAGTCGAACTCATGTTCTACTCGAACATTGGCTGTTCGCAAGTTCACCGAACAGCGAACAATTTGGGGTGTTCGCGGCAAATTCGAATGCCGCGGAACACCCTTTAAAAGTCTATGGGAGAAATCAAAAGTGCTAATTTTAAAGGCTTATATGCAAGTTATTGTCATAAAAAGTGTTTGGGGACCCGGGTCCTGCCCCAGGGGACATGGATCAATGCAAAAAAAAGTTTTAAAAACGGACGTTTTTTCAGGAGCAGTGATTTTATTAATGCTTAAAGTCAAACAATAAAAGTGTAATATCCCTTTAAATTTCGTACCTGGGGGGTGTCTATAGTATGCCTGTAAAGGGGCGCATGTTTCCTGTGTTTAGAACAGTCTGACAGCAAAATGACATTTGGAAGGAAAAAACTCATTTAAAACTACCCGCGGCTATTGCATTGCCGACAATACACATAGAAGTTCATTGATAAAAACGGCATGGGAATTCCCCACAGGGGAGCCCCGAACCAAAATAAAAAAAAAAAAAAAATGATGTGGGGGTCCCCCTAAATTCCATACAAGGCCCTTCAGGTCTGGTATGGATATTAAGAGGAACCCCAGCCAAAATTTTAAAAAAAAATTGACGTGGGGTTCCCCCTAAATTCCAAACCAGACCCTTCAGGTCTGGTATGGATTTTAAGGGGAACCCCGCGCCAAAAAAAAAAAAAAAACGGCGTGGGGTCCCCCTAAAAATCCATACCAGACCCTTATCCGAGCACGCAACCTGGCAGGCCGCAGGAAAAGAGGGGGGGACGAGAGTGCGGCCCCCCCCCTCCTGAACCGTACCAGGCCACATGCCCTCAACATTGGGAGGGTGCTTTGGGGTAGCCCCCCAAAACACCTTGTCCCCATGTTGATGAGGACAAGGGCCTCATCCTCACAACCGTGGCCGGTGGTTGTGGGGGTCTGCGGGCGGGGGGCTTATCGGAATCTGGAAGCCCCCTTTAACAAGGGGACCCCCAGATCCCGGCCCCCCCCTGTGTGAAATGGTAAGGGGGTACTTACCCCTACCATTTCACTAAAAAACTGTCAAAAATGTTAAAAATGACAAGAGACAGTTTTTGACAATTCCTTTATTTAAATGCTTCTTCTTTCTTCCTTCATCTTCTTCTTCTTCTGGTTCTTCTGGCTCTTCTGGTTCTTCCTCCGGCGTTCTCGTCCAGCATCTTCTCCGCGGCGTCTTCTATCTTCTTCTCCTCGGGCCGCTCCGCACCCATGGCATGGAGGGAGGCTCCCGCTGTGTGACGGCGTCTCTTCGTCTGACGGTTCTTAAATAATGGGGGGCGGGGCCACCCGGTGACCCCGCCCCCCTCTGACGCACGGTGACATGACGGGACTTCCCTGTGGCATTCCCCGTGACGTCACAGGGAAGTCCCGTCAAGTCACCGTGCGTCAGAGGGGGGCGGGGTCACCGGATGGCCCCGCCCCCCGTTATTTAAGAACCGTCAGACGAAGAGACGCCGTCACACAGCGGGAGCCTCCCTCCATGCCACAGCATGGCTGCGGAGCGGCCCGGAGAAGACATGAAGAAGAGAAGAAGAAGAAGAAGATGAAGAAGAAGATGAAGAAGAAGATGAAGAAGAGAAGAAGATGAAGAGAAGAGCGGGAGCCTCCCCTCATGCCATGGGTGCGGAGCGGCCCGAGGAGAAGAAGATAGAAGACGCCGCGGAGAAGATGCTGGACGAGAACGCCGGAGGAAGAACCAGAAGAGCCAGAAGAACCAGAAGAAGAAGAAGATGAAGGAAGAAAGAAGAAGCATTTAAATAAAGGAATTGTCAAAAACTGTCTCTTGTCATTTTTAACATTTTTGACAGTTTTTTAGTGAAATGGTAGGGGTAAGTACCCCCTTACCATTTCACACAGGGGGGGGGCCGGGATCTGGGGGTCCCCTTGTTAAAGGGGGCTTCCAGATTCCGATAAGCCCCCCGCCCGCAGACCCCCACAACCACCGGCCACGGTTGTGAGGATGAGGCCCTTGTCCTCATCAACATGGGGACAAGGTGTTTTGGGGGGCTACCCCAAAGCACCCTCCCAATGTTGAGGGCATGTGGCCTGGTACGGTTCAGGAGGGGGGGGGCCGCACTCTCGTCCCCCCCTCTTTTCCTGCGGCCTGCCAGGTTGCGTGCTCGGATAAGGGTCTGGTATGGATTTTTAGGGGGACCCCACGCCGTTTTTTTTTTTTTTTGGCGCGGGGTTCCCCTTAAAATCCATACCAGACCTGAAGGGTCTGGTATGGAATTTAGGGGGAACCCCACGTCTATTTTTTTTTTAAATTTTGGCTGGGGTTCCCCTTAATATCCATACCAGACCTGAAGGGCCTTGTATGGAATTTAGGGGGACTCCCACATCATTTTTTATTTTTAATTTTGGTTCGGGGTTCCCCTGTGGGGAATTCCCATGCCGTTTTTATCAATGAACTTCTATGTGTATTGTCGGCAATGCAATAGCCGCGGTAGTTTTAAATGTGTTTTTTCCTTCAAAATGTCATTTTGCTGTCAGACTGTTCTAAACACGGGAAACATGCGCCCCTTTACAGGCATACTATAGACACCCCCCAGGTATGAAATTTAAAGGGATATTACACTTTTATTGTTTGACTTTAAGCATTATTAAAATCACTGCTCCTGAAAAAACGGCCGTTTTTAAAACTTTTTTTTGCATTGATTCATGTCCCCTGGGGCAGGACCCAGGTCCCCAAACACTTTTATTGACAATAACTTGCATATTAGCCTTTAAAATTAGCACTTTTGATTATTCATGTTCGTGTCCCATAGACTTTAACGGTGTTCGCGTGTTCGAACGAATTTTTTTCCTGTTCGCATGTTCTGGTGCGAACCGAACAGGGGGGTGTTCGGCTCATCCCTAGAGTTGACCAGTGACATGCATCTCCACCAGAACTATGACATCTGCCCTGTAAGATTTGAGACAGACAAACACTGCTGTGCGCTTAAGCTTGTCCCGTATCTCATGGACATTCCAGGTTAGGAATTTTATGGTGGCCATAGATTATTGGGTAAGGTATTTTGCATAAGGAGTGGTGGATCGGTCCCCAGAACAAGGTCATCCACACAAAGAGGTGTGTGCAACCCAGATTGTCTAAACAGCAGAATGTACCATGCATACTTACAGCTCGTGCAATATATTACATTACAAACAAGTAACTAATCAAAACGTGTATAGACCCCTTTCCCCCCACCCAGCCCTCAGCTTCCCCAAATTAGCTGGAGCATAATACCCCTAACTTATGCGGAACTGTCTTTACAAGTTAACTACTAGAACAGACAGATCTGCGTTGGCCATACCATCAACGATGGGGGTTTCCTGAGAGTATGGGTGATATCAACCAACTGACTAACTAGCTAGGGGGGCGAACACTCGCTGGAGAAGGACCCAGCGATAGGACTTGTGTCTTGTACACAGTTTATCAGTGTTCGTTGGGTGGTCGATAGTGACTGTGAGCTCACTCACTGCAAAAAGAAATAATGGAAAAAAGGTAAAAATTGTTTCGAGAGAAGGGAAAAGAAAAAGGGAAGTAAAAAGGGGAAAAAAAAAGTTCCCTTTCCCTTTCGTTTCAGCATATTGTCACAGGTGCAGTAGTAGGAGGCTTGTTCACTGGTTGGTGAAGTCACTTATCATGGTGCCCAGCATGATAATGTTATAGGGCCTGTGATTCTGACAAATATAGGAGGGGTAACAGGCCTCAAGGTATGCGTGTGAAGTGTGCATTGCGGCTAAAGTCTGGAGGGAGCCGTTCAATGCAGGGGATAAAATGCGGGAAAAAGACCATGGGTATAGTTCCGAGGCTATGGCACCGAGTGGGACAAGTATCTATGGTGGAGCCGGGTGTGAAAAGGCTTAGGTGTCAGACGGGGGTCTGCTTCAGGCGGTACGATTTCTCTTTGCGTCACGCTGATCCAGCCAGGCTGAGGCGAGCGCTGGGTCTTCAAAAAATTAGGCTCGTTCGTCCCCCGCGATGCGGGGTTGGGCTGGAAACAACATGGCATACTTCAAATGATGTGCCCTGAGGCGCCGTTTGACATCCACGAAGCGGGATCTCTGTTTCTGGACCTCTGCTGAAAAATCGGGAAACACCGATATGTGCTCATTCTGGAACGGGATGTTCCTTTTTTTTCATAAAGTTTTTATTAGAAATAATAGAGAACACACATATGTAGAGTTTCACAGAAATACATAAAATAAGTCAAGTGACAATGGTCAAAGTATGTAAATAATGTAACTTAAAGGTTATGAACATCAAAAATGTTAAATAATGTTAGATTGAAGAGGAAGAACCCTGTATATGTTGGGTTAGAAGCTTGTTGGGTTCATAATTTTGGTTGGGCTTGTGAGTATTATAACCTTATGGGCAGGATAGGGGTTATGAAGGAGGTGGAAATGTTTTGGTCATGTTGGGGTGTATCGAGAGGGGTTCTGGTAGAGTAAAGTGTGGTAGGTCGGGTTTCGTTTTCAGGGGACATAGGATAGGAGAGAGGGGGGAAGGGGATGAGGCAATGCGGTATAATTTTGTAGATAGTGATTGGGTACCGGGGGGATGTTTGTTATCCATCTCTCTTTCCCCCCAGTGGGGGAAGGTAGGGGGAGCACCAGGTTTTGTGGAGGCGTGTCCGATAAAGATAGGTCATTGTTCTCAGTGTAAGTGAATATAAGAGTGTGTTTGAGTTGATTCTGGATTTATGCGGGTGTCGTAGGAGGATGTCCAGTGGGAGGTGTATTGGCAGAGGTGAGGTCTTTGTAGTCTGTTGTTGTCTGGAAGTGGATCCAGCAGGCCAATTTTGTAGAGAATTTACCGGGTGTATCGTGGGCGATACTGATGAGGCGTTCCATTTCAGTTATTTTGGAGATTCTATTTAGCCATTCTTTTACCGACAGGGTGTGTGAAGTGCCCCAATGTATTGGAATACATTGTTTTGCCATGTTTACCTTGTGCATGGCTAAAGATTTGAAGTAGTTACGACTCGATAAGGTGGTAATGTGTAAGAGGAATTGTGCTGGAGAGAAGTCCAGCGTGTATGTGGTTACTTTCTTTATAATTTGGTGAATTTTGCCCCAAAAAATCTGGATAGTGGGGCAGCTCCACCAAATGTGTAGGAGGGTCCCTTTTTCCTGTTTGCATCTCCAGCACGTGTCTGGGATGTCTAAATTAAATTTGTGGATGAGGGAGGGGGTACGGTACAATCGTGATTGGACTTTGTATCCGTTCTCCTGTGTGGAGACGTTTACAGATCCTTTGTGGATGTTCAGGTAGACTCGTTCCCAGTCTTCTTGTGACATGGATATGGAGAGATTGTTTTCCCATGATTTACAGGCTCGACCTGTGTTGGAAGGGAAGTTTGTGAATAGAAGGGTGTGCATAGTGGAGATCAAGTGCCTTTGTGGAGATTGCTTTATGCACAATGTTTCGAAAGGTGATAACGGTCTGGAGACTTTGAATTTTCTATCCCGTGACTTTATGTAGTGTACAAGTAATGTGAAGTTCCAGGGGGAGATGTAGGTGTCGTTGACCTTGGAAGGCAGTTCTTCTCTGTGTAATAATTTGCCTTGTGAGAAGAAATGGTGAAGTTGGACATCTCTGTGTGACCATGTGTCAGTTAGGTAGCTATTGTGCATTCCAGGAGGGAAGTCAGGGTTGAGACGCAGGGAAGTGAGAGTGCCTGGTGTAGAGGATAAGGGGGTTGATTTGCAGATGCTGTGGAAGCATTTGATTGTTGGACCGATTAGAGGGTGCATCCGGGTTTCAGGTGGTATGTGTTTTGGGATGTTCCAGGGTAATAGGTGGAGGGGGGAGGATGTGAATGAGGCTTCGAGGGAGACCCAATCTTTGTATTTTTGATGTATGTTCCAGTCCAGGATTCTGGAAAGGTGGCAAGCTTTGTATTAGTTTTGGAGGTCAGGGAGCCCAATTCTCCTTTATGCTTCGGTAATGACAGGTGTTGATAGCTAATTCTTGGTCTGTTGTTTCCCCAGAGGAATTTGGTGCATAAACTTTTATAAGTACTAAAGAAGGAGGCGGGAATATGAATCGGAACAGTTTTCAGTATATAGAGTAGGCGCGGCAGGGCATTAATTTTTAGTATGGCTGCTCTGCCGAACCATGAAAAGATGGGTTTGTTCCAGCGTTTAAGATTGGAGGTAAGGCGTTGTAGGATTGGTAAGTAGTTCTTGGTGTAGAGGTTGTTAAGTTGGCCGGGTATTTGGATACCTAGGTAGGTTATTGCTTCTTTTTCCCATTGGAAGGCGAAATTTCTTTGGCACTGGCTTACTGTGTGTTTGGGTAGAGAGATGTTCAGGGCACAGGACTTGGAGAAATGTATTTTCAGGTTAGAAATTAGTCTAAAATGGCGGAAATCTGCCAGCAAGTTGGGGAGAGAAATGTGAGGTTCTGTGAGGAAGAGGAGTATGTCATTAGCGAAGGCTGCAATTTTGTATTCTTTTCCAGGTGTTTGTATACCTTTAATGTTTGGGTTGGATTTGAGACTGCGTAGGAAGGGTTCGAGGGTAAGTGTAAACAGTAGAGGGGAAAGGGGACATCCCTGCCTCGTGCCGTTACGGATAGGGAAGGCATTTGACAGAAGGCCGTTGACTCTGACTCGGGCCATGGGATTGGTGTATAGGGCCATTATGAAGCTTAATTGTTGATTACCCAAACCCATGAATCTCAGTACTGCTTCCATGTAGTCCCAGGCCACCCCTGTCAAATGCCTTCTTTGCATCGAGGGATAGAAAAAATGCAGCTTGGTTGGAGGAGGTCAGGAGATGGTGTAAGTTGATTGCTTTGATTGTGTTATTCCTAGCTTCGCTTCCAGGGATAAAAACCCATTTTGATTGTGGGAAATAATGGTGGGAAGAAGAGGGAGTAGACCGTTGGCTAGGATTTTGGCGAATATTTTGATGTCTACATTTAGTAGAGAAATTGGTCTATAGCTTGCCGTAAGGGTGGGGTCTTTCCCATCTTTGGGTATAACTCAGATGTGCGCTTCAAGTAAGCCTGAGGGGAGGGGGGATGTTGCCAATATAGAGTTGAACATTTTAAGGAAGCGGATTGACAATACTGCTGAGAATGTTTTATAGTAAACGGCCGATAGGCCATCAGGGCCCGGGCTCTTGCCTGGTTTCAGTTGTTTTAGAGCCTCTTCCCATTCTAATTTGGTGATTGGATGGTCTAGGTCTATTGATACGTTCGAAGTGAGTGGGCTGGGGCAGTGTTTCTCCAGAAATTTCTCTGAGTGTGGATCTGGAAGTAGGGGTGGGGGTTTAAGCGTCTGTGGCAGAGAGATTATATAGATTTGCGTAAAAGTGTTTGAACGCTTGTGCGATGTCTGGGTTACTTTTTAATGTGTTTCCCATTGGACTCTGTAGCTGGTGTATTGTTGTTTTAGCTTTTTTCAGGCGTAGTGCTTGCGCCAATAGGTTGCCGCTTTTGTTGCTATGTTCATAGAAGAGTTTTTGTGAGAGGGTGTATTTTCTCCTCGTCTGTTGGCCTATTTCTTCTAGTAGGAGTTTGCGGGTTTCAGTCAATTCTTGGTGGGTGTGTTGGGCTAGGTTGCGTTTGTGTGATCTTTCCAGTGTTTGTATTTTAGTGAGGAGATTGCTGACTAGTTTCTGTTTGTCTCGTTTTAGGGCAGAAGCAAGAGAAATCAGTCTTTCCCATATAACGCATTTATGCACCTCCCATTGAGTAAAGAGTGATGCGTCAGAGGTGTCATTGTCATGGAAATAGTGAGAAATATATCAAATGTCCTGACTGACAAAGAAAGAGTCACTAACCTACTTAGTGACTCTTTCTTTGTCAGTCAGGAGATTTGAGTCTAGTTTCCAAATTTTGGATAAGTGGGTATGTTCTGGGAAAGTTAGGCATAGGGTAATTGGGTGGTGGTCTGAGCTGAACATTGGTTCTATTGTTGCTTTAGATAAAAACAGTAAATCTGGTTGGCTAAGGAAAAGATAGTCAAGGTGAGAATATTTGTTGTGGGGGGCTGAGAAGAATGTGTAGTCCTTGTCGAGGGGGTGTAGGGTTCTCCACGTGTCATGTAGGGCGCGTTCTTGGAGTGAAAGTTTTATTTGGCGTAGGGCGCTGTACGGAAGGTGGGATGCGCCAGTAGAGGTGTCTGTGAGAGGGTCAAGAGGAACATTGAAGTCTCCTCCCATAATCAGAATGCCCGTGTGGAAGGAGGACAGTAGGCAGGTAATGTTTCAGAAGAAAGGGACTTGTGATGTGTTAGGGCTGTAGATGTTAGCTAGAGTGGTTTATCCTATAGTTTGCCTTTAATGAAAATGTAGCACCCTTGTTCATCAGCTAGAGAATCTGAGATTTGAAGGGGGAGATTTTTTGATACTAAAATGGATGTACCTTTAGTTTTAGATGTGGAGGAGGTGGAGTGATATGCATGGGGAAAGTGGTGATTTGCTATCTTAGGTATTGCTTTGGCTTTGAAGTGGGTCTCTTGTAGAAATATAACATCGGCCCTCATAGAGTGCATATTGGCTAGGATTTGTGACCTCTTCTCCAGTATGTTAAGGGCTTTTGCATTCAGGGATGCTATCTTGAGTAACAAGGATGTGGTTGAGTTTCCAGGTTGGGCCATATCTGTTTGTGTTTTGAGTGGAAAGGGTAGGTATAGGTGTAGATAGCTGGTTAGTTAGATCAGTGGCTGTGGTGTGAGTGTGCAGTGAGGGTCCGGGGGGAATGAGAGATGGACAACTGTAGGTGGGACAGGGGTTAGGTGTGGTTGAGGTAAGGGGGGTGAGGAGAGCGGGTGGGTAGTTATATGGGGTTAAATCTGGGAGGTGAAAAAAGACCAGATAATTCACCCTTAGGCGTAGTAGTTTCCGGATAGGTCAGCAAGAACTACCAGAGTTCGCTGGGTGAGGAGTTGGTTGGTTACGGTCATGAGATGGATGGGGTCTCCGAAACCTGTGAGGTCAGAGGTGTTTAAGTAGAGGTTTATATGGGGCAGATTGAGAGTTGATAGTTGGAGGTTGTGGGATGTTAATGGTTGAGCGGCTGATTCCGCGTGTAGGGTAAGACCAAGGATGAGGAATGGATTGGATTCCTGGGCATTTGTTGGTTGGGCATTAAACGTTGTGTATAGGGGTACTTGGGTGTGTTTGTGAGCTTTGTGTTGATGTTGGTATGGGTGAAGTAGATGGGATGAGAGAGGACATCCACGTGAGTGTTGTTGAAATGGTGTGATTTATAAAGTTGTTCTGTGCGGCAGTGAACCAAAGTGTTAGTTGACGATATATGGATGTGTAGATAGGTCACTACCAAGCGGGTTAGCAAGTTCGCAAGGGGAAGAGAGGAAAACAAGTAATAACATGTGACATTCTTAATTAACATGTATAACAGTAAGAGCAAAACAGTTCAAACAGTGCCCTATATGGCAGTAAAACTACAATAATAGTATTAGGGATTCTAACAGTGTTGCTGCCACCCCCGTTGCTGCTTGACTTAAAGGTGTTTGGGGATCCCGGGAGGAATCTGTTGGTAACAAGATCCTTACAAGAACAAGAACCGTACAAATATCCAAACATTTATTAATACTACTGATGGGTACTCACATTTAATAAAAATCTTTGAAAGCGAAAACAGTATTTAAAAACAGGAAACCGGAGCGATCTGTGCTCCAAAGCTCGAAACCGGAAGTGATGCAATGGCACTGTATAGTCCCGCCCTATGCGTTTCATCAATGGGACGTCATCTGGAGGGCGGGACTATACAGCGTCATTGCATCACTTCCGGTTTCAAGCCGTGGAGCGCAGATCGCTCCGGTTTCCTGTTTTTAAATACTGTTTTCGCTTTTAATGATTTTTATTAAATATAAGTACCCATCAGTAGTATTAATAAATGTTTGGATATTTGTATGGTATCACACTATGGAGTCTCTTTCCTCTCTACATGTGGGCAACATCTAAGAGGTTAACAGTGAGGAGACCACTTACATCGCAGACAAGGAGGCACTTGGAGAACACAGGACAGGAAGTCTCCTCCCACTCCACAGTGGCTCATACTGTGAAGGTGAAATACCTCCTTGTGGGGTGAATAATAGCGGTGAGTGCATTTCTTATGGGGAACTGTTTTCTAAGAAGCACAGAACAATTTGAAGGAGCACATTGTCACCTTGTTGGACTTTTTTATACACCAGGGTTTAAGGACGGTATATGCATAATTCTGAACCCAGTTTCACAGCAACAATATATACCAGTCATATATGTTGGATTTTTTTGCACATTAATGTCACTTTGAATTGCAGGTTTTGCACAGGATTGTGTTTATTTTATTTTCATTTGAACATAACAATATGTATTATGTACAAGTGGTTAGGAAGTTTACACAGTAGGATTTTTTTGTGGATTTTTGTGAATATACAAATATTTATTTCCTGCACTGTTATTGTCACTTTTTGCACTAAATGCACCCATGACACACACCCCACAAGTATTTAGAGGTTGTAGGTCACCTCTTAATAAGAGCAGCGCCATACCTATCCCCTCTTTTTCACATTTCTTCTAGATTCACCTTAGGCTGAATTTATTGATAGAGGCTGCAGCTCCTCATTTTTCTAATTTTTTCACATGTAGACTAAATAAACTTACTATGCAATTGCTGATCAACTAAACTCCAGCTCTGTACCAATTTTATCCTTGTAATTCTATATTGTATGATATACCTAATGAAGTGTTTATGTCTTAAATATTTGATGTAATAAAATGTTGCATTTTTTTATACAAGTTCTAGTGTCGGTTTAGTTCTCAAAGACATATTTAAAGTTCCGGTACTCTTGTGTTTGGCCTGTTCTACACTGACTTCATTGCACCCCTGTAGATATAATCTATGTAAACTATTATATATAGCAATGGAAAAATATAGATTACCTTGCAGGAAATATATAACAAGTTCATAAATGGGTGAATAGATGTATTCAGTATTTGAGGCTTCATAAAATTTTTCATATTTTGTTAAAACTGATCAGGGAAATAAAAGACAAAAAGTGATTACCAGGGCTCCTGCGTCTTCTATTAAACAATGACAATCTCTCCGCCATCTCTTTGCTCGGTCTTAGTTCTTCTACATCTGAATCCCAGTCATGTCACAGAACACCTAGACACAGAGATACATTGTCACTAATGGTTAGTATGTTGTCCAGATTTCTTTATTTTTTATAACAATATTTCCAAAACTAAGATCTAGAGCCAGATAGGCAGCTTTTATCTAACTCCAAACATATATAATTGATGCAAAGTATTGCAACGCTTTCAAAATGAATACATTATTAAATGTATTTTTATAAAAGCAGTGCAAGTACCTGAATCTGCCCTGGTATTATACTCCTGCAATCTGTTAAAGGATAAGTCCACCTTTTGGGAACATGTTCCATCCATTTTCCTCCTAGTTCCCCATACTAGCTGTCACTTTTTGAAATCAGCTTGGCTCCACCCACACAGGCCCATCATTCATTGAAATAAAATGAAATAAAAAATAGATGGTGCCCAGGTGAATGAGACACAAGATCCAAAGTGACAGCCTGAGTGGTGATGATGCTGGAGAAACAACGGACTGGATACAAGATGGCCATGGATAGAAGGCATGTTGGGGCTGGGCTCAGCCCTTCGTTCTCAGAGCTCTGTGCTCAGCTGTCGGTTAATTGCCAAAGACTCTTCCTTCCACAGTGACCCACTTGGTCTTTATTTCCTGCTTGTCAGCTAGAGCAGCTGGTTATATAAATTCCTTGGATCAGATCTTCTGTGCCTTTGCCTTGGTCAATATATCTAGACGCTCTCTGTTGTGTTTTCCTGTGAAAGACTTTTGCTTGGCTGACTTCCCTTCTGGTTCCTGATCCTGTTTGCTGCACCCAACTTCGCTGATCTCTGGACTCCTGTTTCTCTGGCTTGTTCTGATTACCCATCCTGGTTACCGGACTCTGGCTATGTTTTGACTACGTTTGCTCTGTTTATACCATTTTAGCATTTTATTAAATAGTGTGATTTTTACTGCACTTCTCAGTCTGATTCATGGTTCCTGACAAGGCAGCTCCCAGGAGATGAAGGAATCTCTATGCTGCATAAAAACAGAAACAAAGGACGCCACTCTAAGTGCAGTAAGCTAAAAAATGAGTCTATTTATTTAGACAAATGGCAACTTACATGAGGATGAACAATACAGTGAATGTCAGACCTGCCAGGGGTCAGTGGAGCTGTGACACCGAAGGACCATGTGGAGCCAGGTTGATCCACACCAGGAGGTGAGTGGGGCAGGGAGCGTCCAGCTGGTGTGGACGCTGAAGCCCAGAACTCCACAAGGCAGCGAACACAGACAGCCGAGTCTCGGCTGAGTGTGACCCCAGCGATGGGGGCAGGAATGCTGGGCATGGCTAACGCGTTTCAGAGCCATGCACGGTTCCTTTCTCAAAGCTGATTGGCCGCAGCTCTGCCACATGCATATGTAGTGACAAGGAGAGGAGCTACAAAATCAGGAAGGAGGATGGAAAGGGGCAGGGAAGTAGGCTTACAAACAGAGGTCTATACAAATAGAGTTCAAAAACTGTTGTAACGGTTCGAATGAGCACGGTTCTTGTCTGCAGCAATATACAGCAGTGACATTTACACAAAATGACAGGAGAGGCGCTTTACAGGTGCACTGCACTTATGCCGCGTACACACGGTCAGACTTTTCGACCGGACTTGTCTGACGGACGCCGTCGGACCAAATCCGGTGGACAATCCGATCGTGTGTCGGCTTCACCGGACTTTCAGCTGACTTTTCCAGCCGCAAATCTGACTGACTTTAGATTTGGAACTTGCTTCAAATCTTTATGTCGTAACTCTGCTGGACCCAGAAATCCGCACATCTGTATGCTAGTTTGGCGGACAAAAAAAATGACGCATGCTCAGAAGCAAATACTAAACGGAAGCACTCGGTCTAGTAAAACTAGTGTTCATATTGTAGGTAGCACATTCCTCACGCTCCAAATTCTGTGATCGTTGAATGCAGCACATTAAATGTCTTCTTTAATATTGCTATGAGAACGAAGATGTTTTGCTGTTCCTATTCACACAGAGTTCTCCCAAACTGATTTCTGGATTATTTCTCTTGATCTCATGAATGATATTGTGTTTCTTTTAAAAGCCATATCTCCATACTAATGTTTACACAATTTATTTGGAGTCATCTTTTATTTTTGATTTCATCAAGATTTTTTGTTATGATTATTGGCAAAATTATGTTATCTTTATCTCCATATTTTTTTTTTTGGTTTGTAAAGTTACCACAAAGAACCATTTAGTATTTTGTTGTTTTTTTTGTAGTTCTTAAATTTACCACAAATATTTATTTTTTATTTTTTTGGTAAAGTTACCACAAAGAACCATTACTTTTGGAAATGTTTAATTTTTGTTTGTATATAAAGTTCACACAAAGAACCTTTTTTGGTTATCTATTTTTTTATTTATTTTGGTAAAGTTACCACAAGAACATTATATTTTTTTAAGTGTTTTTGCAACCTCAAGGAGGTTGTTGTCCCTTGTTAATTTGACATGGTCTCTAAATAAATGATGTTAATTAAAACACATGAAGTATTTTCATAAACGAAAATATCCATTTATTTATGGTAAAGAAAATAAAGAGGAAGTCAACGGTGGCAAAAGTCTGTGTAAAAGAAAATTGGGATCTTGAGGAGTCCATATAAGAGGGAGCAAAATCTGGTCCAGGAATCCCAAAGATCAAGAGCAGCAGCAGATGACATAGATGTCCCCAGACTGTGGTACTACAACAGCCTGCATCTTCTGTCAGACCAGACTGAAGCCAGGTCATCACTTTCTTCTCTTCCCTGCAGCCTTTCCTCCACGCTGCCCTACACTCTTCCCTGCAGCCTTCCTTGTAGGCTGTGGCTCTGGTGGTTGAGTTGTGGCAGGTGGAGAAGGAGGAAGAGGAGGAGGGGCTGCCTCATTTATTTGGGTGTTGGCAGTTAGTTCGCCGTTCAGCCCCTTGTGTATAGTATCAGCAAAAAGTTTTTCACAAATGAGGCATTGGCCCCACTCCATTTGATGCAGCCTGCTGGCTAAATAACACCCATAGGCCTCTTCAGCTTTGGGGGGGCTCTTCAGAAAATTTGTTGCCTCTCTCATTAGGCGCAGTGATGCCTCCTGTGTCACCGTCCCCTTCCTGGCCCTTTTTGTAGGAAGGAGGAGGGGAGCCACTTGTGATTGTGTCAGGCTCCTACTGGGCCCGGCCACCTCCTGCCTGACACAGGGTCCTGCCTCCTCCTGGCTGTCTCTGCGCCCGGCCTCCTCCTGCCTGCCACTTTCCCCACTTTCCTCCTGGCTGACCTCATCCTGTGTATAAAAAAGGGACATAGTTTTATATTTTTGTTTTTGGTTCATCAATGACACACAATTTTCTTCTCATGACTTGCAAATTAAATGTTAATTCATATATTAATAAGAGTATAGAAATCTGACACCATCATTTTTTAAATCAGGTGAAAAAAATTTTTGGCCACTACTGTCAATTGATATGTATACATAATTTTGAGGATACAATTCTTAATCAATTGGATATTTTAGTTTATGAAAAGACTTCATGTGTTTTAATTAACATCATTTATTGACCATGTCAAATTAACAAGGGACAACAACCTCCTTGAGGTTGCAAAAACACTTAAAAAAATATAATGTTCTTGTGGTAACTTTACCAAAATAAATAAAAAAATAGATAACCAAAAAAGGTTCTTTGTGTGAACTTTATATACAAACAAAAATTAAACATTTCCAAAAGTAATGGTTCTTTGTGGTAACTTTACCAAAAAAATAAAAAATAAATATTTGTGGTAAATTTAACCACTAGGCGCCCGCGCTATAGCCGAAAGACGGCTACAGCGCGGACTCCAATTGCCGGGAGGGCGTCCCTGGACGTCCTCCTGTTTACTTCCGCATTGCGCGCTCCCGCGGGCGCGCATCGCGGAAGTTTTGTGCTGGCCGTGTCCCTCGGACACGGCCAGTCACAGATCGCCGTAAACGGCCAATGACAGCGGCCGTTTACAGTGCGATCGCTCTACCAATGAGAGAGGATCTCATATATAAACATATGAGATCATCTCTCATCGCCGGCTCTCCCTCCTCACACAGAGACAGAGTGTGAGGAGGGAGAGCGAACCGCTGCTGCGGTAAGTGTAAAAAAAAAAAAAAAAAGAAAAAGAAAAGTGTCTCCACTGTTATCTGTCCTGCCCTCTGCCCCTGCCAACTGTCCTGCCATCTGCCCCTGCCATCTGTCCTGCCATCTGCCCCTGCCATCTGCCCCTGCCATCTGTCCTGCCATCTGCCCCTGCCATCTGTCTTGCCATCTGCCCCTGCCATCTGTCCTGCCATCTGCCCCTGCCATCTGCCCCTGCCATCTGTCCTGCCATCTGCCCCTGCCAACTGTCCTGCCATCTGCCCCTGCCATCTGCCCCTGCCATCTGTCCTGCCATCTGCCCCTGCCATCTGTCCTGCCATCTGACCCTGCCATCTGTCCTGCCATCTGCCCCTGCCATCTGACCCTGCCATCTGACCCTGCCATCTGTCCCCATGCCATGTATAAATGCCATCTGTCATCAGTGCCACATAGTGCCATTTGTCATCAGTGCCACCTGTCAGTGTCACGTGCCATCTGTCATCAGTGTCATGTGTCATCAGTGCCACGTATCAGTGCCATCTGTCATCAGTGTCATCAGTGCCACGTATCAGTGCCATCTGTCATCAGTGCCACGTATCAGTGCCATCTGTCATCAGTGTCATCAGTGCCACGTATTAGTGCCATCTGTCATCAGTGCCACGTATTAGTGCCATCTTTCATTAGTGCCACGTGTCATCAGTGTCACATATTAGTGCCATCTGTCATCAGTGCCATTTGTCATCAGCGCCACATGTCATCAGTGCCACATATTAGTGCCATCTGTCATCAGTGTCACGTGTCATCAGTGCCACGTATTAGTGCCATCTGTCAGTGCCACGTATTAGTGCCATCTGTCAGTGCCACGTATTAGTGCCATCTGTCATCAGTGCCATGTATTAGTGCCATCTGTCATTAGTGCCACATCAGTGTCAGTGCCACGTATCAGTGCCATCTGTCATCAGTGCCACGTATCAGTGCCATTTGTCATCAGTGCCACGTCAGTGTCACATGTCATTGTCCTGGTTCTCCAGGGCCTTCAAAAGTGTAATAGGTAGTCAACAAGTCAGATTTGTAATTTATGCTCCTAGAACACCTGATGGTGCTCCCTGCATGTTGGGCCTCTCTATGTGGCCAGGCTGTGAAAAAGTCTCACACATGTGGTATCGTAATACTCAGGAGGAGTAGCAGAATGTATTTTGGGGTGTCATTTGTGGTATACACATGCCATGTGAGAGAAATAACCTATTACAATGACAATTTTGTGGGGAAAAAAAAAAAAAAAATCTTCATTTTGCAAAGAATTGTGGGAAAAAATGACAACATCAAAAACCTCACCATGCATCTTACTAAATACCTTGGAATGTCTACTTTCAAAAAAGGGGTCATTTGGGGGGTATTTGTACTTTCCTGACTTGTTCGGGTGGCAAGAAATGAGATAGGCCAACAGTACTTCAGATGTGATCAATTTTTTCTGATTTGCACCATAACTTGTAGACTCTCTAACTTTCACAAAGACCAAATAATATCCACTAATTTGGGTTATTTTTACCAAAGATATGTAGCAGTATAAATTGTGGCCAAAATTTATGAAGAAAAATTACTAATTTGCAAAATTTTATCACAGAAACAAAGAAAAATGCGTTTTTTTTCAAAATTTTCGGTCTTTTTTCATTTATAGCGCAAAAAATAAAAAACCCAGAGGTGATCAAATACCACCAAAATAAAGCTCTATTTGTATGAAAAAAAGGACAAAAAATTCATTTGGGTACAGTATTACATGACTGAGTAATTGTCATTCAAAGTGTGAGAGCGCTGAAAGCTGCAAATTGGTCTGGTCACGAGGGGGGTTTAAGTGCCCAGTTGTCAAGTGGTTAAGAACTACAAAAAAAACAACAAAATACTAAATGGTTCTTTGTGGTAACTTTACAAACCAAAAAAAAATATGGAGATAAAGATAACATAATTTTGCCAATAATCATAACAAAAAATCTTGATGAAATCAAAAATAAAAGATGACTCCAAAAAAAGCTAAAGCTACCTGTAGAAGATTGGTGGTGTTTTTCTGATCCTATCACTACCGCAGGCAGCTACATTATTTTTTAGTGTAGTGCAACCTCTGCACAGTGTTCAGCTAAAGCTACAAGTTAGTGTAGTGCGACCTCTGCACAGTGTTTAGCTAAGGCTACAAGTTAGTGTAGTGCGACCTCTGCACAGTGTTCAGCTAAAGCTACAAGTTAGTGTAGTGCGACCTCTGCACAGTGTTCAGCTAAAGCTACAAGTTAGTGTAATGCGACCTCTGCACAGTGTTCAGCTAAAGCTACAAGTTAGTGTAGTGCAACCTCTGCACAGTGTTCAGCTAAAGCTACTAGTGTAGTGCAACTTCTGCATAGTGTTCAGCTAAAGCTACAAGTTAGTGTAGTGCGACCTTAGGACATCCTGTAAGCCCGGGTACCTGCCCAAGAACCGCTGCACCACCAAGTTAAGGACGTGAGCCAAACAGGGCACATGGGTCATTTGTCCCTGTCGAAGGGCAGAGAGGAGGTTGGTGCCATTGTCACAAAGCACCATTCCTGCCTTAAGTTGGCGTGGCATCAACCACCTCTGAACCTGCCCCTGCAGAGCTGACAGAACCTCTGCCCCAGTGTGGCTCCTGTCCCCCAAGCACACCAGCTCAAGCAACGCATGGCATCTTTTGGCCTGCGTACTTGTGTAGCTCCTTGAACGCCTACGGAGCACCGTTGATTCCGAGGACAAAGCACAGGAAGAGGCCATGGAGGAAGAAGAAGAGGAGGGGGTGGAGGAGAGAGGTGTGTCACAATCATTAGTAGTGGCATTTTGGAGGCGTGGTGGCGGAACAACCTCCAACACTACTGCACCTTGTCCTGCATCCTTCCCAGCTGCCAGCAGAGTCACCCAATGCACAGTGAAACTTAGGTAACGTCCCTGTCCATGCCTGCTGGACCATGAGTCAGTGGTAATATGCACCTTACCGCTGACCACCCTGTCCAGTGAGGCATGGACATTGCCTTCCACATGCCAGTAGAGAGCCAGAATAGCCTTCCGTGAGAAAAAGTGGCATTTGGGTACCTGCCACTGAGGAACCGCACATTCCAAAAACTCACGGAAGGGGGCGGAGTCTACCAACTGAAAAGTGCTAGCAATTTTGCCAAGCTAGCATTCAACCGCTGGGCATGTGAATGGCTGGGAGCAAACTTCTTTTGGCGGTGCAGCAGCTGGGGCAGGGAAATTTGCCTGGTACAATCTGACGTCGGTGTACCAAAAGCAGATTGCCCACAAGTACTTGGCTGTGACACACCTAATTCTACACCTTCATTCCTCTCAGTGCACGTCTCAGAGAGGACTGAAGGTATAGTGGGGTTGGAGATCTCAGCTGATGAGGAGCAAGGAGAGGTCCTCTTTGTTCTTTGGTGTGGGTCTTTTAGATACGCTTGCCAACGAACTGCATGGCAGGTCAACATATGGCTGGCCACGCGAGATACGCTTGAGACATATGTTGCTAATAGCAGCGGTGCGATCTGATGCACTCGTCTCAAAGGCCCACACCAAAGAACTTTTTGAACAACACGCAGAGACAGCAGCTCCCTGCACATGCGGAGCTTTGGGGTGTGATGCAGTCAGTGTGCTGCCCTTAGGCTGGCCCCTCGAGGGCATCCTGCCTCGTTGGTGATGTGCCTCCTCCTCCTCCTCTCTCCTATCTGGCACCCACGTTGAGTCAGTGACCTCATCATCCCCTCCCTCCTCATCACTGGAGCAAACCTGGCAGTATGCTGCAGCAGGGGGAGCATGACTGCCAGATTGCTGCCCTACTTGGGCACCCCCTCTGTCCATGCTCACGTTACTGCCTTCATCTAGCTCAGTATCATCATCAGAGCCTTCCAAACACTGGGCATCCTCCTGGAGCATGTACCCAACACTGTGGTCAAACAGTTCGAGGGAATCCTCAGGAGGACATGGTGGGGCTAGGGAAGGAGTCACTGATGTCATTGAGCCGAGGGAAGAGGTGGCATGGGTGAGAGAGGATAAGGAGGATGAGGACGGCTTGGTCATCCACTCGACCAAGTCTTCCGCATGTTGCGGCTCAACGCGGCCAGCTGCCAAAAAAAAGGCCAAGCGTGTCCAATGGCCATGTGCTGATGAGGATGCACCGTCTCCATGACCAGCACTGTTGCCTCTAGACACAGAGCCTGCTTGCCCTCTTTTATTGGCTTGTGACTGTCTGCCTCTCCCTGTTGGCCTTCCAGACATACTAATGGCCTGTAGCTACACTAAGCTGGGATATATATATATATATATATATATATATATATATATATATATATATAAATATACTGATACTGTGGCTAGCAAAATCAACTGCCTGCCTGTAGTATGAGAACACCACCAACCTTCTACAGGTAGCTTTAGCCAAAACTAAAGGTAGCTTTAGCCGATCAGTGCGAAAGAGTCACTCTCTGTGGGGGCAGTGTGAAGGGGTCACTCTCTGTGGGGGCAGTGCGAAGTGGTCACTCTCTGCGGGGGCAGTGCGAAGGGGTCACTCTCTGCGGGGGCAGTGTGAAGGGGTCACTCTCTGTGGGGGCAGTGCGAAGGGGTCACTCTCTGTGGGGGCAGTGCGAAGGGGTCACTCTCTGTGGGGGCAGTGCAAAGGGGTCACTCTCTGTGGGGGCAGTGCAAAGGGGTCATTCTCTGTGGGGGCAGTGCGAAGGAGTCACTCTCTGTGGGGGCAGTGCGAAGGGGCAGTGCAAAAGGGTCACTCTCTGTGGGGGCAGTTCGAAGGGGTCACTCTCTGTGGGGGCAGTGGGAAGGGGTCACTCTCTGTGGGGGCAGTGCGAAAGGGTCACACTCTGTGGGGGCAGTGCGAAGGGGTCAAGCTCTGTGGGGGCAGTGCAAAGGGGTCACTCTCTGTGGGGGTGAAAATTTCCCAGCCATTAGAATACAGTGATCACTGCTGCCAGCTATAGCAGCATGCAGTGATTGCCAAAAAAAAAAAGAAAGACATGCTGGCTGTACTGAAGTCAGTTGATAGATTGAATTCTGTACAACCAGTCTTCACATAGATCAAAATTCTGTTGGTTCAGCAGAAAATTAAATCTGTCTATGGTGGCTTAAGTTCACCAGTCTTTGGGTTTAATATCATCCTCAAATCTTCTGAAAGGAGTGCTCCACTTAGGTGTAGAAATTCACTTTGAACTCCACCTTATTTCCAGAACTCTTTAGGTATTAGATGTGCAAACAATAAGGTGAGAGGAGAGCCCATAGAATACCTACAGAGGGTAATGGAAATAAGGTGGAGTTCAAAGTGAACCGTGTCATTACCTGCAGGGACTGGCATTTAGGGGGTTAAACAGGCAGGGAGGAAATGTGATATCACCTCCTCTGTCACTGTCTGTCACTTTTCAGTGGAGTGGCAGTGCCTGCTGCAAGTGAATACAAGCCTTTGGGCTCACACTGGTGTACTGGCAGTTTTCTATAGCTATAGTCCCTCAGACTTCTTTTAGGTTGCACATTTTTGCTGAATTTTCTGAAAGGGCACCAAAGATGCAGCATTCAGGACGTTTTGTACACTTTCAGAACATGCAGTAAAAATGTGCGGCCTCTATGGGACCAGGGGCAACATGCAGGAAGACTGCCAGTACACCAGCACTGCAGACAACCTGCAGCATGCCAGTGTGAGCCCACATCATAACATGTAGGGCAAGCAAAGTAGTGTGGCTGCTAAAAAAATAAAACCTCTTTGGCTGCAGAGAGGGGGAGGGAGGAGTAGTTCACTTACTTGGACGGTCCCAGCATTCGAGCCGACTGCTCAGATTTAACTTTCCCGCCCACACATTTTCTTCACAGACAGCACACAGGCTGCCCGGAGTGTGGGCGGGCTACCCAGAGTGTGGGCGGGGAAAGAGAGCAGGTCCAGCCTCTGCCAGCCATTAGTGTGGAGGAGGGAGGGGCTGGGCGGGCTGGGCTGTGCTCTGTAACACAGACTGTCAGCCCTGAGACATCGCTGGCTCACAGTACTGAATGGAGATGCCGCACTCGGCCAGCTCAGAAACTGCGCATGTACGGTTTTGAGCTGGTGACACAGCAGCCTTTATAGAGCATATGAGAGCAGACCAGGGGGCAATTGCATCTCTGGCCCCCGGCCCAGCCCGCCCCTGGTCCTGCCCCAGGGGACATGGATCAATGCAAATAAAAGTTTTAAAAACGTCCATTTTTTCAGGACCAGTGACATCACGGGGAATGCCACAGAGAAGTCCCGTCATGTCCCGTGCATCAGAGGGGGGCGGGGTCACCGGGTGGCCCCCCCCCCCCCGTTATTTAAGAACGGTCAGAAGAGGAGACGCGTCACACAGCGGGAGCCTCCCTCCATGCCAGCATGGTTGCGGAGCGGCCCGGAGAAGAAGATGAAGAAGAGAAGAAGATGAAGAAGAGAAGAGAAGATGAAGAAGAGAAGAAGAGAAGATGAAGAAGAGAAGAAGATGAAGAGAAGAGCGGGAGCCTCCCCCCATGCCATGGGTGCGGAGCGGCCAGAGGAGAAGAAGATAGAAGACGCCGCAGAGGAGATGCTGGACGAGAACGCCGGAGGAAGAACCAGAAGAGCCAGAAGAACCAGAAGATGAAGGAAGATAGAAGAAAGAAAAAGCATTTAAATAAAGGAATTGTCAAAAACTGTCCCTTGTCATTTTTAACATTTTTGACAGTTTTTTAGTGAAATGGTAGGCTTTGTACCCCCTTACCATTTCACACAGGGGGGGCCGGGATCTGGGGGTCCCCTTGTTAAAGGGGGCTTCCAGATTCCGATAAGCCCCCCCGCCCGCAGACCCCCACAACCCTGTCCGGTGGGGACAAGGTGTTTTGGGGGGCTACCCCAAAGCACCCTCTCAATGTTGAGGGCATGTGGCCTGGTACGGTTCAGGAGGGAGGGGGGCCGCTCTCTCGTCCCCCCTCTTTTCCTGCAGCCTGCCATGTTGCATGCTCGGATAAGGGTCTGGTATGGATTTTTGGCGCGGGGTTCCCCTTAAAATCCATACCAGACCTGAAGGGTCTAGTATGGAATTTAGGGGGATCCCCACGTCATTTTTTTTTTAAATTTTTGCCGGGGTTCCCCTTAATATTCATACTAGACCTGAAGGGCCTGGTATGGAATTTAGGGAGACCCCCACGTCAGTTTTTTTTTTTAATTTTGGTTCGGGGTTCCTCTGTGGGGAACTCCCATGCCGTTTTTATCAATGAACTTCTATGTGTATTGTCGGATCGGCAATGCATTAATAGCCGCGAGTAGTTTTAAATGACTTTTTTTTCCTTTGAAATGTCATTTTGCTGTCAGACTGTTCCAAACACGGGAAACATGCACCCCTTTTACAGGCATACTATAGACACCCCCCAGCTACAAAATTTAAAGGGATATTACACTTTTATCGTTTGACTTTAAGCATTATTAAAATCACTGCTCCTGAAAAAATGGCCGTTTTTAAAACTTTTTTTTGCATTGATCCATGTCCCCTGGGGCAGGACCCAGGTCCCCAAACACTTTTTATGACAATACCATGCATATGAGCCTTTAAAATTAGCATTTTTGATTTCTCCCATAGACTTTTAAAGGGTGTTCCGCAGCATTCAAATTTGCCGCGAACACCCCAAATTGTTCGCTGTTCGGTGAACAGCCGATATTCGAGTCGAACATGAGTTTGACTCGAACTCGAAGCTCATCCCTAGTAATTATCCTCTTCCTCCTCAATAATCATGCTGATAGCTAGTAAGAACATTTTTGGTTCTGGGCGCTGCCACCAGTGCCTAAGGCCCAAATTTTTCAGCCCCTGTTTAACAGGGGCGTGTAATTACAATTTTTGATGCAATTCTTTGCAGCAGGGCTCGTTCCTGAGCTCCAACTAGAGTATCTGTGAGGGGTTGCAGTGTTGTGGCACCAGCACCAGTGCCTAAGGCCCAATTTTTCAGCCCCTGTTCAACTGGGACATGTAATTAGAATTCTTGATCTAATATTTCACAGCAGGGCCCTGTGAGGGCTTACAGTGTTGTGGCCACAACAACACCTAAGGCCCAAATTTCTGCTGAGTATATAGGGCAGGCCCCTACTTTCAAACATCCAACTTACAAACAACTCCTACTTGCAAACGGAAGGAGACAACAGGAAGTGAGATGAAATCTACCCCTAGGAAGGGAAATTCTCTCCTGTAAGAGTTAATAAGGGAAAAACTTTTCTCCTTTCCACTGATGCTTTATCGTCAGTCCTTATTTCACTAAAAACCCAAAATTTTCAAAAAACATTTGTCATTGGGACAAAAAATGAGGTGAAATCTTCTGAAGAGGAGCACAGACAGCAAAACAAATGTCACAGGGGTGATAACCCTTCCCTATGTTTTCCAAAAAGCTTAAAATAGATTTTTTGGCTGGAGCTAAACATGTTAAAAATGTACCAGTTCAAAATTACAAACAGATTCTACTTAAAGCATGGGTTCACCCACACCGCCAAAAAAAAAAACATTAAAAGCCAGCAGCTACAAATACTGCAGCTGCTGACTTTTAATACATGGCCACTTACCTGTCCCAGGGTCCAGCGATGCCGGCAGGGGACGCCGAGAACACGCTCGGTTCTCGGCAGTTGTCGCCGCCATCCTAGGTGAGGAAATCAGGAAGTGAAGCATTGCGGCTTCACTTCCCGGTTCCCTACTGCGCATGCGCGAGTCGCGCTGCGCGTCCCTAGTGGTCCCCGCTCTCTCCTGGTGGCCCCACGCCTTTCCTTTAATAATTTGGGTGCGGGGTTCCCCTTAATATCCATACAAGACTCAAAGGGCCTGGTAATGGACTGGGGGGTACTCATGCCGTTTGTCTCACTGATTTTCATCCATATTGCCAGGACCTGACATTACATTAAAGCCGCAAGCAGTTTTAAAAGACTTTTATTCCTTTAAAAATGTCATTTGGTGCAGGGACTGTTCTAAGCACGGGAAACACGTGCCACTTTACAGGCATACTATAGACACCCCCCAGGTACAATATTTAAGGGAATATTTCACTTTTTTTTACTTTAAGCATCATTAAAATCACTGCTCCCGAAAAAACGGCCGTTTTTAAAACTTTTTTTGCAATGATACATGTCCCCTGGGGTAGGACCCGGGTCCCCAAACCCTTTTTAGGACAATACCATGCAAATTAGCCTTTAAAATTAGCACTTTTGATTTCAAATGTTCAAGTCCCATAGACGTCAATGGGGTTCTAACGTTCGTGCAAATTTTCGGTCCATTCGCAGGTTCTGGTGCGAACCGAACCGGGGGGGTGTTCGGCTCATCCCTAATGCCCTGGCTTCAGTCTGGTCATCAAGAAAACGTAGTTTATTGTAGTACCACAGCCTGGGTACATATACATCATCTGCTGATGCTCCTGATCTCAGGGAATTCTGGATCTTGTTATGCTCCCTCTTATACATATTTCTCAAGATCCCAATTTTCTGTAACAAAATCTCCATGGTTTCTTCTGTGATGATCGTCTGGACAAATGTCAGAAGTCTTAAAACAAATAATTAAAAAATACATTTACCTTCGTTTATGGCTTTCTGGTCCTCTATCATCTACGCACAGAACGTATGTACGACACAATACGTAATAACGTTTTATACACTGCGCATGCGTGAAACTCCGCCTGCTTTGTCCGCCCCTGACGTTCTTTTTTTACGCATATTTTCAGCCCCTTATCTCTACGCACAGAATGTACGTACAACACATGCGTAATAACTATTTTTTGACACTGTGCATGTGTGAAACTCCGCCTGCGTCGCCCGCCCCTGACGTTCTATTGTAACGCATATTCTACGCCCCTTGTCTCTATGCACAGAACGTACGTACGACACATGCGTATTACCTCTTTTTATACACTGTGCATGCGTGAAACTCCGCCTGCGTCGCCCACCCCTGACGTTCTTTTTACCGAATATTCTACGGTACATAGTGGGAGGAACAATGGCGGAGACAAATCAGGTGTGTACTACCTCAGGTAGTGACGAAAGGCCAGAGCCCGGAACATTCCGATCTGGGAAGCAGAGATTTAAGGCCTCCAATATGGCCTTTAAAGAGATGGTAGAGATGGTGGCAATTTTGAGAAAAAATTACTATGATGGGAAGTATGGACCGTACGCCTAATTTCCGAAAAGCAAAAATAATGGTGAAGGTGGTGAAGACTAGGGATGAGCTTCGTGTTCGAGTCGAACCCATGTTTGACTCGAACATCGTCTGTTCGCCCATTCGCCGAATTGCGAACGATATGGGCCGTTCGTGCCAAATTCGTGTGGCGCGTCACCGCCCATAATTCACTGCGGCATCGCAGTGCATTGCTGGCTGATGATTGGCCAAGCATGCACTATGACCCGCATGCTTGGCCAATCACAGCGCCGCCTGGACAGAGAGCTGTAATTGGCCAAAGCCAAGGAGGCTTTGGCCAATTATGGCTCAAGGGATTTAGTACACGCCCCACACTATATAAGGCCGCCTACACGGCGGCCCTGTGTAGTGTGTGTTCCGGCGTTCATTGAGAGAGAGAGAGAGAGAGAGAGACTAACAATGACATTTGATTTGAGTTAGATAGATTAGGCAGAACAGTCAGTCAGTTAGCTGCACTTACAGTGTATTGTGTATATATATGCATCCCAGGTGTTGCATATATATATATATATATATATATATATATATATATATATATATATATATATATATATATATACACTGTATTCAGTTTAGCTAGATCCGTTCCTGTTATCTTCCTACTGACAGGCAGGCTTGTCTTGTAACAATATTTACAGCTACCTGAAGAAAATTACTGGTGTTCTTTTGATCCTATTAGTACCACAGTCAGGCAGCTAGACTATTTAAAGTTAGTGCAGTGCGTCTTGCTCACAGTGTTCAGCTAGATCCGTTCCTGTTATCTTCCTACTGACAGGCAGGCTTGTCTTGTAACAGTATTTACAGCTACCTGAAGAAAATTACTGGTGTTCTTTTGATCCTATTAGTACCACAGTCAGGCAGCTAGACTATTTACAGTTAGTGCAGTGCGTCTTGCTCACAGTGTTCAGCTAGATCCGTTCCTGTTATCTTCCTACTGACAGGCAGGCTTGTCTTGTAACAGTATTTACAGCTACCTGAAGAAAATTACTGGTGTTCTTTTGATCCTATTAGTACCACAGTCAGGCAGCTAGACTATTTACAGTTAGTGCAGTGCGTCCTGCTCACAGTGTTCTGCTAAACCTACAAGTTAGTGGGGTGCGTCCTGCTCACAGTGTTCAGCTAAAGCTACCTGTAGAAGGTTGGTGGTGTTCTCATAAGGCCAAGAAGGAGAAGCAGACAGTCACAAGCCAATAAGAGAGCAGGCTCTGTGTCTAGTGCTGGTCGTGGAGACGGTGCATCCTCATCAGCACGTGGCCGTGGGACACGCTTGGCCTTTTTTTCGGCAGCTTGCCATGTTGAGCCGCAACATGCAGAAGACTTGGTCGAGTGGATGACCAAGCCGTCCTCATCCTCCTCATCCTCTCTCACCCATGCCCAGGGTACTTTGTCTGGCAAAGCAGCGGCCTCTTCCCTCGGCTCAATGTCATCAGTGACTCCTTCCCTAGCCCCACCATGTCCTCCTGAGGAGTCCCTCGAACTGTTTGACCACAGTGTTGGGTACATGCTCCAGGAGGATGCCCAGCGTTCGGAAGGCTCTGATGATGATACTGAGCTAGATGAAGGCAGTAACATGAGCACGGACAGAGGGGGTGCCCAAGAAGGACAGCAATCTGGCAGTCATGCTCCCCCTGCTGCAGCATACAGCCAGGTTTGCTCCAGTGATGAGGAGGGAGGGGATGATGAGGTCACTGACTCAACGTGGGTGCCTGATAGGAGAGAGGAGGAGGAGGAGGAGGAGGCGGCACATCACCAACAAGGCAGGATGCCCTCCAGGGGCCAGCCTAAGGGCAGCATATTGACTGCATCACACCCCAAAGCTCCACATGTGCAGGGCGCTGCAGTCTCTGCGCGTTATTCAAAAAGTTCTTTGGTGTAGGCCTTTTTTGAGACGAGTGCATCAGATCGCACAGCTGCTATTTGCAACATATGTCTCAAGCGTATCTCGCATGGCCAAAACATCTCCCGCTTGGGTACCACATGCTTGACCAGACATGTGTTGACCTGCCATGCAGTTCGTTGGCAAGCGTATCTAAAAGACCCACACCAAAGAACAAAGAGGACCTCTCCTTGCTCCTCATCAGCTGAGATTTCCAACCCCACTAGACCTTCAGTCCTCTCTGAGACCTGCACTGAGAGGAATGAAGGTGTAGAATTAGGTGTGTCATGGCCAAGTACTTGTGGGCAATCTGCTTTTGGTACACCGGCGTCAGATTGTACCAGGCAAATTTCCCTGCCCCAGCTGCTGCACTGCCGAAACAAGTCTGCTCCCAGCCATCCACATGCCTAGCGGTTGAATGCTAGCTTGGCAAAATTGCTAGCACTTCAACTGCTGCCTTTTCAGTTGGTAGACTCTGCCCCCTTCCGTGAGTTTGTGGAATGTGCGGTTCCTCAGTGGCAGGTACCCAAACGCCACTTTTTCTCACGGAAGGCAATTCCGGCTCTCTACCGGCATGTGGAAGGCAATGTCCATGCCTCGCTGGACAGGGCGGTCAGCAGTAAGGTGCATATTACCACTGACTCATGGTCCAGCAGGCATGGACAGGGACGTTACCTAAGTTTCACGGCGCATTGGGTGACTCTGCTGGCAGCTGGGAAGGATGTAGGACAAGGTGCAGTAGTGTTGGAGGTTGTTCCGCCTCCACACCTCCAAAATGCTAATGATTGTGACACACCTCTCTCCTCCACCCTCTCCTCTTCTTCTTCCTCCATGGCCTCTTCCTGTGCTTCGTCCTCAGAACCAGCGGTGCTCCGTAGTCGTTCAAGGGGCTACACAAGTACGCAGGCCAAAAGATGCCATGCGGTGCTTGAGCTGGTGTGCTTGGGGGACAGGAGCCACACTGGGGCAGAGGTTCTGTCAGCTCTGCAGGGGCAGGTTCAGAGGTGGTTGATGCCACGCCAACTTAAGGCAGGAATGGTGGTTTGTGAAAATGGCACCAACCTCCTCTCTGCCCTCCGACAGGGACAAATGACCCATGTGCCCTGTTTGGTTCACGTCCTTAACTTGGTGGTGCAGCGGTTCTTGGGCAGGTACCCGGGCTTACAGGATGTCCTGAGGCAGGCCAGGAAAGTCTGAGTGCATTTCCACCGGTCATATAAAGCCAGGGCTCGGCTGGCGGACCTCCAAAAGGAGTTTAACCTGCCCAAGAACCGCCTAATCTGTGACATGCCCACCAGGTGGAACTCAACGTTGGCCATGCTGCAGTGGCTGCACATGCAGCAGAGGGCCATCAATGAGTACCTGTGCGACTATGGCACCAGGACAGGGTCAGGGGAGCTTGTTTTTTTTCCCCACGCCAGCGGGCCATGATCAGGGATGCATGCACTGTCCTGTCACCATTTGAGTAGGCCACAAGGATGGTGAGCAGTGACAGTGCATGCATCAGTGACACTGTCCCCCTTGTCCACCTGTTGGAGCACACGCTGCGTGGAATAATGGACAGGGCACTTGAGGCAGAACAGAGGCAGGAAGAGGAGGACTTCCTTAGCTCTCAAGGCCCCCTTTATCCAGACAGTGTTCCTGCGTGCCCGCCGATCACACAGGAAGAGGACGAGGAGGAGGAGGAGGAAGATTGTGTCAGTATGGAGGTGGAGCCCGGCAACTCAGCATCAGCAGCAGTCTTTAAGGGATCAGTCCCAAGAAACACATGGACTTGTACATGGCTGGGAGGAGGTGGCTGCGGACCATGTCATCGTTAGTGACCCAGAGGACTCCGGACCGAATGCCTCAGCAAACCTACGCTGCATGGCCTCCCTGATCCTGCAAAGCCTGCGTAAGGATCCTCGTATTCGTGGTATCAAGGAGAACCAATACTGGCTGGCAACCCTCCTTGATCCACATTACAAGGGTAAGGTTGCGGACCTTATCTTGCCATCGCAGAGGGAGCAGAGGATGAAACATCTTCGGGAGGCCTTGCAGAATGGTCTGTGCAACGTGTTCCCAGAGACTGGGAGGTTACAAACTCCTGTTTCTGGACAATGTGTTGCTGAGGCTTCGGTCAGTCAAAGAAGGAGCGGTGGAGAAGGTGGCCATCTGACCAATGCGTTCAGACAATTTTTTAGTCCGCAGCCCCAAGGTATGATCGGTTCCAGCAACCATCACCAACGTCTGTTTTACATGGTGCAGGAATACCTAGGGGCAAGATCAGATTTGGACACCTTTCCCACCGAAAATCCTCTGGGTTACTGGGTCTTGAGGATGGATCACTGGCCAGAGCTTGCACAGTATGCAATTGAGCTACTGGCCTGTCCTGCATCCAGCGTTCTTTCGGAACGCATATTCAGTGCTGCTGGAGGCGTGGTAACCGATCACAGGGTGCGTCTGTCCACCGACTCGGTCGATCGACTGACCTTCATAAAAATGAATCAGTCTTGGATCACCACCAGCTACCAAGCACCCGATGCTGATAGTTACATAGTTACATAGTTACATAGTAGGTGAGGTTGAAAAAAGACACAAGTCCATCAAGTCCAACCTATGTGTGTGATTATGTCAGTATTACATTACATATCCCTGTATATTGCGGTCATTCAGGTGATTATCTAATAGTTTCTTGAAGTTATCAATGCTCCCCGCTGAGACCACCGCCTGTGGAAGGGAATTCCACATCCTTGCCGCTCTTACAGTAAAGAACCCTCTACGTAGTTTAAGGTTAAACCTCTTTTCTTCTAATTGTAATGAGTGGCCACGAGTCTTATTAAACTCTCTTCTGCGAAAAAGTTTTATCCCTATTGTGGGGTCACCAGTACAGTATTTGTAAATTGAAATCATATCCCCTCTCAAGCGTCTCTTCTCCAGAGAGAATAAGTTCAGTGCTCGCAACCTTTCCTCATAACTAAGATCCTCCAGACCCTTTATTAGCTTTGTTGCCCTTCTTTGTACTCGCTCCATTTCCAGTACGTCCCTCCTGAGGACTGGTGCCCAGAACTGGACAGCATACTCCAGGTGCGGCCGGACCAGAGTCTTGTAGAGCGGGAGAATTATCGTTTTATCTCTGCAGTTGATCCCCCTTTTAATGCATGCCAATATTCGGTTTGCTTTATTAGCAGCAGCTTGGCATTGCATGCCATTGCTGAGCCTATCATCTACTAGGACCCCCAGGTCCTTTTCCATCCTAGATTCCCCCAGAGGTTCTCCCCCCAGTGTATAGATTGCATTCATATTTTTGCCACCCAAATGCATTATTTTACATTTTTCTACATTGAACCTCATTTGCCATGTAGTCGCCCACCCCATTAATTTGTTCAGGTCTTTTTGCAAGATTTCCACATCCTGCGGAGAAGTTATTGCCCTGCTTAGCTTAGTATCATCTGCAAATACAGAGATTGAACTGTTTATCCCATCCTCCAGGTCGTTTATGAACAAATTAAATAGGATTGGTCCCAGCACAGAACCCTGGGGAACCCCACTACCCACCCCTGGCTATTCTGAGTACTCCCCATTTATCACCACCCTCTGAACACGCCCTTGTAGCCAGTTTTCAATCCATGTACTCACCCTATGGTCCATGCCAACGCACCTTATTTTGTACAGTAAACGTTTATGGGGAACTGTGTCAAATGCTTTTGCAAAATCCAGATACATCACGTCTACGGGCCTTCCTTTATCTAGATGGCAACTCACCTCCTCATAGAAGGTTAATAGATGGGTTTGGCAAGAACGATTCTTCATGAATCCATGCTGATTACTGCTAATGATATCATTCTTATTACTAAAATCTTGTATATAGTCCCTTATCATCCCCTCCAAGAGTTTACATACTATTGATGTTAGGCTAACTGGTCTGTAATTCCCAGGGATGTTTTTTGGGCCCTTTTTAAATATTGGTGCTACATTGGCTTTTCTCCAATCAGCTGGTACCATTCCAGTCAATAGACTGTCTGTAAAAATTAGGAACAACAGTCTGGCAATCACCTGACTGAGTTCCCTAAGTACCCTCGGATGCAAGCCATCTGGTCCCGGTGATTTATTAATGTTAAGTTTCTCAAGTCTAATTTTAATTCCGTCCTCTGTTAACCATGTAGGTGCTTCCTGTGTTGTGTCATGAGGATAAACACTGCAGTTTTGGTTACTGAAGCCCCCCGATTCACTCGTGAAGACTGAGGAGAAGAATAAATTCAATACCTTTGCCATCTCCCCATCCTTTGTAACCAGATGTCCTTCCTCATTCTTTATGGGGCCAATATGGTCTGTCCTCCCTTTTTTACTGTTTACATACTTAAAGAATTTCTTGGGATTTTTTTTGCTCTCCTCCGCTATGTGTCTTTCATGTTCTATCTTAGCCATCCTAATTGCACCCTTACATTTCTTATTGCATTCTTTATAAATTCTGAATGCTGAGGATGATCCCTCAACCTTGTATTTTTTGAAGGCCTTCTCCTTTGCTTTTATATGCATTTTTACATTGGAGTTAAGCCATCCAGGATATTTGTTCGCTCTTTTAAATTTATTACCCAATGGGATACATTGGCTAATGCACTTATTTAATATGCTCTTAAAGCAAACCCATCTCTCATCCGTATTCTTTGCTCCTAATATTTTATCCCAATTTATGCCTTTTAGCAAGGTTTGTAGTTTAGGGAAGTTGGCTCTTTTGAAATTCAGTGTCTTTGTGTTCCCTTCATGTTTCCTATTTGTGTGATTTATACTGAAACTAATTGACCTGTGATCGCTGTTACCTAAATTGCCCCCTATTTCCACATCTGTTATCAGGTCTGTATTGTTGGTAATCAGTAGATCTAGTAATGTTTTATTTCTAGTTGGTGCGTCTACCATCTGACCCATAAAATTGTCCTGCAAGACACTAAGGAACTGGCGAGCCTTAAATGAATGCGCGGTTCCCTCCGCCCAGTCTATGTCTGGATAATTAAAATCCCCCATTATGATAACACTTCCCATCCTTGCTGCTAATCCAATTTGTGATAGGAGATCCGTCTCCACTTCCTCCCTCAGGTTAGGGGGCCTATAGCATACTCCCAGTATTATTTTCCCCTTAGCTTCATCCCTTTGGAGCTCTACCCATAAAGATTCCACCTCCTCTCTAGCCCCCTCAGTGATGTCATCTCTCACATTCACTTGTACATTATTCTTGATATATAGGCATACCCCTCCCCCTTTTTTACCCTCTCTATCCTTGCGGTATAGGGTATACCCTTGAATGTTTGCCAGCCAATCACGAGAGCTGTTGAACCAGGTCTCTAAAATTCCCACAAAATCCAAATCCTCCTTGTACAACAGTATCTCTAGTTCACCCATCTTGTCCGCCAGGCTCCTGGCATTGGTGAACATGCCACATAGTTTAGACCGGTCGCATATTGTCCTCGTATTGGGTGTTTCAAGATTGCAACTAGGACTTGCTACTATACTCACCTTGTGTTTTTGTGCTTTGGTTAACCTACCACTAATGCCCCCAATACTACCCTCTGGAATATCTTTCGCGCTTCCAATTTTTCAGCCCCTGTTTAACAGGGGCGTGTAATTACAATTTTTGATGCAATACTTTGCAGCAGGGCTCGTTCCTGCGTTCCAACTAGAGTGTCTGTGAGGGGTTGCAGTGTTGTGGCACCAGCACCAGTGCCTAAGGCCCAATTTTTCTGCCCCTGTTTAACAGAGGCGTGTAATTAAATTTTTTGATGCAATACTTTGCAGCAGGGCTCGTTCCTGCGTTCCAACTAGAGTGTCTGTGAGGGGTTGCAGTGTTGTGGCACCAGCACCAGTGCCTAAGGCCCAATTTTTCTGCCCCTGTTTAACAGGGGCGTGTAATTACAATTTTTGATGCAATACTTTGCAGCAGGGCTCGTTCCTGCGTTCCAACTAGAGTGTCTGTGAGGGGTTGCAGTGTTGTGGCACCACCACCAGTGCCTAAGGCCCAATTTTTCTGCCCCTGTTTAACAGAGGCGTGTAATTAAATTTTTTGATGCAATACTTTGCAGCAGGGCTCGTTCCTGCGTTCCAACTAGAGTGTCTGTGAGGGGTTGCAGTGTTGTGGCACCAGCACCAGTGCCTAAGGCCCAATTTTTCTGCCCCTGTTTAACAGGGGCGTGTAATTACAATTTTTGATGCAATACCTTGCAGCAGGGCTCGTTCCTGCGTTCCAACTAGAGTGTCTGTGAGGGGTTGCAGTGTTGTGGCACCAGTGCCTAAGGCCCAATTTTTCTGCCCCTGTTTAACAGGGGCATGTAATTACAATTTTTGATGCAATACTTTGCAGCAGGGCTCGTTCCTGCGTTCCAACTAGAGTGTCTGTGAGGGGTTGCAGTGTTGTGGCACCAGCACCAGTGCCTAAGGCCTAATTTTTCAGCTCCTGTTCAACAGGGGCATGTAATTACAATTCTTGATCTAATATTTCACAGCAGGGCCCATTTCTGCACCCACCAACAGCAAGTGAGGACTTACAGTGTTGTGGCACCAGCAGCACCACCACCACCACCACCAAAGGCCCAATTTTTCTGCCCTTGTTCAACAGGGGCATGTAATTACAATTCTTGATCTAATATTTCACAGCAGGGCCCATTTCTGCACCCACCAAGAGCGAGTGAGGACTTACAGTGTTGTGGCACCAGCACCACCACCACCAAAGGCCCAGTTTTTCTGCCCCTGTTCAACAGGGGCATGTAATTACAATTCTTGATCTAATATTTCACAGCAGGGCCCTGTGAGGGCTTACAGTGTTGTGGCCACAACAACACCTAAGGCCCAAATTTCTGCTGAGTATATAGGGCAGGCCCCTACTTTCAAACATCTAACTTACAAACGACTCCTACTTGCAAATGGAAGGAGACAACAGGAAGTGAGATGAAATCTACCCCTAGGAAGGGAAAATTCTCTCCTGTAAGAGTTAATATGGGAAAAACATTTCTCCTTTCCACTGATGCTTTCCAATCCTTGTTCCACAAAAAAACCCAAATTTTCAAAAAACATTTGTCATTGGGACAAAAGGTGAGGTGAAATCTTCTGAAGAGGAGGAAAGACAGCAAAACAAATGTCACAGGGGTGATAACCCTTCCCTATGTTTTCCAAAAAGCTTAAAAAAGATTTTTTGGCTGGAGCTAAACACGTTAAAAATGTACCAGTTCAAAATTACAAACAGATTCTACTTAACAACAAATCTACAGTCCCTGTCTTGTTTGCAGCGCCTGTATACTGCTGTTCAGAGTTAATAGGGCCTGGTGGCCCCACACCTTTCCTTATTTTAATTTGGGTGCGGGGTTCCCCTTAATATCCATACAAGACCCAAAGGGCCTGGTAATGGACTGGGGGGTACCCATGCCGTTTGTCTCACTGATTTTCATCCATATTGCCAGGACCCGACATGCAAGCAGTTTTAAATGAGTTTTTTTCCTTTAAAAATGACATTTGGTGCAGGGACTGTTCTAAACACGGGAAACACGCGCCACTTTACATGCTTACTATAGACACCCCCCAGGTACGATATTTAAAGGAATATTTCACTTTTTTTTTTACTTTAAGCATCATTAAAATCACTGCTCCCGAAAAAACAGCCGTTTTTAAAAGTTTTTTTTGCATTGATACATGTCCCCTGGGGTAGGACCTGGGTCCCCCAAACCCTTTTTAGGACAATACCATGCAAATTAGCCTTTAAAATGAGCACTTTTGATTTCGAACTTTCGAGTCCCATAGACGTCAATGGGGTTCTAACGTTCATGCGAACTTTCGGTCCGTTCGCAGGTTCTGGTGCGAACCGAACCAGGGGGTGTTCGGCTCATCCCTATTGAAGACATTGCATCTTACTTTTGGAGTACAGCGCTCGAAAGATCAGATTCGGAAAAGATGGTCCGACCTCAAACTCTGAGAGCCGGATCATAACAGACGGATCCGTAAAGTGCTTAAAAAAGTAAGTACTTGTCGTGTGTTCATATTCTGTTTATTACCTTGTATACTGCTCCATGTGCTTTTCTTTAACGTACGAGTTTAGATTGTTTTAGGGATGAGTTTCGAGTTCGAGTCGAACTCATGTTCGACTCGAACATTGGCTGTTCGCAAGTTCACCGAACAGCGAACAATTTGGGGTGTTCGCGGCAAATTCGAATGCCGCGGAACACCCTTTAAAAGTCTATGGGAGAAATCAAAAGTGCTAATTTTAAAGGCTAATATGCAAGTTATTGTCATAAAAAGTGTTTGGGGACTTGGGTCCTGCCCCAGGGGACATGGATCAATGCAAAAAAAAGTTTTAAAAATGGCCGTTTTTTCAGGAGCAGTGATTTTAATAATGCTTAAAGTCAATCAATAAAAGTGTAATATCCCTTTAAATTTCGTACCTGGGGGGTGTCTATAGTGTGTCTGTAAAGGGGCGCATGTTTCCTGTGTTTAGAACAGTCTGACAGCAAAATGACATTTTGAAGGAAAAAACTCATTTAAAACTACCTGCGGCTATTGCATTGCCGACAATACACATAGAAGTTCATTGATAAAAACGGCATGGGAATTCCCCAAAGGGGAACCCCGAACCAAAATTAAAAAAAAAAAATGACGTGGGAGTCCCCCTAAATTCCATACCAGGCCCTTCAGGTCTGGTATGGATATTAAGGGGAACCCCGGCCAAAATTAAAAAAAAAAAATGACGTGGGGTTCCCCCTAAATTCCATACCAGACCCTTCAGGTCTGGTATGGATTTTAAGGGGAACCCCGCGCCAAAAAAAAAAAAAAAAAAACGGCGTGGGGTCCCCCCAAAAATCCATACCAGACCCTTATCCGAGCACGCAACCTGGCAGGCCGCACCAGTACCGTAACCGTACCAGGCCACATGCCCTCAACATTGGGAGGGTGCTTTGGGGTAGCCCCCCAAAACACCTTGTCCCCATGTTGATGATGACAAGGGCCTCATCCCCACAACCCTGGCCGGTGGTTGTGGGGGTCTGCGGGCGGGGGGCTTATCGGAATCTGGAAGCCCCCTTTAACAAGGTGACCCCCAGATCCCGGCCCCCCCCCTGTGTGAAATGGTAAGGGGGTACATAAGTACCCCTACCATTTCACGAAAAAAGTGTCAAAAATGTTAAAAATGACAAGAGACAGTTTTTGACAATTCCTTTATTTAAATGCTTCTTCTTTCTTCTATCTTCCTTCATCTTCTGGTTCTTCTGGTTCTTCTGGCTCTTCTGGTTCTTCCTCCGGCGTTCTCGTCCAGCATCTCCTCCGCGGCGTCTTCTATCTTCTTCTCCTCGGGCCGCTCCGCACCCATGGCATAGGGGGGAGGCTCCCGCTCTTCTCTTCTTCTTTTCTTCTCTTCTGTTCTTCTTCATTTTGTTCTCCGGGCCGCTCCGCAATCCATGCTGGCATGGAGGGAGGCTCCTGCTGTGTGACGGCGCTCCTCATCTGACAGTTCTTAAATAACGGGGGGCGGGGCCACCCGGTGACCCCGCCCCCCTCTGACGCACGGTGACTTGACGGGACTTCCCTGTGGCATTCCCCGTGACGTCACAGGGAAGTCCCGTCAAGTCACCGTGCGTCAGAGGGGGGCGGGGTTCACCGGGTGGCCCCGCCCACCCGGTTATTTAAGAACTGTCAGACGAGGAGCGCCGTCACACAGCGGGAGCCTCCCTCCATGCCAGCATGGATTGCGGAGCGGCCCGGAGAAGAAAATGAAGAAGAACAGAAGAGAAGAAAAGAAGAAGAGAAGAGCGGGAGCCTCCCCCCTATGCCATGGGTGCGGAGCGGCCCGAGAAGAAGAAGATAGAAGACGCCGCGGAGGAGATGCTGGACGAGAACGCCGGAGGAAGAACCAGAAGAGCCAGAAGAACCAGAAGAACCAGAAGATGAAGGAAGATAGAAGAAAGAAGAAGCATTTAAATAAAGGAATTGTCAAAAACTGTCTCTTGTCATTTTTAACATTTTTGACACTTTTTTCATGAAATGGTAGGGGTACTTATGTACCCCCTTACCATTTCACACAGGGGGGGGCCGGGATCTGGGGGTCACCTTGTTAAAGGGGGCTTCCAGATTCCGATAAGCCCCCCGCCCGCAGACCCCCACAACCACCGGCCAGGGTTGTGGGGATGAGGCCCTTGTCCTCATCAACATGGGGACAAGGTGTTTTGGGGGGCTACCCCAAAGCACCCTCCCAATGTTGAGGGCATGTGGCCTGGTACGGTTCAGGAGGGAGGGGGGCCGCACTCTCGTCCCCCCTCTTTTCCTGCGGCCTGCCAGGTTGCGTGCTCGGATAAGGGTCTGGTATGGATTTTTGGGGGGACCCCATGCCGTTTTTTTTTTTTTTTTTTTGGCGCGGGGTTCCCCTTAAAATCCATACCAGACCTGAAGGGTCTGGTATGGAATTTAGGGGGAACCCCACGTCATTTTTTTTTTTAAATTTTGGCCGGGGTTCCCCTTAATATCCATACCAGACCTGAAGGGCCTGGTATGGAATTTAGGAGGACTCCCACGTCATATTTTTTTTTTAATTTTGGTTCGGGGTTCCCCTTTGGGGAATTCCCATGCCGTTTTTATCAATGAACTTCTATGTGTATTGTCGGCAATGCAATAGCCGCGGGTAGTTTTAAATGAGTTTTTTCCTTCAAAATGTCATTTTGCTGTCAGACTGTTCTAAACACAGGAAACATGCGCCCCTTTACAGGCATACTATAGACACCCCCCAGGTACGAAATTTAAAGGGATATTACACTTTTATTGTTTGACTTTAAGCATTATTAAAATCACTGCTCCTGAAAAAACGGCCGTTTTTAAAACTTTTTTTTGCATTGATCCATGTCCCCTGGGGCAGGACCCAGGTCCCCAAACACTTTTTATGACAATAACTTGCATATAAGCCTTTAAAATTAGCACTTTTGATTATTCATGTTCGTGTCCCATAGACTTTAACGGTGTTCGCATGTTCGAACGAACTTTTTTCCTGTTCGCATGTTCTGGTGCGAACCGAACAGGGGGGTGTTCGGCTCATCCCTATTTAAAACAATCTTACTAAACATTGTTACATATATACACACACCTCCTCCTCTATCTATCTATCTATCTATCTATCTATCTATCTATCTATCTATCTATCTATCTATCTATCTATCTATCTATGTTATATGTGTATGTACAGGGGGTCCCCTAGTTACAAACATCCGACTTACAAACGACTCCTACTTACAAACGAAGGGAGACAACAGGAAGTGAGAAGAAATCTACCCCTAGGAGAGGAAATTCATTTTTGTAAGAGTTATTATGAGAAAAAGGTACCTCTACTGATGCTTTAACACCAAGGCTTGTTTCCACAACAACCCAAAATTTTCAAAATCCAATTGTCATTGGGACAGAAAGTGAGGTGAAATCTTCTGAACAGGGGCACACACAGCAAAACAAATGTTGCAGGGGTAATAACCCTTCCCTATGCTATCCAAAAAGCTTAAAAATAGTTTTTTTGGCTGGAGCTACACTTAAAAAATTTACCTGTTCTGACTTACAAACAGATTCAACTTAAGAACAAACCTACAGTCCCTAACTTGTTTGTAACCCGGGGACCCCCTGTATATATATATATCTGGATATAGATCTCTCTCTCTCTCTCTGTATATATATTTATATATATATATATATATAGATATATATATCTATATAGATATAGATATATCTATATCTATATCTATATAGATATAGATATAGATATAGATATATATAGATATATCTATATCTATATAGATATAGATATAGATATAGATATATCTATATATATATATATATATATATATATATATATATATATATATATATATTTATTTATCTATCTATATAGATACATATATATATATATATATTTCATGAGCTTCGTGTTCGAGTCGAACCCCTGTTCGACTCGAACATTGGCTGTTCGGTCGTTCGCCGAATTCTGAACATTATGGGCCGTTCACGCCAAATTCGTGTGGCGCGTCACGGCCTATAATTCACTGCGGCATCGCAGTGCATTGCTGGCTGATGATTGGCCAAGCATGCACTATGACCCGCATGCTTGGCCAATCACAGCGCCGTCGGTAGAGAGAGCTGTAATTGGCCAAAGCCAGGGTGGCTTTGGCCAATTATGGCTCAGGGGGTTTGGAACACACCCCACACTATATAAGGCTGCCTGCACGGCGGCCCTGTGTAGTGTGTTCCGGCGTGCTTAGATAGAGGGAGAGAGACAGTGTCATTTCATTTGAGTTAGCTAGATTAGGCAGGACAGTCAGTGAGTTAGCTGCACTTATAGTGTATTGTGTATATATATGCATCCCAGGTGTTGCATATATATATATATATATATATATATATATATATATATATATATATATATATATACACTTTATTCAGTTTAGCTAGATCCGTTCCTGTTATCTTCTTACTGACAGGCAGGCTTGTCTTGTTACAGTATTTACAGCTACCTGAAGAAAATTGCTGGTGTTCTTTTGATCCTATCAGCATTACAGTCAGGCAGCTAGACTATTTACAGTTAGTGCAGTGCGTCCTGCTCACAGTGTTCAGCTAAAACTACAAGTTAGTGTGGTGAGACCTCTGCACAGTGTTCAGCTAAAACTACAAGTTAGTGTGGTGCGTCCTGCTCACAGTGTTCAGCTAAAACTACAAGTTATTTTTTTGCGAGCTCTGCACAGTGATTATCTAAAGCTACAAGTTAGTGCAGTGCGTCCTGCTCACAGTGTTTAGCTAAAACTACAAGTTAGTGTAGTGAGACCTCTGCACAGTGTTCATCTAAAGCTACAAGTTAGTGCAGTGCGTCCTGCTCACAGTGTTCAGCTAAAACTACAAGTTAGTGTAGTGAGACCTCTGCACAGTGTTCAGCTAAAACTACAAGTTAGTGTAGTGAGACCTCTGCTCAGTGTTCAGCTAAACCTACAAGTTATTTTTTTGTGAGCTCTGCATAGTGTTCATCTAAAACTACAAGTTAGTGCAGTGCGTCCTGCTCACAGTGTTCAGCTAAAACTACAAGTTAGTGTGGTGCATCCTCCTCACAGTGTTCAGCTAAAACTACAAGTTAGTGCAGTGCGTCCTGCTCACAGTGTTCAGCTAAAACTACAAGTTAGTGCAGTGCATCCTGTTTACAGTGTTCAGCTAAAACTACAAGTTAGTGTGGTGTGTCCTCCTCACAGTGTTTAGCTAAAACTACAAGTTAGTGCAGTGCGTCCTGCTCACAGTGTTCAGCTAAAACTACAAGTTAGTGTAGTGAGACCTCTGCACAGTGTTCATCTAAAGCTACAAATTAGAGCAGTGCGTCCTGCTCACAGTGTTCAGCTAAAACCACAAGTTAGTGTGGTGCGTTCTCCTCTCAGTGTTCAGCTAAAACTACAAGTTAGTGCAGAGCGTCCTCCTCACAGTGTTCAGCTAAAACTACAAGTTAGTGCTGTGCGTCCTGCTCACAGTGTTCAGCTAAAACTACAAGTTAGTGTAGTGAGACCTCTGCACAGTGTTTATCTAAAGCTACAAGTTAGTGCAGTGCATCCTGCTCACAGTGTTCAGCTAAAACTACAAGTTAGTGTAGTGAGACCTCTGCACAGTCTTCATCTAAAGCTACAATTTAGTGCAGTGCGTCCTGCTCACAGTGTTCAGCTAAAACTACAAGTTAGTGTGGTGCGTCCTCCTCACAGTGTTCAGCTAAACCTTCAAGTTAGTGTGGTGCGTCCTCCTCACAGTGTTCAGCTAAACCTACAAGTTATTTTTTGCGAGCTCTGCACAGTGTTCAGCTAAAGCTACCTGTAGAAGGTTGGTGGTGTTCTCATACTACGGGCAGGCAGTTGATTTTGCTAGCTGCAGTATCGGTACATATATATAGCTTAGTGCAGCTACAGGCCATTAGTATGTCTGGAAGGCCAAGAAGGAGAGGCAGACAGTCACAAGCCAATAAGAGAGGGCAAGCAGGCTCTGTGTCTAGTGCTGGTCATGGAGACGGTGCATCTTTATCAGCACGTGGCCATGGGACACGCTTGGCCTTTTTTTCGGCAGCTGGCTGTGTTGAGCCGCAACATGCGAAAGACTTGGTCGAGTGGATGACCAAGCCATCCTCATCCTCCTCATCCTCTCTCACCCATGCTCAGGGTACTTTGTCTGGCAAAGCAGCGGCCTCTTCCCTCGGCTCAATGTCATCAGTGACTCCTTCGCTAGCCCCACCATGTCCTCCCGAGGAGTCCCTCGAACTGTTTGACCACAGTGTTGGGTACATGCTCCAGGAGGATGCCCAGCGTTTGGAAGGCTCTGATGATGATACTGAGCTCAATGAAGGCAGTAACATGAGCACAGACAGAGGGGGTGCCCAAGAAGGACAGCAATCTGGCAGTCATGCTCCCCCTGCTGCAGCATACTGTGAGGTTTGCTCCAGTGATGAGGAGGGAAGGGATGATGAGGTCACTGACTCAACGTGGGTGCCTGATAGGAGAGAGGAGGAGGAGGAGGAGGCGGCACATCACCAACGAGGCAGGATGCCCTCCAGGGGCCAGCCTAAGGGCAGCACATTGACTGCATCACACCCCAAAGCTCCACATGTGCAGGGCCCTGCAGTCTCTGCGTGTTATTCAAAAAGTTCTTTGGTGTGGGCCTTTTTTGAGATGAGTGCATTAGATCGCACCACTGCTATTTGCAACATATGTCTCAAGCGTATCTCGCGTGGCCAAAACATCTCCCGCTTGGGTACCACATGCTTGACCAGACATATGTTGACCTGCCATGCAGTTCGTTGGCAAGCGTATCTAAAACACCCACACCAAAGAACAAAGTGATCCTCTCCTTGCTCCTCATCAGCTGAGATCTCCAACCCCACTATACCTTCAGTCCTCTCTGAGACCTGCACTGAGAGGAATGAAGGTGTAGAATTAGGTGTGTCGCAGACAAGTACTTGTGGGCAATCTGCTTTTGGTACACCGACGTCAGATTGTACCAGGCAAATTTCCCTGCCCCAGCTGCTGCACCGCCGAAAGAAGTTTGCTCCCAGCCATCCACATGCCCAGCGGTTGAATGCTAGCTTGGCAAAATTGCTAGCACTTCAACTGCTGCCTTCTCAGTTGGTAGACTCTGCCCCCTTCCGTGAGTTTGTGGAATGTGCGGTTCCTCAGTGGCAGGTACCCAAACGTCACTTTTTCTCATGGAAGGCAATTCCGGCTCTCTACCGGCATGTGGAAGGCAATGTCCATGCCTCACTGGACAGGGCGGTCAGCGGTAAGGTGCATATTACTGCTGACTCATGGTCCAGCAGCCATGGACAGCGACGTTATCTAAGTTTCACAGCGCATTGGGTGACTCTGCTGGCAGCTGGGAAGGATGCAGTACAAGGTGCAGTAGTGTTGGAGGTTGTTCCGCCACCACGCCTCCAAAATGTCACTACTAATGATTGTGACACACTTCACTCCTCCACCCCCTCCTCTTCTTCTTTCTCCATGGCCTCTTCCTGTGCTTTGTCCTCGGAACCAGCGGTGCTCCGTAGCCGTTCAAGGGGCTACGCAAGTACGCAGGCCAAAAGATGCCATGCGGTGCTTGAGCTGGTGTGCTTGGGGGACAAGTCACACACTGGGGCAGAGGTTCTGTCAGCTCTGCAGGGGCAGGTTCAGAGGTGGTTGACGCCACGCCAACTTAAGGCAGGAATGGTGGTTTGCGACAATGGCACCAACCTCCTCTCTGCCCTCCGACAGGGACAAATGACCCATGTGCCCTGTTTGGCTCACGTCCTTAACTTGGTGGTGCAGCGGTTCTTGGGCAGGTACCCGGGCTTACAGGATGTCCTGAGGCAGGCCAGGAATGTCTGTGTGCATTTCCGCCGGTCATATAATGCCAGTGCTCGGCTGGCGGACCTCCAAAAAGGAGTTTAACCTGCCCAAGAACCGCCTAATCTGTGACATGCCCACCAGGGGGAACTCAACGTTGGCCATGCTGCAGCGGCTGCACACACAGCAGAGGGCCATCAATGAATACTTGTGCGACTATGGCACCAGGACAGGGTCAGGGGAGCTTGTTTTTTTTTCCCTACGCCAGTGGGCCATGATCAGGGATGCATGCACTGTCCTGTCACCATTTGAGGAGGCCACAAGGATGGTGAGCAGTGACAGTGCATGCATCAGTGACACTGTCCCCCTTGTCCTCCTGTTGGAGCACACGCTGCATGGAATAATGGACAAGGCACTTGAGGCAGAACAGAGGCAGGAAGAGGAGGACTTCCTTAGCTCTCAAGGCCCCCTTTATCCAGACAGTGTTCCTGCGTGCTCGCCGATCACACAGGAAGAGGAGGAGGAGGAAGATTGTGTCAGTATGGAGGTGGAGTCTGGCACTCAGCATCAGCAGCAGTCTTTAAGGGATCAGTCCCAAGAAACACATGGACTTGTACATGGCCTGGAGGAGGTGGCTGCGGACCATGTCGTCCTTAGTGACCCAGAGGACTCCGGACCGAATGCCTCAGCAAACCTACGCTGCATCGCCTCCCTGATCCTGCAAAGCCTGCGTAAGGATCCTCGTATTCGTGGTATCAAGGAGAAGAACCAATACTGGCTGGCAACCCTCCTTGATCCACATTACTAGGGTAAGGTTGCGGACCTTATCTTGCCATCGCAGAGGGAGCAGAGGATGAAACATCTTCGGGAGGCCTTGCAGAAAGGTCTGTGCAATGCGTTCCCAGAGACCGGGAGGTTACAAACTCCTGTTTCTGGACAACGTGTTGTGAGGCTTCGGTCAGTCAAAGAAGGAGCGGTGGAGAAGGTGGCCGTCTGACCGATGCATTCAGACAATTTTTTGTTCCGCAGCCCCAAGGTATGATCGGTTCCAGCAACCATCGCCAACGTCTGTTTTACATGGTGCAGGAATACCTAGGGGCAAGATCTGACTTGGACACCTTTCCCACCGAAAATCCTCTGGGTTACTGGGTCTTGAGGATGGATCACTGGCCAGAGCTTGCACAGTATGCAATTGAGCTACTGGCCTGTCCTGCATCCAGCGTTCTTTCGGAACGCACATTCAGTGCTGCTGGAGGCTTTGTAACCGATCACAGGGTGCGTCTGTCCACCGACTCGGTCAATCAACTGACCTTCATAAAAACCACTAGCTACCAAGCACCTGATGCTGATGTAAGCGAATATTTTTTTTCAGATCCCTTCAAAGACTGCCTATGCTGATGCTGAGTGACTATCCCTGAGTAATTATCCTCTTCCTCCTCAATGATCACACTGATAGCTTGTAAGAACATTTTTGGTTCTGGGCGCCACCACCAGTGCCTAAGGCCCAATTTTTCAGCCCCTGTTTAACAGGGGCGTGTAATTACAATTTTTGATGCAATACTTTGCAGCAGGGCTCGTTTCTGCGTTCCAACTAGAGTATCTGTGAGGGGTTGCAGTGTTGTGGCACCAGCACCAGTGCCTAAGGCCCAATTTTTCAGCCCCTGTTTTACAGGGGCGTGTAATTACAATTTTTGATGCAATACTTTGCAGCAGGGCTCGTTTCTGCGTTCCAACTAGAGTGTCTGTGAGTACTTACAGTGTTGTGGCACCAGCACCGCCACCACCACCAAAGGCCCAATTTTTCTGCCCTTGTTCAACAGAGGCATGTAATTACAATTCTTGATCTAATATTTCACAGCAGGGCCCATTTCTGCGCCCACCAAGAGCGAGTGAGGACTTACAGTGTTGTGGCACCAGCTCCACCACCAGCACCAAAGGCCCAATTTTTCTGCCCCTGCTCAACAGGGGCATGTAATTACAATTCTTGATCTAATATTTCACAGCAGGGCCCTGTGAGGGCTTACAGTGTTGTGGCCACAACAACACCTAAGGCCCAAATTTTTGCTGAGTATATAGGGCAGGCCCCTCCTTTCAAACATCTAACTTACAAACGACTCCTACTTGCAAACGGAAGGAGACAACAGGAAGTGAGATGAAATCTACCCCTAGGAAGGGAAATTCTCTCCTGTAAGAGTTAATATGGGAAAAACATTTCTCCTTTCCACTGATGCTTTCCAATCCTTGTTCCACAAAAAACCCAAATCTTCAAAAAACCTTTGTCATTGGGACAAAAAGTGAGGTGAAATCTTCTGAAGAGGAGGACAGACAGCAAAACAAATGTCACAGGGGTGATAACCCTTCCCTATGTTTTCCAAAAAGCTTAAAAAAGATTTTTTGGCTGGAGCTAAACACGTTAAAAATTTTCCCGTTCAAAATTACAAAAAGATTCTACTTAACAACAAACCTACAGTCCCTGTCTTGTTTGCACCGCCTGTATACTGCTGTTCAGAGTATATAGGGCCTGGTGGCCCCACACCTTTCCTTATTTTAATTTGGGTGCGGGGTTCCCCTTACTATCCATACAAGACCCAAAGGGCCTGGTAATGGACTGGGGGGTACCCATGCCATTTGTCTCACTGATTTTCATCCATATTGCCAGGACCCGACATTACATTAAACCCGCAAGCAGTTTTAAATGAGATTTTTTCCTTTAAAAATGACATTTTGTACAGGGACTGTTCTAAACATGGGAAACATACGCCACTTTACAGGCATACTATAGACACCCCCCAGGTACGATATTTAAAGCAATATTTCACTTTTTTTTTACTTTAAGCATCATTAAAATCACTGCTCCCGAAAAAACGCCCGTTTTTAAAAGTTTTTTTTGCATTGATACATGTCCCCTGGGGCAGGACCCGGGTCCCTAGACCCTTTTTAGGACAATATCATGCAAATTAGCCTTTAAAATGAGCACTTTTGATTTCGAACGTTCGAGTCCCATAGACGTCAATGGGGTTCTAATGTTCGTGCGAATTTTCGGTCCGTTCGCAGGTTCTGGTGTGAACCGAACCGGGGGTGTTCGGCTCATCCCTATCCTGGACTCAAATATCTGTGTGCTAAGTATATCTTTTGTTTCATTCACATAGGAGAGAAAAGACTCAGACAAGATGAACCCAGTGATCCCTGACCGCAACACCCGAATTGGGAAATCAGCCCAAGCCCCACAGAGGAAGTTGAGAAAGGAGAGGTGGGCTATATGGGCACCCCACCAAGTGAGTGTCTGACACACCATCTTACAGTAATCTATGTATGTCTGCATATTTTTCAATACATTTGTTAACATCTATTTTAGGTGATCTGTTTGTGCAAGAATCAAGCACCAGTGCCACCCCTGAGGATGTTTACGAAGTACACAACATGGGCTCCCCACCAGGTGAGTGTCTGACACACCAGCTTATGGTAAGGTAATCTATGTATGCCTGCATATTTCTAAACACATCTTTTTTTACTTTAATTTTAGGTCTGGTTGAACCTTTTAGCACAGACAGTGCACAACGCCTAATTGGTCAGATAATGGCCTGGAATGGCCTGGAATGGGGATATTGATTTAATGCGTAATCGGCTGAATCATATGCAGCAGGAAATGAAGAACATGATCAATGTTTTGGGGAGAATCTAAATGCCCTTTTTCACCCAAAAAAAACATTGATCATGTTCTTCATTTCCTTGTTTGCTGACCCCATTTTGGGCCTTTTCTTTTTTCTTTTTAAAAATATAGAGGCCTGTTTGTAAAAAAAATATATATATATTGAGGCCTGTTTGTTTTAAAAAAAAAAATATATATAGAGGCCTGTTTGTAAAAAAACAAAAAAAAAATAGAAAAATAGAGGCCTGTTTGTAAGAAAATAAAAATAAAATAAAAATATTGAGGCCTGTTTGTTTTTAAAAAAAAAGAAATAAAAAAAATAGAGGCCTATTAGTAAATAATAAAAAAATATATAGAGGCCTGTTTTTAAAAAAATAAAAAACAAAATATAGAGGCCTGTTTGTTTTTTTTTAAATAAAAATACAAAAAAATATATATAGAGGCCTGTAAAATATATAAATAAAAATTTTAAGATTGAGGCCTTTGTTTGTTTTAACCCAAAAATATAAAATAATGTAAAAAAACTAAAACATAATTCTATTGTTCAAAACCTCTAAAAAAAAAAAAAAAAAATATATATATATATATATATATATATATATATATATATATATATATATATATATATATATATATATATATATATATATATATATATATATATTTGACAATCAACATTTTTTTTAATGCTCAATATCAATTTGTTAAGTTATTAGTTGTTTACAATGACAATGGTGCTTATTTACTAAAGGAAAATACACTTGGCACTACAAGTGCTCTAGGACAACCTAGGAGAAAATAAATATAATTCAAGATTTGATCTGATTCAGATTTTTTATTGTAAAAAATCAAATATTCTATGGCATTTCAATGGCCCCCCTACCCATAAAATAATCTACATATTGATCCTGAACTTGACAGGCACTTTGGGTGGCCAAGCCAGTACTAACAGTATCCAGTCTCTGTCAGAGGATTGTCACTAATAAGTCCGGCCTCAGGCCCAACTGGTAAAATATAATTGGTGGAATGTTTTTTCAAAAAGTTGTGCAGAATGCAGCACGCTAGTATAATGTAATCCAGTTTGTATTCCGCCATGTTTATAGATGTCTGAAACAGGCGGAACCGGCTGGCCAGAATCCCAAAAGCATTCTCCACAACTCTACTCACTCTGGCCAGCCGGGAATTAAAAACCCTCCTCTCTGGGGTGAGGGTCCTTTGGGGGAATGGCCTCATGAGGTGCTTGCTCAGACCTAAGGCTTCATCTGCTATGAAGAGAAAGGGGAGTCCTTCCACGTTATCCGCATCAGGTGGCAATCCCAGGCCACCACTCTGGAGACGCTGGCAGAACTCCGTCTGGGCAAATACTCCTCCATCCGACATCCAGCCATTCTTCCCCACGTCAACATACAGAAATTCATATTGTGCCGACACCACCGCCATTAAGACAATACTATGGAACCCCTTATAAATAAAATAGTATGACCCCGAATAGGGTGGTGGCATGATGTGGGCGTGTTTCCCATCTATAGCCCCTCCACAGTTGGGAAAGTCCCAACGGGTGGCAAAATGGGATGCCACAGTTTGCCATTCCTGTGGCGTTGAAGGAAACTGGGGACTCAAACAGGAAAACAAAAATCAGTAATTTGGAAAAGAACATTGCAAGAACATTATACACTTAAAACTTTATTGCCCAGTAGGGATGAGCTTCGAGTTCGAGTCGAACTCATGTTCGACTCGAACATTGGCTGTTCGCAAGTTCACCGAACAGCGAACAATTTGGGGTGTTCGCGGCAAATTCGAATGCCGCGGAACACCCTTTAAAAGTCTATGGGAGAAATCAAAAGTGCTAATTTTAAAGGCTAATATGCAAGTTATTGTCATAAAAAGTGTTTGGGGACCTGGGTCCTGCCCCAGGGGACATGGATCAATGCAAAAAAAAAAGTTTTAAAAACGGCCGTTTTTTCAGGAGCAGTGATTTTAATAATGCTTAAAGTCAATCAATAAAAGTGTAATATCCCTTTAAATTTCGTACCTGGGGGTATGTCTATAGTGTGCCTGTAAAGAGGCGCATGTTTCCTGTGTTTAGAACAGTCTGACAGCAAAATGACATTTTGAAGGAAAAAACTCATTTAAAACTACCCGCGGCTATTGCATTGCCGACAATACACATAGAAGATCATTGATAAAAACGGCATGGGAATTCCCCAAAGGGGAACCCCAAACCAAAATTAAAAAAAAAAAAAATGACGTGGGAGTCCCCCTAAATTCCATACCAGGCCCTTCAGGTCTGGTATGGATATTAAGGGGAACCCTGGCCAAAATTAAAAAAAAAAAATGACGTGGGGTTCCCCCTAAATTCCATACCAGACCCTTCAGGTCTGGTATGGATTTTAAGGGGAACCCCGCGCCAAAAAAAAAACGGCGTGGGGTCCCCCCAAAAATCCATACCAGACCCTTATCCGAGCACGCAACCTGGCAGGCCGCAGGAAAAGAGGGGGGGACGAGAGTGCGGCCCCCCCTCCCTCCTGAACCGTACCAGGCCACATGCCCTCAACATTGGGAGGGTGCTTTGGGGTAGCCCCCCAAAACACCTTGTCCCCATGTTGATGAGGACAAGGGCCTCATCCCCACAACCCTGGCCGGTGGTTGTGGGGGTCTGCGGGCGGGGGGCTTATCGGAATCTGGAAGCCCCCTTTAACAAGGTGACCCCCAGATCCCGGCCCCCCCCCTGTGTGAAATGGTAAGGGGGTACATAAGTACCCCTACCATTTCACGAAAAAAGTGTCAAAAATGTTAAAAATGACAAGAGACAGTTTTTGACAATTCCTTTATTTAAATGCTTCTTCTTTCTTCTATCTTCCTTCATCTTCTGGTTCTTCTGGTTCTTCTGGCTCTTCTGGTTCTTCCTCCGGCGTTCTCGTCCAGCATCTCCTCCGCGGCGTCTTCTATCTTCTTCTCCTCGGGCCGCTCCGCACCCATGGCATGGGGGGGAGGCTCCCGCTCTTCTCTTCTTCTTTTCTTCTCTTCTTCATTTTCTTCTCCGGGCCGCTCCGCAAACCATGCTGGCATGGAGGGAGGCTCCCGCTGTGTGACGGCGCTCCTCGTCTGACAGTTCTTAAATAACGGGGGGTGGGGCCACCCGGTGACCCCGCCCCCCTCTGACGCACGGTGACTTGACGGGACTTCCCTGTGGCATTCCCCGTGACGTCACAGGGAAGTCCCGTCAAGTCACCGTGCGTCAGAGGGGGGCGGGGCCGTTATTTAAGAACTGTCAGACGAGGAGCGCCGTCACACAGCGGGAGCCTCCCTCCATGCCAGCATGGATTGCGGAGCGGCCCGGAGAAGAAAATGAAGAAAAGAAGAAGAGAAGAAAAGAAGAAGAGAAGAGCGGGAGCCTCCCCCCCATGCCATGGGTGCGGAGCGGCCCGAGGAGAAGAAGATAGAAGACGCCGCGGAGGAGATGCTGGACGAGAATGCCGGAGGAAGAACCAGAAGAGCCAGAAGAACCAGAAGAACCAGAAGATGAAGGAAGATAGAAGAAAGAAGAAGCATTTAAATAAAGGAATTGTCAAAAACTGTCTCTTGTCATTTTTAACATTTTTGACACTTTTTTCGTGAAATGGTAGGGGTACTTATGTACCCCCTTACCATTTCACACAGGGGGGGGCCGGGATCTGGGGGTCACCTTGTTAAAGGGGGCTTCCAGATTCCGATAAGCCCCCCGCCCGCAGACCCCCACAACCACCGGCCAGGGTTGTGGGGATGAGGCCCTTGTCCTCATCAACATGGGGACAAGGTGTTTTGGGGGGCTACCCCAAAGCACCCTCCCAATGTTGAGGGCATGTGGCCTGGTACGGTTCAGGAGGGAGGGGGGGCCGCACTCTTGTCCTCCCCTCTTTTCCTGCGGCCTGCCAGGTTGCGTGCTCGGATAAGGGTCTGGTATGGATTTTTGGGGGGACCCCACGCCGTTTTTTTTTTTTTTTTTTGGTGCGGGGTTCCCCTTAAAATCCATACCAGACCTGAAGGGTCTGGTATGGAATTTAGGGGGAACCCCACGTCATTTTTTTTTTTTAATTTTGGCTGGGGTTCCCCTTAATATCCATACCAGACCTGAAGGGCCTGGTATGGAATTTAGGAGGACTCCCACGTCATATTTTTTTTTTTAATTTTGGTTCGGGGTTCCCCTTTGGGGAATTCCCATGCCGTTTTTATCAATGAACTTCTATGTGTATTGTCGGCAATGCAATAGCCGCGGGTAGTTTTAAATGAGTTTTTTCCTTCAAAATATCATTTTGCTGTCAGACTGTTCTAAACACAGGAAACATGCGCCCCTTTACAGGCATACTATAGACACCCCCCAGGTACGAAATTTAAAGGGATATTACACTTTTATTGTTTGACTTTAAGCATTATTAAAATCACTGCTCCTGAAAAAACGGCCATTTTTAAAACTTTTTTTTGCATTGATCCATGTCCCCTGGGGCAGGACCCAGGTCCCCAAACACTTTTTATGACAATAACTTGCATATAAGCCTTTAAAATTAGCACTTTTGATTATTCATGTTCGTGTCCCATAGACTTTAACGGTGTTCGCACGTTCGAACGAACTTTTTTCCTGTTCACATGTTCTGGTGCGAACCGAACAGGGGGGTGTTCGGCTCATCCCTATTGCCCAGCATCAGTATAACATTAATAATTTAAATATTATTTAATAAGTAATATCTAAAAGGCCCACTTATCAGATTGCTCACCCCCTCTGATGGCACATTGTAAAATTTTAGGGGAGGGGTGAAATTATAAATTAAGTTTAAGGACATGCAGGGTTTGATTTACTAAAGGCTACAAGACTGTGCACTTTGAAAAGTGCAGTTGTTGCACTCTGCAAGTGCAGTTGCTCCAGAGCTTAGTAAATGAGGTAAGGTAAAGGCTTCATGTTGCAAGGAGTACACAATCACATGCAAGGGCAATTAATCCCAAAACTTTGTGGCTTGCACATGAATGGATGATGGAAATTAGCAGGGCTTCTGCTCATTTACTAAAGCCCTGGAGCAAATGCACTTGCAGAGTGCAAATGCATTTTGCAAAGTGCAACATATATTTGCTTTTTGCTAATCAACACCACAGAACATTATACCAAATTATTAGGGGGGAGGGGATTGTAAATCGAGTTAATGACACACACACTATTTGGATGGATTTTAGGGGAAAATAACTACAATGCAGCTGACAAAATACATTCAAAGTGAGTAGACTAGGTGGATATGGGCCCAGCATTGCATGCTGGGGAGGTTAGTGAGAGCAAATATGCATGCAGGACAAAAAAGAGCATTAAAAGATCACAGCATGCATGAAGACAAAAAGGGGACATTCACACTATATTTCAATGATGGTAAGTAGTGTTTGAGTAAAGAACTACATTACATTATCAAACATTAAATAAAATAACATGTGATGCTAATAAAGCATAACAATTCTTACCGTAATATAGTGCTTCTGCAGGACCTGAATGATGGCAGAACAGGTCTCTGGGATAATGATCCCCAGAGCCTGGAGGGAAGATGCCTGTTAAGAACTTAAGGTCCTGCAGGCTTCTCCCCGTCACCAAGTAACGCAACGTGGCGACTAGCCTCTGCTCTGGAGTGATGGCTTGCCTCATGCAGGTATCCTGCCTGCTGATATAAGGGGTGAGCAAAGCCAACAAAAGGTCAAAAACGGGGTCCGTCATCCGGAGAAAGTTCCTGAAATCCTCAGGATTATTCTCACGGATCTCACGGAGCAATGGCATGTGACAGAATTGGTCACGCTGGAGCAACCAATTCTTCGACCATGAACTCCTCCTCGCCCTGTTCATGGACTGGTCTTGGGCTGAAGAATGAACAGCACCAAGCACATACAATGCACGAGCTCTACAACAAGTATGTACACGTAACAGGGCTTCAAAACGATCGGCTGGTCAGAACGCACTTAACAGAACTCACTGAAAAACAGCAAGGCCTGTGAAGAGCGACCTGAAAATCAGCAACGAGCGGACAATAAAACACTGATTGCTCAATGCGAACTGACCACACGCATTGAAAAGCAGATACAAACCTCACAAGCACAGACTGAACAACAGTTAAACAAACTGAAAAATATGAGTCTCACAAGCGCGAATCGTCTCTCACCATACTTCTACTAGCACGAGATAAACACGAGATTAGCAGAAGGAGCCCAAAGGGTGTCGTACGGGCTATTCAACTTCTGTTTTATAGTCTCCTCGGACTTGGTGTAAGTCACTGCGTACTAGGTCTGTTCGTTAGAAAGTCCGCCACAAGCCCACCAAAAGTCCGTCGAAAGTCTGTTGGATAGGCTGTCGGACTTTTGGAGACGAAAAGTCTGAGCGTGTGTACGCGGCATTAGAGTGGCGCTCCTTTGTTTCTCTTTTTATACATAATTCATTTACACAGCTCTGTGTGTGAATGAACTATAAGCCCTGACATCCTTTGTGGCTGTCAGCTTGTAGTTCTCAATGAACGTTCTCAATGTAGTTCTCACTGTGGTTGTTCATTGGTTCTTTCTGTCATTGTATCTGCTTCCAGGTATGGGATGTACAGCCACACAGATACACTGACAGATCTGCTGGAGACCTGCATAGCACAAGCAATATGCTGATGCTTCAAAAATTACAGGCTCCAAAAAATACACTTTTTTTACCTGCAATTTTTTTTTTTTAAGTGAACTTATCCTTCAACCACATGCTACCCAGGCCAATTCTGATATTTCTCTCCATGAATTTTTTTTTTTGCAAGAAAATTACACAGAACCCCCAAACATCATACATTTTTTTAGCAGAGAATCTAGAAAATAACATGGCTGGTTACATGATAACATGATGGTTGTTGCAGCTTTTTATCTCACACGGTATTTAAGCAGCAATTTTTCAAACTGATTTTTTTAGGGAAAAAAACAGTTTCATGCATTTTAAAAAGAAAACAGTAAAATTAGCCAAATTTTTTTGCATAATGTGAAAGTTGATGTTACGCCGAGTAAATAGATACCTAACATGTCACGCTTCAAAATTGCGCCCGCTTGTGGAATGGCGACAAACTTCGGTACTTAAAAAGGCGTCGCTTTAGAAATTTCTACAGGTTACATGTTTAGAGTTATAGAGAAGGTTTAGGGCTAGAATTATTGCTCTTGCTCTAATGTTCACGGTATTACTTCACATGTGTGGTTTGAATGTCGTTTTCATATGTAAGCGCGACTTACATATGCGTTAGCTTCTGCGAGCGAGCAAGCGGGGACAGGGGTGCTTTGGTAATTCCACTTTTATTTTTCTATTTTTTACACTTTCTTTTTACATTTTCTTATCACTTTTATTCCTATGTTCCTATGTAAACATCCCTTGTAATAGGAATAGTGCTTGATAGGTCATCTTTACAGTGAGATATGGGGTCAATAAGACCCCTACTTTTTAATATCTTTATAAATGATATAGGGTCTGGGATGAAAAGTAACATTTCTGTCTTTGCAGATGACACCAAGATAAGCAGTGGAATAACGTCCTTACAGGATGTCTCCAATTTTCAAGCCGACCTCAAAGCACTGTCTAATTGGGCGACTATGTGGCAGATGAGGTTTAATGTTGATAAATGTAAAGTTCTGCACTTGGGGGCTAAGAATATGTATGCATCATACATACTAGGGGAAGTACAACTGGGGGATCTGTAGTGGAGAAGGATCTGGGGGTTTTGGTAGATCATAAGCTCCAATAATAGCATGCAATGCCAAGCTGCTTACAAAGCGAGCAAAGTCCTTTCTTGTATTAAGAAGGGTATGGACTCCAGAGAGAGAGATATCATTTTTCCCCTGTAGCTGCAGGCATCATTCAGATATCACCGCTAAAAGTCAATGACATCATTTGACATTACGGGGGCGGCAATCAGTTAATGTGCTGACAAGGAACGTTTACATAACCTTTCCTTCCTTCAGTCTATCATGAATGCTGCTGCAAGGCTCATCCACATTACCAACTACTCAATGTCTGCCACCCCTTGCTGCCGATCCCTCCCTTTGCTGCAACTAGGGATGAGCCAAACACCCCCCTGTTCGTTTCACACCAGAACATGCGAACAGGCAAAAAATTTGTTCGACGGGCGAACAACATTGGGAGGGTGCTTTGGGATAGCCCACCAAAACACCTTGTCCCAATGTTGATGGGGACAAGGGCCTCATCCCCACAACCCTTGCCCAGTGGTTGTGGGGGTCTGCAGGTGGGGGGCTTATCGGAATCTGGAAGCCCCCTTTAACAAGGGGACCCCCAGATTCCGGCCCTCCCCCCTATGTGAAATGGTAAGGGGGTACTTTACCCCTACCATTTCAAAGAAAAAGTGCCAAAAATGTTAAAAATGACAAGAGACAGTTTTTGACAATTCCTTTATTTAAATGCTTCTTCTTTCTTCTATCTTCTTTCTTCTATCATCCTTCGGTTTCTTCCTCCGTCTTCTTCTGGTTCTTCCTCCTGTGTTCTTGTCCGGCATCTTCCTCCGCGGTGCCGGCGTCTTCTTCCCTTCGTCTTCTGGCTCACTCCGCATCCAGCATGATGGGAGGCTCCCGCTGTGTGATGCTTCTCCTCTTCTGACGGTTCTTAAATAACAGAGGGCGGGGCCACCCGGTGACCCTACCCCCCTCTGACACACGGGGACTTCCCTGTGGCATTCCCGTGACGTGAGAGGGGGCGAACAAGGGAAGTCACCGTGCGTCCGAGGGGGCGGGGTCACCGGGTGGCCCCGCCCCCATTATTTAAGAACTGTCAGAAGAATAGAAACGTCACACAGCGGGAGCCTCCCATCCCATCATGCTGGATGCGGAGCGGCCCAGAAGACAAAGGGAAGAAGACGCCAGCGCTTTGGAGGAAGATGCCAGATGAGAACACCAGAGGAAGAACCAGCAGAACCAGAAGAAGATGAAGATAGAAGATAGAAGAAAGAAGATAGAAGAAAGAAGAAGCATTTAAATAAAGGAATTGTCAAAAACTGTCTCTTGTCATTTTTAACATTCTTGACAGTTTTTTTGTGAAATGGTAGGGTTACCATTTCACACAGGGGGGAGGGCCGGGACCTGGGGGTTCCCTTGTTAAAGGGGGCTTCCAGATTCTGATAAGCCCCCTGCCCGCAGACCCCCACAACCACCGGCCACGGTTGTGGGGATGAGGCCCTTGTCCCCATCAACATGGGGACAAGGTGTTTTGGGGGGCTACCCCTAAGCACCCTCCCAATGTTGAGGGCATGTGGCCTAGTATGGTTCAGGAGGGGGGTGCTCTCTCGTCGTCCCCTCTTTTCCTGCGGCCTGCCAGGTTGCGTGCTCGGATAAGGGTCTGGTATGGATTTTTGGGAAGACCTCACGCCATTTTTTTTTAATTTTGGCGTGGGGTTCCCCTTAAAATCCATACCAGACCTGAAGGGTCTGGTATAGACTTTGAGGGGGACCCCACGCCATTTAAAAAAAAAAAAATTGGCAAAGGGGTTCCCCTTAATATCCATACCAGACCTGAAGGGGACCCCCAGATTCCGGCCCTCCCCCCTATGTGAAATGGTAAGGGGGTACTTTACCCCTACCATTTCACAGAAAAAGTGCCAAAAATGTTAAAAATGACAAGAGACAGTTTTTGACAATTCCTTTATTTAAATGCTTCTTCTTTCTTCTATCTTCTTTCTTCTATCATCCTTCGGTTTCTTCCTCCGTCTTCTTCTGGTTCTTCTGGTTCTTCCTCCTGTGTTCTTGTCCGGCATCTTCCTCCGCGGCGCCGGCGTCTTCTTCCCTTCGTCTTCTGGCCCACTCCGCATCCAGCATGATGGGAGGCTCCCGCTGTGTGATGCTTCTCCTCTTCTGACGGTTCTTAAATAACAGAGGGCGGGGCCACCCGGTGACCCTACCCCCCTCTGACACACGGGGACTTTCCTGTGGCATTCCCGTGACCAGAGAGGGGGCGAACAAGGGAAGTCACCGTGCGTCCGAGGGGGCGGGGTCACCGGGTGGCCCCGCCCCCCATTATTTAAGAACTGTCAGAAGAATAGAAACGTCACACAGCGGGAGCCTCCCATCCCATCATGCTGGATGCGGAGCGGCCCAGAAGACAAAGGGAAGAAGACGCCAGCGCTGTGGAGGAAGATGCCAGATGAGAACACCAGAGGAAAAACCAGCAGAACCAGAAGAAGATGAAGATAGAAGATAGAAGAAAGAAGATAGAAGAAAGAAGAAGCATTTAAATAAAGGAATTGTCAAAAACTGTCTCTTGTCATTTTTAACATTTTTGACAGTTTTTTTGTGAAATGGTAGGGTTACCATATCACACAGGGGGGAGGGCCGGGACCTGGGGGTCCCCTTGTTAAAGGGGGCTTCCAGATTCTGATAAGCCCCCTGCCCGCAGACCCCCACAACCACCGGGCAAGGGTTGTGGGGATGAGGCCCTTGTCCCCATCAACATGGGGACAAGGTGTTTTGGGGGGCTACCCCTAAGCACCCTCCCAATGTTGAGGGCATGTGGCCTAGTATGGTTCAGGAGGGGGGTGCTCTCTCGTCGTCCCCTCTTTTCCTGCGGCCTGCCAGGTTGCGTGCTCGGATAAGGGTCTGGTATGGATTTTTGGGAAGACCTCACGCCATTTTTTTTTAATTTTGGCGTGGGGTTCCCCTTAAAATCCATACCAGACCTGAAGGGTCTGGTATAGACTTTGAGGGGGACCCCACGCCATTTAAAAAAAAAAAAATTGGCAAAGGGGTTCCCCTTAATATCCATACCAGACCTGAAGGGCCTGGTATGGAATTTAGGAGGACCCCCACGTCATTTTTTTAAAAATTTGGGTTCGGGGTTCCCCAGTGGGGATTTCCCATGCCGTTTTTATCAATGAACTCTTATGTGTATTGTCGGACCAGCAATTCATTAATAGCCGCGAGTAGTTTTAAATGACTTTTTTTCCCTTTGAAATGTCATTTTGCTGTCAGACTGTTCTAAGCACGGGAAACATGTGCCCCTTTACAGGCATACTATAGACACCCCCAGGTACGAAATTTAAAGGGATATTACACTTTTATTGTTTCACTTTAAGCATTATTAAAATCACTGTTCCTGAAAAAAAGGCAGTTTTTAAAACTTTTTTTTGCATTGATCCATATCCCCTGGGCAGGACCCAAGTCCCCAAAAAACTTTTTATGACAATAACTTGCATATAAGCCTTTAAAATTAGCACTTTTGATTTCTCCCATAGACTTTTAAATTTGCTTTCGAATTTGCCACAAACACCCCAAATTGTTCGCTGTTCAGCGAACTGGCGAACAGCCGATGTTCGAGTCGAACATGAGTTTGACTCAAACTCAAAGCTCATCCCTAGCCGCCACTCACCCAACAAATTAAATTCAAAATACTAACAATAACTTATAAAGCCATTCACAACTCTGCCCTCAGCTACATCACTAACCTAATCTCAAAATACCAAACAAATCATTCTCTCTATTCCTCCTAAAACCTCCTGGTCTCTAGTTCCCTCATCACCTCCTCCCATACTCACCTCCAGGACTTCTCCCTAGCCTTGACCCTCCCTTTTAGATTGTAAGCTCTAATGAGCAGGAAGTCTGATTTCTTCCTGTATTGAATTGTATTGTAATCTGTACTGTTTGCTGTAAGTTGCAAAGTGCTGAGCAAACTGTTGATGCTATAAAAATCCTGTGTAATAATAATAATAATAATATGAAGAGAGAACAGAGAGACGGATTTATGAGCTAATCACTGTGGCTTCTCCTTTCACTGTGTAGCCACTTTTTTATATGAAAAAAATATATATCTTTACTCACATAATTGCATCTAAAAATGTACCCATAATAAAACTAAAATAATTGCAATCCCTGGGAAGAACCTACAGCATGGAGTAGAATTAAATTGAACATTCAGAAAAAAATATAGCCGAACAAAAATTGAAAACCAAAATGATATAACCAAAAAGACTTCAGTCTATGGAATCATTCAACATAACAGGTTACATTGAGCACAAACATTGAAATACAAAATAAAACAAAAAAGGACTTTGCATAAGTTCCTCTGTAAAAAAAAGGTCAACAAATAAACCAAACACAAAATGACAGTACAGTCATGTGATTCTGCTGTAATTAATCAGACAATGACAGTGATGTGCACAGGGCCAGGTGGTTGGTAACCAAGTTGGAAGATTTGAAAAGCAACAATATTTTGTGTATGTGTGCACTATTCTCTGTGGTTCAATGTGTTCAATTGGTCAACTATATTACCTTTATTACTCAAAAGATTATATAGTGGATTAATTTTTTCTGTGAAACAGTGTACAAATTCTTTGCAATGATTCATTTCATCAAAAATTGATGCAATGCCTTATGAGTAGGGATGAGCCGAACACCCCCCTGTTCGTTTCGCACCAGCGAACAGGCAAAAAATATGAACACGTGAACACCATTAAAGTCTATGGAACTCGAACATGAATAATCAAAAGTGCTAATTTTAAAGGCTTATATGCAAGTTATTGCCATAAAAAAGTGTTTGGGGACCTGGGTCCTGCCCCAGGGGAAATGTATCAATGCAAAAAAAGTTTTAAAAACTGCCATTTTTTCGGGAGCAGTGATTTTAATAATGCTTAAAGTGAAACAATAAAAGTATAATATTCCTTTAAATTTCATACCTGGGGGGTGTCTATAGTATGCCTGTAAAGGGGCGTATGTTTCCCATGTTTAGAACAGTCTGACAGCAAAATGACATTTCAAAGGAAAAAAAGTCATTTAAAACTACTCGCGGCTATTAATGAATTATCGGTCAGGCAATACACATAAAAGTTCATTGATAAAAACGGCATGAGATTTCCCCACAGGGGAACCCTAAACCAAAATTTAAAAAAAAAAAATGGCATGGGGGTCCCCCTAAATTCCATACCATGGTCTTGTATGGATTTTAAGGGGAATCCTGTGCCAATTTTTTTTTTTTAAATGGCGTGTGGTCCCCCCAAAAATCTATACCAGACCCTTATCTGAGCACGCAACCTGGCAGGCAGGAAAAGAGCCCCCCCTCCTGAACCGTACCAGGCCACATGCCCTCAACATTGGGAGGGGGCTTTGGGGTAGCGGCCCCCCAAAGCACTTTGTTCCCATGATGATGAGGACAAGGGCCTCATCCCCACAACCCTTGGCCGGTGGTTGTGGGGGTCTGCGGGTGGGAGGCTTATCGGAATCTGGAAGCCCCCTTTAACAAGGGGACCCCCAGATCCCACCCTCCCCCTGTGTGAAATGGTAATGGTGTACCCCTGACATTTCACAAAAAAAGTGTCAAAAATGTTAAAAATGACAAGAGACAGTTTTTGACAATTCCTTTATTTAAAGTCTTCTTCTTTCCATTTTCTTCGGGTCTTCTTTCTTCTATCTTCCTTCGGTTTCTTCCTCCATCTTCTTCTTCCTCTGGTTCTTCCTCCAATCCTCTGCTTCTTGCTCTGGTGTTCTTGTCTGGCATCTTCCTCCATGGCGTCTTCTTCCCCGCTTTGTTCTCGGGCCGCATCCATGGCAGGCTCCCGCTGTGTGACAGGGTCACCCGGTTACGTATCGGATGACCCCGCCCCCCTATGTCGTCACTGGGAAAGCCATTGGGAAGCCCCCACCAAGTCCCTGTGCATCAGAGGGGGGCGGGGCCACCGCCCTCAATTATTTAAGAAGTGTCAGAAGACAAGAAGCGTCACATTTTTAATATTTTTGACACTTTTTTTGTGAAATGGTAGGGGTACTTTTGTACCCCATTACCATTTCACACGGGGGCGGGATCTGGGGGTCCCCTTGTTAAAGGGGGATTCCAGATTCCGATAAGCCCCCCACCCACAGACCCCCACAACCACCGGCCATCAACATGGGGACAAGGTGCTTTGGGGGGCCGCTACCCCAATGCACCCTCCCAATGTTGAGGGCATGTGGCCTGGCATGGTTTAGGAGGGGGGCGCTCTTTTGTCCCCCCTTCTTTTCCTGCGGCCTGCCAGATTGTGTGCTCGGATAAGGGTCTGGTATGGATTTTGAGGGGGACCTCCATGCCATTTTTTCTTTTAATTTGGCACGGGGTTCCCCTTAATATCCATACCAGACCTGAAGGGCCTGGTATGTAATTTAGGGGGAGTCCACGCCATTTAAAAAAAAAAAATTGGTTCCGGGTTCCCCTGTGGGGTATTCCCATGCCGTTTTTATCAATAAATTTTTATGTGTATTGTCGGACCGACAATTCATTAATAGCCGCGAGTAGTTTTAAATGACTTTTTTTCCTTTGAAATGTCATTTTGCTGTCAGAGTGTTCTAGTATAGTATAGACACCACACAGGTACAAAATTTAAAGGAATATTACACTTTTATTGTTTCACTTTAAGCATTATTAAAATCACTGGTCCCGAAAAAACGGCTGTTTTTAAAACTTTTTTTTGCATTGATCCATGTCCCCTAGGGCAGGCCCCAGGTCCCCAAACACTTTTTATGACAATACCATGCATATAAGCCTTTAAAATTAGCACTTTTGACTTCACCCATAGACTTTTAAAGGGTGTTCCGCGGCTTTCGAATTTGCCGGGAACACCCCAAATTGTTTGCTGTTCGGCGAACTGGCGAACAGCCGATATTCGAGTCGAACATGAGTTTGACTCAAACTCAAAGCTCATCCCTACTTACGAGTAGGGATGAGCCGAACACCCCCCAGTTCGGTTAGCACCAGAACCTGCGAACGGACCGAAAATTCGCACAAACGTTAGAACCCCATTGACGTCTATGGGACTCGAACGTTCAAAATCAAAAGTGCTCATTTTAAAGGCTAATTTGCATGGTATTGTCCTAAAAAGGGTTTGGGGACCCGGGTCCTACCCCAGGGGACATGTATCAATGCAAAAAAAACTTTTAAAAACGGCCGTTTTTTCGGGAGCAGTGATTTTAATGATGCTTAAAGTAAAAAAAAAAAAGTGAAATATTCCTTTAAATATCGTACCTGGGGGGTGTCTATAGTATGCCTGTAAAGTGGCGCGTGTTTCCCATGTTTAGAACAGTCCCTGCACCAAATGTCATTTTTAAAGGAAAAAATCTCATTTAAAACTGCTTGCAGGTTTAATGTAATGTCGGGTCCTGGCAATATGGATGAAAATCAGTGAGACAAACGGCATGGGTACCCCCCAGTCCATTACCAGGCCCTTTGGGTCTTGTATGGATATTAAGGGGAACCCCTCACCCAAATTAAAATAAGGAAAGGTGTGGGGCCACCAGGCCCTATATACTCTGAACAGCAGTATACAGGCGGTGCAAACAAGACAGGGACTGTAGGTTTGTTGTTAAGTAGAATCTGTTTGTAATTTTGAACGGGTACATTTTTAACGTGTTTAGCTCCAGCCAAAAAAGCTTTTTTAAGCTTTTTGGAAAACATAGGGAAGGGTTATCACTCCTGTGACATTTGTTTTGCTGTCTTTCCTCCTCTTCAGAAGATTTCACCTCACTTTTTGTACCAATGACAAATGTTTTTTGAAAATTTGGGGTTTTTTTGTGGAACAAGGATTGGAAAGCATCAGTGGAAAGGAGAAATGTTTTTCCCATATTAACACTTACAGGAGAGAATTTCCCTTCCTAGGGGTAGATTTAATCTCACTTCCTGTTGTCTCCTTCCGTTTGTAAGTAGGAGTCATTTGTAAATTAGATGTTTGAAAGTAGGGGCCTGCCCTATATACTCAGCAGAAATTTGGGCCTTAGGTGTTGTTGTGGCCACAACACTGTAAGCCCTCACAGGGCCCTGCTGTGAAATATTAGATCAAGAATTGTAATTACATGCCCCTGTTGAACAGGAGCTCAAAAATGAGGCCTTAGGCACTGGTGCTGGTGCCACAACACTGCAACCCCTCACAGACACTCTAGTTGGAACGCAGGAACGAGCCCTGCTGCAAAGTATTGCATCAAAAATTGTAATTACACGCCCCTGTTAAACAAAGGCTGAAAAATTGGGCCTTAGGCACTGGTGCTGGTGCCACAACACTGCAACCCCTCACAGACACTCTAGTTGGAACGCAGGAACGAGCCCTGCTGCAAAGTATTGCATCAAAAATTGTAATTACACGCCCCTGTTAAACAAGGGATGAAAAATTGGGCCTTAGGCACTGGTGCTGGTGCCACAACACTGCAACCCCTCACAGACACTCTAGTTGGTACACAGGAACGAGCCCTGCTGCAAAGTATTGCATCAAAAAATGGAATTACACGCCCCTGTTAAACAGGGGCTGAAAAATTGTGCCTTAGACACTGGTGGTGGCGCCCAGAACCAAAAATGTTCTTACAAGCTATCAGCGTGATCATTGAGGAGGAAGAGGATAATTACTCAGGGATAGGGATGAGCCGAACACCCCGCTGTTCGGTACGCACCAGAACATGCGAACAGGAAAAAAGTTCGCTCGAACACGCAAACACCGTTAAAGTCTATGGGACACGAACATGAATAATCAAAAGTGCTAATTTTAAAGGCTTATATGCAAGTTATTGTCATAAAAAGTGTTTGGGGACCCGGGTCCTGCCCCAGGGGACATGGATCAATGCAAAAAAAGTTTCAAAAACAGCCATTTTTTCAGGAGCAGTGATTTTAATAATGCTTAAAGTCAAACAATAAAAGTGTAATATCCCTTTAACTTTCGTACCTGGGGGGTGTCTATAGTATGCCTGTAAAGGGGTGCATGTTTCCTTTGTTTAGAAAAGTCTGACAGCAAAATGACATTTCGAAGGAAAAAACCCCATTTAAAACTACCCGCGGCTATTGCATTGCCGACAATACACATAGAAGTTCATTGATAAAAACGGCATGGGAATTCCCCACAGGGAAACCCCGAACCAAAATTTTAAAAAAAAATGACGTGGGAGTCCCCCTAAATTCCATACCAGGCCCTTTAGGTCTGGTAAGGATATTAAGGGGAACCCCGCCCAAAAAAAAAAAATGGCGTGGGGTCCCCCCAAAAATCCATACCAGACCCTTATCCAAGCACGCAACCTGGCAGGCAGCAGGAAAAGAGGGGGGGTGAGAGTGCGCCCCCCCTCCTGAACCGTACCAGGCCACATGCCCTCAACATTGGGAGGGTGCTTTGGGGTAGCCCCCCAAAATACCTTGTCCCCATGTTGATGAGGACAAGGGCCTCATCCCCACAACAATGGCCGGTGGTTGTGGGGGTCTGCAGGCGGGGGGCTTATCGGAATCTGGAAGCCCCCTTTAACAAGGGGACCCCCAGATCCCGGCCCCCCTGTGTGAAATGATAAGTGGGTACTTACCCCTACCATTTCACTAAAAAACTGTCAAAAATGTTAAAAATGACAAGAGACAGTTTTTGACAATTCCTTTATTTAAATGCCTCTTCCTTCATCTTCTTCTTCTTCTTCTGGTTCTTCCTCCGGCGTTCTCGTCCAGCATCTCCTCCGCAGCATCTTCTATCTTCTTCTGCTCGGGCCGCTCCGCACCCATGCCGTTTTTATCAATGAACTTCTATGTGTATTGTCGGCAATGCAATAGACGCGGGTAGTTTTAAATGGCTTTTTTTCCTTCAAAATGTCATTTTGCTGTCAGACTGTTCTAAACACAGGAAACATGCGCCCCTTTACAGGCATACTATAGACACCCCCCCAGGTACAAAATTTAAAGTGATATTACACTTTTATTGTTTGACTTTAAGCATCATTAAAATCACTGCTCCTGAAAAAACGGCCATTTTTGAAACTTTTTTTTGCATTGATCCATGTCCCCTGGGGCAGGACTCAGGTCCCCAAACACTTTTTATGACAATAACTTGCATATAAGCCTTTAAAATTAGCACTTTTGATTTCTCCCATAGACTTTTAAAGGGTGTGCCGCGAACACCCCAAATTGTTCGCTGTTCGGCGAACTTGCGAACAGCCAATGTTTGAGTCGAACATGAGTTCGACTCGAACTCGAAGCCATCCCTACTCAGGGATAGTCACTCAGCATCAGCATAGGCAGTCTTTGAAGGGATCTGAGATTTCAAAAAAATTATTCGGTTACATCAGCATCAGGTGCTTGGTAGCTGGTGGTGATCCAAGACTGATTCATTTTTATGAAGGTCAGTTGATCGACCGAGTTGGTGGACAGACGCACCCTGTGATCGGTTACCACTCCTCCAGCAGCACTGAATGTGCGCTCAATTGCATACTGTGCAAGCTCTGGCCAGTGATCCATCCTCAAGACCCAGTAACCCAGAGGATTTTCGGTGGGAAAGGTGTCCAAATCTGTACTTGCCCCTAGGTATTCCTGCACCATGTAAAACAGACGCTGGCGATGGTTGCTGGAACCGATCATACCTTGGGGCTGCGGACCAAAAAATTGTCTGAACGCATCGGTCAGACGGCCACCTTCTCCACCGCTCCTTCTTTGACTGACCGAAGCCTCAGCAACACGTTGTCCAGAAACAGGAGTTTGTAACCTCCCAGTCTCTGGGAACGCGTTGCACAGACCTTTCTGCAAGGCCTCCCGAAGATGTTTCATCCTCTGCTCCCTCTGCGATGGCAAGATAAGGTCCGCAACCTTACCCTTGTAATGTGGATCAAGGAGGGTTGCCAGCCAGTATTGGTCCTTCTCATTGATACCACGAATACGAGGATCATTACGCAGGCTTTGCAGGATCAGGGAGGCCATGCAGCATAGGTTTGCTGAGGCATTCGGTCCGGAGTCCTCTGGGTCACTAAGGACGACATGGTCCGCAGCCACCTCCTCCCAGCCACGTACAAGTCCATGTGTTTCTTGGGACTGATCCCTTAAAGACTGCTGCTGATGCTGAGTGCCAGGCTCCACCTCCATACTGACACAATCTTCCTCCTCCTCCTCCTCGTCCTCTTCCTGTGTGATCGGCGGGCACGTAGGAACACTGTCTGGATAAAGGGGGCCTTGAGAGCTAAGGAAGTCCTCCTCTTCCTGCCTCTGTTCTGCCTCAAGAGCCCTGTCCATTATTCCATGCAGCGTGTGCTCCAACAGTTGGACAAGGGGGACAGTGTCACTGATGCATGCACTGTCACTGCTCACCATCCTCGTGGCCTCCTCAAATGGTGACAGGACAGTGCATGCATCCCTGATCATGGCCCACTGGTGTGGGGAAAAAAAAACAAGCTCCCCTGACCCTGTCCTGGTGCCATAGTCGCACAGGTACTCATTGATGGCCCTCTGCTGCGTGTGCAGCCGCTGCAGCATGGCCAACATTGAGTTCCACCTGGTGGGCATGTCACAGAGACTGCAGTGCCCTGCACATGTGGAGCTTTGGGGTGTGATGCAGTCAATGTGCTGCCCTTAGGCTGGCCCCTGGAGGGCATCCTGCCTCGTTGGTGATGTGCCGCCTCCTCCTCCTCCTCCTCTCTCCTATCAGGCACCCACGTTGAGTCAGTGACCTCATCATCCCCTCCCTCCTCATCACTGGAGCAAACCTGGCAGTATGCTGCAGCAGGGGGAGCATGACTGCCAGATTGCTGTCCTTCTTGGGCACCCCCTCTACTGCCTTTATCGAGCTCAGTATCATCATCAGAGCCTTCCAAACGCTGGGCATCCTCCTGGAGCATGTACCCAACACTGTGGTTAAACAGTTCGAGGGACTCCTCAGGAGGACATGGTGGGGCTAGGGAAGGAGTCACTGATGACATTGAGCCGAGGGAAGAGGCCGCTGCTTTGCCAGACAAATTACCCTGGGCATGGGTGAGAGAGGATGAGGAGGATGAGGACGGCTTGGTCATCCACTCGACCAAGTCTTCCGCATGTTGCGGCTCAACACGGCCAGCTGCCGAAAAAAAGGCCAAGCGTGTCCCACGGCCACGTGCTGATGAGGATGCACCGTTTCCACGACCAGCACTAGACACAAAGCCTGCTTGCCCTCTCTTATTGGCTTGTGACTGTCTGCCTCTCCTTCTTGGCCTTCCAGACATACTAATGGCCTGTAGCTGCACTAAGCTGGGATACATATATATATATATATATATATATATATATATATATACTGATACTGCAGCTAGCAAAATCAACTGCCTGCCTGTAGTATGAGAACACCACCAACCTTCTACAGGTAGCTTTAGCTGAACACTGTGAGGTGGACGCACTCCACTAACTTGTAGGTTTAGCTGAACACTGTGAGCAGGACGCACTGCACTAACTGTAAATAGTCTAGCTGCCTGACTGTGGTACTAATAGGATCAACAGAACACCAGCAATTTTCTTCAGGTAGCTGTATATACTGTAACAAGACAAGCCTGCCTGTCAGTAAGAAGATAACAGGAACGGATCTAGCTGAACACTGTGAGCAGGACGCACTGCACTAACTGTAAATAGTCTAGCTGCCTGACTGTGGTACTAATAGGATCAAAAGAACACCAGCAATTTTCTTCAGGTAGCTGTATATACTGTAACAAGACAAGCCTGCCTGTCAGTAAGAAGATAACAGGAACGGATCTAGATAAACACTGTGAGCAGGACGCACCCCACTAACTTGTAGGTTTAGCTGAACACTGTGAGGTGGACGCACCACACTAACTTGTAGGTTTAGCTGAACACTGTGAGCAGGACGCACCCCACTAACTTGTAGGTTTAGCTGAACACTGTGAGGTGGACGCACCACACTAACTTGTAGGTTTAGCTGAACACTGTGAGCAGGACGCACCCCACTAACTTGTAGGTTTAGCTGAACACTGTGAGCAGGACGCACCCCACTAACTTGTAGGTTTAGCTGAACACTGTGAGCAGGATGCACTGCACTAACTGTAAATAGTCTAGCTGCCTGACTGTGGTACTAATAGGATCAAAAGAACACCAGCAATTTTCTTCAGGTAGCTGTATATACTGTAACAAGACATGCCTGCCTGTCAGTAAGAAGATAACCGGAACGGATCTAACTGAACACTGTGAGCAGGACGCACTGCACTAACTGTAAATAGTCTGGCTGCCTGACTGTGGTACTAATAGGATCAAAAGAACACCAGCAATTTTCTTCAGGTAGCTGTAAATACTGTAACAAGACAAGCCTGCCTGTCAGTAAGAAGATAACAGGAACGGATCTAGCTGAACACTGTGAGCAGGACGCACTGCACTAACTGTAAATAGTCTAGCTGCCTGACTGTGGTACTAATAGGATCAAAAGAACACCAGCAATTTTCTTCAGGTAGCTGTTTTTTTCTGTAACAAGACAAGGCTGCCTGTCAGTAAGAAGATAACAGGAACGGATCTAGCTGAACACTGTGAGCAGGACGCACTGCACTAACTGTAAATAGTCTAGCTGCCTGACTGTGGTACTAATAGGATCAAAAGAACACCAGTAATTTTCTTCAGGTAGCTGTATATACTGTAACAAGACAAGCCTGCCTGTCAGTAAGGAGATAACCGGAACGGATCTAGCAGAACACTGTGAGCAGGACGCACTGTACTAAATGTAAATAGTCTAGCCGCCTGACTGTGGTACTAATAGGATCAAAAGAACACCAGTAATTTTCTTCAGGTAGCTGTAAATACTGTAACAAGACAAGCCAGCCTGTCAGTAGGAAAATAACAGGAACGGATCTAGCTAAACTGAATACAGTGTATATATATATATATATATATATATATATATATATATATATATATGCAACACCTGGGATGCATATATATACACAATACACTGTAAGTGCAGCTAACTGACTGACTGTCCTGCCTAATCTATCTAACTCAAATCAAATGTCACTGTCTGTCTCTCTCTCTCTCTCTCAATGAACGCCGGAACACACACTACACAGGGCCGCCGTGCAGGTGGCCTTATATAGTGTGGGGCGTGTACTAAATCCCCCGAGCCATAATTGGCCAAAGCCTCCTTGGCTATGGCCAATTACGGCTCTCTGTTCAGGTGGCGCTGTGATTGGCCAAGCATGCGGGTCATAGTGCATGCTTGGCCAATCATCAGCCAGCAATGCACTGCGATGCCGCAGTGAATTATGGGCCGTGACGCGGCACACGAATTTGGCGCGAACGGCCCATATCGTTCGCAATTCGGCGAACGACCGAACAGCCGATGTTCGAGTCGAACATGGGTTCGACTCGCACATGAAGCTCATCCCTACTTATGAGTTGTTGGAGTTGGAATTGCAGTGATATCTCTATCTGTTTCCTGCAACAATTGTCTCTTTTCTTGACTAATTTGCGTGTGAAGGTATTTCACCTGACTTTTCATCAGCTGAACTTTTGATGTGTTTAATTTTAGACCTTCAGCTTGTAACATCATAAACAACTCAGACAAAAGAGCCATATGTTCATCGATATTGGAGTACCCACTTGCTTGCTGACAAATGCAGTCTGACCTAGAAAATTTTGAAAGTATTTTTGCTATAGTTCCACACTAATACCTAGGCCAGGCATTAATCGAGTATAAGTCTCTTTTCTGAATGTGAATGCAAGTTTGTATTGACAACTTTTAGTTAACCACTTGCCGACCAGCTGCCACAGTTGTACTGTGGCAGAATGGTACGGCTGGGCGAAACAACATTATGTTACGTCGCTTTGCCCTGCGGCCACTAGGGGCATGCATGTGCCGCTGGAGGTGCACCCACACCCGCTGCTCGCCCCTGGAGCCAATGCGCCGGGCTCCAGCGATCGCTGGTGACACACTGAGAACCGGGATCTGTGTGTGTAAACACAGAGTTTCCGGTTCTCTGAGGGGAGAAAAGGCTGATCGTCTGTTCATACAAAGTATGAACAGTGCTCTGTCATCTCCCCTAGACAGTCCCCTCCCCCTTAAGTTAGAACACAGAGATGGAACACAATTAACCCCTTGATTGCCCCCTAGTGATTAGTCCCCTTCCCTGCAATGACATTTTTACAGTAATCAATGCATTTTTATAGCACTGATTGCTGTATAAATGCCAATGGTCCCAAAAATGTGTAAAAAATGTCCGATGTGTCCGCCATAATGTTGCAGTCCTGATAAAAATCGCAGGTCGCTGCCATTACTAGTAAAAAAAAAAATTAAAAATGCCATAAAACTATCCCCTATTTTGTAGACACTATAACTTTTGCACAAACCAATCAATATCTGTTTATTGCAATTTTTTTACCAAAAATATGTAGAATACATATCGGCCTAAACTGAGGAAAAAAAATGTTTTTTATATACTTTTGGGGATATTTATTATAGCAAAAAGTAAACAATATTGTGTTTTTTTTTAAATTGTTGCTCATTTTTTGTTTATAGCGCAAAAAATAAAAACCGCAGAGGTGATCAAATACCACCAAAAGAAATCTCTATTTGTGGGAAAATAGGACATCTATTTTGTTTGGGTGCAACGTCACATGACCGCGCAATTGTCAGTTAAAACGACGCAGTGCCGAATCACAAAAAGTGCTCTGGTCAGGAAGGGGGTAAAATCTTCCAAGGCTGAAGCAGTTAAAGGGATGGAAAAATGACTATTAGCGATTTCTAGTACAGAGAACACTTTGTCAGTCCCGGCATTACAGATAAAAGTTCATTGATAAAAACGGCCTTGGATTCCCCCACAGGGGAACCCCGAACCAAAATTTTTTAAAAAATGCGTGGGGGTCCCCCCAAATTCCATCCTTTGGTTTTCTTCTTGTTCTTTCTCTATCTTCCTCTGCTTGTTCCTCTGGTCTGACAGCTCTTAACTGAGGGCTGAGCCACCCTGTGACCCCACCCCCTCTGACGCATGGGGACATCCCTATGGCTTCCCCTGTGGTGTCAGAGGGGGGCAGGTTCACCCGTTTATCTATCTATCTCCTCCTCCCAATATCTATCTATCTATCCATCTATCTGTCTAACCATCTCTCTCATCCTCACCCTCCCATCCATTATCTATCTATCTATCTATCTATCTATCTATCTATCTATCTATCTATCTATCTATCTATCTATCTATCTATCTATCTATCTATCTATCTATCTGTCTAACCATCTCTCTCATCCTCCCCCTCCCACCCATTGTCTGTCTGTCTGTCTGTCTAACCATCTCTTTTATCCTCCCCATCCCACCCATTGTCTGTCTGTCTGTTTATCTGTCTAACCATCTCTCTCATCCTCCCCCTCCCACCCATTGTCTGTCTGTCTGTCTCTCCCACCCTGTGTCTATCTATCTGTCTGTGTATCCATTTATCTGTCTGTCTATCTATCAATTTATCTATCTCTAGGCGAGTGACAGGGTATGGAATTGGTTGGGGATTTGTTTGCGCCCCCCAAAAAAAATGGAGAACCAGCCGCCACTGCTGTCTACTGTCATTTTGTAACGCTGGAAAAATCATTTTTTAGATTCTTATTGTTCTTCAAGATTCTCTATGTATATACAAAAAATCTCACAGTTTGGACAACTAAAAGAATCGTGGGACACATTTTCATGTATTCCTGTGTTCTGTACATTGTTAGTCTCTGTCTGATTTAGTGTACACACATTTTTGGCAGGTAAAATATTAATAATCATCTTATTAATCAGTTTCGGACCAGCTGCCGCAGTTATACTGTGGCAGATTTGCCCGGCTGCGCAAAACCATGTAGCTATATGTTCTGCATGCGACGATCGGATTCGATCAGGAACCGATCAATCCCCAGGCCAATTAAATCTGGCCTGGACCTGGTGATCGGTCCTGACGAATGAGAAGTCATGTCATCTCTCCGACTGGATGGCCTTGCTGGCTTGGCTGCCTGGTTTGGTCTCGCCCTCCTCTCCTCCCCACATGTGCCTTGACGCGACGTTGGGGGTGTGATTGTGGCAGTGCACCCTATATAGGCTTCCCCCCTTTTTGGGCCCCCTACACAGATCCATTCACTATATTTTTTTTGTCCGACATGATGCATCACAGCACCTTAGTTCTCATCCACTTCTCCACAGGTAATTAACTTTCTTTCACTTTTACTCACTAATGTCTTTGTTCATCCCTTCATTCCTTTTTTCCTCGTCACTCTCCTTTTTCCTACATTTACTTTCCTTACACATTTCTACACCACCAACTATTCCTATACATTCATCATTTTTATATAATTTTTTTTTGTCACTTTCTTACTTAGGTCCCCCATTCCTGGGGTCGCCCCATTCAACCTCTATCGGTGCTACTCTCTACACACTGGCCCACTCGGGGTGCTGTTTTTGTGGGTTGCTGTCACCCCTCATGCTCCCTCGGCTCCCGGCAGGGGCGTTTCTGGCTAGTCTGGGACTCTCGCGGCCGCACTACCATTGTGCAGATTCACTTGTAAGTGTGTGGGTCCAATAGCTATGTGGGAGTTCTCCCATATTGTATATTTAAGGAAAATAAAATAAGTGCGCTTGCAATAAAGTGATATAAATCAATACTCTAACAGTAAGGTGACATAAATCGGTGGTCATAAATCATACATGACAAGAAAAAAATAATAAATTAATAAATAATCAAAGAATGTGATAAAATTCATAAACTCCTTAAGAGGTATATGATAGAGTCCATTCATAAACATAAAAAAAAGCAGGTCCAGTGGGGAAGGGTCACACCTCCAGATTCCATCCACCTTAACCCGCATATGAGGAGAGGGAAGGAGGGATATGTGAAGGGAACATCCAGGCAGAAGGTGAATCCAGATGACAGTGAAGATTATGCCTTTACCGAAACCGGTGGACCTCCTTTAGAGCAAGGTCCAACGCGCAGGCAGATACAGCCCTCTGAGGGGACAGATGGACTCCCACGTTCCTCCGTGGGGACAGATGAACTCCCACGTCCGGATCCTCAGCTGTCTGTGGCATTCCAGGGGTTTTGCTTGCCCCTGGAACGCCACAGACAGTTGAGGATCCAGATGTGGGAGTTCATCAGTCCCCGCGGAGGAACGTGGGAGTCCATCTGTCCCGCAGAGGGCTGTATCTGCCTGTGCACTTGACCTTGCTCTAAAGGAGGTTCCAGTAAGGGCATAATCTTCACTGTCATCTGGATTAACCTTCTGCCTGGATGTTCCCTTCACATATCCCTCTTCCCCTCTCCTCATATGCGGGTTAAGGTGGATGGAATCTGGATGTGTGACCCTTCCCCACTGGACCTGCTGGTTTTTTATGTTTATGAATGGACTCTATCATATACCTCTTAAGGAGTTTATGAACTTTATCACATTCTTTGATTATTTATTCATTTATTATTTTTTTCTTGTCACGTATGATTCATGACTACCGATTTATGTCACTTTACTGTTAGAGTATTGATTTATGTCACTTTATTGCAAGCACGCTTATTTTATTTTCCTTAGTTATCACTACATTGATATTTGTGGTTTTTGTTGCAGCTGCAGCTCTCTTTGTTATTTTGCTCTTTAGCGGTGTTCCTTCCTTTATTATTCATATTGTATATTTGCCCACATGATCCCTCTAGACTATCTTAATATGACTGTTTCTCTTATCCATAGATGATCAACACGGTATTGCTCCTGACGAGTGGCTATAAGGCCTTGAAACGCGTAGAGCTAACAACTACCGAGTTGTGTATATATTCATGAATTTCATATGGCCGTTCCTATTCATGTCCTATATTTTTCTTTTAGTGCGTCAATAACCTGTAACAGGTATATTCTACCATGTGTATAATTATTATTTCCTTTACCTGCTTCAAGCTACGATTTAGTGCGTCAATAACCTGTAACAGGTATTTTCTATTTTGGATATAATAATTTTTTCCTTCACCTGTTTTAAGCTACGCTTTAGTGCGTCAATAATGTGTAACAGGTATTCTCTATTATGTGTATAATCATGCATCAATTATTCTGTGTGTTTGCATAACATGTAATAACTAGGAATGAGTTCGAGTCAATTTCATGTTTGACTCAAACATCGGCTGTTTGCCGAACAGCGAACAATTTGGGGTGTTCGCGGCAAATTCGAAAGCCGCGGAACACCCTTTAAAAGTCTATGGGAGAAATCAAAAGTGCTAATTTTAAAGGCTTATATGCATGGTACTGTCATAAAAAGTGTTTGGGGACCTGGGTCCTGCCCCAGGGGACATGGATCAATACAAAACAAAGTTTTACAAATACCTGTTTTTTCGGGAGCAGTGATTTTAATAATGCTTAAAGTGAAACAATAAAAGTGTAATATTCCTTTAAATTTCGTACCTGGGGGGTGTCTATAGTATTCCTGTAAAGGGGTCCATGTTTTCTGTGTTTAGAACAGTCTGACAGCAAAATGACATTTCAAAGGAAAAAAAGTAATTTAAAACTACTCGCGGCTATTAATGAATTACCGGTACAACAATACACATAAAAAGTTAATTGATAAAAACGGCATGGGAATTCCCCACAGGGGAACATCGAACCAAAATTTAAAAAAAATGGAGTGGGGGGTCCCCCTAAATTCTATACCAGGCCCTTCAGGTCTGGTATGGATTTTAAGGGGAACCCCGCGCCAAATTTTTTTAAAAAAATGGTGTGGGGTCCCCCCAAAAATCCATACCAGACCCTTATCCGAGCACGCAACCTGGCAGGCAGCAGGAAAAGAGGGCGGGTGAGAGTGCGCCCCCCCCTCCTGAACCATACCAGGCCACATGCCCTCAACATTGGGAGGGTGCTTTGGGGTAGCCCCCCAAAATACCTTGAAGTCCCCGTCAGGTCCCCGTGTGTCAGAGGGGGGCGGGGTCACCGGGTGGCCCTGCCCTCCATTATTTAAGAACCGTCAGAAGATGAGAAGCAATACACAGCTGGAGCCTCCCATCATGGATGCGGAGCAGCCCGAGCACGAAGAAGGGAAGAAGATGCCGCGGAGGAAGATGCTGGACGAGAACACCGGAGCAAGAAGCAGAAGATCGGAGGAAGAAGAAGATGGAGGAAGAAACCGAAGGAAGAAAGAAGATAGAAGAAAGAAGATGGAAAAGAAGAAGACTTTAAATAAAGGAATTGTCAAAAACTGTCTCTTGTCATTTGTAACATTTGGCTACCCCAAAGCACCCTCCCAATGTTGAGGGCATGTGGCCTGGTATGGTTCAGGAGGGGGGTGCTCTCTCGTCCCCCCTCTTTTCCTGCGGCCTGCCAGGTTGCGTGCTCGGATAAGGGTCTGGTATGGATTTTTGGGGGGACCCCACGCCAAAATTTTTTAAATTTTGGCGCGGGGTTCCCCATAAAATCCATACCAGACCTGAAGTTGCACAACACTACACTGACACCAGGTCATGTAGGCACACAATTCACCCCCTTGATCACCCCCTGTCACCTGTGATCACAGTATAAGTGTCACGGGTGATGCTGGTTAGCTAGTTTATTTTTTATAGTGTCAGGGCACCCGCCGTATTTTACCCAATAAAGGTTTAACCCCCTGATCATCCGACGGGTGATCAAAGTTAGGTTTTAGCGTCAGATAGGGTCTGTGTCACCCCAGACAGCGTCAAATTAGTGCCAGTAGCGCTAACACCCATGCACGCACCATACACCTTCCTTAGTAGTATAGTGTCTGAACGGATCAATATCTGATCTGATCAGGACTATATTAGAGTCCCCAGCAGTTTAGGGTTCCCAAAAACGCAGTGTTAGTGGGATCAGCCCAGATACTTGCTAGCACCTGCATTTAGCCCATCCGCCCAGCCCACCCAAGTGCAGTATCAATCGGTCACTGTCACTTACAAAACACATAACACTTAACTGCAACATTTGCAGAATCAGGCCTGATCCCTGCGAACGCTAACAGGTTTTTTTTGCAGCATTTGAATCAGTCGCTGACAGTCAGGTGCTTTTTACCTGCGAGTCTCACTACTGTACCAGTAAATTTAGAGACCAAAATGTCAAATCGAAGGTACAGTAGTGAAGAGGCCTACATGTTTCTGAGTATGACAGATAGTGAAGAGGAAGTCACTGTCAGATTCAGGCTCAGAATACGAACCTGTAGACATAAGCGGCACCCTGACTGATAGCTCAGAAGATGGAGTTGTGGTCCCTGCCAAGGTCAGGCGTACCAGACCCAGATCTTCTTCTGTTGTCGTTGAGGTGCAAGAACCGCAGGTCCCTCATATGGAGCAGAGAGCTAGTACTAGTGCTGCTCATCCTTCTGGTGAACTGGCAAGCACCAGCGGCCTAGTACATCCTGGTCATACATCCAGCACTGCAGTAACACTTGGTGACGTGGCAAGTCCCATAAGTTTAGTTCAAGCTGGCAAGGTGGCAAGCACGAGTAGTGTCTCGCTGCCACCAAGAAGACAAACACAGGCCCGTCGTGCCCGTAGTGCCTTTCATGCTGCATTTGCCAATCCTAATTGGGAGCCCACCACTTCTGCAGCACCCGTACTTCCCCATTCACTGGCCAACCCAGAATTCAGGTGGAAACAGTTGATTTTACATCACTTGATTTTTATTTGCTGTTTTTTACCGAAGATCTCTATAGATCTATTGTGGACCAAAGCAATTTGTATGCTTTTCAATTCATCGCTGCTAATCCCCAGCTGACCCTTGCCAGAGATTGGAAACCAATTACGGTTTCCGAATTTAAGACCTTTCTGGACCTATCCCTTTTCATGGGCACAACCAAAAAGAGTGAGTTGCGGTCATATTGGTCCACTGACCCATTTCATCATGCCCTTGTTCTCTGCCTCCATGACCAGGACACAATACTAGCAGATCTTGCATTTCAATGACAATGAACTCTGTCGTCTTTGGCTATACATATAGTTTTATGGTTTACAAGGGAAAAGATAGTCACGTACAGCTGGAGAACTGCCCAGACTACATAGGGAGCGCTGGAAAGATAGTGTGGGACTTGGTGTCACCCTTATTCGGAAAGGTGTACCACTTGTACGTGGACAATTATTACACGAGCGTGCACTTTTTAGTCACCTTTTTGATTATGGAATTGGCGCATGTGGCACTGTGCGATCTAATCGCCGGGACTTCCCCCAATGGCTTGTAGAATCCAGACTTAAATGGGGGGAGAGAGCCTGCTTGAAGTGTAATAGTTTGTTAGCAGTGAAGTGGAGGAATTCACAGAATGTTAGGCCTTACTGCCTTAGGCGGTGATGGTGGTGGTGGTGGTGGCACAACACTGCAACCCCTCACAGATACTCTTGTTGAGCGCAGGAACGAGCCCTGCTGTTAAATATTTGATCAAAAATTGTAATTACACGCAGAAAAAAATTGGGCCTTAGGCAGTTGTGGTGGTGCCCTGGACCAATATCATTCTTAGAAGCTATCATCATGAAGATTGAGTAATAGGATAGTCACTCAGCATATGCAGTCTTTAAGGGATCCCACATCCATAGAAAAATCAATTGGTTACATCAGCATCAAGTGCTTGGTAGCTGGTGATCCAGATTCATTTGTATGAATGTGAGCCGTTCAACAGTCTGTGGACAGGCGCACTCTGTGATCGGTTACAAAGCCTCCTGCAGCACTGCATGTGCGTTCAGAAAGAATGCTGGATGCAGGACAGGCCAGTAGCTCAATTGCATATTTAGCAAGCTCTGGCCAGTGGTCCATCCTCAAGACCCAGTAACCCAGTGGATGTTCTGTTGGAAAGGTCTCCAAGTCTGATCTTGCCCCTAGATATTCCTGCACCATGTAATTCAGACGCTGGCGATGCTTGCTGGAACCGATCAGACCTTGGCGCTGTTGTGAATTCATGAAGAAATATATTTTATATTTACTGCCAGAAACATGAGAGTTGCTTAGGCCTCAGAAAGTAGATGAACCATGATTATTACAGTTATTGAACTGTTTCTCTCTTGGAGACCTTTAGAACAAAATAGACGTTCTCATGTTCTTCCAAGTTTTCTACTACATCAAATATTGAAGACTTTTACAAGCATGTATTGTGAGGAAAACTCGATGGAACAATGGCTGCTCTCTTCACAAAACAAGGAGATATTTACATGGTATTAGTGAATAAACAAAAACTACCCTTACAGCCATAGGAAAACAAGGTTATACAGACTATTCTCACATAGAAATAACCTCACCTGGCATAAACCTATTGTGTTCAAGTGAGGGGCTGTTTAAATAGCTAACACCTTGGCCAACAAAACCCATTGTGTGAATTTTTAGGAACTGTTTAGACAAACATAAACATCCAGTGGGAAAGATTTGAAGCTGGTGCAAGTCAAAAATATTTGAAAAATATCTATACGTTTATTATAAGTCATTTCAAACTATCTATGACATTGTAGGTCACAGAGAAATATTATAATATTGGCATCTGCTGACCCATACCTTTGGTATGAAGACAATATATAGGAAAGTGTGATTTTATAAGTAGAAGTGTTTTAAGAAACTAATTAGTATTAGGAAAAACATATAATTATGATTATAACTATATAAGACTGTAGCCTATGCTTAGATAAACGAATATTCATTGGAGATACCAGAATTATACAGGTATCCATATAATCATTTTAAGGTAGTATTGATTAATATATATATAACAACGTGTGTCTTTCATAGATAGACCAGTTTTTATAGACATACATTTATAGAGATACATATATATAACCAAGTTATATAATGGTGACTAATCAAACTTATACTGAGTGTATTTTACATTTAGACCAATTACTAGAATATTTAAAGGTATATACTATCCCTACCAATATACACATTATGAAAATAGAACGTATTAACTTAAAAGGATAGACTCAAAACACATGTGAGACACCTGGTGGTTGAAGGTGGTATTATTTGAACTCACTAAATTTACGAGAAAGGTAAATGATTAAGTTATAACCAATAGAAAAGAAGCCACATCCTTTTGGGCAGAGCCATTATAATTTTTATGGTCTTATTATCTGAAATGGTATTTAGAGGCAAGTAAGATGCCAGAAAAAAAAAGGAGAAAGGGGGAGAAAAAGATGGAGAGGAAGTGAGCTCAGGGGGAGAGCTCAGAAGGAAGCTCAGGGATCCATCCTGAGGGGGGACACTGGGAGATACACACACTCCCAGACTGACACTCATGCACCATGCATGAATACATATCTTTACATTAATGAAGATTCCTCAACACCTAATACTTAGAACTCGGAGGTCACAAGAAGTCAATCCTCTTTAAGAGTATCCATTTTGAAATTACGGCAGCCATCTTAACTCTGGTAACCAGCCAATAGGAACAGTGGCCATCCTGGAATGGGTAATTATGTCATGTTGATTTTATCTTGTATGTTCTCTCAAATATTGATGTGTTGAATATTATACAATTGATAATCATTCTCCCGAATCAATAACCGCCTTGTAGATTTTTCTCTAAAGATTCAAATTTTTCATTATATTTTTCTATTTTGCGTAGTTGCCATAATTATTGACAAAACAAACGTCTAATTTATTTCACATTTTTAACCACTTACTTACCTGCAGTATAGTAACGGTTGTACGTGTGAAATACAGACGTTCTGTTTAATTGTCAAGTTCACAAGGTTATTGATTCTACCGAGAAGTTATCATGGTGGTATTATGTCAAAGGGATGGTACGCCCATTTTTGCAAGTGTTTTTATTGATTTTCAAGACGTTCATGTAACTCAATCGGTATCTTAATTTCATGTTATAATTTGTGTTTGTTAACCAATAAATGACTATTTTGTATTCTCACATGTCTCCGTGAATAAGTTTCACATGCATAGACTGTGTCATATAGATTGATTTTGTATCTTAAAAATATCCTCGTTAAAAATTACTCAATAATAATTATTGTGCGGGAAACCTGTCCTTAAAAAGGCACAACTTATTATTACTTATTATTCACGACAGTGCTAAGGACTGAAGAATTGTCTGAAGGCATCGGTCAGCCAGCCACCTTCTCCACCACTCATTCTGTGACTGAACGAAGCCTCAGCAACACGTTGTCCAGCACCAGGAAGTTGTAACCTCCCAGGCTCTGGAAACGCATTGCACAAACCTTTCTGCAAGGCCTCCCGAAGATGTTTCATCCTCTACGAAGGCTGGATAAGTTCTGCAACCTTACCCTTGTAACGTGGATCAAGAAGAGTTGCCAGCCAGTATTGATCTCTCTCCTTGATACCACAAATCCTAGGGTCCTTTTGCAGGATGTGCAAGATCAGGGAGGCCATGCAGCGTAAGTTTGCAGAGGCATTCGATCCTGAGTCCTCTGGGTCACTAAGGATCACATGATCCTCAACCACCTCCTCCCAGCCACATACAACTCCATGGGTTTCTTCGGACTGAAAATGATCCCTTGAAGACTGCTGCTGATGCTGAGTGTTATCCTCCACCTCCATGCTGACACAATCCTTCTCCTCCTCTTCCTCCTGTGTGATCACCGGGCCCGCAGGAATACTATCTGGATAAAGGGCGCCTTGAGAGGTAAGGAAGTCCTCTTCCTCCAGCTGTTCTGACTCAAGTGCCCTGTCCATTATTCCATGAAGCGTGTGCTCCAACAGGAAGACAAGAGAGACAGTATCACTGATGCATGCACTGTAGGGTGTTTCATTTTCTAATGGAAAAAAATAAACTGTAAAATTTTTGCACACTTTGCTTATGCCCCGTGTCTGAGTGATGTAAAAGGTATATATGCTAAATTTCAAGAAGATTGGATAATATTTAGAGGTTGCACACTTTAATCTGTTTTGTAAAAATAGGCAAAAAATAAGATTTTTCAATGTTAATTACTTTTATTGGGAAAACTAGAAATTACAAACTTAAAATACTATTAAAACTATACACTAAGATTAATAGGTAATATGGTAGGCAAAACATGTGTTATATTAATCAATTTTGAACAATGTAATCCCTTGTATTCTGTCACGTCGTGGATCCCAAACAATTCAAAGAACGTCTTTGTTTTATTAGTAATGAAATGGCTCAGGTCTTTTCCTTCAAAAAACATGTTTTTACCCTCTAATTGTTTCACTTCCTTTTTCTTTGCAGGTTTGGTTTCTAAATTTTTAGTCATATTTTCCTTAACAGCATGAGTGATACGTTCGTCCAAAAAAGCCAATCCTACGTTTGTGTCTCTTAGCAACTGTGAGAGCACATTTTTTGACATCTGCATCTGGGTAAGTGCTCAAAAGCTGTAGCATATCCAAATCATTCTTTGGAGCTCATTGACTTACAATTGCCTCATGCCAAAAGTGAACATATATGAGGCTGACAAAATGTGCAACCCGTTTCATTCCTTCCAATTGTTGTTGAGGAATATACAACTGTTTAGTGAAGAGGACAATTTTAAGTGCTTATATTGCCTTTGCCATCCACCTTGCTTGATGCAGTGCCCCTGGGATCCTGAAACTGAAGTAGTTTTTAGACCAACCTCCTAGGTACAGGAGTGAGAGTTGTAATAACTCTTTGTAGTCTTCTCTTGGATGACTTCCGTCTTTTAGGACATTTCGGATGTATTTAACCATTTTCACTCGTTCTTCTAGAAAGCCTTGAACGGGACTTTCTTCATCCAGCATTGTTGTATATGACTTCTTATCAAGTGAAGCCCACAGACTTTGCTTTGATAAAATTGATCAATGTGTGCAACCCCTAAATATTATCCAATCTTCTTGAAATTTGGCATATATATATCTTTTACATCACTGAGACTCGGGGCGTAAGCAAAGTCATATGAAAATCACAACTTTGGAAAAATGAAACACCCTAATGCACTGTCACTGCTCACCATCCTCGTGGAATCCTCAAATGGTGACAGGACAGTGCATGCATCCTTAATCAGTATCCACTGGCGTGGCGAAAAAAGCCAAGCTCCCCTGACCCTGTCCTGGTGCCACACTCACACAGGTACTCATTAATGGCCCTCTGCTGTGTGTGCAGCCACTGCAGCATTGCCAACATTGAGTTCCACCTGGTGGGCATGTCACAAATGAGCCGGTTCTTGGGCAGGTTGCATTCCCTTTGAAGGTCAGCCAGCCGAGTACTGGCATTATATGACCAGCAGAAATGACCACAGACTTTCCTGGCCTGCCTCAGGAGATCCTGTAAGCCTGGGTACCTGCTCAAGAACTGTTGCACCACCAAACTCAGGATGTGAGCCAAACAGGGAACATGGGTCAAGTGTCCCTGTCAGAGGGCGGAGAGGAGGTTGGTGCCATTGTCGCATACAACCATTCCTGGCTGAAGCTGGCATGGCCTCAACCACCTCTGAGCCTGCCCCTGCAGAGCTGTCAGAATCTCTGCCCCAGTGTGGCTCCTGTCCCCTAAGCAGACCAACTCAAGCACCACATGACATCTTTTTACCTAAGTGCTTGTGTACCCTCTTTTACGCCTATGGAGCACCGCTGATTCAGAGGACAAATCTGCAAAGGAAGAGGCCATAGACGAAGAAGTGGAGGGGGTGGAGGAGAGAGCTGTGGCAGAATCACCACTAGCATTTTGGAGGCGTGGTGGCGGAACAAGCTCCAACAATACTGAACCCTGTCCTGCATCCTTCCCAGCTGCCAGAAGAGTTACCCAGTGCGCCGTGAAGGTAACGTCCCTGTCCATGCTTGCTTGACGAAGAGTCAGCAGTAATATGCATCTTACTGCTGACCGCCCTGTCTAACGAGGCCAAGACATTGCCTTCCACATGCTGGTAGAGAGCCAGAATGGCCTTCCGTGAAAAGAAATGATGTTTGGGAACCTGCCACTGATTTGTGAGATTCCACAAATTCACAAAAGGGGGCAGAGTCTACCAGCTGAAAAGGCAGCAGTTGCAGTGCTAGTAATTTGGCCAAGCTAGCATTCAGATGCTGAGCATGTGGATGGCTGGGACCGAATTTCTTTTGACGGTTTAGCAACTGGGGTAGGGAAATTTGTCTGCTAAAATTGTATACCGCTAGCAGATTGGCCACAAGTACTTGGGACATCTATTTCTATACCTTCATTCCTCTCAGTGCAGGTTTATGAGGGGACTGGAGGTATAGTGGGTTTGGAGATCCCAGCTGATGAGGAGCAAGGAGAGGTCCACCTTGTTCTTTGATGTGGGTCTTGTAAGTGCTGTTGCCAACGGACTGCATGAGAGGTCGTCATATGTCTGGTCAAGCATGTGGTGCCCAAGCGGCTTCTGTTTTGGTGACACTTGATACGCTTCAGACATATGTTGCAAACAGCAACGGTGCGATCTGCTGCACATGTGTCAAAAAAGGCCCACACCAAAGAACTTTTCAAAATATCTGCATATATTCCCCGCCCCCTCTGACATCACGGGGAAAGCCATAGGGGAAGTCCCCGCCAAGTCCTCGTGCGTCAGAGGGGGCGGGGTCATCTGGTGGCCCCGCCCTCCGTTATTTAAGAAGTGTCAGAAGAGGAGAAGCATCACACAGCGGGAGCCTCCCATGGATACAGAGCGGCCCAAGAACAAAGCGGGGAAGAAGACACCATGGAGGAAGATGCCAGATGAGAACACCGGAGCAAGAAGCAGAGGATCGGAGGAAGAACCAGAGGAAGAAGAAGATGGAGGAAGAAACCAAAGGAAGAAGAAAGGAAGAAGGAAGGAAGAAGGAAGAAGACCCGAAGAAGATGGAAAAAGTAGACTTTAAATAAACGAATTGTCAAAAACTGTCTCTTGTCATTTTTAACATTTTTGACACTTTTGTTTGTGAAATGGTAGGGGTACTTTTGTACCCCATTACCATTTCACACAGGGGGGGCCCCCTTGTTAAATGGGGCTTCCAGATTCCGATAAGCCCCCCGCCCGCAGACTCCCACAACCAACGGCCAAGGGTTGTGGGGATGAGCCCCTTGTCCTTATCAACATGGGGACAAGGTGCTTTGGGGGGCAGCTATCACAAATCACCCTCCCAATGTTGAGGGCATGTGGCCTGGTACGATTCAGGAGGAGGGGGCGCTCTCTTGTCCCCCCTCTTTTCCTGCAGCCTGCCAGGTTGCATGCTCGGATAAGGGTCTGGTATAGATTTTTGGGGGGACCCCACGCCATTTTTAAAAAAATTTTGGTGCGGGGTTCCCCTTAATATCCATACCAGACCTGAAGGGCCTGGTATGGAATTTAGGGGGACCCCCATGCCATTTTATTTTTAAATTTTGGTTCGGGGGTTCCCCTGTGGGGAAATCCCATGCCGTTTTTATCAATGAACTTTTAGGTGCATTTTCGGACCGACAATTCATTAATAGCCGCAAGTAGTTTTAAATGACTTTTTTTCCTTCGAAATGTAATTTTGCTATCAGACTGTTCTAAACACGGTAAACAAGCACCCCTTTACAGGCATACTATAGACACCCCCCAGGTACAAAATTTAAGGGAATATTACACTTTTATTGTTTCACTTTAAGCATTATTAAGATCACTGCTCCCGAAAAAACAGCCATTTTTAAAACTTTGTTTTGCATTGATACATTTCCCCTGGGGCAGGACCCAGGTCCCCAAACACTTTTTATGACAAATACTTGCATTAAAGACTTTAAAATTAGCACTTTTGATTATTCATGTTCGAGTCCCATAGACTTCACGTGTTTGAACACATTTTTTGCCTGTTCGCATGTTCTGGTGCAAACCGAACAGGGGGTGTTTGGCTCATCCCTAGTGCTGAGGATCCACCGTGTCCATGACCAGCACTGTTGACTGTAGACTAGGGATGAGCTTCGAGTTTGGGTCAAACGTAAGTTCGACTCGAACATCGGCCATTTGACCATTCGTTGAAATCCGAACATTATGGGCCGTTCGCGCCAAATTCTAGTGGCGCGTCATGGCCCAATCGCAGTGCATCGCAGTGCATTGCTGGCTGATGATTGGCCAAGCATGCTTTGGCCTATCACAGTGCGGTAAGAACGGAGAGCCATAATTGGCCAAAGGTAGGGTAGCTTTGGCCAATTATGTCTCAGGGGATTTAGTACACACCCCATACTATATAAAGCCACCTGGAAGTCGGCCTTGTGTAGTGTGTTCTGGGGTTAACAGAGAGCTAGAGAGAGAGAGAGAGACAGTGTCATTTCATTTGAGTTAGATAGAGCAGGCAAGCGAGTCAGTTAGCTGCAGTCAGTGTATTGTGTATATATATGCATCCCAGGTGTGATAGATAGATAGATAGATAGATAGATAGATAGATAGATAGATAGATAGATAGATAGATAGATAGATAGATAGATAGATAGATACTGTATTCAGTTTAGCTAGATCTGTTCCTGTTATTCTCTTCCTAATATACTTACAGGCAGGCAGCTGCAGTATTTTCAGTCAGTCTGCTGTATCCTGTGCACAGTGTGCAACTAAAGCTAACTGCAGGCAATTGCTGGTGTTCTCTTCCTAATAATACCGCAGTATAATCAGTATATATATACATCCCAGCTTTGTGCAGCTACATCTCACTGCAGGCCATTCCTTGTGTACCTATTCCAATACATCAAAAACAGTATGTCTGGAAGGCCAACAAGGAGAGGCAGACAGTCACAAGCCAATAAAAGAGGGCAAGCAGGCCCTGTGTCTAGAGGCAACAGTGCTCTGTCATGGACACGGTGCATCCTCATCAGCACGTGGCCGTGGGGCATGCTTGTCCTTTTTCTCGGCAGCTGGCCATGTTGAGCCACAACATGCCGAAAAGTTGGTAGAGTGGATGACCAAGCCGTCATCATCCTCCTCATCCTCTGTTACCCAGGCTACCTTGGCTGCCAATGCAGGTTCCAAAGCGGCCTATTCCTTGGACTCAAGGTCATCAGTTACTCCTTCCCTAGCCCCACCGGAGGAGTCCCCCGAACTGTTTGACCACAGTGTCGGGTACATGTTGCAGGAGGATGTGCAGCATTTTGAAGGCTCTGTTGATGGTACCCAGCTTGAGGAAGGCAGTAATGTGAGCCCAGAGAGAGGGGTTGCCCAAGACGGACAACAAACTGGCAGTTATGTTCCCTCAGCTGCAGCATACTGGCAGGTTTGCTACAGTGATGAGGAGGGAGCAGATGATGAGCTCACTGACTCTACATGGGTGCCTGATAGGAGAGAGGAGGAAGAGGCGCAGGAGGAGGAGGGCAGGATGTCCTCCAGGGGCCAGCTTAAGGGCAGCCAACTGACTGCATCACACCGCAGAGCTGCGCAAGTGCAGGGTGCTGGTGAATCCACGCGTTATTCCAAAAGTTCTTCAGTGTGGGCCTTTTTTGAGATGTGTGCAGCAGATTGCACCGTTGCTATTTGCAACATATGTCTGAAGCGTATCAAGCTTGGACTAGACAGCAAGCGCTTGGGCACCACATGCTTAATCAGACATATGTCGAGCTCCCATGCAGCCCGTTGGCAACACTACATAAAAGACCCACACCAGAGAACAAGGAAGACCTCTCCTTGCTCCCCCTCATCAGCTGGGATCTCCAACCCCACTATACCTTCAGTCCTCTCAGAAACCTGCCCTGAGAGGAATGAAGGTGTACAATTAGGTGTGCCACTGCCAAGTACTTGCGGGCAATCTGCTATCGGTACACCAATGTCCAATTCTAGCAGGCAGATTTCCCTACACTAGTTGCTCCACCGGCTAAAGAAGTTCACTCCTAGGTATCCACATGCCCAGCGGTTGAATGCTAGCTTGGCTAAATTGCCAGCACTTCAACTGATGCCTTTTCAGTTGGTAGACTCTGCCCCCTTCCGTGAGTTTGTGGAATGTGCGGTACCTCAGGCCACTTTTTTTCATGGAATGCGATTCCGGATCTCTACAGGCATGTGGAAGGCAATGTCCATGCCTCGCTGGACAGGGAGGTCAGAGGTAAGGTGCATATTACCACTGACTCATGGTCCAGCAGGCATGGACAGGGACATTACCTATCTTTCACCGCGCACTGGGTGACTCTGCTGGCAGCTGGGAAGGATGCAGGACAGGGTGCAGTAGTGTTGGAGGTTGTTCCACCACCACGCCTCCAAAATTCTACTAGTGGTGATTCTGCCACAACTCTCTCCTCCACCCCCTCCTCTTCTTCCTCCATGGCCTCTTCCTGTGCTGATTTGTCCTCAGAACCAGCGGTGCTCCATAGGCATTCAAGGGGCTACGCAAGCACGCAGGCAAAAAGATGCTATGCAGTGCTTGAGCTGGTGTGCTTGGGGGACAGGAGTCACACTGGGGCAGAGATTCTGTCAGCTCTACAGGGGCAGGCTCAGAGGTGGTTGACACAATGCCAGCTTAAGGCAGGAATGGTGATTTGCGACAATGGCACCAACCTCCTCTCCGCCCTCCGACAGGGACAACTGACCCATGTGCCCTGTTTGGCTCACGTCCTTAACTTGGTGGTGCAGCGGTTCTTGGGCAGGTACCCAGGCTTACAGGATGTCCTGAGGCAGAAAGTCTGTGTGCATTTCCGCCGGTCATATAATGCCAGTGCACGGCTGGCTGACCTCCAAAAGGAATTTAACCTGCCCAAGAACCGCCTCATCTGTGACATGCCCACCAGGTGGAACTCAACGTTGGCCATGTTTCAGTGGCTGCACACGCAGCAGAGAGCCATCAATGAGTACCTATGCGACTATAGCACAGAAAATATAAATAAACGTGCCTGCGCTGAAAAAACAGATATATCCCAATAGTTGGGAGGTGCATATATGGTGTAAAACTATACTACAAAATTTCAATATAAAAAAAAAAAAAAAAATGCTAGTAATATATAAATTATAGAATGAATACAATCCTTATATAAAAGTATCCCATAAAGTGCAACATGCAAAAAAAAAACAATATATATATGTGGTTATAAATATAAGATCAAAGTGCAAAATCCAGTGTCCACATTTAAAAAGTTCAATTCATTGATATCAACACATAAAGTGCAAGTAAGTGGTGTCCACAAAAAACAGTGTTCCTCATGCTCCTCCTTAATGGTGTTCACAATCCAGCATGCTTCAGTGCTCTCCTGTGACCCCCCACTTGTGCTTGCGCTCACCTCTGAGCGTGTGACACGGTAATTAAACGGTGTCTAAACACGCATTGGAGCCACCCCTTGGGCTCATACAGGGTATGCTGGTATAAACTCGACCACTCTCAGATGTCATCAGATAGTCTCACATACAAGAAAGAAAAAAGCTCCAAAGTGTGATACAGTAGGGATTTATTTAAAATATATTAAAACTTCCCTCCAGGAGGGTACTCACAATATGTAGGTGCGTGAGTGCACCAATCTTTCCAGAGAGTGTTTGTATAAAACAAGTGTTTGTATGGCGTGTGGTGTGTCGTTCCTCATCCACCTCTGTTGCTGACAGCTCCGTCCTACCCCTCCCCGACGCGTATTCGGCACAGGGATCACGTGCCTTCCTCTGGGGGATCTAATTGGCTATTAGACTATAGCACAGGACATGGTCAGGGGAGATTTTTTTTTCCCCACGCCAGTGGACCATGAACAGGGATGCATGTACTGTCCTGTCACCATTTGAGGAGGCCACGAGGATGGTGAGCAGTGACAGTGCATGCATCAGTGACACTGTCCCTCTTGTCCACCTGTTGGAGCACACGCTGCGTGGAATAATGGACAGGGCACTTGAGGCAGAACAGAGGCAGGAAGAGGAGGACTTCCTTACCTCTTAAGGCCCCCTTTATCCAGACAGTGTTCATGCGTGCCCACTGATCAAACAGGAAGAGGACGAGGAGGATTGTGTCAGCATGGAGGTGGGGCCTAGCACTCAGCATCAGTAGCAGTCTTCAATGGATCATTTACAGTCCGAAGAAACCCATGGACTTGTACGTGGCTGGGAGGAGGTGACTGTGGATCATGTCGTCCTTAGTGACCCAAAGGACTCTGGACCGAATGCCTCAGCAAACCTACGCTGCATTGCCTGTCTGATCCTGCAAAGCCTGCGGAAGGATCCTCATATTTGTGGTATCAAGGAGAGGGATCATTATTGGTTGGCACAGGGAAATCCCTGTGCATCAGAGGGGGGCGGGGTCACCGGGTGGCCCCGCCCTCCGTTATTTAAGAACCGTCAGAAGAGGAGAAACGCCACACAGAGGGAGCCTCCCACCATACTATCATGGATGCGGAGCAGAAGAAGGGAAGGAGACGCCACAGAGGAAGATGCCAGATGAGAACACCGGTGGAAGAACCAGAAGAAGAAGAAGATGGAGGAAGAAACCGAAGGAAGATAGAAGAAAGAAGAAGCATTTAAATAAAGGAATTGACAAAAACTGTCTCTTGTCATTTTTAACATTTTTGACAGTTTTTTTGTGAAATGGTAGGGGTACTTTTGTACCCCCTTACCATTTCACACAGGGGGGAGGGCCGGGATCTGGGGGTCCCCTTGTTGAAGGGGGCTTCCAGATTCCTATAAGCTCCCTGCCCACAGACCCCCACAACCACCGGGCAAGGGTTGTGGGGATGAGGCCCTTGTCCTCATCAACATGGGGACAAGGTGTTTTGGGGGGCTACCCCAAAGCAATCCCCCAATGTTGAGGGCATGTGACCTGGTACGGTTTTCCTGCGGCCTGCCAGGTTGCATGCTCAGATAAGGGTCTTATATGAATTTTTGGGGGGACCCCACGCCAATTTTTTTTTACATTTTGGCACGGGGTTCCCTTAAAATCCATACCAGACCTGAAGGGTCTGGTATAGATTTTGAGGGGGACCCCACGTCATTTTTTTTTTAATTTTGGCCGGGGTTCCCCTTAATAGCCATACCAGACCTGAAGGGCCTGGTATGGAATTTAGGGGGACCCCCCACGTCATTTTTTTTAAAATTTTGGTTCGGGGTTCTCCTGTGGGGAATTCCCATGGCATTTTTATCAATGAACTTTTATGTGTATTGTCGGACCGGCAATTCATTAATAGCCGCAAGTAGTTTTAAATGACTTTTTTTCCTTTGAAATGTCATTTTCCTGTCAGACGGTTCTAAACACGGGAAACATGTGCCACTTTACAGGCATACTATAGACACCCCCCATGTATGAAATTTAAAGGAATATTACACTTTTATTGTTCGACTTTAAGCATTATTAAAATCACTGCTCCCGAAAAGACGGCCATTTTTAAAACTTTTTTTTGCATTGATCTATGTCACCTGGGGCAGGACCCAGGTCCCCAAACACTTTTTATGACAATACCATGCATATAAGCCTTTAAAATTAGCACTTTTGATTTCTCTTATAGACTTTTAAAGGGTGTTCCACGGCTTTTGAAGTTGCTGCAAACACCCCAAATTGTTCGCTGTTCAGCCAGACTGTGCGGGGTACACAGTACAGTAACTGGAAATACTTCAAAGAGCCTACACAAGCATCTGGCTGCACCTGGCTGCAGGTAGCTATACTGTAGGTGAGACTATGTGGGGTACACAGTACAGTAGCTGGAAATACTTCAATGAGCCTACACAAGCAACTGGCTGCAGGTTGCTATACTGTAGGTCAGACTGTGCAGGGTACACAGTAAAGTAGCTGGAAATACTTCAATGAGCCTACACAAGCAACTGGCTGCAGGTTGCTATACTGTAGGTCAGACTGTGCAGAGTACACAGTACAGTAATTAGAAATACTGTAAAAACACCTGCCTGCCTGTATATTAGGAAGAGAAGAACAGGATCTAGCTAAACTGAATACAGTGTATATATATATATATATATATATATATATTACCTTATCTTATATATATATATATAAGACCTTATCTTGCCATCGCAGAGGGAGCAGAGGATGAAACATTTTCGGGAGGCCTTGCAGAAAGGTCTGTGCAATGCGTTCCCAGAGACTGGGAGGTTACAAACTCCTGTTTCTGGACAACGTGTTGCTGAGGCTTCGGTCAAAGAAGGAGTGGTGGAGAAGGTGGCCATCTGACCGATGCGTTCAGACAATTTTTTGGTCCGCAGCCCCAAGGTATGATCGGTTCCAGCAACCATCGCCAGCGTCTGTTTTACATGGTGCAGGAATACCTAGGGGCAAGATCAGACTTGGACACCTTTCCCACCGAAAATCCTCTGGGTTACTGGGTCTTGAGGATGGATCACTGGCCAGAGCTTGCACAGTATGCAATTGAGCTACTGGCCTGTCCTGCATCCAGCGTTCTTTCGGAACGCACATTCAGTGCTGCTGGAGGCGTGGTAACCGATCACAGGGTGCGTCTGTCCACCGACTCGGTCGATCGACTGACCTTCATAAAAATGAATCAGTCTTGGATCACCACCAGCTACCAAGCACCTGATGCTGATGTAACCGATTAATTTTTTTTGAAATCTCAGATCCCTTCAAAGACTGCCTATGCTGATGCTGAGTGACTATCCCTGAGTAATTATCCTCTTCCTCCTCAATCATCACGCTGATAGCTTGTAAGAACATTTTTGGTTCTTGGCGCCACCACCAGTGCCTAAGGCCCAATTTTTCAGCCCCTGTTTAACAGGGGCGTGTAATTACAATTTTTGATGCAATACTTTGCAGCAGGGCTCGTTCCTGCGTTCCAACTAGAGTGTCTGTGAGGGGTTGCAGTGTTGTGGCACCAGCACCAGTGCCTAAGGCCCAATTTTTCTGCCCCTGTTTAACAGGGGCGTGTAATTACAATTTTTGATGCAATACTTTGCAGCAGGGCTCGTTCCTGCGTTCCAACTAGAGTGTCTGTGAGGGGTTGCAGTGTTGTGGCACCAGCACCACCACCACCAAAGGCCCAATTTTTCTGCCCCTGTTCAACAGGGGATGTAATTACAATTCTTGATCTAATATTTCACAGCAGGGCCCATTTCTGCACCCACCAAGAGCGAGTAAGGACTTACAGTGTTGTGGCACCAGCACCACCACCACCAAAGGCCCAGTTTTTCTGCCCCTGTTCAACAGGGGCATGTAATTACAATTCTTGATCTAATATTTCACAGCAGGGCCCTGTGAGGGCTTACAGTGTTGTGGCCACAACAACACCTAAGGCCCAAATTTCTGCTGAGTATATAGGGCAGGCCCCTACTTTCAAACATCTAACTTACAAATGACTCCTACTTGCAAACGGAAGGAGACAACAGGAAGTGAGATGAAATCTACCCCTAGGAAGGGAAATTCTCTCCTGTAAGAGTTAATATGGGAAAAACATTTCTCCTTTCCACTGATGCTTTCCAATCCTTGTTCCACAAAAAAACCCAAATTCTCAAAAAGCATTTGTCATTGGGACAAAAAGTGAGGTGAAATCTTCTAAAGAGGAGGAAAGACAGCAAAACAAATGTCACAGGGGTGATAACCCTTCCCTATGTTTTCCAAAAAGCTTAAAAAAGATTTTTTGGCTGGAGCTAAACACGTTAAAAATGTACCCGTTCAAAATTACAAACAGATTCTACTTAACAACAAACCTACAGTCCCTGTCTTGTTTGCACCGCCTGTATACTGCTGTTCAGAGTATATAGGGCCTGGTGGCCCCACACCTTTCCTTATTTTAATTTGGGTGCGGGGTTCCCCTTAATATCCATACAAGACCAAAAGGGCCTGGTAATGGACTGGGGGGTACCCATGGTGTTTGTCTCACTGATTTTCATCCATATTGCCAGGACCCGACATTACATTAAACCCGCAAGCAGTTTTAAATGAGATTTTTTCCTTTAAAAATGACATTTGGTGCAGGGACTGTTCTAAACACGGGAAACACGCGCCACTTTACAGGCATACTATAGACACCCCCAGGTACGATATTTAAAGGAATATTTCACTTTTTTTTTTACTTTAAGCATCATTAAAATCACCCGAAAAAACGGCCGTTTTTAAAAGTTTTTTTTGCATTGATACATGTCCCCTGGGGTAGGACCCGGGTCCCCAAACCCTTTTTAGGACAATACCATGCAAATTAGCCTTTAAAATGAGCACTTTTGATTCCGAACGTTCAAGTCCCATAGACGTCAATGGGGTTCTAACGTTCGTGCGAACTTTCGGTCCGTTCGCAGGTTCTGGTGCAAACCGAACCGGGGGGTGTTCGGCTCATCCCTAGGCCCAAGGCACCCCTGGAATGGCCGCAGTCATTAGACCCAGCAACTGCATGATCCGCCGAAGGGAGGTCTGAGGGAGCCTGCACAGAGAGAAGAATTTTCACAATTTTCTCTTCGGGAAGAAAAATCTTTAGGGCAACAGAGTCTATTAAATAACCCAGGAAAAGTATGCTCTGTGAGGGTACTAGGCAAGACTTCTGCTGGTTGACCTTCCACCCTAAATTTTGAAAGGTCCGCAAAACCAACTGTAGGTCTTGAATAAGGGACTCTTTGTCCCGAGCAAAAATCAAAAGATCGTCTAGATATGGGACGATTGATACACTTTGAATCCGAAAAAAAGCCATGACTTCGGCCATGATTTTTGTAAAAATCCTCAGCGCTGCCGAGAGACCAAAAGGAAGGGCATTGAACTGCCAGTGAGATGGCTCGTTTCCCACGAGAACTGCAAACCTGAGGAACCTTCCGTGGCTCTGGCAGATTGGTACATGAAGATAAGCGTCCTGATGGTCCAGGGTCACCATGAAGACCTCTGGCAACAACAGATTTCTTACCGAATAAATGTTCTCCATTCAGAAACATCTGTAAACTAAGTATTGGTTCAGGACGCTTAAATTTATGACCATACGAAAGCCGCTGGAAGCTTTCTTGACCAGAAATATGCAAAAATAAAATCCCCGGAACTTCTGAATTTCTGGGACAGGAGAAATAACTCCCTCTGTTTCCCACACAGAAATTAAATTTAACATGGCTTGCCGTCTCTCTTGGTCTCTCGGCAGGTGGGTAAGAAAAAACTTCTGGGGAGGAAGACTTTTGAATTCCAACCTGTAACCTTTTTCCAGAATTAGAAGGATAAAGGAATTGGTGGAAATCTCTGCCCATTCCTTGATGAAATGGCACAATCTTCCCCCTACCCCTAACCTGGCGTCACTGGGTATTTTTTGGAAGGGGCTGAAAGAGCAAAGGGAGCCCCCCCTTTTTGTTTGTCTTTGTTAAAGGACCATTTCTTTTTAGTCTGTTGCCTGTTGGCTTTAAAATTAGCCTTGTTTTGGAAGCCACGAAAAGGCCTCTTATTCTGGGGCTTATTCCTTTGGGAAGAAGGGAACCGTTTACTTTTCTCAGAGGAACAAGTTAAGGCCTCTTCTAAGGAAGAACCGAACAAGAGTTTGCCTTCGAAAGGAATGCCACAGAGCTTATTCTTGGAAGTAAGGTCACCTTCCCAAGATTTAAGCCAGATAGCTCACATAGCTGAATTAATGAGAGCAGAAGCTCTGGCTGCGGATTTCACTGAATCTGCTGTTGCATCAGCTAAGAAGGTGACTGACTTGGCAATGAGTGGGAGGGATTCCCTAATCTCTTCTTTGGGGGTGTCAGATGCCAGAAGATCATCCAGACGCTGAACCCATACGTCTAAATTTCTGGCCACACAGGTGAATGCTACCACTGGGCCTAAAGAAAAAGCTGAAGCATCCCAGGCCCTATGTAGCAATGAGTCAGCCTTTCTATCCATTTGATCTTTAAGGACCCCAGAATCTTCAAAAGAAAGATCTGATCTTTTGGACACCTGCGACATAGGGGCATCTAATCTAGGACACTTAAAAGAAAACCTCCTCAAATTCAGGCTGAAAAGGAAATCTTCTTTTGTGTCCCCTGGATTGGAACAAACTTTTTTCAGGTTCTTTCCATTCAGACAGAATCATGTCCCTAAGAGACTGGTGTACCGGAAAGGTTTTAGATTTCTGTCCCTGTAGGCCCCTATACATTTTATCCTGTACAGATGGGGCTTGTTTTGACATCTCAATCTGCTCTGAGGTATATATTGCTTTTAGTAGTTCATCAACATCCTCAACTGGAAAAAGATACTTAGATGAGCTACCTGTATCCTCCTCTGATGCAGACTTTTCATCAGATGAAGAGACTGGATTCTCACCCTCTTCCAGATCAGAGGTATCACGTGAACTAATTGTCTCAGATACTAACAAGGGAAGGAACCTGGCAGAGGTTGAAGGATCTTGAGCTATGGGTCTAGATGAGGGAGGGCCTAGACTAGTAACCCTGTCATTCAGTGACCAAAAAGAGTCCACTACCTCCTTCATATAAGTCATTAACTCCTTAAAAGAGGAAGACTCTGAACTAGCTCTGGGTGGAATACAATCCTCACAAAATAGCTTTTTATAACTATCAGAGAGCCTGGCCCTACAGTTCCCACATTTCTTCTTCACCGGTTTGGCCTAGAAAAAAGCAGAAACAAGGACCATAAATTAAAAAGGTTCCATACAAAAAAAGTCCCTTGCTGTAGCTATCCACATACAAGGGCTTACCTTGGGGGCAGTATGGGATCTGGATGCTGCTGCTGGTTCGATACGAGTGGACACTTCATCCTCAGACCTGTCCTCAAGCTCCATGAAGAAAGCGGAGAATGGTCGTAGAGAAGACTGCTGCTGTACCACAAAACTGCACTTAGAATGGCATTTTTAGCAGGCCATTCCCCTGCAGTATGTCCTCAGTGTCTCCACGCCATGCTCCTTTAAAAACTTGGTGTCCGGGAGTACGTCATGTGACTTCCGGTGATGTGGCAAGATGGTGCCAGAACCGGAAGTCCTCCTGACGCCATCTTGGTACACCAAAATGAAGCATTTAGGAGGACACAGTTCCACACAGCAGCACTGGGGAAACATGAAAGGGAGTTGCCACTATTTACATAGGCAAGTAACCCTTAGAAATAGGGAACCCTTCTGGTACAGTCTATCATCCAGGACTTGGCCACAACTAGTCCTGGATGAAACCAGAAAAGGGAAGTCCACCAACCACAGTTACCAGACCTTAAGAAAACAAAAAACATGTCGGTGCTCCTGGAGGGTCTGGAAGCACAAAACAACTGAGGGTTAGAGGAAAGGGAGGGGCCTTTTAAATTGTATCTGATTTGTGTTTCCTGTAGAGGGCAGAGCCAATCATCTCTGAAGTAGCTGTCCTGGAAGGTGAGGGGGAAAAATATGAATTCATGTAAACTAGGGATGAGCCAAACACCCCCTGTTTGGTTCGCACTAGAACATGCGAACAGGCAAAAAATTTGTTCGAACACGCGAACACCGTTAAAGTCTATGGGACACGAACATGAATACTAATAAGTGCCAATTTTAAAGGCTTATATGCAAGCTATTGTCATAAAAAGTGTTTGGGGACCCGGGTCCTGCCCCAGGGGACATGGATCAATGCAAAAAAAGTTTTAAAAACGGCCATTTTTTCGGGAGCAGTGATTTTAATAATGCTTAAAGTGGAACAATAAAAGTGTAATATTCCTTTAAATTTCGCATGTTTCCCATGTTTAGAACAGTCTGACAGCAAAATGACATTTCAAAGGAAAAAAAAGTCATTTAAAACTACTTGCGGCTATTAATGAATTGCCAGTCCGACAATACACATAAAAGTTCATTGATAAAAACGGCATGGGAATTCCCCACAGGGGAACCCCAAACCAAAATGTAAAAAAAAATGATGTGGGGGTCCCCCTAAATTCCATACCAGGCCTTTTAGGTCTGGTATGGATATTAAGGGGAACCCTGCCAAATTTTTTTTTAAAAATGGCGTGGGGTCTCCCCAAAAATCCATACCAGACCCTTATCCGAGCACGCAACCTGGCAGGTCGCAGGAAAAAAGGGGGGGGCGAGAGAGCGCCCCCCCTCCTGAACCATACCAGGCCACATGCCCTCAACATTGGGAGGGTGCTTTGGGGTAGCCCCCCAAAACACCTTGTCCCCATGTTGATGGGGACAAGGGCCTCATCCCCACAACACTTGCCCGGTGGTTGTAGGGGTCTGCGGGCGGGGGGCTTATTGGAATCTGGAAGCCCCCTTTAACAAGGGGACCCCCAGATCCTGGCCCTCCCCCTGTGTGAAATGGTAAGGGGGTACAACCCTACCATTTCACAAAAAAAGTGTCAAAAATGTTAAAAATAATAAGAGACAGTTTTTGACAATTCCTTTATTTAAATGCTTCTTCTTTCTTCTATCTTCCTTTGGTTTCTTCCTCCATTCTCTGGATCTTCCTCCGGTGTTCTCGTCCGGCATCTTCCTCCGCGGGCCGCTCCGCATCCATCATGATGGGAGGCTCCAACTGTGTGACGCTTCTCGTCTTCTGACGGTTCTTAAATAACGGAGGGTGGAGCCACCCGGTGACCCAGCCACCTCTGACACACGGGGACTTGACGGGGACTTCCCTGTGACATTCCCCATGACGTCAGGGAGGGCCCTGTTACATAACTGGTGGCCCAACCCCCCTCTGACATCACGGGGAATGCCACAGGGAAGTCCCCTCAAGTCCCTGTGTGTCAGAGGGGGCGGGGACACCAGGTAGCCCTGCCCTCAGTTATTTATACCGTCAGAAGACGAGAAGCGTCACACAGCAGGAGCCTCCCATCATGGTGGATTCGGAGCGGCCCGCAGAGGAAGATGCCGGACGAGAACACCGGAGGAAGAACCATAACAACCAGAAGAAGAAGATGGAGGAAGAAACCAAAGGAAGAAAGAAGATAGAAGAAAGAAGAAGCATTTAAATAAAGCAATTGTCAAAAACTGTCTCGTCATTTTTAACATTTTTGACACTTTTTTTGTGAAATGGTAGGGGTACCTTAGGGGGAGGGCCAGGATCTGGGGGTCCCCTTGTTAAATGGGGCTTCAAGATTCCAATTAGCCCCCCCGCCCGCAGACCCCCACAACCACTAGGCAAAGGTTGTGGGGATGAGGCCCTTGTCCCCATCAACATGGGGACAAGGTGTTTTGGGGGGCTACCCCAAAGCACCCTCCCAATGTTGAGGGCATGTGGCCTGGTACGGTTCGGGGGGGGCGCTCTATCGTCCCCCCCTCTTTTCCTGCACCTTGCCAGGTTGTGTGCTCGGATAAGGGTCTGTTATGGATTTTGAGGGGGACCCCACACCATTTTGTTTACATTTTGGCCGGGGTTTCCCTTAAAATCCACACCAGACCTGAAGGGCCTGGTATGGAATTTAGGTGGACCCCCCACGTCATTTTTTAAAAAAATTTTGGTTCGGGGTCCCCTGTGGGGAAATCCCATGCCGTTTTTATCAATAAACTTTTATGTGTATTGTCAGACCGGCAATTCATTAATAGCCGCGAGTAGTTTTAAATGACTTTTTCCTTTGAAATGTCATTTTGCTGTCAGACTGTTCTAAACACGGGAAACATGCGCCCCTTTACAGGCATACTATAGACACCCCCATGTATGAAATTTAAAGGAATATTTCACTTTTATTGTGTCACTTTAAGCATTATTAAAATCACTGCTCCCGAAATAAATTGCAGTTTTTAAAACTTTTTTTTGCATTGATCAATGTCCCCTGGAGCAGGACCTGGGTCCCCAAACACTTTTTATGACAATACCATGCATATAAGCCTTTAAAATTAGCACTTTTGATTTCTCCCATAGACTTTTAAAGGGTGTTCCGCAGCTTTCAAATTTGCCGCGAACATCCCAAATTGTTTTGCTATTCGGCGAACTGGCAAACAGCCAATGTTCGAGTCGAATATGAGTTCGACTCAAACTCGAAGCTCATCCCTAATGTAAACAAAAAGTGTCAGAAAGGGCTTTGTCTTCAAGTGGTTAGAAGAGTGGGTGATGTGTGACCGAGGGCCCATGGGGAAATTTTCCCACAGAGGGCGGAAAACACCCGGATCAATGTGACCACGGTCCAGGAAGCGAGGAGTAGTTGCTGGAGAAACAAAGGGGGAAAACATTTGTGTGCCAAGCTTTGCGTTGGGACCGAAAGTGTACATAGATATAGCCCCCACTAACAAAGTGGAGACCCCCCCAGTAAAAACACCATACTGAAAAGAACAGCAAAAAAATCAAGTGAAGTGATCATACCTGGTAGTATGAACAAACACACAGGTGCCACAGCTATGTTCAGTTGCTTGCAGTGTTGTGCATGGGTGCAACCATCAACACAGAGACCAGGAGCATGTCCAAAATGATTAGGGAGGCAGGTGATGGGGTGGAGAGGTCTACCTATGGTTGCCACCTCATCCCTTTAAACCTGAACACATATTAATTACACAGGTTCTGTGGCTGATTAAGGTGGTAATTAAACTCACTTGGTGCCTTATCTGCATTTAATTAGCCTCAGAACCTGTGTAATTCATATGTGTTCGGGTTTAAAGGGATGAGGTGGCAACTCTAGGTCTACCTGTGGGTGCAGTCAGTATTGTGCAGGCTGTTGAGATGCCCGATATGAAAGGGAAAATGAAAGTGTCAGCAGTTATAGGAGGGGGAAAGCCCCTTCTTGCAGGGCTCTTAGGGGGTGAGGGTGTGTCTGGGCTACAAAACCAGCAGCCCCTGACATGAAAAGGACCAAAAACATACCTGTATAACCTGGTCTGAGCAAGTGTCCAGCAGAGAGGATGTGATAGCTCTTTGGAATGGACATGGGCCCTCGTTGGTCGCCCCCTGTCTGGACATTCTGGGGCCAGCATCGCGCAGGACACTAGCACCCCATCCCCCTCCTCCTGTTTTTAAGTGAGTGCTAAATATCTGAGTTCAGAAGCAATACTTTATGGTCAGTGTAAATAGAACTTTCTAAATGACATAAGTATGTATGATTTTTTTTATCCTGTCATTACACTTTATGTTTACAACTGTCTTTTTAATTTATAGACATATTCCTCATCATGGTCACAATCTTATATTATCGATCCTAAACTCGAAAGGTTGGGTTTTTGTCTTGTTTGTATAATCACATACAACGGAGCCTAGATTGTACCTTATGTATTGCATATTGTTTCCTTAATCAGATTTTGTGCATCTTGTATATCCACTTGTCTATTTTTGTATTTCCACTTGTCCTTTTGTAGATTGTGTTTATCTACTATTACCTTTAAAATTCAAAATAAAACATCTTATACTCATACCCTGCGTCTCTATTTACAAGAGTGGTTTACCTTTCAAAGTCCCACCAGAGGAATAATCCTTCCAGTATATACCGTACATTATTTTGGGATGTGGATAAACTTTACTCTGTACAGCCAAACCAGCCCCATCACCCAATAAAAACAAAGTGTGAGTTTATTGTCACACAGTTGGCATCATAAATACAATGAAAAAAAGTCTAACAGTTCAGTTTAGGTAAAAATATATGAAATAGAATAAATAGTTATAAAGCTTTAATAACCTTATGGCTGCTGTGTTCTCCAAGCTGTCTTGTGTAACCCAAAAAGAATCCGGATATGACCTTCTTAGACTTCTAGGAGAATTCAGCTGTTCCCACTTGTCAAAGTCTTTGTATAGATGTCATCTCTCCTAGGGTGGGTGTCTGTCTGACCTTCAATATGAACGTCATAACCTCACAAAAACGTAGAACCTTGTATGGCACACATTCATTTCTTCACCAATATGCTATACAAAAAAGAGGTACTAACAGAGAGAGTCCTGTATAGAGTTTGATTGACAATCCCACATGTAACACTTGTAGTAATCTGCTGATCATGTAATGTCCTATAACCAAACATCTATTAATATCAACACAGATTACCAACTTTACATTAAGTAACTATATACTGATACTTATTAATATGACTGAGACTAAACTTAACATGATTTAAACAAATATGAATTATTTCTCTAGCTACGTAGATAGGTGTCTATTTGTGTCTTCTCATGACATTCTATACCAAGATACCTTATATGTCATCCTCCTACACCAGAAACTTCCAGCAATACTCAGCTTTACAATCCTATCAAATCAATTGATCGAGGTCATTCACACATACTCTATTTATTATAACTAATCATAAAACCAAAAATGTTTTGCAAGCTTGCCATGAATATAATATAACACCTATAAGTGCCAAATTATGAATTTGGAATAATATTCCAGCAGCGGCTGCATTCCTTTTCTTTTTATGGCTTTTCCCCTCTGTTTTCCTCTGATCTGGCCAGTAACACCCCTCCTGTAAAAGCCTCAATCTGCACTATGAACCGCATGTGAATCGCACCACATTACACCAAAGAAGTGAATGCACCTTTTATGAGCCACACTCAACCATATCAAATCCCATCCCATCCCACCACACCACATATCACATCCCATCCCATCCCATCACATCACATCCCATCACATCCAACGGCACCAGATCCCATCCCACCCCACCACATCACATCACATCCCATCCCACCTCATCCCATCCCACCTCACCACATCACATCCCACCTCACCAGATCCCATCCCATCCCACCACATTCAATCCCACCCCACCACATTCCATCCCACCACATCACATCCCATCCCACCACATCCCACCCCACCACATCACATCACATCCCATCCCACCACATCACATCCCATCCCACCACATCACATCCCATCCCATCCCACCACATCACATCCCACAACATCACATCACATCCCACCACATCACATCCCACGGCACCAGATCCCATCCCATCCCACCACACCACATCACATCACATCACATCCCATCCCATCCCACCACACCACATCACATCCCACAGCACCAGATCCCATCCCATCCCATCCCATCCCACCACATCCCATCCCACAACATCACATCACATCCCACCACATCACATCCCACGGCACCAGATCCCATCCCATCCCACCACACCACATCACATCCCATCCCATCCCACCCCACCACATCACATCCCACAGCACCAGATCCCATCCCATCCCACCACATCCCATCCCACCCCACCACATCTCATCCCACCACATCAAATCCCACGGCACCAGATCCAATCCCATCACATCACATCCCATAACATCCCACCACATCCCATCCCCATCCCACCCCACCACATCCCATCCCATCCCCATCCCACCCCACCACATCCCATCCCACCACATCCCACCCCACCACATCCAACTGCACCAAATCCTATCCCACTCCACCACATCACATCCCATCCCACCCCATCCCACGGCACCAGATCCCATCACATCCCATCCCCATCCCACCCCATCACATCCCATCCCCATCCCACCCAATCACATCCCATTGCACCAGATCCCACCACATCCAATCCCCATCCCACCCCATCCCACCCCACCACATCCCCATCCCACCCCACCACATCCCATCCCATTCCATCCTATCCCCATCCCACCCCACCACATCCCATCCCATCCCACCACATCATCACATCCCATGGCACCAGATCCCACCACATCACATCCCACCACATCCCATCCCATCCCCACCCCACCACATCACATCCCACCACATCCCATCCCATCCCATCCCACCACATCACATCCCACAACATCACATCACATCCCACCACATCACATCCCACGGCACCAGATCCCATCCCATCCCACCACACCACATCATATCACATCACATCCCATCCCATCCCACCACATCACATCCCACAGCACCAGATCCCATCCCATCACATCCCATCCCATCCCACCACATCCCATCCCACAACATCACATCACATCCCACCACATCACATCCCACGGCACCAGACCCCATCCCATCCCACCACACCACATCACATCCCATCCCACCCCACCACATCACATCCCACAGCACCAGATCCCCAGGGCCGGTCCTAGACGGGGTGCACGGGGTGCAGTGCACCCAAGCGCCAGAGAGGTGGGGGCGCTGAAGCGCCAGAGTGCTCCCCTCCCTCCTCCTCCTCCTCTTGATTGTGTCCAGCGGCGCCTCTCTGCCGGTGTTCTAAGAAGAAAGGCGCCGCTGTATTAACTGCTCAAGCCGGAGATGAGAAGGGAGGCAGAGCGGCTGGTCTCTGTGTGGAGAGAGACCAGCCGTGAGTGATGTCGCGCGCGGGGGGGAGGGGGGAGGAGCGGTCCGTGCTGACACATTCTCCTCCTCTCTGTGTCTCTCACTCCTGCTGCCTGCTGTGTACACTTCTGTTCTCCACCCGGGCAGCGCGGCTGCACACTGTCCTCTCCTCTCCAGCTGCCGCCCGGGTGTTTTTATGTACTGTACCCTAATGGAGGGGGGGGTCTGTACTAATGGAGAAGGGGGGTCTGCCCTGGGGGGTCATTACTAATAGAGGGGGGTCTGTACTAATGGAGGGAGGGTCTGTCCTGGGGGGTCTGTAGTAATGGAGGGAGGGTCTGTCCTGGGGGGTCTGTAGTAATGGAGGGGGGGTCTGTAGTAATGGAGGGGGGGTCTGTCCTGGGGAGTCTGTACTAATGGAGAGGGGGTCTGTCCTGGGGGGTCTGTAGTAATGGAGAGGGGGTCTGTCCTGGGGGGTCTGTAGTAATGGAGGGGGGGTCTGTCCTGGGGGGACTGTACTAATGGAGGGGGGTCTGTACTAATGGAGGGGTGTCTGTCCTGGGTGGGTCTATACTAATGGAGGGGGGTCTGTCCTGGGGGGTCTGTACTAATGGAGGGGGGTCTGTCCTGGGGGGTCTGTACTAATGGAGGGGGGTCTGTCCTGGGGGGTCTGTAGTAATGGAGGCGGGGTCTGTCCTGGGGGGTCTGTACTAATGGAGGGGGGTCTGTCCTGGGGGGTCTATACTAATTGAGGGGGGTCTGTCTTGGGGGGTTTGTACTAATGGGGGGTCTGTACTAATGGAGGGGGGTCTGTACTAATGGAGGGGGGTCTGTCCTGGGGGGTCTGTACTAATTGAGGGGGGGTCTGTCCTGGGGGGTCTGTACTAATGGGGGTCTGTACTAATAGAGGGGGGTCTGTACTAATGAAGGAGGGGTCTGTCCTGGGGGGTCTGTACTAATGGAGGGGGGTCTGTACTAATGGAGGTGGGGTCTGTCCCGGGGGGTCTGTACTAATGGAGGGGGGTCTGTCCTGGGGGGGTCTGTACTAATGCAGGGGGGTCTGTCCTGGGGGGGTCTGTACTAATGGAGGGGGGTTTTCCTGGGGGGGGTCTGTACTGAGGAAGGTCTGTACTGAGGGAGGAGTTTATACTTAGTGCGGGTTCTTCACTGATGGAGGGGGTCTATACTTAGTGGAGGGGGGTCTGTACTGAGGGGCGACTATAGTTGGTGGAAGGGGGAGTGACCCCAACCCTAGTGATGCCAATGCAGCTGCGGGCTCTTCTTTCCCCCCTCTCCCCCCTCCCTCTCCCTCTCGCACACGCTGCTGTACTAGTGAGCAGTGCTTGCCAGCACAGCTGCCCACTATGTATCTTCCCCCGCCTTCATATGCCCAGGGAAGAAACAGAATAGAAAAAGGAGCAGAGAAGAGGATTGTGGGACATGTAGTCCCGAGAACTGGCAGCCCCACTGTAACACGGAAACTGGAGCTCACACAGCATGCTCAGCTGAATGGGAGAGAGAGAGCCAGGAGTCCGGGAAAGCTTTCAGGGAAGTACACCCAGGACTCCAGAGGGAGAGGACATTGCTGAGGGAACCCCATCAGAGAGAGAACCCCGCTGCCCTGCGCCACCAGAGGGAAAGCCACACAGCCTAGCACCATCCCTGGTGGAGAAAGGAATGGAGTCATTGTCAGAATACAGATCTGGGTGCTATCCAGCGGAGTCACCACGGGCAATTCAGAGTGAGCTGACTCCTGATCAGAGGAACCGTTGCTGTATCGCTGGGTCAGGTGAGAGGGTCGATTGGCCATTATTTACTAACGTCCATAGGAAATGCAGTCTCTGACTATCTCCTGTATTATGTCTGCAGTCTCTGATCATCTCCTGTACTATGTCTGCAGTCTCTGATCATCTCCTGTATCATGTCTGCAGTCTCTGATCATCTCCTGTACTATGTCTGCAGTCTCTGATCATCTCCTGTACTATGTCTGCAGTCTCTGACCATCTCCTGTAATATGTCTGCAGTCTCTGATCATCTCCTGTATTATGTCTGCAGTCTCTGACCATCTCCTGTATTATGTTTGCAGTCTCTGATCATCTCCTTACTATGTCTGCAGTCTCTGATCATCTCCTGTACTGTGTCTGCAGTCTCTGACCATCTCCTGTACTATGTCTACAGTCTCTGATCATCTCCTGTACTATGTCTGCAGTCTCTGATCATCTCCTGTACTATGTCTGCAGTCTCTGATCATCTCCTGTACTATGTCTGCAGTCTCTGATCATCTCCTGTACTATGTCTGCAGTCTCTGATCATCTCTTATATCCTGTCTGCAGTCTCTGACCATCTCCTGTAGTATGTCTGCAGTCTCTGATCATCTCCTGTACTGTGTATGCAGTCTCTGATCATCTCTTATATCCTGTCTGCAGTCTCTGACCATCTCCTGTACTATGTCTGCAGTCTCTGATCATCTCCTGTACTATGTCTGCAGTCTCTGATCATCTCCTGTACTATGTCTGCAGTCTCTGACCATCTCCTGTACTATGTCTGCAGTCTCTGACCATCTCCTGTACTATGTCTACAGTCTCTGATCATCTCCTGTACTATGTCTGCAGTCTCTGATCATCTCCTGTACTATGTCTGCAGTCTCTGATCATCTCTTATATCCTGTCTGCAGTCTCTGACCATCTCCTGTACTATGTCTGCAGTCTCTGATCATCTACTGTACTATGTCTGCAGTCTCTGACCATCTCCTGTAATATGTCTGCAGTCTCTGATCATCTCCTGTACTATGTCTGCAGTCTCTGATCATCTCCTGTACTATGTCTGCAGTCTCTGATCATCTCCTGTATTATGTATGCAGTCTCTGATCATCTCCTGTATTATGTCTGCAGTCTCTGATCATCTCCTGTACTATGTCTGCAGTCTCTGATCATCTCCTGTACTATGTCTGCAGTCTCTGATCATCTCTTATATCCTGTCTGCAGTCTCTGATCATCTCCTGTAGTATGTCTGCAGTCGCTGATCATCTCCTGTAGTATGTCTGCAGTCTCTGATCATCTCCTGTAGTATGTCTGCAGTCTCTGATCATCTCCTGTACTATGTCTGCAGTCTCTGATCATCTCCTGTATTATGTCTGCAGTCTCTGATCATCTCCTGTACTATGTCTGCAGTCTCTGATCATCTCCTGTACTATGTCTGCAGTCTCTGACCATCTCCTGTACTATGTCTGCAGTCTCTGACCATCTCCTGTACTATGTCTACAGTCTCTGATCATCTCCTGTACTATGTCTGCAGTCTCTGATCATCTCCTGTACTATGTCTGCAGTCTCTGATCATCTCTTATATCCTGTCTGCAGTCTCTGATCATCTCCTGTACTATGTCTGCAGTCTCTGATCATCTACTGTACTATGTCTGCAGTCTCTGACCATCTCCTGTAATATGTCTGCAGTCTCTGATCATCTCCTGTACTATGTCTGCAGTCTCTGATCATCTCCTGTACTATGTCTGCAGTCTCTGATCATCTCCTGTATTATGTATGCAGTCTCTGATCATCTCCTGTATTATGTCTGCAGTCTCTGATCATCTCCTGTACTATGTCTGCAGTCTCTGATCATCTCATGTACTATGTCTGCAGTCTCTGATCATCTCCTGTACTATGTCTGCAGTCTCTGATCATCTCCTATACTATGTCTGCAGTCTCTGATCATCTCATGTACTATGTCTGCAGTCTCTGATCATCTCATGTACTATGTCTGCAGTCTCGGATCATCTCCTGTACTATGTCTGCAGTCTCTGATCATCTCCTGTATTATGTATGCAGTCTCTGACCATCTCCTGTACTATGTCTGCAGTCTCTGATCATCTCTTATATCCTGTCTGCAGTCTCTGATCATCTCCTGTAGTATGTCTGCAGTCTCTGATCATCTCCTGTAGTATGTCTGCAGTCTCTGATCATCTCCTGTAGTATGTCTGCAGTCTCTGATCATCTCCTGTACTATGTCTGCAGTCTCTGATCATCTCCTGTACTATGTCTGCAGTCTCTGATCATCTCCTGTACTATGTCTTCAGTCTCTGATCATCCCCTGTACTATGTCTGCAGTCTCTGATCATCTCCTGTATTATGTCTGCAGTCTCTGATCATCTCCTGTACTATGTCTGAAGTCTTTGATCATCTCTTATATCCTGTCTGCAGTCTCTGATCATCTCCTGTACTATGTCTGCAGTCTCTGATCATCTCCTGTACTATGTCTGCAGTCTCTGATCATCTCCTGTATTATGTCTGCAGTTTCTGATCATCTCCTGTATTATGTCTGCAGTCTCTGATCATCTCCTGTACTATGTCTGCAGTCTCTGATCATCTCCTGTATTATGTCTGCAGTCTCTGATCATCTCCTGTACTATGTCTGCAGTCTCTGATCATCTCATGTACTATGTCTGCAGTCTCTGATTATCTCCTGTACTATGTCTGCAGTCTCTGATCATCTCCTATACTATGTCTGCAGTCTCTGATCATCTCATGTACTATGTCTGCAGTCTCTGATCATCTCCTGTACTATGTCTGCAGTCTCTGATCATCTCCTGTACTATGTCTGCAGTCTCTGATCATCTCCTGTATTATGTCTGCAGTCTCTGACCATCTCCTGTACTATGTCTGCAGTCTCTGATCATCTCTTATATCCTGTCTGCAGTCTCTGATCATCTCCTGTAGTATGTCTGCAGTCGCTGATCATCTCCTGTAGTATGTCTGCAGTCTCTGATCATCTCCTGTAGTATGTCTGCAGTCTCTGATCATCTCCTGTACTATGTCTGCAGTCTCTGATCATCTCCTGTATTATGTCTGCAGTCTCTGATCATCTCCTGTACTATGTCTGCAGTCTCTGATCATCTCCTGTAGTATGTCTGCAGTCTCTGATCATCTCCTGTACTATGTCTGCAGTCTCTGATCATCTCCTGTACTATGTCTGCAGTCTCTGATCATCTCCTGTACTATGTCTGCAGTCTCTGATCATCTCCTGTACTATGTCCCCAGTCCCTGATCATCTCCTGTATTATGTCTGCAGTCTCTGACCATCTCCTGTACCATGTCTGCAGTCTCTGATCATCTCTTATATCCTGTCTGCAGTCTCTGATCATCTCCTGTACTATGTCTGCAGTCTCTGATCATCTCCTATACTATGTCTGCAGTCTCTGATCATCTTATGTACTATGTCTGCAGTCTCTGATCATCTCCTGTACTATGTCTGCAGTCTCTGATCATCTCCTGTACTATGTCTGCAGTCTCTGATCATCTCCTGTATTATGTCTGCAGTCTCTGACCATCTCCTGTACTATGTCTGCAGTCTCTGATCATCTCTTATATCCTGTCTGCAGTCTCTGATCATCTCCTGTAGTATGTCTGCAGTCGCTGATCATCTCCTGTAGTATGTCTGCAGTCTCTGATCATCTCCTGTAGTATGTCTGCAGTCTCTGATCATCTCCTGTACTATGTCTGCAGTCTCTGATCATCTCCTGTATTATGTCTGCAGTCTCTGATCATCTCCTGTACTATGTCTGCAGTCTCTGATCATCTCCTGTAGTATGTCTGCAGTCTCTGATCATCTCCTGTACTATGTCTGCAGTCTCTGATCATCTCCTGTACTATGTCTGCAGTCTCTGATCATCTCCTGTACTATGTCTGCAGTCTCTGATCATCTCCTGTACTATGTCCCCAGTCCCTGATCATCTCCTGTATTATGTCTGCAGTCTCTGACCATCTCCTGTACCATGTCTGCAGTCTCTGATCATCTCTTATATCCTGTCTGCAGTCTCTGATCATCTCCTGTACTATGTCTGCAGTCTCTGATCATCTCCTATACTATGTCTGCAGTCTCTGATCATCTCATGTACTATGTCTGCAGTCTCTGATCATCTCCTGTACTATGTCTGCAGTCTCTGATCATCTCCTGTACTATGTCTGCAGTCTCTGATCATCTCCTGTATTATGTCTGCAGTCTCTGACCATATCCTGTACTATGTCTGCAGTCTCTGATCATCTCTTATATCCTGTCTGCAGTCTCTGATCATCTCCTGTAGTATGTCTGCAGTCGCTGATCATCTCCTGTAGTATGTCTGCAGTCTCTGATCATCTCCTGTAGTATGTCTGCAGTCTCTGATCATCTCCTGTACTATGTCTGCAGTCTCTGATCATCTCCTGTACTATGTCTGCAGTCTCTGATCATCTCCTGTATTACGTCTGCAGTCTCTGATCATCTCCTGTACTATGTCTGCAGTCTCTGATCATCTCCTGTATTATGTCTGCAGTCTCTGATCATCTCCTGTATTATGTCTGCAGTCTCTGACCATCTCCTGTACTATGTCTGCAGTCTCTGATCATCTCCTGTACTATGTCTGCAGTCTCTGATCATCTCCTGTATTATGTCTGCAGTCTCTGATCATCTCTTATATCCTGTCTGCAGTCTCTGATCATCTCCTGTACTATGTCTGCAGTCTCTGACCATCTCCTGTACTATGTCTGCAGTCTCTGATCATCTCCTGTACTATGTCTGCAGTCTCTGATCATCTCTTATATCCTGTCTGCAGTCTCTGATCATCTCCTGTACTATGTCTGCAGTCTCTGATCATCTCCTGTAGTATGTCTGCAGTCTCTGATCATCTCCTGTACTATGTCTGCAGTCTCTGATCATCTCCTGTACTATGTCTGCAGTCTCTGATCATCTCCTGTACTATGTCTGCAGTCTCTGATCATCTCCTGTACTATGTCCCCAGTCTCTGATCATTTCCTGTATTATGTCTGCAGTCTCTGACCATCTCCTGTACCATGTCTGCAGTCTCTGATCATCTCTTATATCCTGTCTGCAGTCTCTGATCATCTCCTGTACTTTGTCTGCAGTCTCTGACCATCTCCTGTATTATGTCTGCAGTCTCTGACCATCTCCTGTATTATATCTGCAGTCTCTGATCATCTCCTGTACTATGTCTGCAGTCTCTGACCATCTCCTGTATTATATCTGCAGTCTCTGATCATCTCCTGTATTATGTCTGGGGGCTCTTTCTAACAGACTCTCTAACAGAAGCCCTCTCTGTGTGCATCAGAGAGACCCCCCTCCAGGTCTTATTAGTGTACCCTCTTCCTGTATTTTCTTTATTAAAAGATCACAGGAGGATCCCAGGGTAACAAAGACTTCTTAGGGGAGCATCTCTGTGTTTGAGTCGTTGCCATAGAAACATTTGTAAAGGGGAGGAGTTGGTAAGATGACCACGCCCATGTGGGGGCGCCAAAAATATTTCTGCACCCAGGCGCCGGTGACCCTAGGATCGGCCCTGCAGATCCCATCCCATCCCACCACATCCCATCCCACCCCACCACATCCCATCCCACCACATCAAATCCCACGGCACCAGATCCCATCCCATTACATCACATCCCATAACATCCCACCACATCCCATCCCCATCCCACCCCACCACAACCCATCCCATCCCCATCCCACCCCACCACATCCAACGGCACCAAATCCTATCCCACTCCACCACATCACATCCCATCCCACCCCATCCCACGGCACCAGATCCCATCCCATCCCACCACATCACATCCCACCACATCCCATCCCCATCCCATCCCCATCCCACCCCACCACATCCCATCCCCATGTCACCCAATCACATCCCATTGCACCAGATCCCACCACATCCCATCCCCATCCCACCCCACCACATCCCATCCCCATCCCACCCCACCACATCCCATCCCCATCCCACCCCACCACATCCCATCCCATCCCACCACATCATCACATCCCACGGCACCAGATCCCACCACATCACATCCCACCACATCCCATCCCATCCCCATCCCACCCCACCACATCACATCACATCCAACGGCACCAAATCCCATCCCACCTCACCACATTCGTGAGGCTGTTGGAACTCTGTGTAAGTGGAACCAGTCTAAGTGGTGAGTTAAAACCAGAGTTTAAACAGGAGGTTATAACAGGGGTCATAGTACCTGTGTAGTGTGAGTATCTGAGTGTTGTCTGAGTAGTGTGTGTGGATCGTTAGTACTTGTATATTGTGTACTGTATACTTGTGTATTGCGAGTGCATGTAGGTCTGCAAGTGCACGTAGGTCTGCGAGTGGCCTGCGAGTGCACGTAGGTCTGCGAGTGCACATAGGTCTGCGAGTGGCCTGCGAGTGCACGTAGGTCTGCGAGTGCACATAGGTCTGCGAGTGCACGTAGGTCTGCGAGTGCACGTAGGTCTGCGAGTGCACGTAGGTCTGCGAGTGGTCTGCGAGTGCATGTAGGTCTGCGAGTGGCCTGCGAGTGCATGTAGGTCTCCGAGTGCATGCAGGTCTGCAAGTGCATGTACGTCTGCGAGTGCATGTATGTCTGTGAGTGGCCTGCAAGTGCATGTAGGTCTGCGAGTGCATGTAGGTCTGCGAGTGGCCTGCGAGTGCACGTAGGTCTGCGAGTGCACATAGGTCTGCGAGTGGCCTGCGAGTGCATGTAGGTCTGCAAGTGCACGTAGGTCTGCGAGTGGCCTGTGAGTGCATGTAGGTCTGCAAGTGCACGTAGGTCTGCGAGTGGCCTGCGAGTGCACGTAGGTCTGCGAGTGCACATAGGTCTGCGAGTGCACGTAGGTCTGCGAGTGGTCTGCGAGTGCACGTAGGTCTGCGAGTGCACATAGGTCTGCGAGTGGCCTGCGAGTGCACGTAGGTCTGCAAGTGCACGTAAGTCTGCGAGTGGCCTGCGAGTGCACGTAGGTCTGCGAGTGCACATAGGTCTGCGAGTGCACATAGGTCTGCGAGTGGTCTGCGAGTGCATGTAGGTCTGCGAGTGGCCTGCGAGTGCATGTAGGTCTGCGAGTGGCCTGCGAGTACATGTAGGTCTGCGAGTGGCCTGCGAGTGCACGTAGGTCTGCGAGTGCACGTAGGTCTGCGAGTGGCCTGCGAGTGCACGTAGGTCTGCGAGTGCACATAGGTCTGCGAGTGGCCTGCGAGTGCACGTAGGTCTGCGAGTGCACATAGGTCTGCGAGTGCACGTAGGTCTGCGAGTGCACGTAGGTCTGCGAGTGGTCTGCGAGTGCATGTAGGTCTGCGAGTGGCCTGCGAGTGCATGTAGGTCTCCGAGTGCATGCAGGTCTGCAAGTGCATGTACGTCTGCGAGTGCATGTACGTCTGTGAGTGGCCTGCAAGTGCATGTAGGTCTGCGAGTGCATGTAGGTCTGCGAGTGGCCTGCGAGTGCACGTAGGTCTGCGAGTGCACATAGGTCTGCGAGTGGCCTGCGAGTGCACGTAGGTCTGCGAGTGGCCTGCGAGTGCATGTAGGTCTGCAAGTGCACGTAGGTCTGCGAGTGGCCTGCGAGTGCACGTAGGTCTGCGAGTGCACATAGGTCTGCGAGTGCACGTAGGTCTGCGAGTGGTCTGCGAGTGCACGTAGGTCTGCGAGTGCACATAGGTCTGCGAGTGGCCTGCGAGTGCACGTAGGTCTGCAAGTGCACGTACGTCTGCGAGTGGCCTGCGAGTGCACGTAGGTCTGCGAGTGCACATAGGTCTGCGAGTGCACATAGGTCTGCGAGTGGTCTGCGAGTGCATGTAGGTCTGCGAGTGGCCTGCGAGTGCATGTAGGTCTGCGAGTGGCCTGCGAGTACATGTAGGTCTGCGAGTGGCCTGTGAGTGCACGTAGGTCTGCGAGTGCACGCAGGTCTGCAAGGGCATGTACATCTGCGAGTGCATGTACGTCTGCGAGTGGCCTGCAAGTGCATGTAGGTCTGCAAGTGCGAGTGCACGTAGGTCTGCGAGTGGCCTGCGAGTGCACGTAGGTCTACGAGTGGCCTGCGAGTGCACATAGGTCTGCGAGTGCACATAGGTTTGTGAGTGCACGCAGGTCTGCGAGTGCACGCAGGTCTGCAAGTGCATGTACGTCTGCGAGTGCATGTACGTCTGCGAGTGCATGTAGGTCTGCGAGTGCATGTAGGTCTGCGAGTGGCCTGCGAGTGCACGTAGATCTGCGAGTGGCCTGCAAATGCACATAGGTCTGCGAGTGCACGTAGGTCTGCGAGTGCACATAGGTCTGGGAGTGGTCTGCGAGTGCATGTAGGTCTGCGAGTGGCCTGCGAGTGCATGTAGGTCTGCGAGTGGCCTGCGAGTACATGTAGGTCTGCGAGTGGCCTGCGAGTGCACGTAGGTCTGCGAGTGCACGTAGGTCTGCAAGTGCACGCAGGTCTGCAAGGGCATGTACGTCTGCGAGTGCATGTACGTCTGCGAGTGGCCTGCAAGTGCATGTAGGTCTGCAAGTGCGAGTGCACGTAGGTCTGCGAGTGGCCTGCGAGTGCACGTAGGTCTGCGAGTGGCCTGCGAGTGCACATAGGTCTGCGAGTGCACATAGGTTTGTGAGTGCACGCAGGTCTGCGAGTGCACGCAGGTCTGCAAGTGCATGTACGTCTGCGAGTGCATGTACGTCTGCGAGTGGCCTGCGAGTGCATGTAGGTCTGCGAGTGCATGTAGGTCTGCGAGTGGCCTGCGAGTGCACGTAGATCTGCGAGTGGCCTGCGAGTGCACATAGGTCTGCGAGTGCACGTAGGTCTGCGAGTGCACGTAGGTCTGCGAGTACCTGTGTATTGTCTTGTTCTGTACCTGTGTATTGTCTTAAGTATTAGTACAGGAAGCTGTTAGGTAATTTGGACAGGGTATAATCCCCAATCCTCACTAAATTTAATAGGTACGATGCCCGACGGGTGTGGAGAGGCGAATCTTTGTACATCTTCCTGCATGTATGCGTTCCTTGATCATCCGATCGAGGGGGAATACTGCTGTGCAAAATGTAAGCACGTTGTTTCCCTGGAAGCCCAGGTTCTGAATCTGGGGAAGCAACTGTCAGCACTGAGAAGTCCCTCCATACTAAAGGAGAGCCAGGAACGTACACGGCAGGTGTCTGCAGGGGCCAGCACAGAGGCGGGTGGAAACAAAGAGGTGCAGGCACTAGCAAAGAGTAGATGGGTGACAGTCAGGAAGGGTAGAGGGGGAAGTGCCAGGGAGGCCAATCCAGGACTGGAGCATCCCAATAAGTATGCTCCATTGAGTGACATTGGTGAAACCAGTCAGGGACCAGCACTGCTGGAGCTGAGGGGCTCTCCTAGCTGCCGGGGAAGAACTCCTCCAGTGAGAGTGGGGGGGCAGCGAAGGGAAAGGAAAGACAGATTCTGGTAGTAGGGGACTCAATTCTTAGAAGGACAGAGAGGGCAATCTGTAACCAAGACCTGAAGCGCCGAACAGTATGTTGTCTACCGGGCGCTCGGGTTCGGCACATCACGGATCTTGTGGACAGATTACTGGGAGGGGCTGGGGAAGACCCGGCTGTCATGGTGCACGTTGGCACCAATGACAAAGTCAGAGGCAGATGGAGTGTCCTAAAGAACGATTTTAGGGACTTAGGAGCTAAATTGAGGAAAAGGACCTCCAAGGTAGTGTTCTCAGGAATACTACCGGTTCATCGAGCCACACCAGAAAGGCAGAGGGAGATTAGGGAAGTAAACAAGTGGCTGAAAAGCTGGTGTAGTAAGGAGGGGTTTGGGTTCCTGGAGGACTGGGCCGACTTCTCATTCAATAACCGGTACTATAGAAGGGAGGGACTGCACCTAAATGAGGAGGGTGCAGATCTGCTGGGAATGAAAATGGCCAAAAAGTTAGAGGGGTTTTTAAACTAGGCGATGGGGGGAGGGTCCAGAGGTAGAGATAGCCAGCGCGAAAGATATTCCAGAGGGTAGTATTGGGGGCATTAGTGGTAGGTTAACCAAAGCACAAAAACACAAGGCAAGTATAGTAGCAAGTCCTAGTTGCAATCTTAAAACACCCAATACGAGGACAATATGCAAACGGTCTAAACTATGTGGCATGTTCACCAATGCCAGGAGCATGGCGGACAAGATGGGTGAACTAGAGATACTGTTGTACGAGGAGGATTTGGATTTTGTGGGAATTTCAGAGACCTGGTTTAACAGCTCTCATGATTGGCTGGCAAACATTCAAGGGTATACCCTATACCGCAAGGATAGAGAGGGTAAAAAAGGGGGAGGGGTATGCCTATATATCAAGAATAATGTACAAGTGAATGTGAGAGATGACATCACTGAGGGAGCTAGAGAGGAGGTGGAATCTTTATGGGTAGAGCTCCAAAGGGATTAAGCTAAGGGGAAAATAATACTGGGAGTATGCTATAGGCCCCCTAACCTTAGGGAGGAAGTGGAGACAGATCTCCTATCACAATTTGGATTAGCAGCAAGGATGGGAAGTGTTATCATAATGGGGGATTTTAATTATCCAGACATAGACTGGGCGGAGGGAACCGCGCATTCATTTAAGGCTCGCCAGTTCCTTAATGTTTTGGCGGACAATTTTATGGGTCAGATGGTAGACGCACCAACTAGAAAAAAAAAACATTACTGGATCTACTGATTACCAACAATACAGACCTGATCACGGATGTGGAAATACGCGGCAATTTAGGTAACAGCGATCACAGGTCAATTAGTTTCAGTATAAATCACACAAATAGGAAACATAAAGGGAATACAAAGACACTGAATTTCAAAAGAGCCAACTTACCTAAACTACAAACCTTGCTAAAAGGCATAAATTGGGATAAAATATTAGGAACAAAGAATACGGAGGAGAGATGGGTTTGCTTTAAGAGCATATTAAATAAGGGCATTAGCCAATGTATCCCATTGGGTAATAAATTTAAAAGAGCGAACAAACATCCTGGATGGCTTAACTCCAATGTAAAAATGCATATAAAAGCAAAGGAGAAGGCCTTCAAAAAATACAAGGTTGAGGGATCATCCTCAGCATTCAGACTTTATAAGGAATGCAAGAAATGTAAGGGTGCAATTAGGACGGCTAAGATAGAACATGAAAGACACATAGCGGAGGAGAGCAAAAAAATCCCAAGAAATTCTTTAAGTATGTAAACAGTAAAAAAGGGAGGACAGACCATATTGGCCCCATAAAGAATGAGGAAGGACATCTGGTTACAAAGGATGGGGAGATGGCGAAGGTATTGAATTTATTCTTCTCCTCAGTCTTCACGAGTGAATCGGGGGGGCTTCAGTAACCAAAACTGCAGTGTTTATCCTCATGACACATCACAGGAAGCACCTCCATGGTTAACAGAGGACAGAATTAAAATTAGACTTGAGAAACTTAACATTAATAAATCACCGGGACCAGATGGCTTGCATCCGAGGGTACTTAGGGAACTCAGTCAAGTGATTGCCAGACCGTTGTTCCTAATTTTTACAGACAGTCTATTGACTGGAATGGTACCAGCTGATTGGAGAAAAGCCAATGTAGAACCAATATTTAAAAAGGGCCCAAAATACATTCCTGGGAATTACAGACCAGTTAGCCTAACATCAATAGTATGTAAACTCTTGGAGGGGATGATAAGGGACTATATACAAGATTTTAGTAATGAGAACGGTATCATTAGCAGTAATCAGCATGGATTCATGAAGAATCATTCTTGCCAAACCAATCTACTAACCTTCTATGAGGAGGTGAGTTGCCATCTAGATAAAGGAAGGCCCGTAGACGTGGTGTATCTGGATTTTGCAAAAGCATTTGACACAGTTCCCCATAAACGTTTACTGTACAAAATAAGGTCCGTTGGCATGGACCATAGGGTGAGTACATGGATTGAAAACTGGCTACAAGGGCGAGTTCAGAGAGTGGTGATAAATGGGGAGTACTCAGAATGGTCAGGGGTGGGTAGTGGGGTTCCCCAGGGTTATGTGCTGGGACCAATCCTATTTAATTTGTTTATAAATGACCTGGAGGATGGGATAAACAGTTCAATCTCTGTATTTGCAGACGATACTAAGCTAAGCAGGGCAATAACTTCTCCGCAGGATGTGGAAACCTTGCAAAAAGACCTGAACAAATTAATGGGGTGGGCGACTACATGGCAAATGAGGTTCAATGTAGAAAAATGTAAAATAATGCATTTGGGTGGCAAAAATATGAATGCAATCTATAGATTGGGGGGAGAACCTCTGGGGGAATCTAGGATGGAAAAGGACTTGGGGGTCCTAGTGGATGATAGGCTCAGCAATGACATGCAATGCCAAGCTACTGCTAACAAAGCAAACAGAATATTGGCATTAAAAGGGGGATCAACTCCAGAGATAAAACGATAATTCTCCCGCTCTGCAAGACTCTGGTCCGGCTGCACCTGGAGTATGCTGTCCAGTTCTGGGCACCAGTCCTCAGCAGGCCTGTGCTGGCCATCGGGACTACCGGGAGTTTCCCGGTGGGCCGATTGGCAGCGGGCCACTACACTTCAATGACTCTGACTGTCAGTGTCTCTCTCCGTCTGAGCGTCGCCGGGCGGCTCCGCTCCTGCACTCAGCGGGGGGCGCCGACGTCACACAAACACAGGCATCATCACTCCCCCAGGCACTCCCCCTAACATTATAGCCAGTTGGGCGGCCTCTTTGTCCCGGCGCCGTGACGTCACTCATGGCCGGAGGGCGGAGGCGGCCCGGAGGCATAGGAGGAGGCGGAGCCAGGGCGTAGTGTTGCAAGCAAGCCTGCAAGACTGCAACCTAGAGGAGCCGAGGCCGAGGAGGAGGATTCGGAATTTCGGAATCGGAACCATACCAGACCAAGTTGCAGGCAGCCACCAGCAAGTACAGAGTACAGAGTACAGTGACAGAGACCAAGTCTATAGTGTGAATTGTGATTCATCATTCATGTAAGCACTATACTAATAACTTTACTAATAATAATAGTAAGTAACTGAATATGCAGCATGGCGGGGGGGAGGGGGGGGGGTAAATCTGTACTGTAAATGTACTGCCACTGGTCATGGTTAAATTATTCATCAGTTACCATGGCCAGTGGCATTAAATTAATAATTGACCTGTGGCATTAAATTAAAAATTGACCAGTGGCATTAAATTAATATTAATGCCACAGTGGCATTAATATTAATTTAATGCCACTGGTCAATTATTAATTTAATGCCGCTGACCAGGGTAACTGATGAATAATTTATTGCCACTGGTCAATTATTAATTGAATGCCACTGGCCATGGTAACTGATGAATAATTTAATGTCACTGGTCACGGTAATTGATGAATAGTATAGTAATAGTAATAGTATATAGTATAGTTATATAGTAATAGTATAGTTTATATACTGTTTTTGTGTGTGTTTGTAAAATTAAAGTTGGCCGGTCTGGATGAAGTCCAGGGCAAAATTTTTGTCCCAGTCCAGCCCTGGTCCTCAGGAGGGATGTACTGGAAATGGAGCGAGTACAAAGAAGGGCAACAAAGCTAATAAAGGGTCTGGAGGATCTTAGTTATGAGGAAAGGTTGTGAGCTCTGAACTTATTCTCTCTGGAGAGGAGACGCTTGAGAGGGGATATGATTTCATTGTAGAAATACCGGACTGGTGACCCCACAATAGGGATAAAACTTTTTCGCAGAAGAGAGTTTAATAAGACTCGTGGCCACTCATTACAATTAGAAGAAAAGAGGTTTAACCTTAAACTACGTAGAGGGTTCTTTACTGCAAGAGCGGCAAGGATGTGGAATTCCCTTCCACAGGCGGTGGTCTCAGCGGGGAGCATTGATAGCTTCAAGAAACTATTAGATAATCACCTGAATGACCGCAATATACAGGGATATGTAATGTAATACTGACACATAATCACACACATAGGTTGGACTTGATGGACTTGTGTCTTTTTTTAACCTCACCTACTATATGTAACATCCCATCCCCACCCTACCCCACCATATCCCATCCCATCTTACCCCACCCCATCCCACCACATCCTATCACATCCCACCACATACCATCCCACCACATCCTATCCCACCACATCCCATCCCATCCCACTCACCACATCCCACCACATCCCACCCCATCCCACCCCATCCCATCCCATCCCATCACATTTCCCACCATCCCATCCCACCCCACCACATCCCATCCCATCCCACCACATTCCACCCCACCACATCCCATCCCATCCCACCACACCCCACCACATCACATCCCATCCCACCCCATCCCATCACATCCCATCCCATCCCATCCCATCACATTTCACACCATCCCATCCCACCCCACCACATCCCATCCCATACCACCACATCCCACCCCACCACATCCCATCCCATCCCACCACACCCCACCACATCACATCCTATCCCACCCCATCCCATCACATCCCATCCCATCCCACCCCACCACATTCCATTCCACCCCATCCCACCACATCCCATCCCACCCCATCACATTTCACACCATCCCATCACATCCCACCACATCCCATCCCATACCACCACATCCCACCCCACCACATCCCACCCCACCACATCCTATCCCACCACATCACATCCCATCCCACCCCATCCCATCACATCCCATCCCACCACATCCCATCCCACCACATCACATCCCATCCCACCCCATCCCATCACATCCCATCCCATCCCACCACATCCCATCCCATCCCATCCCATCCCACCCCACCACATCCCATCCCATCCCATCCCATCCCACCACACCCCATCCCATCCCACCACATCCCACCACATCCCATCCCATCCCACCACATCCCATCCCATACCACCACATCCCACCCCACTACATCACATCACATCACATCCCACCACACCCCACCACATCCCATCCCACCCCACCACATCCCATCCCATCCCACCACACCCCACCACATCCCAACCCACCCCACCACATCCCATCCCATCCCATCCCACCACATCCCATCCCATCCCACCACATCCCATCCCATACCATCCCACCCCACCACATCCCATCCCATCCCACCACACCCCATCCCATCCCACCACATCCCATCCCATACCACCACATCCCACCCCCCCACATCACATCCCATCCCACCCCACCACACCCCAACACATCACATCCCATACCACCACACCCCCACCCCACCCCACCACATCCCATCCCATCCCACCACACCCCACCACATCCCATCCCATCCCACCACACCCCCCACCCCACCACATCACATCCCACCCCAGCACATCACATCCCATCACACCCCACCGTTGTTTTGTACAATGCAATCCAATGCAGGTAAAGGCAGTGTCTATGTGACCTGTGTTTGGGGTGTTGGTGACTTTGTATTGACACTCTCTGCAGATCTCATGGGTTGTGCGATTTGCATGCGGTGTGGGAAAAGCACACAGATCTCTGTGTTTCCCACACCACATAAGTGTGAACCTTTACTTAGAGTGCCGCCACTCTGAATAGATAATCACAGGGGGCACCTTTGGACAGCAGAATTGTCAGTCTAGGGGGAGAGGAGTGTTTGGCCCCTTCCACATGAAGCGGATCCATTTAGCAGAGTCCACCAGCTCAGCAGGGAATCGATCCATTGATCTCTGATGAGCCGGCGGATGACAGGTCCATCTCTGCTTACTGAGCGGGGGAGGGGCCTGTCAGAGTGCCGCTGATTCCTATGGAGAGATCTGATGAAAAAAGACAGCATGTCCATCAGATCTCATCCAATCCGCCAGAGGGATGGGCGAACGTATCGCCATATGTCTGATTCCAGCGAATCGGAAGGCGAACACATCTCCGCTGACATCCGTCTCCCCATAGGAGTCAATGGACGGCCCACTCAGATCTTCCTGAAAAACAGACAGGAGGATCCGAGCCGGCTTGTCATGTGAAAGGGGCCTTAAATGGACTAGCAGATTTAGCTACACTAACAAATTGAAGCCAAACTCCAGATTTGAAAGCAGCACCAGCAGATCATTTATTTTTCTTTTGGGATGATGGCCAATCATTGTAATCACTCCTGTCAGTGGTATTGGTTTGTCTCTAACTGCTAGATCTGCAGGACAGCTTGTTCTTTTGAAAAACAACAGACTTACTGGCAGGATCAGCCAATGAAAATAGAAAAAAGAAAACCTAAAAAGAAAACAAATACAGCCATCGCATTTAAGAATTAGTAAGATGCAATATAATAAATGTTTGCTTTTGGGTTTAACCACTTCAGCCCCAGAAGATTTACCCCCCTTCATATTCAGGCCATTTTTGGCGATATGGCACTCTGCTACTTTACCTGACAATTGCGCGGTCATGTGACACGGAACACAAATAAAATCAATGTCCTTTTTTTCTAACAAATAGAGCTTTTCTTTTGGTGGTATTTGATAACCGCTGCGTTTTTTTTTTGCGCTATAAACAAACAAATAAAAAAAATTTTGAAAAAAATAAATATATATTTTTATTTTCTGCTATAAAACATCAAATTAAAGAATGTAAAAAAATAAAATGTCTTCATCAATTGAGGCCGATATGTTTTCTGCTACATATTTTCAGTTAAAAAAACCCCAAGAAGAGCATCTTGATTGGTTTATGCAAAATGTATGGCGTCTACAAACCTCGGGATATACAGTATAGTGGAATATTTATTTCTTATTTTTATACTAGTAATGGCGGAGATCACCGACTTATAGACAGACTTTGATATTGGGGCGGACAATCGGACACCCAACTGACACTTTTGACACTTTGTGGGGACCAGTGACACTAATATAATGATCAGTGCTAAAAATATACACTGTCACTGTACTAATGATACTGACTGAGAAGCAGTTAAACATCACGGGTAATAAAAGGGTTACATGTGTGCCTAGCCAGTGTTTTTGTGTAACCTTTACTAAGGAATGTGATGGATCAGAGGTAGTCTGATGTAACCAGAGAGAAGAGTACATTTACCTCTACAGGGATGTGCAATTCCTATCGCCTGACACCCGGGACTTGCAGTTCTGGTCGCTGGGCGGGTCATTTTTTTAACATTTATGCAGCAGGGCTTGTCAGGTGGAAGCATATGGGGGGCTTTGCTGCTTTTACACATCCCACTAAAGTGCCTGCCCCTCCCCCCATGCATGCCCATCCCCCACTATGTATCCCAGGCTCTGCTTACCTATCTGCAGGCCCGGGACCGTCATAGTGGGTGTGGCCAGGTAGAGGGGAGGGAGGAGGGTGGGTACACGTCATCTCTCCTCCCCTTCTTGTCCTGACCCAGAAGACACATGTATGATGTCACTTCCGGGTCCCCAATAACAGATTTCCTGCCCATCGATGGCGGGATGTACAATCTGCCCGGCATTCCCTTCAATGGAGCACAGGGGAGGCGGCATGTCTCCATAAAGAGGACCTGTCACCAAAAAATCACCACATACTCTCTGTCCCCTATGTAATGAAAAAATAAAAAGTTACACCCGAGGACATGAAGCCGATGTTCTCCATTCCCAGTATATGAATGGCTTTATGTACCTTCCAATCCATTTCTATATAATCAATGGGTGTGAATGTATTCAAAGCCATTCATAATCCGGGTGCACACTACAAGGTTTTTTTTTATTCAACCCAGCACGTTGTATGAAAAAAACCGCTCCGGTCACAGCCACTGTACTAACTATGCAATGTTAGTACAGCGATCTCCCCCGCTGAGCTGTTGTGTTCTGACAGAGGGGCGCCCCTCCCCCACCAGAACACTCCGATCAGCGATCTCCACCATTGGCTGATCGGGAGTCATCTGCTGCTTCTCCAGACTTTCCGATTGGCCAGCTTCTGTCGGACAGACTGACATACACATGTGCCCAATGTCTCCCAACAATCGGCCGTGTGTTGCACTGACAGCTCAGGACTTTGCAGGGGGTGTTTACCCGTCTTCCCACCCACATATTTCTTCTGTTATCTGCCCCCCGGCCCCCTCCTCCCCACACTGACAGCAGAAACTGCAATTAGGGGGTCTGGTAAGTGAACCCTGAAAAATGCCGATCAGTCAGTACAACTGTATATAGAAGCCGGCTCTCCCCAGTGCTGACCAGATCTGACAGTACAACTGTATATAGAAGCCGGCTCTCCCCAGTGCTGACCAGATCTGACAGCAGCCTCTGAGGGTATAGCCGGGTACACACAGCCCGATTGTTGGGAGACATTGGACACATGTGTATGTCAGTCTGTCCAACAGAAGCTGGCCAATCAGAAAGTCTGGAGAAGGAGCAGATGACTCCCGATCAGCCAATGGCGGAGATCGCTGATCAGAGTGTTCTGGTGGGGGAGGGGTGTCCCCCTGTCAGAACACAACAGCTCAGTGGGGGAGATCGCTGTACTAACATTGCATTGTTAATACAGCGGCTCTGACTGGAGCTGTCAGGTTTTTTTTTCAAACGCCCCCTATAGGTCATCAGTTTAGTGTTACGGAGGGGGTCTTGTGTTAGAATTATTGCTCTCACTCTGGCATGCGCGGCGATATGTAACATGTGTATCGTAATCAACATTTCCATGCATAAGCACCCCCGACACATGCGCTTACATTCATATATGTGGGGGGAGCAGCAACATTTTTGGGGGTATTTGATATGCTTGGGTGTAACTTTATTTTTTTGAAAAAAAAAAAATTTACTTAATGTTTCTTTCATCACATTAGACAAAAAAGTCCCCAATGTTCTGATTTTTAGGTGACAAGTTCTCTTCATTGAGACATTCCGGGTCTAGAAGTCCCCCCAATGTCTCCTCTGGGCTTCTCTGAATGTTTTGTGATGGAGATCGCATTACTTACCGGCTGAGCTAGCCGGGGACACCGAGAGGCTGACCCGGAAGTGACATCATAGACATCACTTCCTGGGTCAGGACAAGAAGGGGAGGAGAGTGGGTGTGTTTCCCTCTTCTCCTTCCCCTCCATCTCCACAATATATCCCCACCTCCGCCCATCATCATCCTCATCCCTCTCCACAATATATCCCCACCTCCGCCCATCATCATCCCCATCCATCTCCACAATATATCCCCACCTCCGCCCATCATCATCCTCATCCCTCTCCACGATATATCCCCACCTCCGCCCATCATCATCCTCATCCATCTCCACAATATATCCCCATCTCCGCCCATCATCATCCTCATCCATCTCCACAATATATCCCCACCTCCGCCCATCATCATCCCCATCCCTCTCCATAATATATCCCCACCTCCACCCATCATCATCCCCATCCCTCTCCACAATATATCCCCACCTCCACCCATCATCATCCCCATCCCTCTCCACAATATATCCCCACCTCTGCCCATCATCATCCCCATCCATCTCCACAATATATCCCCACCTCTGCCCATCATCATCCCCATCCATCTCCACAATATATCCCCACCTCTGCCCATCATCATCCCCATCCCTCTCCACAATATATCCCCACCTCCACCCATCATCATCCCCATCCCTCTCCACAATATATCCCCACCTCCGCCCAGCATCATCCTCATCCCTCTCCACAATATATCCCCACCTCTGTCCATCATCATCCCCATCCCTCTAGACAATATATCCCCACCTCCGCCCATCATCATCCCCATCCCTCTAGACAATATATCCCCACCTCCGCCCATCATCATCCCCATCCCTCTCCACAATATATCCCCACCTCCGCCCATCATCATCCCCATGCCTCTCCATAATATATCCCCAACTCTGCCCATCATCATCCCCATCCCTCTCCACAATATATCCCCACCTCCGCCCATCATCATCCCCATCCCTCTCCACAATATATCCCCACCTCCACCCATCATCATCCTCATCCCTCTCCACAATATATCCCCACCTCCACCCATCATCATCCTCATCCCTCTCCACAATATATCCCCACCTCTGTCCATCATCATCCCCATCCCTCTCCACAATATATCCCCACCTCTGCCCATCATCATCCTCATCCCTCTCCACAATATATCCCCACCTCTGTCCATCATCATCCCCATCCCTCTCCACAATATATCCCCACCTCCACCCATCATCATCCCCATCCCTCTCCACAATATATCCCCACATCCGCCCATCATCATCCTCATCCCTCTCCACAATATATCCCCACCTCTGTCCATCATCATCCCCATCCCTCTCCACAATATATCCCCACCTCCACCCATCATCATCCCCATCCCTCTCCACAATATATCCCCACCTCCGCCCATCATCATCCCCATCCCTCTCCACAATATATCCCCACCTCCACCCATCATCATCCTCATCCCTCTCCACAATATATCCCCACCTCCACCCATCATCATCCTCATCCCTCTCCACAATATATCCCCACCTCTGCCCATCATCATCCTCATCCCTCTCCACAATATATCCCCACCTCTGTCCATCATCATCCTCATCCCTCTCCACAATATATCCCCACCTCTGTCCATCATCATCCCCATCCCTCTCCACAATATATCCCCACCTCTGTCCATCATCATCCCCATCCCTCTCCACAATATATCCCCACCTCTGTCCATCATCATCCCCATCCCTCTCCACAATATATCCCCACCTCTGCCCATCATCATCCTCATCCCTCTCCACAATATATCCCCACCTCTGCCCATCATCATCCTCATCCCTCTCCACAATATATCCCCACCTCTGTCCATCATCATCCCCATCCCTCTCCACAATATATCCCCACCTCCGCCCATCATCATCCTCATCCCTCTCCACAATATATCCCCACCTCCACCCATCATCATCCTCATCCCTCTCCACAATATATCCCCACCTCCACCCATCATCATCCCCATCCCTCTCCACAATATATCCCCACCTCTGCCCATCATCATCCTCATCCCTCTCCACAATATATCCCCACCTCCGCCCATCATCATCCCCATCCCGCTCCACAATATATCCCCACCTCCACCCATTAATATCCTCATCCCTCTACACAATATATCCCCACCTCTAATCATGTGCTTTAAAATCACCCCCTCTGCTATAATTCAAGTGCCCTGCGCCCGAAAAGTGTCCGTGCCCCTTGAATAGAGGGTGGCAGTGGCAGCCATAGATAGATTGATGCAATGCATGAGTCTATGTATTGGTGATAGAGGGGTGGCAGGAGAGAGGGGGCGGCACCCGTGTGCCCTTAATGCCCGGGCCACCACTGATCACACAGAAAGCCGAACACACAGATCTACATTCCTACCTCTGTTCTTCTACAATCTCAGCTATTTAGCTGTAGGGAGGAATATTGTGAGATATTTGTACAGGTTTTTACTTGTCTATTGATGAATGTGTACAGGATAGAGATTCTTCATGGTCCAATCAGATGTCTAGGAGAACAAGGAGCAGAAATGTCTGGAATGAGCCATAGAAACACATTTACAGGACATCAAAGCCATCCATAAAACTCACCATACATGGTACAATCTCCATCAGATCTATCAACAAGTATGTAGTGGAAGGGCACACCTGATTGTATAGTGATTGGTTGTCTAGTTTAGGTGGGGCCTCATATTCTATAGATTTGGTAGATCTAAAGTGGATTGTACAGTAATGTCCGGTACAAATGATAAGATTTTCCCACAACAAAATCCATGTTTTTTTTCTGACGGACTTGTCTTGCATACAGATGGTGACACAAAGTTGGTCAGAAATTCGGAAAATAAAGAACGCGGTGATGTACAAGACGTATGACGAGCCGAGAAAAATGAAGTTCAATATCCAGTGCGGCTCTTCTGCATGATTCCGAGCATGCGTGGCACTTTGTGCGTCGGAATTGTGTACACACGATCGGAATTTCCCACAATGGATTTTGTTGGCATAAAATTTGAGATCCAGATCTCAAATTTTGTGTGATGGAAATTCCGATGAAAAATATCCGATGGAGCCGACACACGGTCGGAATTTCCGACAACAAGCTCCCATCAAACATTTCCCGTCAGAAAATCCGACCGTGTGTACGGGATGAGCCCAATGGGGGCCATACACACTTTGATGAGATTTCTTTTTCCAATTGATCTCTTCTGAAAGGAATAAACAATCTATAAATCACAGCTCATTCAGCGGATATACCACACATGGGGGAAATTATTCTAATCAAATATTAAAGTGGTTGTAAGTCTCAGACATGAAATATGAACAAAGCACATCCCTCTATAGTGTGCACTTGTCTCAATCCAGAGCACTAAGTGTCATTTCTGTCCACTGCCTCATTCCTCTGCTATCAGCATGAATCACTTCTGACAAGTTTTCCTGACACCAAGAGAAAAAAGGTGACAGGGGAGGGCACATCCTGTGAGTGACAGCCTCAGCTCTCTTCCTGTGTGCTGTGTGAAGGAGGCGTGTCCCTTTCCTCCAATCAGCTCTCAGAGCTCTTGTACAGAGTGTAACTGCAGCTCTCCACTCCCTGCTTTTCAGAGCTGAGAGATCCTGTGTAAATTCTGCACTTTACTATTATTATCATACAGGATTTATAGAGCGCCAACGTTACGCAGCCCTTTACAATATAAAAGGGAGATAGTACAGTTAAAATACAAGAGGGGTTATGGCACATAATACACAGAGCGCCCTGCTCATAAGAGCTTACAATCTAATAGGGTGGGGCAAGTGGTACAGAAGGTTGTAACTGTGGGGGAGGAGCTGGTGGAAGTGATAAAAGATTAGTTGGAGGAGCGATAGGCTTCCATGAAGAGAGGAGTTTTCAGGGGTCACCTAAAAGGCAGACAGAGTAGGAGATGATGACAAATTGGGATGACCACTTTGAATGGATGTAGGAGATAGACAGCTGTAGATAAACAGGTACAACTTATGTAGGAGGATTTGTTTCATGTCTGTGCATCACTTGAGGCCGGTCACTTCACTGAGTATATGGAAGAGTTTACAACCAATTTACACCAACGTTAAAGTGCTTGTACACCCTGTACACCCTGTACAACCACTTGTACCTACAGGTAGAGCCTATATTAAGTCTTATCTGTAGGTGCCGGAAATATCTCCTATATACCTCCACGGTTTACAATAAAGCCGAGCGCTGATGTCTACGACGCATGCGCACTTTAGAAAGGGGAGATGGTGTAATTTCTAAAGGGGTCATGCCGTGAATGGAGCCATGTGTCTGTTATATTGGGGGACAGCGGGATCCATTCACAAAGTGCGATCTACTGCTTTAACCACTTCACCTTCAGAAGGTTTTACCCCCCTTCATGACCAGGCCATTTTTTGCAATACTGCATTACTTTAACTGAAGATTGCACGGTCGTGCGACGCTGTACCCAGAGAACATTTTTGCCTTTTTTTTCTCACAAATAGTGCGTTCTTTTGGTGGTATTTGATCGCTGTTTTATTTTGCGCTATAGAAAAAAAAGACAGACAAAAAATAAAATAAAGTTTTTACTTTCTGCTAAAAAACATTCCAATAAAAAAAAATCTAAATAAAATTGAATGTTTTTGGCAAAAAATTACCCAATAAGAAAATATTGATTGGTTAGCGCAAAAGTTATAGTGTCTACAATCTATAGTATACACAGTGGGGAGGGAAAGTATTCAGACCCCCTTACATTTTTCACTCTTTGTTATATTGCAGCCATTTGCTAAAATCATTTAAGTTCATTTTTTTTTTCCTCATTAATGTACAAAAAGCACTCCATATTGTACACACAGCCCCCCATATTGTACACACAGCACCCCATATTGTACACACAGCCCCCCATATTGTACACACAGCACCTCATATTGTACACACAGCCCCCCATATTGTACACACAGCACCCCATATTGTACACACAGCCCCCCATATTGTACACACAGCACCCCATATTGTACACACAGCACCCCATATTGTACACACAGCCCCCCATATTGTACACACAGCACCCCATATTGTACACACAGCACCCCATATTGTACACACAGCCCCCCATATTGTACACACAGCACCCCATATTGTACACACAGCCCCCCATATTGTACACACAGCCCCCCATATTGTACACACAGCACCTCATATTGTACACACAGCCCCCCATATTGTACACACAGCACCCCATATTGTACACACAGCCCCCCATATTGTACACACAGCACCCCATATTATACACACATCACCCCATATTGTACACACAGCACCCCATATTGTACACACAGCCCCCCATATTGTACACACAGCACCTCATATTGTACACACAGCCCCCCATATTGTACACACAGCACCCCATATTGTACACACAGCCCCCCATATTGTACACACAGCACCCCATATTATACACACATCACCCCATATTGTACACACAGCCCCCCATATTGTACACACAGCATCCCATATTGTACACACAGCCCCCCATATTGTACACACAGCACCCCATATTGTACACACAGCACCCCATATTGTACACACAGCCCCCCATATTGTACACACAGCACCCCATATTGTACACACAGCACCTCATATTGTACACACAGCACCCCATATTGTACACACAGCACCCCATATTGTACACACAGCTACCCATATTGTACACACAACACCCCATATTGTACACACAGCACCCCATATTGTACACACAGCACCCCATATTGTACACACAGCCCCTCATATTGTACACACAGCACTCCATATTGTACACACAGCACCTCATATTGTACACACAGCCCCCCATATTGTACACACAGCCCCCCATATTGTATACACAGCACCCCATATTGTACACACAGCACCCCATATTGTACACACAGCCCCCCATATTGTACACACAGCACCTCATATTGTACACACAGCACCTCATATTGTACACACAGCACCCCATATTGTACACACATCACCCCATATTGTACACACAGCCCCCCATATTGTACACACAGCCCCCCATATTGTACACACAGCATCCCATATTGTACACACAGCCCCCCATATTGTACACACAGCACCCCATATTGTACACACAGCACCCCATATTGTACACACAGCCCCCCATATTGTACACACAGCACCCCATATTGTACACACAGCACCTCATATTGTACACACAGCACCCCATATTGTACACACAGCACCCCATATTGTACACACAGCTACCCATATTGTACACACAACACCCCATATTGTACACACAGCACCCCATATTGTACACACAGCACCCCATATTGTACACACAGCCCCTCATATTGTACACACAGCACTCCATATTGTACACACAGCACCTCATATTGTACACACAGCCCCCCATATTGTACACACAGCCCCCCATATTGTATACACAGCACCCCATATTGTACACACAGCACCCCATATTGTACACACAGCCCCCCATATTGTACACACAGCACCTCATATTGTACACACAGCACCTCATATTGTACACACAGCACCCCATATTGTACATACAGCACCTCATATTGTACACACAGCCCCCCATATTGTACACACAACACCTCATATTGTACACACAGCACCTCATATTGTACACACAGCCCCCCATATTGTACACACAGCACCCCATATTGTACACACAGCCCCCCATATTGTACACACAGCCCCCCATATTGTACACACAGCACCCCATATTGTACACACAGCACCTCATATTGTACACACAGCACCCCATATTGTACACACAGCACCCCATATTGTACACACAGCCCCCCATATTGTACACACAGCCCCCCATATTGTACACACAGCACCTAATATTGTACACACAGCCCCCCATATTGTACACACAGCACCCCATATTGTACACACAGCTCCCCATATTGTACACACAGCACTCCATATTGTACACACAGCACCCCATATTGTACACACAGCCCCCCATATTGTACACACAGCACCCCATATTGTACACACAGCACCTCATATTGTACACACAGCCCCCCATATTGTACACACAGCACCCCATATTATACACACAGCCCCCCATATTGTACACACATCACCCCATATTGTACACACATCACCCTATATTGTACACACAGCACCCCATATTGTACACACAGCACCTCATATTGTACACACAGCCCCCCATATTGTACACACAACACCCCATATTGTACACACAACACCCAATATTGTACACACAGCCCCCCATATTGTACACACAGCACCTCATATTGTACACACAGCACCTCATATTGTACACACAGCACCCCATATTGTACACACAGCACCCCATATTGTACACACAGCACTCCATATTGTACATAGCACCTCATATTGTACACACAACACCCCATATTGTACACACAGCACCCCATATTGTACACACAGCCCCCCATATTGTACACACAGCACCTCATATTGTACACACAGCACCTCATATTGTACACACAGCACCCCATATTGTACATACAGCACCTCATATTGTACACACAGCCCCCCATATTGTACACACACCTCATATTGTACACACAGCACCTCATATTGTACACACAGCCCCCCATATTGTACACACAGCCCCCCATATTGTACACACAGCACCCCATATTGTACACACAGCACCTCATATTGTACACACAGCACCCCATATTGTACACACAGCACCCCATATTGTACACACAGCCCCCCATATTGTACACACAGCCCCCCATATTGTACACACAGCACTCCATATTGTACACACAGCACCCCATATTGTACACACAGCCCCCCATATTGTACACACAGCACCCCATATTGTACACACAGCACCTCATATTGTACACACAGCCCCCCATATTGTACACACAGCACCCCATATTATACACACAGCACCCCATATTGTACACACAGCACCTCATATTGTACACACAGCACCTCATATTGTACACACAGCCCCCATATTGTACACACAACACCCCATATTGTACACACAGCACCTCATATTGTACACACAGCCCCCCATATTGTACACACAACACCCCATATTGTACACACAACACCCAATATTGTACACACAGCCCCCCATATTGTACACACAGCACCTCATATTGTACACACAGCACCCCATATTGTACACACAGCACCCCATATTGTACACACAGCACTCCATATTGTACATAGCACCTCATATTGTACACACAACACCCCATATTGTACACACAGCCCCCATATTATACACACAGCCCCCCATATTGTACACACAGCCCCCCATATTGTACACACAGCACCTCATATTGTACACACAGCACCTCATATTGTACACACAGCCCCCCATATTGTACATACAGCACCTCATATTGTACACACAACACCCAATATTGTACACACAGCCCCTCATATTGTACACACAGCACCTCATATTGTACACACAGCACCCCATATTGTACATACAGCACCTCATATTGTACACACAGCACCCCATATTGTACACACAGCACCTCATATTGTACACACAGCCCCCCATATTATACACACAGCACACCATATTGTACACACAGCCCCCCATATTGTACACACAGCACCCCATATTGTACACACAGCTCCCCATATTGTACACACAGCTCCCCATATTGTACACACAGCACCCCATATTGTACACACAGCACCTCATATTGTACACACAGCACCCCATATTGTACACACAGCACCCCATATTGTACACACAACACCCAATATTGTACACACAGCCCCCCATATTGTACACACAGCACCCCATATTATACACACAACACCCCATATTGTACACACTGCCCCCCATATTGTACACACAGCACCCCATATTATACACACAACACCCCATATTGTACACACTGCCCCCCATATTGTACACACAGCACCCCATATTGTACACACAGCCCCTCATATTGTATACACAGCACCCCATATTGTACACACAGCACCCCATATTGTACACACAGCACCCCATATTGTACACACAACACCCAATATTGTACACACAGCCCCCCATATTGTACACACAGCCCCCCATATTATACACACAGCACCCCATATTATACACACAACACCCCATATTGTACACACAGCTCCCCATATTGTACACACAGCACCCCATATTATACACACAACACCCCATATTGTACACACAGCTCCCCATATTGTACACACAGCACCTCATATTGTACACACAGCACCTCATATTGTACACACAACACCCAATATTGTACACACAGCACCCCATATTGTACACACAGCACCCCATATTGTACACACAGCACTCCATATTGTACACACAGCACCCCATATTGTACACACAGCACCCCATATTATACACACAACACCCCATATTGTACACACAACACCCCATATTATACACACAGCACCCCATATTGTACACACAGCACCTCATATTATACACACAGCCCCCCATATTGTACACACAACACCTCATATTGTACACACAGCACCTCATATTGTACACACACCACCCTATATTGTACACACAGCACCCCTTATTGTACACACAGCACCCCATATTGTACACACAGCACCTCATATTGTACACACAGCACCCCATATTGTACACACAGCACCCCATATTGTACACACAGCGCCCCATATTGTACACACAGCACCCCATATTATACACACAGCCCCCCATATTATACACACAGCACCCCATATTATACACACAGCACCCCATATTGTACACACAGCACCCCATATTGTACACACAGCCCCCCATATTGTACACACAGCACCCCTTATTGTACACACAGCACCCCATATTATACACACAGCACCCCATATTGTACACACAGCACCCCATATTGTACACACAGCACCACATATTGTACACACAGCACCCCATATTGTACACACAGCACCCCATATTGCACACACAGCCCCCCATATTGTACACACAGCACCCCATATTATACACACAACACCCCATATTGTACACACAGCCCCCCATATTGTACACACAGCACCCCATATTGTACACACAACACCCCATATTATACACACAACACCCCATTTTGTACACACAGCTCCCCATATTGTACACACAGCACCCCATATTGTACACACAGCACCTCATATTGTACACACAGCCCCCCATATTGTACACACAACACCTCATATTGTACACACAGCACCTCATATTGTACACACACCACCCTATATTGTACACACAGCACCCCTTATTGTACACACAGCACCCCATATTGTACACACAGCCCCCCATATTGTACACACAGCACCTCATATTGTACACACAGCACCCCATATTGTACACACAGCACCCCATATTGTACACACAGCACCCCATATTGTACACACAGCACCTCATATTGTACACACAGCGCCCCATATTGTACACACAGCACCCTATATTATACACACAGCACCCCATATTGTACACACAGCACCCCTTATTGTACACACAGCACCCCATATTATACACACAGCACCCCATATTGTACACACAGCACCCCATATTGTACACACAGCCCCCCATATTGTACACACAGCACCCCATATTGTACACACAGCCCCCCATATTGTACACACAGCACCTCATATTGTACACACAGCACCCCATATTGTACACACAGCCCCCCATATTGTACACACAGCACCTCATATTGTACACACAGCACCTCATATTGTACACACAGCACCCCATATTGTACACACAGCACCCCATATTGTACACACAGCCCCCCATATTGTACACACAACACCCAATATTGTACACACAGCCCCCCATATTGTACACACAGCACCTCATATTGTACACACAGCACCTCATATTGTACACACAGCACCCCATATTATACACACAGCACCCCATATTGTACACACAGCCCCCCATATTGTACGCACAGCACCCCATATTGTACACACATCACCCCATACTGTACACACAGCACCCCATATTGTACACACAGCACCTCATATTGTACACACAGCCCCCCATATTGTACACACAGCCCCCCATATTGTACACACAGCCCCCCATATTGTACACACAGCCCCTCATATTGTACACACAGCACCCCATATTGTACACACAGCACCCCATATTGTACACACAGCCCCCCATATTGTACACACAGCACCTCATATTGTACACACAGCACCTCATATTGTACACACAGCCCCCATATTGTACACACAGCTCCCCATATTGTACACACAGCCCCCCATATTGTACACACAGCACCCCATATTGTACACACAGCACCCCATATTGTACACACAGCCCCCCATATTGTACACACAGCACCCCATATTATACACACAGCACCCCATATTGTACACACAGCACCCCATATTGTACACACACCACCCTATATTGTACACACAGCACCCCATATTGTACACACAGCCCCCCATATTGTACACACAGCACCCCATATTGTACACACACCACCCTATATTGTACACACAGCACCCCTTATTGTACACACAGCACCCCATATTGTACACAAAGCACCTCATATTGTACACACAGCACCCCATATTGTACACACAGCACCCCATATTGTACACACACCACCCTATATTGTACACACAGCACCCCTTATTGTACACACAGCACCCCATATTGTACACAAAGCACCTCATATTGTACACACAGCACCCCATATTGTACACACAGCACCCCATATTGTACACACAGCCCCCCATATTGTACACACAGCACCCTATATTGTACACACAGCCCCCCATATTGTACACACAGCACCTCATATTGTACACACAGCCCCCCATATTGTACACACAGCCCCCCATATTGTACACACAGCACCCCATATTGTACACACAGCCCCCCATATTGTACACACAGCACCTCATATTGTACACACAGCCCCCCATATTGTACACACAGCACCTCATATTGTACACACAGCACCCCATATTGTATACACAGCCCCAATATTGTACACACAGCACCCCATATTGTACACACAGCACCCCATATTGTACACACAGCACCCCATATTGTACACACAGCACCCCATATTGTACACACAGCCCCCCATATTGTACACACAGCACCCCATATTGTACACACAGCCCCCCATATTGTACACACAGCACCCCATATTGTACACACAGCTCCCCATATTGTACACACAGCACCCCCCATATTGTACACACAGCTCCCCATATTGTACACACAGCCCCCCATATTGTACACACAGCATCCCATATTGTACACACAGCACCCCATATTATACACACAACACCCCATATTGTACACACAACACCCCATATTATACACACAGCACCCCATATTGTACACACAGCACCTCATATTGTACACACAGCCCCCCATATTGTACACACAACACCTCATATTGTACACACAGCACCTCATATTGTACACACACCACCCTATATTGTACACACAGCACCCCTTATTGTACACACAGCACCCCATATTGTACACACAGCACCTCATATTGTACACACAGCACCCCATATTGTACACACAGCACCCCATATTGTACACACAGCGCCCCATATTGTACACACAGCACCCCATATTATACACACAGCACCCCATATTGTACACACAGCACCCCATATTGTACACACAGCCCCCCATATTATACACACAGCACCCCATATTATACACACAGCACCCCATATTGTACACACAGCACCCCATATTGTACACACAGCCCCCCATATTGTACACACAGCACCCCTTATTGTACACACAGCACCCCATATTGTACACACAGCACCCCATATTGTACACACAGCACCCCATATTGTACACACAGCCCCCCATATTGTACACACAGCACCCCATATTGTACACACAACACCCCATATTATACACACAACACCCCATATTGTACACACAGCTCCCCATATTGTACACACAGCACCCCATATTGTACACACAGCACCTCATATTGTACACACAGCCCCCCATATTGTACACACAACACCTCATATTGTACACACAGCACCTCATATTGTACACACACCACCCTATATTGTACACACAGCACCCCTTATTGTACACACAGCACCCCATATTGTACACACAGCACCTCATATTGTACACACAGCACCCCATATTGTACACACAGCACCCCATATTATATACACAGCACCCCATATTGTACACACAGCACCCCTTATTGTACACACAGCACCTCATATTGTACACACAGCACCCCATATTGTACACACAGCACCCCATATTGTACACACAGCCCCCCATATTGTACACACAGCACCCCATATTGTACACACAGCCCCCCATATTGTACACACAGCACCTCATATTGTACACACAGCACCCCATATTGTACACACAGCCCCCCATATTGTACACACAGCACCTCATATTGTACACACAGCACCTCATATTGTACACACAGCACCCCATATTGTACACACAGCACCCCATATTGTACACACAGCCCCCCATATTGTACACACAACACCCAATATTGTACACACAGCCCCCCATATTGTACACACAGCACCTCATATTGTACACACAGCACCTCATATTGTACACACAGCACCCCATATTATACACACAGCACCCCATATTGTACACACAGCCCCCCATATTGTACGCACAGCACCCCATATTGTACACACATCACCCCATACTGTACACACAGCACCCCATATTGTACACACAGCACCTCATATTGTACACACAGCCCCCCATATTGTACACACAGCCCCCCATATTGTACACACAGCCCCCCATATTGTACACACAGCCCCTCATATTGTACACACAGCACCCCATATTGTACACACAGCACCCCATATTGTACACACAGCCCCCCATATTGTACACACAGCACCTCATATTGTACACACAGCACCTCATATTGTACACACAGCCCCCATATTGTACACACAGCTCCCCATATTGTACACACAGCACCCCATATTGTACACACAGCACCCCATATTGTACACACAGCACCCCATATTGTACACACAGCCCCCCATATTGTACACACAGCACCCCATATTGTACACACAGCACCCCATATTGTACACACAGCACCCCATATTGTACACACACCACCCTATATTGTACACACAGCACCCCATATTGTACACACAGCCCCCCATATTGTACACACAGCACCCCATATTGTACACACACCACCCTATATTGTACACACAGCACCCCTTATTGTACACACAGCACCCCATATTGTACACAAAGCACCTCATATTGTACACACAGCACCCCATATTGTACACACAGCACCTCATATTGTACACACAGCTTCCCATATTGTACACACAGCCCCCATATTGTACACACAGCACCCCATATTGTACACACAGCTCCCCATATTGTACACACAGCCCCCCATATTGTACACACAGCACCCCATATTGTACACACAGCCCCCCATATTGTACACACAGCACCTCATATTGTACACACAGCTTCCCATATTGTACACACAGCCCCCATATTGTACACACAGCACCCCATATTGTACACACAGCTCCCCATATTGTACACACAGCCCCCCATATTGTACACACAGCATCCCATATTGTACACACAGCACCCCATATTATACACACAACACCCCATATTGTACACACAACACCCCATATTATACACACAGCACCCCATATTGTACACACAGCACCTCATATTGTACACACAGCCCCCCATATTGTACACACAACACCTCATATTGTACACACAGCACCTCATATTGTACACACACCACCCTATATTGTACACACAGCACCCCTTATTGTACACACAGCACCCCATATTGTACACACAGCACCTCATATTGTACACACAGCACCCCATATTGTACACACAGCACCCCATATTGTACACACAGCGCCCCATATTGTACACACAGCACCCCATATTATACACACAGCACCCCATATTGTACACACAGCACCCCATATTGTACACACAGCACCCCATATTGTACACACAGCGCCCCATATTGTACACACAGCACCCCATATTATACACACAGCACCCCATATTGTACACACAGCACCCCATATTGTACACACAGCCCCCCATATTATACACACAGCACCCCATATTATACACACAGCACCCCATATTGTACACACAGCACCCCATATTGTACACACAGCCCCCCATATTGTACACACAGCACCCCTTATTGTACACACAGCACCCCATATTATACACACAGCACCCCATATTGTACACACAGCACCCCATATTGTACACACAGCACCCCATATTGTACACACAGCCCCCCATATTGTACACACAGCACCCCATATTATACACACAACACCCCATATTGTACACACAGCCCCCCATATTGTACACACAGCACCCCATATTGTACACACAACACCCCATATTATACACACAACACCCCATATTGTACACACAGCTCCCCATATTGTACACACAGCACCCCATATTGTACACACAGCACCTCATATTGTACACACAGCCCCCCATATTGTACACACAACACCTCATATTGTACACACAGCACCTCATATTGTACACACACCACCCTATATTGTACACACAGCACCCCTTATTGTACACACAGCACCCCATATTGTACACACAGCACCTCATATTGTACACACAGCACCCCATATTGTACACACAGCACCCCATATTGTACACACAGCACCTCATATTGTACACACAGCGCCCCATATTGTACACACAGCACCCCATATTATACACACAGCACCCCATATTGTACACACAGCACCCCTTATTGTACACACAGCACCCCATATTATACACACAGCACCCCATATTGTACACACAGCACCCCATATTGTACACACAGCACCTCATATTGTACACACAGCACCCCATATTGTACACACAGCACCCCATATTGTACACACAGCCCCCCATATTGTACACACAGCACCCCATATTGTACACACAGCCCCCCATATTGTACACACAGCACCTCATATTGTACACACAGCACCCCATATTGTACACACAGCCCCCCATATTGTACACACAGCACCTCATATTGTACACACAGCACCTCATATTGTACACACAGCACCCCATATTGTACACACAGCCCCCCATATTGTACACACAACACCCAATATTGTACACACAGCCCCCCATATTGTACACACAGCACCTCATATTGTACACACAGCACCTCATATTGTACACACAGCACCCCATATTATACACACAGCACCCCATATTGTACACACAGCCCCCCATATTGTACACACAGCCCCCCATATTGTACACACAGCACCCCATATTATACACACATCACCCCATATTGTACACACAGCCCCCCATATTGTACACACAGCCCCCCATATTGTACACACAGCATCCCATATTGTACACACAGCCCCCCATATTGTACACACAGCACCCCATATTGTACACACAGCCCCTCATATTGTACACACAGCACTCCATATTGTACACACAGCACCTCATATTGTACACACAGCCCCCCATATTGTACACACAGCCCCCCATATTGTACACACAGCACCTCATATTGTACACACAGCCCCCCATATTGTACACACAGCACCCCATATTGTACACACAGCTCCCCATATTGTACACACAGCACTCCATATTGTACACACAGCACCCCATATTGTACACACAGCCCCCCATATTGTACACACAGCACCCCATATTGTACACACAGCACCTCATATTGTACACACAGCCCCCCATATTGTACACACAGCACCCCATATTATACACACAGCCCCCCATATTGTACACACATCACCCCATATTGTACACACATCACCCTATATTGTACACACAGCACCCCATATTGTACACACAGCACCTCATATTGTACACACAGCCCCCCATATTGTACACACAACACCCCATATTGTACACACAACACCCAATATTGTACACACAGCCCCCCATATTGTACACACAGCACCTCATATTGTACACACAGCACCTCATATTGTACACACAGCACCCCATATTGTACACACAGCACTCCATATTGTACATAGCACCTCATATTGTACACACAACACCCCATATTGTACACACAGCACCCCATATTGTACACACAGCCCCCCATATTGTACACACAGCACCTCATATTGTACACACAGCACCTCATATTGTACACACAGCACCCCATATTGTACATACAGCACCTCATATTGTACACACAGCCCCCCATATTGTACACACACCTCATATTGTACACACAGCACCTCATATTGTACACACAGCCCCCCATATTGTACACACAGCCCCCCATATTGTACACACAGCACCCCATATTGTACACACAGCACCTCATATTGTACACACAGCACCCCATATTGTACACACAGCACCCCATATTGTACACACAGCCCCCCATATTGTACACACAGCCCCCCATATTGTACACACAGCACTCCATATTGTACACACAGCACCCCATATTGTACACACAGCCCCCCATATTGTACACACAGCACCCCATATTGTACACACAGCACCTCATATTGTACACACAGCCCCCCATATTGTACACACAGCACCCCATATTATACACACAGCACCCCATATTGTACACACAGCACCTCATATTGTACACACAGCACCTCATATTGTACACACAGCCCCCATATTGTATACACAACACCCCATATTGTACACACAGCACCTCATATTGTACACTCAGCCCCCCATATTGTACACACAACACCCCATATTGTACACACAACACCCAATATTGTACACACAGCCCCCCATATTGTACACACAGCACCTCATATTGTACACACAGCACCCCATATTGTACACACAGCACCCCATATTGTACACACAGCACTCCATATTGTACATAGCACCTCATATTGTACACACAACACCCCATATTGTACACACAGCACCTCATATTGTACACACAGCACCTCATATTGTACACACAGCCCCCCATATTGTACATACAGCACCTCATATTGTACACACAACACCCAATATTGTACACACAGCCCCCCATATTGTACACACAGCACGTCATATTGTACACACAGCACCCCATATTGTACATACAGCACCTCATATTGTACACACAGCACCCCATATTGTACACACAGCACCTCATATTGTACACACAGCCCCCCATATTATACACACAGCACACCATATTGTACACACAGCCCCCCATATTGTACACACAGCACCCCATATTGTACACACAGCTCCCCATATTGTACACACAGCACCCCATATTGTACACACAGCACCTCATATTGTACACACAGCACCCCATATTGTACACACAGCACCCCATATTGTACACACAACACCCAATATTGTACACACAGCCCCCCATATTGTACACACAGCACCCCATATTATACACACAACACCCCATATTGTACACACTGCCCCCCATATTGTACACACAGCACCCCATATTATACACACAACACCCCATATTGTACACACTGCCCCCCATATTGTACACACAGCACCCCATATTGTACACACAGCCCCTCATATTGTATACACAGCACCCCATATTGTACACACAGCACCCCATATTGTACACACAACACCCAATATTGTACACACAGCCCCCCATATTGTACACACAGCCCCCCATATTATACACACAGCACCCCATATTATACACACAACACCCCATATTGTACACACAGCTCCCCATATTGTACACACAGCACCCCATATTATACACACAACACCCCATATTGTACACACAGCTCCCCATATTGTACACACAGCACCTCATATTGTACACACAGCACCTCATATTGTACACACAACACCCAATATTGTACACACAGCACCCCATATTGTACACACAGCACCCCATATTGTACACACAGCACTCCATATTGTACACACAGCCCCCCATATTGTACACACAGCATCCCATATTGTACACACAGCACCCCATATTATACACACAACACCCCATATTGTACACACAACACCCCATATTATACACACAGCACCCCATATTGTACACACAGCACCTCATATTGTACACACAGCCCCCCATATTGTACACACAACACCTCATATTGTACACACAGCACCTCATATTGTACACACACCACCCTATATTGTACACACAGCACCCCATATTGTACACACAGCCCCCCATATTGTACGCACAGCACCCCATATTGTACACACATCACCCCATACTGTACACACAGCACCCCATATTGTACACACAGCACCTCATATTGTACACACAGCCCCCCATATTGTACACACAGCCCCCCATATTGTACACACAGCACCCCTTATTGTACACACAGCACCCCATATTATACACACAGCCCCCCATATTATACACACAGCACCCCATATTATACACACAGCTCCCCATATTGTACACACAGCACCCCATATTGTACACACAGCCCCCCATATTGTACACACAGCACCCCTTATTGTACACACAGCACCCCATATTATACACACAGCACCCCATATTGTACACACAGCACCCCATATTGTACACACAGCACCACATATTGTACACACAGCACCCCATATTGTACACACAGCACCCCATATTGCACACACAGCCCCCCATATTGTACACACAGCACCCCATATTATACACACAACACCCCATATTGTACACACAGCCCCCCATATTGTACACACAGCACCCCATATTGTACACACAACACCCCATATTATACACACAACACCCCATTTTGTACACACAGCTCCCCATATTGTACACACAACACCCCATATTGTACACACAGCACCTCATATTGTACACACAGCCCCCCATATTGTACACACAACACCTCATATTGTACACACAGCACCTCATATTGTACACACACCACCCTATATTGTACACACAGCACCCCTTATTGTACACACAGCACCCCATATTGTACACACAGCCCCCCATATTGTACACACAGCACCTCATATTGTACACACAGCACCCCATATTGTACACACAGCACCCCATATTGTACACACAGCACCTCATATTGTACACACAGCGCCCCATATTGTACACACAGCACCCTATATTATACACACAGCACCCCATATTGTACACACAGCACCCCTTATTGTACACACAGCACCCCATATTATACACACAGCACCCCATATTGTACACACAGCACCTCATCTTGTACACACAGCACCCCATATTGTACACACAGCACCCCATATTGTACACACAGCCCCCCATATTGTACACACAGCACCCCATATTGTACACACAGCCCCCCATATTGTACACACAGCACCTCATATTGTACACACAGCACCCCATATTGTACACACAGCCCCCCATATTGTACACACAGCACCTCATATTGTACACACAGCACCTCATATTGTACACACAGCACCCCATATTGTACACACAGCACCCCATATTGTACACACAGCCCCCCATATTGTACACACAACACCCAATATTGTACACACAGCCCCCCATATTGTACACACAGCACCTCATATTGTACACACAGCACCTCATATTGTACACACAGCACCCCATATTATACACACAGCACCCCATATTGTACACACAGCCCCCCATATTGTACGCACAGCACCCCATATTGTACACACATCACCCCATACTGTACACACAGCACCCCATATTGTACACACAGCACCTCATATTGTACACACAGCCCCCCATATTGTACACACAGCCCCCCATATTGTACACACAGCCCCCCATATTGTACACACAGCCCCTCATATTGTACACACAGCACCCCATATTGTACACACAGCCCCCCATATTGTACACACAGCACCTCATATTGTACACACAGCCCCCATATTGTACACACAGCTCCCCATATTGTACACACAGCCCCCCATATTGTACACACAGCACCCCATATTGTACACACAGCACCCCATATTGTACACACAGCCCCCCATATTGTACACACAGCACCCCATATTATACACACAGCACCCCATATTGTACACACAGCACCCCATATTGTACACACACCACCCTATATTGTACACACAGCACCCCATATTGTACACACAGCCCCCCATATTGTACACACAGCACCCCATATTGTACACACACCACCCTATATTGTACACACAGCACCCCTTATTGTACACACAGCACCCCATATTGTACACAAAGCACCTCATATTGTACACACAGCACCCCATATTGTACACACAGCACCCCATATTGTACACACACCACCCTATATTGTACACACAGCACCCCTTATTGTACACACAGCACCCCATATTGTACACAAAGCACCTCATATTGTACACACAGCACCCCATATTGTACACACAGCACCCCATATTGTACACACAGCCCCCCATATTGTACACACAGCACCCCATATTGTACACACAGCCCCCCATATTGTACACACAACACCCCATATTGTACACACAACACCTCATATTGTACACACAGCACCCCATATTGTACACACAGCACCCCATATTGTACACACAGCCCCCCATATTGTACACACAGCACCCCATATTGTACACACAGCTCCCCATATTGTACACACAGCCCCCCATATTGTACACACAGCACCCCATATTGTACACACAGCCCCCCATATTGTACACACAGCACCTCATATTGTACACACAGCTTCCCATATTGTACACACAGCCCCCATATTGTACACACAGCACCCCATATTGTACACACAGCACCTCATATTGTACACACAGCCCCCCATATTGTACACACAGCACCTCATATTGTACACACAGCCCCCCATATTGTACACACAGCCCCCCATATTGTACACACAGCACCCTATATTGTACACACAGCCCCCCATATTGTACACACAGCACCTCATATTGTACACACAGCCCCCCATATTGTACACACAGCCCCCCATATTGTACACACAGCACCCCATATTGTACACACAGCCCCCCATATTGTACACACAGCACCTCATATTCTACACACAGCCCCCCATATTGTACACACAGCACCTCATATTGTACACACAGCACCCCATATTGTATACACAGCCCCAATATTGTACACACAGCACCTCATATTGTACACACAGCACCCCATATTGTACACACAGCACCCCATATTGTACACACAGCACCCCATATTGTACACACAGCCCCCCATATTGTACACACAGCACCCCATATTGTACACACAGCTCCCCATATTGTACACACAGCCCCCCATATTGTACACACAGCATCCCATATTGTACACACAGCACCCCATATTATACACACAACACCCCATATTGTACACACAACACCCCATATTATACACACAGCACCCCATATTGTACACACAGCACCTCATATTGTACACACAGCCCCCCATATTGTACACACAACACCTCATATTGTACACACAGCACCTCATATTGTACACACACCACCCTATATTGTACACACAGCACCCCATATTGTACACACAGCACCTCATATTGTACACACAGCACCCCATATTGTACACACAGCACCCCATATTGTACACACAGCGCCCCATATTGTACACACAGCACCCCAACTTATACACACAGCACCCCATATTGTACACACAGCACCCCATATTGTACACACAGCCCCCCATATTATACACACAGCACCCCATATTATACACACAGCACCCCATATTGTACACACAGCACCCCATATTGTACACACAGCCCCCCATATTGTACACACAGCACCCCTTATTGTACACACAGCACCCCATATTGTACACACAGCACCCCATATTGTACACACAGCACCCCATATTGTACACACAGCCCCCCATATTGTACACACAGCACCCCATATTGTACACACAGCACCCCATATTGTACACACAACACCCCATATTATACACACAACACCCCATATTGTACACACAGCTCCCCATATTGTACACACAGCACCCCATATTGTACACACAGCACCTCATATTGTACACACAGCCCCCCATATTGTACACACAACACCTCATATTGTACACACAGCACCTCATATTGTACACACACCACCCTATATTGTACACACAGCACCCCTTATTGTACACACAGCACCCCATATTGTACACACAGCACCTCATATTGTACACACAGCACCCCATATTGTACACACAGCACCCCATATTGTACACACAGCACCTCATATTGTACACACAGCCCCCCATATTGTACACACAGCACCCCATATTATACACACAGCACCCCATATTGTACACACAGCACCCCTTATTGTACACACAGCACCCCATATTATACACACAGCACCCCATATTGTACACACAGCACCCCATATTGTACACACAGCACCTCATATTGTACACACAGCACCCCATATTGTACACACAGCACCCCATATTGTACACACAGCCCCCCATATTGTACACACAGCACCCCATATTGTACACACAGCCCCCCATATTGTACACACAGCACCTCATATTGTACACACAGCACCCCATATTGTACACACAGCCCCCCATATTGTACACACAGCACCTCATATTGTACACACAGCACCTCATATTGTACACACAGCACCCCATATTGTACACACAGCACCCCATATTGTACACACAGCCCCCCATATTGTACACACAACACCCAATATTGTACACACAGCCCCCCATATTGTACACACAGCCCCTCATATTGTACACACAGCACCCCATATTGTACACACAGCACCCCATATTGTACACACAGCACCTCATATTGTACACACAGCCCCCATATTGTACACACAGCTCCCCATATTGTACACACAGCACCCCATATTGTACACACAGCACCCCATATTGTACACACAGCCCCCCATATTGTACACACAGCACCCCATATTGTACACACAGCACCCCATATTGTACACACAGCACCCCATATTGTACACACACCACCCTATATTGTACACACAGCCCCCCATATTGTACACACAGCACCCCATATTGTACACACACCACCCTATATTGTACACACAGCACCCCTTATTGTACACACAGCACCCCATATTGTACACAAAGCACCTCATATTGTACACACAGCACCCCATATTGTACACACAGCACCCCATATTGTACACACACCACCCTATATTGTACACACAGCACCCCTTATTGTACACACAGCACCCCATATTGTACACAAAGCACCTCATATTGTACACACAGCACCCCATATTATACACACAGCACCCCATATTGTACACACAGCCCCCCATATTGTACACACAGCACCCCATATTGTACACACAGCCCCCCATATTGTACACACAACACCCCATATTGTACACACAACACCTCATATTGTACACACAGCACCCCATATTGTACACACAGCACCCCATATTGTACACACAGCCCCCCATATTGTACACACAGCACCCCATATTGTACACACAGCTCCCCATATTGTACACACAGCCCCCCATATTGTACACACAGCACCCCATATTGTACACACAGCCCCCCATATTGTACACACAGCACCTCATATTGTACACACAGCTTCCCATATTGTACACACAGCCCCCATATTGTACACACAGCACCCCATATTGTACACACAGCTCCCCATATTGTACACACAGCCCCCCATATTGTACACACAGCATCCCATATTGTACACACAGCACCCCATATTATACACACAACACCCCATATTGTACACACAACACCCCATATTATACACACAGCACCCCATATTGTACACACAGCACCTCATATTGTACACACAGCCCCCCATATTGTACACACAACACCTCATATTGTACACACAGCACCTCATATTGTACACACACCACCCTATATTGTACACACAGCACCCCTTATTGTACACACAGCACCCCATATTGTACACACAGCACCTCATATTGTACACACAGCACCCCATATTGTACACACAGCACCCCATATTGTACACACAGCCCCCCATATTATACACACAGCACCCCATATTATACACACAGCACCCCATATTGTACACACAGCACCCCATATTGTACACACAGCCCCCCATATTGTACACACAGCACCCCTTATTGTACACACAGCACCCCATATTATACACACAGCACCCCATATTGTACACACAGCACCCCATATTGTACACACAGCACCCCATATTGTACACACAGCCCCCCATATTGTACACACAGCACCCCATATTATACACACAACACCCCATATTGTACACACAGCCCCCCATATTGTACACACAGCACCCCATATTGTACACACAACACCCCATATTATACACACAACACCCCATATTGTACACACAGCTCCCCATATTGTACACACAGCACCCCATATTGTACACACAGCACCTCATATTGTACACACAGCCCCCCATATTGTACACACAACACCTCATATTGTACACACAGCACCTCATATTGTACACACACCACCCTATATTGTACACACAGCACCCCTTATTGTACACACAGCACCCCATATTGTACACACAGCACCTCATATTGTACACACAGCACCCCATATTGTACACACAGCACCCCATATTGTACACACAGCACCTCATATTGTACACACAGCGCCCCATATTGTACACACAGCACCCCATATTATACACACAGCACCTCATATTGTACACACAGCACCCCATATTGTACACACAGCACCCCATATTGTACACACAGCCCCCCATATTGTACACACAGCACCCCATATTGTACACACAGCCCCCCATATTGTACACACAGCACCTCATATTGTACACACAGCACCCCATATTGTACACACAGCCCCCCATATTGTACACACAGCACCTCATATTGTACACACAGCACCTCATATTGTACACACAGCACCCCATATTGTACACACAGCACCCCATATTGTACACACAGCCCCCCATATTGTACACACAACACCCAATATTGTACACACAGCCCCCCATATTGTACACACAGCACCTCATATTGTACACACAGCACCTCATATTGTACACACAGCACCCCATATTATACACACAGCACCCCATATTGTACACACAGCCCCCCATATTGTACGCACAGCACCCCATATTGTACACACATCACCCCATACTGTACACACAGCACCCCATATTGTACACACAGCACCTCATATTGTACACACAGCCCCCCATATTGTACACACAGCCCCCCATATTGTACACACAGCCCCCCATATTGTACACACAGCCCCTCATATTGTACACACAGCACCCCATATTGTACACACAGCCCCCCATATTGTACACACAGCACCTCATATTGTACACACAGCACCTCATATTGTACACACAGCCCCCATATTGTACACACAGCTCCCCATATTGTACACACAGCCCCCCATATTGTACACACAGCACCCCATATTGTACACACAGCACCCCATATTGTACACACAGCCCCCCATATTGTACACACAGCACCCCATATTATACACACAGCACCCCATATTGTACACACAGCACCCCATATTGTACACACACCACCCTATATTGTACACACAGCACCCCATATTGTACACACAGCCCCCCATATTGTACACACAGCACCCCATATTGTACACACACCACCCTATATTGTACACACAGCACCCCTTATTGTACACACAGCACCCCATATTGTACACAAAGCACCTCATATTGTACACACAGCACCCCATATTGTACACACAGCACCCCATATTGTACACACACCACCCTATATTGTACACACAGCACCCCTTATTGTACACACAGCACCCCATATTGTACACAAAGCACCTCATATTGTACACACAGCACCCCATATTGTACACACAGCACCCCATATTGTACACACAGCCCCCCATATTGTACACACAGCACCCCATATTGTACACACAGCCCCCCATATTGTACACACAACACCCCATATTGTACACACAACACCTCATATTGTACACACAGCACCCCATATTGTACACACAGCCCCCCATATTGTACACACAGCACCCCATATTGTACACACAGCTCCCCATATTGTACACACAGCCCCCCATATTGTACACACAGCACCCCATATTGTACACACAGCCCCCCATATTGTACACACAGCACCTCATATTGTACACACAGCTTCCCATATTGTACACACAGCCCCCATATTGTACACACAGCACCCCATATTGTACACACAGCACCTCATATTGTACACACAGCCCCCCATATTGTACACACAGCACCTCATATTGTACACACAGCCCCCCATATTGTACACACAGCCCCCCATATTGTACACACAGCACCCTATATTGTACACACAGCCCCCCATATTGTACACACAGCACCTCATATTGTACACACAGCCCCCCATATTGTACACACAGCCCCCCATATTGTACACACAGCACCCCATATTGTACACACAGCCCCCCATATTGTACACACAGCACCTCATATTGTACACACAGCCCCCCATATTGTACACACAGCACCTCATATTGTACACACAGCACCCCATATTGTATACACAGCCCCAATATTGTACACACAGCACCTCATATTGTACACACAGCACCCCATATTGTACACACAGCACCCCATATTGTACACACATCACCCCATATTGTACACACAGCACCCCATATTGTACACACAGCACCCCATATTGTACACACAGCACCCCATATTGTACACACAGCTCCCCATATTGTACACACAGCACCCCCCATATTGTACACACAGCTCCCCATATTGTACACACAGCCCCCCATATTGTACACACAGCACCCCATATTGTACACACAGCACCCCATATTGTACACACAGCACTCCATATTGTACACACAGCACCCCATATTGTACACACAGCCCCTCATATTGTACACACAGCACCCCCCATATTGTACACACAGCTCCCCATATTGTACACACAGCCCCCCATATTGTACACACAGCACTCCATATTGTACACACAGCACCCCATATTGTACACACAGCCCCTCATATTGTACACACAGCACCCCCCATATTGTACACTCAGCCCCCCATATTGTACACACAGCTCCCCATATTGTACACACAGCAACCCATATTCTTTTTTTTATCAAATAGTTTTTTATTAAAGGTTTTCCAAAAAAAGAAAAATATTTCACAAAATTATACCATACAAAGTATTTCCAGAAATGGCATAACAAGTTTACAAATCATTGGTACATCTCCAATCACTTTTTACATTCAAATCGCAGCTTCTGTATAAGCCATCGTGGATTGATTATAATTAAACATCTATGTTGTCAATCAGAATATTGAAATGGAGAGTATATATCCTAAACTTAAAGAATAAAAAAAAAAGAAAAGAAAAGTTTATTAATAAAGGAATTAGGGACTCTGGCTCCCTATAGCATATCTAAGAAAGGAAAAAAGGCAGAGAAAAGTATACAAGTGTAATTTTTATGCAATTTTTCTGAAACGAATCCAAGGATCCCATTGTTTATTTAAACGATGTGTGTTACCATGTATATTTGCCATCATCTGTTCATATTTAAAAGCCTCATCAACTTTTCTGATGACTTCACTAATATTTGATGAGCTGTTAGATTTCCACTTTCCAGTGATTGTCAATCTGGCTGCCATTAGAATTTGTATCACTATTGGTCTTAGAGCATGAGGGTATTGGTCTATGTTTATGCTTAAAATGGCTAGTTCTGCTTCACCTTTTCTAATGAAACCTGTAATTTTTGAAATTAGTTTGAATATTGCTCTCCAGAAACTCCATAGGTTAGGGCAATCCCATATCATGTGGAGAAGAGTACCTACTTTTCCGCAGCCTCGCCAGCATTCATTGGAGCTGCTGCTGGAAAATTTTGCAGTTAGGTAGGGGGTGTAGTACCATCGAAGTAGTCGTTTTTGGGCTGTTTCCCAATGGGCTGTAGATCTCGTGTAGCATTGGTTAGATTTAATAGCTTCCTGCCATTGTTTATCTGAAAAGGACGTGGAGAGTTCTAACTCCCATTTTTGGTGTGCTGGCAGTTTATTGTATGCATCTTTTTGTTGTATTAAGGTGTAAAATAAGGAAATCCCTTTTTTTGAGGAAGAGTTGTCAGTCCAGTAAGTCCATGCTTTTTGTGGAATTCTAGTAGGTTGCAGCTGGTGAGAGTTTAAGAATGATGAGATTCTTATGTACATATAATAATCAGAGGTAGGAAGAGAATATTTATGGGCTAGTATGTTGAAGGGAATGATTTTCCCTCGGTCAAACAAATCTGAGATTAGGGTTATTCCTTTATGTTCCCATTGAGTTGTTTGTAGATCTTTAACATGTGTGCAAATTGTATTAATTGGAGTGGGAATTTCCTTAAGGTCTGAATTTTGTCTTATATCGGAACGGAATTTCTGCCATGTATCTAGTACTAGTTGTATGATGGGGTGTTTAGATTTGAAGTGAGTATTTGAGAAGGAATTTGCTAGCAATATGGATTTCAGGGAGATGGGGTTCGACCAGGCTTGTTCTATAGTGGCCCAATGTTTAGAGGAATGGTTTTGGAACCAGTATTTTGTTTGATCCAGTAAGCAGGCCGCAAAGTAGTCTTTTAAAATTGGGAGTCCCATTCCCCCTGCTCTCCTATGTCTCGAAAGGGAAGACTGAGAGCATCTCGGTTTTTTATCTGCCCACACAAATTTATGAAGCTGCGATTGCGCTGTTGTAAAAAATTTTGCTGGAATAGAGATCGGAAGAGCTCTAAAGTAGTACAGTACTTTTGGTAATATAAGCATTTTGTATGCCGCCAGCCTTCCCATCCAAGACAAACAGAAGGATTTTAGTCTAGTGAGTTCTGATTGGATAGAGGAAATAAATGGAACTAAGTTCACTTTAAATAGATTGCTGCTGGGTGTCGTTAGTTTTATCCCTAAGTATTGGATGGGTTTGTCAGCCCATGGATATGGAAAGCGTGAGTGTAGGGATTTACGTGTAATTTCTTTAATGTTTATGGCAAGTATATTGGATTTTGATGCATTAATTTTGTAGTATGAAATTTGGTTAAAATGGTTCAAGATATTATGTACCGTTTGCAAGGAGGTGTTGGGATTGGAAAGCGATAGAATCACATCGTCTGCGAAAAGGGAGATAGTGTGTGCTTGTTTGGAGATTATGATACCAGAAATTTCTGGGTGTGATCTAATTTTTTCAGCCAGGGGTTCCATTAACAAAGCGAAAATGAGCGGGGATAGGGGGCAGCCCTGCCTTGTCCCATTAGTAATATTGAAGCTGTCCGAGAACATTCCCTCTGTGTATACCATAGCAGAGGGGTTAGTATATAGTGATAAAATGGCTGAGTTTATATTTCCCAAGATGCCAAATTTGTTCAAAACGAGTTTCAGATATCCCCAGTGGATCCTATCAAAGGCCTTCTCCGCGTCTAATGATAGAAGCAGAGAAGGAGTGCCCAAGGATTCCGCTGCATGAATTAAGTTGATAATTCTTCGTGTTGCATCTGGTGCCTGGCGGCCTGGGATAAACCCAACTTGGTCCTGTTTAATCAAAGTGGGTAGAAATTGTGCTAGTCTGTTGGCTAGAATCTTTGCGTAAATCTTCAGGTCTACATTCAGTAGTGATATAGGCCTGAAGTTTTGTGGAGTGTTGGAGGATTTCCCGGGTTTGGGTAAAGTCACAATTGTGGCTGTTAACATTTCTGAGGGGAATGAAGATGTTGATATGGCTGATGCAAATACATTTAAAAAGTGTGGGCCTAATATGGATTGAAATGTCCGATAGTATTCAGACGAAAAACCGTCTGGGCCTGGGGATTTGTTATTAGGGAGAGATAGTATTGTTTTGTTTAGTTCAGACAAAGAGATTGGTGCGTTGATAGATTGCAGTTGGTCTACGTTTAGTTTGGGCAGTGAGATAGAGTCTAGAAATGTTTGAATTAATTCCGGTGATGGTTGGTGAGTTGTATTGTCGTCTTTAAGATTATAGAGATTATTATAGTAGTCCCTAAAAGCATTAGCAATATCTTTGGGATTAGATAGTCTAATGCCTGTGGTCGGGTGGGAAATAAATGGAATCTTTTGTTTGATGGTTTTTTCCTTCACTTGATTTGCTAGTAATTTGCCTGCTTTATTGCCATGACTATAATAGTTTGCTTTCCATTTTTGAACCGTGTGTTTGTGTTGAGATATAAGTAGCAATCTAAGATCATGTCTGAGTTTATCTAGTTGAGAGCTAGTGGCGGGGTCTGGAGCTTTTTTATTTACCGATTCTAAGTTTTTTATCTGCTGGAGTAGATCAGTCAGTTGTTTGTTCCTTTGCTTTTTGGCTACACTGCTCATTTTCATGAGGATCCCTCATATGTAAGCTTTATGACAATTCCAGATTGTAAAGGGATCTGGCACCGAGCCGGCATTAGTGTTAAAGAATTCGTGCAATTCTTTAGTAATTTTATGCTTTTGGTCTGGATTTGTGTAAAGAAAGGTATCGTTTTTCCATCTGTTTGCCCTTGTCTCGGTGCGAGATCCCTCCACTACAATAGAGACCGGAGCGTGGTCCGACCATGTAATATTGTGTACGGTGGACATACTAACGTTCTGTAACAAAAACCTGTCTACCAAGAAGAGATCAATTCTTGAGTATGTGCGATGCACACTCGAGAAGTAGGAATAGTCCCGCTCTGTCGAGTGTTGACATCGCCACACGTCGTGTAGATTTTCTGAGGCCATGAAGCGCGAAAGGGTTACTCTTTCCCGACTTTTCGGGGTCTCGGCCGAGACATCTAGAGTTTTGTTTGGTATAGCGTTGAAATCTCCACAGATTATGGTGTACCCCTTTTGCACTGCACGTACTCGTTTCCAAATTTTGTTCAAAAAAGAGATTTGTTTCACATTAGGTAAATATACATTTACTATAGTGTATATTGTGTTGTTTATCTCACCAACCAGTATAATAAATCTACCCATGTCATCTACGTCCTTGTAGATTTGACGAAAAGATATGGTGTCCTTGATGAGAATAGCTACCCCCCTCTTCTTTGGAGCATTGGAGCAAATAATTTTTGGAAATTTCTGATGGGAGAATTTCGGAGGCTTGGATATAGAGAAGTGAGTCTCTTGAAGACAAAGAATGTCACTTTGCAGTAGTCGGGCTTCTTTCCAAAGCATCGACCTTTTTTGTGGGCTGTTCAGTCCGCGGACATTAAACGAGGAGATTTTGAACCCCATGTTGTTGATCTTGAAGGTTGATTGAAATAAAGTTCCTAGGATTAGTAACCTTGTTAAACTGAAGATTGAAGTACAGTTCCTTTGTTGAAGAAGTGTTTTAATAGTGAACCAGAGTCCATATGTTGGAAAGCTGTTTAGGTAATGTCTCAGAGGATAGTACAGCAGAAACGAAAAGTCTCTAAGTAAAAATATAGAAAAAGGAAGATAATAAAAACAAAATTATTCGATTCAACTGAATCTGTTGGGATATTATCCCGTAACTTCGGAGGAGCGAAAAGAGAAACCAATAAAGTTCCACGGGTGCACCGGAGCACAACTTTGTGTAATAGTGGTTGTAAATATCCTGAGCCTCACTCAATTGCATCTTGTGGCCAGGTGGGAGAACGTGGGCGAGGTGATGAGGCACTTGAAGGTGGATCTTCTATCTTGTCTAAGATATCCCATTCTTTCAGTAACCATATACCGTCTTCCACTGACTGGATAGGGAACGTTTTCCCATCTTTGGTAATGAGCAATTTTGCAGGGTAGGCCCATCTATAGGTAATATGGTGGTTTCTTAGAGGTTTGGTTATGGTGGCCAGATTCTTCCGTCTTTGCATTGTATATGCAGACAAATCAGTAAAGAATGAAAGGCCTTGGATGCATGGTAATGCGTTGTCAGGATTCCGCATGCATTGAAGAAATTTCTTTTAGTTTGATAGAAGTGAATCCTTGCAATTGTATCTCTGGGCAAATGGTCAGGAATGTGCTTGGGTTTCGGCAGTCTGTGGATCCTGTCGATAGAGAGATCTGTCACCGAAGCATCAGGAAGCATTTCTTGCAGGATGTTTTGGAAGTAAGCGTTCAATTCTGGTGGTTTAACCGACTCGGGTATTCCCCTGATTTTAATGTTGTTTCTTCTCGAACGGTCTTCGAGGTCGGCCATCTTGGACTTTAATTGGTGTATTTCGTCATCTTTCTCATTATGAGCATCAATCACTTCATTGATGGCACCCGCAAACTCTCCCATCTTGTGTTCAATATGGGTAACCCTGCTGTTGACAACCTTGACAATATGGGGTGCTGTGTGTACAATATGGGGGGCTGTGTGTACAATATGGGGTGCTGTGTGTACAATATGAGGTGCTGTGTGTACAATATGGGGTGCTGTGTGTACAATATGGGGTGATGTGTGTACAATATGGGGTGCTGTGTGTATAATATGGGGTGCTGTGTGTACAATATGGGGGGCTGTGTGTACAATATGGGGTGCTGTGTGTACAATATGGGGGGCTGTGTGTACAATATGGGGTGCTGTGTATACAATATGGGGGGCTGTGTGTACAATATGGGGTGCTGTGTGTACAATATGGGGTGCTGTGTGTACAATATGGGGGGCTGTGTGTACAATATGGGGTGTTGTGTGTACAATATGGGGTGCTGTGTGTACAATATGGGGTGCTGTGTGTACAATATGGGGGGCTGTGTGTACAATATGGGGTGCTGTGTGTACAATATGAGGTGCTGTGTGTACAATATGGGGTGCTGTGTGTACAATATGGGGGGCTGTGTGTACAATATGGGGTGCTGTGTGTACAATATGGGGTGCTGTGTGTACAATATGGGGGGCTGTGTGTACAATATGGGGGCTGTGTGTACAATATGGGGTGCTGTGTGTACAATATGGGGTGCTGTGTGTACATTAATGAGGAAAAAAATGAACTTAAATAATTTTAGCAAATGGCTGCAATATAACAAAGAGTGAAAAATGTAAGGGGGTCTGAATACTTTCCGTCCTCACTGTATATATATATATATATATATATATATATATATATATATATATATATATATATATATATATTATGTCATTATTTTTTTTTACTAGTAATGGTGGCGATCAATGACTCATAGTGGGACTGTGATATTGTGGCGGACAATCAGACATTAGCTGACACTTTTTTGGGGACCAGTGACAATTAGGCTATGTTTCCACTAGTGTGACTTTTCATGCGACTTGGGACTGAAAAGTCACATGACAAGTCGTACCCCATGATTTCCAATGAGTACCGTTCATATCTGTGCGACTTTAAAGTAGTCCCTGCACTACTTCGGTCCCACTTTGATGTGACTTGAGGTCCATAGACACAGATGTTGCTTCAAGTCGCGGCAAAAAATTGCAGTAAAATCACAGCAAAATCTCAACTTTGGGGACGCAATAGTGGAAACATAGCCTAATACAGTGATCAGTGCTAAAAACATGCACTGTCACTGTACTAATGACACTGGCTGGGAAGGGGTTAAACATCAGAGGCAATCAAGTGGTATAACGGTGTGCCTATCTGGTGTGTTTGTGTAGTGTGGGGGAGGTGCTTTTACTAGGGGAAGGCATTGATCCTCACATGCAGGAACACAGGATCCATGTCTCCTCTACTGACAGGTCACATTCGGCCTCTGTGCTGAACGATCGGCGGGTGCCGGTGGACATGGAGTCTGTGGTACCTGCAGATCAGCTCCCGCTGTGTGCCCCAGACCCAGAAGTGTTGGATGATGTAATCCAGGGGGGCGGGGCCACCTTGGCGCAGTATACTGGAAGGACGTTATACTGGCGCCAAGTGGTCGGGATCAGCGATAAAATATCTCAGCACTTTTCAGAGGTTTTTCTGCAATTCACTAAAAAATGCTTGTAAAATAAGACGTGTAATTCCATCAACATTTGCCGTATTTATCTCATGAAACTGTTCAGTATTTTATTACATGACAGCACATCCACTGGGATGGATACAGCAGAGAGGGGTTAGAACCCCTGTCAGTTTTTATTACTGTCTGTGGCCCTGTTAGGGAGATTCTCTCTCTCTATTCACAATGTTTCTCCTCATCACTCCCAGTCATAGGGAGAGCAATTCCCCACATCAGAATACAGAAGGAAACTCTCCCCAATGGGACACAGATGGCACAATAAAAACTGATGGGGGTTCTAACACCCCATTACACTGTCCAACATGAAAAAAAAAATAAAGTTTTGCCTTTAGTTACACTTTGAAGTGATTTTTATTGTGATATTTGGTGAAGTCTTTGCTTTATACGGGTCAGTTTCACGGTGTTAATTTTGTTGACTAAATGAATACTATTTTATTCTACTAAAATACGACTAAAACAATTGAGAAGACTAAAATACAAGTAAAACTAAAATGGCCTTTTATCCAAAAGACTAAAACTAGAAAAAAAATGAAATTTGTTGTGAAAATGAAGAGTGGTGTGTAGTCCATGTTCAGACCTTCATACCATCAATAATAACAGATTGGATTTTTCCCTCCAGTATATAATGAGATTGGAAATTGTAGAGAAATGATGAAATAATACATTACAATGTAACCCCTTCAGCCCCGGACCATTTGGCTGCCCAAAGACCACAGCACTTCTTTGGGATTCGGCGCTGCGTCGCTCTAACTGACAATCGCGTGGTCGTGTGACGTTGTATGCAAACAAAACCGACTAAATAGCGCTTTCTTTTGGAGGATATTTAATCGCCTCTTTTTATTTTTTACGCTATAAACAAAAAAGAGCGTCAATTCTGAAAAAAACACATTATTTTTTACTTTTTGCTATAATAAATATCCCCCAAAAATATAAAAAAAACATTTTTCCCCTCAGTTTAGGCCGATACGTATTCTTCTACATAGTTTTGGTAAAAAAAATCGCAATAAGTGTTTATTGATTGCTTTGCGCAAAAGTTATAGCGCCTACAAAATAGGGGATAGTTTTATGACATTTTTATTAATAATTTTTTTTTGGCGGCGATCAGCGATTTGTATGGTGACTGCGACATTATGGCGGACAGGAGCTGACAGGTGGGAATGGTGCTGCGCTAATCCATAAATAAGCCCCGATGCACAGGGCCAATCATGATAGGGTATTACTGGGATGAAAGCTGATCACCGGCACTCAGTATACAATATATATTAAATCTAAGCAGAAAATAAAGGTAGAAGCGCGCTCTGCTCAATCAAACAATAAAGGTAGAAGCGCGCTCTGCTCAATCAAACAATAAAGGTAGAAGCGCGCTCTGCTCAATCAAACAATAAAGGTAGAAGCGCGCTCTGCTCAATCAAACAATAAAGGTAGAAGCGCGCTCTGCTCAATCAAACAATAAAGGTAGAAGCATGCTCTGCTCAGTATACAATAAAGGTAGAAGCGTGCTCTGCTCAATCAAACAATAAAGGTAGAAGCGTGCTCTGCTCAGTATACAATAAAGGTAGAAGCGTGCTCTGCTCAATCAAACAATAAAGGTAGAAGCGTGCTGTGCTCAGTATACAATAAAGGTAGAAGCGTGCTCTGCTCAGTATACAATAAAGGTAGAAGTGCGCTCTGCTCAATCAAACAATAAAGGTAGAAGCGTGCTCTGCTCAATCAAACAATAAAGGTAGAAGCGCGCTCTGCTCAATCAAACAATAAAGGTAGAAGCGCGCTCTGCTCAATCAAACAATAAAGGTAGAAGCGCGCTCTGCTCAATCAGACAATAAAGGTAGAAGCGCGCTCTGCTCAATCAAACAATAAAGGTAGAAGCGCGCTCTGCTCAATCAAACAATAAAGGTAGAAGCGCGCTCTGCTCAATCAAACAATAAAGGTAGAAGCGCGCTCTGCTCAATCAAACAATAAAGGTAGAAGCGTGCTCTGCTCAATCAAACAATAAAGGTAGAAGCGCGCTCTGCTCAGTATACAATAAAGGTAGAAGCGCGCTCTGCTCAATCAAACAATAAAGGTAGAAGCGTGCTCTGCTCAATCAAACAATAAAGGTAGAAGCGTGCTCTGCTCAATCAAACAATAAAGGTAGAAGCGCGCTCTGCTCAATCAAACAATAAAGGTAGAAGCGCGCTCTGCTCAATCAAACAATAAAGGTAGAAGCGCGCTCTGCTCAATCAGACAATAAAGGTAGAAGCGCGCTCTGCTCAATCAAACAATAAAGGTAGAAGCGCGCTCTGCTCAATCAAACAATAAAGGTAGAAGCGCGCTCTGCTCAATCAAACAATAAAGGTAGAAGCGCGCTCTGCTCAATCAAACAATAAAGGTAGAAGCGTGCTCTGCTCAATCAAACAATAAAGGTAGAAGCGCGCTCTGCTCAGTATACAATAAAGGTAGAAGCGCGCTCTGCTCAATCAAACAATAAAGGTAGAAGCGTGCTCTGCTCAATCAAACAATAAAGGTAGAAGCGTGCTCTGCTCAATCAAACAATAAAGGTAGAAGCGTGCTCTGCTCAATCAAACAATAAAGGTAGAAGCGTGCTCTGCTCAATCAAACAATAAAGGTAGAAGCGCGCTCTGCTCAGTATACAATAAAGGTAGAAGCGCGCTCTGCTCAATCAAACAATAAAGGTAGAAGCGTGCTCTGCTCAATCAAACAATAAAGGTAGAAGCGCGCTCTGCTCAATCAAACAATAAAGGTAGAAGCGTGCTCTGCTCAGTATACAATAAAGGTAGAAGCGCGCTCTGCTCAATCAAACAATAAAGGTAGAAGCGTGCTCTGCTCAATCAAACAATAAAGGTAGAAGCGTGCTCTGCTCAATCAAACAATAAAGGTAGAAGCGCGCTCTGCTCAGTATACAATAAAGGTAGAAGCGCGCTCTGCTCAATCAAACAATAAAGGTAGAAGCGTGCTCTGCTCAATCAAACAATAAAGGTAGAAGCGCGCTCTGCTCAATCAAACAATAAAGGTAGAAGCGTGCTCTGCTCAATCAAACAATAAAGGTAGAAGCGCGCTCTGCTCAATCAAACAATAAAGGTAGAAGCCCGCTCTGCTCAATCAAACAATAAAGGTAGAAGCGCGCTCTGCTCAGTATACAATAAAGGTAGAAGCGCGCTCTGCTCAATCAAACAATAAAGGTAGAAGCGCGCTCTGCTCAATCAAACAATAAAGGTAGAAGCGCGCTCTGCTCAATCAAACAATAAAGGTAGAAGCGCGCTCTGCTCAATCAAACAATAAAGGTAGAAGCGCGCTCTGCTCAATCAAACAATAAAGGTAGAAGCATGCTCTGCTCAGTATACAATAAAGGTAGAAGCGTGCTCTGCTCAATCAAACAATAAAGGTAGAAGCGTGCTCTGCTCAGTATACAATAAAGGTAGAAGCGTGCTCTGCTCAATCAAACAATAAAGGTAGAAGCGTGCTGTGCTCAGTATACAATAAAGGTAGAAGCGTGCTCTGCTCAGTATACAATAAAGGTAGAAGTGCGCTCTGCTCAATCAAACAATAAAGGTAGAAGCGTGCTCTGCTCAATCAAACAATAAAGGTAGAAGCGCGCTCTGCTCAATCAAACAATAAAGGTAGAAGCGCGCTCTGCTCAATCAAACAATAAAGGTAGAAGCGCGCTCTGCTCAATCAGACAATAAAGGTAGAAGCGCGCTCTGCTCAATCAAACAATAAAGGTAGAAGCGCGCTCTGCTCAATCAAACAATAAAGGTAGAAGCGCGCTCTGCTCAATCAAACAATAAAGGTAGAAGCGCGCTCTGCTCAATCAAACAATAAAGGTAGAAGCGTGCTCTGCTCAATCAAACAATAAAGGTAGAAGCGCGCTCTGCTCAGTATACAATAAAGGTAGAAGCGCGCTCTGCTCAATCAAACAATAAAGGTAGAAGCGTGCTCTGCTCAATCAAACAATAAAGGTAGAAGCGTGCTCTGCTCAATCAAACAATAAAGGTAGAAGCGCGCTCTGCTCAATCAAACAATAAAGGTAGAAGCGCGCTCTGCTCAATCAAACAATAAAGGTAGAAGCGCGCTCTGCTCAATCAGACAATAAAGGTAGAAGCGCGCTCTGCTCAATCAAACAATAAAGGTAGAAGCGCGCTCTGCTCAATCAAACAATAAAGGTAGAAGCGCGCTCTGCTCAATCAAACAATAAAGGTAGAAGCGCGCTCTGCTCAATCAAACAATAAAGGTAGAAGCGTGCTCTGCTCAATCAAACAATAAAGGTAGAAGCGCGCTCTGCTCAGTATACAATAAAGGTAGAAGCGCGCTCTGCTCAATCAAACAATAAAGGTAGAAGCGTGCTCTGCTCAATCAAACAATAAAGGTAGAAGCGTGCTCTGCTCAATCAAACAATAAAGGTAGAAGCGTGCTCTGCTCAATCAACAATAAAGGTAGAAGCGTGCTCTGCTCAATCAAACAATAAAGGTAGAAGCGCGCTCTGCTCAGTATACAATAAAGGTAGAAGCGCGCTCTGCTCAATCAAACAATAAAGGTAGAAGCGTGCTCTGCTCAATCAAACAATAAAGGTAGAAGCGCGCTCTGCTCAATCAAACAATAAAGGTAGAAGCGTGCTCTGCTCAGTATACAATAAAGGTAGAAGCGCGCTCTGCTCAATCAAACAATAAAGGTAGAAGCGTGCTCTGCTCAATCAAACAATAAAGGTAGAAGCGTGCTCTGCTCAATCAAACAATAAAGGTAGAAGCGCGCTCTGCTCAGTATACAATAAAGGTAGAAGCGCGCTCTGCTCAATCAAACAATAAAGGTAGAAGCGTGCTCTGCTCAATCAAACAATAAAGGTAGAAGCGCGCTCTGCTCAATCAAACAATAAAGGTAGAAGCGTGCTCTGCTCAATCAAACAATAAAGGTAGAAGCGCGCTCTGCTCAATCAAACAATAAAGGTAGAAGCGCGCTCTGCTCAATCAAACAATAAAGGTAGAAGCGCGCTCTGCTCAGTATACAATAAAGGTAGAAGCGTGCTCTGCTCAATCAAACAATAAAGGTAGAAGCGTGCTCTGCTCAGTATACAATAAAGGTAGAAGCGTGCTCTGCTCAATCAAACAATAAAGGTAGAAGCGCGCTCTGCTCAGTATACAATAAAGGTAGAAGCGCGCTCTGCTCAATCAAACAATAAAGGTAGAAGCGTGCTCTGCTCAATCAAACAATAAAGGTAGAAGCGCGCTCTGCTCAATCAAACAATAAAGGTAGAAGCGTGCTCTGCTCAATCAAACAATAAAGGTAGAAGCGCGCTCTGCTCAATCAAACAATAAAGGTAGAAGCGTGCTCTGCTCAGTATACAATAAAGGTAGAAGCGCGCTCTGCTCAATCAAACAATAAAGGTAGAAGCGCGCTCTGCTCAATCAGACAATAAAGGTAGAAGCGCGCTCTGCTCAATCAAACAATAAAGGTAGAAGCGCGCTCTGCTCAATCAAACAATAAAGGTAGAAGCGCGCTCTGCTCAGTATACAATAAAGGTAGAAGCGCGCTCTGCTCAGTATACAATAAAGGTAGAAGCGTGCTCTGCTCAATCAAACAATAAAGGTAGAAGCGCGCTCTGCTCAATCAGACAATAAAGGTAGAAGCGCGCTCTGCTCAATCAAACAATAAAGGTAGAAGCGTGCTCTGCTCAATCAAACAATAAAGGTAGAAGCGCGCTCTGCTCAATCAAACAATAAAGGTAGAAGCGCGCTCTGCTCAATCAAACAATAAAGGTAGAAGCGCGCTCTGCTCAGTATACAATAAAGGTAGAAGCGTGCTCTGCTCAATCAAACAATAAAGGTAGAAGCGCGCTCTGCTCAGTATACAATAAAGGTAGAAGCGCGCTCTGCTCAATCAAACAATAAAGGTAGAAGCGTGCTCTGCTCAATCAAACAATAAAGGTAGAAGCGCGCTCTGCTCAGTATACAATAAAGGTAGAAGCGCGCTCTGCTCAGTATACAATAAAGGTAGAAGCGCGCTCTGCTCAATCAAACAATAAAGGTAGAAGCGTGCTCTGCTCAATCAAACAATAAAGGTAGAAGCGCGCTCTGCTCAATCAAACAATAAAGGTAGAAGCGTGCTCTGCTCAATCAAACAATAAAGGTAGAAGCGCGCTCTGCTCAATCAAACAATAAAGGTAGAAGCCCGCTCTGCTCAATCAAACAATAAAGGTAGAAGCGCGCTCTGCTCAGTATACAATAAAGGTAGAAGCGCGCTCTGCTCAATCAAACAATAAAGGTAGAAGCGCGCTCTGCTCAATCAAACAATAAAGGTAGAAGCGCGCTCTGCTCAATCAAACAATAAAGGTAGAAGCGCGCTCTGCTCAATCAAACAATAAAGGTAGAAGCGCGCTCTGCTCAATCAAACAATAAAGGTAGAAGCAGTGCTCTGCTCAGTATACAATAAAGGTAGAAGCGCGCTCTGCTCAATCAAACAATAAAGGTAGAAGCGCGCTCTGCTCAGTATACAATAAAGGTAGAAGCGTGCTCTGCTCAATCAAACAATAAAGGTAGAAGCGTGCTCTGCTCAATCAAACAATAAAGGTAGAAGCGCGCTCTGCTCAGTATACAATAAAGGTAGAAGGCGCTCTGCTCATCAAACAATAAAGGTAGAAGCGCGCTCTGCTCAATCAAACAATAAAGGTAGAAGCGCGCTCTGCTCAATCAAACAATAAAGGTAGAAGCGCGCTCTGCTCAATCAAACAATAAAGGTAGAAGCGCGCTCTGCTCAATCAAACAATAAAGTAGAAGCGCGCTCTGCTCAATCAAACAATAAAGGTAGAAGCGCGCTCTGCTCAATCAAACAATAAAGGTAGAAGCGCTGCTCTGCTCAATCAAACAATAAAGGTAGAAGCGCGCTCTGCTCAATCAAACAATAAAGGTAGAAGCGCGCTCTGCTCAATCAAACAATAAAGGTAGAAGCGCGCTCTGCTCAGTATACAATAAAGGTAGAAGCGCGCTCTGCTCAATCAAACAATAAAGTAGGAAGCGTGCTCTGCTCAATCAAACAATAAAGGTAGAAGCGTGCTCTGCTCAATCAAACAATAAAGGTAGAAGCGCGCTCTGCTCAATCAAACAATAAAGGTAGAAGCGCGCTCTGCTCAATCAAACAATAAAGGTAGAAGCGCGCTCTGCTCAATCAGACAATAAAGGTAGAAGCGCGCTCTGCTCAATCAAACAATAAAGGTAGAAGCGCGCTCTGCTCAATCAAACAATAAAGGTAGAAGCGCGCTCTGCTCAATCAAACAATAAAGGTAGAAGCGCGCTCTGCTCAATCAAACAATAAAGGTAGAAGCGTGCTCTGCTCAATCAAACAATAAAGGTAGAAGCGCGCTCTGCTCAGTATACAATAAAGGTAGAAGCGCGCTCTGCTCAATCAAACAATAAAGGTAGAAGCGTGCTCTGCTCAATCAAACAATAAAGGTAGAAGCGTGCTCTGCTCAATCAAACAATAAAGGTAGAAGCGTGCTCTGCTCAATCAAACAATAAAGGTAGAAGCGTGCTCTGCTCAATCAAACAATAAAGGTAGAAGCGCGCTCTGCTCAGTATACAATAAAGGTAGAAGCGCGCTCTGCTCAATCAAACAATAAAGGTAGAAGCGTGCTCTGCTCAATCAAACAATAAAGGTAGAAGCGCGCTCTGCTCAATCAAACAATAAAGGTAGAAGCGTGCTCTGCTCAGTATACAATAAAGGTAGAAGCGCGCTCTGCTCAATCAAACAATAAAGGTAGAAGCGTGCTCTGCTCAATCAAACAATAAAGGTAGAAGCGTGCTCTGCTCAATCAAACAATAAAGGTAGAAGCGCGCTCTGCTCAGTATACAATAAAGGTAGAAGCGCGCTCTGCTCAATCAAACAATAAAGGTAGAAGCGTGCTCTGCTCAATCAAACAATAAAGGTAGAAGCGCGCTCTGCTCAATCAAACAATAAAGGTAGAAGCGTGCTCTGCTCAATCAAACAATAAAGGTAGAAGCGCGCTCTGCTCAATCAAACAATAAAGGTAGAAGCCCGCTCTGCTCAATCAAACAATAAAGGTAGAAGCGCGCTCTGCTCAGTATACAATAAAGGTAGAAGCGTGCTCTGCTCAATCAAACAATAAAGGTAGAAGCGTGCTCTGCTCAGTATACAATAAAGGTAGAAGCGTGCTCTGCTCAATCAAACAATAAAGGTAGAAGCGCGCTCTGCTCAGTATACAATAAAGGTAGAAGCGCGCTCTGCTCAATCAAACAATAAAGGTAGAAGCGTGCTCTGCTCAATCAAACAATAAAGGTAGAAGCGCGCTCTGCTCAATCAAACAATAAAGGTAGAAGCGTGCTCTGCTCAATCAAACAATAAAGGTAGAAGCGCGCCCTGCTCAATCAAACAATAAAGGTAGAAGCGTGCTCTGCTCAGTATACAATAAAGGTAGAAGCGCGCTCTGCTCAATCAAACAATAAAGGTAGAAGCGCGCTCTGCTCAATCAGACAATAAAGGTAGAAGCGCGCTCTGCTCAATCAAACAATAAAGGTAGAAGCGCGCTCTGCTCAATCAAACAATAAAGGTAGAAGCGCGCTCTGCTCAGTATACAATAAAGGTAGAAGCGCGCTCTGCTCAGTATACAATAAAGGTAGAAGCGTGCTCTGCTCAATCAAACAATAAAGGTAGAAGCGCGCTCTGCTCAATCAGACAATAAAGGTAGAAGCGCGCTCTGCTCAATCAAACAATAAAGGTAGAAGCGTGCTCTGCTCAATCAAACAATAAAGGTAGAAGCGCGCTCTGCTCAATCAAACAATAAAGGTAGAAGCGCGCTCTGCTCAATCAAACAATAAAGGTAGAAGCGCGCTCTGCTCAGTATACAATAAAGGTAGAAGCGTGCTCTGCTCAATCAAACAATAAAGGTAGAAGCGCGCTCTGCTCAGTATACAATAAAGGTAGAAGCGCGCTCTGCTCAATCAAACAATAAAGGTAGAAGCGTGCTCTGCTCAATCAAACAATAAAGGTAGAAGCGCGCTCTGCTCAGTATACAATAAAGGTAGAAGCGCGCTCTGCTCAGTATACAATAAAGGTAGAAGCGTGCTCTGCTCAATCAAACAATAAAGGTAGAAGCGCGCTCTGCTCAATCAGACAATAAAGGTAGAAGCGCGCTCTGCTCAATCAAACAATAAAGGTAGAAGCGTGCTCTGCTCAATCAAACAATAAAGGTAGAAGCGCGCTCTGCTCAATCAAACAATAAAGGTAGAAGCGCGCTCTGCTCAATCAAACAATAAAGGTAGAAGCGCGCTCTGCTCAGTATACAATAAAGGTAGAAGCGTGCTCTGCTCAATCAAACAATAAAGGTAGAAGCGCGCTCTGCTCAGTATACAATAAAGGTAGAAGCGCGCTCTGCTCAATCAAACAATAAAGGTAGAAGCGTGCTCTGCTCAATCAAACAATAAAGGTAGAAGCGCGCTCTGCTCAGTATACAATAAAGGTAGAAGCGCGCTCTGCTCAATCAAACAATAAAGGTAGCAGCGTGCTCTGCTCAATCAAACAATAAAGGTAGAAGCGCGCTCTGCTCAGTATACAATAAAGGTAGAAGCGCGCTCTGCTCAGTATACAATAAAGGTAGAAGCGTGCTCTGCTCAATCAAACAATAAAGGTAGAAGCGCGCTCTGCTCAATCAGACAATAAAGGTAGAAGCGCGCTCTGCTCAATCAAACAATAAAGGTAGAAGCGTGCTCTGCTCAATCAAACAATAAAGGTAGAAGCGCGCTCTGCTCAATCAAACAATAAAGGTAGAAGCGCGCTCTGCTCAGTATACAATAAAGGTAGAAGCGTGCTCTGCTCAATCAAACAATAAAGGTAGAAGCGCGCTCTGCTCAGTATACAATAAAGGTAGAAGCGCGCTCTGCTCAATCAAACAATAAAGGTAGAAGCGTGCTCTGCTCAATCAAACAATAAAGGTAGAAGCGTGCTCTGCTCAATCAAACAATAAAGGTAGAAGCGTGCTCTGCTCAATCAAACAATAAAGGTAGAAGCGCGCTCTGCTCAGTATACAATAAAGGTAGAAGCGCCCTCTGCTCAGTATACAATAAAGGTAGAAGCGTGCTCTGCTCAATCAAACAATAAAGGTAGAAGCGCGCTCTGCTCAATCAGACAATAAAGGTAGAAGCGCGCTCTGCTCAATCAAACAATAAAGGTAGAAGCGTGCTCTGCTCAATCAAACAATAAAGGTAGAAGCGCGCTCTGCTCAATCAAACAATAAAGGTAGAAGCGCGCTCTGCTCAATCAAACAATAAAGGTAGAAGCGCGCTCTGCTCAGTATACAATAAAGGTAGAAGCGTGCTCTGCTCAATCAAACAATAAAGGTAGAAGCGCGCTCTGCTCAGTATACAATAAAGGTAGAAGCGCGCTCTGCTCAATCAAACAATAAAGGTAGAAGCGTGCTCTGCTCAATCAAACAATAAAGGTAGAAGCGTGCTCTGCTCAATCAAACAATAAAGGTAGAAGCGTGCTCTGCTCAATCAAACAATAAAGGTAGAAGCGCGCTCTGCTCAATCAAACAATAAAGGTAGAAGCGCGCTCTGCTCAATCAAACAATAAAGGTAGAAGCGCGCTCTGCTCAATCAAACAATAAAGGTAGAAGCGCGCTCTGCTCAATCAAACAATAAAGGTAGAAGCGCGCTCTGCTCAATCAAACAATAAAGGTAGAAGCGCGCTCTGCTCAATCAAACAATAAAGGTAGAAGCGTGCTCTGCTCAATCAAACAATAAAGGTAGAAGCGTGCTCTGCTCAATCAAACAATAAAGGTAGAAGCGCGCTCTGCTCAATCAAACAATAAAGGTAGAAGCGCGCTCTGCTCAGTATACAATAAAGGTAGAAGCGTGCTCTGCTCAATCAAACAATAAAGGTAGAAGCGCGCTCTGCTCAGTATACAATAAAGGTAGAAGCGTGCTCTGCTCAATCAAACAATAAAGGTAGAAGCGCGCTCTGCTCAGTATACAATAAAGGTAGAAGCGCGCTCTGCTCAGTATACAATAAAGGTAGAAGCGCGCTCTGCTCAATCAGACAATAAAGGTAGAAGCGCGCTCTGCTCAATCAAACAATAAAGGTAGAAGCGCGCTCTGCTCAATATACAATAAAGGTAGAAGCGCGCTCTGCTCAATCAGACAATAAAGGTAGAAGCGCGCTCTGCTCAATCAAACAATAAAGGTAGAAGCGTGCTCTGCTCAATCAAACAATAAAGGTAGAAGCGCGCTCTGCTCAATCAAACAATAAAGGTAGAAGCGCGCTCTGCTCAATCAAACAATAAAGGTAGAAGCGCGCTCTGCTCAATCAAACAATAAAGGTAGAAGCGCGCTCTGCTCAGTATACAATAAAGGTAGAAGCGCGCTCTGCTCAATCAGACAATAAAGGTAGAAGCGCGCTCTGCTCAATCAAACAATAAAGGTAGAAGCGTGCTCTGCTCAATCAAACAATAAAGGTAGAAGCGCGCTCTGCTCAATCAGACAATAAAGGTAGAAGCGCGCTCTGCTCAATCAAACAATAAAGGTAGAAGCGTGCTCTGCTCAATCAAACAATAAAGGTAGAAGCGTGCTCTGCTCAATCAAACAATAAAGGTAGAAGCGCGCTCTGCTCAATCAAACAATAAAGGTAGAAGCGTGCTCTGCTCAATCAAACAATAAAGGTAGAAGCGTGCTCTGCTCAATCAAACAATAAAGGTAGAAGCATGCTCTGCTCAATCAAACAATAAAGGTAGAAGCATGCTCTGCTCAATCAAACAATAAAGGTAGAAGCGCGCTCTGCTCAATCAAACAATAAAGGTAGAAGCGCGCTCTGCTCAATCAAACAATAAAGGTAGAAGCGCGCTCTGCTCAATCAAACAATAAAGGTAGAAGCGCGCTCTGCTCAATCAAACAATAAAGGTAGAAGCGCGCTCTGCTCAATCAAACAATAAAGGTAGAAGCGCGCTCTGCTCAATCAAACAATAAAGGTAGAAGCGCGCTCTGCTCAATCAAACAATAAAGGTAGAAGCGCGCTCTGCTCAGTATACAATAAAGGTAGAAGCGTGCTCTGCTCAATCAAACAATAAAGGTAGAAGCGCGCTCTGCTCAGTATACAATAAAGGTAGAAGCGCGCTCTGCTCAATCAAACAATAAAGGTAGAAGCGTGCTCTGCTCAATCAAACAATAAAGGTAGAAGCGTGCTCTGCTCAATCAAACAATAAAGATAGAAGCGTGCTCTGCTCAATCAAACAATAAAGGTAGAAGCGCGCTCTGCTCAATCAAACAATAAAGGTAGAAGCGCGCTCTGCTCAATCAAACAATAAAGGTAGAAGCGCGCTCTGCTCAATCAAACAATAAAGGTAGAAGCGCGCTCTGCTCAATCAAACAATAAAGGTAGAAGCGCGCTCTGCTCAATCAAACAATAAAGGTAGAAGCGCGCTCTGCTCAATCAAACAATAAAGGTAGAAGCGTGCTCTGCTCAATCAAACAATAAAGGTAGAAGCGTGCTCTGCTCAATCAAACAATAAAGGTAGAAGCGCGCTCTGCTCAATCAAACAATAAAGGTAGAAGCGCGCTCTGCTCAGTATACAATAAAGGTAGAAGCGTGCTCTGCTCAATCAAACAATAAAGGTAGAAGCGCGCTCTGCTCAGTATACAATAAAGGTAGAAGCGTGCTCTGCTCAATCAAACAATAAAGGTAGAAGCGCGCTCTGCTCAGTATACAATAAAGGTAGAAGCGCGCTCTGCTCAGTATACAATAAAGGTAGAAGCGTGCTCTGCTCAATCAAACAATAAAGGTAGAAGCGCGCCCTGCTCAATCAAACAATAAAGGTAGAAGCGTGCTCTGCTCAGTATACAATAAAGGTAGAAGCGCGCTCTGCTCAATCAAACAATAAAGGTAGAAGCGCGCTCTGCTCAATCAGACAATAAAGGTAGAAGCGCGCTCTGCTCAATCAAACAATAAAGGTAGAAGCGCGCTCTGCTCAATCAAACAATAAAGGTAGAAGCGCGCTCTGCTCAATCAAACAATAAAGGTAGAAGCGCGCTCTGCTCAGTATACAATAAAGGTAGAAGCGCGCTCTGCTCAATCAGACAATAAAGGTAGAAGCGCGCTCTGCTCAATCAAACAATAAAGGTAGAAGCGTGCTCTGCTCAATCAAACAATAAAGGTAGAAGCGCGCTCTGCTCAATCAAACAATAAAGGTAGAAGCGCGCTCTGCTCAATCAAACAATAAAGGTAGAAGCGCGCTCTGCTCAATCAAACAATAAAGGTAGAAGCGCGCTCTGCTCAGTATACAATAAAGGTAGAAGCGCGCTCTGCTCAATCAGACAATAAAGGTAGAAGCGCGCTCTGCTCAATCAAACAATAAAGGTAGAAGCGTGCTCTGCTCAATCAAACAATAAAGGTAGAAGCGCGCTCTGCTCAATCAGACAATAAAGGTAGAAGCGCGCTCTGCTCAATCAAACAATAAAGGTAGAAGCGCGCTCTGCTCAGTATACAATAAAGGTAGAAGCGCGCTCTGCTCAATCAAACAATAAAGGTAGAAGCGTGCTCTGCTCAATCAAACAATAAAGGTAGAAGCGCGCTCTGCTCAATCAAACAATAAAGGTAGAAGCGCGCTCTGCTCAGTATACAATAAAGGTAGAAGCGTGCTCTGCTCAATCAAACAATAAAGGTAGAAGCGCGCTCTGCTCAATCAAACAATAAAGGTAGAAGCGCGCTCTGCTCAATCAAACAATAAAGGTAGAAGCGCGCTCTGCTCAGTATACAATAAAGGTAGAAGCGCGCTCTGCTCAATCAAACAATAAAGGTAGAAGCGCGCTCTGCTCAGTATACAATAAAGGTAGAAGCGCGCTCTGCTCAATCAAACAATAAAGGTAGAAGCGCGCTCTGCTCAATCAAACAATAAAGGTAGAAGCGCGCTCTGCTCAATCAAACAATATAAAATAAATAAATGGATAAATAAGTGGAAGTAGCCGGACTACACAAAAATGATAATATATAAAAACATCAACATCCGTGTTATAAATATGCAGTGTAAAAACTTTGCATATAGTGCAAAAAATAAATAAATAAATATGTGAAGCATTGATCACATACAAACAAACTAGACCTGTAAAAGTGCAATGTTACAATGGATGTCCGGAGAGATCACAAGGTCTGTGACAGATGTAATAAAGTGTCCGGTGCCAACAATAGGCGCTCACAGTTGTATGAAAACAATATTACAGTTCAAGGAAAAGTGACTTGTGCGGCAGAAAACAACTCCAATGCTTCATCAAAGGTGGCAAACAGTGGAGTGGTGCAGACAGCAGAGAGATTCTCTCATCACTGGATGAAATAAGTGGAGAGTGTGAAGTGTGAAGAACAATCCTCTTCATGCAGCAATCCTATATTGGGAGGTAACGGCCCCTCATTACACTGAGGTTACAGCATAAGGCAGTCAGCTCTTGTGGTATCTCCTGTGGGGGTGGGGCCCGGGTCCCGGACTGTCATTCAATATACCTCAGGACCACAGGGGGCACAGCGGACAAAGGAGACACAAGGAGGACATATAGTGCAGTATTTTACAACATTAGAGCTTTATTCACAAATAATAAACAGGGGTTCTCACACAGCGAAGGGGCCGAGGATAAAATGTAACCAGACGAGCGGCGAGCTCATACACTGCTGACAGTGGAAGGTGCCTGTCCCTACGCGTGGCGTCACTGGGAAAATGGGCGTGGTTTACGCGGCGTAGTGGGTGTGGCTTAAATGGGCGTGGCTCAAGAGGGTGTGGTTAGAGTCTGAGATGAATGAGGGATGGAGAGGGAAAGGGGGAGAGAGGGAGAGAGGGAGAGAGGGGGAGGGGAATGACGGGACAGCAGCCCCAGATCCTACACAATAGAAATCTGTGTATTCTAGAAAGATTAACAATCAGCAGATAAAGATACTCCAAACACCTGGTGTTAGCACTTCAATCATCCCGGCACCATGGTTGTTATGGTGTCAGGATGATTGAAGCGCATTATTTCTATTATTACATTGTAATATAAAATGAAATCATTCAACTCACCATAATGCCGAATCAGAGGAATCCCTGAGCGTGTCACCTGCCACGTCGCCTGCCACCAGCAGAGTCCATCCTTACATCAAGTGCTCCCCTCACATCAGGTGTCCCCAGTGGAGCCCCTTACAAATTCCCACAGCGGTGCGGTGCGCCCCCCTCCCCTACCTCAGAGGTGCCCTAGTGTGTCTGCCGGCCGCATGGTTATAACCCCGCCCCTTTCCATAACAGACTTGCAGCGGGGCGGGGGTAGGCGGGGCGAGGCGGAGGGTGGGCGGCAATGGAGGAGCTCTGTCTAGCCCCCCCAGCCGTCTTCCTGAGCTTCTTTAAGATGGTGGCTGCAGACCTCTAGCGGCAGCGGCAGCGGCGGCAAAAATCGAGAACCGGATTCGGGAATGGAGTGTAAATCCCGGGAAATCCTATGCAATGGCTGGGCCTAAACTACCTCAGTCACCACAGCTGTGCGCCCACATTTCTCCTCCCCCCACACACGCTCTATACACACTCCTATACAAGTCAATGGCTGGGCCTAAACTACCTCAGTCACCACAGCTGTGCGCCCTCATTTCTCCTCCCCCCACACACGCTCTATACACACTCCTATACAAGTCAATGGCTGGGCCTAAACTACCTCACCACAGCTGTGCGCCCTCATTTCTCCTCCCCCCACACACGCTCTATACACACTCCTATACAAGTCAATGGCTGGGCCTAAACTACCTCAGTCACCACAGCTGTGCGCCCTCATTTCTTCTCCCCCCACAAACGCTCTATACACACTCCTATACAAGTCAATGGCTGGGCCTAAACTACCTCACCACAGCTGTGCGCCCTCATTTCTCCTCCCCCCACACATGCTCTATACACACTCCTATACAAGTCAATGGCTGGGCCTAAACTACCTCACCACAGCTGTGCGCCCACATTTCTCCTCCCCCCACACACGCTCTATACACACTCCTATACAAGTCAATGGCTGGGCCTAAACTACCTCAGTCACCACAGCTGTGCGCCCACATTTCTCCTCCCCCCACACACGCTCTATACACACTCCTATACAAGTCAATGGCTGGGCCTAAACTACCTCACCACAGCTGTGCACCCACATTTCTCCTCCCCCCACACACGCTCTATACACACTCCTATACAAGTCAATGGCTGGGCCTAAACTACCTCACCACAGCTGTGCACCCACATTTCTCCTCCCCCCACACACGCTCTATACACACTCCTATACAAGTCAATGGCTGGGCCTAAACTACCTCACCACAGCTGTGCACCCACATTTCTCCTCCCCCCACACACGCTCTATACACACTCCTATACAAGTCAATGGCTGGGCCTAAACTACCTCAGTCACCACAGCTGTGCGCCCTCATTTCTTCTCCCCCCACAAACGCTCTATACACACTCCTATACAAGTCAATGGCTGGGCCTAAACTACCTCACCACAGCTGTGCGCCCTCATTTCTCCTCCCCCCACACATGCTCTATACACACTCCTATACAAGTCAATGGCTGGGCCTAAACTACCTCACCACAGCTGTGCGCCCACATTTCTCCTCCCCCCACACACGCTCTATACACACTCCTATACAAGTCAATGGCTGGGCCTAAACTACCTCACCACAGCTGTGCGCCCACATTTCTCCTCCCCCCACACACGCTCTATACACACTCCTATACAAGTCAATGGCTGGGCCTAAACTACCTCACCACAGCTGTGCACCCACATTTCTCCTCCCCCCACACACGCTCTATACACACTCCTATACAAGTCAATGGCTGGGCCTAAACTACCTCACCACAGCTGTGCACCCACATTTCTCCTCCCCCCACACACGCTCTATACACACTCCTATACAAGTCAATGGCTGGGCCTAAACTACCTCAGTCACCACAGCTGTGCGCCCACATTTCTCCTCCCCCCACACACACTCTATACACACTCCTATACAAGTCAATGGCTGGGCCTAAACTACCTCACCACAGCTGTGCGCCCACATTTCTCCTCCCCCCACACACACTCTATACACACTCCTATACAAGTCAATGGCTGGGCCGAAACTACCTCACCACAGCTGTGCACCCTCATTTCTCCTCCCCCCACACACGCTCTATACACACTCCTATACAAGTCAATGGCTGGGCCTAAACTACCTCACCACAGCTGTGCGCCCACATTTCTCCTCCCCCCACACACGCTCTATACACACTCCTATACAAGTCAATGGCTGGGCCTAAACTACCTCACCACAGCTGTGCACCCTCATTTCTCCTCCCCCCACACACACTCTATACACACTCCTATACAAGTCAATGGCTGGGCCTAAACTACCTCAGTCACCACAGCTGTGCGCCCACATTTCTCCTCCCCCCACACACACTCTATACACACTCCTATACAAGTCAATGGCTGGGCCTAAACTACCTCACCACAGCTGTGCGCCCACATTTCTCCTCCCCCCACACACACTCTATACACACTCCTATACAAGTCAATGGCTGGGCCTAAACTACCTCACCACAGCTGTGCGCCCACATTTCTCCTCCCCCCACACACGCTCTATACACACTCCTATACAAGTCAATGGCTGGGCCTAAACTACCTCACCACAGCTGTGCACCCTCATTTCTCCTCCCCCCACACACACTCTATACACACTCCTATACAAGTCAATGGCTGGGCCTAAACTACCTCAGTCACCACAGCTGTGCGCCCTCATTTCTCCTCCCCCCACACACGCTCTATACACACTCCTATACAAGTCAATGGCTGGGCCTAAACTACCTCAGTCACCACAGCTGTGCGCCCACATTTCTCCTCCCCCCACACACGCTCTATACACACTCCTATACAAGTCAATGGCTGGGCCTAAACTACCTCAGTCACCACAGCTGTGCACCCACATTTCTCCTCCCCCCACACACACTCTATACACACTCCTATACAAGTCAATGGCTGGGCCTAAACTACCTCAGTCACCACAGCTGTGCGCCCACATTTCTCCTCCCCCCACACACGCTCTATACACACTCCTATACAAGTCAATGGCTGGGCCTAAACTACCTCAGTCACCACAGCTGTGCGCCCACATTTCTCCTCCTCAGGACCACAGGGGGCACAGCGGACAAAGGAGACACAAGGATGACATATAGTGCAGTATTTTACAACATTAGAGCTTTATTCACAAATAATAAACAGGGGTTCTCACACAGCGAGGGGGCAGAGGATAAAATGTAACCAGACGAGCGGCGAGCTCATACACTGCTGACAGTGGAAGGTGCCTGTCCCTACGCGTGGCGTCACTGGGAAAATGGGCGTGGTTTACGCGGCGTAGTGGGTGTGGCTTAAATGGGCGTGGCTCAAGAGGGTGTGGTTAGAGTCTGAGATGAATGAGGGATGGAGAGGGAAAGGGGGAGAGAGGGAGAGAGGGAGAGAGGGGGAGGGGAATGACGGGACAGCAGCCCCAGATCCTACACAATAGAAATCTGTGTATTCTAGAAAGATTAACAATCAGCAGATAAAGATACTCCAAACACCTGGTGTTAGCACTTCAATCATCCCGGCACCATGGTTGTTATGGTGTCAGGATGATTGAAGCGCATTATTTCTATTATTACATTGTAATATAAAATGAAATCATTCAACTCACCATAATGCCGAATCAGAGGAATCCCTGAGCGTGTCACCTGCCACGTCGCCTGCCACCAGCAGAGTCCATCCTTACATCAAGTGCTCCCCTCACATCAGGTGTCCCCAGTGGAGCCCCTTACAAATTCCCACAGCGGTGCGGTGCGCCCCCCTCCCCTACCTCAGAGGTGCCCTAGTGTGTCTGCCGGCCGCATGGTTATAACCCCGCCCCTTTCCATAACAGACTTGCAGCGGGGCGGGGGTAGGCGGGGCGAGGCGGAGGGTGGGCGGCAATGGAGGAGCTCTGTCTAGCCCCCCCAGCCGTCTTCCTGAGCTTCTTTAAGATGGTGGCTGCAGACCTCTAGCGGCAGCGGCAGCGGCGGCAAAAATCGAGAACCGGATTCGGGAATGGAGTGTAAATCCCGGGAAATCCTATGCAATGGCTGGGCCTAAACTACCTCAGTCACCACAGCTGTGCGCCCACATTTCTCCTCCCCCCACACACGCTCTATACACACTCCTATACAAGTCAATGGCTGGGCCTAAACTACCTCAGTCACCACAGCTGTGCGCCCACATTTCTCCTCCCCCCCACACACGCTCTATACACACTCCTATACAAGTCAATGGCTGGGCCTAAACTACCTCACCACAGCTGTGCACCCACATTTCTCCTCCCCCCACACACGCTCTATACACACTCCTATACAAGTCAATGGCTGGGCCTAAACTACCTCAGTCACCACAGCTGTGCGCCCACATTTCTCCTCCCCCCACACACGCTCTATACACACTCCTATACAAGTCAATGGCTGGGCCTAAACTACCTCAGTCACCACAGCTGTGCGCCCACATTTCTCCTCCCCCCACACACGCTCTATACACACTCCTATACAAGTCAATGGCTGGGCCTAAACTACCTCAGTCACCACAGCTGTGCACCCACATTTCTCCTCCCCCCACACACACTCTATACACACTCCTATACAAGTCAATGGCTGGGCCTAAACTACCTCAGTCACCACAGCTGTGCGCCCACATTTCTCCTCCCCCCCACACACGCTCTATACACACTCCTATACAAGTCAATGGCTGGGCCTAAACTACCTCAGTCACCACAGCTGTGCGCCCACATTTCTCCTCCCCCCCACACACGCTCTATACACACTCCTATACAAGTCAATGGCTGGGCCTAAACTACCTCACCACAGCTGTGCACCCACATTTCTCCTCCCCCCACACACGCTCTATACACACTCCTATACAAGTCAATGGCTGGGCCTAAACTACCTCAGTCACCACAGCTGTGCGCCCACATTTCTCCTCCCCCCACACACACTCTATACACACTCCTATACAAGTCAATGGCTGGGCCTAAACTACCTCACCACAGCTGTGCGCCCACATTTCTCCTCCCCCCACACACACTCTATACACACTCCTATACAAGTGAATGGCTGGGCCTAAACTACCTCACCACAGCTGTGCGCCCACATTTCTCCTCCCCCCACACACGCTCTATACACACTCCTATACAAGTCAATGGCTGGGCCTAAACTACCTCACCACAGCTGTGCACCCTCATTTCTCCTCCCCCCACACACACTCTATACACACTCCTATACAAGTCAATGGCTGGGCCTAAACTACCTCAGTCACCACAGCTGTGCGCCCTCATTTCTCCTCCCCCCACACACGCTCTATACACACTCCTATACAAGTCAATGGCTGGGCCTAAACTACCTCAGTCACCACAGCTGTGCGCCCACATTTCTCCTCCCCCCACACACGCTCTATACACACTCCTATACAAGTCAATGGCTGGGCCTAAACTACCTCAGTCACCACAGCTGTGCACCCACATTTCTCCTCCCCCCACACACACTCTATACACACTCCTATACAAGTCAATGGCTGGGCCTAAACTACCTCAGTCACCACAGCTGTGCGCCCACATTTCTCCTCCCCCCCACACACGCTCTATACACACTCCTATACAAGTCAATGGCTGGGCCTAAACTACCTCAGTCACCACAGCTGTGCGCCCACATTTCTCCTCCCCCCACACACGCTCTATACACACTCCTATACAAGTCAATGGCTGGGCCTAAACTACCTCAGTCACCACAGCTGTGCGCCCTCATTTCTCCTCCCCCCACACACGCTCTATACACACTCCTATACAAGTCAATGGCTGGGCCTAAACTACCTCAGTCACCACAGCTGTGCGCCCACATTTCTCCTCCCCCCCACACACGCTCTATACACACTCCTATACAAGTCAATGGCTGGGCCTAAACTACCTCAGTCACCACAGCTGTGCACCCACATTTCTCCTCCCCCACACACGCTCTATACACACTCCTATACAAGTCAATGGCTGGGCCTAAACTACCTCACCACAGCTGTGCACCCACATTTCTCCTCCCCCCACACACGCTCTATACACACTGCTATACAAGTCAATGGCTGGGCCTAAACTACCTCAGTCACCACAGCTGTGCGCCCACATTTCTCCTCCCCCCACACACACTCTATACACACTCCTATACAAGTCAATGGCTGGGCCTAAACTACCTCACCACAGCTGTGCGCCCACATTTCTCCTCCCCCCCACACACACTCTATACACACTCCTATACAAGTCAATGGCTGGGCCTAAACTACCTCACCACAGCTGTGCGCCCACATTTCTCCTCCCCCCACACACGCTCTATACACACTCCTATACAAGTCAATGGCTGGGCCTAAACTACCTCACCACAGCTGTGCGCCCTCATTTCTCCTCCCCCCACACACACTCTATACACACTCCTATACAAGTCAATGGCTGGGCCTAAACTACCTCAGTCACCACAGCTGTGCGCCCTCATTTCTCCTCCCCCCACACACGCTCTATACACACTCCTATACAAGTCAATGGCTGGGCCTAAACTACCTCAGTCACCACAGCTGTGCGCCCACATTTCTCCTCCCCCCACACACGCTCTATACACACTCCTATACAAGTCAATGGCTGGGCCTAAACTACCTCAGTCACCACAGCTGTGCACCCACATTTCTCCTCCTCCCACACACACTCTATACACACTCCTATACAAGTCAATGGCTGGGCCTAAACTACCTCAGTCACCACAGCTGTGCGCCCACATTTCTCCTCCCCCCACACACGCTCTATACACACTCCTATACAAGTCAATGGCTGGGCCTAAACTACCTCAGTCACCACAGCTGTGCACCCACATTTCTCCTCCCCCCACACACACTCTATACACACTCCTATACAAGTCAATGGCTGGGCCTAAACTACCTCAGTCACCACAGCTGTGCGCCCACATTTCTCCTCCCCCCCACACACGCTCTATACACACTCCTATACAAGTCAATGGCTGGGCCTAAACTACCTCAGTCACCACAGCTGTGCGCCCACATTTCTCCTCCCCCCACACACGCTCTATACACACTCCTATACAAGTCAATGGCTGGGCCTAAACTACCTCAGTCACCACAGCTGTGCGCCCTCATTTCTCCTCCCCCCACACACGCTCTATACACACTCCTATACAAGTCAATGGCTGGGCCTAAACTACCTCAGTCACCACAGCTGTGCGCCCACATTTCTCCTCCCCCCCACACACGCTCTATACACACTCCTATACAAGTCAATGGCTGGGCCTAAACTACCTCAGTCACCACAGCTGTGCACCCACATTTCTCCTCCCCCACACACGCTCTATACACACTCCTATACAAGTCAATGGCTGGGCCTAAACTACCTCACCACAGCTGTGCGCCCACATTTCTCCTCCCCCCACACACACTCTATACACACTCCTATACAAGTCAATGGCTGGGCCTAAACTACCTCACCACAGCTGTGCGCCCACATTTCTCCTCCCCCCACACACGCTCTATACACACTCCTATACAAGTCAATGGCTGGGCCTAAACTACCTCACCACAGCTGTGCGCCCTCATTTCTCCTCCCCCCACACACACTCTATACACACTCCTATACAAGTCAATGGCTGGGCCTAAACTACCTCAGTCACCACAGCTGTGCGCCCTCATTTCTCCTCCCCCCACACACGCTCTATACACACTCCTATACAAGTCAATGGCTGGGCCTAAACTACCTCAGTCACCACAGCTGTGCGCCCACATTTCTCCTCCCCCCACACACGCTCTATATACACTCCTATACAAGTCAATGGCTGGGCCTAAACTACCTCAGTCACAACAGCTGTGCACCCACATTTCTCCTCCCCCCACACACGCTCTATATACACTCCTATACAAGTCAATGGCTGGGCCTAAACTACCTCAGTCACCACAGCTGTGCGCCCACATTTCTCCTCCCCCCCACACACGCTCTATACACACTCCTATACAAGTCAATGGCTGGGCCTAAACTACCTCAGTCACCACAGCTGTGCGCCCACATTTCTCCTCCCCCCACACACGCTCTATACACACTCCTATACAAGTCAATGGCTGGGCCTAAACTACCTCAGTCACCACAGCTGTGCGCCCACATTTCTCCTCCCCCCACACACGCTCTATACACACTCCTATACAAGTCAATGGCTGGGCCTAAACTACCTCAGTCACCACAGCTGTGCACCCACATTTCTCCTCCCCCCACACACACTCTATACACACTCCTATACAAGTCAATGGCTGGGCCTAAACTACCTCAGTCACCACAGCTGTGCGCCCTCATTTCTCCTCCCCACACATCTTTCTAGTCAGGTAGTTGTGTGATGATTGCATAGTTGCCAACATTGAAAAAAAAATATGTGGGACACTTTTTTTTGCTGTAGGCGGAGCCAATCAATAATTAGGAGGCGGGGCATTCGTTTGTAGGCGTGGCCTAGCAAAAAATTATAGTTGCGGCGCGCGAAGCGTGCCGCGGCGAAAAATGGGCGTGGCTTACGCGGGAAAGTGGGCGTGGCTTACGCGGACAGTGGGCGTGGCTTACGCGGAAAGTGGGCGTGGCTCAAGAGGGTATGGTTAGAGTCTGAGATGAATGGGGGAGGGGGAAAGGGGGAGAGGGAAAGGGGGAGAGGGAAAGGGGGAGAGGGGAATGACGGGACAGCAGCCCCAGGTCCTACACAACAATAGAAATATGTGTATTCTAGAAAGTTTAACAATCAGCAGATAAAGATACTCCAAACACCTGGTGTTAACGCTTCAATCATCCCGGCACCATGGTTGTTATGGTGTCAGGATGATTGAAGCGCATTATTTCTATTATTACATTGTAATATAAAATTAAATCATTCAACTCACCATAATGCAGAATCAGTGGGATCCCTGAGCGTGTCACTAGCCACGTCGCCTGCCACCAGCAGAGTCTGTCCTTGCATCAGGTGCCCCCGCCAGAGTCTGTCCTTGCATCAGGTGCCCCCGCCAGTGCAGCCCCCCCTCAGTTAGTGCAGCCCCCCCTCAGTGCAGCCCCCCCTCAGTGAAGCCCCCCTCAGTTAATGCAGCCCCCCCTCAGTGCAGCCCCCCTTCAGTTAGTGCAGCCCACCCTCAGTGCAGCCCCACTCAGTTAGTGCAGCCTCCCCCCCTTAGTGCAGCCCCCCCAGTTAGTGCAGCCTCCCCTCAGTGCAGCCCCCCCCCAGTTAGTACAGCCTCCCCCCTCAGTGCAGCCCCCCCCCCTCAGTTAGTGCAGCCCCCCTCAGTGCAGCCTCCCCTCAGTGCAGCCCCCCCCCTCAGTTAGTGCAGCCCCCCCTCAGTTATTGCAGCCCCCCCTCAGTTAGTGCAGCCCCACTCACTGCAGCCCTCCCTCAGTTAGTGCAGCCCCCCTCACTGCAGCCCCCCCCCTCAGTTAGTGCAGCCCCCCCTCAGTTATTGCAGCCCCCCCTCAGTTAGTGCAGCCTCCCCCCCTCAATGCAGCCCGGCCCCCGCTCAGTGGAGGAGCGGCCGGTGTTCTGCCGAGAAAGTTCCCCTCGGCAATGGCGGACCCCCTGTACTGCGCAGGCGCAGCGCTTGCGCAGTACGGGGCTGGGGAACTTTCAGGAAGACACGGCGCCGGCGCCGTGTCTTCTGCTCGCTTCAGTGGAGAGGGGAGGGGCCGTGCAGCCAAAGAAGCCGCTTCATTGGCTGCACGGATCGAGCCCCCTTCCCCTCTCCACTAGAGGCAGCTAGAGCGGCAGCGCCGGCCGCCATTTTGCTGGAGCCCGCTGCTCCAAAAAAAAAAAAAAAAAAAAAAAAAAAAAAAAAAACAACATTCCCGATTTTCCTTATGGAAAATCCCGATTCGGGACACTCTCCAATCGGGACGAGGGTCCCAAAATCGGGATTGTCCCGGGAAAATCGGGACTGTTGGCAACTATGTGATTGGCGGCTGTGTGCGGCACCTGTGGGCTCCCTGGAGGGTGAAGAGGTCACATTTATACTACAGGAGTCCAAACAAGGCCACACCCTCTTATTATGGGATGTATGACATCATAATAGGGGGGAGGGGACATTTATACTACAGGAGTCCAAACAAGGCCCAAGACAAGAGAGGATGGCGCCCTCTAAGTGCAGCGTGTATCATACAACACATTTATTACAAGGGATTAAAATCAACCACATTGTAAGGTGAGGAGTATTTATTGATTTGTTAGGGTGTTAATACTACTACTACTACCCCTGCTCATATTACTACTCTACTAATACTACCTATACTACTAATACAGCTACTACTACTACATATACTACTATTCCTACTAATACTACCTATACTACTACTACCCCTGCTCATATTACTACTACTCCTACTAAAACTATCTACACTACTACTACCACTCATACTACTAATAATACTACCTATACTACTACTACTCATACAGCTACTCCTACTACTACATATACTATTACTATTCCTACTAATACTACCTATACTACTACTACCACTCATACTACTACTACTCATACAGCTACTACTACTACTACTACCCCTGCTCATATTACTACTACTACTACCTATACTACTACTACTCCTACAGCTACTACTACTACTAATATTACTACTACTGCTACTAATACTACTACTACTTATACTACTCCTACTACTCCTACCTATACTACCACTACCCCTGCTCATATTACTACTACTCATACAGCTACTACTACTCCTACTAATACTACTTATACTACTACTACTACTACTACATCCACTCATACTACTACTACCACTCATACTACTACTACTACTAATACTACCCCTGCTCATATTACTGCTACTAATACTACCTATACTACTACTCATACAGCTACTCATACTACTACTTATACTACTACTTCTACTAATACTACCTATACTACTACTACCCCTGCTAATTCTAACTATACTACTGCTACTACCTCTCATACTACTAGTACTACTACTACTACTCATACTGCTACCACTACTACCTCTACCCCTGCTCATATTACTACTACTCCTACTAATACTACCTATACTAATACTACTACTACTACTCATACAGCTACTCCTACTACCACTTATACTACTACTCCTACTAATATTACCTATACTACTACTACCACTCATACTACTACTACTACTACTACTACTACTCATACAGCTACTCCTCCTCCTACTACTAACCCTGCTCATATTACTACTATTTCTACTAATACTACTACTACTACTACTACTACTACTAATACAGCTACTCCTACTACTACTACCCCTGCTCATATTACTACTACCACTCATACTACTACTACTACTACTACTCATACAGCTACTCCTACTACTACTACTACTACCCCTACTCATATTACTACTACTAATACTACTACCACTCATACTAATAATGCTACTCCTACTACTTCTACTCATACTACTACTACTAATTCTACTAATACTCATACTACTACTCATTCTGCTACTACTACTCATTATACTCATTATTCTAATACTACTACTCATACTAACACTACTACTGCTACTCCTACTACTACTATTGCTCATTCTACTACCACTCGTACTACTACTACTGATATTACTACTACTCATACTAATAATACTACTCCTACTACTCATACTACTACTTCTACTCATTCTACTACTCCTCAGACTACTAATCGTTCTACTACTACTACTCATACTAATACTACTACTCATTCTATTACTACTCATGCTACTAATTATTCTACTACTACTACTCCTACTCATACTACTTCTCATACTACTACTATTGCTCATTCTACTACTATTACTCATTCTACTACTACTACTACTCCTCATACTACTAATACTACTATTCATACTAATACTACTACTGCTACTCCATACTACTTCTCATCCTACTACTACTTCTCATTGCTCATTCTACTTCTCCTCATTCTACTACTGCTACTCGTACTACTCCTACTACTACTCACACTACTTCTCATAATACTACTATTGCTCATTCTACTTGTCCTTATACTACTACTCATACTAATACTACTACTCATACTACTACTGCTACTCATACCACTACTCATCCTACTACTACCTTTCATACTACTACTACTACTACTACTACTACTACTACTACTACTATTGCTCATTCTACTTCTCTTCATACTACTACTTATACTACTACTACTCATACTAGTACTGCTACTGATGCTACTACTACTTCTCATACCCCTACTACTACTACTACTCATACAGCTGCTCCTACTACTACTACCCCTGCTCATATTACTCCTACTCCTACTAATACTACCTATACTATTAGTAATACTACTCATACAGCTACTACTACTACTACTACATATACTACTACTATTCCTACTAATACTACATATACTACTACTACCACTCATACTATTACTACTCCTACAGCTACTACTATTAATTTTACTACTACTGCTACTAATACTACCTATATTACTACTGCTCATATTACTACTACTCTTACTAATACTATCTAAACTACTACTACCAACTCATACTACTACTACTCATACAGCTACTACTACTACACTTGCTTATGTTACTACTACTCCTAATAATACTACCTATACTATTAGTACTACTACTCATACAGCTACTCCTACTACTACGTTTACTACTACTATTCCTACTAATACTACCTATACTACTACTACCACTCATACTACTACTACTCCTACAGCTACAGCTACTACTGCTACTAATACTACCTATACTACTACTTTACCCTGCTCATATTATTTTTTTTTTAATATTCTTTATTTATACCCAAGGGAGGAGTAAATAATCCATTCCATGCTGTAAGTTGTTGAACTTTCAATATATATACAATGGAGATATTTCTCTGCATATGACTCTGGAAATCTACATATTAAACTTTAAGCACCCCTATTATCTCCCCTATAAACCCTCTTCTCCTTTTCTTCTCTTTGTCCTCCTCTCCTGGCCACCAGGGTGTAACTCATTCCTCCCCCTCCCCCTCCTATACCCATCCTTCCCTACTCCGCTCTCCTCGTGGAGGGTCGGGAACCTCCATAATATTGTAAACTTCCAAGACAGGCGGACTCATTGCCCTGTAGTATCTCCCAACAATCTCTTTCCTTCCTCTGAATATACAAAGAAGTTCCATGTTGTCCACATTTCAATGTATTGCTCTTTTCTATCCTGTCCCGAGAACAGCAGATCTTCTATGGCCCCCACATTTCTTCCTTTATTCAGCCCATCCTGTAATTGATGGTGGTTTGGGGTCTTCCCAGCATCGGGCGATACACGCCTTGGCCTCGTTACCCAGATGACATAAGACCGACTTTTTATATGTCTGTAATGGGATTTGTGAGAGATGGAAGAAGGCCGGATCGTCCGGAAGTGGGAAGGGTGTAAACTTTTGGCCAATCCTTTGTACTTCCAACCAAAATTGCCTAATCTGAGGACACGCCCCAAATCTATGGAGTAGAGTCCCCCGTCCCCGGCTGTATCTCCAACATTGATCTGAGGCTTCAGGGAAAAACCTACGAAGCTTCACCGGGGGGTAATACCACCTTGTCAGGAGCTTATCATTGAGTTCTTGGGTTGGCGTACAGACTGATGAGTCCAACCAAAGATATCTTATCTTCTGACCTTCAACTGGCCGAAAAATCCTATTTAGGTCCCTTTCCCACTTTCCTATTCCTGGAATCTCAAAGTTATCTGGGGGGAGGGGCAATTACCATGGTGTATATCTTAGATATTGTTGGGGGAAGGGGCTCTTTCTCTTCTCAGTATAGTTCCAACCTTGTGGGTTCTCCTCTATAATTTATCGCTGGTCCCAATGACTCAAGGAAGGGGCGGAGTTGTAATGCCGGCCAAAAGTTTATTTCAAATCGGCCCCCCAGTTGTGTCAATGAGGGAACTGTAGGCCAAGCGTCAGATTGTAAAAAATGTGATACCTGAGTATATCCCCCTCCCCCAAATACCCTGGAATGCCCCTTTCTCCATCCCTGGCCCAAAACTTGGGTTCCCAAATATTGGAAACAATGGGGGATGTATTGAGGAATATTTGGGGTTCTGACAGATTGTAAAACCTATTCGCAGTGTTGGGCCTATAAAAGGGAGTTTTTTAAGGGAGACCGGAAGAGCTGCATAGCACCAAATTGCTCTTCGTAAGGGAACAGCACTAAATTCTTCTTCCAATTCTGTCCATAATTTATATTCTGTATGTCTACACCAATCAGTGATCCTCCCGACATGGACTGCCTGATAGTATTTACCTACATCTGGGACTGCCAGGCCGCCATATTGTTTCCGTATAGTCATACGGCTTCTACTCATCCTTGGTCGCTTATTTCCCCATATAAGTTTAGTAAAAAGCTTATCGACAAGGCAGTTGGAATATCTATCGGTAAGGCTTGGAAAAAATATAAAAATGTTGTCAGAATACTCATTTTAATAAAGTTACAACGGCCAAACCATGAATGGAGTCCATGTCGCCATTTATCTAATAGGGAGGGAACTGCCTTCTATAGCGGAGGGACATTTACCTCCAAGGTCTTCTCTATTCTTGGCGGAATGTTTGTGCCGAGATATTTTAATGCCGTCCCAACCCATTTAAAGTTACAATTAGGTTGTATGGTTTGCTGTACCACTAGGGGGAGAGCCACGCCCATCGCCTCTAATGTACCACTAGGGGGAGAGCCACGCCCATCGCCTCTGATGTACCACTAGGGGGAGAGCCACGCCCATCGCCTCTGATGTACCACTAGGGGGAGAGCCACGCCCATCGCCTCTGATGTACCACTAGGGGGAGAGCCACGCCCATCGCCTCTGATGTACAACTAGGGGGAGAGCCACGCCCATCGCCTCTGATGTACCACTAGGGGGAGAGTCACGCCCATCGCCTCTGATGTACCACTAGGGGGAGAGCCACGCCCATCGCCTCTGATTTGGCGTACTTGATTTTTAAGTTTGCTAATACACTATATCCTTCAACTTCCTTCATCAGATTCGGTAGCGAAACGCGTGGACTAGATAAAGAGAAGAACAGATCGTCTGCGTAAGCTGAGATATTATAATTACGATCCCCTATTTGGAGTCCCTGGATGTCTGGGTTTTGCCTGATTTTATAAAGTAGTGGTTCTAAAGATCGGGTGAATAACATCGGGGGAAAGTGGGTATCCCTGCCGCGTTCCGTTTGATATTTTAATCGGCTCTGAGTGTACCCCATTAACTTTAACCTGGGCCTGGGGGGTGGAATACACCCCGGCAATCCAACACAACATCTGCTCTCCCCGTCCCATATGCCTCAGCACACCAAACATAAATCGCCAACTGACCCTATCAAACGCTTTTTCTGCGTCGGTGCTCAGAAAAATAGAGGCGGGTTTTTGTCTTATCGGCATGATGGACCAGGTTGGGTACCATTAATGGTGTTATCCCTCGCCTCACGGGTACGGATAAACCCAACCTGCTCCAAATCTACCAACTGGTTCAATAGCGGCTGAAGACGTGGGGCGAGCAATTTGGTGAAAAGTTTTAAATCTCCATTCAGCAATGAGATTGGGCGGTACTCCACACTCCGCAGGATCCTTTCCTTCATTCGGAATAACTGATATGTGCGCCATAAGTGCGTCCGGGGGGAGAGCGGCCGCCCATCCAATCTCATTGAAGGGCTTTGTCATATATCTACCCAGTAATGGGAAAAAGTTCTTCTAATATTAGATTGTAAATCCATCCGGGGCCTGGCGCCTTCCCATGTTTGACTGTTTTTATCACTACGCTTAATTCCTCAATCGTTATGGGGGCCTCTAAGATATTCCGGTCCGGAGAGGACAACCTAAAGAGAGGTGCTGAGAAGAGATCCTCCTCCATACTATCTGGAGATGAGAACCTAAAGAGAGGTGCTGAGGAGAGATCCTCCTCCATACTATCTGGAGATGACAACCTAAAGAGAGGTGCTGAGGAGAGATCCTCCTCCATACTATCTGGAGATGACAACCTAAAGAGAGGTGCTGAGGAGAGATCCTCCTCCATACTATCTGGAGAGGACAACCTAAAGAGAGGTGCTGAGGAGAGATCCTCCTCTATACTATCTGGAGAGGACAACCTAAAGAGAGGTGCTGAGGAGAGATCCTCCTCCATACTATCTGGAGATGACAACCTAAAGAGAGGTGCTGAGGAGAGATCCTCCTCCATACTATCTGGAGATGACAACCTAAAGAGAGGTGCTGAGGAGAGATCTTCCTCTATACTATCTGGAGAGGACAACCTAAAGAGAGGTGCTGAGGAGAGATCCTCCTCCATACTATCTGGAGATGAGGGTATTGATGTCAGATTATAAAGTGAAGAGTAATACTCTGTGAATCTCTGAGCTATGTCTTTAGGTAAGGAGATCCTCTGTCCATTCTCACCCTTTATATGGGGTACGTAGGCTGACCTTCCCTTTTCTTTAATCTTCCCTGACAACATTTTACTCCATGTATCTCCCAGTTCATACAGAACTTTCTTCCCTGACTGTATTGCTGCTTTGGCTTTGTATGGAAGGAGGTCGGTCATTGGTCTCCTCAGATGTACAAAGCTCTTTCCCTACAAGCGGTGTCTGGACTTTCTTGTGTTGTGACTCCAAGATCTGAATTTCTTCTGATAATTTTACTATTTGTGCCTCCCGTGCTTTCTTCATTCGGGAACCATGTTTGATCAACACTCCCCTCGTTACTACCTTGTGTGCCCCCCATATCATGCCCGGGTCACTCCCCGGGGGGTCATTCCTCTTAAAGTATGCTTCCAATTCTTTTACTACATCTTCTCCGACTTCAGGGATCTGCAGCAAACTTTCATTCAAGCGCCACTTCGGGGAGGGAGCGGAGAGCCGGACAGGGAGATGTGGAGCATGACGGGGACCCATGATCTGACCACGTTATGTTTCCTATAGTCACTTCACATACCGAGGATAATAAATAGTGAGGCCCCAGGAAGAGATCTATGCAGGAGGACCGATGGTGCGGGTTGGAAAAGAAGGTGTAATCTTTCTCCCCTGCGTGTAACACCCGCCGTACATCCACCAGCTGCATCTCCTCTACCTTACAAACAATACTCTTCCTAGTGCCACTTGTAATGGAAGAGACCCCTGAGGATGTGTCTACACGAGGGTCCAATGGGGTATGAAAATCCCCACCCACCATCATTTTCCCCTCTGCAAATTCTCACAATTTACTCAAAGTTTTACCTCTAAAAATATCTTGGTGCGTATTTGGTGCATGGAATTGTAGGCTGCACTATATAACAATAAATAATCACACTACAACAGGTTGGAATAAAATTGGCAGCGGCACCTTTATTGGTATTAGAATTAAACAAATAACTTTTTTCAAATAAACCATGAAATATAAATAAATATTCTTTCAAATTAAAACCAATTCTAACTTGCTCAGTCATAGGACTCGAGCTGAAAAATTAAATTCATAAAAACAAGTCCCCACCAGCAGGGTTTTGAAAACAAAACCAGGCTACCCCAGCACCGCGGCCTGTTCAATGCAATTTTGAAGACCTAAATAGAAAATGTCAAGGCCAACATCTGAAAGATGTACACCATCTTGTCTGTAAAGACCAGGAAAACCTCCTTCCAAATCTACGTGACGGAAGGAGATGCCCCCGATTGATGGTAAAAATGTTTCAATTGAATGATTAATTCTCCGCTTTATCTTTTCCAATGGTCTGCTGTCTTTAGAATATAACCAATGCAGGCGAGACACCATTTCAGAGAAAACAACACACGTATTTGGAAACATTAATCTTAAACGATGCAAATCTTGCTTCATTAAAAACATTAAATCCAAAGTTTTTAATCTACCAACATCGTTACCTCCAACGTGTAAAATTATCATAGATGGATAAGGCCAAGAATGAAATAATTCAGAAATGTGAAGGAAAAGATGAGTCCATTGTAGACCACGAATACCTTTCCAAAGTATAACAAACTTATCAGAAGGCAAGGATAAGTTGTAACCATAGCAACGCTGAGCAGCTCTCTTATGAGCCCAGTAAATGTATGAATGACCAAATATCCAAATGCAAGATTTGTCACCTATAATCAAAGAGACAAGTTAGGACGGATGTAAATGCTAAATCTACTAGACTCCTATCTACCTAATCTCATAATAACTTCATCACTCAAACCCAATCTAGCAGCTTCTGTAGCGGCTCCAATTCTGAAAGAATGAGTAGAAAATTTGAAAAGGGAAAGGCCCAAATGAGTAAAACAACGTTTTAAGACTGCTAAAAACTGGAATTTTGTCATAGGAGATGAATCTATGTGAACAAAAAAATGCTGACCTGAATCTGGTCTGGCTGAAAGGCATTTTTTGAGAATTAATAAAGGACAGAGGATGGAGTCACCAAAAGCGAATAGATTGAGCCACTGGCCTTTACCCGATCTATCCATTTTTGATTTTCTGACAAAAACAAATACCTTATCGTCTGAAAAGGATACTTCTGATAAAAACAAACCTTCTAAACTGTGTTTGTTATTTGGTAACATCTCGGATATACGAAAGGCTGCAAAAAACATTAAAACGAATGCAGCATGAAATAAAATAGCTTCGTATTCCGAGATGCAAACAAAAGGAGTAGCCAAACACAGCTTTGACAAAATGTCTAAAGTAATTGGCCTTCGCTTATCTGGAGCCAACTTAACCTTCCGTAAACCCTTTAAAGCTTGTTTAACAGAAAAGAAACTGTTACAGGCTGGGAAATTATTCAGCTTCAAGAAAAAAGAAACTCCTGCTAATATTTTATTAATGTTATTAAAGGAAAAATCCAATTGAATTAATGAACAAAGAAATGCTAAGATCGAACTCTCAGAAGGTGGTAAAGCAGGAGAACCCAATTCCTTATTGAAATTCCACCACCTTTCCCATGCAACCAAATAATTGGTCCATGTTTTTTGAGCAATCAATTTCTTAATAACCTGGATTACTGGGTTTAAATTAGATCCCAAAGATGACTCGGGCAGCGGTACCCAACCAGATCTGCATGAGGCAATAGCTGACTGAAGCGAGCCACCTGGAATCGAGACAAGGCATCAGCGATGACATTAAGATTGCCAGGTATATGTTTTGCCTTAATCCAAATGTTTAATTTTAAACATAAGAGAACTAAATAACACAAGAGTTTTATGACCAGTAACGATTTTGAAGAAAGACAGTTTAAAGCGAATAATACACCTCTATTATCTGTATTGATAATGATTCTTTTGTTTGCTGATCGCCCCAAATTTCCAAAGCCACTAGAACTGGAAAGAGTTCCAGCAAAACTATGTTTTTTGTAAACTTGTTAACAATCCAAAGTGGGGGCCATAGGCCAGAACACCAATGAGAACGAAAAATAGCAGTAAAACCTTGAGAACCAGCAGCGTCTGTGAATAACTCTAAATCTGCTGCGAAAACAAAGTCTTCCTGGAAAAAAGATCTGCCATTAAAATCCTGTAAAAATTGGGACCATACCAGTAGATCATCTTTTAGAGCACAGGTCAACCTAATGTGGGAAAATGGGGATTTTAGACCTGACATAGCCAAGGATAATCTTCTAGAAAATATTCTTCCTATAGGCATAATGCGTGTAGCAAAAGCCAGAAGACCCAGAAATGATTGAAGCTCTTTTAATAAAATCTTTTTTCTGCGCAGGAAGAAGGAAATAAAGGATTGTAACCTGTAAATTTTTAGAGCAGGAAGTTCAAACTGGAATAATTGCGTATTAATTTTAATGCCTAAGAATTCAATAATTGGAGATGGAAAAGTTGTTTTTTCCATTGCTAGGGGGATACTGAAATATTTAGATAAAAGGAAAAATAACCTGAGGATTAAATCGCAAACTAAAGAATCTGGCGGACCAATGAACAGGAAGTCATCTAGATAATGAATTATCCCAGAATGACCCGATTCAAATTGTAGTACCCACTGAAGAAAAGAAGCAAAAACTTCGAAATAAAAAAACAGGACAATGAACAGCCCATTGGAAGGCATTTATCATAAAAGAAATAGCCTTCAAAACAAAAACCAAGGGAATTGTAAGATTCTGGAGCAATGGGCAATAATCTAAAGGCTGATTGGATGTCTGCTTTTGCTAATAAAGCACCCCGACCAAATTTTCTAATAATATGAATAGCATCATCAAATGTGGCATATTTGACTGCAGTAGATAATGGGTCAATTTCATCATTTAGGGATCGACCTGTGGGAAAAGAGAGATGATGAATGAGCGGATAAGAATTAGGCTCTTTTTTAGGTACTAAACCCAACGGGGAAACTCTAAAATTAATAAACGGTGGAGAGAGAAAAGGGCCAGCAATCCTATTGGCTAAAATTTCTTTTATTAATTTTTTCCTATTTCACTATGGAGGGAAACTGATTTCAAATTTTTTGATACTTGACAACCTGTACCCGTGAAAATAGGGAGTTTAAAACCTGTAGAAAAACCTTCAATTAGTAATTGTGCTTTCTCCTTGTCGGGGTACAACATTAACCATGGATGCATTTCTATTGGCCTCACAGGCGTGCAGGCTTTTTGTAGGATCCCTGAGGACTTGATTGCTAGATGTTCTTTTAAAGCATCTGGAGACTGGGTGGCTACCAAAACAAAAAGAACATTCGTAGCGACATGAATTCAACCATTTGTATTGATTTTCATTAAATGCGTAAAATGTTCCTTTCTTATAAACTGATGCTGACGCATTTGAGGTCAGATTTGACTGAGGTTGAGGTCTTGCATATACCGGTTTCTGAGGAGTAATTAAATTTAACCACAGCCCAACATCTTTGTTACCCCATTTTAAATTGGGGTATATTGCAATTTTTTGATGAAAAGATTCGTCATAGTTAAACCATCCCATGCCGCCAAAACTTTTATATGCCTCCAGAATATGCTCCAAATGATGAAAAAGTCCAGGACATTTCTCTGGATGCTTCTCACCCATTATCGCAGAGAATATACAAAACGCCTGCAACCAATTAAAAAAGGATCTAGCAACAGGTCGGCGTCTATCTTCAGCACTATCCTCAGATTTTGTATCCAATTTTATAATGAAATCTTTAGCAATAGGTAATAAAGATAATAAATCCAAGAATTCCCCTTTCCATATTTTTTCTTTTACTGATAAAGGCAAATGAAAACCTAACGGAGACATTTCACAAGGGAGGACCTCTTTAAAACATGTCTCAGAAATAGAATTAGGAATGCATACAGGAATGCTTGTATTTATAGGAATAGGATTAATATTAGCTACAGAGTTACCAGACCAAACATTAGCTGGAGAAGGAGATACGTTTGTAGAGACAGACGTGGAATTATTAATAGCTATATTCTCATTAAATTTATTTAATGACACTAATAATTGGTTAATTCATTCATTTTGAGCGAACTCACCAGCATGACTGTGTTCAGACTGACTGCATCTGACAAGAATTTGTATACCTGGTGCTGTTACTTGACTAATATCTGGACCTGTAAGGGAGGAAAGACATAGGGGCTCTCCCAGCATCCACCCTGGATGGCCTGGATGCGAGTGATGCCGCACTTGTTATCTGAGGTATCTGCCTGGCATGACAACCAGCATAATTTGGCGACTTTTGTATTGTGGATAAAGCCAAATTTGCAAGGGGAGAGTCTGAAGAAGCATCTTCTAAGCTAGGTATCGCTGATTCGTTCCTAATCTGAGATTCCCTGTGAGGAATGGATGAGCGCTGTGTTCTGCCTCTGCCACTGCTATTGCGGCTGGGAGAAGGAGATAAAAATCTTCTATTTCTTTTCCCCCTCCGGTTGCCTCTGTTAACCCCCTGAACTGATTCCTCTTGTTCAGCTATGGGAACAGTTCTCTCCTCACTCACTGCTGCTGTTTCTAGCACAGTACGTTCTGCTGGCGAGCTCCACTGAATGCTGCGAGCCGGTGAGCGCTCCGCTGAATGCTGCGAGCCGGTGAGCGCTGGGCTGAATGCTGCGAGCCGGTGAGCGCTCCACTGAATGCTGCGAGCCGGTGAGCGCTCCACTGAATGCTGCGAGCCGGTGAGCGCTGGGCTGAATGCTGCGAGCCGGTGAGCGCTCCACTGAATGCTGCGAGCCGGTGAGTGCTCCACTGAATGCTGCGAGCCGGTGAGCGCTCCACTGAATGCTGTGAGCCGGTGAGAGCTCCACTGAATGCTGCGAGCCGGTGAGCGCTCCGCTGAATGCTGCGAGCCGGTGAGCGCTCCGCTGAATGCTGCGAGCCGGTGAGTGCTGAGCTGAGGCAGAGGCGGCTGGCTGAGTTCCATAAAGCGGCTTCATAGCTTGCTGTTCCGCCGCTACAGACACCACAGGAGAGTCTAATTCAGAGAGGGCTAAACACCGCTGGAACCATTCATTACCTCCTTCAGCTTCAGCCCTTTCAAGGACTCTTCTTACTAGCGACTTCATGCCCAGATATAGCCTAAGCCAGCCAAGGAAGCGCAGCAGAGCTCAAACTTAGGCCACCTCAGGGCAAGTGTGAGCGGGTCTGTCATACAGAGGCCTATATAGCCTCTTAGTCTGAGGAGAAAACGTTTTTCCCGCTCCTTGCCTCGTGACCTTTTTTTTTTGAAAATTAAAACTTTATAAAATTATTTTTCTTGGCAACCACAATTCCATGATGCGGGCACTTTATTGCGCCCACAGTTCATTCACAGTGGTCAGTGTAACCTTCACACCCCCAATGTGTCCCTCTAAGAATAAGAAGCGTCTATTTATATCCAACTGTTTATCTATGAGAGAGACCAGGAAATATCACAATGTACCACAACCCTCTAGATGTCTGATTGTGGTGGGCGTGTCCGACTTCCGGTATGTGAGGAAGCTTTTCTCCAGAGCTCCGACCGCGTTAACATCCTGACGAATCCTGACGACCTCTAGGTTGTATTATTTGACCCCAAAATAACCGGAAAGGATAGCGGAACGCCTCAGGCACCCAGAGATAGTGAAATACGGGCCGAGTGTGGAACCTACGCCCGCAGAGAAGCTGGCGAAATATGCACATGAGGATTCCCAAGATGGCGCCCGGCTGGGGAGAGCGCGGCCTAGTACAGCAGCCCAGCCAGATCGTGAGTGGACCGAGGGGGATAGAGACTGGCTGGATCCGACAGACCTGCTGGCTCGTCCCCTGCCCTCTCCAGGATCGGAATCTGAGGAGAGTGGCTCCGGTACTCAGGGCGGTGAACTGACGCTGTTACAAATCATGGACACCATTAAGAGCTGCCATGCAGCCTTATCCTCATAAATTGAAACTATCAGAGTGGACTTTGCACTGCTCAAAGATCATGTGCAGAAGGTAAGGCAAAGGGTTACTCAAACGGAACACAGGATCAGTGCAGTGGAGGACGATCTTAACCCCCTATTGTTACAAGTCAGAGACCTGTCGGCGGACAACAAATCCCAGGAGGCCAAACTGGGAGACATAGAAGACAGGCTGAGAAGGAACAACCTTCGGTTCCTGGGATTCCCGGAAGGTACAGAAGGGAAAAACCCGGAGGAATTCCTGCTGTCCTGGCTTAAACAGGTATTTGGGGCGGAAAATTTCTCTCATTTGTTCACTATAGAACGTGCACACAGGATCCCACTGAGAGCCCCAGTCCCTGGGAGGTATCCTAGACCCATGCTGACACGATTTCTGTACTTCAGGGACAAGGAAACCATTTTAAGAAAGGCCTGCAATCTACCTGAGCTAATGCATTACAATAACAGAATCTCCATTTTCCCAGATTTTTCTGCAGCCACCCAGAAACAAAGGGCAGCATTTCAAAGTGTGAAACAGCGCCTGCGGGACCGCAGCTTACCATACAGTATGATTTACCCAGCTAAACTCCATGTGGTTCACAAGGGACAGACACAATTTTTTATATCACCTAGGAGGCGAATAGATGGCTTTTTTTTCTTTTTGGTTTTGGTGTTTTTTTATGCAACTACAGGGCACCATACATGGCTACTGCTGCTTAAGCAATGAGAAGCATGGTTTTAGATCAATCACATTGATCGCAAAATTGGGTTTCGCTCTTTTTGTTTATCTTTTTTCATTTTTGGTTCTAACGTTTGTTCAAGTTACTGCAGGGTACCTTACATATTTACTGCTGCTTAAGCAATGGGAAGAAAGGTTTCAGGGGAAAAAAAATCTATATCTGTATTCAAGATTACGGTATCAATCCATTGCACTCATAGATAAGAAGTATATACTCACATGTTACTCTAGGAGGAAAGATTTAAAGGATAAATGTGTTAAATACTCCCGTGGGGGTGGACATGATGGGGCAATATCGCTCCACATACCAAATTCTGATATTATTATGCCTTGTTTTTACTATGATGCAGTCCCTTAATATCCTCTTGTGGAATGTGAGGGGTCTCAATTCTAAAATTAAGAGAGCCCTAGTATTTAAATATATCCTAAAGCGAAGGCCACATATTATATTCCTCCAGGAATCACATTTAGTGGGGTCCAAAACGCTAGCCCTTCATAGGGCTTTTGTGGGAAGAGCATTTCACTCTACCTACTCCAGTTACGCCAGAGGGGTATCTGTGCTACTGGCTAAGTCCCTTCTCTATACCGTCAAAACGGTTAAATCGGATCCTATGGGTAGATATGTGGCGCTCGCTATAATTATTAATAACCAACCATATACCTTGGTGGCAGTATATATACCACCCCCATTTACAATTTAGGTATGGGAGGGGATGATGGCCGAGGTACTACAAATAGCGGAAGGTCCAATAATTCTGGCTGGAGATTTAAATGCTGTGTTATCCACGGAAAAAGATAGATTTAAGATGGCTGCGGTAGGAGGCTCACCACTAGAGGCATGTGTGAAACCGTATGACTTGGTAGAGGCATGGAGGTGGAAACACCCTGATGACAATGAGTACTCCTGTTTCTCCCCCACCTTTAATACACTTTCAAGGATAGATTTGTGCTTTGTGTCCAGGGACCTGTTACCAAGGGTGTTGGATGTTCAATATCTGCCGAGGGCCATCTCGGATCACTCTCCCATGCTTCTCTCCATAGATATGGAGAAGCCAAGGGGTTATGTGGTGTGGAGGTTAACTCCCTTATGGCTAGAGGAAGAGTGCTTCGAGAGGTCCACTGAGACATCCATTAATAATTTTTGGTTAGAAAACAGGAAGGAGGTCCCGATTGGGGTCACATGGGATGCATTCAAAGCCACACTCCGGGGGTCCATCTCAGGTTTAGTTAAACAACTGCAGTCAGATAAAGGATGGAAGGTTAGAGAGGCGGAACAGTTGGCCACTGAATCTGAAGTAGAATACATTAAAAACCCCAACTCAGACACCCATACGATATGGAGAGAGAACATTAGAAAACTAGACTTGGTGTTAATAGAAAAAACTCAGAAAAAATTACTTTACCAAACACAAAGGATTTTTGAATTTGGAGATAAAAACAGCAGACTAATGACGTATTTGGCGCACTCTCAGCAGGCTCCAACCTCTATCCTAAGAATCTGTGACACGAATGGTAAAATCTGTACATCACATGATGATGTCGCAAATGCATTTTTGTCATTCTATAAAGATCTTTATGAGTTGAGGGTAGACTATGGGTTGGAGGAGGTTCGGACATATCTCGCCCCAATACCCCTGACAGAAATTACAGGGGAGGTAGTAGAGGAACTGGATAGTCAGCTTACAATAGAAGAAGTGCTGTCAGCTATAAAGTCCCTGAAACCTAACAAGACCCCTGGACTAGATGGTTTCCCAGTCGAGTGGTATGGAGCGTATGCGGAAACTTTGGCCCCTAGGCTGGTTGAGATGTACGAAGATGCTTTTGAGGGAGGTATTTTACCAGAATCCATGAGAGAAGCATTGATAGTGCTGATTCCCAAACCGCACAAGGACCATAATTTATGCAAATCATATAGGCCTATATCCCTTATTAATGTTGACGCAAAAATTCTAGCTAAAATTCTAGCGAAACGACTGAATAAAGTGATAGCATCTATTATTCATCCTGATCAGACAGGATTCATTCCTGAGAGGTCGACTACCATAAATTTGAGACGCCTCTATACCATACTACAATCAAAAGGCCCTACTCCTGACACTCGGGTGGTGGTGTCACTAGACACCCATAAGGCGTTCGACTCAATAGAATGGCCGTACCTCATAGCGGTCCTTGAGCGGTTGGGTTTCGGCCCAAGATTTGTAAAATGGGTCAAACTCCTATATGCGGAGCCTCGGGCTAGATTACGGGTCAATAATTCCATTACGGGACTCTTTAACATAGCTAGGGGCACGCGGCAGGGGTGCCCTTTGTCGCCCCTGCTGTTTGCCCTGGCAATAGAACCGTTGGCGGCACTACTGAGGGTGGATAAACAGATCTAGGGATGCAAGATTAACGATTGGGAAGAAAAAACATCATTATACGCAGACGATATGCTTTTATATTTAGAGGAGGCTGAGGGGTCACTACCCATAGCATTAGACAGAATATCTGACTTTGGGAGATACTCCGGGTTCAAAGTGAACTGGAGTAAATCCGTAATACTCCCCTTTGACTCTGCGTGTGTTCCGACGCTCCCTCTGGGGATATCATTGTCCGTGGTCTCCAGGTTTCGTTACCTGGGAGTTGAGATACAGTTACTGATAAAATCGTATGTGTCAATTAACTTGGTGCCGGTATGGAAACGACTGAAGGAAAGTGCACAGACCTGAGCTAAATTACCCCTAAGCCTTTTAGGGCGAATCAATATATTCAAAATGATCTACCTGCCCAGGTTTTTGTACCTACTTTGGCATGCACCGGTATATATTCCTAAGAAATGGTTTATAGAAATAAATAAGACACTTGTCACTTTTCTGTGGGGACCTAAACCTGCTAGAATATCTATGGAGACACTTCACTTACCTATAAGGTCAGGTGGGCTGGCTTTACCAAACCTAAGATATTATTACCTAGCTGCCCAACTAACACATGTACACTGGTGGGGCTTCCCGCCGTTGAACATAGCATCAGTGGCCACTCAAGCGGCCCAGGTTCATTCGTATGAAGCACTAATCAATGTCCTATTTAGAAATGGGCCATACCCAAACAAGGGCTCTAATATTTTGAAACTCTCATATAAAATATTTTATATATGTAATCAGTTAATAGGGGGATCTAGCTTAGCAGAGTCTCCTAATGCGCCGCTGTGGCATAACCCTCAGCTCTTAGAAATAGCCAAGGTTCCGGATGGAGCATGTTGGGCCGTTTACGAGATAAAATATGCACATCAACTGTTTAGGAATGGAATCTTCAGATCCTTTATAAATCTGAAGACTGAATATAACATACCTAATACTTTTTTTTTAGATATCTACAGTTGAGACATACCGTTAGGGCTCAATATGGCGGGGTTGAGGTAAATCTCTCCCCATCAGCACTGGAAAAACTTATTGCTGAAGCCGATCACTCAAAATTGATCTCCAGATATTACTCAGTCCTGCTGCCATCTTCTTCTTTTGGGTTGGACAGGGTGGCTATACAGTGGAAAGCAGATATACCATCTCTTACAGAGGAAACATGGCAGGATGTACTGGACACTACGGTGTCATCAATGATCGCAGCTAAAGATAAAATGCTTCAATTTAATTATTTATATAGGATGTATTACACCCCAAAAAGACTGCACAGAATGGGAGGGAGGGATTCCCCGGAGTGTCCCCGCTGCAAAGCAGAGGTGGGAGATTTCTTCCATATGGTGTGGCGATGCCCCCAGGTGATGGCATACTGGGGGGGAGATCCTCACATATGTGGAGGAAAAACTTGAACTCCCTAATATATCTTCTCCGGCCAGGTGTCTTCTTGGAGACCTGGAGGAGGAGGATCTATCCGCATCACAGAAGACCCTTCTGCGCATATTATTTTGCTATGCCAAGAAGGCCTTGGCCCTCAAGTGGAGGGAGCAGAACCCCCCCTCTCTTGGGGACTGGGTGAAATTAGTTAACAATGCCCCACCAATGTATAAACTCACTTATCAAGCTAGAGGAAGTAATAAAAAGTTCAATAAAATTTGGGGGAAATGGATCACAAATATATCAGGAGAGATTGATGTATAGGAGCTTCCTGGTTATTAAAAATGTGTATGTAAAGGTGTGATAGTTTTGTGGCATGATCCAAACCTATGCTTAAGAAATAATAATAGAGCATACAAAGCTGATGGAAATGTAAGAGACCAACTAAAGACACAGTAAAATGATACATAGGAACAATGTTTATTTTATTTAATAAAAGTGCATTATTTTTATGATGACAAATATTGGATCTAGGTGAATGTTTCCAGTTTACTGTATACTGTAATATAAACGATTGTGCTGTAAAAGAAAATTGTGATACAACGATGTAAAATTCTGTGAACTTCAATAAAAATTTAACCTTTAAAAAAAAAAGGTCTGATTGTGTGCCTGGTATGTACAGGGAACACATCTACTCTGAGGATACTACAGGAGTCCGTCCGTCTTATCATGTGTTTACTACACCAATGTCACATACTGTGTGGGGTACCCTGCTCATATTACTACTACTACTACTACTACTACTACTACTACTACCACTCCTAATACTACTACTACTACTACTATCCCTGCTCATACTACTACTACTCCTACTAATACTACTACTACCATTCCTACTACTACTACTCATACAGCTACTACTACTACTACCCCTGCTCATATTACTACTCCTCCTACTAATACTACTACTACCACTCCTACTACTACTCATACAGCTACTACTACTACTTCTACCCCTGCTCATATTACTACTCCTCCTACTAATACTACTACTACCACTCCTACTACTACTACTACTCATACAGCTACTACTACTACTACTACCCCTGCTCATATTACTTCTCCTCCTCCTCCTACTACTACTACTACTACTACTACTACTACTACTACCCCTGCTCATACTACTCCTCCTCCTACTAATACTACCTATACTACTACTACCACTCCTACTACTACTCATACAGCTACTACTACTACTACTGCCCCTGCTCATGTTACTACTCCTCCTACTAATACTACCTATACTACTACTACCACTCATACTACTACTACTACTACTACTACTCATACAGCTACTACTACTACTACTACTACCCCTGCTCATATTACTACTCCTCCTACTAATACTACCTATACTACTACTACCACTCCTCCTCCTACTACTACTGCTCATACAGCTACTACTACTACTACCCCTGCTCATATTACTACTCCTCCTACTAATACTACCTATACTACTACTACCACTACTACTACTACTACTCCTACAGCTACTACTACTACTACTACCCCTGCTCATATTACTACTCCTCCTACTAATACTACCACTCATACTACTACTCATACAGCTACTACTACCCCTGCTCATATTACTACTCCTCCTACTAATACTACCTATACTACTACTACCACTCATACTACTACTACTACTACTACTACTCATACAGCTACTACCCCTGCTCATATTACTACTACTCCTACTAATACTACCTATACTACTACTACTACTATCACTCATACTATTACTTCTACTACTCATACAGCTACTACTACTACCCCTGCTCATATTACTACTACTCCTACTAATACTACCTATACTACTACTACCACTCATACTACTACTACTACTCATACAGCTACTACTACTACCCCTGCTCATATTACTACTACTCCTACTAATACTACCTACACTACTACTACTACTACTACTCATACAGCTACTACTACTACCCCTGCTCATGTTACTACTACTCCTACTAATACTACCTATGCTACTAGTACTACTACTCATACAGCTACTCCTACTACTATGTATACTACTACTATTCCTACTAATACTACCTATACTACTACTCATAATACTACTACTACTCATACAGCTACTACTACTGCTACTACCCCTGCTCATATTACTCCTCCTCCTACTAATACTACCTATACTAATACTACCACTCATACTACTACTACTACTACTACTACTCATACAGCTGCTACCACTACTACCCCTGCTCATATTACTACTCCTCCTACTAATACTACCTACACTACTACTACCAATTCATACTACTACTACCCCTGCTCATGTTACTACTACTCCTACTAATACTCCCTATACTACTACTACCACTCCTACTACTACTCCTACTACTACTACTCCTGCTCATATTACTACTCCTCTTACTAATACTACCTATACTACTACTACCACTCCTACTACTACTACTACTACCACTACTCATACAGCTACTACTACTTAACTAAAAACTGCAAAGCTGCTATGATGACCATGAAATCATTCACTCTCAATTAGTAGTTAGGTAGCATAACAATTAGATCTCTGCCCCTCCCCCAATTTTGAGGTTCTGGTTGTAGCCTATCACATATATCTGTAAAAATGGGTCTATTCCTAGGGGGGTCTATAGAGTAGACGCCCCCAGGAGAGGATAGACAGCTACTCGTGGTCAGAAGGGGCTCTCTACACCGTTATGTAGAAGAGTTTTATATCACATTTTATTGTGGTGATTTTCATCTATAAAACATGATGTTACTTTCCACTGAGGATAATGGATTGAAGTCCTCTGATAACATTTCATATAAAGTGATCCCTTCAATGTCTGACATACAGATAAAGTATCAATGTTACAAATGTCTGACATACAGATAAAGTATCAATGTTACAAATGTCTGACATACAGATAAAGTATCAATGTTACAAATGTCTGACATACAGATAAAGTATCAATGTTACAAATGTCTGACATACAGATAAAGTATCAATGTTACAAATGTCTGACATACAGATAAAGTATCAATGTTACAAATGTCTGACATACAGATAAAGTATCAATGTTACAAATGTCTGACATACAGATAAAGTATCAATGTTACAAATGTCTTAGATGTCTAACGCTCCTCCGGGGACTAATCGCTCGTCTGTCCCTCCACTGGAGGCAGGATGATTGTCTGACCACAGACCTTTACATAGTGAAGCCTCTGCTAACAAGTGTTAAGTCCCGGCAGCCAGATCACGGCTTGCACCGCCGCACTGCACAGCCGGTCACACACAAGCCGGATGGGGCAGCTAGTCGCTCGTAGTTTACACAATGCTCCCGTTCTGTGTTAGTTCATAATACTGGCAGCTCCAGTCGCATTATCACCTCATGTGCGATAAGTCACAGCCATGCCGCTCCTCCATTGCCTAATGATACTTCGGGGATTACTACACACCGCAGCTCCTCATGTAGTTAATGTCATGCAGAGCTGCGGTGTGTAGTAATCCCCGAAGTGTGTGTGACCGGCTGTGCAGTGCGGCGGTGCAAGACGTGATCTGGCTGCCGGGACTTAACACTTGTTAGCAGAGGCTTCACTATGTAAAGGTCTGTGGTCAGACAAGTATCCTGCCTCCAGTGGAGGGACAGACGAGCGATTAGTCCCCGGAGGAGCGTTAGACATCTAAGACATTTGTAACATTGATACTTTATCTGTATGTCAGACATTTGTAACATTGATACTTTATCTGTATGTCAGACATTTGTAACATTGATACTTTATCTGTATGTCAGACATTTGTAACATTGATACTTTATCTGTATGTCAGACATTTGTAACATTGATACTTTATCTGTATGTCAGACATTTGTAACATTGATACTTTATCTGTATGTCAGACATTTGTAACATTGATACTTTATCTGTATGTCAGACATTGAAGGGATCACTTTTATATGAAATGTTATCAGAGGACTTCAATCCATTATCCTCAGTGGAAAGTAACATCATGTTTTATAGATGAAAATCACCACAATAAAATGTGATACAAAACTCTTCTACATAACGGTGTAGAGAGCCCCTTCTGACCACAAGTAGCTGTCTATCCTATCCTGGGGGCGTCTACTCTATAGACCCCCCTAGGAATAGACCCCTTTTTACATACTACTACCCCTGCTCATATTACTCCTCCTCCTACTAATACTACCTATACTACTACTACCACTCCTACTACTACTACTACTCATACAGCTACTACTACTACTACTACTACTACTACCCCTGCTCATATTACTACTCCTCCTACTACTATTACCTATACTACTAGTACTACTACTCATACAGCTACTCCTACTACTACTACTCATACAGCTACTACTACTACTACTACTACCCCTGCTCATATTACTACTCCTCCTACTAATACTACCTATACTACTACCACTCATACTATTACTACTACTCATACAGCTACTACTACTACCCCTGCTCATATTACTACTCCTCCTACTAATACTACCTATACTACTACCACTCCTACTACTACTACTACTCATACAGCTACTACTACTACTACTCCTGCTCGTATTACTACTCCTCCTACTAATACTACCTATACTACTACTACCACTCCTACTACTACTCCCACAGCTACTACTACTACTACCCCCCCACTCATATTACTACTCCTCCTACTAATACTACCACTCATACTACTACTACTCATACAGCTACTACTACTACTACTACCCCTGCTTATATTATTCCCACTCCTACTAATACTACCTATACTACTACTACCACTCATACTACTACTACTACTCATACAGCTACTACTACTACTACTACTACCCCTGCTCATATTACTACTACTCCTACTAATACTACCTACACTACTACTACCAACTCATACTACTACTACTACTACTACTACTCATACAGCTACTACTACTACCCCTTCTCATGTTACTACTACTCCTACTAATACTGCCTATGCTACTAGTACTACTACTCATACAGCTACTCCTACTACTATGTATACTACTACTATTCCTACTAATACTACCTATACTACTACTACCACTCATACTACTACTACTACTACTACTCCTCATACAGCTACTCCTCCTACTACTAATACCCCTGCTCATATTACTACTATTCCTACTACTACTACTAATAATCATACAGCTACCACTACTACTACTACCCCTGCTCATATTACTACTACTCCTACTAATACTACCTACACTACTACTACCAACTCATACTACTACTCATACAGCTCCTACTACTACCCCTGCTCATGTTACTACTACTCCTACTAATACTACCTATGCTACTACTACTCATACAGCTACTCCTACTACTACGCATACTACTAGTATTCCTACTAATACTACTTATACTACTACTACCACTCATAATACTACTACTACTACTCCTCATACAGCTACTCCTCCTCCTCCTACTACTACTACTCATACAGCTACTCCTACTACTACTACTGCTACTACTACCCCTGCTCATATTACTCCTACTCCTACTACTCATACAGCTACTCCTGCTACTACTACTACCCCTGCTCATATTACTCCTACTCCTACTAATACTACTACTACCACTCATACTACTACTACTAATCATACAGCTGCTACTACTACTACTACTACTACTACTACTACTACCCCTGCTCATATTACTACTACTCCTACTAATACTACTATGACCACTCATACTACTACTAATACTAATAATGCTACTCCTACTACTTCTACTCCTACTACTAATTCTACTAATGCTCATACTACTACTCATTCTACTACTACTACTCATTCTACTCATTATTCTACTACTACTACTACTCATACTAATACTACTACTCCTACTACTACTATTGCTCATTCTCCTATCACTCGTACTACTACTAATAATATTACTACTACTCATACTAATAATACTACTCCTACTACTCATACTAATACTTCTACTCATTCTACTACTCCTCAGACTACTAATCGTTCTACTACTACTACTACTCATACTAATACTACTACTCATTCTACTAATTATTCTACTACTCATACTACTACTACTACTACTACTATGTATACTGCTGCTCATACAGCTACTCCTACTACTACTACTACTACTATCCCTGCTCATATTGCTACTACTCTAACTAATACTACCTATACTACTACTGCCACTCATACTACTACTAATTTTACTACTACTACTAATACTCATACTAATAATACTACTCCTACTACTTCATACTTCTACTACTACTCATTCTACTACTCATAATACTACTACTTCTACTCATACTACTAATCATTCTACTACTCATACTAATACTACTTCTCATACTACTACTGCTACTCACGCTACTACTACTTCTCATACTACTACTCATACTACTAGTTCTCATACTACTACTAATACTTTTGCTCATTCTACTTCTACTCATACTACTACTTCTACTGATACTACTACTACTACTACTTATACTTATACTCCTCCTCATACTACTACTACTCATTCTACTACTCCTTTCAGTACTACTTTCAGTAGTCTTAAACCCAGACACATGATTTAAACCACAGCCTGTCTGGGAGAATCTGGGACAGGTGGTACTCCTAGTTGTATGGAGGGAGGAGAGTATACATTCAACTCATACACAAATACACAACTCATCTGCAAATACAGAGATTGAACTGTTTATCCCATCCTCCAGGTCGTTTATGAACAAATTAAATAGGATTGGTCCCAGCACAGAACCCTGGGGGACACCACTACCCTCCCCCGACCATTCCGAGTACTCCCCATTTATCACCACCCTCTGAACTCGCCCTTGTAGCCAGTATTTGATCCATGTCCTCCCCCTATGGTCCATGCCAACGATCCTTATTCTGTACAGTAAATGTTTATGGGGAACTGTGTCAAATGCTTTTGTAGAATCCGGATCCACCACGTCTCCGGGTCTTCCTTTATCTGGATCCACCACATCTCCGGGTCTTCCTTTATCTGGATCCACCACGTCTCCAGGTCTTCCTTTATCCGGATCCACCCCGTCTCCGGGTCTTCCTTTATCTGGATCCACAATGTCTCCAGGTCTTCCTTTATCTGGATCCACAACGTCTCCGGGTCTTCCTTTATCTGGATCTACCACGTCTCCGGGTCTTCCTTTATCTGGATCCACAATATCTCCAGGTCTTCCTTTATCCAGATCCACCACATCTCCGGGTCTTCCATTATCCGGATCCACCACATCTCCGGGTCTTCCTTTACCTGGATCCACAACATCTCCAGGTCTTCCTTTATCCAGATCCACCACATCTCCAGGTCTTCCTCTATCTGGATCCACCACATCTCTGGGTCTTCCTTTATCTGGATCTACCACGTCGCCGGGTCTTCCTTTATCCTGATCCACCACGTCTCCGGGTCTTCCTTTATCTGGATCTACCACGTATCCGGGTCTTCCTTTATCCAGATCCATCATGTCTCCAGGTCTTCCTTTATCCAGATCCACCCCGTCTCTGGGTCTTCCTTTATCCGGATCCAACACATCTCCGGGTCTTCCTTTATCTGGATCCACAATGTCTCCAGGTCTTCCTTTATCTGGATCCACCACATCTCCGGGTCTTCCTTTATCTGGATCTACCACGTCTCTGGGTCTTCCTTTATCTAGATCCACCACGTCTCCGGGTCTTCCTTTATCTGGATCTAACACGTCTCTGGGTCTTCCTTTATCTGGATCCACAATATCTCCAGGTCTTCCTTTATCCAGATCCACCACATCTCCGGGTCTTCCTTTATCTGGATCCACCACATCTCCGGGTCTTCCTTTACCTGAATCCACCACATCTCCGGGTCTTCCTTTATCTGGATCTACCACGTCGCCGGGTCTTCCTTTATCCGGATCTACCATGTCGTCGGGTCTTCCTTTATCCAGATCCACCACGTCTCCGGGTCTTCCTTTATCCAGATCCACCACATCTCCGGGTCTTCCTTTATCTGGATCTACCACATCTCCGGGTCTTCCTTTATCTGGATCTACCACGTCTCTAGGTCTTCCTTTATCCAGATCCACCACGTCCCTGGGTCTTCCTTTATCTGGATCTACCACATCTCCGGGTCTTCCTTTATCTGGATCTACCACGTCTCTAGGTCTTCCTTTATCCAGATCCACCACGTCTCCGGGTCTTCCTTTATCCAGATCCACCACATCTCTGGGTCTTCCTTTATCCGGATCCACCACATCTCCGGGTCTTCCTTTATCTGAATCTACCACGTCTTCGGGTCTTCCTTTATCTAGATGGAACTTCCCTCCTCATAGAAGGTTCATAGATCGGTTTGATGAGATCGATTCTTCATGAATCCATGCCGATTACTGTTAATGATTCCGTTCTCATCACATTCCCACCAAACTCGGGCAGAACCTTTTTTATTGTCCACACCAGAATCGGATCGGATTGGGTGTTCACACCCATGAGATCCGATTCTGCAAATCGCACTGCATTTTACAAACCGATTGTGGGGTGTCATTAAATTACCATTCACTCCGCAATCAGTTCACATGAGCAGGTTTGCGATTTATCTCCCGTTCACATCGGGCCGGTTGTCAAATCACAGCCTATTGCTGGCAATGGCACCACCCGAATCCCACAAGTGGTTCCTGAACTACTTTTATCTATTTCGGGGGGCAATTTCAATAGACATCTGTGCATGAAGCCGCAGAGATGTCTCTCAAATCGCCCCCCGAAGTCACACTGAAATGCCGGTTTGAAATGGTGCGACTTCAGCTGAAACCCGCATTCAGTGTGACCCCCCCGCTTAGATGGGGGCGGATCTGCAGGAAATTCGCTGTGAAGTTGCACCACATCCAGTGTGAACCGGCCTCATCAAGTGTGAACCGGCCTCATCCAGTGTGAACCGTCCTCATACAGTGTGAACCGTCCTCATCCAGTGTGAACCGTCCTCATCCAGTGTGAACCGGCCTCATCTGGTGTGAACCGGCCACATCCAGTGTGAACCGTCCTCATCAAGTGTGAACCGGCCTCATCCAGTGTGAACCGTCCTCATCCAGTGTGAACCGTCCTCATCAAGTGTGAACCGGCCTCATCCAGTGTGAACCGTCCTCATCCAGTGTGAACCGTCCTCATCCAGTGTGAACCGGCCTCATCCGGTGTGAACCGGCCTCATCCGGTGTGAACTGGCAACATCCGGTGTGAACCGGCAACATCCGGTGTGAACCGGCCACATCCGGTGTGAACCGGCCACATCCAGTGTAAACCGGCCTCATCCAGTGTGAACCGGCCTCATCCAGTGTGAACCGGCCTCAGGGACTTTATTAAATGCAAAACTGTGATTTTTGTGTTTTTTGGTTCAATAAACTTCAATGGAGAAGCTGCAGAAAAGCGTGTTGTGCGTTTTTACCGCCTTTTGCCACGATTTGCATTATTAAATCTGCCCAACAGCAAATTATAAAAATAAAAATAAACAACTAAAAATTCAAATTGCCGTAAAAAAACGCAGAAATCTCAGCAAAAAGCTCTGCAGAAATGCTGAAAAGTGACATGAATAGCTATGAATGGAGCCGGAGCCCCGTTCACACCGGTGCGACTTGTCATGTAATTAGACAGTTCCAGATCACATGACAAGTCACATCCTATTGTCAGCAATGGAACCGATCGAATCTCTGCGACTCCGACTTTGTGCTGCCGCACTGATTGGAAGAAGAAGGTCCCTGCAGTATTTGTGGTGATTTCAGGTGCGATTTCCATAGACATCTGTGTATGAAGTAAATAATGATGTAACAGCGCTCAAGTCAGTGGATATAACAGTAAAATAGCATAGTCCAAAGTATCTGAATGGATTTCTCTCTCTATCTATAGGTAGATGGGTCAATTAATCCATATAGAGGGTAAGAAACAATAATGGTCCATAGAGAAAAAAGTCTATAATATGTGGATTATCCGTAGTATGGATGGATGTGGGAGCCAGGGAGGTCTGTGCAGCCAGGATACCAAGGGCAGCTTCCTGTAGAGTGAAGTCAGCTCTCCATGTGTACATAAAAAATCCAAAAAAGAAAGCGCCTCTTAAGTATCATAGGTTTATTTTGGTATTAAAAGCAATAAAAAACACTTACATAAAAGTTGACGAATTGCAGCTTCCATAGAGAACTGAACCCAGTGTGTGTCATAAATCCAATGGTGTGGGGCTGATGTATGCCGAGCGGACGGCCGCGGACCTCCGCTCGGAAACGCCGGCTGTGTAAGCGGTGATGTGGGGAAGTCACTTCCGCGTTCCAACAGATCACATGGGTGATGACGTCACTCGGGTCGTTCAGGTTCGCTGGGGATCACTACGCGTTTCTGAGCATGCGCGAAGCTCGTAATGAGCATGCGCGCTCCTTTGTCAAGTGTATTAAGGTACTAATACTACCTATACTACTACTACCACTCCTACTACTACTACTACTCATACAGCTACTACTACTACTACTACTACTACTACCCCTGCTCATATTACTACTCCTCCTACTACTATTACCTATACTACTAGTACTACTACTCATACAGCTACTCCTACTACTACTACTCATACAGCTACTACTACTACTACTACTACCCCTGCTCATATTACTACTCCTCCTACTAATACTACCTATACTACTACCACTCATACTATTACTACTACTCATACAGCTACTACTACTACCCCTGCTCATATTACTACTCCTCCTACTAATACTACCTATACTACTACCACTCCTACTACTACTACTACTCATACAGCTACTACTACTACTACTCCTGCTCGTATTACTACTCCTCCTACTAATACTACCTATACTACTACTACCACTCCTACTACTACTCCCACAGCTACTACTACTACTACCCCCCCACTCATATTACTACTCCTCCTACTAATACTACCACTCATACTACTACTACTCATACAGCTACTACTACTACTACTACCCCTGCTTATATTATTCCCACTCCTACTAATACTACCTATACTACTACTACCACTCATACTACTACTACTACTCATACAGCTACTACTACTACTACTACTACCCCTGCTCATATTACTACTACTCCTACTAATACTACCTACACTACTACTACCAACTCATACTACTACTACTACTACTACTACTCATACAGCTACTACTACTACCCCTTCTCATGTTACTACTACTCCTACTAATACTGCCTATGCTACTAGTACTACTACTCATACAGCTACTCCTACTACTATGTATACTACTACTATTCCTACTAATACTACCTATACTACTACTACCACTCATACTACTACTACTACTACTACTCCTCATACAGCTACTCCTCCTACTACTAATACCCCTGCTCATATTACTACTATTCCTACTACTACTACTAATAATCATACAGCTACCACTACTACTACTACCCCTGCTCATATTACTACTACTCCTACTAATACTACCTACACTACTACTACCAACTCATACTACTACTCATACAGCTCCTACTACTACCCCTGCTCATGTTACTACTACTCCTACTAATACTACCTATGCTACTACTACTCATACAGCTACTCCTACTACTACGCATACTACTAGTATTCCTACTAATACTACTTATACTACTACTACCACTCATAATACTACTACTACTACTCCTCATACAGCTACTCCTCCTCCTCCTACTACTACTACTCATACAGCTACTCCTACTACTACTACTGCTACTACTACCCCTGCTCATATTACTCCTACTCCTACTACTCATACAGCTACTCCTGCTACTACTACTACCCCTGCTCATATTACTCCTACTCCTACTAATACTACTACTACCACTCATACTACTACTACTAATCATACAGCTGCTACTACTACTACTACTACTACTACTACTACTACCCCTGCTCATATTACTACTACTCCTACTAATACTACTATGACCACTCATACTACTACTAATACTAATAATGCTACTCCTACTACTTCTACTCCTACTACTAATTCTACTAATGCTCATACTACTACTCATTCTACTACTACTACTCATTCTACTCATTATTCTACTACTACTACTACTCATACTAATACTACTACTCCTACTACTACTATTGCTCATTCTCCTATCACTCGTACTACTACTAATAATATTACTACTACTCATACTAATAATACTACTCCTACTACTCATACTAATACTTCTACTCATTCTACTACTCCTCAGACTACTAATCGTTCTACTACTACTACTACTCATACTAATACTACTACTCATTCTACTAATTATTCTACTACTCATACTACTACTACTACTACTACTATGTATACTGCTGCTCATACAGCTACTCCTACTACTACTACTACTACTATCCCTGCTCATATTGCTACTACTCTAACTAATACTACCTATACTACTACTGCCACTCATACTACTACTAATTTTACTACTACTACTAATACTCATACTAATAATACTACTCCTACTACTTCATACTTCTACTACTACTCATTCTACTACTCATAATACTACTACTTCTACTCATACTACTAATCATTCTACTACTCATACTAATACTACTTCTCATACTACTACTGCTACTCACGCTACTACTACTTCTCATACTACTACTCATACTACTAGTTCTCATACTACTACTAATACTTTTGCTCATTCTACTTCTACTCATACTACTACTTCTACTGATACTACTACTACTACTACTTATACTTATACTCCTCCTCATACTACTACTACTCATTCTACTACTCCTTTCAGTACTACTTTCAGTAGTCTTAAACCCAGACACATGATTTAAACCACAGCCTGTCTGGGAGAATCTGGGACAGGTGGTACTCCTAGTTGTATGGAGGGAGGAGAGTATACATTCAACTCATACACAAATACACAACTCATCTGCAAATACAGAGATTGAACTGTTTATCCCATCCTCCAGGTCGTTTATGAACAAATTAAATAGGATTGGTCCCAGCACAGAACCCTGGGGGACACCACTACCCTCCCCCGACCATTCCGAGTACTCCCCATTTATCACCACCCTCTGAACTCGCCCTTGTAGCCAGTATTTGATCCATGTCCTCCCCCTATGGTCCATGCCAACGATCCTTATTCTGTACAGTAAATGTTTATGGGGAACTGTGTCAAATGCTTTTGTAGAATCCGGATCCACCACGTCTCCGGGTCTTCCTTTATCTGGATCCACCACATCTCCGGGTCTTCCTTTATCTGGATCCACCACGTCTCCAGGTCTTCCTTTATCCGGATCCACCCCGTCTCCGGGTCTTCCTTTATCTGGATCCACAATGTCTCCAGGTCTTCCTTTATCTGGATCCACAACGTCTCCGGGTCTTCCTTTATCTGGATCTACCACGTCTCCGGGTCTTCCTTTATCTGGATCCACAATATCTCCAGGTCTTCCTTTATCCAGATCCACCACATCTCCGGGTCTTCCATTATCCGGATCCACCACATCTCCGGGTCTTCCTTTACCTGGATCCACAACATCTCCAGGTCTTCCTTTATCCAGATCCACCACATCTCCAGGTCTTCCTCTATCTGGATCCACCACATCTCTGGGTCTTCCTTTATCTGGATCTACCACGTCGCCGGGTCTTCCTTTATCCTGATCCACCACGTCTCCGGGTCTTCCTTTATCTGGATCTACCACGTATCCGGGTCTTCCTTTATCCAGATCCATCATGTCTCCAGGTCTTCCTTTATCCAGATCCACCCCGTCTCTGGGTCTTCCTTTATCCGGATCCAACACATCTCCGGGTCTTCCTTTATCTGGATCCACAATGTCTCCAGGTCTTCCTTTATCTGGATCCACCACATCTCCGGGTCTTCCTTTATCTGGATCTACCACGTCTCTGGGTCTTCCTTTATCTAGATCCACCACGTCTCCGGGTCTTCCTTTATCTGGATCTAACACGTCTCTGGGTCTTCCTTTATCTGGATCCACAATATCTCCAGGTCTTCCTTTATCCAGATCCACCACATCTCCGGGTCTTCCTTTATCTGGATCCACCACATCTCCGGGTCTTCCTTTACCTGAATCCACCACATCTCCGGGTCTTCCTTTATCTGGATCTACCACGTCGCCGGGTCTTCCTTTATCCGGATCTACCATGTCGTCGGGTCTTCCTTTATCCAGATCCACCACGTCTCCGGGTCTTCCTTTATCCAGATCCACCACATCTCCGGGTCTTCCTTTATCTGGATCTACCACATCTCCGGGTCTTCCTTTATCTGGATCTACCACGTCTCTAGGTCTTCCTTTATCCAGATCCACCACGTCCCTGGGTCTTCCTTTATCTGGATCTACCACATCTCCGGGTCTTCCTTTATCTGGATCTACCACGTCTCTAGGTCTTCCTTTATCCAGATCCACCACGTCTCCGGGTCTTCCTTTATCCAGATCCACCACATCTCTGGGTCTTCCTTTATCCGGATCCACCACATCTCCGGGTCTTCCTTTATCTGAATCTACCACGTCTTCGGGTCTTCCTTTATCTAGATGGAACTTCCCTCCTCATAGAAGGTTCATAGATCGGTTTGATGAGATCGATTCTTCATGAATCCATGCCGATTACTGTTAATGATTCCGTTCTCATCACATTCCCACCAAACTCGGGCAGAACCTTTTTTATTGTCCACACCAGAATCGGATCGGATTGGGTGTTCACACCCATGAGATCCGATTCTGCAAATCGCACTGCATTTTACAAACCGATTGTGGGGTGTCATTAAATTACCATTCACTCCGCAATCAGTTCACATGAGCAGGTTTGCGATTTATCTCCCGTTCACATCGGGCCGGTTGTCAAATCACAGCCTATTGCTGGCAATGGCACCACCCGAATCCCACAAGTGGTTCCTGAACTACTTTTATCTATTTCGGGGGGCAATTTCAATAGACATCTGTGCATGAAGCCGCAGAGATGTCTCTCAAATCGCCCCCCGAAGTCACACTGAAATGCCGGTTTGAAATGGTGCGACTTCAGCTGAAACCCGCATTCAGTGTGACCCCCCCGCTTAGATGGGGGCGGATCTGCAGGAAATTCGCTGTGAAGTTGCACCACATCCAGTGTGAACCGGCCTCATCAAGTGTGAACCGGCCTCATCCAGTGTGAACCGTCCTCATACAGTGTGAACCGTCCTCATCCAGTGTGAACCGTCCTCATCCAGTGTGAACCGGCCTCATCTGGTGTGAACCGGCCACATCCAGTGTGAACCGTCCTCATCAAGTGTGAACCGGCCTCATCCAGTGTGAACCGTCCTCATCCAGTGTGAACCGTCCTCATCAAGTGTGAACCGGCCTCATCCAGTGTGAACCGTCCTCATCCAGTGTGAACCGTCCTCATCCAGTGTGAACCGGCCTCATCCGGTGTGAACCGGCCTCATCCGGTGTGAACTGGCAACATCCGGTGTGAACCGGCAACATCCGGTGTGAACCGGCCACATCCGGTGTGAACCGGCCACATCCAGTGTAAACCGGCCTCATCCAGTGTGAACCGGCCTCAGGGACTTTATTAAATGCAAAACTGTGATTTTTGTGTTTTTTGGTTCAATAAACTTCAATGGAGAAGCTGCAGAAAAGCGTGTTGTGCGTTTTTACCGCCTTTTGCCACGATTTGCATTATTAAATCTGCCCAACAGCAAATTATAAAAATAAAAATAAACAACTAAAAATTCAAATTGCCGTAAAAAAACGCAGAAATCTCAGCAAAAAGCTCTGCAGAAATGCTGAAAAGTGACATGAATAGCTATGAATGGAGCCGGAGCCCCGTTCACACCGGTGCGACTTGTCATGTAATTAGACAGTTCCAGATCACATGACAAGTCACATCCTATTGTCAGCAATGGAACCGATCGAATCTCTGCGACTCCGACTTTGTGCTGCCGCACTGATTGGAAGAAGAAGGTCCCTGCAGTATTTGTGGTGATTTCAGGTGCGATTTCCATAGACATCTGTGTATGAAGTAAATAATGATGTAACAGCGCTCAAGTCAGTGGATATAACAGTAAAATAGCATAGTCCAAAGTATCTGAATGGATTTCTCTCTCTATCTATAGGTAGATGGGTCAATTAATCCATATAGAGGGTAAGAAACAATAATGGTCCATAGAGAAAAAAGTCTATAATATGTGGATTATCCGTAGTATGGATGGATGTGGGAGCCAGGGAGGTCTGTGCAGCCAGGATACCAAGGGCAGCTTCCTGTAGAGTGAAGTCAGCTCTCCATGTGTACATAAAAAATCCAAAAAAGAAAGCGCCTCTTAAGTATCATAGGTTTATTTTGGTATTAAAAGCAATAAAAAACACTTACATAAAAGTTGACGAATTGCAGCTTCCATAGAGAACTGAACCCAGTGTGTGTCATAAATCCAATGGTGTGGGGCTGATGTATGCCGAGCGGACGGCCGCGGACCTCCGCTCGGAAACGCCGGCTGTGTAAGCGGTGATGTGGGGAAGTCACTTCCGCGTTCCAACAGATCACATGGGTGATGACGTCACTCGGGTCGTTCAGGTTCGCTGGGGATCACTACGCGTTTCTGAGCATGCGCGAAGCTCGTAATGAGCATGCGCGCTCCTTTGTCAAGTGTATTAAGGAACTCAAACCAGGAAGCTTAAATAGCTGAATATTCAGCTATTTAAGCTTCCTGGTTTGCGTTCCCTAATACACTTGACAAAGGAGCGCACATGCTCATTACGAGCTTCGCGCATGCTCAGAAACGCGTAGTGATCCCCAGCGAACCTGAACGACCCGAGTGACGTCATCACCCATGTGATCTGTTGGAACGCGGAAGTGACTTCCCCACATCACCGCTTACACAGCCGGCGTTTCCGAGCGGAGGTCCGCGGCCATCCGCTCGGCATACATCAGCCCCACACCATTGGATTTATGACACACACTGGGTTCAGTTCTCTATGGAAGCTGCAATTCGTCAACTTTTATGTAAGTGTTTTTTATTGCTTTTAATACCAAAATAAACCTATGATACTTAAGAGGCGCTTTCTTTTTTGGATTTTTTATGTACACATGGAGAGCTGACTTCACTCTACAGGAAGCTGCCCTTGGTATCCTGGCTGCACAGACCTCCCTGTCTCCCACATCCATCCATACTACGGATAATCCACATATTATAGACTTTTTTTCTCTATGGACCATTATTGTTTCTTACCCTCTATATGGATTAATTGACCCATCTACCTATAGATAGAGAGAGAAATCCATTCAGATACTTTGGACTATGCTATTTTACTGTTATATCCACTGACTTGAGCGCTGTTACATCATTATTTATTTATGGTACTGTCAGAAGTCTTGTATTGCTGCTGGTCTTAGGGGATATAATTAGTAATATATAGTCATTCATGTGCATTCATTATATGCACCAATTTACATACGTGGTTGTTTTTTGATATTATTACCATTAGTAAATTGTATTACTCCTTTTCCCCACCTCCCTCCCCTTTAGATACATATATATATATATATACGTATTACTTTTTATAGATATAGATATATTTTTTCTTATATTTTGTTGTATTTTATTTATCATTGGTGCCATATAATATAGACCTTATTGAAGATATAGAATTTCATAAATACGAGACATTGGATACTTTATACACCAGTTTACCCCCTGAATTATTTTGTAATTCATCCAAACTTAATCGTCCTGATAGATATACCCTCTGTGGTAAATTTAAGAAATTAGAAAGACTTATCCACACAGCCAACACCCATTGGTGGGATCAATTTTTTCTTAATAAATATGTCAAGGAAAAGATTTCCCCTAGAGGTCTTAGGATTTTAAAAACTTGTTCTTTTTTAGATACTGCTCACAATACAGAATGGGAAAATTTAGCGGAATTCTGCACTACCAAATGGTTAGGAGTAATCATCAGTCAGAGGAATCTTAAATATAGTGAGACGGTACATCAGATACAGATGTTGACATCAGAAATCACCTCCTTTAACCTCAAAATTCCTCCCACCTGGTTAGAGACGCTCATAAAGAACATTAAAAACTAAGATAGGGAAATTCCATAGAGATTTAGACGATTATAGACTAAATAAAATATTTTCTTGGAAATTAAATGACAAAATACCTGCTCTTATGTCCTTGACACCTCACCCTACCACACCGTTTCCCAAGTTCAAAAGCGATAATGTTCCTTATCTATCCTCTCAGTCTGTTTCTGTTAGAGGTACATACAATAACAACAATAATAATAAAACAACATCTGTTTCACGCAGACTTCCAGAAAATAATAATACAATAAAAATAATTTAAAAAAAAGTCTTCAACCTCAAATAGAGTCTCCACACCTGGTTCTAAACCTCGGCCCCACTTATCTATACCCTCCATATCATTAAAACCTGATACTATCCAGATGAATAAACCGTTAATTGATAATAAGGATATTTTACCTATCATCTCTCAGTTTTCTGTACCTCTGATTGGTTCATCCTCGGTTTCCACTTCTACATCTGTAGAAGGCCAAAATTCTGTATCTTTACCACCCATCACTGGGGTAGCTATTCCTCCCCCCTCCTCTAATAATGACAACGCGCTCACATCTTCAGTTCCAGATACACATACCATTCATTCCATTAAATCCAGCCTCCTATTAGGAGATTTTCAGAGCGGTGAAATAGCTTCACACTCGGAGGCCCTCAGTTTCTCCTCTCCTTTTTTAGAAAAGGCCTACACCACAAACAACGTCAAAAAAGAAAACACATAGACGAGGATGTAGAGGAGGACGTAACAAACCTAAAATCCAACACAAAACTACAGAAACGATAAAATTGTTCAATCTATCCTCACATACATTATCTTTAGATGAAATTTCTTTACTTAGCAAAGGACTCACTTTTTCACCCACTACACTACCCAATTCCTTTCTTCTGTTCAAAGACCTCAATAAATTTATCAGGAACCTCACCCTTAAAAGATTTTATAACATCCAAACCACTAAGAATATACTTGCTGAGGGTACCTCTAATGTGAATTTGCCCGCAGTTATTCCCAGTGAGAACACTTGTGAAACATCTGACAGTTCTATCAGTGTTTATGATTCGGACCTCGAATCAGACCCCCTAGCTATAGGTATGGATCTAGAACTACTCACGCAACACCCTGATCATTCACCTCCAGTTAAACACACCAATTTTAAACCAAAATCAGTATTTTATCCCACAAGATCCAAAGGAACTTATATTGAGGCCTTTTACAGAGTAGTATACTCTGAATTACAGAAATTGTGTGAACATACTGACAACACACACAAATATCGTCCTCACAATCTCACTTCTGGAGAAAAGGCTGCACTCCACTCCCTCTCTAACAACTCTGAGATTATCATCAAATCAGCAGACAAGGGGGGTGGACTTGTGATTATAGACCGAACATCTTACATCATGGAAGCATCCAGACTATTGTCGGATCGCATAACATACAAAAAACTCTCCTCTGATCCCTTGCCCCAGTTCAAAGTTGAAGCAGAAATTTTGATCAATTCTGCATTATTAGATGGTGTTATTACTAAAAATGAAGCCTTCTTTTAAAAAAAAGAATTTTATAATACACCTTATTTCTATTATCTGCCTAAGATACATAAAAATCCCTCCCACCCCCCTGGTAGACCTATTGTAGCTTCAATGGATAGCATAACCAGCGGTTTCTCGCAATATGTTGACTCATTTTTACAGCCCCTGGCACAGAATCTTCCATCATACATTCGAGATTCTATACACCTCATGGAATTGTTGGCCCCCTATAGATGGCAAGATAGCTATTCTTGGCTCTCTTTGGACGTAAATTCTTTATATATGTCCATCCCTCATCAGATAGGCCTAATGGCAGTATAACATTTTCAGTCCCTCGATCCCTGTACTAATGGCAAACAAGCCGTTTTCATTTCTGAAGCTACTTTATTTTGTTTAAACCACAATTATTTCCATTTTAATGATGAGTTCTACCTACAGACCCATGGTACAGCTATGGGCACTAATTTTGCCCCCTCCCATGCCAATCTGACCATGGGTCTGTGGGAGGAAAAACACATATGGAACAATAACCCCTTTTCTCGATATATAATTTTCTTCGGCAGATTTATAGATGACATTATTGTCATCTGGGACGGCCCACCATCCTCTATAGAGAGTTTTGTCTCCCATTGTAATGCTAATGATCTCGGTCTGTCATTTACATCTGAACACAGCAAGGAGAGCCTTCCTTTCTTGGATTTAGAACTATTTCACGATCATAGCTCCATCCTTTCTCGCAATTACACCAAACCAACAGCGGGAAATTCTTATCTACATTATAACAGTTGTCACCACCCACAGTGGGTAAACAACATACCAAAGGGCCAATACTGTAGATTAAGACAAAACTGCAGTAGGGAGTCTGATTACATCACTCAGAGTATTCACCTTAAAAATAAATTTCTGGAAAAAGGGTTTCCTGAATCACTGGTTGACCAAGCGCAGTCCACTTATCTCTCTGGAAAAAAACCTAAAACCTCCAAACAGACTGATCATGGCACTGTTCGCTTTATCACCAGATACCACAATAAGCACAGAAAGATGGAACCTATATTCCAAAAACATTGGAAAATCCTTAAACAGGACCCCCTCCTTAATAATGACCTTGGCGACAAACCAAAGGTCACTTATAGAAGGGCCCCAACGCTAAAAAACAAACTAGCACCCAGTAGATTTAAAACCATCAAACCTGAGAGTACTCCTTGCCTTATTCCACTTACTGGCATGTATAGATGTAATAAAGCTTTGTGTAAAACCTGTGCTTTCATAAAACATGGCCAACGCAATTTCCAACATAAGGATAAAACATACCAATTGGAAGGCTTTTATAATTGTTCGACAGATTACGTTGTTTATTGTCTCACATGTCCGTGTAAATTATTGTATGTTGGATGCACCATTTGTCCTTTGCGACAACGATTCGGCAAACATCGCCGTTTTATAGAAAAAGGCTGTGATGAACACAGCGTCCCTAGACATTTTCTTGAACACCATCATCAGTCCACTGCCGGCCTACAGGTATGGGTAATTGAGTCCATTCCACGGAAATTATCTGAGGCTGAGCGTTTTTCTAAATTATATGAGCGCAAAACTTTTTGGATTTTTATTCTGGACACTTTAGCTCCCAATGGGTTAAACGAGGAATTGGAGGTTAATACCATTATTTAGAATGTATTTATTGATTCACTCTAGTTTTCAGTATTTATTCCTTTAATGTATCTAGTCACAGAAATAACATATTTCTGTATATATATGTATAATATATATATATATATATATATATATATATATATATATATATATATATATATATATATATATATATATATATATATATATATATATATATATAGTATTTTATATTTTATATATATATATTTTATATTGTATTTTATATTTTATATATATATATATATATATATATATATATTTTTTTTTTAACTACCAATCACATATGGTATACTTAGCCATTATATCTGCCTTTGGATCTTTTATGTCTTTTGAAAAATTAACATCAATGATTTTTTATTTTTTTTTTTTTATTTAATATATTTTTTATTTTATTTTAATCCGCATATAATTTTTCGATATATTTTTTTGATATATTTCCACACTAATTTGTAATCCATAGAGAATTTATCCTCATCACAGTCATTCAACCTTCCCAGACATTGTTCCTCTTTTCCTTCCCCTCCATTCCGATCGATTCTGATTGGTAATTGTCTTTTATATTCAGCTATTTAAGCTTCCTGGTTTGCATTCCCTAATACACTTGACAAAGGAGCGCGCATGCTCATTACGAGCTTCGCGCATGCTCAGAAACACGTAGTGATCCCCAGCGAACCTGAACGACCCGAGTGACGTCATCACCCATGTGATCTGTTGGAACGCGGAAGTGACTTCCCCACATCACCGCTTACACAGCCGGCGTTTCCGAGCGGAGGTCCGCGGCCGTCCGCTCAGCATACATCAGCCCCACACCATTGGATTTATGACACACACTGGGTTCAGTTCTCTATGGAAGCTGCAATTCGTCAACTTTTATGTAAGTGTTTTTAATTACTTTTAATACCAAAATAAACCTATGATACTTAAGAGGCGCTTTATTTTTTGGATTTTTTATCTGTGTATGAAGAGGCTCAGATCTCAGCCAAGTATCACCTGGAATTGTGCTGACCGGATACTATGAAATCCGGAGACTTCAAGTGAAATCTCACAATATGAAAGTCACATCAATGTGAACCACGGCTTAAAGTGATCGGAAAACTATTCATTCCAATTATACAAATCAAATCCAAAACATTTTCTGTATAGATAAAAAAAAACATTCTAAATACATTTTATTTCTTTTTATAAGTGATCACATTCCCTCTATTCTCAGCTGCAGAAGAGCTGGGGGAGGAGAAGCAGCAGCACACTGGTCTTCCCAGTGAATGACTGTGCAGGGGGAGGTGTCAGGACAAGTCTGATCATTGGAGGAGAGCACACTGAGCTCCCAGCATAGCTAGAGAACTGACCATGGTGAGCTCTCCTGCTTAGTGTGGTCAGTTTTTAAAGCGGTAGTAAACCACTGGCTTTTTTTTAAACCTGCAAGGCAATAGGGGGAAATAACGTGACTTTGTCCATGCTTCCTCTCAAGCAAACACCCGCTAAAAAGATTTATTATTATCCAATAGAAACAAAGCGGAAAGCCCCTCGGAGCCCGATGTGGGTGGGGCAGACACCGGTGCGATGTGGGTGGGGCAGACACCGGTGCAGCGTGGCCCCTCCCCCATAAAACGGACATGTCAGACAACTGTGCTAAATGGGAAAATTGTTCCAAATTCTCCATTGTTCTTTTTTTCCTCCCAGTAGAACACAGATCGGCCGCTTTCAGGTCACAAGATCTGCCGGATTTTATCACCAAATTGTACAAACACCGCGCATGTAATAATACAAAACGTGACTTCCCTTCCCCCACCAGACCAACGCCGGGCGTTCTCCTCTCCTCTCCTCTCCTCTCCTCTCCTCTCCGCTCTCCTCTCCTCTCCTCTCCTCTCCTCTCCGCTCTCCTCTCCTCTCCTCTCCGCTCTCCTCTCCTCTCCTCTCCTCTCCTCTCCTCTCTCCTCTCCTCTCCTCTCCTCTCCTCTCCTCTCCGCTCTCCCTGAGATCACCTTCCAGTCTGAAGGAGGGGTGTGGCTGAGCGATCGAGAGGCGTGTCCTCATCCCTTTATCTCTTTCATGGGAGGATTAGTCACAGCGCAGTGCCAGACTCCACCACTAGGGAGCAGCACTGAGCTCATTTCATACAATTCCATCAAATTCCTTCCAAATACGACTCCTGTGTAAAAGACGATCGCTCCTTGGAACATGGCAGTTTGCGGCGCTTTCCCTGAGCAGATTCCCCTCCCCCTTCCTCCTCCGCTCTCATAGAGCGTGTGTACACCAGAGAGATCACAGTGGGCGCTGGTAGAGGAGCGTTGTCAGGAGCAGCACTTCTGTATTTCTGAGTGACATTGGCGAGCAGCCGGCATGTGACCGTTATCAGAGGGGGGTGAACTCTGGCGGGCAGCGAGGGGCTCAGAGGCGGGCAGTACAGGGGCACCAATCAGTGACATGCCCTGTGTCTCCGCCCCTTTTGTCACACATAAAGACGGCTCTGATCTCCACTTTGAAGCTCGTATTGCATAGAGGGGCCGCCATCCACGTCTTCTGGGCTCACTTTGCCATCTGACTCCTCTTCTTCTTCTGATAATCCCCTCTGGTAAACAATCTCCCTATTTTTGTATCTTTGGGGATCGCTCCCTATTCCTTCCTTGTCTACAGACGTCACTAGAAGACTCGGTCCCGCCCCCGGCCCCGCCCCCGGCCCCGCCCCCGGCCCTCTACTCATTGGAGGAGATTCCCTGCAGCACAAGCCATTGGCTGTACTGAGCTTCATCTATGAAGAGCTGAGAAAACCATCAAGAGCATTATCAACGCCTGACTTCCAATGACTCCGCTATGTAACCCGCGCGTGCGTGGGCTCCGCAAATCATCCAATCTTTTCCCACCAATAAAGGTCTTCTAAATCTTGGAGTTTTTTCATCTTGATCCATCCAATGCTCCCCCCGGCCCCCAGTTTTACTACCAGAAACCACGGAACTCCCGGCCTCCTTCACGCCGCGCTTCTTCCCTCGCTGGAGGCGGATCGTCATTTATTAATACAGGTTTTCCAAGAAGAAGATTTACTGAGATTATTTTTATTTTGTTAGGAAATTCATGTTCTCTTTATTATTAGAATTGAGGATGTTCCTAATCTTAGAGAAAGATCATCAGCCTGGCACTGAGGAGCCGCCAGCGTTCCATAGAAATCCCCTGAGAAGGAAAAGAACGATTGAAAGTTTAGAAGAGGAAGATGATTGAGAGATTCTGATTGGTCACACAAGGTGGTGTTTCTGTGGAGAATGTCGGCCCAACAACAGAAGAATGGAAATGCTGCAAGTCATGAAATGAGGTGGAGTCTTTCTTCAGACATTGGACTTCCATGTGTAATAAACAAGGAAGAATCCAAGGAAAGATGTCCGACCAAAAGAATTCTTCTTCACCAAATCCACATGGAATCTGAAATCCTCACAAAGAGTCAATTCTCATGATAATCGCTAGATTTTACTTACTTTTTTATTTAACATTTATAAAACCCTTTTTACGCACTTGGCGTATTGCGGGCTCTATAGCGTTATAAATCGCGCCTTCAATACGCCCTCAAACATCCGATCCATTTCTCACAGTCCTGCCGGCACCATTTTTTGGAGCGTTGAAGGAGCGTTGTGTTTAATACCCCTCCCCCGCTCCTGCCCATTGAATTCTATGGGACAGTACGACTATACCGCTGGGAATGTACCGCTGCAGCAGCGCATTACAGGGGAGCTTTAAACCCTTTCTCCTCCGCTAGCGGGGGGGGCATTTAACCGCCACGCTGGCGACCAAAATGCGCCTCCTATCCGCCAATAACGTAGCCGTGGCCAATAGCGTAGTTTTACCGAGGACACTATGGGGGTCTCAGTGTGAAAGGGGTCTTATTATTGGAGAAAATCATCATTTTTATATTGTTTTTATAATAAACATGTTGTATTCTATTTTTCTTTATTTCAATAACATAACATGTATAAAATCATTATGCTTCATCTTTTATATGAAATGTTTACAATTATAAATCAAATAATAAAATGTCTATTTTGAAGCCCTTCTGGCCGGCTGTATGTAGAAAGACGTCGGGGGATGGGTTCTGTTCTGCTGATTGGACGTCTATTTTAGTCCATCATTATAACATAAGGGAGACGCAGCGCGGCCAAAGCGAGTGCCTAGTGTCAGTCGGACATCCCGCTCCTCAGATTGTGGTAAGAAGCCTCTGTCATCGCCTTATTGTCACGTGATTGGCTGTGACAAAGCGCAGTTCATCATCTCGTGGACCATGAGGTCCCGTTATACGCCATTTATCTTTTCACACTGACAGGGAGAGCCAATCGGATGTTCTCCCTATATGAGGGGGGTTCTCTGATCATCATCCTCACATTGACTATCAGCACAGCCCCTCCTATGTGACACACCCCCTTCTAAAAGTTATCAGTCAGCGGCCAATCAAATCACTGCTAATAGTCACCATCAAAGTGCCAATCAGTGCCGACCAGAGTGCCTGGAATTGCCCATCTCAGTGCCCTGCAGTAAAACATGTCAGGACTTCAACATCAGTGATGGGCATCAGTGATCACTAGGGATGAGCCGAACACCCCCCTGTTCGGTTCGCACCAGAACATGCGAACAGGAAAAAAGTTCGTTCGAACATGCGAACACCGTTAAAGTCTATGGGACACGAACATGAATAATCAAAAGTGCTAATTTTAAAGGCTTATATGCAAGTTATTGTCATAAAAAGTGTTTGGGGACCTGGGTCCTGCCCCAGGGGACATGGATCAATGCAAAAAAAAGTTTTAAAAACGGCCGTTTTTTCAGGAGCAGTGATTTTAATAATGCTTAAAGTCAAACAATAAAAGTGTAATATCCCTTTAAATTTCGTACCTGGGGGGTGTCTATAGTATGCCTGTAAAGGGGCGCATGTTTCCTGTGTTTAGAACAGTCTGACAGCAAAATGACATTTTGAAGGAAAAAACTCATTTAAAACTACTCGCGGCTATTGCATTGCCGACAATACACATAGAAGTTCATTGATAAAAACGGCATGGGAATTCCCCAAAGGGGAACCCCGAACCAAAATTAAAAAAAAAAAATGACGTGGGAGTCCTCCTAAATTCCATACCAGGCCCTTCAGGTCTGGTATGGATATTAAGGGGAACCCCGGCCAAAATTAAAAAAAAAAAATGACGTGGGGTTCCCCCTAAATTCCATACCAGACCCTTCAGGTCTGGTATGGATTTTAAGGGGAACCCCGCGCCAAAAAAAAAAAAAAAACGGCGTGGGGTCCCCCCAAAAATCCATACCAGACCCTTATCCGAGCACGCAACCTGGCAGGCCGCAGGAAAAGAGGGGGGGACAAGAGTGCGGCCCCCCTCCCTCCTGAACCGTACCAGGCCACATGCCCTCAACATTGGGAGGGTGCTTTGGGGTAGCCCCCCAAAACACCTTGTCCCCATGTTGATGAGGACAAGGGCCTCATCCCCACAACCGTGGCCGGTGGTTGTGGGGGTCTGCGGGCGGGGGGCTTATCGGAATCTGGAAGCCCCCTTTAACAAGGGGACCCCCAGATCCCGGCCCCCCCCTGTGTGAAATGGTAAGGGGGTACTTACCCCTACCATTTCACTAAAAAACTGTCAAAATAGTTAAAAATGACAAGAGACAGTTTTTGACAATTCCTTTATTTAAATGCTTCTTCTATCTTCCTTCATCTTCTTCTTCTTCTGGTTCTTCTGGCTCTTCTGGTTCTTCCTCCGGCGTTCTCGTCCAGCATCTTCTCCGCGGCGTCTTCTATCTTCTTCTCCTCGGGCCGCTCCGCACCCATGGCATGAGGGGGAGGCTCCCGCTCTTCTCTTCATCTTCTTCTTCATCCTCTTCTCTTCTTCATCTTCTTCATCTTCTTCATCTTCATCTTCTCTTCTTTTCTTCTCCGGGCCGCTCCGCATCCATGCATGGAGGGAGGCTCCCGCTGTGTGACGGCGTCTCCTCGTCTGACGGTTCTTAAATAACGGGGGGCGGGGCCACCCGGTGACCCCGCCCCCCTCTGACGCACGGTGACTTGCGGGACTTCCCTGTGACGTCACGGGGAATGCCACAGGGAAGTCCCGTCATGTCCCGTCATGTCCCGTGCGTCAGAGGGGGGTGAAGAAGATGAAGAAGATGAAGAAGATGAAGAAGAGAAGAGGATGAAGAAGAAGATGAAGAGAAGAGCGGGAGCCTCCCCCTCATGCCATGGGTGCGGAGCGGCCCGAGGAGAAGATAGAAGACGCCACGGAGAAGATGCTGGACGAGAACGCCGGAGGAAGAACCAGAAGAGCCAGAAGAACCAGAAGAAGAAGAAGATGAAGGAAGATAGAAGAAGCATTTAAATAAAGGAATTGTCAAAAACTGTCTCTTGTCATTTTTAACTATTTTGACAGTTTTTTAGTGAAATGGTAGGGGTAAGTACCCCCTTACCATTTCACACAGGGGGGGGCCGGGATCTGGGGGTCCCCTTGTTAAAGGGGGCTTCCAGATTCCGATAAGTCCCCCGCCCGCAGACCCCCACAACCACCGGCCACGGTTGTGGGGATGAGGCCCTTGTCCTCATCAACATGGGGACAAGGTGTTTTGGGGGGCTACCCCAAAGCACCCTCCCAATGTTGAGGGCATGTGGCCTGGTACGGTTCAGGAGGGGGGGTGCACTCTCGTCCCCCCCTCTTTTCCTGCGGCCTGCCAGGTTGCGTGCTCGGATAAGGGTCTGGTATGGATTTTTGGGGGAACCCCACGCCGTTTTTTTTTTTTTTTTTTGGCGCGGGGTTCCCCTTAAAATCCATACCAGACCTGAAGGGTCTGGTATGGAATTTAGGGGGAACCCCACGTCATTTTTTTTTTTAAATTTTGGCCGGGGTTCCCCTTAATATCCATACCAGACCTGAAGGGCCTGGTATGGAATTTAGGGGGACCCCCCACGTCATTTTTTTTTTTTTTAATTTTGGTTCGGGGTTCCCCTTTGGGGAATTCCCATGCCGTTTTTATCAATGAACTTCTAAGTGTATTGTCGGCAATGCAATAGCCGCGGGTAGTTTTAAATGAGTTTTTTCCTTCAAAATGTCATTTTGCTGTCAGACTGTTCTAAACACAGGAAACATGCGCCCCTTTACAGGCATACTATAGACACCCCCCAGGTACGAAATTTAAAGGGATATTACACTTTTATTGTTTGACTTTAAGCATTATTAAAATCACTGCTCCTGAAAAAACGGCCGTTTTTAAAACTTTTTTTTGCATTGATCCATGTCCCCTGGGGCAGGACCCAGGTCCCCAAACACTTTTTATGACAATATCTTGCATATAAGCCTTTAAAATTAGCACTTTTGATTTCTCCCATAGACTTTTAAAGGGTGTTCCGCGGCATTCGAATTTGCCGCGAACACCCCAAATTGTTCGGTGTTCGGCGAACTTGCGAACAGCCAATGTTCGAGTCGAACATGAGTTCGACTCGAACTCGAAGCTCATCCCTAATCTCGATAATGAATACACTGGATTCAAATGGTCATCAGACTACAATGCTTCAGATATGGCATTAGAATAATTATTTTATTAATAAATGTGATTTCTTAGTACATTCTTTCTTTAGCTTACAAACAGTTAAAAAATCATAATTGTTAATTTATTTTGAATAATATTTTTATTTCAAATGACCGTTTTTTTTCTAACAATTTAAAATTGTATTTATGTTTCTTTTTACAATAAATATATTTAATTTCAAATAAATAATAATGTCTTGTTTTTCCTTTTGAAATTTCATATAAATAAAAAAATGGGTCTATACACTGTGCTAATATTAATAATAAAAAAATAAGAAACATATTATAAGCTAAATATTCTTTATTATTATTTTCTTTTATCCATAAAATTATATATTAAGTTGCATTTAGAAGAAAAATGTAATTTTTTTCAATACATACAACATTTTAAATTGTATATTTAAACAGTGTAATCTTATATTTATATAATTACATTATAAAAAAAATCAATTATTAATTTTTAGTGGAAACGAGAAAGATATTTAGAGAGCAGTTGATGTTTTTCCGGAGGTGGAAATTCTGCGATGTTTTCTGAAACATTGACCTGTCTGGAATGTAAAATGTTTGATTCCGGCAGTATGGTCAATGACATCTTTGATCATCTCTTTCATGAATGATTGACTAGTTGCTTCATATACTTTGCCCACAACCCAGTCTTCTTCTTCTTCTTCTTCTTCTTTTTGTTGCCTTACTGAAGCCATACCGGTAACACAAAGCCCCTTTATTTTCAATATTTTTTTGGGGTTTTGAAAAACTGCTTACAACCTGTTTATGTTGTGATTGTGGTCGAGGGCAGCAAGTTGTGTTCTTACAACCATGCTGTCCATAGAGAAGCGATGCCGTTTTCATCTATTGATTTCAACACCATACTATGAAACACTTCAACTTCACCTGTATGGTAAAAACCAGAAATCTCATCAAGGTCCTTCACCAGTCTCTGGTCTATGAATTATGACATTTAAGTTCTGGTGAGCTGCAGATCCTTGTGTAAGCCCCTCATATTCCCTCTCTTCATCAGTAGGTATTGGCGTATGTGAACACTGATGATATAGGGAATTTCTATGCCATTCATCTACATTTGCTGCATGAAAACTCATTAAAATCCATTTTTCTTTTAGTAGAATAGGATTATCCTGACAAGTACTGGATGACCACCATCAATGATTTTTGGCTAAAGGAACCCGGCCAGCAAGTTCCCGAATGTTACTTTTTTTTACTTGCAGCCATAAGTTTGGCTCCGATTGATTTCGCCATATGCCAGACATCAAATTCCTGCCTAATTTGTGGGTATTTCTCCCTTATTATTTTTCGTATGGAGACATGTCTGTCCGTTGCAATGATTTTTACCTGCACTTGATCCCTTAAAACACGCTCCAAGGCCACAAGAAATGCCAAGTGACACTGAGGTACAACCAGTTTGCTCCACTTGGAAATCTAAGATGTAATCTGTTTCTGCGTCCATTAACGTATAGGTGCCGTACTTTGCATTGAAGCCAGAGGAATCACATTGTCCATCACCAATCAATGCTACACTATTATCAGCAATTTTTTCAATGTTCTTTGTTCGTTGATTTAACCAATGATGTTCAATAGTTGGGAAAATGAAATCTTTTTTTTGGTTATTATAATGTGTAGTTACAGAAATACCATGCATTTGTACCATATATACTCGAGTATAAGTCGACCTGAATATAAGCCGAGGGACCTAATTTTACCACAAAAAACTGGGAAAACTTATTGACTCGAGTATAAGCCTAGGGTGAGAAGTGCGCAGCTACTGTAAGTGGAAAAAGAGGGTCAACAATGCCCATTTGCAGCCTCACTGTGCCCATTTGCATGCCTCACTGTGCCCATTTGCAGCCTCACTGTGCCCATTTGCATGTCTCACTGTGCCCATTTGCAGCCATAGGTCCCTCGAACTTCAAACACGGTAGTTAAGGGTTCCTAGATGCCCCCTAGCTGCAGCCAAAATTTGGGGTCTCTGGACCCTAAGGGTCCCGAAATGACTGCTGCAGATGGACACAGTTGACCAAATCTGGGGCCCCATATCTCGGGGCCACTTAGTACTAGGCACCCCAACTTTGGTGTACAAACCCAGTGGAACTAACACCACAATATATCCAAAGCTGGGGTTCCTAGCATCAAGTAGCCCCAAGATACAGGGCCCCAAAAATCGGTTCAGAAAATGTCAAGCACTTTTCTGCAGCAGAGAATGACATTTTCCGAACCGAATTTGGGGCCCCGTATCTCGGGGCCACTTGGTGCTAGGAACCCCAGCTTTAGATATGTTGTGGTACTAGTTCCCCTGGGTTTGCACACCATATTTGGGGTTCCTAGCACCGAGGTGCCCTGAGATACAAGGCCCCAAATTCGGTTCAGAAAATTACATTTTTTGCTGCAGAAAAGTGATTGACTGGAGTATAAGCCGAGGGGGGCACAAAAAAGTGCTGAAAAACTCGTCTTATACTCGAGTATAATATAGAAAAAAAACTTTGAACCTTCAAATAATTGGACCCTCTGCATACTATTGTGGATGAAATAAGCGAGTTTCCAGCTGGCATTCGCCCTAAAAATGGTTGGCTTTTCCACCGTTTAAATGTATGGTGTTGACTGCACTCCGCATGTACTATTAAAGCAGAGCCTTTCATGAATATTTTTAAGAGCAATTATACTAGCAGTGCAATGAGGAACTTTTAAGCGATGAGATTGCATCAGTAATCGATCGAGGGATTCTTCAAACGCCAAAAATGTTTTCTGATTTGCCACATTGGCAGGTATTTTTTTTTCTTTGCGCACACATAAATATGAAAGATGTGGTTGCTTTAAATCAAAGTTTAAATGTTCTTCCTCCAATTCTTCCCAATAAATTTCCTCCTCTTCTTCTTGAAACGGATGATAAGATTTGTCTTGATCCTTTTTTTTTTCTTTGGGGAGCAAACGAAATATGAAAATCAATGTTTTCATGGTCAGGCAATGGTAGAGATTCTGGTCCGGTACTTTAATTGGTGATAATCCAAGAAGAAAAACATTTGGATCGTGATGTATTGTGGGCACATCACTTTTTTTTATAAATTCACTAATAGTTTTTAGTGTATAAGTTTCAGAAAACGATGATTGTAGAATATCTTCTTCACTTTGTTCAATTTGGAACAATCCTCGAATAGTACTTTGTGAAGTTGGTATTGGAGTCAATGGAGGTATTTCTACCAATCAGCAGTGTATAGGAACAGAGACTGTAGACGGAGGTATTGGAGTCAATGGAGGTAGTTGAACCAATCAGCAGTGTATAGGAACAGAGACTGTAGACGGAGGTATTGGAGTCAATGGAGGTAGTTCTACCAATCAGCAGTGTATAGGAGCAGAGACTGTAGACGGAGGTATTGGAGTCAATGGAGGTAGTTCTACCAATCAGCAGTGTATAGGAACAGAGACTGTAGACGGAGGTATTGGAGTCAATAGAGGTAGTTCTACCAATCAGCAGTGTATAGGAGCAGAGACTGTAGACGGAGATATTGGAGTCAATGGAGGTATTTCTACCAATCAGCAGTGTATAGGAGCAGAGACTGTAGACGGAGGTATTGGAGTCAATGGAGGTAGTTCTACCAATCAGCAGTGTATAGGAGCAGAGACTGTAGACGGAGATATTGAAGTCAATGGAGGTATTTCTACCAATCAGCAGTGTATAGGAGCAGAGACTGTAGACGGAGGTATTGGAGTCAATGGAGGTAGTTCTACCAATCAGCAGTGTATAGGAGCAGAGACTGTAGACGGAGGTATTGGAGTCAATGGAGGTAGTTCTACCAATCAGCAGTGTATAGGAGCAGAGACTGTAGACGGAGGTATTGGAGTCAATGGAGGTAGTTCTACCAATCAGCAGTGTATAGGAGCAGAGACTGTAGACGGAGATATTGAAGTCAATGGAGGTATTTCTACCAATCAGCAGTGTATAGGAGCAGAGACTGTAGACGGAGGTATTGGAGTCAATGGAGGTAGTTCTACCAATCAGCAGTGTATAGGAGCAGAGACTGTAGACGGAGGTATTGGAGTCAATGGAGGTAGTTCTACCAATCAGCAGTGTATAGGAGCAGAGACTGTAGACGGAGGTATTGGAGTCAATGGAGGTAGTTCTACCAATCAGCAGTGTATAGGAGCAGAGACTGTAGACGGAGGTATTGGAGTCAATGGAGGTAGTTCTACCAATCAGCAGTGTATAGGAACAGAGACTGTAGACGGAGATATTGGAGTCAATGGAGGTATTTCTACCAATCAGCAGTGTATAGGAACAGAGACTGTAGACGGAGGTATTGGAGTCAATGGAGGTATTTCTACCAATCAGCAGTGTATAGGAGCAGAGACTGTAGACGGAGGTATTGCATTCCTGTGTCTTCTTGGGTCTAACTTCCTTTGTACGGTGACATTGGACGCCTCAATGAATTCTTTTATATCTCGGTTTCTCTTTGATTTTCTGAGAATGCGAGTAAATAGTTCCGGTATTTGCTATTTCTACTTGATTATCAGATCGATAAACTCCGTTGGTTGATTAGCACCAGAAGTGTAAATGACACTGTCAGCCAATGTAGAGTCCACAGACTGAGGCCTTACCAGTTCACTGTCACTAACTTCTCATACAGAAACCCTCGACTGATCATTTAGTTCAGAAATAGATTCCATCAATGTTTGAGTTGATGAAGATCTCATATCTATGAAGATTATAGATGATTGTGAAGGAATCTTCCCAGATTCGGTTCTTCAATGTTTTGAGTATTTGTGTTCAGATTCCACATGACAGATTTTTCTGTGTTCTTCTAAGAGCAGAGAAGGGTAATCTGTACTCTTCAGATGTTCTTCTAAGAGCAGAGAAGGGTAATCTGTACTCTTCAGATGTTCTTCTAAGAGCAGAGAAGGGTAATCTGTGCTCTTCAGATGTTCTTCTATAAGAGCAGAGAAGGGTAATCTGTGCTCTTCAGATGTTCTTCTATAAGAGCAGAGAAGGGTGATCTGTACTCTTCAGATGTTCTTCTATAAGAGCAGAGAAGGGTGATCTGTACTCTTCAGATGTTCTTCTAAGAGCAGAGAAGGGTGATCTGTACTCTTCAGATGTTCTTCTATAAGAGCAGAGAAGGGTGATCTGTACTCTTCAGATGTTCTTCTAAGAGCAGAGAAGGGTAATCTGTGCTCTTCAGATGTTTTTGTACCTCTTATTTCATAATCTTCTTCAGAAAAATGTCTTTTGAACAAATTTGGAATTGGGAGAGTTTCATTTTAAAAATTGTTTCAACCAACAATTCTAATTCACCGCTTGGAATGTGGATTTTTTCAAGCCATGTTTTGATTCTCTCTCGATTGCGGGGAAATGAATGCAGTTTAATATTCTCATTTCTCGGGTTCAGAGAACAAGATTTCACAAAACAACTGGGCATTCTGAAATATTTTAAATCATAAATTGGTTAGTTTTTGATATCAAAAAATATAATAAAGTGATTAGGATTGAAGAAAATAACAAGAATTTAGCATGAGCAAGGAATTTGATGAATGGAAGGAGATGGGAGAAATAAGACATAGTAATGGATGAGCGAGGGATGTGATGAATGGATGGAGATGGGAGAAATAAGACATAGTGATGGATGAGCGAGGGATGGGATGAATGGATGGAGATGGGAGAAATAAGACATAGTGATGGATGAGCGAGGGATGGGATGAATGGATGGAGATGGGAGAAATAAGACATAGTGATGCGTGAGAAATATGTGAAGTATAGAAGTGTGTACAAGAAATGAGACAGAGGGATGGATGTGTATGAAATGGGTTTGAGGGATAGAAAAGGGAGAAATGTGAAGGTGGGATCCATGAAAAGATAATATTACAGCTTAGGCAATGTTGTGGGGGAGGGGTGTTTTTGTTGGTATTTTGTAGGAGGAGCCACACAATGCTTTTTATTGCATATAATAACGACAGCGATATAAATAGACATTACTAAGTTTATGTATAAATCTTACAATTTACAGTCATTGTAAAGTCAACTGTAAGGTTTTACTTTCCCTTGTTGTTTTTTTTTAAAAAATGTTGAGGTTGCTGCTCTCCTTTCCACCAATCTCCAGGCAGCAAGGGGGTGGAGTCCAAGCGGGGCAGTGAAGCTTAGTAAATGAAAGCCAAGGGAGGCGGAGCTGTGGTAGGACACGCCCACTAACCCATAGCTCTTTTCTCCGGCTTTGATGTAGAGAGGGTCCTGACGTTCTCCTGTAGTCCTAGGGAGGGGGCGGCACCACACTCCACACCAGGGAGAAAACCGCGCATGACAGGGGGGAGTTACACCCAGAAGAACAGGAAGTGAGGATTTCTAAGAAGAAATAAAGACATTTCCAAGACAAATGGAAGAATGAGATATGTGAAGGAGGACGGCACTGAGGTAAAGGAAGATATTAAGGAAAAAAAATTGTACCTTTACAACCACTTTAAGGCGATCGCACCTGAGCATCGTGGTTTTCAGCGTTTTTTCTGGCGTTTTGTCGCACTTTTGTATTTTTTTGTACAGGGTTTTCAAAGCATTTTTGAGCATTTTTTTATTAGCCATAAAATCTGTTGCATCATTTGTAACCAAATATTTGAGATTTGTAGCTTTTCCAATAGCTTTTATATATTTTTTGAATTATTATTCATTTATTATTATTTTATGTTATGGGAAGGGGTTAGAGTTATGGTTACATGTTGGTTTAGGGTTATGGATTAGGGTTCAATATTAGGATTACGGTTAGGGGTTAAGATTAGGGTTAAGTGTTAGGGTTAGGGGTTAGGATTAGGGTTAAGGGTTAGGTGTTATGCCCCGTACACACGGTCGGATTTTCTGATGGAAAATGTCCGATCGGAGCGTGTTGTCGGAAATTCCGACCGTGTGTGGGCTCCATCGGACATTTTCCATCGGATTTTCCGACACACAAAGTTGGAGAGCAGGAGATAAAATTTTCCGACAACAAAATCCGTTGTCGGAAATTCCGATCGTGTGTACACAAATCCGACGGACAAAGTGCCACGCATGCTCAGAATAAATAAAGAGATGAAAGCTATTGGCCACTGCCCCGTTTATAGTCCCGACGTACGTGTTTTATGTCACCGCGTTCAGAACGATCAGATTTTCCGACAACTTTGTGTGACCGTGTGTATGCAAGACAAGTTTGAGCCAACATCCGTCAGAAAAAATCCTAGGATTTCGTTGTCAGAATGTCCGAACAAAGTCCGACCGTGTGTACGCCCTATAAGAGTTAGATGTTGGGATTTGGGTTGGAGGGTTAATATTTTATTTTTGAAATAATGCATTTAAATTGAACTAAACCCATTCAATTTTAGGCGACTAAAATACGACTAAAACTAAAACAATTCAAATGACTAAAATCAGACTAAAACTAAAAATGACATTTTAGTCAAAAGACTATAACTAAAATGAAATCGAAATTTGATGTAAAAAATGAACACTGGTGACCAAAATGCGGTCCAGTAAAGTTTTCCCATTTGAAATATTTTCATAAACCTATACTGCATTTTGGCCACTAGATGGAGCTGACAACACAGGCATTGATATCTTCCTAACTTTACAGAGACTTTTTTCAGCTCGTACAAATGTTTTGGACATACATTCTGCAATTATTGAAACTTATATATTTTTTTTTCAGTGCGGAATAATTTCATGGAAGACAGACCCCTATACCCCTGCCGGACTGCCTCTTTAAGAAATTGGATAGTATTATCACCTCCTTTATTTGGAACGGCAAGACTGCTAGAGTAGCGAGAACAACCCTACAAGTACCCATTACGCTAGGTGGCCTGGCACTACCCTCTTTTATAAAATATTATTGGGCGGCGGTTCTGGTCACTGTTAAATGTTGGCTCTCTGAGGAGCCAGCCAACCCTGCATCTACCCTAGAGGTGGCACTACTTGGTTCATATTCTGAATTGAGTAACCTGATACATAGGGGTCCTAGGTCCAACCCTTGGGTGACCCCCCTATGTGTACAACTCTTCGAGTGTGGGATACTGTTGCCAGGAAACTTGGGAAACCCCATGCCTGGTGCCCACATACTCTACTCTGGGGAATCCCCCGTCTGCCCCACTTCCGTTCCATCCCGGATCCGATTATTTGGGCCAGATATGGGATCATGACTTTGGAGGACATAGTGTCCCAGGGGCAGTTGATTACTTTTGATGCTATAAAATGGGATCGGGGACTTCCGAATCAGATGTTCTTCCGATATATCCAACTGCGCCATGCTTTTCGCTCCCAATTCCCCTCCCCGGTGAGTTTGGAGATGTCTGAGGTGGAGGATACGCTCCGATCCCCAGATGGTGTGAGAACACTGTCTATCTTGTACCACAAGCTTGCTGTTCTCGACACATCCAAGGTATCTCAATTATTCTTGGTCTGGCAATGGGATGTTCCAGATCTAACGGACGATGACTGGGCGGAGGGAATTCAGCAATATCTACCCCTGATGATCTCATCACAAGATAGATTTATCCAGCTTAAATTCTTACACCGTGCCTATTACTCCCCGGCACGTTTGGCGAGAATCTACCCTGACCGAATGTCTAACTGCCTAAATGTAGCTCGGAAAACGCTGATCTTTATCATTTGGTCTGGTCCTGTCCTAGTGTAGTGGAATTCTGGAAGGCAGTCTTGGCTGACATGAACTCTATAGGTAAAATAAATGTTCCATATAGCCCTATCCCCCTCCTTATGGGCATATGCAACTTCTTAGAGGCCCCTCAGAGGAAAAAAATGTTTGTTTTCTACACAACACTGTATGTGAGAAAGGCAATACTCCGACACTGGAACCAGGCTCAACCGCCTACTAGACAACTTTTGCAGACAATGGTTAACACAGCCCTTCCACTATATAAATTAACTTACCTAGGTAGAAACTCCCCAAAGAAACTTGATAAAATCTGGGCAGAGTGGGTGAAGGCAAAACATCTGACCCTTGAATAAACAAACTAGGAGTCCTATTACCCCTTGAGTCGCTTAATATTCCCGAACCAACCGAAACCTAATCCTATTGTTTATGTCACTGGCTAGACAGGAGATGAGAGGTTGGCAACCCCCCTCTTTCCTTCTCTTCCCAAATAGCACTGAGCCTTTGAACTAGCTGTACCCATTTAGACTACTGTTAGAAATCAATATTTATGAATGGTTGGGTCTTTGAGAACAATGGACATGGATAAATTTATATCATTTATTACTCTTCTATGTACAGAAAAAATTAAGTTTTATATAAGATCTTTATATATACTTGTGAAAGTATATATTTTGTTATAAGCTTCATAAACAGTTCTATGTAGAACTCTCATGTGGTATCAATTAGTCTCACCTCCCCCATCGTAAGAGATAAGGCTACATCCTTTTCCAAAGACACAAAGTTCCAGTATGTTAAGAATAGAAGCTGTTTCTTTACATTACTATATTTCTTGATTAGGATATTAATAAGAACACTGCATTTTAAATGTATATATATACTGATATGTAGTAGGATTTTAGATGTTTAAAGGAAACGTGTATATTGTATAAGTTAAATGATTCTTATTTTAGCTACTCTCACATAGTTCATAGCCCCACCCTTAGGAATGTTAGATTGAGTGACACCCACCTTTTTAGAAAGGTGGGAGGGAAATTGCTCATTCAAAGTTCCCGGTTTTTCTGTGGGACTATAAGGAAAAAACAAACCTTTAAAGCAGCCTGAATAGGAAAAGGGTAAGAGTTGTTTTTTTAGGAGTAGAAAAGCTTGTAACAGGGGACAAAGGCAGACTTTCCCTCCAGCTCTCCACGAGGACACACTCACACACATACATCTCCAGACATTGCTGATATTTTTACACACAGACATATCTGATTTAATCTTCATTTTAGGAATATAACACATTATTGATACTTTGACATTGTTTTTGTAATATTTTGCTATTTTTATTATTAAATCAATTTTTGAGTTTTTACACGAGAATTGAACGGATTTTCTTGGAACTTTTCACATCAATATGAATTACTGAAATATCGTTAATTTTACAGTAATAACACAAATTCAACAACTACTGGAATACTTGTTTATGTCATTTACTGTTTATAATATGTACCTGTTTGGTTTATACCCCTGTTGCTGGATTTCTATCTGTGAAGATTTGTAACACTCTTCCAATGTCTGTTCATTTGAAAAAACTTGAACAAACTATTTGTTAAAAAAATTCATGGGAATTATAGCTTGATTCTATGATAATTGATTTTAACAGGATTTAAATCATTCACATAGTCACATATCACTTTACAGGATACAGACATTATGTATTTAGGGAAGGATCACTGTAGATGCTGAATGTAAAATCGATTGTATCTCTGGGAACATGGAGATGATTATCTATCCAGCTGCAGCCATCAGTCATGTAAAACTAGCGCTGGGCTCTCATATTAGACATCCCAGCATGCATTGGAAACCCCCTGACATTCATCATCACCCACTTCACTGGTATTACCATCCCCCAATCATCACCATGAGAAAATTATATGAACCCCTCCTCTCAGGACTGGCCCTAATCCCTCTTTAAAGAACAATGGGGTGGCCCCTAAAAGTTGCACATCTAGGTGTCCTGGAGTAGTGAATAGAGTGGTAACCTCAGCCTGGACTCCAACCAGGCCACGCCCCCAACTCATTTCACTCCGCCCCCCGGAGATTAGTCACAGGGAACCCATCCCTCTTTACTGTTTCTCTCCTTTCTCTCCCCCTATCCCCTGTTTCCCACTCCTCTCTCTCTCTTACAACTTTCTTATTCCCACTAGTTTTTATTTACTAGGAACCTATCTTTCTAGTGTAGCGCTCCCCCCACAGGAGCCGCTGGTGAATAAAGGTATCCTCCACCCTACACGGCCTGACACAGAATCTTCCACACATGCTGGAGACAAGAAATCAGTCCTTGCAGCTTTGGTTTATTTTATTAGGGGTCTTGAACTTGGATAGGATTGAGGGCAGTGGTGGCTGGTGCTCCATTTTTTTTCAGAAGGGGCAGCAAACAAAATGGCCACCATCCCCCATTCGGTCGGTCAGTCAAACCCCCCCACCCATCGCTTGCTTGTTCGATTGCCCACCAGCCCTTCACTTACCCCATCTAGGCCGCAGGCCACTTCGGCTCCTTCCTGCCTCTCCTCCTCGGAGGCTTCACCTTGTGTTTCCTCCTCGGTGGCTTCCTCCTCAGCGGCCAATATGGCTGCTTGTCCTGTTAGCCAATAGGGTCTTAAGACCTACTTGCTGATTGTGCGGGAGGAGAAGCAGGAAGACAACAGTGAATGTTAAAGTGGAGTTCCACCCACATTTTCAACTCCTCAGAATCCCTCACTAATCTGTGCACTGTAAATGAATTGGATTTTTTTTTCTCAGCACCATCTGTATATATGCTGTATTCATTTTTCACTTCCTCCTCCCTGGCCACAGCCCCGCGTGTCATTTCCGCTCTGCAATGCCTCCTGGGAGATGTTTGTCATCAGTAGGAATCACTGGCCCATAGCATAGTGTTATTTGCAAACCGGAAATGATGCAATGCAAGGCGGTGGCCAGTGACATTTTTAAAAAGGGTAACCAGGCTTTTGTTGCCATGGTTACCAAAGCTTCTTATACACAGTGATGGGCTGTGGGGGAGGCGGCTGGAACATCTCAGCTCTGATTACATACAGAGCCCGGGGGGGGAGGGGACAGACCATTACTAATCATTTATAATAGAGGAATATGATGGGGCACTTTTGGGGAAATTTGATGGGGGTAATAGGATGAGGCAATTTTGATGGGGCAGTTTTGATGGGGCAATAGGATGGGGCAGTTTTGATGGGGCAATTTTGATTGTGGCAGTATGATGGGTCAATTTTGATGGGGCAATAGGATGGGGCAGTTTTAATGGGACAATTTTGATGGTGGCATTTTGATGGGGCAATTTTGGTGGCAACGTTTTGATGGGGCAATAGGATGTGGCAGTTTTGATGGGGGCAATATGATGGAGCAGCTTTGATGGGGCAGTTTTGATAGGGGCCATTTCCACTTACCCTGTGAAGGGGTTAAATTCTCTGGCAATGAGCAGTCTCATAGCTTTCCCAAGCAAAACATCCCTCTTCAGACTCTATAAGAGGAACACACAGATGGGCATGACAGTATGTATCCTCTGATTTTCAGCTTCCAGCTGTGGCGGGGGAAGGAGACAGTTCTGGTGATGACCCCAAATTGGCCCGAAGGGGCCTTGGTACCCTCTGTTCATCCTTATGACTGTCAAGGATTGACTCCCTCTGCCAGTAAGATCAAATCTTCTCCAAAGTCCCATTCATCCAGCATCCGACAGGCTCAGACTGATGGCCTGGGTCTGGAGAGGCAGAGGTTAATGGATTTTGAATGCTCTGTGAAGATTGTGAATACTCTTATGAAGACAAGAAAGGACAGCGCTAACCGTGCCTATAGTAAAATATGTACTAAGTATAAAATTGATGCGCTTTAAATAAATAGTGCACAATATGCTGCTGCGACTAAGCTTAAATCCAGGAATAAAAAATGCATACATGTGAATAAAATAAATACATAATTATGGTGCTAATACATGTGTTAAAATTGCCAAAAAAAAAAAAAAATTGCCAAAAAAAAAAATGCCAAAAAAAAAATCTTCAAATTGGTGATGTGACGGTTAGTATTAATAAAATAATAATGACACTCTGAGTACAATGTCCAGGCCGAGATAAATAGTGGGAGAAAGTAAAAATAATTAAACAGTTCCTTCCCTTAATCCAGATTGATTGACTCACTGGGTTAGATCGTTTGTATCAGGATATTTAGTTTTTCTTGCATCCCACTTCAACAATTATACTGCTGGTGATTCGGCTCTCAGGATAAAGGTTTTATGCAAAGCAAGCAAAGAAAAAATAGATCATTGTGCAGTGAACTTACTAGATAGTACATAAGCAAAACAGAGACAAGAGATACACTCACAAACTCCCGGTCTATTAGAAGCATTCAAATAAGCAGATTGCAGTCAGCCGCTGTGGACGAGGTTTCCCATAGAGAAACAGCTGCTGTTAACCTTCAGGTGTATTGCAGCACTGAACGTCCTAAGCTCCTCCCACGCGTTACATCACTGACACGTGACTTTTTCAAGGATCTTTTTGATCTTATTGATAGCAGCTTTAATTTACTGATTTTTTTATAGCACTAACTATATTGGTATATATATATTTTTAAGCACAATTTATTTATATCACACATATCTATCCACATCAGCGCTTGGTTTTTATTCATTTTTTTATAGTAGAATATGGCATAAATTCCAAGTATTATTGCTGATCAAGATTTTACACTGGACTCTTCAGAAGTCTATTCTGAAATGTCTGCAGGCATGGCTTGATTTAGGTCTATGCGTAAGTATGCTATAGACACACATTTCAGCTATCTCTGCCTTCACCAGCATACAGTGGGCATCCAACACTTACTTATACTGTTTTTCAAGATGCAATTTTGTTGAAACCTTGAATTGTTTCCAAAATGAGATCTCCCATTGCTGTTGGACGTTATTGCATCAGATGCCTTTAATCACTCTGTGGTTCCTCTCACTGAAAACTGCTTTACTGGGGGCAATTACATCAGCCAGAAGAGAGTCAGCATTGGTGGCCTTGGAGTTTAAAGAACCCATACTCGCGTACTTCCCAGACAGGGTGGTACTCATGCCAATACTCAAATTTGTGCCTGAACTGACCTTCAGAGTCCATATCACACAAGAGGTTGTCCTCCTACGCTCCTTTTGGGGAGTTCTTAAGAAATTAGCTGATAGGATGTGGGCCAAGCTTTAAAATGTTTAATCAAGGCGACTTCTGCCATGAGGAAGTCAGAGCATCTGTTTGTCATTCCAGGTGGAACACATAATGATTTTACGGCTTTCAGCAAGATTATTGCCTCTTGGTTGGTAAAGCTCATCTCCTTGGCCTACAAGTTGAAAGGGTTGGCTACACCAGGAGAATCACGGCACTCTTCACTAGAAGGGTCTCGACCTTGAGAGTGTCAGCAGGCCGAGTGTCTGAAACTATCTGCAAGGCAGCTATGTGGGCACCAAAATATTCATATTCATGGCTTAATGACAGTTGAGTTTGGCAGAGGCATCCTGGCTTCTGTTTTTTAGTCAGAATTGAGGAGTGTGTAGTATTATCCCTCCCCTGTTTTGTCTAGTTAGTTCCCAGCTTTGCTGACATGGAGCCATCAGGAAAACGGAAAATTGAATTCAAATACTTACTGTAATTTTCCTTTCCTGACGAGCTCCATGGCAGCACAAATCCCACCCAGCTTGGTAGGACTAGTTACAGAACGCCTAGGCTGTAGGTGGGCTCAAATGTATATGAGTTATGTCCTGGAGGCATGGGGGGCGGAGCCTATACCCAGCTGTGCTGCCATGGAGCGCGTCAGGAAAAGAAAAATTACAGTAAGTATTTGAATTCAATTTTCCATTTTTTAATGCTGTGCTGCAAGTACGTGCCCCTGCATTTGGTTACTACCATTACCATTTTTTAACTTCTTTGGCTAGCCGCTCTTTTTCCGCCTTCTTTGTTATACTTAGCCATACTCAATGTAACGGTTCAGTGATTCTTAGAACTTCAGAATCGTGGCAGCTTTACTTTATTCATGTATTTATTGCATGCATATAATCCATGTTACCATTATGTTTTGCTGCTGTTTGCTTGCCAGTAAATTATCCAAAAAGTTGTTTTAAGCCTCTGTTTGTCTTTTTGACAAACAACACACCTCTTGAAGTGGTTGCAAACCCACAAAAAAACAAAAAAAAAACCTGCAAGACAAAGGCATAATGAGCTAGTATACATAGCATACTAGCTCATTATGAAATACTCACCTTAGATCAAAGCCCCCGCAGCAGTCTCGACACACTTCTCTGCCCAGCGACATGTCTCCAGAGTTATTTCTGAGTATCATGGCCTCCGGTGCTGTGATTGGCCAGAGCCGCAATGACGTCACTCCCGTGCATGTGCGCAGGAGCTGCCGGTAATGGCACGTCTGCTGAAGCAACGGCACGAATGAGCCGTTGCTTCAATGCACATGTGCCGATGATGTTGGCACATGCTGATACAAGGGATATCTCCTAAACTGTGTAGGTTTAGGAAATATCCATGGTAGCCACAGGTAAGCCTTATTATAGTCTTACCTGTAGTGAAAAGTGGTTTGTAAGGGTTTACAAGCACTTTAAAATCATGTACAGTCATTTCTGTGCCAGGGCCGTCCTCAGACAAATGATCCTTGTGATCGCCTGTCTGATTGATGGTGATGACATCACTGAATGGGCTCCCGATCACCTGACACCCTCACGCTCCTTGGATTGGTTATACCAATCACATGGATGTATCTCATACACCTTGCTACACACATATAAAGCAGTCAGTTTCAGACTGCAGACAGACTACCTGGAACTTGTAAGTGTTTCCCTTGATGACAGGACATACATTTCTTGTTAAATATATTTATTGAGTTTTCACAGAAGAAGAAATAAAATGATACAATACATGGATACATATCAATCATCAGAAGATCTTTGCAGTATGATAAAAAAGATAAATAAATAAGTTAATAAAATAAAGTAATTTTAGAGATATCTTACAACCATATTTACTATACACTAGTTGGGATTCTCGATGTAAGATTAGATAAATAAATCAAGTTATTAGACTAAGTATCCATAGGAATATTTTAGGAAATAATAAAAGAAAAGGAGAGGGAGGAGAGATAAAGATGGAAAGAAGGAAAGAAGAGGAAAAAAAAAAAAGAGAGTTTCCCGGGATGATGATCCAGCTCTCATTAGGTATACAAATATAATATATATTTCAGTAATAATATGATATATATCTTAGTGTGGTAACAACAGAGATTGGTCAAAATCTGTAGGGAGGTAGTTTTTAACCCATGGTTGCCAAATTTTGCGAAATGTATTTTTTTTATTTTCTTCAATAGCTGTCATCTTGGCGTATAAAAGTGCTCTGTTCATTCTGTGTTTAGCTTCAGCAAGAATTAGATTTTGGGACTTCCACGCCTTGGCAATCGTTTGTTTAGCTGCAGTGCTAAGTTGGATAAAGAATTGGAATTGAGTATGGGTGAGTATTGTGGGTTTAAGGTTTAGGAGTGCCGTTGCAGGATCTGGAGGAATTGTGATTTCCAGGGCTTTAGAAGCCATAAGAAATATATTCTTCCAGAATTCTTCAATTACGGGGCATTGCCACCATATGTGAAAATGTGTTCCTGCTGTGTCACATCCTCTAAAGCAATTAGGTGAATATGTGGGGACAAATCTAGCTATTCTAGCTGGTACAAGGTACCAGCGTGCTAGAACCTTGTAATTAGTTTCTACAGCAAAACAATTTGGAGAGGAAGTTTTGGCGGCTGACCATATATTCGACCAATCTTGTTTATTAAACACTCGATTCATATCTTGTGCCCATTTAGTTGTGTATGAGGGTAGAAACTCACTAGATATAATATTAAGTTGGAAATATAATATTGAGATAAGTCCTCTAATGTATGGATCACTTATACAAATCCGCTCAAATTGAGTCATTTGATTAAGAGTTGAGCCTGTACTAAGAAGTGGTTCATAAAAATGTTTAATTTGTAAATATCGAAATATTTCAGTTTTAGGTAACCCAAAGGTTTACATAGTACAGGAAAGGTATAAATAGCTTTAGTCGAGGAAAGATTGTATAAACGAGTCAGGTTCGTAGAGGTCCATGCAGAGAATGATCTTGGGAACTTCCAGGCAGGATAAAAGGCTGGATTATTAAGAAATGAAAGCAAGGAATTATGTGTTGATTGAAGATTATGTGCAAATTTACATTTATCCCATACTGCTAGGGTCTGTTTCGTGATAGGATTAGAAAGATGTATTCTATCAGCAGGACAGAGCCAAAACATATTTGCCACTGAGATAGGGTCACTTTCCACTGATTCAATAGCTACCCATAGGGGAGCATCTACAGAAGTATGATACTTGGGTATAAGTGCTAGCTGTGCAGCGTAGAAATAGGAGGAAAAGTTGGGCAATCCCAAACCACCACTCAATTTATTAAGGTAATAAAGGACATAACTCTACATTGAGTAAGTCTAAGAAAGTAAGATGGTAAAGAAATAGGGAGTACCCTAAATAAATATAAGAATTTCAGCAGGATTGACATCTTTACCGCATTAATCCTTCCCAACCATGACAATGATAGAAGAGCCCATTGTTTCAGGAAGCCGGAAGTTTGTTTAAGGAGGGGTAAGTAATTTGCCGCAAAAAGGTCGTTAAGAGAGATTGTGAGTTTTATTCCTAGGTATGGAAGCTGCTTTGGAACCCAAGTAAAGGGTAAGGAAGTTTGTGCCTGCTGAAGTTCTAATTGAGATAAGGAAATATTTAATGCATTTGATTTTGTTGGATTAACATGTAGTCCTGATATTTGGGCAAAATTATCTAGTGTTTTTAGTAGATTAGGGGTGGATATATGGGGATGAGGCAAAAATATGAGAATGTCATCCGCAAAGAGACATAGTTTATGGTGATAACCACCTAGTTCGATACCTTTAATGTCAGGATTGGTTCTAATAAGGTGTGCCAGGGGTTCTATTATTAGGGCAAAAAGTAGAGGGGAAAGAGGGCATCCTTGTCTAGTGCCTCTTTTGATATCAATCATTGTTGACTTATAGCCTGCATATTTGATATATGCTCTAGGATTATTGTATAAGGATGAGACCCAGGTTAAAAAATTGTTTCCAAATCCCCATTTACCAAGGACATATTCCATATAAGGCCCCGTAACCGATTCGAATGCTTTCCTTATGTCTAAATTACAAGGCAAGCTGGGATTCGTCTAGTTTTAGCCGCATTAATAAGTAAGAGTGCTCTCCTGATATTATCTCCAGCTTGGCGTTTAGGCATAAAGCCTGTTTGGTCTTTATGGATTAGTAGGCCAATAATATTATTCAGTCTAGTGGCCAAAATTTTAGCAATTAATTTTATATTGAGATTTAGGAGGGATATAGGACGATAATTAGTCCAGGAGGTGGAGTCAGAATGTGGTTTGGGGATCATTGCTATTATAGAGGTGAGAGTCTCTGTTCTAAATGAGTTACCTTTAAGGATCGAATTGAAGGCTTTAGTTAAGACAGGTTTTAAGATTGATGCAAATTGTCTATAATATGTTGCCAAAAATCCATCTGGGCCTGGTCTTTTATGTAATTTTAAAGATTTTATTGCGTTAAGGACTTCAGTATCTGTAATTGGACATTCAAGAAGATCTTTCTGTTGTTGATCAAGGTTAGGAAGCGTGATATTGGAGAACAGGGTGTCTGCTTTAGTTTTATCAAAATTCGAGGCAGAAGAATATAATTTAGATAACTTAGAGCGAAAAATTTCAAGTATTTTCACTGGGTTACTAGTGTAAGATTCCCGGGATACTTTCAATCTGATAGGTGTATGTATATGTTGTGAATTTTTTTAAATTCTGGCCATAGGTGTATCAGGTTTATTTGCCCTGCGATATTGAACATGCTGGCGTTTACTTATAAGTTTATCTGCGGTATCAGTAAGAAAAAGATCTAGATCCAGGCGGGCTTTTTCTAGTTTGGTACTGTTGGTAGCATTTGGGGAGGTTTGAAAAGTTTGATGATAGTCATTAAAGGTAGATTCAAGTTTTGCAAACAACAGTTTGCGTTCTCTTTTAAGGTTAGTTGCTTGTTGTATCAGTCTACCGCTAATGACTACCTTGTGCGCCTCCCATAATGTAATAGCAGAGACATCGTCTGTATCATTGGATTTTAGGTAATCAGAAAGTGCTTTTTCAATCTCAACACGATGAGAAGGGTGGGTCAGAATTGAATCGTTTATACACCAAGTGGTATCGTGTGATCTAGGAATTGTGGAAGCAATGTTAATGAATACTGCGCAGTGGTCTGTCCATGGAAAAGCAATGATTTTGGATGATAAGATTTCTGGTAACATACTTGACGGGATTAGAATATGATCTATTCGTGAAAAAGAGTTATGCGGATAAGAATAATGAGTGAAGCGCCTACTAATAGGGTTCATCTCTCGCCAAGTATCTACCAGGCTATGAGTGGTGAGTAGATGTTGAAAAGTTAGGTTTATTGAGTTTGTGGTAGGTCCAGGGGGAGATTTATCTAAGAATTGGAAAATAGTAGCATTAGAATCCCCACAAATAACAACAGTACCAAACTTATGTACTTCTATAAGTTGAAAAAGGTGGGATAAGAAAGCAGTTGGGCGTTTGTTAGGGCATAATAAGACACAATAGTAATAGGATTATCAGAAATAAATCCTGTTAGGAGAACATATCGTCCTTCAGGGTCTGTTATTTTGGATACAAGGTTAAACGGAGTGGAACGGTGAAAACCAATGAGAGTTCCACGCTGTTTAACCGTAGTTGAAGCAGTATAGAATTGTGGATATGATGATGAAAGAAATTTGGGATAAACTTTGTCAGTAAAATGCGTTTCCTGCAAACATATAATATTAGCTTTTTTCATAGCAAAAGAGCGTAAAGCCTTGGTTCGCTTATGTGGAGTATTAAACCCCTGTACATTTAATGACAAGATATTTATAGGAGCCATAAAACAACGAATGCGAATATTATAGCATAACAAGCAGAGTACTCACCGAGAGCCAGGATCACCAACCCGAGAGTCAGGAGGGAATAGCAAAGATTAAAGAAAGAAGCAATAGAATAGAAAAAGAAAAAAGGAGAGGAGAATCAAACAAACCCAATATGAAGACAATTTAGCAGTATATAAAGGCTAAATAATAGGGTGTAGGAGCATCTCAGGAGAGTATTTAGAACTCTCTGAGAGGGTCCGGGACCACCAATAGAGACCCCCATAACAATGGTAGGAGTCCTTAGGTGGAATAAAGGGCAACAAGAAATTCCTAAGGGATGTATAACATCGGAGGACCACAGGAACTATTCCATTACTATCGTGGAAAAATTTTGCTTAAATTGTTACAAAAAAAGAAAAAGTAAAGTTCAAAAACTTGAGAGGGAAAAAAAAACAGAAAAAAGTTAATATAAAAAAAAATATATATATTTTTGTAACATAACAGTAGTATGTAGCCATAACTCATTTTAGTCATGAATATGGCCAGTTAATTAACTCTGTCAGCATACTGTGCTGGAAAAAAGCAGCAAGGACAAATAACTAGTCTGGCTTAGATTGTCAGTCCATTGAATCCTCATTGTTTGGTGGTGAATGTTCATATCAACCTCGCTTGTTAAGATTTTGATGGGAAGATGTGGAATAGCTGGGTTTTGGGTCTTTGTTTTGCTGTGTAGAACGAAAAGCTGAGCGCCTATGAGACTGGTCATTTGGTAAGATTGCTTCGGCTAGGCCCATATCAAATAGGGCTGACTTCAAGTCCTCTGAAGAGCGACAAACATATTATGTTTCCAAATGAGTAAATCTGAGACAAAAAGGAAATCCCCATTGATAGGAAATTTGATTTCTCTGGAGTACCTGGAGTTGAGGTTTAAGTGCACGTCTTTTTGCAACCGTTAGTGGGGACAAATCTGTGAAGAGTTGATAGGTATTGCCCTGGAAGCTAAGAGATTCTCTCCCTCTGGCAGCTGTTAGTATCTGTTCTTTGGTTCTGTAAAAGTGCAATTTAGCTATAATATCCCTCGGGGGACCATTTATTTTGCGTGGGGCTAACGCTCTATGCACTCTATCCATTTCGAACCTGTCAATAGGGGTTCCAGGTAATAATTCTTGAAAGAGCGCCGTGATATTAGCCTGCAGGTCTAGAACAGATTCAGGGATTCCGATGATTCGCAGATTCGATCGACGATCTCTGTTCTCTTGGTCCTCTAAACGATTTTGTAATGTAAGGTTTTCCTCTTTTAGTACCTTCATCTCAGACATGTAGTTCTGTGTAAAATTATCAATTTCATCAACCCTCAGTTCTAAGTCAGCTGTTCTCTGACCTAGTTCTCTAATTTCTTTAGTCAGTTTGTCAGTTATATGATCAGAAGTCTGTTTGAGGGCTTTCTGAAGCATACATTCAAATGTTTTGAAGATGTCAGACTGTGTAGTAGCTTGTAATTCACAGTATTCATATTCAGACTCAGACTCACCGTTAGCAGCCTGTGTCTTCTGACTGTGAGGTAAAGATTTTCCAGTGTATTCACCGCTGTGCTGTGGGGGAGAGGATGCCACCGCCATTCCAGCCGCCAGCCTGTGTGCCGTTTCCTTCATTTTTCCTGCTTTAATTTTCGTTTTAGGAGCTCTCAAGGCCATTGTCAGTGAAGCTGACAGTATTAGGTAGGATTTTCTGCAGTTTGGGGATACTTGCTGGTTCACTGGGACCTGTAGTCCTTCGATGAAAACTCCTGAGGAGCGGAGCTCTAAGGTAACATTGTATATAATGGTGTTCCGCGCTTAGGACGGGCTTATAACCAAACTGCAGCCCCCCTAAAAGAGAAAGCACCAATGGTGCGATCCAATAATTGTGTAGTCTGAAGAAATAGGGGATTGGCGCTGTTCACTGATAGAGAATGATAATAAATAAATCAATAAACTATACAAACTCCTAACAAAAGGAAAACATAACACCTCAATGTTGGGTGAGTAAAACGTGTAACACAATATAAATAATTGTTAGAAAATGGATATATGTGCTAAAAATGGTCAAAGGATGTGCAGAGTACCTAAAATGCAAAAGTTGTTTTCACAAAATAAAATTAGTAAATAAAACACCAAGCATTAACAAAAGTGAATGATCAATCAGGTGTATATATAAAAAATACAAAGAGTATGTATGTGTGCAATGAAAGATATGAGTGGGTATACCTAAAAAGGGGGCAAAACACCGTGTTGCCCACTGGAAATTAGTATGTGTACTAGTGAAGCTGAATAGTGTTGAAAAAAATGTAAGAATATATATAAAAAATGTGAGATTATATATAAAAAGGGAGAACGATCGGCATGTAGTGTGCAGACAATCTGAGTGCACAAAAAAACAAAAAGGTGAAAAAACCAAAAAGAAAATCAGAGTCCAAGCAACCAGATCAATTATTTCAAAAAAATATATAAAAAATTATATCCATGAATAAAAAACAGTTCTTATGCAGCCAGCTGATATATCTTCAAAGGTTGCGGATAGGTCTGTCCCAATGGGTATATGCTGTCCCGTGTGGAGTCCCCTCTAGTGCCCCCACTCACCGGAGTGCCCAACCCCTGCAGGGGTAATGAGCATGTAGATGATCCGATGATCCAAGCGGTTGGTATCCCCTTCACCACCTAATTTCCACCTGTGTCACCCGATCGCATGGCTTCAACACACAGTATATAGAGTAGATATATTCTTTTAGGCTCTTTTTTTTAGTGGTCCATTACTTCACGTGGAATGCACGGTGTCAGGTGTCCATTCGGCAAAAAGTCCTATCGGTCCTGGAGGAGTAAAAAGAGCCATTCATCTGCCTGTTTGTTGAAGAAGAGTCAACAATAAGACAATAAAGGGGAGACCAAGAGCCTAAAAGAATATATCTACTCTATATACTGTGTGTTGAAGCCATGCGATCGGGTGACACAGGTGGAAATTAGGTGGTGAAGGGGATACCAACCGCTTGGATCATCGGATCATCTACATGCTCATTACCCCTGCAGGGGTTGGGCACTCCGGTGAGTGGGGGCACTAGAGGGGACTCCACACGGGACAGCATATACCCATTGGGACAGGCCTATCCGCAACCTTTGAAGATATATCAGCTGGCTGCATAAGAACTGTTTTTTATTCATGGATATAATTTTTTATATATTTTTTTGAAATAATTGATCTGGTTGCTTGGACTCTCATTTTCTTTTTGGTTTTTTCACCTTTTTGTTTTTTTGTGCACTCAGATTGTCTGCACACTACATGCCGATCGTTCTCCCTTTTTATATATAATCTCATATTTTTTATATATATTCTTACATTTTTTTCAACACTATTCAGCTTCACTAGTACACATACTAATTTCCAGTGGGCAACACGGTGTTTTGCCCCCTTTTTAGGTATACCCACTCATATCTTTCATTGCACACATACATACTCTTTGTATTTTTTATATATACACCTGATTGATCATTCACTTTTGTTAATGCTTGGTGTTTTATTTACTAATTTTATTTTGTGAAAACAACTTTTGCATTTTAGGTACTCTGCACATCCTTTGACCATTTTTAGCACATATATCCATTTTCTAACAATTATTTATATTGTGTTACACGTTTTACTCACCCAACATTGAGGTGTTATGTTTTCCTTTTGTTAGGAGTTTGTATAGTTTATTGATTTATTTATTATCATTCTCTATCAGTGAACAGCGCCAATCCCCTATTTCTTCAGACTACACAATCTAAGGTAACATTACCTTCACCTCAGGCTGCCGCACATGCGCCTGTGTGTTGTGTGTTTTATTCCTTTGCATTTACTGAGCACATATCTGGAAGGGTAAATATATGAATGAACCTAGGAATAAATGGAACACAGAATTGAACCCCTTGGTACAGCAGTGCATGTTATCTCAGCTTGCAGAGCTTGGATTCATTGAATGAGTTTTCCACAAATGTAAATCTTGCAGAATATACAGCCTCGTGCTACATAACTGAGCTCCATTTCATGCTGAATAAACTAAATTCATAATGGATCTTAAAAAGAAAACTCATTTTAGATTTCTACTCCAAAAGCATTTTATTAAAATAAATTTGATAAAAATACAAAAAAATCTGATTTAAATAAAACAAATCCTTGATGTCTCCCCCCGGGGCCCCCCAGTGATATAACAAGCATGTCTTACTACATATACAGACTGATTTCACTGTTGTGGATAAATTATCCACTTGTTGCCGACCGGCTCCCCCACATTTCCATCATCGAGGTGCTTCATTACCACAAAACAACATACTAGAACGTCGGCCTATTGAAGAGCCATAGCGGGTGTAGGTGCGCGTGCATGGCGAGGGACCCCATGTGCATGGTTGGCGGGCGTGATCACCGCCGGGGCCACCCACGATCGCGGGCACAAGAGCCAGAATGGGGATTTGTGTAAAGAAACAATTCCCTGTCCTGACGGGAGAAGAGACACATCTGCTGTCTGTAGTAATTAGGAACAGCGATCTGTCTTCTCCTCCAGTCAGTCCCATCCCCCCCACAGTAAGAAACACTCATGAGGGAACACATTTAACCCCTTGATCGCCCCCTAGTGTTGACCTCTTCCCTGCCAGTGACATTTACACAATAATCAGTGCCTTTTTATAGCACCGATCACTGTATAAATGTCAGTGGTCCCCAAAAATGTGTCAAAAGTGTCTGATCTGTCCGCCACAATGTCGCAGTACTGCTAAAAATCGCAGATCACCTCCATTACTAGTAAAAAAAGCCATAAAAATGCCATAAATCTTACCCATAGATTGTAGATGATATAACTTCTGCCCAAACCAATCAATATACGCTTATTGTGATTTTTTTTACCAAAAATATGTAGAAAAATACATATCGGCCTAAACTGATGAAGAACTTTGTTTTTTAAAAAAACATTTTTGGGATATTTATTATAGAAAAAGGTAAAAAATATTGTTTTGTTTCATCATTGTCGCTGTTTATTTGTTTATAGCAAATAATAAAAAAACTGCAGAGATGATGAAATACCATCAAAAAAAATCTCTATTTGTGGGGAAAAAGGACGTGAATTTTGTTTGGATACAGCGCCGCACGACCGCGCAAGTGTCAGTTAAAGTGACGCAGTGCCGTATGACAAAAAATGGCCTGGTCATTAAGGGGGGTAAATCTTCAGGTCTGTGGTAATGATATTTCAGACAAATAGTAGGACTGCCCTGTTCTATGACTTTTCTATGTCTTTATCTCAGCAGCTCTGCCAGTCATATTATACTCTATACAAGAGAACTTCCATAAGATGTGCCAAAAAGGAGAAATATGAGACATCATCTCAGAGCTTCTTCTGAATGAATATTCATTGTGAAGTGTTGATATTCAGAAAACCTCCTGATTGGACGGTAGATCTGAGGGGAGGATCTGAAATGAGGGGAAGCTCTGCTGACTTTATCATCCAATCATATACAAGTAAAAATGCTGTTTTGTTATTTCCTTGCCTGTCCCCCTCAGATCTCCAGACACTGAACTTCCAAGTTTACTTGTAGTGTAAAGTGGATTTTCCTTTAGTAAATAACCCCCCCCGTATCCTGACAGTGGGCTCTCCCAATCAGAATACAATAAATATCACTCACAGCCATTGGTGGAAAGTGCTGATCGAATGTTGGATCTCCAGCACGGCCAATCAATAGAAGGCGCTTGTTAGAGCAGCTTGTGATTGGACAGAAAGCAGAACAAACATCACCAAACATTGCCCACTTTGTGATTGGACGGTGGGGGTGGGGCCAGGTGGGTGTCGCCCACTTTGTGATTGGACAGTGGGGGGCGGGGCCAGGTGGGTGTCACCCACTTTGTGATTGGACGGTGGGGGTGGGGCCAGGTGGGTGTTGCCCACTTTGTGATTGGACGGTGGGGGTGGGGCCAGGTGGGTGTCACCCACTTTGTGATTGGACAGTGGGGGTGGGGCCATGTGGGTGTCGCCCACTTTGTGATTGGACAGTGGGGGCAGGGCCATGTGGGTGTCGCCCACTTTGTGATTGGACAGTGGGGGCGGGGCCATGTGGGTGTCGCCCACTTTGTGATTGGACAGTGGTTGGTAAACTCTTATTTGATTGGTAGAAGATATTGCCGATCGAGTCTTAGTGACAGAGGATGTCGATCTGTTATTGGTTATCAGTGGTTCTGTTTGGTATTAACCACTTCATCTCAGGAAGATTTACCCCCCTTAATGACCAGGCCATTTTTTTGTGATTCTGCGCTGCGTGGCTCTAACTGACAATTGCGCGGTGGTGCGACATTCTACACAAACAAATCTCATCTCCTTTCCCACAAATAGATTTCTTTTGCTGATATTCGATCTCTTTGGCGTTTTTTTATTTTTTGCGCTATAAACAAAAAGACAATTTTGAAAAAAGAAAAACAATATTTTTTTATTTTTTGCTAAAATAAATATCCCCAAAAAAATAATTTCTTCATCACAATATTTATTTTACATATTTTTGGTGAAAAAATTCACAATAATCGTCTATTGATCGCTTTGTGTCTACAAAATAGGCGATCGATTTCTGGCATTTTTATTATTATTATTATTACTAGTAATGGTGTCGATCTGCGATTTTTAATGGGACTGCGACATTGCGGCGGAGGGAGACTTTTCTGAAGATTGGTATATAGAGGGTTCCATATAATGGGGGATGGATCGATCGATAGTTGTGTGGAATATAAAGACCCCCGGCCAGCCTGTGAATGACAAGGAGCACAAGGGGGACCCTCCATGTATTATGGGGTACAAGGCCTACAAACACACAGCACAGAAGAAAGGGGAGGGGCCTAGAAAAGCTCTCATCTTATTGGATTGGAGATTTGGGGGTCAGAGGGGACAACCTGCCGAGGGGGAAGATCCAGGATGATCGACATTTACAAAGTATCTGATGCTTCTCCTCCAATCACCTCCATCCCCAAAACCCCTCCCCCCGAGTCCTGCCGGGTCTTTGTTGTGTGGATCCCGGAAGTGGCGGGGGAGGGGAACTTCTCTTTATTAGTGATGATCCCAAACTTGTGTTCTCCAATCCACAGGAGTCCAAACAAGGCCACACCCTCTTATTATGGGATGTATGACATCATAATAGGGGGGAGGGGACATCTCCATCCATGGCCTGTGTGGGGGATGGGCAGGCCTTCTGTGTATGGCTGTGCAGGGGCTCCCAGTGTACATCCCAATGGAGGGAAACCCTGCAGGTGAGCCGTGCTTTTACCACCCCTCAACTGCTTCCTCTTTTATCTGCAGAGGCCGCGGCCGGGGGGGTAAACATGCCATGAATTCTACCCAAGCTCACTTCCACCAAACACCACCCATTCAAGTGAATAGGACTGCAACCATGTGTAACGTATGAGGATGTGGGGTGCTAGTGTGGGGTCCAATCATCTCCTCCCCCGCCTGTCACATGACCTCTGAAGAGCGATCTGAATGTGGATCACTCATCAGAATGCAGAGCGATGTGAATGAGCCCTCAGGCTGCATTTATACCTGAGAACCGCAACTTTCATGTTTTATACAGAGATTGAGATCTGATGTTTTATTATCCAATAGAGAAAATTATCATCTGTTGTATCTTTTATTATCATTTCTTATCATTTGTTATCATTTCTTATCATTTGTTACTACGAGTGTCAGATTTATTATTATTATTAGTGTACGGGGGTTAGAGATAAGGTGAGGATTATTTATTATTTATTTGTTAGAGTGTTAATACTACTACTACCCCTGCTCATATTACTACTACTCCTACTAATACTACCTATACTACTACTACTACTACCACTCATACTACTACTACTATTCATACAGCTACTACTACTACTCCTAATAATACTACCTATACTACTACTACTACTACTCTTACAGCTACTACTACTAACCCTGCTCATATTACTACTACTCCTACTAATACTACCTATATTACTACTACCACTCATACTATTACTACTCATATAGCTACTACTACTACTACTACAACTACAACTACTCCTCATACAGCTACTCCTACTACTACTTATACTACTGTTCCTACTAATACTACCTTTACTACTACTCCTACTAATACTACTACTACTACCCCTGCTCATATTACTACTACTGCTATGAATACTACCTATACTACTACTAATCACACAGCTACTCCTACTACTACTATTACTACTTATACTACTACCCCTGTTCATATTACTACTACTCCTACTAATACTACCTATACTACTACTACTCATATAGCTACTACTAATACTACCACTACTCATACAGCTACTCCTACTACTACGTATACTACTAATCATACTAATACTACCTATACTACTACTACCCCTGCTCATATTACTCCTACTCTTACGAATACTACCTATACTATTACTACTACTATTCATACAGCTACTACTACTACTCATACAGCTACTACTACTACTACTCATACAGCTACTACTACTACTTATACTACTACTCCTACTAATACTACCTATACTACCCCTGCTCATATTACTACTACTTCTACTAATACTACACCTGCTCATATTACTACTACTCCTACTAATACTAGCACTACCACTCATACTACTACTACTCATATAGCTACTACTACTATCCCTGCTCATATTACTACTACTACTCCTACTAATACCACCTATACTACTACTACCACTCATACTACTACTACTCATATAGCTACTACTACTACTACTACTACTCATACAGCTACTCCTACTTATACTACTATTCCTACTAATACTACCTATACTACTACTACCCCTGCTCATATTACTACTACTCCTACTAAAACTATCTATACTACTAAAAAATGAAGGTATGGCTAGACGGGTTACATCAGATACAGCACCTCATCCCAAAATAACTTAGTAATTGATCAATAGTTACATAGTTACATAGTTACATAGTAGGTGAGGTTGAAAAAAGACACAAGTCCATCAAGTCCAACCTATGTGTGTGATTAGGGAGAGCAGGGGATTATAGCGGTGCCAGAGAGAAAAGTATGAAGATAAGATAGTAGATGTAAAATTACAAAAAATACTTTATTTAGCACAATTCAATACATACAAGAAACGATAAAATAATTGGCTGCAATTAACATATATATTGTACATGACCACAATGCAGTAGGGTGGGCCAGGTAGAGACGGCCTTCAAAGCAAGAGCTCAGTTTCCTACATGTTTCGCCAAGACATTGGCTTCCTCAGGCAATGGCAAGAGCTTGTTGCAATATATAAGAATCTATGCATAGAGATCCAAAAACAACATATAAACAAACAGATAAATAGACATTGGGATGTAGGCTGTTCTGAACAATGGTATGTGTTGGAGTACATGGCTGGACTGATTCACAAAGGGAGGTGACCATGCAAAGCCCCAGGATCCCGAACATACCTGGAAACCAGACACCCAGGGGAGGCCCGGCGGGGAGCCCCCAGCCAAGGAAAGACCAGACTGCACCGTATCTATGTCTGCAGGGGGCACATAAAAGACCTGCCAATCAAATGTATTAACCTCCCTGGCGGGATGATTCTGTCTGGAATTTTGTGCTGAAAGCGGTACAATTATTTTGCATGGAGATTTGATGCTATGTATTATAGGCCTGCAATTCTTAGTAATTACTTACTTAAACCTGACCAAACAAGACTCTAGTAGACATCCCAGATGTGATAAAGTTTGAAACACAAAATCATGATTTTAAATCTTTAAATAATATAATTTTATTCAATAATGTAATACAAACTAAAGAAATTTGTCAGACAAAGAGAATTCAATAAACATCCTGAGTGTGATAAATTATGAAGCAAGGTCCAGCACACAGTCCCACCTCACAATCCGGACAATAGAACCTGCTTTCTTTTCGGATTTTTCCCCTTGTCATCTCTGTGTGAACAGCAAACCACGCCCATCCTGGTAGGTGCTGCCTTTTTTGCGGTTGGCGGTATATAGTCCATAAAGTGCCGACCTGTTAGGCGTTCTGGGTTGGCGACACCAACAGCACGTCGTCCAGGTCTGTTCTCATCTACTGATGGCTTCTGGTGTTTGGCCAAAATCTGCTCAGCCGCCTTCCAGATAAAATCTGAATGAAGAAGAGGCCTGTCACTCCCTGCTCGGTACAAGATGTGAGCGTTCCAAAGGCATTGTTCCAGAAGATGCCTGAAAATCTTTTTGTAATATTTTTTCTGCTGTTTCCGCATAGTCGGATAAAAGGTCATTGCCTGATCGGCTCGGTCCACACCTCCCATAGTGCAATTATAGTCTATCACAGTCTATCATTACATCTTTCCCACCTTTTGTGTGGACCGTGGCAGTGGAGGTATTGTGCACAGTGCTCATGAGACACACGTCCTTCTTGTCTCGCCAACGTATTGCCATCATCTTACCCTTCTGCCAGGCAACCATTTCTCCGGGTTTTAGTTTTTTCTTTCCAAACATAGATGGCATGTCACGTCTGTTAGGCCTAACTGTACCATAGTCATCTGTCTTGTTTTGGATCAAAACCTCAAACAGTTCCGGCGACGTATAGAAATTGTCCATGGTCACACAATATCCCTGGTTCAGGAATGGCTCCAGCAGTGTAAGGACAGATGATGTGGCCATCCCATAATTGCTGTACCTGGGGTTGAACTTCGTGCCTTTACCGGTGTAAATGACCGCGTTCCGTATGTATCCGGTGGATGACTCGCAGAGCATGTATGATTTGATGCCAAACCGCGCCCTTCTGCATGCAATATACTGGATCCAGCTTAGGCGTCCTTTGTAGGCCATCAAACTCTCATCCACGCTGACGTCCCTTTCTGGCACGTAGGCCCGCTGGTAATTGTTCCCAATAATTTGGCATACCTCCCAGATTTTTTTTAGCTTGGGCGCAGGATGCGTGGCCTCATCAAACTCTTCATTGTTAGTGAAGTGAAAATATTTCATGATGAGGGAAAACCGGTATTCGGACATCACAGTACCAAAAAACGGAGTGGCCAATAACGTGTTGGTGGTCCAGTACCATTTCTGGCGCGGTTTCCCCACCACCCCCTGAAGAATAATGAGTCCGAGAAACAGCCAGATGTCCTCTTTAGTCACCGGTTCCCACCTTCTGCTTCGGGAATACCTGGCATGCAGCGTAGCGGATTTGCTGCTGTTGGTAGCGATTTGTCTCTATGACAATTTTTTCAATTACTTCCTCTGTGAGAAATAATTGCAGGTATGCCAGAGGGTTGTCCGCTCAACTTCGACCTTCATCCCAGGTGATCCAGTGAAGGGAAATCTTGGGGGCGCTACCTGGTCCGTATCACACTCAATAGGGCACCAAGTGCGCACATCGCTGATGTCAGGTGCAGGATCATCACCGCTGTCATCACTTGTCAGATCAGTGTCAGACGACAAATCTCCCCACGACTCACTATCGCTGAGTTCTGGGAGCAACTCCATGTCGCTGTCGCTGTCATTCAACTGCTCCAAAGGCGATTTTGTAGCGAAATGGAGCTTTTTGGATTCCATCTTCTCAATATTTTATTGGAGGCAAGGGGCACTGGGGCAAGGGGCACTGTATCAGTGAGATCTGAGATGATACAATGTAATCCTCTCAGATTACACGGTATCACCTCTTTTTATATGTGTGTTATTGTGTTTGAACTTTTGATCTTTTTGAATTTCCCGCCCAGTTCCGCTCCCGTGCGCCGCTGCTGCTCGCAGGGAACGGAAATAGGAAGTGAGATGCGGTGATCGTGCTGGCGATCACAGCCGAGGACAGTGGAGGGCATCGCTGGAACCCAGGAGAAGGTAAGGGCTCCGCTGGATGCTCTGCAATGTTACCCCCGAGCGTGACTCGGGGGTTACCGCTCCTGACAGTAAAAGTCAGACCCGAGTCACGCTCGGGATTACCACCAAGGAGGTTAAAGATTAAAAAATAATAATGGCTATACAGGGTTGAAGTGTATGTAATATACACAGTATTTTTAGGACATGAGTGAGGCCACAGACCGCACGTAAATTAAATAGGGCATCAAAGCCTCAAAAAGACTCCGACTTTAAAAGCAGATTGATTGATAAGACGAAAGCGCCTGGACATGGATTGGGAGACAAGCTTGGAAGACTAGTGAAGATAATGGATAGTAATCTGAAAAAATGCATAAAATAAGGAAAGGTTGAAAATAAGCCATTTGACCTTAAAAAAGAGGTAGTGGCCACACTCCTATAAAGGGCTAAGAGGTAATGATAGAAAAAAGCTCACCAAATGGACTATTTATGGGGCATGTAGCTAAGGAAGATGGTTGCTCATATTACATATGAGAAATGATAGTTGGAAAGTAGTCAGTGGCAGAGGGTTGATGCGTCCTGAAAGAGGGTGAATAAGGGCAAAGTTAGGAATAAGGAGGGGGATGGTTTAAAAATGCTGAGGGGTGAAAAGCAGTTGAAAATGACCTTGTCAATGTGTACAGAGCTTGTGCAGGCGCTTGTCATGTCCAGCTGATTGAATGGACAGGCCGGCTTATATATCCCCCCCACACCTGATCGAAGATCAATCAGGTGTGCGGACGCTGAGATGAGGCGTCCGCGCATGCGCACTAGGCGGCATCCTGGAGCCTACAAGGTCCGAAATGCACCGCGGGCGCACGCTCGAATCACCTGGCCTCAGTGCGGCCAATGGGAAGGTGGGAGTCGCTGTCAGAGAGGTCCGATGATGCTGCCAAAACCCCATCAGCTGATGGATAATGGGAGGCAGGGTGGCGCGAGCGGTGCGCAGACGCCGGGGGCAGACAGAAATTGTACTGCCCTGGGCGTCCATACAGACAACAACAGTGCAAGCCCCGCCCACCACCGCGGGGGACCAATGCCCGACCCCCCCCCAGGGATGAATGGGAAACAGGCACTGACGGGAATCCGGGGATGGGGCCCCCCCCAGTTGAGAAACATGACGTGGGGAGAGGCGCCGGGTGCGGGGAAATCTCCCCAAACATCCCAACGGCCCCCCGTGGGTCTGTAGGGGCGGAAGGGACGTCCCTGCGCCTCAGCCCACGTGATCCAGCCACATAAACCATAAGGTGTATAGAGAATAACAGGGTCCCAGTGGGGACATAAAAGGACAAATGAAACAAAAATCTGAAAAAAACTGATAAAGAATATAATAAACTGATATAAACCACAGGGCAGAGAGCAACAAAATATGTCAATTATACAGCATGAAGGAATTAGTGTGTTATACATCAATACTAAATGTCAATAAGAAGAGATACACAAGTCGTTGTTTGTTCTATGGTAGAATGACTAAGACTGTGTAGGAAGGACACAATATCAGACCATGGCAGGAAAATGGGGTAAGTCAACACAGAAAGAGAGGAAGAAGAAAAAAAGGCAAAAAGGAGAAGGAGAAAAAGGGAAGGAGGGAAGGAAGAGGGTGATAAAAGAACTAGAAATGACCTGAATAAGAAGGGAACATATAGCAGCTATGTTCATAGATAAGGATAATAGGACAGAAAGTGATAAGCGGAAGGATATCCAGACTCACAGGAAGGGTTTAAAGCTAATGTGTTCATTAAGCCCAGGAAATTTTGTAGCCTGTAAGGTATGGATCCATCTTGTCTCCAACTGTAGTAATGTGTTATCAATGCTCCCGCCTCTAGCATGTGACGGAACATGCTCGAGTGCGGAGAATTGAATAACGTGGGGATCAGAGTTGTGTTGGGTGGCAATATGCCAGTTAATAGCTGTAGTGGTAGTAGTTTTAAGTAGAGGTTTGATGTGGTCTCGAATGCGAACCTGGAAGGGTCGCTCGGTTTTTCCGATGTAGTACGAGCCACATCGGCATTGAGCCAAGTATACAACTCCCACGGTGGCGCAGGTGACTCCATGTCTAATGCTGTGAGTCAGTCCGTTGGGAAGGACTAGTTCCCTGGAGTTGCTAACAAAAGGTACAAACATCACATTTTCCACACTGATAGGTTCCCGTTGCTATTGGAAACATGCTGTGTATCAACCGAGTGGTGGCTTTTAATGAGTTGACCTCGAAGTGAGCGGGATCTGCGATAGGTGATGTCGGGATGGGCTTTGACATATTTAGAGATTGTGGAGTCCGCAGTTAATAGGGGCCAGAACTGGTGTAAAATATGTCTAATTTGGGTGTGTGGTTTGGAATATTGAGTAATTAGTCGTACCGGCTGTCTAGTGTCGGGGGGTTTGTCAGAGAAGACTAAATCCTTTCTGTCAAGTTTTTTGGCCTCGTTGAAGGCTTTTTTTCAGGAGAGAGTGGCTGTATCCTCTATCTATAAGTCTGCTGTACAGTTCCTGTGATGCTTGAAGGAAATCTCCTTCAAGAGTGCAGTTTCTTGTGAGTCTAAGATACTGGCTGAAGGGAATGCTTTTGAGGAGGGGCTTAGGATGGGCACTGCTGGCATGCAAGATGGTATTGCCCGAAGAGGGTTTGCGGTATAAGGCAGTTTGTATCTGACCATTGGAATGCAGACTGATCTGAAGGTCCAAAAAGTGGATCTGAGACTGGCTGCATTCCATGGTGAATTTGAGATTGTAAGAGTTCTGGGTTAGATGATCAATGAAGAGCGTCAATTCATCTCTGGGGCCTGACCAAAGGAGTAGTATATCATCTATATACCTGTATCAAGATGTTACCTTGGACAGAAGGGGAATGGAATTGGCCATGTCAAAAAGTTCTCTCTCCCACCCCCCCAGGTACAGATTGGCATAGGAGGGGGCACATTTGGTCCCCGTGGCCACGCCCTGTACCTGGAGGTAGTGGGAGGAGCCAAACATGAAATAGTTGCGTGTCAATATGAACTTGAGAAGTTCAAGGACAAAGTCTCCATAAGCCTCATACTTGGGGCCTCTCTCTCGGAGTTGTTTTTCAATAACCAGGATGCCTCTATTGTGTGGGATAATATTGTACAGACTCTCGATATCTAGGGCAACCAGACAAGTATTTTTGGGTAAAAAATTGCCATCAAGGATGCGGAGAAGATGGAGAGTGTCTTTTATGTAAGAAGGCAAAGAGGTGACATGAGGAGCTAAGTACTTGTCAACTAGTGCGCTGGCATGTTCCGTAAGACATTGCCGTCCAGAAACAATGGGGCGGCCTGGTGGATGGTCAGAGACTTGTGAAGTTTGGGTAAGGAATACAAAGTCGGGGTTTTTGGTTCCCTAAGAGCCCTTGCACACTGGGGCGGGGGGCGGCGTCGGCGGTAAAACGCTGCTATTATTAGTGGTGTTTTACCGTCAGTATGCGGCCGCTAGCGGGGCAGTTTTACCCCCCGCTAGCGGCCAGAAAGGGTTAAATACCACCGCAAAGTGCCTCTACAGAGGCACTTTGCCGGCGGTATAGCCGCGCCGTCCCATTGATTTCAATGGGCAGGAGCGGTAAAGGAGCGGTATACACACCGCTCCTTCACCGCTCCGAAGATGCTGCTGGCAGGACTTTTTTTACTGTCCTGCCAGCGCATCGCTCCAGTGTGAAAACCCTCGGGGCTTGCACACTGGGATGACAGCAGCGGCACTTTCGGGGCGGTTTGCAGGCGCTATTATTAGCGCAATAGCGCCTGCAAACCGCCCCAGTGTGAAAGGGCTCTTACATTCAAAAAATTCCATGTATTAGAATCAATCGTACCTTTTTGATATGCTGAGAAAATCAGAATAGAATATCTATACTACTACTACTCATACTACTACTACTACTACTACCTATACTACTACTACTTATACAGCTACTCCTACAACTAATACTACTTATACTACTACTCCTACTAATACTAGCTATACTACTACTACCCCTGCCCATATTACTACTAATACTACCACTTATACTATTACTCATACAGCTACTACTACCCCATCTCATATTACTACTACTACAGCTACTCCTACTAATACTACCTATACTACTACTACTCATACAGCTACTCCTACTACTACTTATACTACTACTACCCCTGCTCATATTACTACTAATAATACTACTACTATTCATACAGCTACTATTACTACTACTACTACTACTTATACTATGATTACTACTACTCCTACTAATATTAGCTATATTACTACTACTCCTACTAATACTACCACTACTACTACTACTACTCATACAGCTACTACTACTACTACTACTCATACAGCTACTACTACTACTCATACAGCTACTACTACTATTACTACTACTACTACTCCTACTAATACTAGCTATATTACTCCTACTAATACTACTACTACTACTCATACAGCTACTATTACTACTATTCCTACCAATAGCTATATTACTACTAATCCTACTACTACTACTACTACTACTACTACTACTACTACTACTACTCATACAGCTACTACTACTACTCATACAGCTACTACTACTACTACTACTCATACAGCTACTACTACTACTATTACTACTACTCCTACTAATACTAGCTATATTACTACTACTCCTACTAATACAACTACTACTACTCATACAGCTACTACTACTATTACTACTACCCCTACTACTCCTACTAATACTACTACTACTACTACTACTACTCCTACTACTACTACTCCTAATAATACTAGCTATATTACTACTACTACTCCTACTACTACTACTAATACTAGCTATATTACTACTACTCCTACTACTACTACTTCTCATACAGCTACTACTACTACTACTACTCATACAGCTACTACTACTACTAGTACTACTACTACTCATACAGCTACTACTACTATTACTACTACTACTACTCCTACTAATACTACTACTACTACTACTCATACAGCTACTACTACTACTATTCCTACTAATAGCTATATTACTACTACTCCTACTAATACTACTACTACTACTACTACTCATACAGCTACTACTACTACTCATACAGCTACTACTATTACTACTACTCCTACTAATACTAGCTATATTACTACTACTCCTACTAATACTACTACTACTACTACTCATACAGCTACTACTACTACTATTACCACTACTCCTACTAATACTACTACTACTACTACTACTACTACTACTACTACTCCTAATAATACTAGCTATTTTACTACTACTCCTACTACTACTACTAATACTAGCTATATTACTACTACTCCTACTACTACTTCTCATACAGCTACTACTACTACTCCTACTCCTACTACTACTACTCATACAGCTACTACTACTACTACTCCTAATAATACTAGCTATATTACTACTACTCCTACTAATACTACTCATACAGCTACTACTACTACTACTCCTACTAATACTAGCTATATTACTCCTCCTCCTCCTCCTCCTCCTCCTCCTACTACTACTACTACTACTCCTCCTCATACAGCTACTACTACTACTATTACTACTACTACTACTACTCCTACTAATACTAGCTATATTACTACTACTACTCCTAATAATACTAGCTATATTACTACTACTCCTACTAATACTACTACTACTCATACTAGCTATATTACTACTACTACTACTACTCATACAGCTACTACTACTACTACTACTACTACTCATACAGCTACTTCTACTACTACTACTTCTCATACAGCTACTACTACTACTATTACTACTACTACTAATACTAGCTATATTACTACTACTCCTACTACTCCTACTTCTACTACTACTCCTAATAATACTAGCCATATTACTACTACTCCTACTAATACTACTACTACTCATACAGCTACTACTACTACTCTTACTAATATTAGCTATATTACTACGACTACTACTACTATTACTCATACAGCTACTACTATTACTACTCCTACTAATACTAGCTATATTACTACTACTACTACTACTACTACTCATACAGCTACTACTATTACTACTACTACTCCTACTAATACTAGCTATATTACTACTACTCCTACTACTCATACAGCTACTACTACTACTCATACAGCTACTACTACTACTATTACTACTACTACTCCTACTAATACTAGCTATATTACTACTACTCCTACTACTACTACTCATACAGATACTACTACTACTCCTAATAATACTAGCTATATTACTACTACTCATACAGCTACTATTACTACTCCTACTAATACTAGCTATATTACTACTACTCCTACTAATACTACTACTCATACAGCTAATACTACTACTACTATTCCTATTAATACTAGCTATATTATAATTACTCCTACTAATACTATGACTACTACTACTCATACAGCTACTACTACTACTACTGATACAGCTACTACTACTACTACTCATACAGCTACTACTACTACTCCTACTCCTACTAATACTAGCTATATTACTACTACTTCTACTAATACTACTACTACTACTCATACAGCTACTACTACTACTATTACTACTACTACTCCTCCTACTAATACTAGCTATATTACTACTACTACTACTCCTAATAATACTAGCTATATTACTACTACTCCTACTAATACTACTACTACTACTCCTACTAATACTAGCTATATTACTACTACTACTCATACAGCTACTACTACTACTACTACTACTTCTCATACAGCTACTACTACTACTATTACTACTACCCCTACTAATACTAGCTATATTACTACTACTCCTACTACTCCTACTACTACTACTCATACAGCTACTACTACTACTACTCCTAATAATACTAGCTATATTACTACTACTCCTACTAATACTACTCATACAGCTACTACTACTACTCCTACTAATACTAGCTATATTACTACTACTACTATTACTATTACCATTCCCAAATACCGCTACAAAGCAAAGGGAGAACGAAGATTCGCAGTCCAAGGACCTCGACTATGGAGCGCTCTTCCTACCAACATCCGCAAGAAAACCACCAGGCCTTCAGAAAAAAACTAAAGACCTACCTTTTCTGAGAAGCTGACATCAGAGAATGCATCCAGCGCCTTGAGGCGATTCAGTTCGCTTTTGCAGCGCTTTATAAATCATTCATTCATTCATTTATTACTCATACAGCTACTCTTACTACTACTACTCATACAGCTACTACTACTATTACTAATACTACTCCTACTAATACTAGCTATATTACAACTACTCCTACTAATACTACTACTACTAATACTCCTCATACAGCTACTACTACTACTACTACTACTACTACTACTACTACTACTGCTCATACAGGTACTGCTTCTACTATTACTACTACTACTCCTCCTCCTCCTACTACTACTACTACTACTACTACTACTACTCATACATCTACTACTACTCCTAATAATACTAGCTATATTACTACTACTCCTACTAATACTACTACTCATACAGCTACTACTACTACTTCTCCTACTATTACTAGCTATATTACTCCTACTCCTACTAATATTACTACTACTACTCATACAGCTACTACAACTACTATTACTACTACTATTCCTACTAATACTAGCTATATTACTACTACTCCTACTAATACTACTACTACTACTACTCATACAGCTACTACTACTACTCATACAGCTACTACTACTATTACTACTACTACTCCTACTAATTCTAGCTATATTACTACTACTCCTACTAATACTACTACTACTACTCATACAGCTACTACTACTACTCCTACTAATACTAGCTACATTACTACTACTTCTACTAATACTACTACTACTCATACAGCTACTACTACTCATACAGCTACTACTCCTACTAATACTAGCTATATTACTACTACTCCTACTACTACTACTACTACTACTACTACTCATACAGCTACTACTATTACTACTACTCCTCCTACTAATACTAGCTATATTACTACTACTCCTACTACTACTACTCATACAGCTACTACTACTACTCCTACTAATACTAGCTATATTACTACTACTCCTACTAATACTACTACTCATACAGCTACTACTACTACTACTCCTACTAATACTAGCTATATTACTACTACTCCTACTAATATTATTACTACTACTACTACTCATACAGCTACTACTACTACTATTACTACTACTTCTACTCCTACTAATACTAGCTATATTACTACTACTCCTACTACTACTACTACTACTCCTACTACTACTACTACTACTACTACTACTACTACTATTACTACTACTAGTCTTACTAATACTAGCTATATTAGTACTACTACTACTACTACTACTACTACTACTACTACTACTTATACAGCTACTACTACTACTACTACTACTACTTATACAGCTACTACTACTACTACTATTACTACTACTACTCCTACTAATACTAGCTATATTACTCCTACTCCTACTAATACTACTACTACTACTACTACTCATACAGCTACTACTACTACTACTCCTACTAATACTAGCTATATTACTACTACTACTCATACAGCTGCTACTACTACTACTATTACTACTACTATTCCTACTAATACTAGCTATATTACTCCTACTCCTACTAATACTACTACTACTACTACTCATACAGCTACTACTACTCATACAGCTACTACTACTATTACTACTACTACTCCTACTAATATTACTACTACTACTCATACAGCTACTACTACTCCTACTAATACTAGCTATATTACTACTACTTCTACTAATACTACTACTACTACTCATACAGCTACTACTACTACTCATACAGCTACTACTCCTACTAATACTAGCTAGATTACTACTACTACTACTACTACTCATACAGCTACTACTATTACTACTACTACTCCTACTACTACTAGCTATAATACTACTACTCCCACTACTCCTATTACTACTACTACTCATACAGCTACTACTACTCCTAATAATACTAGCTATATTACTACTACTCCTACTAATACCACTACTCATACAGCTACTACTACTACTCCTACTAATACTAGCTATATTACTACTACTCCTACTAATATTTCTACTACTACTCATACAGCTACTACTACTACTACTATTACTACTACTATTCCTACTAATACTAGCTATATTACTACTACTCCTACTACTACTACTACTACTACTACTACTACTCATACAGCTACTACTATTACTACTACTAGTCTTACTAATACTAGCTATATTACTACTACTACTACTACTTATACAGCTACTACTACTACTACTACTCATATAGCTACTACTACTACTACTATTACTACTACTACTCCTACTAATACTAGCTATATTAATACTACTACTACTAATACTACTACTACTACTACTACTACTACTCATACAGCCACGTCTACTACTACTACTACTACTAATATTAGCTATATTACTACTACTCCTACTAATACTACTACTACTCATACAGCTACTACTAGTACTACTACTCATACAGCTACTATTACTACTACTACTCCTACTAATACTAGCTATATTACTACTACTCCCATTACTACTACTACTCATACAGCTAATACTACTCCTAATAATACTAGCTATATTACTACTACTCCTACTAATACTACTACTCATACAGCTACTACTACTACTCCTACTAATACTAGCTATATTACTACTACTCCTACTAATATTACTACTAATACTCATACAGCTACTACTACTACTGTTACTACTATTACTCCTACTAATACTAGCTATTTTACTACTACTCCTACTAATACTACTACTCCTACTAATACAGCTACTGCTACTACTACTATTACTACTACTACTCCTACTAATACTACCTATATTATTACTACTCCTACTAATACTACTACTACTCATACAGCTACTACTATTACTACTACTACTACTCCTACTAATACTAGCTATATTACTACTACTGCTACTAATACTACTACTACTCATACAGCTACTACTACTCCTCCTTCTAATAATACTCCCTATACACATAAAATGCGGGGGGGGGGGGTGGGTCACACACGGACGGTGTTTGCTGTACTCCTGGTCTAGGATCGTACTGCTCCCCATTCATTTTATGTGTTGTTGGTTTTTTACTTTTACAAGTGACTTGTTGTTGCTCTGGACAGGAAGTAAGTGGAAATGATTCCAGCAAATCTACAGAAACCCAACAGAGATTTGAACCTTCTTCACTCCTTCAGAAGAAGAAAGAAATATTTGGTTGGTTCCACTTTACAGAGGAAGTTCCTCTTTCTCCAGTCGGGTTCCTCCCGAGGTTGTTGGGGGTTCCTTGAGGAACACGAGAATTCTGCCTCTCCGATGAGTAACAAATCACCACAATACTCTTCTCTCTCTCTCTCTCTCTCTCTTTATATTTCCTGTTTATTAACATTTATTTTCATTACAAATCACAAAACAATCACACAAGATACAAAAATGTATTAAAAAACAATTTACAAAAATCCCCTCCCAAAATAATGCCCCCCCTTCCTGAGCCCCACATATGAATCCTACTACACACACATTACTATCTAATGTATGGATGTTTATTGATTATAGATGAATCCCCTGTATACTCCTCCCCTTTATCCTTTATCCCCCTCTCCACCCCTCCCCCCTAATTATGACTCTATTTTATGATGGCAGTTTTAGTAAATCTCCCCCATTGTCATTCTCTGATGTTCCTGAAAGTCTCCCTCTGGTCTCCATCTGACAAACCTTCACATTGATGACCCCGATCTCCTAACACATCCACTTCCACCCCTTAGTAAGAATCCTTCTCTATTCCTGACCCTCTACTATCTGTTGTAGTGATGTTCCCTTTATCAGACAGATGAGGCCACATGTGGAGTAAACAGCATTCTAAGTCATTGTCATGTAAAGGGTCCTTAATGTCCCCCATAGATGTGTTGGTCAGGCGTGGTGGAGACTTCTCTACAATGGTGGAGACTTCTCTACAATGGTGGAGACTTCTCTACAATGGTGGAGACTTCTCTACAATGGTGGAGACTTCTCCTCAATGGTGGACACTTCTCCTCAATGGTGGACACTTCTCCTCAATGGTGGACACTTCTCTACAATGGTGGAGACTTCTCTACAATGGTGGACACTTCTCTACAATGGTGGACACTTCTCCTCAATGGTGGAGACTTCTCTACAATGGTGGAGACTTCTCTACAATGGTGGAGACTTCTCTACAATGGTGGACACTTCTCTACAATGGTGGACACTTCTCTACAATGGTGGACACTTCTCTACAATGGTGGAGACTTCTCTACAATGGTGGAGACTTCTCTACAATGGTGGAGACTTCTCCTCAATGGTGGAGACTTCTCCTCAATGGTGGACACTTCTCTGCAATGGTGGACACTTCTCCTCAATGGTGGAGACTTCTCCTCAATGGTGGAAACTTCTCCTCAATGGTGGACACTTCTCCTCAATGGTGGACACTTCTCCTCAATGGTGGAGACTTCTCCTCAATGGTGGACACTTCTCCTCAATGGTGGAGACTTCTCTACAATGGTGGAGACTTCTCTACAATGGTGGACACTTCTCTACAATGGTGGACACTTCTCCTCAATGGTGGAGACTTCTCTACAATGGTGGAGACTTCTCTACAATGGTGGAGAGTTCTCTACAATGGTGGACACTTCTCCTCAATGGTGGAGACTTCTCCTCAATGGTGGAGACTTCTCTACAATGGTGAACACTTCTCCTCAATGGTGGAGACTTCTCTACAATGGTGGACACTTCTCCTCAATGGTGGAGACTTCTCCTCAATGGTGGAGACTTCTCTACAATGGTGGACACTTCTCCTCAATGGTGGAGACTTCTCTACAATGGTGGACACTTCTCCTCAATGGTGGAGACTTCTCTACAATAGTGGACACTTCTCCTCAATGGTGGAGACTTCTCTACAATGGTGGACACTTCTCCTCAATGGTGGAGACTTCTCTACAATGGTGGAGACTTCTCCTCAATGGTGGACACTTCTCCTCAATGGTGGAGACTTCTCCTCAATGGTGGAGACTTCTCTACAATGGTGGACAGTGGGGAGAAGGTTCTCCTCACAGGACTATGAGGTCCTTCTTCTTCCATAGGATAGTCAGCAGAGGTGTATAGAAAAGGGGGGTGTTCACTGTCATGGTTCTTGTCAGAGATACTGATACAGATTTTCACCTTCACCTTAAAGACGTTGTAAATCCTCCTGTTTTACATCCTATGTATTAAGGTGAAAAAACTTCAGTCCCCGGCCCCCCGGCCCCCCGTTTTCCTCACCTGAGCCCTAGAAAGTTCCACATTGAGGACGTGCGCTTCCTCTGCACGGGGGAGGGGTGGGAGTCCTGCATTGGCGGCTATAACCACCGAATGCTGGACTCGGGAGCGTGCCCACAAGGTGACCCCCTCAGGAGATCGCTTCCCAGAGGGGGTTATCTAATGGGGGAGGAGCCGAGAGAGCCCCCGGGGGGACCCCAGAAGAGGAGGTTCGGGGCCAATCTGTACAAAACAAACTGCACAGTGGAGGGAAGTGACATGTTTGTTATATAAATAAAAATCAAACCTTTAGTATGACTTTCAGGCTCCAATCACAGCGGACCGCGGGCAGAATCTCTGCAATTCCCAATCACTGCACAATGCTGGACGTGTTTACAATGTCATTACTTCTAATGGAACCCCAATTGTACCCCCATTTTACTGCGATTGTCGTGCTGTAAATTGTGCTGCAAATCACAACGTGTGACGCCGTCCTCCAGAAGATCAGGTTTGTTTTTTATTGCGGCGCGGTTCCCATGCGACAATCACCGCACAATTGGGACGTCATTAAGAAGCAATTTGAAATCCGCAATTCCTCCCGCAATCAGGTGTGAATGGAGCCTAAAGCCGGGGACACACCATCGGATTTTCCGCGGGCAAAGCGTAGGACTTTTCTCCGAAGGGCGTTGGCCAGGAACTCGTCTTGCATACAAACGGCAAAGAATTGTCGGACAACAAACACGAAACGACGTGGTTTTTCAGCTCTTTAGCTCCACCCTTTTTTTTGCAGCTTCTGATAATGTTGTGTTATGGTGAGCATTGCTTCTGAGCATGCGTGTTTATACTTTGGACTTTTGTCCGACGGACTTGTGTACACACGATCGGATAATCCCACAACACACATTTGTTGTCGGAGATTTTTAAAGCGTGCTATCCAACATTTGTTGGTGGAAAATCCAACAACAATTGTCCGATGGAGCGTACAAACGGTCGGATTTTTCGTCACAATTCCCATCAGGAGATCCGATGGTGTGTGGGGCCTTAAGACTAGAAAAACCAAAAGATTTGTGTTGATAATGAGGATACCGGATTCTGATTGGTCCAGCATATAGTAGATCCTAAAGATCTGATAATTGGGGTGTTTAGGGGGGTGTGTCAGACTGCCATGTGACACCAAACTTCCTTTTACATTTGATATGGGCGGCACAGTGGTATAGTGGGTAGCACTCTCGCCTAGCAGTAAGAAGGGTCACTGGTTCGTATCCCAACCACAACACTACCTGCTTGGAGTTTGCATGTTCTCCCTGTGCCTGCGTGGGTTTCCTCCGGGTACTCCGGTTTCCTCCCACACTCCAAAGACATGCTGGTAGGTTAATTGGATCCTGTCTAAATTGTCCCTAGTATGTATGAATGTGAGTTAGGGACCTTAGATTGTAAGCTCCTTGAGGGTAGGGACTGATGTGAATGTACAATGTATATGTAAAGCGCTGCGTAAATTGACGGCGCTATATAAGTACCTGAAATAAATAAAATAATCTGCACATTTCTGGTCTACCAATGATTGGCCTATTAACCAGTTCCCACCCGACCTATCACAATATAACGGCTGGGCGGAGCCTCTCGTCAATCAGGGTGGACGTCACATGACCTCCTCCTGAATCAGGGACATATCTGATGACTGATCAGTGTACCGGCTTGTTGGTCACATGACAGTTGTACCCAATAGGGGGCTTTCTTTTCATGCCATCCATTGTGTACAATTGTGCTGCTAGCTGTGATTGGTCCGTGTGATCACATGGTACAGAGAGGACCAATCACAGCCCATCAGCACCATGTGATTGGCCAATCACAGATAATCAAAACAAAGTGAAGGAATCAGTTTCATTCAGTAAAATGCTTGCTTATAGCAATTGAATGCCCTGTTATAAGCAATCATAACGTGTTAAAAAAATCCTGATCACTTCCCCGGAGTTCACAATGTTACTATCGGAACATTAGATTTTTCTGGTCACAGAGTATTAAAGAAAAAAAATAATTGTACAAAAAAGAAAAAAAAGTATTTGTATTTCCGTGGTGTCACCAGTCAGGTATATGATGATGCCGCTCTGCACCGGTGATCACATGTCAAGAAACTAAATCAGATTTTTTTTTCCATTTCTTCATGTCCCAAAAAAAGACAAAATTACAATAAAAAAAACTTTCCATGCCTCTAACTAAATACCTTGGAATGTCTATTTTCCAATAAAAGGGGTCATTTGGGGGGTATCTGTCCTGTCCTGGTGTTTTTGGGCCTCAAGAAATGAGATTGCCTGTCAGTACATCAGGATCGATCGATTTTCAGATATATATCCCATAGTTTGTGGACTCTATAACTTTCCTACAGACTAAATAATAGACACTGATTTGGGATATTTTCACCAAAGAAATGGAGCAGAATACATTTTGGCCTAAATGTATGAAGAAATATTATTTATTAACAACATTTTATAACAGAAATGAAGACAAATGTATTTTTTTATCAAAATGTTCGATCTTTTTTCATTTATCAAAAAATAAAAAAAACCCCCAGTGGTGATTAGATAGAAAAAAACTGTATTTGTGTGAAAGAAATGATAAGAATGTGATATGTGTAGAGTGTTGTATGACCGCACAATTGTCATTCAAAATGTGACAGCGCTGAAAGGTGAAGATTGGCCTGGGCAGGAAGGGGGGAAAGTGTCCGCTATTGAAGGGCAAAAAAAACCCATCAATGCTAAATAATGACAAAAATACCAAACAATATGAAGTCAAACATGTGAGTCCATCACAGTCCATTAGAGCTGCACGATTCGGGCTAAAATGAAAATCACGATTTTTTTGCTTAGAATAAAGATCGCGATTCTCGTGGCGTAACATCTTCTTTCACATTATACAAAAAAATTGGGCTAACTTTACTGTTTAGTTTTTTTTATTCATTAACCTCTTCAGCCCGGAAGTGTTTACCCCCTTCGTGACCAGAGCATGTTTTGTGATTTGGCACTGCGTCGCTTTAGCTGACAATTGCGCGGTCATGTGACGTTGTACCCAAACAAAATTTACGTCCTTTTTTTCCCACAAATAGAGATTTCTTTTGGTGGTATTTGATCACCTCTGCGGTTTTTATTTTTTGCGCTATAAACAAAAAAATAGCGACAATTTTGAAAATAAAGCAATATTTTTTACTTTTTGCTATAATAAATATCCCCAAAAAATATATAAAAAAACAAATTTCTTCCACAGTTTAGGCCGATATGTATTCTTCTACATATTGTTGGTAAAAAATATTGCAATGAGCGTATATTGATTGGTTTGCGCAAATGTTATAGCATCTACAAAATAGGGGATAGATTTATGGCATTTTTATTATTCATTTTTTTTAATAGTAATGGCGGCGATCTGCGATTTTTATCGGGACTGCGACATTGTGGCGCACAGATCGGACACATTTGACACTATTGGCATTTATACAGCAATCGGTGCTACAAATAGCCACTGATTACTGTATAAATGACACTGGCAAGGAAGGGGTTAAACACTAGGGGGCGATCAAGGGGTAAAGTGTAGGGGGGATTGTCTCACTACAACATGACAGAGATCACTGCTCCCGATGACAAGGAGCAGTAGATCCCTGTCATGTTGCTAGGCAGAACAGGGAAATGCCTCACCCACTCCTCTCAGGGATGCCTCTCAGCTGCAACACTCACCAGCCCATTTGTCTTCTCCTTTCCTGGAGATTTTCCTGGCAGTGTTCTCCTGTCTTTTACTTGCTCCCGTGCCTCTGGACAGGACAACCTCATGTACCATAAAGAAGGTTCCTTGCACAGCTATGCTCAGGCCCAAGGTCACCACCCAGACTAGAGGGGCACCCCTCCGGGGCCAACGACAGCCTAACACTACATCTCTATCTTCCACCTGAACTCCACACTGCCCCAGCTGGGCTGACCCAGAGTATTTGAGAGGGCCTTCCCCCTGACAACCAATCTGTTGGGGATTGGTCGGGGCCCTCATGAATACTCCAAACAGCTCCTCCTCCCCTCCATTCTCCCATTCTTCTAGAATCTTCCACCAGTTTCTAGAAATAGGGGAAGGTCTTAGAGATGCTGCCTGTGAGTCATACCAGCCTCCCTGAGTCTCTCCCCTGACCCAGATAAACCAAAACAACACAGGCTTGGCTGTCATCCAAACCCGACAATTTACCTACACTTAACAAAAAACCTATTCTACTTCTCGCCCACTAGAGGGTGCTACACTAGCATTGCCTCGCTAGTATATACTGTATATATCTGACAGGATGTCATCTGTGACAACTCTACAAGACCCATGGACCTACCTAAGGGTGGTGATCATCTCCCCTTTTCTCTGGTTTTATTCCCCAGAGATCTGAGTATCCTCATTGTTGCTTCACACTTGGCTTGTTCTCTCATGAGCTTTAATTAGTAAGAGGTTACACAGTGATCCTTCTACCATACCTATCTAATTATTCTACTCTGCTACCTATAGCTTTTTATATCTGTAAGAAATGAGATGTTGTATGATCCTCCTGAATGTCCCCCCACGCCAACCTTATTTCTTTAAGGGGTGCGTCCCTCTCATTGCATTATGGTAGATCCTGTCTTATCCTCTCTATCGATGGCAATTTTCTCTTTTGCTCCTTATCTATGTATACTTATTCTATTCTTCAATAAAATGTTTGAACAAGAGAAAATATATGAAAGATTCACCAAAATTCTAATCAGCCAATCAACTGGTAAGAATTATTACACCCCAGTACACCATGATAATTGTATTACATGTATGACCATCTCAGCCGCTTTATCTACTCCATAGGAATCCTCACATTACAGGGAGATGAGAAATGTCTTTATTTTACAATGTATCACCAGCCAGGTTCTTAGGAGTAAGGCCCCTTTCACACCATCAGAACCATCCCATCCACCTGTCCATTTTTCGGGCCTCTCATTGACTTCTATGGTGAGACGGATGTCAGTGGATCTGTGTCCTCTGACACCCACCTGGCATCCGATCCGACAAGATCTGCTGGAACCAGACGTATAGAGATACGTTCTCCATCCGTCCAGTGGGTTGGATGGGATGAAATGGACAGGCGGTCGGTTTTCATGGGATCTCCCCATAGAGGAGAGCGGGACTCTTACAGGTCAGTCTCTGCACAGTGAGCGGATCCCCCCGTGTGAAAGGGGCCTAAAAGTTCAAATGACATTTTATTTATTACAACTTTATTCCACATTAAATTGTATGAAAACCCCTGAATGTCCCTCTGATCTGATCTGCAGTATATGGTCTGCGCTCCATTAAACGTTCCTCAATAATATCACTGCACTAATAGCTGCTTCTCTATTTTCTATTCCATTAATATATAGAATGTCACTCAGTATTATAGAGAATGAAATCCCAATTCCTGCTATGTATGTAATGATCAATACATAGACTGATGATATACAGTAATAGTATCAGAAACTTCCATCCCATCCCCCATTGGGGTCCCCCCAGCACTCTTCAAGGGCTCCTCCCCCCCTGATTTGGGGGCTCCCAGGCTGATCGATCGTCTGATGAGTCCTCCTGTATTGTCCTCCTCCAGCACACAGCTTCATACAAACCCAGTTCTGATCTCTCCTGCAGGGATCAGTCCATGTGGGTGACACGGAGTCCGTGTGGAAAGGCCGGCAGTGACACATCGGGGGAGGGGAGACTCCATTCAGAGAACAAGGATCCCCCCACCATGGGGGAGGGGGAGACTCCATTCAGAGAACAAGGATCCCCCACCATGGGGGAGGGGGAGGGGAGACTCCATTCAGAGAACAAGGCTCCCCCCACCATGGGGGAGGGGGAGACTCCATTCAGAGAACAAGGATCCCCCCACCATGGGGGAGGGGAGGGGGAGACTCCATTCAGAGAACAAGGATCCCCCCACCATGGGGGAGGGGAGACTCCATTCAGAGAACAAGGATCCCCCACCATGGGGGGAGGGGGAGGGGGAGACTCCATTCAGAGAACAAGGATCCCCCCACCATGGGGGAGGGGAGGGGGAGACTCCATTCAGAGAACAAGGATCCCCCCACCATGGGGGAGGGGGAGGGGAGACTCCATTCAGAGAACAAGGATCCCCCACCATGGGGGAGGGGAGGGGGAGACTCCATTCAGAGAACAAGGATCCCCCCACCATGGGGGAGGGGGAGGGGAGACTCCATTCAGAGAACAAGGATCCCCCCACCATGGGGGAGGGGAGGGGGAGACTCCATTCAGAGAACAAGGATCCCCCACCATGGGGGAGGGGGAGGGGAGACTCCATTCAGAGAACAAGGATCCCCCCACCATGGGGGAGGGGAGGGGGAGACTCCATTCAGAGAACAAGGATCCCCCCACCATGGGGGAGGGGGAGGGGAGACTCCATTCAGAGAACAAGGATCCCCCACCATGGGGGAGGGGAGGGGGAGACTCCATTCAGAGAACAAGGATCCCCCACCATGGGGGAGGGGGAGGGGAGACTCCATTCAGAGAACAAGAAACCCCCCACCATGGGGGAGGGGAGACTCCATTCAGAGAACAAGGATCCCCCCACCACGGGGGAGGGGGAGGGGAGACACCATTCAGAGAACAAGGATCCCCCCACCATGGGGGAGGGGAGGGGGAGACTCCATTCAGAGAACAAGGATCCCCCCACCATGGGGGAGGGGGAGGGGAGACTCCATTCAGAGAACAAGAAACCCCCCACCATGGGGGAGGGGAGACTCCATTCAGAGAACTAGGATCCCCCCACCATGGGGGAGGGGGAGGGGGAGACTCCATTCAGAGAACAAGGATCCCCCCACCATGGGGGAGGGGAGTGGGAAACTCCATTCAGAGAACAAGGATCCCCCCACCATGGGGGAGGGGAGGGGGAGACTCCATTCAGAGAACAAGGATCCCCCCACCATGGGGGAGGGGAGACTCCATTCAGAGAACAAGGATCCCCCACCATGGGGGAGGGGAGGGGGAGACTCCATTCAGAGAACAAGGATCCCCCTCCATGGGGGAGGGGGAGACTCCATTCAGAGAACAAGGATCCCCCCACCATGGGGGAGGGGAGGAGGAGACTCCATTCAGAGAACAAGGATCCCCCCACCATGGGGGAGGGGAGACTCCATTCAGAGAACAAGGATCCCCCCACCATGGGGGAGGGGAGGGGGAGACTCCATTCAGAGAACAAGGATCCCCCCACCATGGGGGAGGGGGAGGGGGAGACTCCATTCAGAGAACAAGGATCCCCCCACCATGGGGGAGGGGAGGGGGAGACTCCATTCAGAGAACGAGGATCCCCCACTATGGGGGAGGGGAGGGGGAGCCGGCTGTGTAAGATAAATACCGGGATGACAGATAAATGGCGGCTGTGTTCCCTGAGTCAGGTTATATATGAAATGTTCAGTTTTTATCTTCTTCATTACAAAACAGAATCTCCCCATCCTGTCCTGGTGTATTACTTCATCTGTGATCATCCATTCTCCTCTTGGGTCGGGTTTGTTCAGATTTGTATCTCATCCTCATCCAGAGCAATGTCCCCCCCTCCTCCATTCACAGCAATGTCCCCTCCCCCCTCCTCCATTCACAGCAATGTCCCCTCCCCCTCCTCCATTCACAGCAATGCCCCCTCCTCCATTCACAGCAATGTCCCCTCCCCCTCCTCCATTCACAGCAATGTCCCCTCCCCCTCCTCCATTCACAGCAATGTCCCCTCCCCCCTCCTCCATTCACAGCAATGTCCCCTCCCCCTCCTCCATTCAGAGCAATGTCCCCTCCCCCTCCATTCACAGCAATGTCCCCTCCCCCTCCTCCATTCACAGCAATGTCCCCTCCCCCTCCTCCATTCACAGCAATGTCCCCTCCCCCTCCTCCATTCACAGCAATGTCCCCTCCCCCTCCTCCATTCACAGCAATGTCCCCTCCCCCTCCTCCATTCACAGCAATGTCTCCTCCCCCTCCTCCATTCACAGCAATGTCCCCTCCCCCTCCTCCATTCACAGCAATGTCCCCTCCCCTCTCCTCCATTCACAGCAATGTCCCCTCCCCCCATTCACAGCAATGTCCCCTCCCCTCCTCCATTCACAGCAATGTCACCTCCTCCTCCTCCATTCACAGCATTGTCCCCTCCCCCCTCCATTCACAGCAATGTCCCCTCCCCCCCATTCACAGCGATGTCCCCTCCCCCCTCCTCCATTCACAGCAATGTCCCCTCCCCCCTCTTCCATTTACAGCAATATCCCCTCCCCCCTCGTCCATTCACAGCAATGTCCCCTCCCCCCATTCACAGCAATGTCACCTCCTTCTCCTCCATTTACAGCATTGTCCCCTCCCCCCTCCATTCACAGCAATGTCCCCTCCCCCTCCTCCTTTCACAGCAATGTCCCCTCCCCCCTCCTCCATTCACAGCAATTTCCCCTCCCCTCCTCCATTCACAGCTGTAGCCGAGTCTCCTCCTCCATTCACAGCAATGTCCCCTCCCCCTCCTCCATTCACAGCAATGTCCCCTCCCCCCTCCTCCATTCACAGCAATGTCCCCTCCCCCTCCTCCATTCACAGCTGTATCCGAGTCTCCTCCTCCAGGGTTATATCATAGAAATCTTCATTTCTGATCGGAGCCTTTCCAGATTTTCTAGTCCTCTTCTTGATTCCTTTGACAAGAAGAAGTCGCTGATGCTAGAAGAGAGGATATAAAGAGTCATCAGATCTCAGCTTCATTTTTCTGATCGCTGTATTAGTGTCGCTGGTGACGCTAGTTAGGGAGGTAAATATTTAGGTTCGCCGTCAGCATTTTATAGCGACAGGGACCCCCATATACTATCTAATAAATGTTTTAACCCCTTGATTGCCCCCTAGTTAACCCTTTCACCACTGATCACCGTATAAGTGTTACGGGTGACGCTGGTTAGTTCGTTTATTTTTTATAGTGTCAGGGCACCCGCCGTTTATTACCGAATAAAGGTTTAGCCCCCTGATCGCCCGGCAGTGATATGCGTCGCCCCAGGCAGCGTCAGATTAGCGCCAGTACTGCTAACACCCACGCACGCACCGTACACCTCCCTTAGTGGTATAGTATCTGAACGGATCAATATCTGATCCGATCAGATCTATACTAGCGTCCCCAGCAGTTTAGGGTTCCCAAAAACGCAGTGTTAGCGGGATCAGCCCAGATACCTGCTAGCACCTGCGTTTTGCCCCTCCGCCCATCCCAGCCCACCCAAGTGCAGTATCGATCGTTCACTGTCACTTACAAAAGACTAAACGCATAACTGCAGCATTCGCAGAGTCAGGCCTGATCCCTGCGATCACTAACAGTTTTTTGGTAACGTTTTGGTGAACTGGCAAGCTCCAGCGCCCTAGTACACCCCGGTCGTAGTCAAACCAGCACTGCAGTAACACTTGGTGACGTGGCGAGTCCCATAAGTGCAGTTCAAGCTGGTGAGGTGGCAAGCACAAGTAGTGTCCCGCTGCCACCAAGAAGACAAACACAGGCCCGTCCTGCCCATAATGCCCTTCCTGCTGCATTCGCCAATCCTAATTGGGAACCCACCACTTCTGCAGCGCCCGTACTTCCCCCATTCACATCCCCAACCAAATGCAGTCGGCTGCATGAGAGGCATTTTTATGTCCTCCCGAGTACCCCTATCCAATGAACACCCCCCAAAAAGATGTTGTGTCTGCAGCAAGCGCGGATATAGGCATGACACCCGCTATTATTGTCCCTCCAGTCCTGACAATCCTGGTCTTTGCATTGGTGAATGTTTTGAACACTACCATATACTAGTTGAGTATTAGCGTAGGGTACAGCATTCCACAGACTAGGCACACTTTCACAGGGTCTCCCAAGATGCCATCGCATTTTGAGAGACCCGAACCTGGAACCGGTTACAGTTATAAAAGTTAGTTACAAAAAAAGTGTAAAAAAAAATATATATATATAAAATAAAAAAAAATAGTTGTCGTTTTATTGTTCTCTCTCTCTATTCTCTCTCTCTATTGTTCTGCTCTTTTTTTACTGTATTCTATTCTGCAATGTTTTATTGTTATTGTTATTGTTATTATGTTTTATCATGTTTGTTTTTCAGGTATGTAATTATTTATACTTTACTGTTTACTGTGCTTTATTGTTAACCATTGTTAACCATTTTTTTGTCTTCAGGTACGCCATTCACGACTTTGAATGGTTATACCAGAATGATGCCTGCAGGTTTAGGTATCATCTTGGTATCATTCTTTTCAGCCAGCGGTCGGCTTTCATGTAAAAGCAATCCTAGTGGCTAATTAGCCTCTAGACTGCTTTTACAAGCCGTGGGAGGGAATGCCCCCCCCACACCGTCTTCCGTGTTTTTCTCTGGCTCTCCTGTCTCAACAGGGAACCTGAGAATGCAGCCGGTGATTCAGCCAGCTGACCATAGAGCTGATCAGAGACCAGAGTGGCTCCAAACATCTCTATGGCCTAAGAAACCAGAAGCTACGAGCATTTCATGACTTCGATTTCGCCGGATGTAAACAGCGCCATTGGGAAATTGGGGAAGCATTTTATCACACCGATCTTGGTGTCATCAGATGCTTTGAGGGCAGAGGAGAGATCTAGGGTCTAATAGACCCCAATTTTTTCAAAAAAGAGTACCTGTCACTACCTATTGCTATCATAGGGGATATTTGCATTCCCCGAGATAACAATAAAAATGATTAAAAAAAAAAAAAAAATGAAAGGAACAGTTTAAAAATAAGATAAAAAAGCAAAAAAATAATAAAGAAAAAAAAAAAAAAAAAAAAGCACCCCTGTCGCCCCCTGCTCTCGCGCTAAGGCGAACGCAAATGGTGGTCTGTCGTCAAACGTAAACAGCAATTGCACCATGCATGTGAGGTATCGCCGCGAAGGTCAGATCGAGGGCAGTAATTTTTGCAGTAGACCTCCTCTGTAAATCTAAAGTGGTAACCTGTAAAGGCTTTTGAAGGCTTTTAAACATGTATTTATTTTGTTGCCACTGCACGTTTGTGCGCAATTTTAAAGCATGTCATGTTTGGTATCCATGTACTCGGCCTAAGATCATCTTTTTTATTTCATCAAACATTTGGGCAATATAGTGTGTTTTAGTGCATTAAAATTTAAAAAAGTGTGTTTTTTCCCCAAAAAATGCGTTTGAAAAATCGCTGCCCAAATACTGTGTGAAAAAAAAAAAATGAAACACCCACCATTTTAATCTGTAGGGCATTTGCTTTAAAAAAATATATAATGTTTGGGGGTTCAAAGTAATTTTTTTGCAAAAAAAAAAAACTTTTTCATGTAAACAATAAGTGTCAGAAAGGGCTTTGTCTTCAAGTGGTTAGAAGAGTTGGTGATGTGTGACATAAGCTTCTAAATGTTGTGCATAAAATGCCAGGACAGTTCAAAACCCCCCCAAATGACCCCATTTTGGAAAGTAGACACCCCAAGCTATTTGCTGAGAGGCATGTCGAGTCCATGGAATATTTTATATTGCGACACAAGTTGCGGGAAAGAGACAAATTTTTTTTTTTTTTTGCACAAAGTTGTCACTAAATGATATATTGCTCAAACATGCCATGGGAATATGTGAAATTACACCCCAAAATACATTCAGCTGCTTCTCCTGAGTACGGGGATACCACATGTGTGAGACTTTTTGGGAGCCTAGCCGCGTACGGGACCCCGAAAACCAAGCACCGCCTTCAGACTTTCTAAGGGCGTGAATTTTTGATTTCACTCTTCACTGCCTATCACAGTTTCGGAGGCCATGGAAAGCCCAGGTGGCACAAACCCCCCCCAAATGACCCCATTTTGGAAAGTAGACACCCCAAGCTATTTGCTGAGAGGTATAGCGAGTATTTTGCAGACCTCACTATTTGTCACAAAGTTTTGAAAATTGAAAAAAGAAAAAAAAAAAAGTTTTTTCTTGTCTTTCTTCATTTTCAAAAACAAATGAGAGCTGCAAAATACTCACCATGCCTCTCAGCAAATAGCTTGGGGTGTCTACTTTCCAAAATGGGGTCATTTGGGGGGGGTTTGTGCCACCTGGGCATTCCATGGCCTCCGAAACTGTGATAGGCAGTGAAGAGTGAAATCAAAAATTTTCACCCTTGGAAATCCTGAAGGCGGTGCTTGGTTTTCGGGGCCCCGTACGCGGCTAGGCTCCCAAAAAGTCCCACACATGAGGTATCCCCATACTCAGGAGAAGCAGCTGAATGTATTTTGGGGTGTAATTCCACATACGCCCATGGCCTGTGTGAGCAATATATCATTTAGTGACAACTTTTTGTAAATATTTTTTTTTTTTTGTCATTATTCAATCACTTGGGACAAAAAAAATAAATATTCAATGGGTTAAACATGCCTCTCAGCAATTTCCTTGGGGTGTCTACTTTCCAAAATGGGGTCATTTGGGGGGGGGTTTGTACTGCCCTGCCATTTTAGCACCTCAAGAAATGACATAGGCAGTCATAAACTAAAAGCTGTGTAAATTCCAGAAAATGTACCCTAGTTTGTAGACGCTATAACTTTTGCGCAAACCAATAAATATATGCTTATTGACATTTTTTTTACCAAAGACATGTGGCCGAATACATTTTGGCCTAAATGTATGACTAAAATTTAGTTTATTGGATTTTTTTTATAACAAAAAGTAGAAAATATCATTTTTTTTCAAAATTTTCGGTCTTTTTCCGTTTATAGCGCAAAAAATAAAAACTGCAGAGGTGATCAAATACCATCAAAAGAAAGCTCTATTTGTGGGAAGAAAAGGACGCAAATTTCGTTTAGGTACAGCATTGCATGACCGCGCAATTAGCAGTTAAAGCGACGCAGTGCCAAATTGGAAAAAGACCTCTGGTCCTTAGGCAGCATAATGGTCCGGGGCTCAAGTGGTTAATCACCAACATTGTCATTAATGCATTGGCCTTTTTTTGGGCCATCTATCTATTTTGATTGTTAATTTTTTATAATTTTTATCAAGTGTGGCACTTAAATAAGTATTTTTTGTTTTTTTGGTTGTATGCACTTTAAACTAGTACTTTCTAGCTTCTAGCGCCCCCTATCTATATATATTGATCCATATTGCCAGGACCCGACATTACATTAAACCCGCAAGCAGTTTTAAATGAGATTTTTTTCCTTTAAAAATGACATTTTGTGCAGGGACTGTTCTAAACACGGGAAACACGCGTCACTTTACAGGCATACTATAGACACCCCCCAGGTACGATATTTAAAGGAATATTTCACTTTTTTTTACTTTAAGCATCATTAAAATCACTGCTCCCGAAAAAACGGCCGTTTTTAAAAAAATTTTTTGCATTGATACATGTCCCCTGGGGCAGGACCCGGGTCCCCAAACCCTTTTTAGGACAATACCATGCAAATTAGCCTTTAAAATGAGCACTTTTGATTTTGAACGTTCGAGTCCCATAGACGTCAATGGGGTTCTAACGTTCGTGCGAATTTTCGCTCCGTTCACAGGTTCTGGTGCGAACCGAACCGGGGGGTGTTCGGCTCATCCCTACTCACAAGTCTCATTGGTGGGCAAAGTCTTTCAGATTCAGCATTAGCACTAAATTGTCCATAAGAAAAAGAAACCTTCTATTACAAGTATTAATGTGAATCTTTTCCTGTGTCCCTTCTCTCCTGAATGTTTATCAGAAGAAATTTGCGGTGTGATATGGAAGACAAACTGCCAACCAGATGAACATCTTTCATCTCTGTTCCAGAAACTTCCCCAATCTCCCTCCACCACAAATCCCCGTGCTGGTGCTTGTGCACGCCATCACGTGAGTGCGCTCTGGTGGCCAAAAAAGAGAATGACGTACCTGTACGGGATTTCACTCAGGGGAGCCATTCTGCCGCAAGTAGATCTGCAAGAGCCGGTTGGGAACCGGTTAATGGGACAGCCGGTGATGGGGCAGTGACACAACAAGGTGAGGGATGTGGTGACCGCAGGTGAGTGGATGTCCAGTGAGCGCTGCCATGATGGATCTGAAATGACAGGTGCTCTTTAAATGTAAGGACTCATTCTTGCTGGAACTGATTCAATCATACAGTTTGTAGTGCACATAGATTTGCAAAACAATGGGATAAATGGGATAAAGGAATATTCCTGAACTTTTTATTATCTTGTGGTTACTGTGAAATTATGTGAATGCATCAATGCAGTTGTAGTTCGGGGTCTATATTCATATATAACTTTAGTTATTGCATTACAAGAGACTTGGTAATGGTTTTATGGTGATTACTTATATATATAAATGTATGTTTCTGATCTCACAGACGGTCACTCACAGATGGTCACTCACAGATGGTCACTCACAGATGGTCACTCACAGAGGGTCACTCACAGAGGGTCACTCACAGAGGGTCACTCACAGATGGTCACTCACAGATGGTCACTCACAGAGGGTCACTCACAGATGGTCACTCACAGATGGTCACTCACAGATGTCACTCACAGATGGTCACTCACAGGGGGTCACTCACAGATGGTCACTCACAGATGGTCACTCACAGATGGTCACTCACAGATGGTCACTCACAGATGGTCACTCACAGATCACAGATGGTCACTCACAGATGGTCACTCACAGATCACAGATGGTCACTCATAGATGGTCACTCATAGATGGTCACTCACAGAGGGTCACTCACAGAGGGTCACTCACAGATGGTCACTCACAGATGGTCACATTGTCTCGGGACCATTATGGATAGTCTTTTGTTAGTACCGGATAAAACCAGCTTTTTCTCGCCTTTAGAAGGTCAGACAATAGAGAAGAGCGGTGGACCTCTCCCAGGACATGGATGTGAATGTTCCTGGGCTTTGAACAGACCATCGGCTTCCAGAACTTTCAGAAGTTGAGGGGTCCCCTGGAATTGAATACGCTGTATTTATCCCGTATCATACCATCTGTAATACATCTTTGGTCAAAGCCAAGTAAAACTTTGTATTCCATTCTTTGTGTTGTGTGTTTTAATCCTTTGCATTTACTGAGCACATATCTGGAAGGGTAAATATATGAATGAACCTAGGAATAAATGGAACACAGAATTGAACCCCTTGTTACAGCAGTGCATGTTATCTCAGCTTGCAGAGCTTGGATTCATTGAATGAGTTTTCCACAAATGTAAATCTTGCAGAATATACAGCCTCGTGCTACATAACTAAGCTCCATTTCATGCTGAATAAACTAAATTCATAATGTATCTTAAAAAGAAAAATCATGACAAAGGGGGACGTGGCTTGCGAGCGAGCGGAATGGCAGCATAGATCCGGAGCTCCGCTGACTCCAGGAGAAAAAGCGGCCCAAATCGTACCATCTAGCCCGACTTTTGATCCCCACTGCAGGCGATCTGTGTGAGGATACCACCGGGACAATGTCCAGAAAACGAAAGGAGCAGAGGAAGCCACAAAGACTGACAGACTTCTATGACATGAAGCAACATGACGGTAGGCAAGATGGCGCTGGGTCATCATCTACACCGCTAGGCTATTCCTCTAACAATCCTCTTAAAAAAACGGCTTACTCCCAAATAGATCCACAACAGAGACCCTACATCCACACTCTCCTTCTACCCCCTCAGGCAGCCCAGCTAAGGCTAAATGCAGGATGGATGGAGAGGGATCCCTCGGAGCAGCCAGCCCCGGCATGGATTCAGGGGATGATACACGTGAGCTCCCTGACTCCATTGAAGCCTTCCCCACCATGCACAAGCCCGTGTTAGACACTGTCCTGAAGGACATGCTTTTATCATTAAGAAGCTCACTACAATCAGACCTGACGACCTACATGCATAAGTTTAACACCAGCATACAGGCAGTGGAAACCCGGGTTGAGCATATTGAGCAAAAAATGGGAGAGTATGCTGTTACTATTAATGATTTGGTGGATTCACATGAGGAGAGAGAGGGAGATACTGAATGGCTAAAGGCTAAAATCGCAGACATTGAAGACAGAAATAGGAGGAACAATTTGAAAATTAGGGGGATCCCTGAAACAATATTGCAAGCTGATTTGCGATCTTATGCTTCCTCACTGTTTAAATCTCTCCTGCCTGACCTTTCTGATCTTGAGATCACAATCGATAGAATTCACCGCCTGCCAAAACCATCATACTTATCAGATCACATTCCTAGAGATGTAATCTTACGCCTACATTTCTATCACGCGAAAGAACAGCTGATGCTAATCATGCGTAAGAAAGAACAAATACCTGCACAATACCAACATTTACAGTTCTTTGCAGACCTTTCCCAATATACACTTCAAAAGCGAAAGAACTTAAATACTATCACTAAAGCATTGAGAAACCACAATATCGTGTACAGATGGGGTTATCCTACCAAATTGTCCATCACAAGAGATGGACGCACCCACGTGGTGAATTCCTTAGAAAAGGGACTTGCTCTTCTGGAGGAGTGGAAAATTATCCCTGAACAGGAATCGGGATCTATTCAGTCTCCCAAAGCAGTAGAGCCTGCATGGAAGACGATCACATCAAGGAATGCTAAATCGCACACTTGAGCTAAGATGGTTATCTCATAACCTACAAGTTCCTGGAGTTCAATGCTCACAAGTTTGAACTTTTCCCCCTACAGCCTGAACAGCAAGTGCTGTACACAAACTTCTCTAGTTATCAGTGTTTGGGGTCAACCCCTGTAAATGTTGATACCAGACAAAACTGATCTTTGCAGTATCTTCAAAGTTTTTGTTTGCTTTTATGTTTTCTTCCTTTTGTTTTTGTTCTTGGAAAATGCAGCAGTTGGATCCCATGAGACCACAGATAAATCAGGCTTCCCTTCAACACTCAAGACGATAGGAAAACAACAATCAACCTTCAAATTGAACTTAATCATACAGCATTATGGTCGCACAACAGTGAGTATGTCTTATGCTCCATTACACCATATGGAAAATTCTTCCTGCTATTCTGAAAAAAATCCACTAGAGGGCAATATCTCCTTAAAGTTGAATATCACACACAACTATATTCTTAGCATTACAACACCTTATATATGGGTATAAAAATCATATCCATCAATGCTAAAGGCCTTAATCATCCTGCCAAAAGGAAGTCAATGTGGAAAGAGGCCCTCTCCAACAACTCGGATATTATATGTGTGCAGGAAACACACTTCTCTGCAGATGCTGCTCCCTCTTGCACCCACAGGAACTTTCCTTATGTCTACACAGCCAAGGCCCATAACAAAACCAAGGGTGTTCTCACAGCCATAAGAGACTCAGTGGCATTTACACTTCATGACACCATTGAAGACCCTAGAGGTCGTTACTTAATCTTAGTATGTGACCTTAATTCAATCACATACACTATAGTAAATGTGTATACACCCAACCAACACCAAGTGCACTTCCTCCATAAAATTCTTCGCATAACTAAAAAACATCAAAGAGGAAGAGTGATAATTTGTGGAGACTTCAATGCTACTCCTGACCCAAGCCTGGACTCTTCCTCTCGCTCAAGGCGTTTAACCCCTTCTCTTTCAACCATATTTCACTCACAAGATCTCTATGACGCATGGAGATGCATGCATGCCGGCGAAAGGGACTATACTTTTTTCTCATCTCCACATAGGGTTTATTCACGCATAGACCTTTTCCTGGTAGACCAAGGTACTCTATCTCAAGTGACTTCTACAACAATCAACACCATCACATGGTCAGACCATGCGTCCATCACCCTCTCTTTAAATGATGACTCAATGTGTAACATACCTCACATGTGGCGTTTAAATACCTATCTAATGCAACAGCCAGATTTTAAAAATGTCATTAGTAAGAATCTAAGCGAATTCTTTAGCATTAACGCTTCCTCTGTACAAGATCATTTTGTTTTGTGGAACACACACAAAGCGTACATACGCGGTATCTTTATCCAATTGGGGGCTGGAGCTAAGAGGCAACGGCAACAACGCATAAAAGAGCTGAGAGACAAAATTTCCCAACTCGAATCTTGTAACAAACAAAATCCATCCAATCTAACCTCCCAACAGCTTACAAAACTGCACTATGACTTGAGGCTACTACTACTAGAAGATTTCGAAAAGGCTTCCAAAAAACTTAAAATGACATACTACGCCACAAACAACAAAGCTGGAAAAACACTATCACATAGGATAAAAGGACACAGACATAAAACAAAGATACCTTTCATATTGCACTCCCTTACCAAACACAAGCTATATCACCCCCAAGACATAGCTGATACCTTCAGCCATTACTATAGCTCACTTTACAACCTGAAAGATGACACAAATACTGTACAACCTAGTACCGACGCAATCACCTCCTTTTTACAACATCTAGACATACCTACACTCACACAAGAACACCTTCAGACCCTAAATCGTCAATTCACTATAGAAGAAATAAATAAAGCCATAGATTCCCTCCCCAGCAACAAATCTCCAGGCCCAGACGGATTCTCTGGGGAGTACTATAAGACCTTCAAACATTTATTGATCCCATATATGGAACGCACTTTTAGCGCTGCTGTTGCCTCTGCCTCTTTCCCACCAGAAATGCTATCTGCAACCATAGTGACATTGCCAAAGCCAGGGAAGGAACCAACTATCCCCTCAAATTTTAGATCCATCTCATTACTCAATTCCGATTTGAAAATTTATGCCAAAATTATTGCATCCCGCCTATTGCATATACTCCCTCTACTAATACACCCCGACCAGACTGGTTTCACGAAGGGTCGCCAGACATCTGACGCCACCCGGAGATTGATAAATATCATACATCTAGCTAAGGTGCACAAAAGGCCTTCTCTGCTATTGGCGTTAGACGCCGAGAAGGCCTTCGACCGCATCCACTGGCAATATCTCACCCAGGTCCTATATAAATTTGGTTTTACAGGCAATATATTATCAGCGATCCTAGCCCTATACTCCAAACCCTCTGCACGAGTATTCACATCGGGAGCACTATCCAAACCATTTAACATAACGAACGGCACAAGACAGGGTTGTCCTCTATCTCCCTTAATTTTCAACCTGCTTATAGAACCCCTGGCCATATATATCCGCACCTGCCCTGAAATAAAAGGTTTCACCATAGCTAAATCTACCCATAAGATTAGTCTATTCGCGGACGACATAATCATGATTTTAACCAATGTGGAGACTTCCCTGGCTTTGGTACATACAGCACTGGATATGTTCAATAAAGTATCTTACTATAAAGTGAATGAGAGTAAATCATATATAATGGGTTTAGGCATTGAAGCTAGCCTACAATCTAAATTAAGTTCACAATTCCCATACACATGGGAAAATAAAGGGATAAAGTACTTGGGTATTATCCTTACAGCAACAACGGACAACTTAGTAAGAGATAATTTCACTCATTTCCTAGAAACACTACAAAAGAAACTAGCGGAGCTAACTAGAGTGGAACTGTCATGGGCAGGACGACTAGCAGCATTCAAGATGATGATTCTGCCACAGCTGCTATATCTATTTAGAACACTACCAATTCCTATCCCCAATTCCTTTTTTGACAAAGCACAGGCCCAAATCAACAGGTATCTATGGCAAGGCAAGAAGGCTAGATGCTCCTTTAGGAAACTAACTAATTCTAGAGATGCTGGGGGCATAGGACATGTCATGTTAAAAGACTATTACATAGCGACAATTCTTTCACAAACAAAATTTTGGTTGTCCCAGTCACAGACTCACAGATGGCTAGAATTAGAAGAGGCGCAGACACCTGGATCTAAACTAGCAGATCTTCTGCTGTCCAACAATATCCAACCGCATACCCAGACATACTTCTCACCCACAATGGATGCTACACTAATGGCTTGGAAGCTGTTCACATCGCTAGAATTTCTGCACCAAGCAACCAAAAACATACCAATCACGTTAACCAGTCTCACCTTAGTCATACCAAATCTACACATAACACATTGGGCGCCTAAAGGCATACTAACACTCGAAGATCTCATGCTTGGCACAACACCCAAAACATTTGAGACCTTAAAAAAACAGTATGATCTACAGGAAAAAGACCACTATAGCTATCTCCAGATTTCTCATCTACTTCAAAAACTCACGAGCACGTCCATCAAAGTGCCGTGGCGAGTATACCTCTATTTCACAAATATAAACACCAACATAAAAGGTATATCTTTATTCTACAATCTGCTAAACAATAAAAACGTATTTGTTAAAACCAACAATATTATCGAGTGGGAACGTGACTTGGGTATAACCTTTACTGAAGACAAATGGCAAAAAGCCCTGCGCAACACATTTACCGCTACCAAGTGTGTAGGCTTATGGGAGACTACCTACAAGATAACACTAAATTGGTATTTAACTCCTTACCGAATATCCAAATTTGCTAAACAAGTCTCACCTCTATGTTGGAGACAATGTGGAAATATAGGCACACTATCACATATACTGTGGTACTGTCCAATTATTCGCCCACTGTGGCAAAAAGTGTTTGACTTAATCTCAGCGATAACTGGTTTTAAAGTTACTCCCGAAGCAGCTGTGGCAGTTCATTCATTGGAATTAGAGAGTTTTCCAGTCGTAACTAGGACTATAGTCATCCACATACTACTCAGTACTAGATTGGCACTATTGAGACACTGGAAAGACATTAAACCTCCCACTTTCCAAAAGATAGTTGAACTAACTAATACGCATGCATCTTATGAACTTATGTTTGCAGCAGCTCAAGGACAATATCAGAAATCGCAAACCAAATGGTCCAAATGGCTCTCATGGTATTCCATTCAACATAAAGATCGAAGCCCTTAATGTACCGAATACATGTATCTTGTATATTCACAAAGTACATATTGCTGCCCTTTTCATGTTTTGCTTTCCTTTTGTTTATATCTTGTATTTTCTATTCCTGCTGTTCCTCTTACTTGCCGTTCTCTCCTTTTTTTGAGAACACAATGGTCAAACTACACCCGGTACAACAAAGTTTTAGAGTGCCGGCACTTTCAGAATATCTGCTAGCACCCATTTGGTACAAAAACATGATATAAGTCCCATTGTACATCAAATATGTGTTACTGAGTACAACATGATTCTCACCAATGGTGCACACATACATATAGTAAGTTGAATATTAGTGAACCATTCTGAAATGTACAGTATGGAATTTACCAGTGATGCTACAGAATGTTCGTATGTTCCATAGAATGTTTATATGTTAGTATAAATAAATATGTAATGTTTTTATACATTAATAAAAAACTATTGAAACTAAAAAGAAAACTCATTTTAGATAGATTTCTATTCCAAAAGCATTTTATTAAAATAAATTTGATAAAAAGACAAAAAAATCTGATTTAAATAAAAAATAAAATCATAGATTTCTCTCCCCCCCGGGGCCCCCCAGTGATATAACAAGCATGTCTTACTACATATACAGACTGATTTCACTGTTGTGGATAAATTATCCACTTGTTGCTGACCGGCTCCCCCACATTTACGTCATCGAGGTGCTTCATTACCACAAAACAACATACTAGAACGTCGGCCCATTGAAGAGCCATAGCGGGTGTAGGTGCGCGTGCATGGCGAGGGACCCCATGTGCATGGTTGGTGGGCATGATCACCGCCGGGGCCACCCACGATCGCGGGCACAAGAGCCAGAATGGGGATTTGTGTCAACAAACAAATCCCTGTCCTGACAGGAGAAGAGACACATCTGCTGTCTGTAGTAATTAGGAACAGCGATCTGTCTTCTCCTCCAGTCAGTCCCCTCCCCCCCACAGTAAGAAAAACTCATGAGGGAACACATTTAACCCCTTGATCGCCCCCTAGTGTTGACCCCTTTCCCTGCCAGTGACATTTACACAGTAATCAGTGCCTTTTTATAGCACTGATCGCTGTATAAATGTCAGTGGTCCCCAAAAAGGTGTTAAAAGTGTCCGATCTGTCCGCCGCAATGTCGCAGTACCGCTAAAAATCGCAGATCACCGCCATTACTAGTAAAAAAAAGCCATAAAAATGCCATAAATCTCACCCATAGATTGTAGATGATATAACTTTTCCCCAAACCAATCAATATACGCTTATTGCGATTTTGTTTTACCAAAAATATGTAGAAAAATACATATCGGCCTAAACTGACGTAGAACTTTGTTTTTTAAAAATATGTTTGTGGATATTTATTATAGAAAAAGGTAAAAAATATTGGTTTTTTTTTCAAAATTTATGCTCTTTTTTTTCTTTATAGAGCAAATAATAAAAACTGCAGAGATGATGAAATACCACCAAAAAAATCTCTATTTGTGGGGAAAAAGGACGTGAATTTTGTTTGGATACAGCGCCGCACGACCGCGCAAGTGTCAGTTAAAGCAACGCAGTGCCGTATCACAAAAAATGGCCTGGTCATTAAGGGGGGTAAATGTTCGGGTCTGTGGTAATGATATTTCAGACAAATAGTAGGACTGCCCTGTTCTATGACTTTTCTATGTCTTTATCTCAGCAGCTCTGCCAGTCATATTATACTCTATACAAGAGAACTTTCATAAGATGTGCCAAAAAGGAGAAATATGAGACATCATCTCAGAGCTTCTTCTGAATGAATATTCATTGTGAAGTGTTGATATTCAGAAAACCTCCTGATTGGACGGTAGATCTGAGGGGAGGATCTGAAATGAGGGGAAGCTCTGCTGACTTTATCATCCAATCATATACAAGCAAAAATGCTGTGTGTTATTTCTTTGCCTGTCCCCCTCAGATCTCCAGAGACTGAACTTCCAAGTTTACTTGTAGTGTAAAGTGGATTTTCCTTTAGTAAATAACCCCCCCTGTATCCTGACAGTGGGCTCTCCCAATCAGAATACAGTAAATATCACTCACAGCCATTGGTGGAAAGTGCTGATCGAATGCTGGATTTCCAGCCTGGCCAATCAATAGAAGGCGCTTGTTAGAGCAGCTTGTGATTGGACAGAAAGCAGAACAAACATCACCAAACATCACCCACTTTGTGATTGGACGGTGGGGGCGGGGCCAGGTGGGTGTCGCCCACTTTGTGATTGGACAGAAAGCAGAACACACAGACTGAAATGTGACCACTTCCTGCTGAACCCCTCAGATTCTGATCTTTAACCCCTTCCTTACCGGACATTTTCCTCTTCTTCTTGAACAGCCAATGTTCACCTTTCAGTGCTGTCACACAAATAGAGCTTTTATTTGGTGGTATTTAATCAGCACTGCAGTTTTTACATTTTTTTCTAAAGAAACAAACAATACAGAAAATTTTGAAAGAATTTTTTTTCATAGTTCGTTATAAAATGTAGGAAACCAGAAATGTTTCTCCTTCATTGATGTGCACTGATGGTCACTATTAAGTGGCATTGATGAACACTGATAAGGTGGCACTGATGGGCAGTGATAAGGTGGCACTGATGGGCAGTGATAAGGTGGCACTGATGGCCAGTGGTAAGGTGGCACTGATGAGGTGGCACTAATGGCCAGTGTTAAGGTGGCATTGAGGGGCAGTGATAAGGTGGCACTGAGGAGGTGGCACTGATAAGGTGGCACTGATAAGGTGGCACTGATAGGCACTGATAAGGTGGCATTGATGGCCAGTGATAAGGTGGCACTGATAAGGTGGCACTGATGGGCAGTTATAAGGTGGCCTTGATGGCCAGTGATAAGGTGGGACTGATGGCCAGTGATAAGGTGGCACTGACGAGGTGACACTGATAAGGTGGCACTGATGGGCAGTGATAAGGTGGCATTGATGGCCAGTGATAAGGTGGCACTGATAAGGTGGCACTGATGGCCAGTGATAAGGTGGCATTGATGGCCAGTGATAAGGTGGCACTGATAAGGTGGCACTGATAAGGTGGCACTGATGACCAGTGATAAGTTGGCACTGATAAGGTGACACTGATAAGGTGGCACTGATGGCCAGTTATAAGGTGGCCTTGATGGCCAGTGATAAGGTGGCACTGATGAGCACTGATAGGCGGCACTGAAGGACCCTGAGAGGTGGCACTGATAGGCAGCACTGATTAGCAGCACTGGTGGGCAGATGTTGGGACTGATGTTCCTGTAACAGAAGCCATTTCCCGTCTTTTCTCCTCACACTGTCACCATGAGGAGAAAAAAAATCTGATCCCCGCCTTCTGTTTCCATCCAGGATCTGTTATCATTGGCTGACAGCTGATCACATGGTCAAGGGTTGTTGTGATTGGCCCTTTCCTCTGGTCTGTGGTCAGCTGAGTCGGAAGGACTTGACCATCACAGAGTACACGGTGTGCATGAGCAGAGCGATCACGGGGGGGACGTCTATGGACCCCCTTCCAGCACTGGAAGCCCGCGCTGTAGACGTATTTTGGTGGAAAGTGGTTAAACTCTTCCCCTCCCCCGATTTATAGTAACATGTATTTCAATCTACTGAAAATAATTTCTATTAATATCAGATGATTAAATCCCATCTCTGGTGATCAGAGAAATGTTTCCTCGTAGTGGGATCGCTCCGCACTGCAAGGGGGTCAATTCTCATTTAGGTCAAGGGGGGAGCAAAAAAGATCAGTTTTCCTTCTCCAACCCTCTGCTACCCCAACAGATAGAAGTCTCTTCTACTCCCCTACACTTCATCAATGGACTGTCCCTCAGTGTCCTCACATCCAATACAAGGCTATGGGACCTGCATTGTACATGATGATGTCAGAGGACCTGAGACCACCAGAACATCGGGGGAAATAGATTGCAGGGACGGGATTTACAGCCTGAAGGGAGATTTCAGGAGGATGAAGTCAGTAAATCTGATTTTTGTGACCCCCAAAGACCTAAATGAGCATTTAACCCTTACAGTGCAGGGGGCAGACCCCCCACAATGAATCCTTTTCCCTTCCCCCACAGCTCAGTTTTAGGCTTCATACATATTGGTGCTTTTCCCATGTAGTATAAAGTCTCTGCATATTTCTGCCCCCCCATGTCATACAACTGCTATGTAATCTTCCCTTTCCGGTCACACCGGTCTGTGAGACCATCTGGAATCTCTGAACACAAAAATAAAATGGAGAATTTGGGGAGGGGGGAGGGGAAGGAACTTCACTGCAACAGTTTCACTTTCACTTTACACAGAAAACACCAAATAACTCAGCAGATTGTCCCCGGATATCCAATAATTGTCTGCTGTAGAGCTCCCCTCCCCCATCTGTCAGGATAATACTCAATTCACAGAGAATTACCACCGAAATCCAGACACCCACCGCCGAGTTCCCAACACCCACCGCCTAGTTCCCTACACCCACCACCGAAATCCAGACACCCACCGCCGAAATCCAGACACCCACCGCCGAGTTCCCGACACCCACCGCCGAGTTCCCGACACCCACTACAGAGTTCCCGACACCCATCGCCGAAATCCATACACCCACTACAGAGTTCCCGACACCCACCGCCGAGTTCCCGACACCCACCGCCGAGTTCCCGACACCCACCGCCGAGTTCCCGACACCCACTGCCGAAATCCAGACACCCACTACAGAGTTCCCGACACCCACCGCCGAGTTCCCGACACCCACCGCCGAGTTCCCGACACCCACCGCCGAGTTCCCGACACCCACTGCCGAAATCCAGACACCCACCGCCGAAATCCAGACACCCACCGCCGAAATCCAGACACCCACCGCCGAGTTCCCAACACCCACCACCGAAATCCAGACACCCACCGCCGAGTTCCCGACACCCACCGTCGAGTTCCCGACACCCACCGCCGAGTTCCCAACATCCACCGCCGAGTTCCCGACATCCACCGCCGAGTTCCCGACACCCACCACCGAGTTCCCGACACCCACCGCCGAGTTCCCGACACCCACCGCCGAGTTCCCGACACCCACCGCCGAGATCCAGACACCCACCGCCGAGTTCTCTCTCTCCTCTCTCTCACTCTATGGCGCCGGCATCACAAGTGTGGGCACCTGGCTCTGACAGCTTGCGCCAGTCATGCTGCACCTCCTAAATGGCCAGGCAATCTTCTTGGACCTGTGACATGCCCCAGAAGATTGTAGGGAGGGAGGGGGAGAGGAGGAGTCACCTAGGCGGCTGCCTGAGTGGAAGTGGGAGCAGGTATCTGTCAAAACAAGGTACCTGCACCCCCCAAAAATGACATGCCAAATGTGGCCTAGTAGTGGGGGAGGAATGCTTAACCACTGCCCTACCCGCGTATGTACATATGACATCCACAGATGGGATCTCCCATCCTGGGTGGATGTCATATGACGACCTCGGGTTCCCGGCCATCTAGGGGGCACGCGCGCTTTCACTGCGTTGCTCGGGACCCGGTGCGTGTGCCCAGGGGCCGCGATGTCCGCCGGGCACCCGCGATTGCCTGTTAACCGGGCCGGACCGTGGATCTCTGTGTGTAAACACAGAGATCCACGTCCTGTCAGCTCAGAGGAGACCGATCTGTGTTCCCAGAACAGCGGAACACTGATCGGTCTCCTCCCCTTGTACGTCCCCACCCCCTACAGTTAGAATCACTCCCCTAGGAAACACATTTAACCCCTTGTGTCCCCCTAGTGGTTAACCCCTTCACTGCCTGTCACATTTACACAGTAATCAATGCAATTTTATAGCATTGATCGCTGTATAAATGTGAATGGTCCCAAAAATGTGTCAAAAGTGCCCGATGTGTCCGCCATAATGTCGCAGTCACGGAAAAAAATTGCGATCGCCGCTATTATTAGTAAAAAAAAAATAAATATATATTTTTTTTAAATGCCATAAATCTATCCCGTATTTTATAAATGCTATAACTTTTGCACAAACTAATCAATATACGCTTATTGCAATTTTTTTACCAAAAATATGTAGAAGAATACGTATTGGCCGAAACTGAGGAAAACATTTGTTTTGTTTTTTTTAAATTGGGGATATTTATTATAGCAAAAAGTAAAAAATATTGTGTTTTTTTCAAAATTGTCCCTCTTCTTTTGTTTATAGCGCAAAAAATAAAAACCGCAGAGGTGATCAAATACCACCAAAAGAAAGCTCTATTTGTGGGGAAAAAAGGACGTCAATTCTGTTTGGGTACAACGTCACATGACCGCGCAATTGTCGTTTAAAGTGCGACAGCGCTGAAAACTAAAAATTGGTCTGGGAAGGAAGGGGGTGAAAAGGCTCGGTATTGAACCGGTTAAAGTAAGGTGACCAGATTTTTAAAATGAAATCCGGGGACATTTTTTTTTAAATTGGCAAATGGTAAACTATTTTATAAGAATATTTTCCTCAAATGATATATGCAGCGTATGTATTATATATTCATGGAATGTTTGTATGATATATATGTTATTTCTCATAATTTCTTCAATGAGATCAAAAAAAAAAAATTTCTTGGGATATGACTACCAAATGTCACAAAGATAAGCTAGAGAAAAAACTTGGAGGGGGGATGGGGGGGCGCTACCTGTGCATGTGGCCAAAAAGTGGGTGTGACCAGCAAGTGGGTGTGGTCAACAAGTGGAGGTTTCTTCATGGTGTACAATGGTGATCAGTATATCCTGGCCTCTGTATACCAATAAAAAAGCCAACAAATGCAGCACAGCCCTACACTTCCTTTATACAATTCTAAAAAATGGACTTATAAGTGCAATAGTAACATCTATAAAATAATATCCAGTGCAAATCAGCCCAATGTATTGTAATATAGTAGTGATGGTGTCACCCCCTCTGCAAAAATATTTGAGAATCTGCAGAGCTGCAATATGCAAGAAATGATGAAACCCCCTACATACAATAATAACAGAGATGTAAATCAACTTGTGTATTTGAACATAGTAGTGATGGTGTCACCCTCTCTGCAAAATGTATGAAATATTGCAGAGCTGCAATGTGCAAATAGTGGTGAAACCCCCCTATATATAATCATAATATAATGTACAATTGATGTACATATTTTACATTATATTATGATTATAAATAGGGGGGTTTCACCACTATTTACACATTGCAGCTCTGCAATATTTCATACATTTTGCAGAGAGGGTGACACCATCACTACTATGTTCAAATACAATGGTTGATTTGCATCTCTGTTATTATTGTATGTAGGGGGTTTCATCATTTTTTGCACATTGAAGCTCTGCAATTTCTCAAATATTTCTGCAGAGGGGGTGACACCATCACTACTATATTGCAATACATTAGTTGATTTGCACTGGATGTTCATTTATAGGTTTTATCATTGCACTTATAAGTCCATTTGTAGAGTTTTATAGGTAAAGTGTAGGGCAGAGCTGCATTTTTTGCTTTTTATTGCTTTCGAGTTTTTTTAGTTACATGGTAGTTGTTTTACTTGATTTGTTATGTCCTCTGTATACTGGTAACCACTGGTCCTGCATATTGGTGGTCAGTGTGCCCCCTGTATGCTGCTGGTACGTGCAGGGTGCAGGAGGATGCTACGTACAGGGTGCAGGAGGATGCTACGTGCAGGGTGCAGGAGGATGCTACGTGCAGGGTGCAGGAGGATGCTACGTGCAGGGTGCAGGAGGATGCTACGTGCAGGGTGCAGGAGGATGCTACGTGCAGGGTGCAGGAGGATGCTACGTGCAGGGTGCAGGAGGATGCTACGTGCAGGGTGCAGGAGGATGCTACGTGCAGGTGCAGGAGGATGCTACATGCAGGGTGCAGGAGGATGCTACGTGCAGGGGGATGCTACATGCAGGGTGCAGGGGGATGCTACGTGCAGGGTGATGCTACGTGCAGGGTGCAGGGGGATGCTACGTGCAGGGTGCAGGAGGATGCTACGTGCAGGGGGATGCTACGTGCAGGAGGATTCTACGTGCAGGAGGATGCTACGTGCAGGGTGCAGGGGAATGCTACGTGCAGAGGAATGCTACGTGCAGGGTGCAGGAGGATGCTACGTGCAGGGGGATGCTACGTGCAGGGTGCAGGGGGATGCTACGTGCAGCGTGCAGGGGGATGCTACCTGCATGGTGCAGGGGGATGCTACATGCATGGTGCAGGAGGATGCTACGTGCAGGAGGATGCTACGTGCAGGAGTATGCTACGTGCAGGGTGCAGGGGAATGCTACGTGCAGAGGAATGCTACGTGCAGGGTGCAGGAGGATGCTACATGCAGGGTGCAGGGGGATGCTACACTACTACACTACATTTCTGTTCATGTCATTTCTTTCATATACCGTCCTGCATATCCACCATTGGAATCACCAAAAAATTGGATGGGATATCCATGCCTGCCTGTGGTCTGTAATTAATCACAAGCTGTATACCTTACAGCAGTAGGTGAGCTGCTTGCAGACACAGAGGTGTTTTCACTGAAGACTTCTCCCTTCTCTTGGAATTTTATATTATTTGGTGGCGGGACTGTTATACGCTGACCCATATGGATTTATCACATTCAGCTTTTTGTTTTGTCACCATGTGCTAGTTTTGTTACTAGTCCTTATCCACTTGGACTGTTTAGAGTGTTTTATCACTATTATTTACACTTATTATGTCATTTTAGTATTTCATTCTTTTAGTTATTCAGCCCATGTTGTTATTTCATGGTATGTTTGTTTAGTGCATCTGTGGCCACATCCACTTTGGCCGCTTTCACCTCTCTACTTTAGCCCCTTCCACCCCCCCTTTCCCTTTATCACAGTGCCATCATAGACATCTAATTTGTAAACTCTGCTGCCTCTCTGCATAGAAGCAGCCCCATCCATCTCCTTATCGGCTAGTTGCTGCTGTTCTGTCTGGCAATCCTCTACCTGACACGTCGGTATGCTCTCCAACAAGCAGCAGTGAGTATGCCGTGTTTTCACCCCGATCTTCTGATCTAACGGCACATCTCCTGGCCTGCGGACCGTGGCACTACTGTTCCCCAGACTCCTCTCACCCTCCCAGCATAGGCTGCCAACCTACCCCTCCCCCTCCCAGTCCTGCCGCCCCGTTTCACTACTTCTGAGGTGGTTCTGCCCCACTAAACTGGCGGTCCTCTCCACTTTACTCTGCCATGTCTTTAGAAGGACCTATACCCACCTCTCCCTCATCTCCGCCCCCCAGAACTGCTGCTACATCTCCTGGCACAGAAGTCCCTGCACTGTGCTCCTCCAGACTCCTCTCACTCCCTCCGGGATTAAAGGATAAGTTCACCTCTATGGAAAAATGAATAAATGCTCAGATTTTTGTAGAAAAAAAAGTGCATTTTTTCCAGCAGGGGCCTGGAAAGCCTTGCACCCACCATCGGTAAATCATGCATGCAATGGGGGCTGCTGGGACCTGTCCTCCGGCTTTCAGCCCACACCACTGATTGAAAGCCAGAATACATCAGACAGGCTAGATCTGGCCCTGCCCCTTCCTCCTGCCACCTCCCTGCTACGTAATGGCGGGTGAGGCAAACTAAAATGTCCATGCTGCGCCCGTAGAAGAGAGGGTGCAGTGTTAGGGAATGAAAGACTGGTATTTTAAAAATACAAATACCCAACAAGTGGCTGAGGATTTGGATTTTCAAAAAAGAAATTCAGGAATTAAAAATAAATAAATAAAAAGCGCACACCTTACATACGGAGGTGGATGTGGCATCACTCCGATACTGCATCTGTCCCCCGCTGGCTCCACACTGAGAACTGAATGACCAAACACAGCTGATCACTCCCCTCCACTCTGAGCAGAGAGCTGTGACTGTCAGTCGCTCTTTGCTCTGCCCCTCCAATGCTCCCCGGAGTGCTGGGCTGTGGAGGGGCGGGAGATCAGGTTTTTAGTGGAATATCAAGCCAGCTGCTGGTCAGGCATCTGGGTGGATCCTGACTTTAATCTTGGGATCTTCCTAGAGTTTGTAGCAGCTCTGCAATATCATCCAACAGCGGACTTCACCGGACTGAATCTGGATCACAGGAGGGCAGAACAAACTGTGATCCATAGGAGAAGTACAGCCAAATGAGCCCTGGCCATCCATCTCCTTTAGCCCTGGTTCACACTTGTGTGGGAAGGATAGTCCATTCATTTCAATGGGCTGCTGTGTCTGCATTTTCCACAAATAAGATGCCTGCACTCTTTTAAAAAGCCCAGTGGCAGGGAAATGCGTGGTCTTTTTGACCATTTGATTTTCCTGCGGTTACCACAAACTCAGTATGGGCTAAAATGTGGGGGGGGGTACCATTCAGAATGAATAGCAGCCCCCCACATCTCATAAGAGCAGTGCAAGCTGCAGGCAGGAACAGATGTGATTCCTGCACCTGCAACCAGCCTGCCCAGTGTGACCCAAAGTCTAATCTCATCTATTAGGGGTATAGAAGTGTGAACTGCAGACAGGACTGTTTTGGTACATCATTAGTTACCAGAGAGAGCAGTTGTAGGGAGCTGACAGTGATTGAGGGGGAGGGGGATGCCGAGGTATGCAGTCTGTGTCCTCCAGAGATGGTGAAGACCCTGCAGGTACAGCAGCAGATAGTTGAGATGGAGTGCCGATTGAAGAGTGAGCAAACCTGCTCCCCCTTCAGAAGTTGTGTCTCTATTTAGTAACTCGGAGGCAGTGCTGCTCCACCACCCTGGATCTGCCCTCCGCTCTGCTCCCCTCCTCGGTTTAGGATTTATTATGCCCCGGGTGCAGTGATTGGTTGGTACAGCTGGTCTCTCTATATGTGCTCCTTTGTAGGGGGAGGTCAGTAGCTCCCCAGGGAAGGATGCTGGACGGAGATGCTGATCTCCAATATGAATGTCTAAACACCCCCCCAGGGTTTGGGATTGTACTGCCCCCTCGGTTCTGGCACCCTAAGGCAGTGACCTGAGCAGTGAGAGTGAGTGGAGCTGTCAAGTCCAACCTCTGATGTCAGGGATGGGCGGGGATGATATGCGATGCTCCGCCCCCTTTGTCAGACAACCCTGCATTGACAAACAATGTTTATACTTTTGTGGGCGGGTAGGAAGGTGGCAGGGGGCGGGACCAATTGTAACTACTTTATGTGCACCCACAGCGGTGTATAATAAACCTGAATTATACACCGCTGCTGGCACACATACAGTAGTTACAATTGGACCCGCCCCCTGCCACCTTCCTCTCCGCCCACCAATGTATAAACACCAGCTTTTTGTCTATGCACAGGTTGTTTGACAAAGAGGGCGTGGCTCCACATATCGGCCCCGCCCATCCCCGACATCAGAGCTCTGATTTGACAGCTCCACTCACTTGTGGCCATATACGCCCCTGGCTTGCCCACCAATCCCTGCTATGCTGGATAGATATTCACATTGCTGCATGTCCTGCTAGGGCTAGGCTGTCAGCAATGGATATAGGTGCTGCCCCTGAATCCAGGGACAGAACCGGGGACAGATTTTGTCCAGGGACAGTGTACTCAATCCGGGGACTGTCCCCAGAAACCGGGGACGTCAGGTCACCCTAGCTTAAAGTGGAACTTCCCCATTTGGGTGGAGCTCAGCTTTAACTATATAAATCTTTATTTGTGTCATGTGACTGTAATTATCAAATCTCAGACCGGCATGTTTTATTTAACCTTTTCACTGCCAGAGACGTTTTTTTATTTTTTGCACACATGTTTAAAAATCATTTTAGGCCTGAAAATTACACAAAACCCCCAAATATTATATATTTTCTGAAAGCAGACACCTTAGAGAATAAAATAGTGGTAGTTCCAATTTTGTATGTCACATGTTATTAACACAAAGGATATACATTTCAGTAAATAACACACTAAAGTCAATTTTAGGGCAAACAAATGCAATAAACTACCCAATTTTTTGGTAAAATATAAAAGACGAGGTTGTACCGAGTGAATAGATACCCAACATGTCAGACCTTAAATTTGTGCGCGCCTGTGAAATGCCATCAAACTTCAGTACCCTATATTTTCTATAGGTGACGCTTAAAAAGCCCCCTATAGGTGATCAGTTTAGTGTTATGGAGGAGGTCTTGTGTTAGAATTATTGCTCTCACTCCGGCGTGTGCGGCGATATGTAACATGTGTATCGTAATCATCATTTTCCTGCATAAACACCCCGACACATGAGCTTCCATTCATATATGTGGGGGGAGCAGAAACATTTGGGGGGATTTTATATTCTTGGGTGTCATTTTATTTTTTTGCAAAAAACCCACATTTTATGACTTAATGTTTTTCTCATCACATTGGACAAAAAGTCCCCAATGTGCTGATTTTTAGGTGACAGGTTCTCTTTATGGAGACATGCCGGGTCTAGAAGTCCCCCCAATGTCTCCTCTGGGCTCCTCTGAATGTTTTGTGATGGAGATCGCATTACTTACCGGCTGAGCTAGCCGGGGACACCGAGAGGCTGACCCGGAAGTGACATCATAGTCATCACTTCCTGGGTCAGGACAAGAAGGGGAGGAGAGTGGGCGTGTTTCCACTCTTCTCCTTCCCCTCCCCCCGCCATGTAGCTCCCGGGCCCACAAATGGGCAAGCAGAGGCCGGAAAGCATGGCAGGGCATGGTGACGCGGGGGGTGGAGCCAGTATCGGGGGGGTGTGCGAGCGATCGGGCGGGAGCGCTGCCACTCGAATGCTTTCACCTGATAGGCAGGAGGCTGCCAGTCAGATTTACACCCAATCCTGATATCTGCAGCCCCCAGATTGTGTGTGATCCCCCCGCCGTCAGGTCCGGACCCCCTACATACCTGACAGAGAAAGATCCTTATCCCAATGTGAATGGAGCCATGTGTCTGTTATATTGGGGGACAGCGGGCTCCATTCACAAAGTGCCATGCTTTACCACTTCACCTGCAGAAGGTTTTACCCCCCTTCAGGACCAGGCCATTTTCTGCAATACAGCACTGCGTTACTTTAACTGACAATTGTGCGGTCGTGTGACGCTGTACCCAGAGAACATTTTTGCCTTTTTTTCTCACAAATAGAGCTTTATTTTGGTGGGATTTGATCACTGATTTTATTTTTTGCACTATAGAGAAAAAAAAAGACAATTTTGAAAAAAAATAAAGTTTTTACTTTCTGCTAAAAAACAATCCAATATCTATCTATCTATCTATCTATCTATCTATCTATCTATCTATCTATCTATCTATCTATCTATCTATCTATCTATCTATCTATCTATCTATCTATCTATCTATCTATCTATCTATCTATCTATCTATCTCTCTATCTATATTTTTACTAGTAATAGTGGTGATCAGCGACTTATAGAGTGACTGTGATATTGTGGCGGACAATCGGACACTAGCTGGCACTTTTTTGGGGACCAGTGACACAAATACAGTGATCAGTGCTAAAAATATGCACTGTCACTGTACTAATGACACTGGCTGGGAAGGGGTTAAACATCAGAGGCAATCAAGGGGATAACTGTGTGCCTATCTGGTGTGTTTGTGTAGTGTGGGGGAGGTGCTTTTACTAGGGGAAGGTATTGATCGTCACTTTGCAGGAACACAGGATCCATGTCTCCTCTACTGACAGGTCACATTCGGCCTCTGTGCTGAACGATCGGCGGGTGCCGGTGGACATGGAGTCTGTGGTACCTGCAGATCAGCTCCCGCTGTGTGCCCCACACCCAGAAGTGTTGGATGGTGTAATCCAGGGGGGCGGGGCCACCTTGGCGCAGTATACTGGAAGGACGTTATACTGGCGCCAAGTGGTCGGGATCAGCGATAAAATATCTCAGCTCTTTTCAGAGGTTTTTCTGCAATTCACTAAAAAATGCTTGTAAAATAAGACGTGTAATTCCATCAACATTTGCCGTATTTATCTCATGAAACTGTTCAGTATTTTATTACATGACAGCACATCCACTGGGATGGATACAGCAGAGAGGGATTAGAACCCCTGTCAGTTTTTATTACTGTCTGTGGCCCTGTTAGGGAGATTCTCTCTCTCTATTCACAATGTTTCTCCTCATCACTCCCAGTCATAGGGAGAGCAATTCCCCACATCAGAATACAGAAGGAAACTCTCCCCAATGGGACACAATAAAAACTGATGGGGGTTATAACACCCCATTACACTATCCAAAATGAAAAAAATAAAGTTTTGCCTTTAGTTACACTTTGAAGTGATTTTTATTGTGATATTTGGTGAAGTCGTTGCTTTATACGGGTCTGTTTCACGGTGTGAATTTTGTCGACTAAATGAATACTATTTTATTCTACTAAAATACGACTAAAACAATTGAGAAGACTAAAATACAAGTAAAACTAAAATGGCCTTTTAGCCAAAAGACTAAAACTAGAGAAAAAAAAAGAAATTTGTTGTGAAAATGAAGAGTGGTGTGTAGTCCATGTTCAGACCTTCATACCATCAATAATAACAGATTGGATTTTTCCCTCCAGTATATAATGAGATTGGAAATTGTAGAGAAATGATGAAATAATACATTATAATGTAACCCCTTCAGCCCCGGACCATTTGGCTGCCCAAAGACCACAGCACTTCTTTGGGATTCGGCGCTGCGTCGCTCTAACTGAGAATTGCGCGGTCGTGTGACGTTGTACCCAAACAAAACTGACGTCCTTTTCCCCCCACAAATAGATCTTTCTTTTGGAGGTATTTGATCACCTCTTTTTATTTTTTGCACTATAAACAAAAAAGAGCGTCAATTCTGAAAAAAAACGCATTATTTTTTACTTTTTTCTATAATAAATATCCCCAAAAATATATAAAAAAACATTTTCCCCTCAGTTTAGGCCGATACGTATTCTTCTATATACTTTTGGTAAAAAAAAAAAAATCGCAATAAGCGTTTATTGATTGGTTTTCGCAAAAGTTATATCGTCTACAAAATAGGGGAAAGTTTTATGGCATTTGTATTAATAATTTTTTTTGGCGGCGATCAGCGATTTGTATGGTGACTGCGACATTATGGCGGACAGGAGCTGACAGGTGGGAGTGGTGCTGCGCTAATCCATAAATAATCCCCGATGCACAGGGGCAATCATGATAGGGTATTGCTGGGATGAAAGCTGATCACCGGCACTCAGTATACAATATATATTAATCCTAAGCAGACAATAAAGGTAGAAGCGCGCTCTGCTCAATCAAACAATAAAGGTAGAAGCGCGCTCTGCTCAGTATACAATAAAGGTAGAAGCGCGCTCTGCTCAGTATACAATAAAGGTAGAAGCGCGCTCTGCTCAATCAAACAATAAAGGTAGAAGCGCGCTCTGCTCAGTATACAATAAAGGTAGAAGCGTGCTCTGCTCAGTATACAATAAAGGTAGAAGCGTGCTCTGCTCAGTATACAATAAAGGTAGAAGCGCGCTCTGCTCAATCAAACAATAAAGGTAGAAGCGTGCTCTGCTCAATATACAATAAAGGTAGAAGCGCGCTCTGCTCAGTATACAATAAAGGTAGAAGCGCGCTCTGCTCAATCAAACAATAAAGGTAGAAGCGCGCTCTGCTCAATCAAACAATAAAGGTAGAAGCGCGCTCTGCTCAATCAAACAATAAAGGTAGAAGCGTGCTCTGCTCAATATACAATAAAGGTAGAAGCGCGCTCTGCTCAGTATACAATAAAGGTAGAAGCGTGCTCTGCTCAATCAAACAATAAAGGTAGAAGCGCGCTCTGCTCAATCAAACAATAAAGGTAGAAGCGCGCTCTGCTCAATCAAACAATAAAGGTAGAAGCGCGCTCTGCTCAGTATACAATAAAGGTAGAAGCGCGCTCTGCTCAATCAAACAATAAAGGTAGAAGCGTGCTCTGCTCAGTATACAATAAAGGTAGAAGCGCGCTCTGCTCAATCAAACAATAAAGGTAGAAGCGCGCTCTGCTCAATCAAACAATAAAGGTAGAAGCGCGCTCTGCTCAATCAAACAATAAAGGTAGAAGCGCGCTCTGCTCAGTATACAATAAAGGTAGAAGCGCGCTCTGCTCAATCAAACAATAAAGGTAGAAGCGCCCTCTGCTCAATCAAACAATAAAGGTAGAAGCGCGCTCTGCTCAATCAAACAATAAAGATAGAAGCGCGCTCTGCTCAGTATACAATAAAGGTAGAAGCGCGCTCTGCTCAGTATACAATAAAAGTAGAAGCGTGCTCTGCTCAATCAAACAATATAAAATAAATAAATGGATAAATAAGTGGAAGTAGACGGACTACACAAAAATTATAATATATAAAAACATCAACATCCGTGTTATAAATATGCAGTGTAAAAACTTTGCATATAGTGCAAAAAATAAATAAATAAATATGTGAAGCATTGATCACATACAAACAAACTAGACCTGCAAAAGTGCAATGTTACAATGGATGTCCGGAGAGATCACAAGGTCTGTGACAGATGTAATAAAGTGTCCGGTGCCAACAATAGGCGCTCACAGTTGTATGAAAACAATATTACAGTTCAAGGAAAAGTGACTTGTGTGGCAGAAAACAACTCCAATGCTTCATCAAAGGTGGCAAACAGTGGAGTGGTGCAGACAGCAGAGAGATTCTCTCATCACTGGATGAAATAAGTGGAGAGTGTGAAGTGTGAAGAACAATCCTCTTCATGCAGCAATCCTATATTGGGAGGTAACGGCCCCTCATTACACTGAGGTTACAGCATAAGGCAGTCAGCTCTTGTGGTATCTCCTGTGGGGGTGGGGCCCGGGTCCCGGACTGTCATTCAATATACCTCAGGACCACAGGGGGCACAGCGGACAAAGGAGACACAAGGAGGACATATAGTGCAGTATTTTACAACATTAGAGCTTTATTCACAAATAATAAACAGGGGTTCTCACACAGTGAAGGGGCAGAGGATAAAATGTAACCAGACGAGCGGCGAGCTCATACACTGCTGACAGTGGAAGGTGCCTGTCCCTACGCGTGGCGTCACTGGGAAAATGGGCGTGGTTTACGCGGCGTAGTGGGTGTGGCTTAAATGGGCGTGGCTCAAGAGGGTGTGGTTAGAGTCTGAGATGAATGAGGGATGGAGAGGGAAAGGGGGAAAGGGGGGAGAGGGAGAGGGGGGGAGGGGAATGACGGGACAGCAGCCCCAGATCCTACACAATAAAAATCTGTGTATTCTAGAAAGTTTAACAATCAGCAGATAAAGATACTCCAAACACCTGGTGTTAGCACTTCAATCATCCCGGCACCATGATTGTTATGTTGTCAGGATGATTGAAGTGCATTATTTCTATTATTACATTGTAATATAAAATGAAATCATTCAACTCACCATAATGCCGAATCAGTGGGATCCCTGAGCGTGTCACCTGCCACGTCACCTGCCACCAGCAGAGTCCGTCCTTACATCAAGTGCTCCCCTCACATCAGATGTCCCCAGTGGAGCCCCTTACAAATTCCCTCAGCAGTGCGGTGCGCCCCCCCCCTACCCTACCTCAGAGGTGCCCTAGTGTGTCCGCCGGCTACATGGCTATAACCCCCACCCCTTTCCATAACAGACTTGCAGCGGGGCGGGGCGAGGCGAGGCGGAGGGTGGGCGGCAATGGAGGAACTCTGTCTAGCCCCCCCCAGCCGTCTTCCTGAGCTTCTTTAAGATGGTGGCTGCAGACCTCTAGCGGCAGCGGCGGCAAAAATCGAGAACCGGATTCGGGAATGGAGTGTAAGTCCCGGGAAATCCTATGCAATGGCTGGGCCTAAACTACCTCACCACAGCTGTGCGCCCACATTTCTCCTCCCCCCACACACAGAGCAGGAAGTAGAGTTCCCCCTTCTAGTGTTGTGTGGAATGTGTCCCCCCCTCTTCCCTCCTCTTATTACTGTCCAGTGTAGATTGCGGTGTATTCCCTGTCAGGGAGCCCCACACACTCTCCTATACAAGTCAATGGCTGGGCCTAAACTACCTCACCACAGCTGTGCGCCCTCATTTCTCCTCCCCCCACACACGCTCTATACACACTCCTATACAAGTCAATGGCTGGGCCTAAACTACCTCACCACAGCTGTGCGCCCACATTTCTCCTCCCCCACACACGCTCTATACACACTCCTATACAAGTCAATGGCTGGGCCTAAACTACCTCAGTCACCACAGCTGTGCACCCTCATTTCTCCTCCCCCCACACACGCTCTATACACACTCCTATACAAGTCAATGGCTGGGCCTAAACTACCTCACCACAGCTGTGCGCCCTCATTTCTCCTCCCCCCACACACGCTCTATACACACTCCTATACAAGTCAATGGCTGGGCCTAAACTACCTCACCACAGCTGTGCGCCCACATTTCTCCTCCCCCCACACACACTCTATACACACTCCTATACAAGTCAATGGCTGGGCCTAAACTACCTCACCACAGCTGTGCGCCCACATTTCTCCTCCCCCCACACACGCTCTATACACACTCCTATACAAGTCAATGGCTGGGCCTAAACTACCTCACCACAGCTGTGCACCCACATTTCTCCTCCCCCCACACACGCTCTATACACACTCCTATACAAGTCAATGGCTGGGCCTAAACTACCTCACCACAGCTGTGCACCCGCATTTCTCCTCCCCCCACACACGCTCTATACACACTCCTATACAAGTCAATGGCTGGGCCTAAACTACCTCAGTCACCACAGCTGTGCACCCACATTTCTCCTCCCCCCACACACGCTCTATACACACTCCTATACAAGTCAATGGCTGGGCCTAAACTACCTCACCACAGCTGTGCGCCCACATTTCTCCTCCCCCCACACACACTCTATACACACTCCTATACAAGTCAATGGCTGGGCCTAAACTACCTCACCACAGCTGTGCACCCACATTTCTCCTCCCCCCACACACGCTCTATACACACTCCTATACAAGTCAATGGCTGGGCCTAAACTACCTCAGTCACCACAGCTGTGCGCCCTCATTTCTCCTCCCCCCACACACGCTCTATACACACTCCTATACAAGTCAATGGCTGGGCCTAAACTACCTCAGTCACCACAGCTGTGCACCCACATTTCTCCTCCCCCCACACACGCTCTATACACACTCCTATACAAGTCAATGGCTGGGCCTAAACTACCTCAGTCACCACAGCTGTGCGCCCTCATTTCTCCTCCCCCCACACACGCTCTATACACACTCCTATACAAGTCAATGGCTGGGCCTAAACTACCTCACCACAGCTGTGCGCCCACATTTCTCCTCCCCCCACACACGCTCTATACACACTCCTATACAAGTCAATGGCTGGGCCTAAACTACCTCAGTCACCACAGCTGTGCGCCCACATTTCTCTTCCCCCCACACACGCTCTATACACACTCCTATACAAGTCAATGGCTGGGCCTAAACTACCTCAGTCACCACAGCTGTGCGCCCTCATTTCTCCTCCCCCCACACACGCTCTATACACACTCCTATACAAGTCAATGGCTGGGCCTAAACTACCTCAGTCACCACAGCTGTGCGCCCACATTTCTCCTCCCCCCACACACGCTCTATACACACTCCTATACAAGTCAATGGCTGGGCCTAAACTACCTCACCACAGCTGTGCGCCCTCATTTCTCCTCCCCCCACACACGCTCTATACACACTCCTATACAAGTCAATGGCTGGGCCTAAACTACCTCACCACAGCTGTGCGCCCTCATTTCTCCTCCCCCCACACACGCTCTATACACACTCCTATACAAGTCAATGGCTGGGCCTAAACTACCTCACCACAGCTGTGCGCCCTCATTTCTCCTCCCCCCACACACGCTCTATACACACTCCTATACAAGTCAATGGCTGGGCCTAAACTACCTCACCACAGCTGTGCGCCCACATTTCTCCTCCCCCCACACACGCTCTATACACACTCCTATACAAGTCAATGGCTGGGCCTAAACTACCTCACCACAGCTGTGCGCCCACATTTCTCCTCCCCCCACACACGCTCTATACACACTCCTATACAAGTCAATGGCTGGGCCTAAACTACCTCACCACAGCTGTGCGCCCTCATTTCTCCTCCCCCCACACACGCTCTATACACACTCCTATACAAGTCAATGGCTGGGCCTAAACTACCTCACCACAGCTGTGCGCCCACATTTCTCCTCCCCCCACACATGCTCTATACACACTCCTATACAAGTCAATGGCTGGGCCTAAACTACCTCAGTCACCACAGCTGTGCGCCCACATTTCTCCTCCCCCCACACACGCTCTATACACACTCCTATACAAGTCAATGGCTGGGCCTAAACTACCTCAGTCACCACAGCTGTGCGCCCACATTTCTCCTCCCCCCACACAGGCTCTATACACACTCCTATACAAGTCAATGGCTGGGCCTAAACTACCTCACCACAGCTGTGCACCCACATTTCTCCTCCCCCCACACACGCTCTATACACACTCCTATACAAGTCAATGGCTGGGCCTAAACTACCTCAGTCACCACAGCTGTGCGCCCACATTTCTCCTCCCCCCACACACGCTCTATACACACTCCTATACAAGTCAATGGCTGGGCCTAAACTACCTCAGTCACCACAGCTGTGCGCCCACATTTCTCTTCCCCCCACACACGCTCTATACACACTCCTATACAAGTCAATGGCTGGGCCTAAACTACCTCAGTCACCACAGCTGTGCGCCCTCATTTCTCCTCCCCCCACACACGCTCTATACACACTCCTATACAAGTCAATGGCTGGGCCTAAACTACCTCAGTCACCACAGCTGTGCGCCCACATTTCTCCTCCCCCCACATCTTTCTAGTCAGGTAGTTGTGTGATGATTGGCGGCTGTGTGCGGCACCTGTGGGCTCCCTGGAGGGTGAAGAGGTCACATTTATACTACAGGAGTCCAAACAAGGCCACACCCTCTTATTATGGGATGTATGACATCATAATAGGGGGGAGGGGACATTTATACTACAGGAGTCCAAACAAGGCCACACCCTCTTATTATGGGATGTATGACATCATAATAGGGGGGAGGGGACATTTATACTACAGGAGTCCAAACAAGGCCACGCCCTCTTATTATGGGATGTATGACATCATAATAGGGGGAGGGGACATTTATACTACAGGAGTCCAAACAAGGCCACACCCTCTTATTATGGGATGTATGACATCATAATAGGGGGAGGGGACATTTATACTACAGGAGTCCAAACAAGGCCACACCCTCCTATTATGGGATGTATGACATCATCATAGGGGGGAGGGGACATTTATACTACAGGAGTCCAAACAAGGCCACACCCTCTTATTATGGGATGTATGACATCATAATAGGGGGGAGGGGACATTTATACTACAGGAGTCCAAACAAGGCCACGCCCTCTTATTATGGGATGTATGACATCATAATAGGGGGAGGGGACATTTATACTACAGGAGTCCAAACAAGGCCACACCCTCTTATTATGGGATGTATGACATCATAATAGGGGGAGGGGACATTTATACTACAGGAGTCCAAACAAGGCCACACCCTCCTATTATGGGATGTATGACATCATCATAGGGGGGAGGGGACATTTATACTACAGGAGTCCAAACAAGGCCACACCCTCTTATTATGGGATGTATGACATCATAATAGGGGGAGGGGACATTTATACTACAGGAGTCCAAACAAGGCCACACCCTCTTATTATGGGATGTATGACATCATAATAGGGGGAGGGGACATTTATAATACAGGAGTCCAAACAAGGCCCAAGACCAAAGAGGACGGCGCCCTCTAAGTGCAGCGTGTATCATACAACACATTTATTACAACTGATTAAAAGCACTCAGCATTGTAAGGTGAGGAGTATTTATTGATTTGTTAGGGTGTTAATACTACTACTACCCCTGCTCATATTACTACTATTCCTACTAATACTACCTATACTACTAGTACTACTACTCATACAGCTACTACTACTACATATACTACTACTATTCCTACTAATACTACCTATACTACTACTACCCCTGCTCATATTACTACTACTACTACAACTATCTACACTACTACTACTACTCATACTACTAATAATACTACCTATACTACTACTACTCATACAGCTACTCCTACTACTACATATACTACTACTATTCCTACTAATACTACCTATACTACTAATACCACTCATACTACTACTACTACTCATACAGCTACTACTACTACTACTACCCCTGCTCATATTACTACTACTACTCCTACTAATACTACCTATACTACTACTACTCCTACAGCTACTACTACTAATATTACTACTACTAATACTACTTATACTACTACTACTCATACAACTTCTACTACTCCTACCTATACTACCACTACCCCTGCTCATATTACTACTACTCATACAGCTACTTCTATTACTACTCCTACTAATACTCCTACTAATACTACCTATACTACTACTACCATTTATACTAGTACTACTCATACAGCTACTTCTACTACCCCTGCTCATGTTACTACTACTACTACTACTACCTATATTACTCATACAGCTACTACTACTCCTACTAATACTACTTATACTACTACTCCTATCACTCATACTACTACTACCACTCATACTACTACTACTACTAATACTACCCCTGCTCATATTACTACTACTGCTACTAATACTACCTATACTACTACTCATACAGCTACTCATACTACTACTTATACTACTACTTCTACTAATACTACCTATACTACTACTACCCCTGCTAATTCTAACTATACTACTACTACCACTCATACTACTAGTACTACCACTACTAATCATACTGCTACCACTACTACCTCTACCTCTGCTCATATTACTACTACTCCTACTAATACTACCTATACTAATACTACTACTTCTACTACTACTCATACAGCTACTCCTACTACCACTTATACTACTACTCCTACTAATACTACCTATATTACTACTACTACCACTCATACTACTACTACTACTCATACAGCTACTCCTCCTCCTACTACTACTAACCCTGCTCATATTACTACTATTTCTACTACTACTACTACTACTACTACTACTACTCAGACAGCTACTCCTACTACTACTACTACCCCTGCTCATATTACTACTACTAATACTACTACTACCACTCATACTACTACTATTCATACTAATAATGCTACTCCTACTACTTCTACTCATACTACTACTACTAATTCTACTAATACTCATACTACTACTCATTCTGCTACTACTACTCATTCTACTCATTATTCTAATACTACTACTCATACTAATACTACTACTGCTACTCCTACTACTACTACTATTGCTCATTCTACTACCACTTGTACTACTACTACTGATATTACTACTACTCATACTAATAATACTACTCCTACTACTCATACTACTACTTCTACTCATTCTACTACTCCTCAGACTACTAATCGTTCTACTACTACTACTACTCATACTAATACTACTACTCATTCTATTACTACTCATGCTACTAATTATTCTACTAATACTACTCCTACTAATACTACTACTGCTACTCATACTACTTCTCATACTCCTACTATTGCTCATTCTACTACTACTACTCATTCTACTACTACTACTACTCATACTACTAATACTACTATTCATACTAATACTACTACTGCTACTCCATACTATTACTCATCCTACTACTACTTCTCATTGCTCATTCTACTTCTCCTCATACTACTACTGCTACTCGTACTACTCCTACTACTACTCACACTACTTCTCATAATACTACTATTGCTCATTCTACTTGTCCTTATACTACTACTCATACTAATACTACTACTCATACTACTACTCATCCTACTACTACCTTTCATACTACTGCTACTACTACTACTACTACTACTACTACTACTATTGCTCATTCTACTTCTCCTCATACTACTACTTATACTACTACTACTCATACTAATACTGCTACTGATGCTACTACTACTACTCATACCCTTACTACTACTCATACAGCTGCTCCTACTACTACTACCCCTGCTCATATTAATACTACTCCTACTAATACTACCTATACTATTAGTACTACTACTGATACAGCTACTACTACTACTACATATACTACTACTATTCCTACTAATACTACCTATACTACTACTACCACTCATACTATTACTACTCCTACAGCTACTACTACTAATTTTACTACTACTGCTACTAATACTACCTATACTTCTACTGCTCATATTACTACTACTCTTACTAATACTACCTAAACTACTACTACCAACTCATACTACTACTACTCATACAGCTACTACCCCTGCTTATGTTACTACTACTCCTACTAATACTACCTATACTATTAGTACTACTACTCATACAGCTACTCCTACTACTACGTATACTACTACTATTCCTACTAATACTACCTATACTACTACTACCACTCATACTACTACTACTCCTACAGCTACTACTGCTACTAATACTACCTATACTACTACTTTACCCTGCTCATATTACTTTTTTTTAAATATTCTTTATTTATACCCAAGGGAGGAGTAAATAATACATTCCATGCTGTGAGTTGCTTGAACTTTCAATATATATACAATGGAGATATTTCTCTGCATATGACTCTGGAAATCTACATCTTAAACTTTAAGCACCCCTATTATCTCCCCTATAAACCCTCTTCTCCTTTTCTTCTCTTTTTCCTCCTCTCCTGGCCACCAGGGTGTAACTCATTCCTCCCCCTTCCCCCTCCTATACCCATCCTTCCCTACTCCGCTCTCCTCGTGGAGGGAAGGGAACCTCCATAATATTGTAAACTTCCCAGACAGGCGGACTCATTGCCCTGTAGTATCTCCCAACAATCTCTTTCCTTCCTCTGAATATACAAAGAAGTTCCATGTTGTCCACATTTCAATGTATTGCTCTTTTCTATCCTGTCCCGAGAACAGCAGATCTTCTATGGCCCCCACATTTCTTCCTTTATTCAGCCCATCCTGTAATTGATGGTGGTTTGGGGTCTTCCCAGCATCGGGTGATACACGCCTTGGCCTCGTTACCCAGATGACATAAGACCGACTTTTTATATGTCTGTAATGGGATTTGTGAGAGATGGAAGAAGGCCGGATCGTCCGGAAGTGGGAAGGGTGTAAACTTTTGGCCAATCCTTTGTACTTCCAACCAAAATTGCCTAATCTGAGGACACGTCCCAATTCTATGGAGTAGAGTCCCCCGTCCCCAGCTGTATCTCCAACATTGATCTGAGGCTTCAGGGAAAAACCTACGAAGCTTCACCAGGGGGTAATACCACCTTGTCAGGAGCTTATCATTTAGTTCTTGGGTTGGCGTACAGACGGATGAGTCCAACCAAAGATATCTTATCTTCTGACCTTCAACTGGCCTAAAAATCCTATTTAGGTCCCTTTCCCACTTTCCTATTCCTGGAATCTCAAAGTTATCTGGGGGGAGGGGCAATTACCATGGTGTATATCTTAGATATTGTTGGGACAAGGGGCTCTTTCTCTTCACAGTATAGTTCCAACCTTGTGGGTTCTCCTCTATAATTTATCGCTGGTCCCAATGACTCAAGGAAGGGGCGGAGTTGTAATGCCGGCCAAAAGTTTATTTCAAATCCGCCCCCCAGTTGTGTTAATGAGGGAACTGTAGGCCAAGCGTCAGATTGTAAAAAATGTGATCCCTGAGTATATCCCCCTCCCCCGAATACCCTGGAACGCCCCTTTCTCCATCCCGGGCCCAAAACTTGGGTTCCCAAATAATGGAAACAATGGGGGATGTATTGAGGAATATTTGGGGTTCTGACAGATTGTAAAACCTATTCGCAGTGTTGGGCCTATAAAAGGGAGTTTTTTTAAGGGAGAGCAGAAGAGCTGCATAGCACCAAATCGCTCTTCGTAAGGGAACTGCACTAAATTCTTCTTCCAATTCTGTCCATAATTTATATTCTGTATGTCTACACCAATCAATGATCCTTCCGACATGGACTGCCTGATAGTATTTACCTACATCTGGGACTGCCAGGCCGCCATATTGTTTCCGTATAGTCATACGGCTTCTACTCATCCTTGGTCGCTTATTTCCCCAGATAAGTTTAGTAAAAAGCTTATCGACAAGGCAGTTGGAATATCTATCGGTAAGGCTTGGAAAAAATATAAAAATGTTGTCAGAATACTCATTTTAATAAAGTTACAACGGCCAAACCATGAATGGAGTCCATGTCGCCATTTATCTAATAGGGAGGGAACTGCCTTCTATAGTGGAGGGAAATTTACCTCGAAGGTCTTCTCTATTCTTGGCGGAATGTTTGTGCCGAGATATTTTAATGCCGTCCCAACCCATTTAAAGTTACAATTAGGTTGTATGGTTTGCTGTACCACTAGGGGGAGAGCCACGCCCACCGCCTCTGATGTACCACTAGGGGGAGAGCCACACCCATCGCCTCTGATGTACCACTAGGGGGAGAGCCACGCCTATCGCCTCTGATGTACCACTAGGGGGAGAGCCACGCCCATCGCCTCTGATGTACCCCTAGGGGAAGAGCCACGCCCATCGCCTCTGATGTACCACTAGGGGGAGAGCTACGCCCATCGCCTCTGATGTACCACTAGGGGGAGAGCCACGCCCATCGCCTCTGATGTACCACTAGAGGGAGAGCCACGCCCATCGCCTCTGATGTACCACTAGGGGGAGAGCCACGCCCATCGCCTCTGATGTACCACTAGGGGGAGAGCCACACCCATCGCCCCTGATGTACCACTAGGGGGAGAGCCACACCCATCGCCTCTGATGTACCACTAGGGGGAGAGCCACACCCATCGCCTCTGATATACCACTAGGGGGAGAGCCACGCCCATCACCTCTGATTTCATGTAATTGATTTTTAGGTTTGCTAATACACTATATCCTTCAACTTCCTTCATCAGATTCGGTAGAGAAACGCGTGGACTAGACAGAGAGAAGAACAGATCGTCTGCGTAAGCTGAGATTTTATCATTACGATCCCCTATTCGGAGTCCCTGGATGTCTGGGTTTTGCCTGATTTTATTAAGTAGTGGTTGTAAAGATCGGGCGAATAACATCGGGGGAAAGTGGACATCCCTGCCGCGTTCCCTTTGATATTTTAATCGGCTCTGAGTGTACCCCATTAACTTTAACCTGGGCCTGGGGGGTGGAATACACCCCGGCAATCCAACCCAACATCTGCTCTCCCAGTCCCATATGCCTCAGCACACCAAACGTAAATCGCCAACTGACCCTATCAAATGCTTTTTCTGCATCGGTGCTCAGAAAAATAGAGGCGGGGTTTTATCTTATCGGCATGATGGACCAGGTTGGGTACCATTAATGGTGTTATCCCTCGCCTCACGGGTAGGGATAAACCCAACCTGCTCCAAATCTACCAACTGGTTCAATAGCGGCTGAAGACGCGGGGTGAGCAATTTGGTGAAAAGTTTTAAATCTCCATTCAACAATGAGATTGGGCGGTAGCTCCCACACTCCGTAGGATCCTTTCCTTCTTTCGGAATAACCGATATGTGCGCCAGAAGTGCGTCCGGGGGGAGAGCGGCCGCCCGTCCAATCTCATTGAAGGCCTTTGTCATATATCTACCCAGTAATGGGAAAAAGTTCTTCTAATATTAGATTGTAAATCCATCCGGGGCCTGGCGCCTTCCCATGTTTGACTGTTTTTATCACTACGCTTAATTCCTCAATCGTTATGGGGGCCTCTAAGATGTTCCGGTCCGGAGAGGACAACCTAAAGAGAGGTGCTGAGGAGAGATCCTCCTCCATACTATCTGGAGATGACAACCTAAAGAGAGGTGCTGAGGAGAGATCCTCCTCCATACTATCTGGAGATGACAACCTAAAGAGAGGTGCTGAGGAGAGATCCTCCTCCATACTATCTGGAGATGACAACCTAAAGAGAGGTGCTGAGGAGAGATCCTCCTCCATACTATCTGGAGATGACAACCTAAAGAGAGGTGCTGAGGAGAGATCCTCCTCCATACTATCTGGAGATGACAACCTAAAGAGAGGTGCTGAGGAGAGATCCTCCTCCATACTATCTGGAGATGACAACCTAAAGAGAGGTGCTGAGGAGAGATCCTCCTCCATACTATCTGGAGATGACAACCTAAAGAGAGGTGCTGAGGAGAGATCCTCCTCCATACTATCTGGAGATGACAACCTAAAGAGAGGTGCTGAGGAGAGATCCTCCTCCATACTATCTGGAGATGACAACCTAAAGAGAGGTGCTGAGGAGAGATCCCCCTCCATACTATCCGGAGATGACAACCTAAAGAGAGGTGCTGAGGAGAGATCCTCCTCCATACTATCCAGAGATGACAACCTAAAGAGACGTGCTGAGGAGAGATCCTCCTCCATACTATCCGGAGATGACAACCTAAAGAGAGGTGCTGAGGAGAGATCCTCCTCCATACTATCCGGAGATGACAACCTAAAGAGAGGTGCTGAGGAGAGATCCTCCTCCATACTATCTGGAGATGACAACCTAAAGAGAGGTGCTGAGGAGAGATCCTCCTCCATACTATCTGGAGATGACAACCTAAAGAGAGGTGCTGAGGAGAGATCCTCCTCCATACTATCTGGAGATGAGGGTATTGATGTCAGATTATAAAGTGAAGAGTAATACTCTGTGAATCTCTGAGCTATGTCTTTAGGTAAGGAGATCCTCTGTCCATTCTCACCCTTTATATGGGGTACGTAGGCTGACCTTCCCTTTTCTTTAATCTTCCCTGACAACATTTTACTCCATGTATCTCCCAGTTCATACAGAACTTTCTTCCCTGACAACATTTTACTCCATGTATCTCCCAGTTCATACAGAACTTTCTTTTTTTTTTTTTTTTTTTTAACATCAAAAAGTTTATTTGAAAGTTTAATACAGCTTACAATCAAAGCCATTTACGAGTGACAAATCAGTACAAAAACATATTGCTAATCTTTACTACATTGTTATTTACCATTATTTCTAACTAGGTTTAGTCAGTGTATTTCTCGATTGTTTAATATTTAACTTGTATTATAGCATTACTATATATTATGTAGTATTACATAGTACTTATTATTCACACCTGAATTCTGCTTTTACAGTCAGCTTTGATTTGAAAACCTAGAAATGGATAGAACAGATAGAAGAATAGAAAGGGTATAGGGGTAATAAGGGGAATGTAGGAAGAACTTGTTATACATTATGTTATTATTTCTTATTCATTTGAACTGTGCAGTCTGGTGGAGAGTGGTCACCATGGCTTATCTTCCTCTTGTACTTCTATGTTCAGTTTAGTTTTCACTGTGTCATTAACTCTTCATATGTCTTAGAGAATTTAAAAGCGAACCACGGAGACCATGTCTTTTGAAATTTCTCTGCTCTGTCTGTGGATTGGGCCAGGGTGTCTTTCATCTACTTTTTTTAGCCAGTTTTGTATGGATGGGGGGCTCTTAGTTTTCCAGTTGAGCGGTATTAAAGATTTAGCCGCATTGAGTAGGTGTTTTGTCAGTGATTTTTTGTACCTTTTAAGAGGGAAATTTGATATGTGAAGTAGACAACAAGGTGCATTAAGTTCAAGACTCGTCTCCGTGATTAGCTTCACAAGTTCCATTACTCTGTGCCAGAATGGGCTGATTAGGGGACATCCCCACCAGATATGTAGCAGGGTCCCCCTTTCTTCCTCACACCTCCAGCACCTGTCTGATGTGTGAGGAAACCATTTCTTAAGCTTATCAGGTGTAGCATACCAGTGTGTCATTAGTTTGTATGATGTTTCCTGAGTTTTAGTACTTATTGAGCATTTGTGTGACATCATGCATGCTACTTTCCATTGTTTGTCAGTGATATCTACTTGTAATGCTTTAGACCAAACAGCTTTAAATCTGTCCTCTGTTGTCTCTTTAGACTCTTGCAACCAGGTGTAGGAAATAGAAGTCGCTCTGCTGAACTGTGTGCCTTGTAAGCAAATTTCCTCTAACTCTGATAATCGCCGGAAGAGTGTGGGTTTTCTTGTTTTGTTAGTTATATAGCTGCGCATTTAAAAGTATACCCGTAGAGGAAGCCCCTTGAGGTCATTATCTGTCTTGAGTGTAGCAAAATCCTTATGCCGCGTACACACGGTCGGACTTTTCACCTACAAAAGTCCGACAGCCTGTCCGACATACTTCGGCCTCCCCTTCGGCGGACTTGCGGCAGACTTTCTTACGAACGGACTTGCCTACACACGACCACACAAAAGTACGACAGCCTAGTACGCGGTGACGTACACCAAGTCCGACGAGACTATAAAACGGAAGTTCAATAGCCCGTACGACACCCTTTGGGCTCCTTCTGCTAATCTCGTGTTTATCTCGTGTTAGTAGAAGTTTGGTGAGAGACGATTCGCGCTTGTGAGACTCGTATTTTTCAGTTCGTTTTAACTGTTGTTCAGTCTGTGCTTGTGAGGTTTGTATCTGCTTTTCAGTGCGTTTGGTCAGTTGGCATTGAGAAATCTTTGTTTTATTGGCCGCTCGTTCCTGATTTTCAGGTCGTTCTTCACAGGCCTTGCTGTTCTTCAGTGCGTTCTGTTAAGTGCGTTCTGACCAGCCGACCGTTTTGAAACCATGTTACCTGTACGTACTCGTCGTCGAGCTCGTGCATTGTATGTGTTTGGTGCTGTAGTTTATTCTTCAGCCCAAGACCAGTCCATGAACAGGGCGAGGAGGAGTTCATGGACCAAGAATTGGTTGCTCCAGCGTGACCAGTTCTGTCACATGCCTTTGCTCCGTGAGATCCGTGAGAATAATCCTGAGGATTTCAGGAACTTTCTCCGGATGACGGACCCCGTTTTTGACCGTTTGTTGGCTTTGCTGACCCCCTATATCAGCAGGCAGGATACCTGCATGAGGCAAGCCATCACTTCGGAGCAGAGGCTGGTCGCTACCTTGCGGTATTTGGCCACAGGGAGAAGCCTGCAGGACCTTAAGTTCTCGACAGGCATCTCCCCCCAGGCTCTGGGTATCATTATCCCAGAGACCTGTTCTGCCATCATCCAGGTCCTGCAGAAGGACTATATTAAGGTAAGATATTTTTCTTTTATTAGCATCACATGTTCTTTTATGTAATCTTTGATAATGTAATGTATTTCTTGCTTCAAACACTACTTACCATCATTGCAATATAGTGTGAATGTCCCCTTTTTATCCTCACACATGCTGGATTTTTTTCCTGTTATTTTTTGTCACGCATATATATTTTCCTTCAATAACCTCCCCAGCATGAAGTGATGGGAACATATCCACCTAGTCTACTCATTTTGAATGTATTTTGTTTGAGTGTATTTAGTGTGCTTATACTTAGCAATTATCTAGATTTCCCAACCCCCCCCCACCCTCGTAAAAATTAGCTAGAATGTTCTGTGGTGTTGATTTGTCTAAAGCAAATATATGTTGAACTTTGCTAAATGCATGTGCACTCTACAAGTGCATTTGTTCCAGTGCTTTAGTAAATGAGCAGAAGCTCTGCTGATTTCCATCATCAAATCATATGCAAGCCTCAAAGTGTTTTCATTAATTGCCCTTGCATGTGATTGTGTACTCCTTGCAACATGAATGCCTTTTTACATTACCTCATTTACTGTAAGCTGGTTAGCAACTGCACCTGCAGAGTGCGACAACTGCAGTCTTGTAGCCTTTTTAGTCCCTAAATTCCTGCGTGTCCTAAAAGTAATCTTTTTTAGGGATTTCACAACCCCCTAAAATGTAATCAATGTTCCATCAGAGGGGGTGAGCAATCTGATAAGTGTGCCTTTCCATATTAGTTATTCCAGAAGAATTAAATTATTTAATGTTATACTGATGCTGGGGACTAATGTTTTTAATTGTCTAATTTTCTTGCAATGTTAGCTTACAAATTAATTGATTTTGGTTTTCTTGTTTGATTCCCCAGTTTCCTTCAACGCCACAGGAATGGCAGACTGTGGCATCCCATTTTGCCAGCCGTTGGGACTTTCCCAATTGTGGAGGGGCTATAGATGGGAAACATGTCCACATCGTGCCACCACCCCATTCGGGGTCATACTATTTCAATTATAAAGGGTTCCACAGTATTGTTTTAATGGCGGTGGTGTCGGCACACTATGATTTTTTATATGTGGACGTGGGGAAGAATGGCCGGATGTCGGATGGAGGAGTATTTGCCCAGACGGAGTTCTGCCAGCGTCTCCAGAGTGGTGGCCTGGGATTGCCACCTGATGCGGATAATGTGGAAGGACTCCCCTTTGTCTTCATTGCCGATGAAGCCTTCGCTCTGAGCAACCACCTCATGAGGCCATTCCCCGAAAGAACCCTCACCCCGGAGAGGAGGGTTTTTAATTTCCGGCTGGCCAGAGCTAGAAGAGTGGTTGAGAATGCGTTTGGAATTCTGGCCAGCCGGTTCCGCCTGTTTCAAACAGCCATTAATTTGGCGGAATACAAACTTAATTTTATAATTTTATCGTGCTGCATTCTGCACAACTTTTTAAACAAACATTCTCAGAATTATATAGGCACAGTTGGGCCTGAGGCCGGACTTATAGATGCCAACCTTACGGGCCTGGATACTGTCCGTACTGGCTTGGCCCCCCAAAGTGCCCGTCAAGTTAGACAGCAATATGTTAATTATTTTATGGGTAGGGGGGCCATTGCAATGGGCCAGGATATTTAATTTTTTACAATAAAAAAAATATTGATGAAATCTTGAATTATATTTATTGCTTGCCTTTCTTTTGGGCTGTCTCCTAGGTTATGGTCGAGCAGTTGTAGTGCCAACTGTATTTTCATTTTAAATGTCTAAATAAGCTCCATTGCCACTGTAAACAACTTTTTTACAATTATAACCAAACTGATACTGAGCATTGAAATAACAAACCACACATTTATTTAATTCCTATAAGGAGATGTTTTTATTAATGGTTGTTATGCATTCAGTTCTGCATTTAGTATAAAATGTTCATAGACAAAAATATAATGATCTCTTAATAATTTTGCAAAATATAATTATATTTAAATATTTCTACCTAATCCACAAAAAAATATTTTTGGCTTTTTGATTTTCGCAAACAGGCTTTTTTTTTTTTTTTTTTTTTTTTTTTGTTTTTAAAAATCAACTTTTTTTTTTTTTTTTTTGGGGTTTTTTAAAATCAAGTTTTTTTCTTTTTTTTGGGTTTTTTTAAATCAAGTTTTATTTTTTTTTGGGTTTTTGAGAAAATCAAATTTTTTTTTTTTTTTTTTTTAAACCAAGTTTTTTTTTTTTTTTGGGTTTTTTAAAATCAAGTTTTTTTCTTTTTTTTGGGTTTTTTTAAATCAAGTTTTATATTTTTTTTGGGTTTTTGAGAAAATCAAATTTTTTTTTTTTTTTTTAAATCAAGTTTTTTTTTTGGGTTTTTTAAAATCAAGTTTTTTTCTTTTTTTTTGTTTTTTTTAAATCAAGTTTTATATTTTTTTGGGGTTTTTAAAGAAAATCAATTTTTTTTTTTTTTTTTTTTAAATCAAGTTTTTTTTTTTTTTTTGGGTTCTTTAAAATCAAGTTTTTTCTTTTTTTGGGGTTTTTTAAAATCAAGTTTTTTTATTTTTTTGTTTTTTTTAAAATCAAGTTTTTTTTTTTTGGTTTTTTAAAATCAAGTTTTTTTATTTTTTTGTTTTTTTTAAAATCAAGTTTTTTTTTTTTTTTTTTTGGTTTTTGAGAAAATCAAGTTTTATTTTTTTGTGGATTTTTTAGGTATTTTCGAGAAACAGCCCTCCTTTTTTACATTAGGTTAAACAGCCATTTCTGTTCAGCCAAAAAAATAAAGAGAAGGCCCAGAATGGGGTCAGCAAAACAGGAAATGAAGGACATGATTGATGTTTTGGGGTTTCAAAAAGGGCATTTAGATTCGACCCAAAACATCAATCATGTCCTTCATTTCCTGCTGCATACGATCCAGCCGATTACGCATTTCATCGATGTCCTTATTCCAGGCCATTATTTGACCAATTAGCCGTTGGGCACTTTCTGAGGTGAAATAGTCACTTCTTGTTGTTGTACCTAAAGTGGAATGAAACCAAAAAATGTATTTAGAAATATGCACACATACATAGTTTACCTTACCATAATAAAGCTGTTGTCTCAGACACTGACCTGGTGGGGTGCCCATGTAGCATAATTCCTCCACATCCTCGGGGGTGGCACTATTGCTTGAATGAAGCACAACCAGATCCCCTAAAATAGAGTAGACAAATTACATTAAACAAAAGGCAGCCATGCATAGATTACCGTAAGCTGGTGTGTCAGACACTCACCTGGTGGGGTGCCCATGTCGCCCACCTCTCCTTCCTCCACATCCTCAGTGGGGCTTGGGCTGATTTCCCAATCATGTTTGGCTTGGGGTGGACTGTCTTCTTGTTGGCTGAGTGATTTTTCCCCTATGTGAAACAAAAAATTATTAATCTACTTAGCACACAGATATTTTAGTACATAGTAATTTTCAAACATTTGTAGTGAAGTGGTTTGTGTAGAGTTCCTATTTTACCTCAATATTTAAAATTATAAAGACATATCGGAGAGATAGATATCTAGATATCAATATCTCAAAATATAGTTAATAATCTTTTGATCTCTCTCTCTCTCTCTCTATATATCTGGAACAAAATCTCTAAATATCTAACTAAATGTAAAGAAAAAAAAAAAAGATAACTTAAAATATTCAAAAAGAATGTTTTACATTTCTATATCTATCTATCTACCTATCTCTATATTTCTCTCTCTCTCTCTCTCTCTCTCTCTATCTATATATAATATATATATAATATATATATAATATATATATATATATATATATATATATATATATATATATATATATATATATATATATATATATATATATATATATATATATATATATATATATATATATATATATATATATCTATCTCTATATATATATATATATATATCTATCTATCTCTATATATATATATATATATATATATATATATATATATATATATATATATATATATATATATATATATATATATATATATATATATATATATCTCTAATATATCTCTCTCTATATATATATATATATATATATATATACATATATATATATATATATATATAGATAGATAGATCTATCTATAGATATGTAATGAGGTTTAGTAAAAGATCGTTTAAAACGATGAACAAAAAAATCGTATAGGAAGGAAAAGCACATGGAGCAGTATATAAGGTAATAAACACAAGAGAAAAACACGACAAGTACTTACTTTTTTTCAGAACTTTCCGGATCCGTCTGTATTGATCCGGCTCCCTGAGTTTCAGGTCAGACCATCTTTTTCGAAGTTGATCTCGGGAGCGCTGTACCCCAAAAGATGCCTGCAAAGTGTCCACAACCTTCGCCATTATTTTGGCCTTGCGCAAATTTGGCCGTGCGTACGGCCCATACTTCCCATCATAGTCGTCTTTGTGAAGAATGGCCACCATCTCCACCATCTCTTTAAAACTCATATTAGAGGCCTTAAATCTAGGCCTCACAGATTTGGTTGACGTTCCAGCCTCCGGGCTGTCTCCACTACCTGAGGTCGTCAACATGTCAGGTGTCTCCGCCATTATTTACCCCACTACGCGCCGTAACAAAAAATGGGCGGAGAACATGAGTTAAAATCGAACGTCAGGGGCGGGCGACGCAGGCGGAGTTTCACACATGCGTAGTGTATAAAGAGGGCCCTTGCGCACGTGTCGTACGTACGTTCTGTGCGTCGAATTAGGGGGCGGAGAACATGAGTTAATTTCGAACGTCAGGGGCGGGCGACGCAGGCGGAGTTTCACACATGCGTAGTGTATAAAGAGCCTTGCGCACGTGTCGTACGTACGTTCTGTGCGTCGAATTAGGGGGCGGAGAACATGAGTTAATTTTGAACGTCAGGGGCGGGCGACGCAGGCGGAGTTTCACACATGCGTAGTGTATGAAGAGGGCCCTTGCGCACGTGTCGTACGTACGTTCTGTGCGTAGGTGATAGTGGACCAGGACGTTACAAAACAAAGGTAATTTTAAATATATTTTTTTTGGGTTTTATGGTCATGACTTTGTAGCAAGCGGCCTATATGGCTTGATAGATTGATGAGGCCTACATAGGGAGAAGATGATGAGGGGTTAGCAGAAACCTATAATAAAAGTGTTTTTTGTCTTGTGACTTCATCTTTTCCAGATATAATGAATCCCCTATTTAAGGATCCAGAGTTCCTTACAGCTTTTATTTCTAAATATAGAGAGATGAGGAATTTGTGGGAGGTGAAACACCCTCAGTATTATGCAAAGCATGTGAGGAAGTCAACGCTGGAGAGACTTCTGTCCTTTGTCCAGGCGACCATCCCGGAAGCAACAATGGAGACATTGCTCAAGAAAATTGGGGTCTTGAGGAATATGTATAAGAGGGAGCATAAGAAGATCCAGGAATCAAGGAGATCAGGAGCATCAGCAGATGATGTTTATGTACCCAGGCTGTGGTACTACAATCAACTCCATTTTCTTGATGACCAGAATGAAGCCAGGGCATCACTTTCATCCCTTCCCTCCACCCTTCCCTCCACCCCAGCAGAGGCTGATGAGGAGCAAGCTGGGTCTTCCATCCTGGATGAACCGGATATGACCATCTGGAGTCAGGTAAATTATTTTAACAAATATTTACTGTACTAATATTAATGATGTTAACTGGATGTTATAATTGTCTAAAATAATTTTGCACTCAAAATTGTGTATACATATCAATTGACAGTAGTGGCTAAATATGTTTGGCATCTGCTTGAAATAATTAGGGTGTCTGATTAGACTCTTTTATTAAAGAGATGTATTCACATTGAATTTGCTATTCATGAGAAGCAAACTGTGTGTCATTGATGAACCCAAAAAAATATACTCAAACTATTGTCCTTTTTTTATACACAGGATGAGTTCATCCAGGAGGAATGTGGGGAAAGTGGCAGGCAGGAGGAGACCGGGCCCATGGACAGCCTGGAGGAGGCCGGATTCACCATCATCCTGGAGGAGGCTGGGCCCAGTGTCAGGCAGGAGGTGGCTGCTCCCAGTGAGGTGGCTGCTCCCAGTGAGGTGGCTGGGCCAAGTGAGGTGGCTGGGCCTAGTGAGGTGGCTGGGCCCAGTAGGAGCATGACCCAATCACAAGTGCCTCCCCTCCACCTTCCCAAAAAAAGGGCCAGGAAGGGGATGGTCACACAGGACGCATCCCTGCGCCTCATGCAAGAGGCCACCCGTTTTTTAAGGAGCCCCCCCGAAGTGGAAGAATCCTATGGCTGCTACTTAGCCAGCAGGCTTCTTCAGATGGATTGGGAGCAGCGCCTCATTTGTGAGCGCCTATTTGGGGAAACAATTCATAAGGGGCTGCAGGGCACGCTAACACGAAACACCCAACTACATGAGGCAGCCCCTCCTCCTCCTCCTCCTCCTCCTCCTCCTCCTGCCACAACTGAAACACCAGAGCCACAGCCTCCAAAGAAGGCTACAGGGAAGGCTGCAGGGCAGCGTGGAGGAAAGGCTGCAGGGAAGAGAAGAAAGTGATGACCTGGGTTCAGTCTGGTCTGACAGAAGACGCAGGCTGTTGTAGGACCACAGTCTGGGGACATCTAGATCATCTGCTGGTGCTGTTGATCTCTGGGATTCTTGGACCAGATTGTGCTCCCTCTTATATGGACTCCGCAAGATCCCAATTTTCTTGTACACCGACTTTTGCCAGCGTTGACTTCCTCTTTATTTTATTTTGACCATGAATAAATGGATCTTTTTTGAGTTTAGCAAAAGACTTTATGTGTTTTCTTTGAAATCATTGATTTTACACACAATGTTAAATTAACAAGGGACAACAATCTCATTGAGTTTGAAAAAAACACACCAAAAATACATTACTAATGTTAATAATGTTCAAGTGGTAAGTCTTGAAAATAAAAAAATCTACATAACCAAAAACGGTGCTTTGGGTTAACTTTATCTAAAAACTAAAAAATAATCACTAGAAAAAAAAAATTGAATAATGGGTTCTTTGTGGTAACTTTACAAACCTAAAAAAAAAAAAAAAAAAAAAAAAAAAAAAAAAAAGGGAAAAAGTATTATTAGTATGGAAACATTGTTTTTAAAAAGCATACTATATCATTCATGAGATAAAAGAGAAAAAGAATCCAGAAATCTGTTTGGGAGAACTCTGATTATGAACAGCAAAACACCTTCGTTCTTTAGAGCATTCGTAAAGAAGAAATAAAATGCGCTGCATTCAACGATCACAGATTTTGCAGCGTGATGAATGTGCTACCTACAATACGAACACTAGTTTTACTAGACCGAGTGCTTCCGTTTAGTTTTTGCTTATGAGCATGCGTCGTTTTTTTGTCCGTCGGAATAGCATACAGACGAGCGGACTTCGGGGTCCGTCGTAGTTACGACGTAAAGATTTGAAGCATGTTTCAAATCTAAAGTCCATCGGATTTGAGGCTAAAAAAGTACGTTGAAAGTCCGGAGAAGCCCACACACGATCGGATTACCAGCCAGCTTTAGTCCGTCAGCGTCCGTTGGACTTTTGTAGACGAAAAGTCCGACCGTGTGTACGCGGCATAAATGTTGCCTTTATGTATACAATTCAGTGCTAGTAGAGGTGATCTACTAGTTGGGGTCTGAAGGGTCTTATTCTTAAGTCCTGGTGGAAAGTCAGGATTGTCCATCATTGGGGAAAGTGGACTGAGAACTGATGTCAATTCAGTAGTGTTAGCTATTTTCTGAAATAGGTTTAGTGTAGTACCTGTCAATGGGTGTTTTCTAATTTGCTTGTTGTGAGATTTCCAAGGTATACAAGGGGGAGAATTTCAAAGGGGTTTGGTACAGTGAGGCCTCCAACAAGACCCAGTCTTTAGATTCGGTATGGCAATGCCAATCTATCACCCTTGTGAGGTGTGAGGCAAGATAATAATTGTAAAAATTTGGTATGCCCATACCCCCTTGTTCTTTTGGTCTAGTGAGAAGTTGGAATTTGATTCTGGCTTTTTTGTGTCCCCAGAGGAATTCTAGCAGTACAGATTGCAAAGCCTTAAAGAAAGATTGTGGTATTTTAATAGGGAGGGATCTGAGTAAATACAGCAATCTGGGGAGAATAACCATTTTTAATATCGCCGCCCTCCCGAACCATGAGAAGTATTTGTTGTTCCATTTTTTTTAGGTCTTTCTTTATTTCTTGTAGTAAAGCAGGAAAGTTATGTTCGTATAGGGATGTTAATCTTGGTGTTAAATTTATTCCCAGATATTTGAGGGAGTGCGTTTCCCATCTAAAGGGGCAATTGGTTTTGGTGTTATTCAGGTTTTCGTCAGATAGGGAAATGTTCATTGCTTCTGATTTTGTGTAATTTATTTTAAAATTTGAGAGATAGCCGTAATCGGTAAATTGTTTCATCAGGTTTGGCATTGTTATATGTGGATTAGTTAAAAAAAACAGGAGGTCGTCGGCATATGCCACAATCTTGTATTCCTTATTCGCAACTTCGAATCCTGTAATAGATTTATCTTGATTTATCATTCTAATAAATGGTTCTAAGGAGAGGATGAATAGTAGAGGGGACAATGGGCATCCCTGTCTAGTACCATTTGTGATCAAGACCCTCTCCGATAGCGAGCCATTCATTTTCAACTTAGCTGACGGTTTGTCATAGAGGGCTGATATCCACATCAACATGCGAGGGCCTAGACCCACGTATTTGCACGTGTCTAGCATATAATCCCATGAGACTCTATCGAAGGCCTTCTCCGCATCCGTGGACAGGAGAAGGCCTTCACAGCCCCCATTGTGTGCTGCATGTGACAACAAAAGGGCCTTGATCACATTGTCTCTAGCCTCTCTATTGGGCATAAAGCCCACCTGTTCTGGGCCTATTAGTGAGGGCAATATAGACCTTAGTCTGTTTGCCATCACTTTAGCCATAATTTTCAGGTCTAAATTTAGTAAGGAAATAGGTCTGTAGCTTGTGCACTCCATGGGGTCTTTTCCTGGTTTTGGTATTACTGTAATATGGGCTGCTAGAAATTCATACCAGGGAGGTTGAAGTCAAGGCATTTAAAGCTTTTTGTAAGGGGGATGTTAAAATATTACTAAATGTTTTATAATAAATTGAGGTAAAGCCGTCTGGGCCCGGGCTTTTCCCTGGTTTGAGGTCTTTTATTGCTGACTCAATTTCTGTTTCTGTGATTTCTTCCTCTAAGGGGGATGTCTCCGTGTCTCCCAATTTGGGTATTCCACTCCTAATAAGGTAGTCTTGTATAGCTGTCCTTCTTATGTTGCGTAGGTAAGTTGTACAGTTCCGTATAAAATTGTTGGAATTGTGTCGCTATTGCTTCCGTAGTGACAGCTAATGTCCCTCCTCGTGATCTGATTCCTGCTATGTGATTTTTTGAGTTAGCTTCTTTCAGTGCTCTAGATAACAGCCTGCCTGTTTTGTCACCTGACTCATAATATATAGCTTTTTTGAAGAACAGCATTCTTTTAGATTTGTGCTCAAATATTTGTTGTAGTGTCTTGCGGGTGTCAAGGAGGTCTTTAGCTGATTGTAGCGATAGGGAATGTTTATGACTATGTTCCAAGGCATTCATTTTATTTATCAGTTTATTAATTTCTTGTTCCTGTTTTTTCTTTCTTTGGGCTCCTAGTTTAATTAGTTCCCCTCTAATACAACATTTGTGTGCCTGCCAGATTGTCATGGGATCCATTGTAGGGGTACAGTTGTGTCTGAAATATTCAGACAGTGTTGCAGTTATTTTGGGCATTAGTTCCATGTCTGTTATGAGTGAGGGGTTAAGTCTCCATATATTTGATCTGGGGGCTGGTGCGCTTAAATCTAACGTCAGGGATATCGGTGCATGGTCACACAGAACTTGAACTCCTATTTGGGCGTCTATTACGTTTGGTAAGTCCCTTTGAGTAATGAACAGTAGGTCTATACGTGAGTATCTGTTATGTGGAGCTGAATGATAGGAGAAGTCCCTAGTATCTGGGTGGAGGAATCTCCATGAGTCTATTAATTGTAATGAGTTGAGGAGTGTTTTAATTCTTTTGAGGGCGCTATACTTAATGCAGGATTTCCCCGAAGAGGAATCAACTGCTGGGTTTAGTGGTACATTAAAGTCTCCACCTAAAATGAGTAATCCTGATGTGAACCCTGTCAGTTCTCGTACTATTTTTTGGCAGAAGGTAACCTGGCCTGAATTAGGGAAGTAAACGTTCGCTAAAGTGATGGGTCTATCGAAGTATGTGCCCTACAGAAATATGTATCTACCCTCTGGGTCTATGAGACTTTCTCTTAGGGTAAATGGGGCATCTTTTACCCTAAGAGACTCGAGACTCCCTTGGTTTTAGCTGTGTCATTTGTTGCATGATATGCCTCTGTAAAGTAGGTATTGGTGAGTTTTGGGATGTGCCCTGTTTTAAAATGGGTCTCTTGGAGGAAAACAAAGTGTGGCTTACCCTTCCTTAGTTCCCCGAAGGAGTGTTGACCTTTTCTCTGGGATATTGAGCCCTCTTATGTTGTGTGAGATCACTCTGGGGGATTTCCCCAATGCTGAGTAGGCCATCGGTATAATTGGGTGGTTGAAGACAGTCTGTGAGTCCTGAAATACATTTTTCTGAGATATCTGTTAACGACCAATCTCCACCGTAGTGTGGTAGTTGTTAGCTGGGTGGTGAGAAGGGAGAGGTACAGAGAGAGAAAAGGGGGAAGGAAGAGAAGTTAGTAGATAAAAAAGTAAATATCAGAGGTGAATTCACCTCCTAACAGAGTAAGTATATATACTTTAGTCAATTAACACACTGCACTAAAGTGACTAAGTAGTGTACCGGAGCTTATAAACCTGGCTCAGATACACTTTTGTGGGTACGTGGAAAGTCAGCGCCCGAAAAGAAAAAATTGAAAAACTTGTTATAGACTAGTTAACTGGTAATTCAAATAAAACGGAGAAAAAAGAGAACGGCTCAGCCTCTTTAAGGCAACATTTGGGTTTGGGTCCAGGAAGAACTTCCCGTTCCAGAACCTGTCCCTTTAGTTCTCCTATGGATAGAGAGCATTGTCTGTAACATCCATGGACTCCCGTGTCAGGTAGCTGTCAACATTCAGGGAATAATGTCTGCATTTTCGTAAGTTGGAATAAACGAATCTGCTTGTCTGACCTGTGGTCTATTATTGCCTGTATCGCTTGATTTGTATTCCACCTTTTGAGAGTGTCCGGCATATGATACATAAATTTGTGGGTTATCTTTTGGTTTGGTTTCAAGTCGTGGCTTCTTAAGAAACAGTATGTAGTGAACTACTTCTAGGCCTTAATTGCAGTGTACCAAAGTTAACCAAACATATGAACTTCAACTTGGTTACGTTTGCTTTAGCCGTGAACTGCGATGATTGACGTGGATCTTGTTGTGTCCTTGTATCTCTATATATGGGGAAATTGGTCTGCAGTGAGCATGTAACTCACTGCTCAATCTTTGGTGTAGGAGACCATCGGGAAGGTCCTGGTAGGAAGGGCTCTAGATCAGTTCAGTTTGTGAAACCTGGATGGTGTGGAACGTGATGCAGGGGTCCCCGTTATTGTTCCTCCTCCCTTCCCATGCTTCATTTTCTTAGAAAGTTGTTTATCCGGAGTAGACAAGGGAGAACCTGGAGGGCTTCTGGTGTGAAGGGGCAGAGGGTACTCCTGGTACCATTCAGGTAGATCAATCAGATCTAAGTCCAGGGCTGCACAGAAATCAGGGAGATCCTCTGGTGTGCGTAACACAAGCTGTTTTCCTGAGATTGTGGTTACAAGTGCAAAGGGGAAACGCCATGTGTATCTTATGTCTCTTTCCCTTCATTTATCCAGGAGAGGTCGCAGGGCCCTGCGGTTCCTCAGTGTAATCTGTGAGAGGTCCTGATATAACATTATGTTTGCCCCATTAAAAATGATGTGGTCATTCCTCCTTGCTTTCCTCATGATATCCTCCTTAAGAGGAAAACTCTGTAAGCAGCATATTATGTCTCTGGGGGGAGCAGTATCCGGGCCTCTGGCTCTGAGAGTTCTGTGTCCTCTGACAAATTCTATGTCACAATCCTCCTGTCTCTCCAGCAGACTGTTAAACATTCGTTTCAGTGCAGGAATTATCTGCTCATTGTCTACCGACTCAGGAATCCCCCTCACCCTGATATTATTTCTCCTTCCTCGGTTATCCAGGTCCTCTATGTGCCGGTTCATTTCAATGTGTGTATCTGCAATCTTATCCAATCTGAATAGTTCTCTGTCTCTGTGCCTACCCTGCACTTCTACGGCCTCCATCTGGTCAGACAGCACTAGTAGATTAGACTTTAAGTCTGGAATGACTGCTGAGAACGTTGCTTTAATGTCTGCTGCAAAGCCAGACATGTCGGTGTAAGTGAGGGGTTTGTGAGAGCGAGTCCCGCTCCTACCTGCATCCTCCAGAGCGGATTGTGAGTCCTCGCTGAAGTCCTCTTCCTCCTGCTGAGCGCCCGCCATCTTGTGTCCCGCCATGCTGCCTCCATCCGCGGGTTTAGCTTTGAGTAGCTCTGAGATGCTTCTGGTTGAAGTAGAGGCTGGGGTACGGCGTGTTTTGGGGTGAGAGGTCTGGTGAGTCAGTCTGCCCATCTCCTGACCCAGGTAAGCTGGAAAAAATGCTGTCGGCTGTGTCCGTTCACGGAGCTCCGCTAGTGTGCTGCCATCTCGCTCGCTCGCTAAGCCACGCCCCATACAGAACTTTCTTCCCTGACAACATTTTACTCCATGTATCTCCCAGTTCATACAGAACTTTCTTCCCTGACAACATTTTACTCCATGTATCTCCCAGTTCATACAGAACTTTCTTCCCTGACAACATTTTACTCCATGTATCTCCCAGTTCATACAGAACTTTCTTCCCTGACTGTATTGCTCCTTTGGCTTTGTATGGAAGGAGGTCGGTCATTTGTCTCCTCAGATGTACAAAGCTCTTTCCCTACAAGCGGTGTCTGGACTTTCTTGTCTTGTGACTCCAAGATCTGAATTTCTTCTGATAATTTTACTATTTGTGCCTCCCGTGATTTCTTCATTCGGGAACCATGTTTGATCAACACTCCCCTCATTACTACCTTGTGTGCCCCCCATATCATGCCCGGGTCACTCCCCGGGGGGTCATTCCTCTTAAAGTATGCTTCCAATTCTTTTACTACATCTTCTCCGACTTCAGGGATCTGCAGCAAACTTTCATTCCAGCGCCACTCCGGGGAGGGAGCGGAGAGCTGGACAGGGAGATGTGGAGCATGACGGGGGCCCATGATCTGAGCACGTTATGTTTCCTATAGTCACTTCACATACCGAGGATAATAAATAGTGAGGCCCCAGGAAGAGATCTATGCGGGAGGAGCGATGGTGCGGGTTGGAAAAGAAGGTGTAATCTTTCTCCCCTGCATGTAACACCCGCCGTACATCCACCAGCTGCATCTCCTCTACCTTACAAACAATACTCTTCATAGTGCCACTTGTAATGGAAGAGACCCCTGAGGATGTGTCTACACGAGGGTCCAATGGGGTATGAAAATCCCCCCCGCCCACCATCATTTTCCCCTCCGCAAATTCTCACAATTTACTCCAAGTTTTACTTCTAAAAATATCTTGGTGTGTATTTGGTGCATTCACAGTGGTCAGTGTAACCTTCACACCCCCAATGTGTCCCTCTAAGAATAAGAAGAGTCTATTTATATCCAACTGTTTATCTATGAGAGAGACCAGGAAATATCACAATGTACCACAACCCTCTAGATGTCTGATTGTGTGCCTGGTATGTACAGGGAACACATCTACTCTGAGGATACTACAGGAGTCCGTCCGTCTTATCATGTGTTTACTACACCAATGTCACATACTGTGTGGGGTACCCTACTCATATTACTACTACTACCTATACTACTACTACCACTACTACTCCTGCTCATATTACTACTACTACTAATACTACTACTACTACTACTACTACTACTCATATTACTACTACTACTAATACTACTACTACTACTACTACTACTACTCATACTACTACCCCTGCTCATATTACTACTCCTCCTACTAATACTACTACTACCACTCCTACTACTATTACTCATACAGCTACTACTACTAATACCCCTGTTCATATTACTACTACTCCTACTAATACTGCTACTACCACTCCTACTACTACTACTACTACTACTACCACTCCTACTAATACTACTACTACCACTCCTACTACTACTCATATAGCTACTACTACTTCTGCTCATATTACTACTTCTCCTACTAATACTACTACCACTCCTACTATCACTACTACTCATACTAATACTACTACTACTACTACCACTACTTATACAGCTACTACTACTACCCCTGCTCATATTACTACTACTACCACTCCTACTACTAATACTACTATTATCACTCCTACTACTACTACTACTCATACAACTACTACTAATACCCCTGCTCATATTACTACTCCTCCTACTAATACTACCTATACTACTACTACCACTCCTACTACTAATACTACTAGTACCACTCCTACTACTACTACTCATACAGCTACTACCCCTCCTCATATTACTACTACTACTACTAATACTACCACTACTACTACTACTACTACCCCTGCTCATATTACTCCTCCTCCTACTAATACTACTACTACCACTCCTACTACTACTCATACAGCTACTACTACTACCCCTGCTCATATTACTACCCCTCCTACTAATACTACCTATACTACTACTACCACTACTACTACTACTCATACAGCTACTACTCCTCCTACTAATACTACCACTACTACTACTACTACTACTACTACCCCTGCTCATATTACTACTCCTCCTACTAATACTACTACTACCACTCCTACTACTACTACTACTACCCCTGCTCATATTACTCCTCCTCCTACTAATACTGCCTATACTACTACTACCACTCCTACTACTACTACTACTACTCATACAGCTACTAATACAACCCCTGCTCATATTACTACTCCTCCTACTAATACTACCTATACTCCTACTACCACTCCTACTGCTACTCATACAGCTACTACTACTACCCCTGCTCATGTTACTACTCCTCCTACTAATACTACTACTACCACTCCTACTACTACTACTACTACTACTCATACAGCTACTACTACTACCCCTGCTCATATTACTACTCCTCCTACTAATACTACTACTACCACTCCTACTACTACTACTACTACAGCTGCTACTACTACTACCCCTGCTCATATTACTACTCCTCCTACTAATACTACTACTACCACTCCTACTCCTACTACTACTACAGCTACTACTACTACTCATACAGCTACTACTACTACTACTACCCCTGCTCATATTACTACTCCTCCTACTAATACTACTACTACCACTCCTACTACTACTACTCATACAGCTACTACTACTACCCCTGCTCATATTACTACTCCTCCTACTAATACTACTACCACTCCTACTACTACTCATACAGCTACTACTACTACCCCTGCTCATATTACTACTCCTCCTACTAATACTACCTATACTACTACTACCACTACTACTACTACTCATACAGCTACTACTCCTCCTACTAATACTACCACTCCTACTACTACTACTACTACTACTACTACTACTACTACTACTACTACTACTAATACTACTACTACTACCCCTGCTCATATTACTACTCCTCCTACTAATACTACTACTACCACTCCTCCTACTACTACTACTACCCCTGCTCATATTACTCCTCCTCCTACTAATACTACCTATACTACTACTACCACTCCTACTACTACTACTACTCATACAGCTACTACTATTACCCCTGCTCATATTACTACTCCTCCTACTAATACTACCTATACTACTACTACCACTCCTACTACTACTCATACAGCTACTACTACTACCCCTGCTCATGTTACTCCTTCTCCTACTAATACTACTACTACCACTCCTACTACTACTACTACAGCTACTACTACTACTACCCCTGCTCATATTACTACTCCTTCTACTAATACTACTACTACCACTCCTACTACTACTACAGCTACTACTACTGCTCATACAGCTACTACTACTACTACCCCTGCTCATATTACTACTCCTCCTACTAATACTACTACTACCACTCCTACTACTACTACTACTAATACTACTCATACAGCTACTACTACTACTACCCCTGCTCATATTACTACTTCTCCTACTAATACTACTACTACCACTCCTACTACTACTACCCCTGCTCATATTACCACTCCTCCTACTAATACTACTACTACCACCCCTACTACAACTACTACTACCCCTGCTCATATTACTACTACTCCTACTAATACTACTACTACCACTCCTACTACTACTACTACCCCTGCTCATATTACTACTCCTACTAATACTACCTATACTACTACCACCCCTACTACTACTCATACAGCTACTACTACTACTACCTCTGCTCATATTACTACTCCTCCTACTAATACTACCTATACTACTACTACCACTCCTACTACTACTCATACAGCTACTACTACTACCCCTGCTCATATTACTACTCCTCCTACTAATACTACCTATACTACTACTACTCATACAGCTACTACTACTACCCATGCTCATATTACTACTCCTCCTACTAATACTACCTATACTACTACTACCACTCATACTACTACTACTCATACAGCTACTACTACTACCCCTGCTCATATTACTACTACTCCTACTAATACTACCTACACTTTTAGTACCAACTCATACTACTACTACTACTACTATTCATACAGCTACTACTACTACCCCTGCTCATGTTACTACTACTCCTACTAATACTACCTATACTACTACTACCACTCCTACTACTACTACTACTACTCATACAGCTACTACTACTACCACTACTACCCCTGCTCATATTACTACTCCTCCTACTAATACTACCTATACTCCTACTACTACTACTCATACAGCTACTACTACTACCCCTGCTACTACTACCCCTGCTCATATTACTACTCCTCCTACTAATACTATTACCACTCCTACTACTACTCATACAGCTACTACTACTACTACTACTACTACTACTACTACTACTACCCCTGCTCATATTACTACTACTCCTACTAATACTACCTACACTACTACTACTACTACTCATACAGCTACTACTACTACCCCTGCTCATGTTACTACTACTCCTACTAATACAACCTATACTACTAGTACTACCACTACTACTACTGCTCATACAGCTACTACTACTACCCCTGCTCATGTTACTACTACTCCTACTAATACTACTACTATTCCTACTAATACTACCTATAGTACTACTACCACTCATAATACTACTACTACTACTACTCCTCATACAGCTACTCCTCCTAGTACTACTACCCCTGCTCATATTAATACTATTACTACTACTAATACTACTACTACTACTACTGCTACTACTATCCCCGCTCATATTACTCCTACTCCTACTAATACTACTACTACCACTCATACTACTACTACTACTCATACAGCTACTACTACTACTACTACTACTACTACTACTACCCCTGCTCATATTACTACTACTCCTACTAATACTATCTATGCTACTAGTACTACTACTCATAAAGCTACTCCTACTACTACATATACTACTACTATCAATAGACAAGCTGCAGAAAAGCGTGTTGTGCGTTTTTACCGCCTTTTGCCACGATTTGTATTATTAAATCTGCCCGACAACAAATTAAAAAAAATAAAAATAAACAACTAAAAATGTAAATTGCTGTAAAAAACGCAGAAATCTCAGCAAAAATCACTGCAGAATCGCTGAGAAGCGACATGAATAGATATGAATGGAGGCGGAGCCCTGATCACACCGGTGCGACTTGTCATGTCATTAGACAGTTCCAGATCACATGACAAGTCACATCCTATTGTCAGCAATGGAAGCGATGGAATCTCTGTGACTTTGTGCCTCGGCACTGATTGGAAGAAGAAGGTCCCTGCAGTATTTGTGGTGATTTCCGGTGTGATTTCCATAGACATCTGTGTATGAAGAGGATCAGATCTCAGACAAGTATCACCTGGAATTGTGCTGACCGGATACTATGAAATCCGGAGACTTCAAGTGAAATCTCACAATATGAAAGTCACATCAATGTGAACCACGGCTTAAAGTGATCGGAAAACTATTCATTCCAATTATACAAATCAAATCCAAAACATTTTCTGTATAGATAAAAAAAAACATTCTAAATACATTTTATTCCTTTTTATAAGTGATCACATTCCCTCTATTCTCAGCTGCAGAAGAGCTGGGGGAGGAGAAGCAGCAGCACACTGGTCTTCCCAGTGAATGACTGTGCAGGGGGAGGTGTCAGGACAAGTCTGATCATTGGAGGAGAGCACACTGACTTCCCAGCATAGCTAGAGAACTGACCATGCTGAGCTCTCCTGCTTAGTGTGGTCAGTTTTTAAAGCGGTAGTAAACCACTGGCTTTTTTTTAAACCTGCAAGGCAATGTGATAATGTGCTAGTATGGAGCACAGAGTCCTGACCTCAGACCCATAGAACACCTTTGGGATGAATTGGAAAAGAGACTGCGAGCCAGGCCTTCTCATCCAACATCAGTGCCTGACCTCACAAATGTTCTGGAAGAATGGTCAAACATTCCCATAGACACCCTCCTAAACCTTGTGTACGGCCTTCCCAGAAGAGATGAGGCTGTTATAGCTGCACAGGGCGGAGCCAACTCCATATTGAACCCTCCGGACTAAGACTGGGAGGTCATTAAAGGTCATGTGTGTGGAAAGGCAGGCGTCCCAATACTTTTGGTAATATAGTGTGTGGAAAGGCAGGCGTCCCAATACTTTTGGTAATCTAGTGTGTGGAAAGGCAGGCGTCCCAATACTTTTGGTAATCTAGTGTGTGGAAAGGCAGGCGTCCCAATACTTTTGGTAATCTAGTGTGTGGAAAGGCGGGCGTCCCAATACTTTTGGTAATATAGTGTGTGGAAAGGCAGGCGTCCCAATACTTTTGGTAATCTAGTGTAGATTTGGTGAATCTAAGGTTGATTGTATGGACAGATTGTAAGGTGTATGGTCATCTTTAGATTTACCAATCGCCATGTAAGGTGAGGATTGGTATAAATCAGGATCTGTTTCCACTAATGTGACTCTAAAGTCGCACAATTATAAAATGTGAATTTCCGCTCTCGGAATCAAAGTATTGCGGCGCCTATTCAAAGTGGCAATGATTTGATCGGGTTCTATTGAAATCGAAGGGCTGTGACTTGTCACATGACTCGGGGTGTCCAAAGTCACATGACAAGTCACACTCGTGGAGACGAAGCCTCAATGTTACATTTCTATCCAATCAGACGATCTCTCGCTCTACAAAACTGATACTAAATCTATAAGAGATCGATCGATTGTAAAGTGTGTGATGTGCTGACATAGGGGGGAAATAACGGGACTTTGTCCATGCTTCCTCTCAGGCAAACACCCGCTAAAAAGATTTATTATTATCCAATAGAAACAAAGCGGAAAGCCCCTCGGAGCCCGATGTGGGTGGGGCAGACACCGGTGCGGCGTGGCCCCTCCCCCATAAAACGGACATGTCAGACAACTGTGCTAAATGGGAAAATTGTTACAAATTCTCCATTGTTCTTTTTTTTCTCCCAGTAGAACACAGATCGATCGCTTTCAGGTCACAAGATCTGCCGGATTTTATCACCAAATTGTACAAACACCGCGCACGTAATAATACAAAACGTGACTTCCCTTCCCCCACCAGACCAACGCCGGGCGCTCTCCTCTCCGCTCTCCTCTCCTCTCCCCTCCTCTCCTCTCCTCTCCTCTCCTCTCCTCTCCTCTCCTCTCCTCTCCTCTCCTCTCCTCTCCTCTCCTCTCCTCTCCTCTCCGCTCTCCCTGAGATCACCTTCCAGTCTGAAGGAGGGGTGTGGCTGAGCGATCGAGAGGCGTGTCCTCATCCCTTTATCTCTTTCATGGGAGGATTAGTCACAGTGCAGTGCCAGACTCCACCACTAGGGAGCAGCACTGAGCTCATTTCATACAATTCCATCAAATTCCTTCCAAATACGACTCCTGTGTAAAAGACGATCGCTCCGAGTTCACGCTTCTCCTCTGCGGTGCGTTGTGGCGTGTTGGCTCGCATGTTACCCCACATTACATGTGTTAGCGTGTTGTACCGCCCAACATACTAAGACAACACCCCCCCGACATTCCTGCATGGCAGCCCCCCACAGAGCACATGAAGTCACAGAACAAGCAATGCACCCGGACCCCGAGGTATGAATGAGCCCCTTAGTGAGCAGCGCACAGGAAAAGATCGGAGCGATCGTCTTCTACACAGGACGGGAATTCTACAGAAGCCTTAAAGGAGTTGTAAAGGCAGAAGGTGCATTCTATGTATGAAGATAAAATCCTTCTGTGTGTGGCACCCCCCTAATTCCTTTCATAGACCCCCATCTCTCTCCAGACATGTCCACCAGGGTTTAATCCCTCCGACACACTCCTCCTCAGCCATTGGCTCCCACGGCTGTCCATCAAAGTCAGTCAGCCAATCAGAGGAGAGGGGGGGCGGGGCTGGGTCAGGGCTCCGTGTCTGAATGGACACACGGTCATGTGACTCGGCTGGGGGGCCCCCCATAGAGAGCTGCTGGCTGTGGGGGCACTGAACAGGGGGAGGGGCCAGCGAAGAGGGACCTGAGAAGAGGAGGATCGGGGGGCCGCTCTGTGCAAAACCAACAGAGGAGGGAAGTATAACATGATTGTTATTGAAGAAAACAAGAACAAGCATAGTTCTCATGGACGCCGCTGTATTGTCAGAACGCATCGCGCATGCGCAGTGTGAAATTTCTGGCCACATGGAGCATTCTATGATGGGGAGTGGAATATGACACTACACCACCCCTAGTATACACCCATTCCCCCCTCCCCCGCCCCTAGTATACACCCATTCCCCCCTCCCCGCCCCTAGTATACACCAATTCCCCCCTCCCCCGCCTCTAGTATACACCCATTCCCCCCTCCCCCGCCTCTAGTATACACCCATTCCCCCCTCCCCCGCCTCTAGTATACACCCATTCCCCCCTCCCCCGCCTCTAGTATACACCCATTCCCCCCTCCCCCGCCCCTAGTATACACCCATTCCCCCTCCCCCGCCCCTAGTATACACCCATTCCCCCCTCCCCCGCCTCTAGTATACACCCATTCCCCCCTCCCCCGCCCCTAGTATACACCCATTCCCCCCTCCCCCGCCTCTAGTATACACCCATTCCCCCCTCCCCCGCCTCTAGTATACACCCATTCCCCCCTCCCCCGCCTCTAGTATACACCCGTTCCCCCCTCCCCCGCCCCTAGTATACACCCATTCCCCCCTCCCCCGCCCCTAGTATACACCCATTCCCCCCTCCCCCGCCTCTAGTATACACCCATTCCCCCCTCCCCCACCCCTAGTATACACCCATTCCCCCCTCCCCCGCCTCTAGTATACACCCGTTCCCCCCTCCCCCGCCCCTAGTATACACCCATTCCCCCCTCCCCCACCCCTAGTATACACCCATTCCCCCCTCCCCCGCCTCTAGTATACACCCATTCCCCCCTCCCCCGCCCCTAGTATACACCCATTCCCCCCTCCCCCGCCCCTAGTATACACCCATTCCCCCCTCCCCCGCCTCTAGTATACACCCATTCCCCCCTCCCCCGCCTCTAGTATACACCCATTCCCCCTCCCCCGCCCCTAGTATACACCCATTCCCCCCTCCCCCGCCTCTAGTATACACCCATTCCCCCTCCCCCGCCCCTAGTATACACCCATTCCCCCCTCCCCCGCCTCTAGTATACACCCATTCCCCCCTCCCCCGCCCCTAGTATACACCCATTCCCCCTCCCCCGCCCCTAGTATACACCCATTCCCCCCTCCCCCGCCTCTAGTATACACCCATTCCCCCCTCCCCCGCCTCTAGTATACACCCATTCCCCCCTCCCCCGCCTCTAGTATACACCCATTCCCCCCTCCCCGCCTCTAGTATACACCTATTCCCCCCTCCCCCGCCTCTAGTATACACCCATTCCCCCCTCCCCCGCCCCTAGTATACACCCATTCCCCCCTCCCCCGCCTCTAGTATACACCCATTCCCCCCTCCCCCGCCTCTAGTATACACCCATTCCCCCCTCCCCCGCCCCTAGTATACACCCATTCCCCCCTCCCCCGCCTCTAGTATACACCCATTCCCCCCTCCCCCGCCTCTAGTATACACCCATTCCCCCCTCCCCCGCCCCTAGTATACACCTATTCCCCCCTCCCCCGCCTCTAGTATACACCCATTCCCCCCTCCCCCGCCCCTAGTATACACCCATTCCCCCCTCCCCCGCCTCTAGTATACACCCATTCCCCCCTCCCCCGCCTCTAGTATACACCCATTCCCCCCTCCCCCGCCTCTAGTATACACCCATTCCCCCCTCCCCCGCCCCTAGTATACACCCATTCCCCCCTCCCCCGCCTCTAGTATACACCCATTCCCCCCTCCCCCACCTCTAGTATACACCCATTCCCCCCTCCCCCGCCCCTAGTATACACCCATTCCCCCCTCCCCCGCCTCTAGTATACACCCATTCCCCCCTCCCCCACCTCTAGTATACACCCATTCCCCCCTCCCCCGCCTACAGCAATATTATCTACAGCACAATGGGAAAGCTTCTGTATTTCCGAGTGACATTGGCGAGCAGCCGGCATGTGACCGTTATCAGAGGTGGGTGAACTCCGGCGGGCAGCGAGGGGCTCAAGAGGCGGGCAGTACAGGGGCACCAATCAGTGACATGCCCTGTGTATCCGCCCCTTTTGTCACACATTAAAGACGGCTCTGATCTCCACTTTGAAGCTCGTATTGTATAGAGGGGCCGCCATCCACGTCTTCTGGGCTCACTTTACCATCTGACTCCTCTTCTTCTTCTGATAATCCCCTCTGGTAAACAATCTCCCTATTTTTGTATCTTTGGGGATCGCTCCCTATTCCTTCCTTGTCTACAGACGTCACTAGAAGACTCGCCCCGCCCCCGGCCCCGCCCCTGACCCTCTACTCATTGGAGGAGATTCCCTGCAGCACAAGCCATTGGCTGTACTGAGCTTCATCTATGAAGAGCTGAGAAAACCATCAAGAGCATTATCAACGCCTGACTTCCAATGACTCCGCTATGTAACCCGCGCGTGCGTGGGCTCCGCAAATCATCCAATCTTTTCCCACCAATAAAGATCTTCTAAATCTTGGAGTTTTTTCATCTTGATCCATCCAATGCTCCCCCCGGCCCCCAGTTTTACTTCCAGAAACCATGGAACTCCCGGCCTCCTTCACGCCGCGCTTCTTCCCTCGCTGGAGGCCGATCGTCATTTATTAATACAGGTTTTCCAAGAAGAAGATTTACTGAGATTATTTTTATTTTGTTAGGAAATTCATGTTCTCTTTATAATTAGAATTGAGGATGTTCCTAATCTTAGAGAAAGATCATCAGCCTGGCACTGAGGAGCCGCCAGCGTTCCCTAGAAATCCCCTGAGAAGGAAAAGAACGATTGAAAGTTTAGAAGAGGAAGATGATTGAGAGATTCTGATTGGTCACACAAGGTGGTGTTTATGTGGAGAATGTCGGCCCAACAACAGAAGAATGGAAATGCTGCCAGTCATGGAATGAGGTGGAGTCTTTCTTCAGACATTGGACTTCCATGTGTAATAAACAAGGAAGAATCCAAGGAAAGATGTCCGACCAAAAGAATTCTTCTTCACCAAATCCACATGGAATCTGAAATCCTCACAAAGAGTCAATTCTCATGATAATCGCTACATTTTACTTACATTTTTTTTAACATTTATAAAACCCTTTTTACGCACTTGGCGTATTGCGGGCTCTATAGCGTTATAAATAGCGCCTTCAATACGCCCTCAAACATCCGATCCATTTCTCACAGTCCTGCCGGCACCATTTTTTGGAGCGTTGAAGGAGCGTTGTGTTTAATACCCCTCCCCCGCTCCTGCCCATTGAATTCTATGGGACAGTACGACTATACCGCTGGGAATGTACCGCTGCAGCAGCGCATTACAGGGGCGCTTTAAACCCTTTCTCCTCCGCTAGCGGGGGGCATTTAACCGCCACGCTGGCGACCAAAATGCGCCTCCTATCCGCCAATAACATAGCCGTCGCCAATAGCGTAGTTTTACCGAGGACACTATGGGGGTCTCCGTGTGAAAGGGGTCTTATTATTGGAGAAAATCATCATTTTTATATTGTTTTTATAATAAACATGTTGTATTCTATTTTTCTTTATTTCAATAACATAACATGTATAAAATCATTATGCTTCATCTTTTATATGAAATGTTTACAATTATAAATCAAATAATAAAATGTCTATTTTGAAGCCCTTCTGGCCGGCTGTATGTAGAAAGACGTCGGGGGATGGGTTCTGTTCTGCTGATTGGACGTCTATTTTAGTCCATCATTATAACATAAGGGAGACGCAGCGCGGCCAAAGCGAGTGCCGAGTGTCAGTCGGACATCCCGCTCCTCAGATTGTGGTAAGAAGCCTCTGTCATCGCCTTATTGTCACGTGATTGGCTGTGACAAAGCGCAGTTCATCATCTCGTGGACCATGAGGTCCCGTTATACGCCATTTATCTTTTCACACTGACAGGGAGAGCCAATCGGATGTTCTCCCTATATGAGGGCGGTTCTCTGATCATCATCATCACATTGACTATCAGCACAGCCCCCTCCTATGTGACACACCCCCTTCTAAAAGTTATCAGTCAGCGGCCAATCAAATCACTGATAACAGTGACCATCAAAGAGCCAATCAGTGCCGACCAGAGTGCCTGGAATTGCCCATCTCAGTGCCCTGCAGTAAAACATGTCAGGACTTCAACATCAGTGATGGGCATCAGTGATCGCTGTCAGTGTAAGTCAGTACCGCCCATCTGTCAGTCAGTGCCGCCTGTCAGTGCCCATCACAGCCGCCTGTCAGGACCCATCAGTGCCGCCTGTCATTGCCCATCAGTGCTGCCTGTCATTGCTCATCAGTGCTGCCTGTCATTGCCCATCACAGCCGCCTGTCAGGACCCATCAGTGCCGCCAGTCATTGTCCATCAGTGCAGCCAGTCAGTGCCCATCAGTGCCGCCTGTCATTGCCCATCTCTGTTGCCTATCAGTGCCCATCAGTGCTGCATACCATTGTGGTCTATTGGTGCCCATCAGTGCAGATTATCATTGCTCCTGAATTCTACATATCAGTGCCGACTCATCAGTGTCCATCCTTTGCTGCCTCATCATTGCCCATCAGTAAAGACTCATCATTTACCGTTATTCAATGCAAAATCAACTTTATTTATATCTAACAAATAACAAAATATTATTCCAAAGAATATAAAAATGTTTAAATTTTATCAAACAATAAAAGCATTGAAGGTGATGAAGTTCCATCATAAAATATCTCTTTGTGGGTAATAAATGATGAAATGTTGGATTGTGTGGAGTGTTACCTGACAATTGTCATCTGAAGAGCGACAGAGCGGAGAGAATAACATTGTCATGTGTGGGGGAGGGTGAAAGTTACTGGTATATAAGAGGTTCATATAAAAAATATTCATTTACCTCACAAGAATCTTCTATCACAATAATAAAGATACAAATATATTGATGTTCTATATGTACAATAGTAAAATATGTCATATTATTATTATAAAAGATGCCTGAGAAGAGGAACCTCCAGATCCTTCACAAATAAGACATAGTGATGTGTGAGCGAGGGATGTGATGAATGGATGGAGATGAGAGAAATAAGACATAGTGATGGATGAGCGAGGGATGTGATGAATGAATGGATGGAGATGGGAGAAATAAGACATAGTGATGGATGAGCGAGGGATGTGATGAATGGATGGATGGAGATGTGAGAAATAAGACATAGTGATGGATGAGCGAGGGATGGGATGAATGGATGGAGATGTGAGAAATAAGACATAGTGATGGATGAGCGAGGGATGGGATGAATGGATGGATGGAGATGGGAGAATAAAGACATAGTAATGGATGAGCGAGGGATGGGATGAATGGATGGATGGAGATGGGAGAAATAAGACATAGTGATGGATGAGCGAGGGATGGGATGAATGGATGGATGGAGATGGGAGAAATAAGACATAGTGATGTGTGAGCGAGGGATGGGATGAATGGATGAATGGAGATGGGAGAAATAAGACATAGTGATGGATGAGCGAGGGATGGGATGAATGGATGGATGGAGATGGGAGAAATAAGACATAGTGATGGATGAGCGAGGGATGGGATGAATGGATGGAGATGTGAGAAATAAGACATAGTGATGGATGAGCGAGGGATGGGATGAATGGATGGAGATGTGAGAAATAAGACATAGTGATGGATGAGCGAGGGATGGGATGAATGGATGGATGGAGATGGGAGAATAAAGACATAGTAATGGATGAGCGAGGGATGGGATGAATGGATGGATGGAGATGGGAGAAATAAGACATAGTGATGGATGAGCGAGGGATGGGATGAATGGATGGATGGAGATGGGAGAAATAAGACATAGTGATGTGTGAGCGAGGGATGGGATGAATGGATGGATGGAGATGGGAGAAATAAGACATAGTGATGGATGAGCGAGGGATGTGATGAATGAATGGATGGAGATGGGAGAAATAAGACATAGTGATGGATGAGCGAGGGATGTGATGAATGGATGGATGGAGATGTGAGAAATAAGACATAGTGATGGATGAGCGAGGGATGAGATGAATGGATGGAGATGGGAGAAATAAGACATAGTGATGGATGAGCGAGGGATGGGATGAATGGATGGAGATGTGAGAAATAAGACATAGTGATGGATGAGCGAGGGATGGGATGAATGGATGGATGGAGATGGGAGAATAAAGACATAGTAATGGATGAGCGAGGGATGGGATGAATGGATGGATGGAGATGGGAGAAATAAGACATAGTGATGGATGAGCGAGGGATGGGATGAATGGATGGATGGAGATGGGAGAAATAAGACATAGTGATGTGTGAGCGAGGGATGGGATGAATGGATGAATGGAGATGGGAGAAATAAGACATAGTGATGGATGAGCGAGGGATGGGATGAATGGATGGATGGAGATGGGAGAAATAAGACATAGTGATGGATGAGCGAGGGATGGGATGAATGGATGGAGATGTGAGAAATAAGACATAGTGATGGATGAGCGAGGGATGGGATGAATGGATGGAGATGTGAGAAATAAGACATAGTGATGGATGAGCGAGGGATGGGATGAATGGATGGATGGAGATGGGAGAATAAAGACATAGTAATGGATGAGCGAGGGATGGGATGAATGGATGGATGGAGATGGGAGAAATAAGACATAGTGATGGATGAGCGAGGGATGGGATGAATGGATGGATGGAGATGGGAGAAATAAGACATAGTAATGGATGAGCGAGGGATGGGATGAATGGATGGATGGAGATGGGAGAAATAAGACATAGTGATGGATGAGCGAGGGATGGGATGAATGGATGGATGGAGATGGGAGAAATAAGACATAGTAATGGATGAGCGAGGGATGGGATGAATGGATGGATGGAGATGGGAGAAATAAGACATAGTGATGGATGAGCGAGGGATGTGATGAATGGATGGAGATGGGAGAAATAAGACATAGTGATGGATGAGCGAGGGATGTGATGAATGGATGGATGGAGATGTGAGAAATAAGACATAGTGATGGATGAGCGAGGGATGTGATGAATGGATGGATGGAGGTGGGAGAAATAAGACATAGTGATGGATGAGCGAGGGATGGGATGAATGGATGGATGGAGATGGGAGAAATAAGACATAGTGATGGATGAGCGAGGGATGTGATGAATGGATGGATGGAGATGGGAGAAATAAGACATAGTGATGGATGAGCGAGGGATGTGATGAATGGATGGAGATGAAATGGTTTGAGGGATAGAAGAGGGAGGAATGTGAAGGTCGGATCCATGAAAAGATAATATTCGGTAATGTTGTGGGGGAGGGGCGTTGTTGGTATTTTGTAGGAGGAGCCACACAATGCTTTTTATAGCATATAATAAAGACAGCGATATAAATAGACATCACTAAGTTTATATAGAAATCTTACAATTTACAGTCATTGTGGAGACAACTCTCAGGTTTTATTCACCTTGAATTTGCTGCTCTCCTTTCCACCAATCACCAGGCAGTAAGGGGGCGGAGTCCAGGCGGGGCAGTGAAGCTTAGTAAAGAAACTAAGCCAAGGGAGGCGGAGCTGTGGTAGGACACGCCCACTAACCCCCAGCTCTTTTCTCCAGCTCTGACGTAGAGAGGGTCCTGACGTTCTCCTGTAGTCCTAGGGAGGGGCGACCACCACACTCCACACCGGGGAGAAAACCGCACATGACAGGGGGGAGCTACACCCAGAAGAACAGGAAGTGAGGATTTCTAAGAAGAAATGAGGACATTTCCAAGCCAAATGGAAGAATGAAGTAAGTGAAGGAGGACGGCACTGAGGTAAAGGAAGATATTAATGGAAACAATAATTGTACCTTTACAATCACTTTAAGGCGATCGCACCTGAGCATCGCGGTTTTCAGCGTTTTTTTCTGACGTTTTGTCGCACTTTTGTATTTTTTTGTACGGGGTTTTCAAAGCGTTTTTGAGCTTTTTTTTATTAGCCAATAGAGGAAACTATCATCTGTTGTATCATTTGTAACCAGATATTTGAGATTTGTAGCTTTTCCAATAGATTTTATATTTTTTTAAATTATTATTCATTTATTATTATTTTTTTGTTATGGGAAGGAGTTAGAGTTATGGTTACGTGTTGGGATTAGGGTAAGGATTAGGGTTCATTATTAGGATTACAGTTAGGGGTTAAGATTAGGGTTAAGGGTTAGGGTTAGGGGTTAGGATTAGGGTTAGGATTAGGGTTAGGGGTTAGGATTGGGGTTAGGGGTTAGGATTAGGGTTAGGATTAGGGTTAGGATTAGGGTTAGGGGTTAGGATTGGGGTTAGGGGTTAGGATTAGGGTTAGGATTAGGGTTAGGGGTTAGGATTGGGGTTAGGGGTTAGGATTAGGGTTAGGATTAGGGTTAGGATTAGGGTTAGGGGTTAGGATTGGGGTTAGGGGTTAGGATTAGGGTTAGGATTAGGGTTAGGGGTTAGGATTGGGGTTAGGGGTTAGGATTAGGGTTAGGATTAGGGTTAGGGTTAGGATTAGGGTTAGGGGTTAGGATTGGGGTTAGGGGTTAGGATTAGGGTTAGGATTAGGGTTAGGGGTTAGGATTAGGGTTAGGATTAGGGTTAGGGGTTAGGATTAGGGTTAGGGGTTAGGATTGGGGTTAGGGGTTAGGATTAGGGGTTAAGGGTTAGAAGTTAGGATTAGGGTTAAGGGTTAGGATTAGGATTAGGGGTTAGGAGTGAGAGTCAGGTGTTGGGATTTGGGTTGGAGGGTTAATATCTTATTTTTGAAATAACGCATTCAAATTTAACTAAACCCATTCAATTTTAGGCGACTAAAATACGACTAAAACTAAAACGATTCAAATGACTAAAATTAGACTAAAACTAAAAATGACATTTTAGTCAAAAGACTATAACTAAAATGAAATGGAAATGTGATGTAAAAAATGAACACTGGTGACCAAATTGCGGTCCAGTAAAGTTTTCCCATTTGAAATATTTTCATAAACCTATACTGCATTTTGGCCACTAGATGGAGCTGACAACACAGGCATTGATATTTTCCTAAAATTACAGAGACTTTTTTCAGCTGGTACAAATGTTTTGGACATACATTCTGCAATTATTGAAACGTATATATTTTTTTTTTCAGTGAGGAATAATTTCATGGAAGACAGACCCCTATACCCCTGCCGGACTGCCTCTTTAAGAAATTGGATAGTATTATCACCTCCTTTATTTGGAACGATAAGACTGCTAGAGTAGCGAGAACAACCCTACAGCTACCCATTACTCTAGGTTGCCTGGCACTACCCTCTTTTATAAAATATTATTGGGCGGCGGTTCTGGTCACTGTTAAATGTTGTCTCTCTGAGGAGCCAGCCAACCCTGCATCTACCCTAGAGGCGGCACTACTTGGTTCATATTCCGAATTGAGGAACCTGATACATAGGGGCCCTAGGTCCAACCCTTGGGTGACCCCCCTATGCGTACAACTCTTCGAGTGTGGGATACTGTTGCTAGGAAACTTGGGAAACCCCATGCCTGGTCCCACCATACTCCACTCTGGGGAAACCCCCGTCTGCCCCACTTCCGTTCCATCCCGGATCTGATTATTTGGGCCAGATATGGGATCATGACTTTGGAGGACATAGTGTCTCAGGGGCAGTTGATTACTTTTGATGTTCTTAAACGGGATCGGGGAGTTCCGAATCAGATGTTCTTCCGATATATCCAACTGTGCCATGCTTTTCGCTCCCAATTCCCCTCCCCGGTGAGTTTGGAGATGTCTGAGGTGGAGGATACGCTCCGATCCCCAGATGGGGTGAGAACACTGTCTATCTTGTACAACAAGCTTGCTGTTCTCCACACATCCAAGGTATCTCAATTATTCTTGGTCTGGCAATGGGATGTTCCAGATCTAACGGACGATGACTGGGCGGAGGGAATTCAGCAATATCTACCCCTGACGATCTCATCACAAGATAGATTTATCCAGCTGAAATTCTTACACCGCGCCTATTACTCCCCGGCACGTTTGGAGAATCTACCCTGACCGAACGTCTAACTGCCTAAATGTAGCTCAGAAAACACAGATTTTTATCATTTGGTCTGGTCCTGTCCTAGTGTAGTGGAATTCTGGAAGGCAGTCTTGGCTGACATTAACTCTATAGGAAAAATAAATGTTCCATATAGCCCTATCCCCCTCCTTCTGGGCATATGCAACTTCTTAGAGGCCCCTCAGAGGAAAAAAATGTTTGTTTTCTACACGACACTGTATGTGAGAAAGGCAATACTCCTACACTGGAACCAGGCTCAACCGCCTACTAGACAACTTATACAGACAATGGTTAACACAGCCCTTCCACTATATAAATGAACTTACCTAGGTAGAAACTCCCCAAAGAAATTTGACAAAATCTGGGCAGAGTGGGTGAAGGCAAAACATCTGACCCTTGAATAAACAAACTAGGAGTATAATAACTTCTCCGCAGGATGTGGAAATCTTGCAAAAAGACCTGAACAAATTAATGGGGGAGGGGCAACTACATGGCAAATGAGGTTCAATGTAGAAAAATGTAAAATAATGCATTTGGGTGGCAAAAATATGAATGCAATCTATAGACTGGGGGGAGAACCTCTGGGGGAATCTAGGATGGAAAAGGACCTGGGGGACCTAGTAGATGATAGGCTCAGCAATGACATGCAATGCCAAGCTGCTGCTAACAAAGCAAACAGAATATTGGCATTAAAAGGGGATCAACTCCAGAGATAAAACGATAATTCTCCCACTCTACAAGACTCTGGTCCGGCCGCACCTGGAGTATGCTGTCCAGTTCTGGGCACCAGTCCTCAGGAAGGATGTACTGGAAATGGAGCGAGTACAAAGAAGGGCAACAAAGCTAATAAAGGGTCTGGAGGATCTTAGTTATGAGGAAAGGTTGCGAGCTCTGAACTTATTCTCTCTGGAGAAGAGACGCTTGAGAGGGGATATGATTTCAATTTACAAATACTGTACTGGTGACCCCTCAATAGGGATAAAACTTTTTCGCAGAAGAGAGTTTAATAAGACTCGTGGCCACTCATTACAATTAGAAGAAAAGAGGTTTAACCTTAAACTACGTAGAGGGTTCTTTATTGTAAGAGCGGCAAGGATGTGGAATTCCCTTCCACAGGTGGTGGTCTCAGCGGGGAGCATTGATAGCTTCAAGAAACGATTAGATAATCACCTGAATGACCACAACATACAGGGATATACAATGTAATACTGACACATAATCACACACATAGGTTGGACTTGATGGACTTGTGTCTTTTTTCAACCTCACCTACTATGTAACTATGTAACTAGGAGTCCTATTACCCCTTGAGTCGCTTAATATTCCCGAACCAACCAAAACCTAATCCTATTGTTTATGTCACTGGCTAGACAGGAGATGAGAGGTTGGCAACCCCCCTCCTTCCTTCTCTTCCCAAATAGCACTGTGCCTTTGAACTAGCTGTACCCATTTAGACTACTGTTAGAAATCAATATTTATGAATGGTTGGGTCTTTGAGAACAATGGACATGGATACATTTATATCATTTATTATAGAAAAAGTGAAGTTTTATATAAGATCTTTATATATACTTGTGAAATATAGTATATATTTTGTTATAAGCTTCATAAACAGTTCTATGTAGAACTCTCATGTGGTATCAATTAGTCTCACCTCCCCCATCATAAGAGATAAGGTTACATCCTTTTCCAAAGACACAAAGTTCCAGTATGTTAAGAATAGAAGCTGTTTCTTTACATTACTATATTTCTTGATTAGGATATTAATAAGAACACTGCATTTTAAATGTGTATATATACTGATATGTAGTAGGATTTTAGATGTTTAAAGGAAAAGTGTATATTGTATAAGTTACATGATTCTTATTTAAGCTACTCTCACATAGTTCATAGCCCCACCCTTAGGAATGTTAGATTGAGTGACACCCACCTTTTTAGAAAGGTGGGAGGGAAATTGCTCATTCAAAGTTCCTGGTTTTTCTGTGGGACTATAAGGAAAAAACAAACCTTTAAAGCAGCCTGAATAGGAAAAGGGTAGGGGTTGGTTTTTTAGGAGTAGAAAAGCTTGTAACAGGGGACAAAGGCAGACTTTCACTCCAGCTCTCCACGAGGACACACTCACACACATACATCTCCAGACATTGCTGATATTTTTACACACAGACATATCTGATTTAATCTTCATTTTAAGAATATAACACATTATTGATACTTTGACATTGTTTTTGTAATATTTTGCTATTTTTATTATTAAATCAATTTTTGAGTTTTTACACGAGAATTGAACGGATTTTCTTGGAACTTTTCTCACCAATATGAATTATTGAAATATCGTTATTATTACAGTAATAACACAAATTCAACAACTACTGGAATACTTTTTTATTGCATTTACTGTTTATATTATGTACCTGTTTGGTTTATACCCCTGTTGCCGGATTTCTATCTGTGAAGATTTGTAACACTCTTCCAATGTCTGTTCATTTGAAAACTTGAACAAACTATTTGTTAAAAAAAAATCATGGGAATTATAGATTGATTCTATGATAATTGATTTTAACAGGATTTAAATCATTCACATAGTCACATATCACTTTACAGGATAAAGACATTATTTATTTAGGGAAGGATCACTGTAGATGCTGAATGTAAAATCGATTGTATCTCTGGGAACATGGAGATGATTATCTATCCAGCTGCAGCCATCAATCATGTAAAACTAGTGCTGGGCTCTCTTATTAGACATCCCAGCATGCATTGGAAACACCCGACATTCATCATCACCCACTTCACTGGTATTACCATCCCCCAATCATCACCATGAGAAAATTATATGAACCCCTCCTCTCGGGACTGGCCCTAATCCCTCTTTAGAGAACAATGGGGTGGCCCCTAAAAGTTGCACATCTACAGTGGCTTGCGAAAGTATTCGGCCCCCTTGAACTATTCAACCTTTTGCCACATTTCAGGCTTCAAACATAAAGATATAAAATTTTTATTTTTTGTGAAGAATCACCAACAAGTGGGACACAATTGTGAAGTGGAACGAAATCTTTTGGATTTTTGAAATTTTTTAACTAATAAAAAAATGAAAAGTGGGGCGTGCAAAATTATTCGGCCCCCTTGCGTTAATACTTTGTAGAGCCACCTTTTGCTGCGATTACAGCTGCAAGTCGCTTGGGGTATGTCTCTATCAGTTTTGCACATCGAGAGACTGAAATTCTTGCCCATTCTTCCTTGCAAAACAGCTCGAGCTCAGTGAGGTTGGATGGAGAGCGTTTGTGAACAGCAGTTTTCAGCTCTTTCCACAGATTCTCGATTGGATTCAGGTCTGGACTTTGACTTGGCCATTCTAACACCTGGATACGTTTATTTGTGAACCATTCCTTTGTAGATTTTGCTGTATGTTTGGGATCATTGTCTTGTTGGAAGATAAATCTCCGTCCCAGTTTCAGGTCTTTTGCAGACTCCAACAGGTTTTCATCCAGAATGGTCCTGTATTTGGCTACATCCATCTTCCCCTCAACCATCTTCCTTGTCCCTGCTGAAGAAAAAGCAGGCCCAAACCATGATGCTGCCACCACCATGTTTCACAGTGGGGATGGTGTGTTGAGTGTGATGAGCTGTGTTGCTTTTACGCCAAACATATCGTTTTGCATTGTGGCCAAAAAGTTTGATTTTAGTTTCATCGGACCAGAGCACCTTCTTCCACATGTTTGGTGTGTCTCCCAGGTGGCTTGTGGCAAACTTTAGACGAGACTTTTTATGGATATCTTTGAGAAATGGCTTTCTTCTTGCCACTCTTCCATAAGGGCCAGATTTCTGCAGTGTACGACTGATTGTTGTCCTATGGACAGACTCTCCCACCTCAGCTGTAGTTCTCTGCAGTTCATCCAGAGTGATCATGGGCCTCTTGGCTGCATCTCTGATCAGTCTTCTCCTTGTCTGAGCTGAAAGTTTAGAGGGACAGCCAGGTTTTGGTAGATTTGCAGTGGTCTGATACTCCTTCCATTTCAAAATGATCGCTTGCACAGTGCTCCTTGGGATGTTTAAAGCTTGGGAAATCTTTTTGTATCCAAATCCGGCTTTAAACTTCTCCACAACAGTATTACGGACCTGCCTGGTGTGTTCCTTGGTCTTCATGATGCTCTCTGCGCTTTCAACAGAACCCTGAGACTATCACAGAGCAGGTGCATTTATACAGAGACTTGATTACACACAGGTGGATTCTATTTATCACCATCAGTCATTTAGGACAACATTGGATCATTCAGAGATCCTCGCTGAACTTCTGGAGTGAGTTTTCTGCACTGAAAGTAAAGGGGCCGAATAATTTTGCACGCACCACTTTTCAGTTTTTTAATTGCTAAAAAAGTTTAAAATATCCAATAGATTTCGTTCCACTTCACAATTGTGTCCCACTTGTTGGTGATTCTTCACAAAAAATTAAAATTTTATATCTTTATGTTTGAAGCCTGAAATGTGGCAAAAGGTTGAAAAGTTCAAGGGGGCCGAATACTTTCGCAAGCCACTGTAGGTGTCCTGGAGTAGGGAATAGAGTGGTAACCTCAGCCTGGACTCCAACCAGGCCATGCCCCCAATGCATTTCACCCCGCCCCCCAGAGATTAGTCATGGGGAACCCATCCCTCTTTACTGTTTCTCTCCTTTCTCTCCCCCTATCCCCTGTTTCCCACTCCTCTCTCTCTCTTACAACTTTCTTATTCCCACTAGTTTTTATTTACTAGGGACCTATCTTTCTAGTGTAGCGCTCCCCCCACAGGAGCCGCTGGTGAATAAAGGTATCCTCCACCCTACACGGCCTGACACAGAATCTTCCACACATGCTGGAGACAAGAAATCAGTCCTTGCAGCTTTGGTTTATATTATTAGGGGTCTTGAACTTGGATAGGATTGGGGGCAGTGGTGGCTGGTGCTCCATTTTTTTTCGGAAGGGGCAGCAAACAAAATGGCCACCATCCCCCCATTCGGTCGGTCAGTCAAACCCCCCCCACCCGTCACTTGCTTGTTCAATTGCCACCAGCTCTGCACTTACCCCATCTAGGCCACGGGCCGCTTTGGCTCCTTCCTGCCTCTCCTCCTCGGAGGCTTCACCTTGTGTTTCCTCCTCGGTGACTTCCTCCTCAGTGGCCAATATGGCTGCTTGTCCTGTTGGCCAATAGGGTCTTAAGACCTACCTGCTGATTGTCTGGGAGGAGAAGCAGGAAGACAACAGTGAATGTTAAAGTGGAGTTCCACCCACATTTTCAACTCCTCAGCATCCCTCACTAATCTGTGCACTGTAAACGAATTGGATTTTTTTTCTCAGCACCTTCTGTATATATGCTGTATTCATTTTTTACTTCCTCCTCCCTGGCCGCAGCCCCGCATGTCATTTCCACTCTGCAATGCCTCCTGGGAGATGTTTGTCATCAATAGGCATTGCTGGCCCATAGCATCGTGTTATTTTCAAACCGGAAATGACGCGATGCAAGGCGGTGGCCAGTGACATTTTTAAAAAGGGTAACCAGGCTTTTGTTGCCATGGTTACCAAAGCTTCTTATACACAGTGATGGGCTGTGAGGGAGGCGGCTGGAACATCTCAGCTCTGATTACATACAGAGCCCGGGGGGAGGGGACAGTCCATTACTAATCATTTATAATAGAGGAATATAATGGGGCACTTTTGGGCAATTTGATGGGGGTAATAGGATGAGGCAATTTTGATGGGGCAGTTTTTATGGGGCAATAGGATGGGGCAGTTTTGATGGGGCAATAGGATGGGACAGTTTTAATGGGGAAATTTTGATGGTGGCAGTATGATGGGGCAATAGGATGGGGCAGTTTTAATGGGGCAATTTTGATGGTGGCAGTATGATGGGGCAATTTTGATGGCGCAGTTTTGATGGGGGAATAGGATGTGGCAGTTTTGATGGGGGCAATATGATGGGGCAGCTTTGATGGGGCAGTTTTGATGGGGCCATTTCCACTTACCCTGTGAAGGGGTTAAATTCTCTGTCAATGAGCAGTCTCAAAGCTTTCCAAAGCAAAACATCCCTCTTCAGACTCTATAAGAGGAATACACAGATGGGCATGACAGTATGTATCCTCTGATTTTCAGCTTCCAGCTGTGGTGGGGGAAGGAGACAGTTCTGGTGATGACCCCAAATTGGCCAAAGGGGCCTTGGTACCCTCTGCTCATCCTTATGAGTGTCAAGGATTGACTCCCTCTGCCAATAAGATCAAATCTTCTCCAAAGTCCCATTCATCCAGCATCCGACAGGCTCAGGGTGATGGTCTGGAGATGAAGAGGTTAATGGATTTTGAATGCTCTGTGAAGATTGTGAATACTCTTATGAAAACAAGAAAGGACAGCGCTAACCGTGCCTATAGTAGAATATGGCATAAATTCCAAGTATTATTGCTGATCAAGATTTTACACTGGACTCTTCAGAAGTCTATTCTGAAATGTCTGCAGGCATGGCTTGATTTAGGTCTATGAGTAAGTATGCTATAGGCACACATTTCAGCTATCTCTGCCTTCACCAGCATACAGTGGGCATCTAACACTTACTTATACTGTTTTTCAAGATGCAATTTGGTTGAAACCTTGAATTGTTTCCAAAATGAGATCTCCCATTGCTGTTGGACGTTATTGCATCAGATGCCTTTAATCACTCTGTGGTACCTCTCACTGGAAACTGCTTTACTGGGGGCAATTACATCAGCCAGAAGAGAGTCAGCATTGGTGGCCTTGGAGTTTAAAGAAGCCATACTCCCAGACAGGGTGGTACTCATGACAATACTCAAATTTGTGCCTGAACTGACCTTCAGAGTCCATATCACACAAGAGGTTGTCCTCCTACGTTCCTTTTGGGGAGTACTCAAGAAATTAGCGCATCGGATGTGGGCCAAGCTTTAAAATGTTTAATCAAGGCGACTTCTGCCATGAGGAAGTCAGAGCATCTGTTTGTCATTCCAGGTGGAACACATAATGATTTTACATCTTTCAGCAAGATTATTGCCTCTTGGTTGGTAAAGCTCATCTCCTTGGCCTACAAGTTGAAAGGGTTGGCTGCACCAGGAGAATCACGGCACTCTTCACTAGAAGGGTCTCAACCTTGAGAGTGGCAGCAGGCAAAGTGTCTGAAACTATCTGCAAGGCAGCTACGTGGGCACCAAAATATTCATATTCATGGCTTAATGACAGTTGAGTTTGGCAGAGGCATTCTGGCTTCTGTTTTTTAGTCAGAATTGAGGAGTGTGTAGTATTATCCCTCCCCTGTTTTGTCTAGTTAGTTCCCAGCTGTGCTGACATGGAGCCGTCAGGAAAACGGAAAATTGAATTCAAATACTTACTGTAATTTTCCTTTCCTGACGAGCTCCATGGCAGCACAAATCCCACCCAGCTTGGTAGGACTAGTTACAGAACACCTAGGCTGTAGGTGGGTTCAAATGTATATGAGTTATGTCCTGGAGGCATGTGGGGCGGAGCCTATACCCAGCTGTGCTGCCATGGAGCTCGTCAGGAAAAGAAAAATTACAGTATTTGAATTCAATTTTCCATTTTTTATAGTTGTGCTGCAAGTAAGTGTCACTGCATTTGGTTACTACCATTACCATTTTTTAACTTCTTTGGCTAGCCGCTCTTTTTCCGCCTTCTTTGTTATACTTAGCCATACTCAATGTAACGGTTCAGTGATTCTTAGAACTTCAGAATCATGGCAGCTTTAATTTATTCATGTATTTATTGCATGCATATAATCCATGTTACCACTATGTTTTGCTGCTGCTTTATTGCCCGTAAATTATCCAAAAAGTTGTTTTAAGCCTCTCTTTGTCTTTTTGACAAACAACACACCTCTTGAAGTGGTTGCAAACCCACAAAAAATAAAAAAACAAACAAACCTGCAAGACAAAGGCATAATGAGCTAGTATACATAGCATACTAGCTCATTATGAAATATTCACCTTAGATCAAAGCCCCCGCAGCGGTCTCGACACACTGCTCTGCCCGGCGACATGTCTCCCGGAGTTATTTCTGAGTATCGTGGGCTCCGGTGCTTTGATTGGCCAGAGCCGCAATGACGTCAATCCCGTGCATGTGCGCGGATGCTGCCGGTAATGGCACGTCAGCTGAAGCAACGGCACGAATGAGCCATTGCTTCAGTGCACATGCGCCGATGACGTTGGCACATGCTGATACAAGGGATATCTCCTAAACCATGTAGGTTTAGGAGATATCCATGGTAGCCACAGGTAAGCCTTATTATAGGCTTACCTGTAGTGAAAAGTGGTTTGTAAGGGTTTACAAGCACTTTAAAATCATGTACAGTCATTTCTGTGCCAGGGCCGTCCTCAGACAAATGATCGTTGTCTGATTGACAGTGATGCCATCACTGAATGGGCTCCCGATCACCTGACACCCTCACGCTCCTCGGATTGGTTATACCAATCACATGGATGTATCTCATACACCTTGCTACACACATATAAAGCAGTCTGTTTCAGACTGCAGACAGACTACCTGGAACTTGTGAGTGTCTCCCTTGATGCCATCACTGAATGGGCTCCCGATCACCTGACACCCTCATGCTCCTCGGATTGGTTATACCAATCACATGGATGTATCTCATACACCTTGCTACACACATATAAAGCCGTCTGTTTCAGACTGCAGACAGACTACCTGGAACTTGTGAGTGTCTCCCTTGATGACAGGACATACATTTCAATGCTGTCATTGCATTTGGTTACTATGATTACCATTTCTTTGGCTAGCCGCTCTTTCATTCTTGTATTTATTGCATACATATAATCCGTGTTACCATCATGTTTTGCTGCTACTTGCTTGTCAGTAAATTATCCAGGGAGTTATTTCAAGCTTCTGCTTGTCTTTCTGCCAAACAATACACTTTCTATAATCATGTATATTTTTTTATACCAGGGCCGTCCTCAGACAAATGATCCTTGTGAGCGCCTGCACAGCTACAGCAATGTTATTCATACTTTCTATATATTTTTTTTCATCTCGCCTGTCTTCACTTTTTGTAGAGTCTGTTTTTTGGACTTAAACTCTTCCACTCTACCTCTAGGGGCATTTCCCCTCCTGCTGGCAGAGCTCAGATACAACGTGACAATTTGGAGAGCTTTAACCTCATGATCCACGTTGTGTTTTTATATCTGTCAATGGTAGCCACCATGTGAGTATTTTTCAGATAGAAATGCCATTTTGATGTTATGTTTGCTATTTGTCTTGCCTGCTTTTACTTTCTATATACCATATTTTTTCTGATACGCTGTTATTATATTACCAGATTTTTTTTTTTTTTTAATTCTTTTATTTAAAATTTCACAAGTAAAATACAATGATAACATAAATCAAAAAGAATATGTTTGAACAATAAAATAAACATTGAGGTACATTATCAGACATGTATTTACAATATTTACATAACCCTCCCACCTCCCTCCCAAAACCCACCCACTTCCCTCCCAAACCCACCCACAAAAACCAAATTATACATAACAACAGTAAAGAAAATAAACATCTCACATCAACAACAATAAAAATATCATGAAAATAACAATAAAGATAACAAGAATAATAACAAAACAACCCACTCCCATCCCTCATAGCGAAAATGACAAACTATCCCTATTATATACTCTCCCTCCACCCTATCCCTACACAAACAAAAAACACTCCTAAATTCTTTCTCCACACTGTCCCTTTATCACCATCTGTGCTCACCCTGAAAAACAAAAATAAAAGGTTAATCGTTCAAAACATCAATAACATAATTCACATATTTACATTATATACACCATTGTTTCCACTCCTCCAATTTCCATAATTTCCTTGCATCCTTCTCCCCTAACTTTTTATAATCAAAATATGCGTAATTATAAATCTTTCCTCGGACCATGGCCACGCATTCTTTCACTTTAACTACTTCCTGCTTGAAAATCAAAATATTCCGAACATCCCACAAACACTCTTTAATACAACTCACAGCAATCCATAACAGCCTCTCCTCATTCCTCCCCAGATCACACAAACCATATAATACCATCTCATACGTTACCCTATTCACACCAGTCAACCCCTCAATCATCTTTTCCATCCTTTTCCATATTTTCTTCGCATAGCGACATTCCCAGAACACATGTACCACCCTTTCAATCCCCCCACACCCCAGCCTTGGACACACCTCACTGTCCACAAACCTTCTCCTTCTCTGAAACTCTCTTGTAGGCAAACACCCATGCACCCCCATCCATGCAATATCCTTCTGTCTATTATCCACTCCCTTACAGCACACATTCTTCCAGACTTTCTTACATTCGGCTACTCTTAAATCACCTATTCCTTCCATCTCTTCCCTTTCATTCAGTATCTGCATAACCTTTTTACTCTCACACATTTATCTCGTGTCACATCCTGCAACCCATACCTCCTCATACACCTTTCAATCCTCACATAAAACCAAGGTGCAATAAAACATACAGGTTTCCTCAAATCAACTTCACACAACTTATATTTCCGTAACACACTCCCACATGCATATTTTACCATACACCCTGCAACGTTCTCTTTCTCACTTAATCTCACACACATACTTACATACTTCACCACCAGAAATTTCTCAATACTCACCATACCTTTCCCGCCATTCATTACTCCTTTCATCACTTTCTCTCTTTTCAACTTCTCCATCTTAGACGACCAAAAAAAGGAAAAACACACTCTCATAATTTGTTTCATCACTCTATCTGGAGCCGGAAACACGTAGTATAAAAATAACAGAATCGGAATCACAACAGCCTTCACAATCAACACCTTCCCTTCCAACGATAAAGTCCTTAAAGACCAAAAGTCAATTTTCTTTTTAACTTTCACCAAAGCATCCTGCCAACTCTCTCTCCCATACAAATCAGAATCAAACTTGACACCTAAAATCCTCACTCCTCCCTCACAAAACTTCCAACCACACTGTTCAATCCCCCTCCATACACCAAACAATTTACACTCACTTTTCCCTATATTCACACTGAAACCACTTGCCATACAAAAAATCTCAATCAACAACTTCACTCTTTTCAGTCCTGCCATATCTCTACAAATCACTGTAACATCATCCATATATCCTATTACTTTCAAAACCCTACCACCACTCCCTGGTATTTCCACCCCTCTCACACACTTATCTTTATTCAACATCCTCAACAAAGGTTCAATCACACAAATAAACAACACGGGTGATAACGGGCAACCCTGCCTCACACCCGACCTAATGCTTATATCATTCGTCATCCATCCATTCACCAACACCTTACTTACCATACCTCTGTACAAACACTTAATCCACCCAATCAACACCTCAGGTAACCCCATTCTCCTTAATACTTTAAACATAAAATCATGCGACACTCTATCATACGCCTTTTCAAAATCCACAGCCAACACCGCCACTTCCTGCTTCCTCTCCTTACAGAACCATAACACATCCCTCAAGCTCACCAAACTTTCTGCAATAGACCTCCCAGGCACCGCACACGCTTGCTCCTCCCCCACCAATTTTTCCACCACTGCACGCAACCTATTTGCTAATACCTTTGCCACCACCTTATAATCTACATTCAACAATGATATAGGCCTCCAATTTTTCAACTCTTGCTTGTCACCTTTTTTATACAGCAAAACAATCACACTTTTTGACATAGATTCAGGCATCCTCCCCTCCTCCAAAACTTTCATCACCATCTCATACACACAGTCACCAATCACTTCCCAAAACGCACAATAAAACTCAACTGGCAAACCATCACTCCCAGGCGTCTTACCTTTTTTCATACTCCCCAGACATTCATCAACTTCACCTTTACTCACTTTCTCCCCTAACATACTCTTATCCTCCATCTCCAGACACATCTCCACCTGCTCCAACACTTCCTTCTCAACCTTCTCATCCCTCTTCTTTTCCATATATAAATCGGAATAAAACTTCCAGATTTCATCTCCCAACCTCTTTTTCCCACTTACCACCTGTCCATTCTCATCCAACACACTTGACAAATCCGTCTTCCCACCATATACCTTTTTAAAGAAAAACCGCGTACACTTCTCATCCTTCTCTTTCACCACCATCCTTGCTTGCGACATAATCTCTCTCCCCCTCCGCTCCATAAAGACTCTCAATTTTCCCCTTGCTTCCACTAATTCACACCCCACATTCTCTCCCCATTCCCTTAGTTCTTCCAAATATTCCAATCTTTTCAGCCACAATTCATACGCCTCACGTTCCTTTTTCGCAATCTCACACCCCTTTCTTACAAAAAACCTCTTAGTCTGACCTTTCACCCACTCCCACCACTCGATAACACTTAAAAAATTATTCCTCCTTTTTTTAAGTTTCCCAAAAAACTCACCATACTCTCTTTTCACACCCTCGTCTTCCAATAACTCCACATTCAACTTCCACACACCTTTACCATACGTTACCTCCGATTCCATACTCACAACACACTCGATCCGACCATGGTCCGAGAAAGGCTCCCGCTGAATCATAAAGGATTCCGGCTGCAAATTTTTGGAAATAAAACAAAAATCAATTCTTGATTTCACATTACCCTTATCGCTAAAATAAGAAAAACCACCACCTTCACCCACATCCCTTAACCCAAACAACCGCAAAATCTCACCCAACTCTTTCCCAGATTTATCAACATCCCCACCACCACCTCCCTCCCCACATCTATCCCCATTACGCAAAATACAATTAAAATCCCCCAACACAATAATAGGATCCCTCCCCCCCCAAAAAAACTTCATTTTTTCAAACAATTCCAACCTCCCCTTTTTATCCACCGGTGCATATACACAAAATAATTTAAAACAAACACCCCCATACTCCAAAATAACAAACAAACATCGTCCCACCTCCACCTCCACCTTCCTTAAAATCTTAATTTTTTTATTTTTAATAAGAATCCCCACACCACTATTCCTATTCCGACCCAATGACCATACTGCATCCCCCTGGGTCCATCTTGCAGTATGTGGTTCCTCCCTCATGTTGCAGTCCTGTAAGCAAAAAACATCATTAGCATAGCCAGACAAGATTTTAAAAATTGCTGCCCGTCTAGATGCCGTCCCAATGCTTCTGCAATTGAGGGAAGATACCCGTAAGGCCATAGAAGATTAGGAAGGGATCATGTTCCTGTCACGACTTTTTCTTTTTCCCACCTTTATCCCTGGCCCTAGTCCTTGGTCCCACCCCTGTCCCAAGGCTTACCCCGCCAGATTTTTTCTTTGCCTTCCCCTTTGGCAACCTGCAGTACCCTATCACCTCCTGCAGCTCGGACACCTGACCAGTGCTTACATAGGATGGTGCCTGCGAGGAGTCCGAGTCGATCACCACATCCGATGCTTCAGGGCCTGGAGAGTCCGGGAAGGAGCCTATGACCTGGGAGGACTCAGCCATCTTTCTTTTCAGGGACAGCTGTCCCACCTCCATCTCCTCCTCCTCTGAGTCCTCCGATTCCTCACCGCTCCCCTCCGACTCCCCCTCGGCCAGGAGGTGCCCAGGGACACTCTCCTCAGGTGCAGGAGAGGCCCCCTCCTCCCTTACAGCGTCAACAGGGGAGGGACCTGGCTCACCCTCCATAGGTAGGCAGATATCAGCCCGCACCACCACTTCCTCAGGTAGCACTATGGCCTGCTCAACGGAGTTCACCACGGTTGTTGGAACGGAACCCAGTCTGGCCACATCCGCATAGGACAACACCTGCTTGCCCCCCGCCTCCACAGCTTTTACCGCCACAGCTTCTGGAGTGGGCTCAGACGCTCTGTTTACCTTCGGGCACTGTCTCGCAAGGTGCGTCCTATTACCGCAGATGTGGCAGCTCTTCTTCTCTGGACACTGACCAGCTCCGTGACCCTGCTTGAAGCAATTGCGGCATGTCAACCCGGCCTCGCACTGGTCCTTGGTGTGCCCGAAAGCAAAACACTGCCTGCAAAAGAGGGGCTGACCAGAGTACCACAGGTAGCCACGATTCCTCCCAATGGAAAAGGACTGAGGGGGGTGCCTGACGCCACCGATACCCTCTGGATCCGCCCTAAAGGTTACCCAAAATTTACGCTGCCCATTGAAGGTACCTAGCACATTCGTCAGTTTCACGCCTGCTGAAACTGACTCGCAGTACCGGAACAAAAAGGCAGCGATTTCCCCATCCTGTACAAAAGGATTGTACATATGCACAGTGATGGGGACCCGCACTTTCGTCTCACTCGACAGGAACACGATCCCTTCCAGCATCTCGTCGCCTTCTTTCTCGCTCTTCCGTAGCAAAACTGTCTGCAGATCTTCCTTTTTCCAGAAAGTAACGTCATACATTCCAGTGGTAGGAAAACACTGCATGCAAAAAATAGCTTCTCTCGGCATCCCAAAAAAGTCTTCAATCAACTGCTTCTGAATGAAGTGCAAACGGACATCGTTCCTTCTAGGCTCGGCCACGACCAGCCTCAAAGTGTTTGGTGCGCTCGGCGGCCCCACCATACCTACGCCCACCAATCCCACAGCCAACTCATGGATGGTAGGGAAAGGCGATCACTCTCGTGCACTCACGGTGGCGTCCCCCCCAATAGCAGCATGGGATGCACCCGAAGGAAACACCCCAAGGCCGAGAGGGACTGGCACCGGTCCTTACCTAATGACAAGAACAAGGCAGAAACTACACTTGATCTTAGCCAAAAGGCCGCTCTTTTTCTGCCTTCTTTGTTATACTTAGCCATACTCAATGTAACGGTTCAGTGATTCTTAGAACTTCAGAATCATGGCAGCTTTACTTTATTCATGTATTTATTGCATGCATATAATCCATGTTACCACTATGTTTTGCTGCTGCTTGCTTGCCAGGAAATTATCCAAAAAGTTGTTTTTAAGCCTCTGTTTGTCTTTTTTGACAAACAACACACATCTTGAAGTGTTTGCAAACCCACAAAAAAATAAAAACAAACAAACCTGCAATACAAAGGCATAATGAGCTAGTATACATAGCATACTAGCTCATTATGAAATACTCACCTTAGATCAAAGCCCCCGCAGCGATCTCGACACACTGCTCTGCCCGGCGACATGTCTCCCGGAGTTATTTCTGAGTATCGTGGGCTCCGGTGCTGTGATTGGCCAGAGACGCAATGACGTCACTCCCGTGCATGTGCACGGGAGCTGCCGGTAATGGCACGTCAGCTAAAGCAATGGCACGAATGAGGCGTTGCTTTAATGCACATGTGCCGATGAAGTTGGCACATGCTGATACAAGGGATATCTCCTAAACCGTGTAGGTTTAGGAGATATCCACGGTAGCCACAGGTAAGCCTTATTATAGGCTTACCTGTAGTGAAAAGTGGTTTGTAAGGGTTTACAAGCACTTTAAAATCATGTACAGTCATTTCTGTGCCAGGGCCGTCTTCAGACAAATGATCCTTGTGATTGCCTGTCTGATTGACGGTGATGCCATCACTGAATGGGCTCCCGATCACCTGACACCCTCACGCTCCTTGGATTGGTTATATCAATCACATGGATGTATCTCATACACCTTGCTACACACATATAAAGCAGTGTGTTTCAGACTGCAGACAGACTACCTGGAACTTGTGAGTGTCTCCCTTGATGACAGGACATACATTTCAATGCTGTCATTGCATTTGGTTACTATGATTACCATTTTTTAACATCTTTGGCTAGTCGCTCTTTCATTCTTGTATTTATTGCATACATATAATCCGTGTTACCATCATGTTTTGCTGCTACTTGCTTGCCAGTAAATTGTCCAGGGAGTTATTTCAAGCTTCTGTTTGTCTTTCTGCCAAACAATACACTTTCTATAATCACGTATATTTTTTATGTCAGGGCCGTCCTCAGACAAATGATCCTTGTGAGCGCCTGCACAGCTACAGCAATGTTATTCATACTTTCTATATATTTTTTTCATCTCACCTGTCTTCACTTTTTGTAGTTTGTTTTTTGGACTTAAACTCTGCCACTCTACCTCTATGGGCATTTTCTCCTCCTGCTGGCAGAGCTCAGATACAATGGGGACAATTTGGAGAGCTTTAACCTCATGATCCATGTTGTGTTTTTATATCTGTCAATGGTAGCCACCATGTGAGTATTTTCAGATAAAAATGTCATTTTGATGTTATGTTTGCTATTTGTCATGCCTGCTTTTACTTTCTATATACCATATTTTTTCTGATACTCTGTTATTATATTACCAGATGTCACAGATTTCTCTGACCATCCCCCAAAGATGGAATTTAAATGTATATTCCGAAACATGTTAGGATTTCTTTTGCAGTTATGGCCTCTTACTGTGAGAATAACCGTGTATCATAGAATTCAGCTGTATATTATCCATATATGATTACCATTCATGTATAGTAAATGTGATATTCTCGTCTATTGTTAGACGGTTTTTATCAATAAAATTTGTACTTTTTATTATACTTCTTTATGCTTCTTTCTGGTTTCCAACCTATGCCTATAAAGTCTCAGGGGGCATCTCCTTTGTTTTTTTTTGTTAGTCCTTCCCTGGTTCAACCCCTCTGGTGGTTTTGGAACAAGGCACAGTTCTCTGCCTTGATGAGAAACTCTGGTTGCCAGGCACAACGGCCAGCAGTTTAACCATGGGCAGATATCCCGGACGACACCCCCATATGTAGCGCTACCCCCGCAGGAGCCTCTGATGAATAAAGGTATCTCCCACCCTGCACAGCCTGATACACAGAATCTTCCACACACACTGGAGACAAGAATCAGTCCTTGCAGCTTGGTTTTTGTATTTTATTAGAGGTATTGAACTTGGATAGGGTTGAGGGTATTTATGGGATGCCCACTTGATCAAGGTAGTAACAAAACTCTTCAGGGACACAATTATATACAGCCTGTATACACTCTTCTTCTTCTACCTGCAGCACATGCTTGTAGAACTACAACTCCTAGGACCAGCTGCCACCATTTGGATGATCTAAAAAAGGCTCAGTTAGATCTGTAGCAACCACCCTTTACGGGCAGGGACCAAGGGCCTCTCTAGTAGTGTAGCAAAATGTCCTAGTGCCCAGCTGTCCTCCTCTTCCTGTGGCTACTGATCCCAGTATCACCTCTTCAGGCACTGCCAGCCCACCTGGCTGCAGCTACCCCTTCCACTTGCCCTCCTGACTAAGACTTTACAGTCTTCCCAGACTGACTCTGCATCTATCCCAGACTTCTCTCACTCAGTCCTCTCATGGAATGCTTCTCAGTTCTCGTGGCTGCAACACTCACCAGCCCATTTGGCTGTCTTCATGGGACCCCCCATAATGGCAAGGGGGCGGGGTTATGTAATGGGTGACCCTGCCCCCCTCTGACGTCACGGGGAATGCCACAGGGAAGTCCCTGTCAAGTCCCCGTGTGTCAGAGGGGGGCGGGATCACCGGGTGGCCCCACCCCCGTTATTTAGGAACCGTAAGAAAAGGAGAAGCATCACACAGCAGGAGCCTCCCTCCATGCCATCATGGATGCGGAGCGGCCGAGGAGAAGAAGGGAAGAAGATGCCACGGAGGAAGATGCCGGACGAGAACACCGGAGGAAGAACCAGAAGAACCAGAAGAAGATGAAGATGGAGGAAGAAACCGAAGGAAGATAGAAGATAGAAGAAAGAAGATAGAAGATAGAAGAAAGAATATGGAAGAAAGAAGAAGCATTTAAATAAAGGAATTGTCAGAAACTGTCTCTAGTCATTTTTAACATTTCTGACAGTTTTTTTGTGAAATGGTAGGGGTAAAGTACCCCCTTACCATTTCACACAGGGGGGAGGGCCGGGATCTGGGGGTCTCCTTGTTAAAGGAGGCTTCCAGATTCCGATAAGCCCCCCACCCGCAGACCCCCACAACCACCGGGCAAGGGTTGTGGGGATGAGGCCCTTGTCCCCATCAACATGGGGACAAGGTGTTTTGGGGGGCTACCCCAAAGCACCCTGCCAATGTTGAGGGCATGTGGCCTGGTACGGTTCAGGAAGGGGGTGCTCTCTCGTCCCCCCTCTTTTCCTGCGGCCTGAAAGGTTGCGTGCTCGGATAAGGGTCTGGTATGGATTTTTGGGGGACCCCACGCCATTTTTTTTAGTGTTTGGTGCGGGGTTCCCCTTAAAATCCATACCAGACCTGAAGGGTCTGGTATAGATTTTGAGGGGGACCCCACGCCATTTTTTCTTTAATTTTGGCTGGGGTTCCCCTTAATATCCATACCAGACCTGAAGGGTCTGGTTTGGAATTTAGGGGGACCACCACGTCATTTTTTTTAAATTTTGGTTCGGGGTTCCCTGTGGGGAATTCCATTGCCCAATGCAATGCAATTCATTAATAGCCGCAAGTAGTTTTAAATGACTTTTTTTCCTTTGAAATGTCATTTTGCTGTCAGACTGTTCTAAACACGGGAAACATGCGCCCCTTTACAGGCACACTATAGACACCCCCAGGTACAACATTTAAAGGAATATTACACTATTATTGTTTCACTTTAAGCATTATTAAAATCACTGCTCCGGAAAAAACAGCCATTTTTAAAACTTTTTTTGCATTGATCCATGTCCCCTGGGGCAGGACCCGGGTCCCCAAACACTTTTTATGACAATAACTTGCATATAAGGATTTAAAATTATCACTTTTGATTATTCATGTTTGTGTCCCATAGACTTTAACGGTGTTCGCGTGTTTGAACAGGGGGGTGTTCGGCTCATCCCTACTAGGTAGAAACTCCCCAAAGAAATTTGATAAAATCTGGGCAGAGTGGGTGAAGGCAAAACATCTGACCCTTGAATAAACAAACTAGGAATCATATTACCCCTTGAGTCGCTTAATATTCCTGAACCAACCGACACCTAATCCTTTTGTTTATGTCACTGGCTAGATAGGAGATGAGAGGTTGGCAACCCCCCTCCTTCCTTCTCTTCCCAAATAGCACTGCGCCTTTGAACTAGCTGTACCCATTTAGACTACTGTTAGAAATCAATATTTATGAATGGTTGGGTCTTTGAGAACAATGGACATGGATACATTTATATCATTTATTACTCTTCTATGTACAGAAAAAGTAAAGTTTTATATCAGATCTTTATATATACTTATGAAAGTATATATTTTGTTATAAGCTTCTTAAACAGTTCTATGTATAACTCTCATGTGGTATCACTTAGTCTCACCTCCCCCATCGTAAGAGATACGGTTACATCCTTTTCCAAAGACACAAAGTTCCAGTATGTTAAGAATATAAGCAGTTTCTTTACATTACTATATTTCTTGATTAGGATATTAATAAGAACACTGCATTTTAAATGTGTATATATACTGATATGTAGTAGGATTTTAGATGTTTAAAGGAAACGTGTATATTGTATAAGTTAGATGATGCTTATTTTAGCTACTCTAACATAGTTCATAGCCCCATCCTTAGGAATGTTAGATTGAGTGACACCCACCTTTTTAGAAAGGTGGGAGGAAAATTGCTCATTCAAAGTTCCCGGTTTTTCTGTGGGACTGTAAGGAAAAAAACAAACCTTTAAAGCAGCCTGAATAGGAAAAGGGTAGGGGTTGTTTTTTTAGGAGTAGAAAAGCTTGTAACAGGGGACAAAGTCAGACTTTCACTCCAGCTCTCCACGAGGACACACTCACACACATACATCTCCAGACATTGCTGCTATTTTTACACACAGACATATCTGATTTAATCTTCATTTTAAGAATATAATACATTATTGATAATTTGACATTGTTTTTGTAATATTTTGCTATTTTTATTATTAAATCAATTTTTGAGTTTTTACACGAGAATTGAACGGACTTTCTTGGAACTTTTCTCATCAATATGAATTATTAAAATATCGTTATTATTATAGTAATAACACAAATTCAACAACTACTGGAATACTTGTTTATTGCATTTACTGTTTATAATATGTACCTGTTTGGTTTATACCCCTGTTGCTGGATTTCTATCTGTGAAGATTTGTAACACTCTTCCAATGTCTGTTCATTTGAAAACTTGAACAAACTATTTGTTAAAAAAAATCATGGGAATTATAGATTGATTCTATGATAATTGATTTTAACAGGATTTAAATCATTCACATAGTCACATATCACTTTACAGGATACAGACATTATGTATTTAGGGAAGGATCACTTTAGATGCTGAATGTAAAAATCTATTGTATCTCTGGGAACATGGAGATGATTATCTATTCAGCTGCTGCCATCAGTCATGTAAAACTAGTGCTGGGCTCTCTTATTAGACATCCCAGCATGCATTGGAAACACCCAACATTCACCATCACCCACTTCACTCGTATTACCATCCACCAATCATCACCATTAGAAAATTATATGAGCCCCTCCTCTCGGGACTGGCCCTAATCCCTCTTTAGAGAACAATGGGGTGGCCCCTAAAAGTTGCACATCTAGATATCCTGGAGTAGTGAATAGAGTGGTAACCTCAGCCTGGACTCCAACCAGGCCACGCTCCTAACGCATTTCACTCCACCCCCCCAGAGATTAGTCGTGGGGAACCCATCCCTCTTTACCGTTTCTCTCCTTTCTCTCCCCTATCCCCTGTTTCCCACTCCTCTCTCTCTCTTATAACTTTCTTATTCCCACTAGTTTTTATTTACTAGGGACCTCTCTTTCTAGTGTAGCGCTCACCCCACAGGAGCCACTGGTGAATAAGTCCTCATGCACATGGACATTTTTAAAAACGAGCTGTAAAGCTAGGTTCGACGCCTGGAAAAACCGGCGTTAAAAACGCGATGTTTACCGCGTTTTGCATTAGCGTTTTTCCGCGTTTTTCCGCGTTTTTCCGCGTTAGCGCTAAGTAGCATTTTTCAATGAAAAACACATCTCTCAGCTATATACACTCCCAAATTTCCCACAATGCCACAGAAACCAAAGAAAATATGTTAATGAGCATGTGTTGGTGCCATTTTGGTAGGAGAGAGAGAGGAGAGAGTGTTTCAGAGTGTTTCAGAGTTTTCAGTATATTTCAGTATTTTTCAGTATTTTTCTGAGAAATATGGATCCTGTCATGCAAAAGATCGATGAGGCAATCCTTCTGATTGTGTTGCGGAGGCAGAGGAGAATGAGACAGGAGGAGGAGAGAAGCAGCAGACGTCGATTTTGGGTGCATCCAATGGTATCCAATCGGTTTTCTACGGGGTACTTTGGCAATATTTATTCCCAACTGCGCTCATATCCAACAAAGTTCTTCAACTTTACAAGGATGTCAGTGCCGCTCTTTGATGACCTGTTGGAGAGGCTCAGGCCAAGGCTCACAAGGATGGACACTGTGATGCGTAGCTCTGTGTCACCGGAGGAACGGATGCTAGTGACACTCAGGTAAGTGAATACACATATGGGAAGAGGGGCTAGGGTTACGGTTAGGGGTTAGGGGGTTAGGGGTTAGGGGTTAGGGTTAGGGTTTAGGGTTAGGAGTTAGGGTTAGGGGTTAGGAGTTAGGGTTAGGGGTTAGGGTTAGGGGTTAGGAGTTAGGGTTAGGAGTTAGGGTTAGGGGTTAGGGTTAGGGTTAGGGTTAGGGGTTAGGGGTTAGGGTTAGGGGTTAGGAGTTAGGGTTAGGAGTTAGGGTTAGGGTTAGGGGTTAGGAGTTAGGGTTAGGAGTTAGGGTTAGGGGTTAGGGTTAGGAGTTAGGGTTAGGGGTTAGGGTTAGGGGTTAGGGTTAGGGGTTAAGGGTTAGGGGTTAGGGTTAGGGGTTAGGAGTTAGGGTTAGGGGTTAGGGTTAGGAGTTAGGGTTAGGAGTTAGGGTTAGGGGTTAGGAGTTAGGGTTAGGGTTAGGAGTTAGGGTTAGGGGTTAGGGTTAGGAGTTAGGGTTAGAGTTTAGGGTTAGGGGTTAGGAGTTAGGGTTAGGGGTTAGGAGTTAGGGTTAGGAGTTAGGGTTAGGGGTTAGGGTTAGGAGTTAGGGTTAGGGGTTAGGGTTAGGGGTTAGGGTTAGGAGTTAGGGTTAGGGTTAGGGGTTAAGGGTTAGGGGTTAGGGTTAGGGGTTAGGAGTTAGGGTTAGGGGTTAGGGTTAGGGGTTAGGGTTAGGAGTTAGGTTTAGGGGTTAGGGTTAGGAGATAGGGTTAGGTTTAAGGGTAGGGTTAGGACTTATGTTTATGCTTTACTCTTTCAATAACTAAATTTATTATGTTATCTTAGGTTCCTTGCCACGGGACAAAGTTATGCCTCCTTGCATCACTACTTCCTCCTTGGCCTCTCAACGGTCTCAAAAATAATAAAGGAAACATGTGTGGCAATATGGAAGGAATTGCATAACGTTGTAATGCCAGAGCCAACCGAAGACATCTGGGAATCAGTTGTGGACACTTTTTGGGGAAAAACTCAGTTCCCAAATTGTATAGGAGCCCTTGATGGGAAACACATCAGGGTGAAGAAGCCTCCCCACTCTGGATCTTCATATTTTAATTACAAAAAATATTTTTCGGTGGTCCTCCTGGCATTGTCCGATGCACACCTCAAATTTCTGTTTGTAGATGTGGGAGCATATGGAAGCCAAGGTGATGCCCGCATATTCCGCAAGTCGGCCTTCGGACGTCGTCTACATGAAGGACGACTCAATATTCCTGAAAGCAGGCCTCTACCCTGCACTGAAGAACCCAGCTTGCCATTAGTCATGGTGGCAGATGAGGCTTTTGGACTGGCTGAAAATCTAATGAGGCCATACAGTGGCACTGGTCTCAGCCGACAACAAAAAATTTTCAATTATCGGCTCAGCCGTGCACGCCGTGTTGTTGAATGTGCATTCGGGGTGTGCACGGCCAAATGGCGAGTTTTGCTGACAAGTATGCAATTGGATGTTGACAACGCCATTCAAGTCGTCCTGGCATGCTGCGTTCTGCACAATTTTCTGTGGGACAGTGACAGAAATAATGTTGAACAGGAGCCCATTAGACAACTTCAGAGGGTTCAATTTATGGACTTGCGTTCAACTGCACGTGTCATGAGCATTCTAAACCAATTTGCAGAATTTTTTGAAACACCTGATGGAGAGGTATCATGGCAGAATGATTATGTCTAAAAAATATTTGCAATACATCTACCTTTGCTGTCTTGTGTTTTTTGAAATAAAGCATTTCAAAATTGAAGTTTGTTATTTTTTGGTCCATTTGTCAACGATTGTTCTACAAGTCAATTTGACTCTGCCTTCGGGGTAAGCCTAGGCTAAGCCCAAAAAAGAGCAAGCTTACGCTTGTCCGAAGGCAGAGTACGATAGAGTCCTTTGCACTCTGCCTTCAGGGCAAGCAGAGTGCAAAGGAGTGCTGTTGTGCATCATATAAAAGACTTTTCAAAAAAAATAAAAACATAAATAAAGGATTGGGATCACAACTGGTATTTCAAGAAAAAAAAGATTTTATTTTGTGATTACAACTGGTGATAGGTGGTGGTGGATGGTTGATTGCATTGGGGATGTGGGGATTGGGGACGGGGTAACGGTTGGGCCTGGCGATCACTCCCAAAATCTTGCTGGTAGCGGGGTAGAGGATATGAGGGCTGAAAATGGGAGGTGGAAGGTGGACAATCAGCATACGCTTGCAGGCTATGGTATGAGGTCTGGGACGGCATAGGTGGTGGTTGGCGTGGAGGAGGGGGCTGATAGTGAGAGTGGGGTGCTAGCACTGCTGAGGTCCCAGGGGCCATTGGGGGATCATGAGAAACATTATATGGATCGCATGGAGGTGGCCCGCCACTCAATTTTGCATGTCTGTATTGCATTGCAATACCGTACATGCGATCCATACAAAGTTTCTCTTAGTCTCCCCCAATGTCCTCCAGGATGGAAGCAGGCGCGTGGGTTATTGGTGTCTAAAAAGACATCCATACTGCGCCTCTCCTGCCGCACTTCCTGCAGCAGTGCTAGCACCCTGTCATCGGCCTCGGGATTATAGCCGCCCCTCGCCTGACGTCCACGCCCACGGCCACGAACACCGCCACGACCGCGCTGCTCTCCACTTTGTAAACTGGCAGGAGACGGTGTTTCCACAGCCCTCGATTCCTGCAAAAGAACAAAAATGTTTACATTGACATGTACATGGACAGACAGACAATGAGATAGAAAGGCAGACCGAAGCAGTTACCTCATCTGTGCCCTCAACAACTCCCTCGCTGATCGGTCGTGGAGATCCCGAGGTGATCATTGGACTGTTTGGTCTCTGAAGCTCTGTATCTTCCTCATCCACCTCTCCAAGTCTAAAATTTGAAGTTGTCCTGCAAACAATACATATTGTATAAACGTAACTACTTTAGCCCCGACCATTTTTTTTTAGTAGTAATGGGGGAGATCAGCGATTTTTCGCATGACTGCGACAATACGGCCGACACATTGGACAATTTGGACACATTTTTGGAAAAATTTACATTTTTACAGCGATCAGTGCGATTAAAATTGCAATGATTGCAAATTTTTTTTATTAGTAATGGGGGAGATCAGCGATTTTACGCATGACTGCGACAATACGGCCGACACATTGGACAATTTGGACACATTTTTGGAAAAATTGACATTTTTACAGCGATCAGTGCGATTAAAATTGCAATGATTGCAAATTTTTTTTTATTAGTAATGGGGGAGATCAGTGATTTTACGCATGACTGCGACAATACGGCTGACACATTGGACAATTTGGACACATTTTTGGAAAAATTTACATTTTTACAGCGATCAGTGCGATTAAAATTGCAATGATTGCAAATTTTTTTTATTAGTAATGGGGAGATCAGCGATTTTACGCATGACTGCGACAATACGGCCGACACATTGGACAATTTGGACACATTTTTGGAAAAATTGACATTTTTACAGCGATCAGTGCAATTAAAATTGCAATGATTGCAAATTTTTTTTTATTAGTAATGGGGGAGATCAGCGATTTTACGCATGACTGTGACAATACGGCCGACACATTGGACAATTTGGACACATTTTTGGAAAAATTGACATTTTTACAGCGATCTGTGCGATTAAAATTGCAATGACATACTGTAAAAATTACACTGGCATTGACCTCTTCCTCTCCCTGAGACGATCGCCGGTGTGCCCGCGGACATTGAGTCCGCAGGACCCGCTGTCAGACTCATGGACCTCAAAATGGGAAAGCGCGCCGCCAAGGCGGCAACTTAAAAGGGACGTACAGGTACGCCCATTTGTGCTGCCGTGCCATTCTGCCGACGAATATGTACATGTGGCGTTCGGAAAGTGGTTACAATAGCCATGGAACATACTGCCTGAAAAGCAATGTACATAGGCAAATATATGCAAAAAACTTACGGTCTGGTATGGCTCTGCATATTTTGCCGGAGGAATTGGAGATTGGTGTGGTAAACGTGCTTTTTTTTGGTTGGCGCTGGTGCTCCGCTACGTGCCGCCTTGTCTTAGTCCGTGAGGTCCCTCCTGACACGGTCACGTAGGGACTTCCAGCGCCGCTGCATAATTTTACCTAAAATAACATGGAAAACAAAGGGTTAAATATGCAATCTTCATTTACATTACACACAAACAGATCATGCATTCAAGGAAAATAGACTTACTTATCTCCTTTCTTTCAGAATTTCTGATTTGTTCCCAGCCAGGGGTAATCGCAGCACATATGTCCCCCCAGGCTTTCACCTTGCGGATGTGGTCTCCATGCAGTGGATGTGCCACATCCCACAATTCTGGATGGGCCTGTACCGCATTGATTAATTCGACTTGAGAGACTGCACTAGCACTAGCCATCTTGGTGCCAATATCACCACAGTCACACGGCTGTGCAAAGGACTCTTGGGAAATCTAATGTCCAGACAGGAAATTCCTGTTTTTACAGAGATTACAGTGTCCAATCATCTCTTTTTAACCAAAAAACGCCGGAGTTAAAAAACGCGAAAAAACGCAGCGGTCGCGTTTTTTGCGCGTTTTTCCGCGTTTCGCGTTTTTACAGCTCTAGCGCCGCTCCTCGGAACGCACTGGTCCTGGGTTTTTTTTACAGCTTAAAAACGCCTAGGCTATTTGCAGCTCAAAAATGTCTAGGTGGGCATGAATCCATAGACTAATATAGACAGGCGTTTTTAAGCTGTAAAAATTGCTAAAAAACGCGGCTGTAAAAACGTCCGTGTGCATGAGGACTAAAGGTATCCTCCACCCTACACGGCCTGACACAGAATCTTCCACACATGCCGGGGACAAGAAATCAGTCCTTGCAGCTTTGGTTTATTTTATTAGGGGTCTTGAACTTGGATAGGATTGAGGGCAGTTGTGGCTGGTGCTCCATTTTTTTCGGAAGGGGCGGCAAACAAAATGGCCACCATCCCCCATTCAGTCGGTTGGTCAAACCCCCCACCCGTCGCTTGCTTGTTCGATTGCCCACCAGCCCTGCACTTACCCCATCTAGGCTGCGGGCCGCTTTGGCTCCTTCCTGCCTCTCCTCCTCGGAGGCTTCACCTTGTGTTTCCTCCTCGGTGGCTTCCTCCTCAGTGGCCAATATGGCTGCTTGTCCTGTTGGCCAATAGGGTCTTAAGAACCTACTTGCTGATTGCCCGGGAGGAGAAGCAGGAAGAAAACAGTGAATGTTAAAGCGGAGCTCCACCCATATTTTTAACTCCTCAGCATCCCTCACTAATCTGTGCACTGTAAGCGAATTGGATTTTTTTTTCTCAGCACCTTCTGTATATATGCTGTATTCATTTTTCACTTCCTCCTCCCTGGCCGCAGCCCCGCGTGTCATTTCCACTCTGCAATGCCTCCTGGGAGATGTTTGTTATCAATAGGCATCGCTGGGCCATAGCATCGTGTTATTTGCAAACCGGAAATGACGCGATGCAAGGTGGTGGCCAGTGACATTTTTAAAAAGGGTAACCAGGCTTTTGTTGCCATGGTTACCAAAGCTTCTTATGCACAGTGATGGGCTGTGGGGGAGGCGGCTGGAACATCTCGGCTCTGATTACATACAGAGCCCGGGGGGAGGGGACAGTCCATTACTAATCATTTATAATAGAGGAATATGATGGGGCACTTTTGGGGCAATTTGATGGGGGTAATAGGATGAGGCAATTTTGATGGGGCAGTTTTTATGGGGCAATAGGATGGGGCAGTTTTGATGGGGCAATAGGATGGGGCAATTTTGATTGTGGCAATATGATGGGGCAATTTTGATGGGGTAATAGGATGGGGCAGTTTTAATGGGGCAATTTTGATGGTGGCAGTATGATGGGGCAATTTTGATGGCGCAATTTTGATGGGGCAATAGGATGTGGCAGTTTTGATGGGGGCAATATGATGGGGCAGCTTTGATGGGGCACTTTTGATGGGGCCATTTCCACTTATCCTGTGAAGGGGTTAAATTCTCTGGCAATGAGCAGTCTCATAGCTTTCCCAAGCAAAACATCCCTCTTCAGACTCTATAAGAGGAATACACAGATGGGCATGACAGTATGTATCCTCTGATTTTCAGCTTTCAGTTGTGGCGGGGAAAGAGACAGTTCTGGTGATGACCCCAAATTGGCCGAAGGGCCTTGGTACCCTCTGCTCATCCTTATGAGTGTCAAGGATTGACTCCCTCTGCCAGTAAGATCAAATCTTCTCCAAAGTCCCATTCATCCAGCATCCGACAGGCTCAGGCTGATGGCCTGGGTCTGGAGATGAAGAGGTTAATGGATTTTGAATGTTCTGTGACGATTGTGAATACTCTTATGAAAACAAGAAAGAACAGCGCTAACTGTGCCTATAGTAGAATACGGCATAAATTCCAAGTATTATTGCTGATCAAGATTTTACACTGGACTCTTCGGAAGTCTATTCTGAAATGTCTACAGGCATGGCTTGATTTAGGTCTATGTGTAAGTATGCTATAGGCACACATTTCAGCTATCTCTGCCTTCACCAGCATACAGTGGGCATCCAACATTTACTTATACTGTTTTTCAAGATGCAATTTGGTTGAAACCTTGAATTGTTTTCAAAATGAGATCTCCCATTGCTGTTGGACGTTATTGCATCAGATGCCTTTAATCACTCTGTGGTACCTCTTATTGAAAACTGCTTTACTGGGGGCAATTACATCAGCCAGAAGAGAGTCAGCATTGGTGGCCTTGGAGTTTAAAGTACCCATGAGTAATAATTCTTCTAAAGGATACAAAACGAAGTGTTGGCTTATAAACAAAAGTGTCATAAATATCAAGAGAAAATTAATGTGCAAAAAGAAATAATACTAAATTATGAGTGAATCACCTGTGAGGTGAAATAGAAAGAAAGTGCAGAGCGTTCTAAAGTGCATATAAAATTGCATATACAAAAAATATATATATATATCATAGATATCTATATCTTAAAGGTGATCCCTATATATAAAAGTGCTTGGGGAACCAAATCCAATAAAATTAGTGTAAAAGGAATATATTTGATGATCCGCATAGACAATAATTAAAACACATCCAGAGTGGAAACCTCAAAAGGTTAAAAAACTTAATGTAGGAGAACCCCTGTAAGTGTGCAAACACAGTTACAATGAAGGCAATCAAAGCAAAACACTTCAAAGGTGTATAAACACAAAAAATTGATAAAAACAATCAATAATTAAATTCTTTGGAAAAATTTGCAGCAACAGTTCTAGAAGTGTGTCCCACTGGTGAAGGAGAAAAGTAGTCACAGCTTTCAACCGTTGGTGTTCCGACCTTCACTGCACCCCCACTCGTGTGTACACTTACCGGACTGCCTAACCCCTGCAGGGGTAAAAGGCATATGCAGACAGTCCTGCGATGGCAACAACGGAAAGTGGTCCTCCGTTCAAGGGTGCTATATCCTGCTCCGGCGTGAAGTCAATCCCAATGACAGGTATCCGTGCGAAGTGAAAACAGAAAACACTTCATAGTGTGAATCCATAAAAGGTAGGAATTTTATTGAAAATCCATAAAAATAAAAGTACAATCCATAAACTGGAGCTAAAAAACGAAGCTAAAAACACTGTGCAGATAACCGACTCACAGCCGAGGGGCAGCGTGGTGAGGCGTGCGTTCCACCGCCCGACAGCTGAAAGCGGAACTGACACAAGCTGGAAGAGAGCAGTGCTGACGTGTGCGTATCATGAGGCCACGCCTTACGCGTTTCGTCATCAAGACGTCATCTGAGGCGCGGCCATCTTGGTGCTCCACACGTCTAAATAGGGAAACGGAGGTGCCACTATAGCCAATCGGATGCTTGAAAGCCGCCCCTTTGTCTCCCCATACGAAACCATCCAAATTGCTGGTCTGGCGCCATCATGTGATAGAAATATATAATGGTTTTTGGGCGCCTCCGTTTAACAAAGAAAGATGTAACACAAAAAAAAGTTGGGCAAAAAACGATAAATAAGTGGGAGAATTGAGGTAAATACAAAACGTATTACTAAAAAATATAATATTAAGGACGTGTAAAAAATAATATTTTGTTATAAAAAATTTTTTATTATAAAAAATATATATAGAATAGGGGGTCTCAAAAATTCCTGTTAATATTTATAAACAAATCAGAAAGGGTGTAATGTGCCAAAAAAGATTTTTGGTTGGGGGCCGCAATAAAAATGCATATAAAAATACATATCCAAATCTATTACTATAAATCCACAAAAAATACATATATAATATAGGCCTACATAGAGAATATCTCAATTCATAATCAAGGCCTATGGAATATTAAAAATATTTAAAATTATTTAAATGCACCTATACATTGGTCCCCCGGGACCTTAGGGTTGAAGATGGAGTTATTCCTCAGTTCGGTATGGGTATAGCCATCAGTCACGGTGGTCGCGTTAACTTTTTTATTCAGAGCGTAGTACTTCTTAATCTTTAATTTCCTAATAAACTTTTGTAAATCGATGTATACCTCAAATTTATCAATCCCTTTTTCTGGTGCATATTTCAGTCCTAGATCCAATAACCTGATTTCATCATCCGTAAAGGTTGCATCACTTAAATTGTACGTACAGGATGCAGAGGTCGTATGGACATCGAGATCAATTTTCCCCACAACATCCACGTATGAATCCAGAGGATGGAAGGAATACGATCCTGGAGAGAGAGCCAGAACACCAATTCAGAGGTTACGAAAGAAACAGAGAGGGAAACGAGGAGGCAAGCAGAAAAAGAAGAAGGGAATACTAGGCCAGGGAATCTACAATTTAAGTGATGCAACCTTTACGGATGATGAAATCAGGTTATTGGATCTAGGACTGAAATATGCACCAGAAAAAGGGATTGATAAATTTGAGGTATACATCGATTTACAAAAAGTTTATTAGGAAATTAAAGATTAAGAAGTACTACGCTCTGAATAAAAAAGTTAACGCGACCACCGTGACTGATGGCTATACCCATACCGAACTGAGGAATAACTCCATCTTCAACCCTAAGGTCCCGGGGGACCAATGTATAGGTGCATTTAAACGGATGGTCGAGAATGACCTAGCCAAAATGAGCACAAGAAAATCTAGGAGTTCCCAGATTTGGAAGACGATCAAGGACATCGGTAAAAGGAAAGAGGTAGTAATAAGACCTGCCGATAAGGGAGGTGGTCTCGTGATCTTGAAAAAAGAGGAATACGAAGAGGAAATGAGGAACCTACTGGGAGTTGAAAACACTTATAAAAAATTAAAAAGCAACCCCAAATCACAATACCTAAGAAGTCTGAAAAGATTGGTGAAAAAAGGTGGCGATATGGGCATTTTGAATAAAAAAGAAGCTAGGTACCTGGTTCCGGACGCCACAAAAACTCCTGTTATTTATTATTTGCCCAAAATACATAAGCGGTTGAGTAAACCACCGGGTAGACCTATTATTAATGGATTGGATTCTCTGTTTTCAAGACTAGGAGAATACATTGATCAATTCCTGAAACCACTAGTAGCAAAGGGCAAATCCTACCTTAGGGATAGCACTCAGCTCATTAACGAATTGAGAACGGTCACTGGAATTGAACATTGTCTTCTGGCAACAATTGATGTCAATTCGTTGTATACCAGAATCACACAGAAGGATGGTCTAAGAGGGGTTGAGAAAGCCCTATACGAGGGTTTGGACCTCAAACATGAACAAATACAATTTATTCTGGAAGGTTTGGAATTGGCAATGGGGAGTAACTACTTCTGGTACCAAAAAGATTTTTATGTACAGAAAAAGGGGGTTGCTATGGGCGCCAAGTACGCACCGAGTGTGGCGAATTTATTTATGGATTTATTTGAAGAACGCTACATTTATAACAGCAGGAGACCCGAGATAAAGTTTTACCGACGGTATATTGACGATATAATTATCGTGTGGCAAGGGGACTCCGACTCCTTTGGGAGGTTCTTGGATGATCTCAACAGAAATGTATATGGGATCTCTTTCACTGGTAAGATAGATTGTGACTCGATTGAATACTTAGACCTACAGATTTTCAAACAGGGGGGAGAGTTGGCAACAAGAACTTTTTTTAAACCCACTGATCGCAATGGGTATATACCCACCTCGAGCTGCCACCACCCAAAATGGAAAAAGAATATACCCAAGGGGCAGCTCTTGAGAATACGGAGGAACTGCGATAATATTGAAGATTACCGAAAGCAGACGGACACCCTGATCAAGAAATTTACAGACAAGGGGTATGACCCAGAGGTTCTGGCTAACATAAGAAATGAGATACAGGAATGTGACCGGAATTCCCTGCTAACAGCAGGTAACAGGAAGAGAAGATCTCCAGTAGACGTCTCCTTTGTTACAGGGTTCAACAAACAATACAGATCTTTCGAGCACATTGTAAGGAAGTATTGGCCGATCCTAAGATCCGATAGAACTCTTGGAAACCTGCTGACAAAAAAACCCAGGTTTATCTATAGGAGGGCACCTACCCTCAGAAACCACCTGGTCCATAATGTTATTGATCCCCCCAAGAACGTGAAATTGTTCTCGGATATGAAGGGTTTTTATAGATGTCAAAAATGTTTGGCCTGCCGTGTCAGTAAAAGACAACCCAAAAAAAGAACATCTTTTAAGTCCAGGAGTGGCAAGGAATACGAGATTAGGGAACTGGTCACCTGCAACACCACCCACGTAACCTATATTATTGAATGCCCTTGCCGGCTGCAATATGTGGGCAGGACCACTAGACCCCTTTGTGTATGGATTAGGGAACATATTAATAACATAAAAAAAGGGTTCCCCAAACACAACCTCTCCAGACACTTTGATGAATTTCACCACAGGGACCCGTCAGGCCTCATCTTTTATGGGATAGATACCATAAAAAATCACTGGAGGGGGGGTAGTAAGAGGATACTGATATCGCAAAACGAAACGAGGTGGATACATCGTTTAGATTGCCTTGTCCCCAGGGGTTTGAATGTAGAGATAGATCTTAACTGTTTCTTGTCCAATTTCTAAGGGTCTCTCCTTCACTAGTCTTGTTCGGTCTCTGTATAAGCTTTCAATTCACCACTTTGTGATCGATCCCCGGGTTATATATTCTCATTTACAATTCCACTCAGATCCACTTCAACTATTTGTATTAGTACGTTAGTCCCTGCACTGTATATGGCTCACACTGTACCCCTCCATATGAATTATTATATAGGCCCTTGATCTATTCCTACTAGCGACTATGTTGTATTTTCCTCCCTATTTTTCACATAGATTTTGCATGGATCCCCATTGTCATTATGAATCCAATTAGCACCACAGATTAGAATACAGGCCTTTAATCAATTTTATGTATGTAGATTTTTTGCCCCCTTTTTAAAATAATTTTAAATATTTTTAATATTCCATAGGCCTTGATTATGAATTGAGATATTCTCTATGTAGGCCTATATTATATATGTATTTTTTGTGGATTTATAGTAATAGATTTGGATATGTATTTTTATATGCATTTTTATTGCGGCCCCCAACCAAAAATCTTTTTTGGCACATTACACCCTTTCTGATTTGTTTATAAATATTAACAGGAATTTTTGAGACCCCCTATTCTATATATATTTTTTATAATAAAAAATTTTTTATAACAAAATATTATTTTTACACGTCCTTAATATTATATTTTTTAGTAATACGTTTTGTATTTACCTCAATTCTCCCACTTATTTATCGTTTTTTGCCCCCCCTTTTTTATTTGGAGTCACACAATGTTGGGATATGTAATATTAAATGCATCTGGTATGAGGGGGCATCCCCTCGTTGACTGTTTACCCTTCAGACTTACTCATATTATTATTTTGTGTTACATCTTTTTTTTGTGTTACATCTTTCTTTGTTAAACGGAGGCGCCCAAAAACCATTATATATTTCTATCACATGATGGCGCCAGACCAGCAATTTGGATGGTTTCGTATGGGGAGACAAAGGGGCGGCTTTCAAGCATCCGATTGGCTATAGTGGCACCTCCGTTTCCCTATTTAGACGTGTGGAGCACCAAGATGGCCGCGCCTCAGATGACGTCTTGATGACGAAACACGTAAGGCGTGGCCTCGTGATACGCACACGTCAGCACCACTCTCTTCCAGCTTGTGTCAGTTCCGCTTTCAGCTGTCGGGCGGTGGAACGCACGCCTCACCACGCTGCCCCTCGGCTGTGAGTCGGTTATCTGCACAGTGTTTTTAGCTTCGTTTTTTAGCTCCAGTTTATGGATTGTACTTTTATTTTTATGGATTTTCAATAAAATTCCTACCTTTTATGGATTCACACTATGAAGTGTTTTCTGTTTTCACTTCGCACGGATACCTGTCATTGGGATTGACTTCACGCCGGAGCAGGATATAGCACCCTTGAACGGAGGACCACTTTCCGTTGTTGCCATCGCAGGACTGTCTGCATATGCCTTTTACCCCTGCAGGGGTTAGGCAGTCTGGTAAGTGTACACACGAGTGGGGGTGCAGTGAAGGTCGGAACACCAACGGTTGAAAGCTGTGACTACTTTTCTCCTTCACCAGTGGGACACACTTCTAGAACTGTTGCTGCAAATTTTTCCAAAGAATTTAATTATTGATTGTTTTTATCCATTTTTTGTGTTTATACACCTTTGAAGTGTTTTGCTTTGATTGCCTTCATTGTAACTGTGTTTGCACACTTACAGGGGTTCTCCTACACTAAGTTTTTTAACCTTTTGAGGTTTCCACTCTGTATGTGTTTTAATTATTGTCTATGCGGATCATCAAATATATTCCTTTTACACTAATTTTATTGGATTTGGTTCCCCAAGCACTTTTATATATAGGGATCACCTTTAAGATATAGATATCTATGATATATATATATATATTTTTTGTATATGCGATTTTATATGCACTTTAGAACGCTCTGCACTTTCTTTCTATTTCACCTCACAGGTGATTCACTCATAATTTAGTATTATTTCTTTTTGCACATTAATTTTCTCTTGATATTTATGACACTTTTGTTTATAAGCCAACACTTCGTTTTGTATCCTTTAGAAGAATTATTACTCATACATACACAGTAGGACAGTGCCAATTCCCCTGTTTAGAACAATTTTTCAGCTTGGATTTCACCTCGGTGATTTTCACTTTTAAGGGGGGCAGCAGTCCCGTTTTATTTCATTTCCTAAGCGCGGAACTTCTGTTACTCATTACTCTTAAAGTACCCATACTCGCATACTTCCCAGACAGGGTGGTACTCATGACAATACTCAAATTTGTGCCTGAACTGACCTTCAGAGTCCATATCACACAAGAGGTTGTCCTCCTTCGTTCCTTTTGGGGAGTACTCAAGAAATTAGCCCATCGGATGTGGGCCAAGCTTTAAAATGTTTAATCAAAGCAACTTCTGCCACACAGAATTCAGAGCATCTGTTTGTCATTCTAGGTGGAACACATAATGATTTTTTGAGGAGTGTGTAGTATTATCCCTGCCCTGTTTTGTCTAGTTAGTTCCCAGCTGTGCTGACATGGAGCCGTCAGGAAAACGGAAAATTGAATTCAAATACTTACTGTAATTTTCCTTTCCTGTTGCGCTCCATGGCAGCACAAATCCCACCCAGCTTGGTAGGACTAATTACAGAACGCCTAGGCTGTAGGTGGGCTCAAATGTATATGAGTTATGTCCTGGAGGCATGGGGGGCGGAGCCTATACCCAGCTGTGCTGTCATGGAGCTCGTCAGGAAAATAAAAATTACAGTAAGTATTTGAATTCAATTTTTCATTTTTTATTGTTGTGCTGCAAGTAAGTGTCACTGCATTTGGTTACTACCATTACCATTTTTTAACTTCTTTGGCTAGCCGCTCTTTTTCTGCCTTCTTTGTTATACTTCGCCATACTCAATGTAACGGTTCAGTGATTCTTAGAACTTCAAAATCAATGCAGCTTTACTTTATTCATGTATTTATTGCATGCATATAATCCATGTTACCACTATGTTTTGCTGCTGCTTGCTTGCCAATAAATTATCCAAAAAGTTGTTTTAAGCCTCTGTTTGACTTTTTGATGTCTTGAAGTGGTTGCAAACCCACAAAAAAACAAACAAACCTGCAATACAAAGGCATAATGAGCTAGTATACATAGCATACTAGCTCATTATGAAATACTCACCTTAGATCAAAGCCCCCGCAGCGATCTCGACACACTGCTCTGCCCGGCGACATGTCTCCCGGAGTTATTTCTGAGTATCGTGGGCTCCGGTGCTGTGATTGGCCAGAGACGCAATGACGTCACTCCCGTGCATGTGCACGGGAGCTGCCGGTAATGGCACGTCAGCTAAAGCAATGGCACGAATGAGGCGTTGCTTCAATGCACATGTGCCGATGAAGTTGGCACATGCTGATACAAGGGATATCTCCTAAACCGTGTAGGTTTAGGAGATATCCACGGTAGCCACAGGTAAGCCTTATTATAGGCTTACCTGTAGTGAAAAGTGGTTTGTAAGGGTTTACAAGCACTTTAAAATCATGTACAGTCATTTCTGTGCCAGGGCCGTCTTCAGACAAATGATCCTTGTGATTGCCTGTCTGATTGACGGTGATGCCATCACTGAATGGGCTCCCGATCACCTGACACCCTCACGCTCCTTGGATTGGTTATATCAATCACATGGATGTATCTCATACACCTTGCTACACACATATAAAGCAGTGTGTTTCAGACTGCAGACAGACTACCTGGAACTTGTGAGTGTCTCCCTTGATGACAGGACATACATTTCAATGCTGTCATTGCATTTGGTTACTATGATTACCATTTTTTAACATCTTTGGCTAGTCGCTCTTTCATTCTTGTATTTATTGCATACATATAATCCATGTTACCATCATGTTTTGCTGCTACTTGCTTGCCAGTAAATTGTCCATGGAGTTATTTCAAGCTTCTGTTTGTCTTTCTGCCAAACAATACACTTTCTATAATCACGTATATTTTTTATGTCAGGGCCGTCCTCAGACAAATGATCCTTGTGAGCGCCTGCACAGCTACAGCAATGTTATTCATACTTTCTATATATTTTTTTCATCTCACCTGTCTTCACTTTTTGTAGTTTGTTTTTTGGACTTAAACTCTGCCACTCTACCTCTATGGGCATTTTCTCCTCCTGCTGGCAGAGCTCAGATACAATGGGGACAATTTGGAGAGCTTTAACCTCATGATCCATGTTGTGTTTTTATATCTGTCAATGGTAGCCACCATGTGAGTATTTTCAGATAAAAATGTCATTTTGATGTTATGTTTGCTATTTGTCATGCCTGCTTTTACTTTCTATATACCATATTTTTTCTGATACTCTGTTATTATATTACCAGATGTCACAGCTTTCTCTGACCATCCCCCGAAGATGGAATTTAAATGTATATTCCGAAACATGTTAGGATGTCTTTTGTGGTTATGGCCTCTTACTGTGAGATTAACCATGTTTCATAGAATTCAGCTGTATATTATCCATATATGATTACCATTCATGTATAGTAAATGTAATATTCTCGTCTATTGTTAGACAATTTTTATCAATAAAATTTGTACTTTTTATTAGACTTCTTTACGCTTCTTTCTTGTTTCCAACCTATGCCTATAAAGTCTCAGGGGGCATCTCCTTTGTTTTTTTTGTTAGTCCTTCCCTGGTTCAACCCCTCTGTTTTTTTTGGAACAAGGCACAGTTCTCTGGCTCGATGAGAAACTCTGGTTGCCAGGCACAACGGCCGGCAGTTTAACCATGGGCAGATATCCCGGACGAAACCCCCATATGTAGCGCTACCCCCGCAGGAGCCTCTGATGAATAAAGGTATCTCCCACCCTGCACGGCCTGACACACAGAATCTTCCACACACACTGGAGACAAGAATCAGTCCTTGCAGCTTGGTTTTTGTATTTTATTAGAGGTATTGAACTTGGATAGGGTTGAGGGTATTTATGGGATGCCCACTTGATCAAGGTAGTAGCAAAACTCTTCAGGGACACAACTATATACAGCCTGTACACACTCTTCTACCTCCAGCACATGCTTGTAGAACTACAACTCCTAGGACCAGCTGACACTGTTTGGATGATCTAAAAAAGGCTCAGTTAGATCTGTAGCAACCCCCCTTTTACGGGCAGGGACCAAGGGCCTCTCTAGTAGTGTAGTAAAATGTCCTAGTGCCCAGCTGTCCTCCTCCTCCTGTGGCTACTGATCCCAGTATCACCTCTTCAGGAGCTGCCAGCCCACCTGGCTGCAGCTACCCCTCCCACTTGCCCTCCTGACTAAGACTTTACAGTCTTCCCAGACTGACTCTGCATCTATCCCAGACTTCTCTCACTCAGTCCTCTCATGGAATGCTTCTCAGTCCTCTTGGCTGCAACACTCACAAGCCCATTTGGCTGTCTTCTTTCCTGGAGATTTGCCTGGCAGTGTTCTTCTGCTGTCTTCCACTTGCTCCTGTGCCTCTGGACAGGATACCCTAATGCACCGTAAAGAAGGTTCCTTCTGCGCCCAAGACCAAGGTCACCCCCCAGACTGGGGGGCACCCCTCCTGGGCCACCGACAGCCTAACATTTCTTCTCCATCTTCCACTCAAACTCCACACTGCCCCAGCTGATCTGACCCAGAGTATTTGAGGGGGCCTTCCCGCTGCCAACCCATCTGTTGGGGATTGGTCAGGGCCCTTATGAATACTTCAAACAGCTCCTCCCCTCCCATTCTTCTAGAATCTTCCACCAGTTTCTAGAAATAGGGGAAGGTCTTAAAGATGTTGCCTGCGAGTCATACCAGCCTCCCTGAGTCACTCACCTGACCCAGATTAACCAAAACACAAGCTTGGCTATCAGCCAAACCTGCCAATTTACCTGCACTTAAAGTTTTACTAAACCCAGCAATATAAAAACAAATCATCCACCCCCCCCACAATGCACACAGCTTCTAAATCTTCTTTTTATATCCAAATACTGCCGTTATATACCTTTTTTTTCCTTTTTCTTCTGTATATCATGGTAAACTGCAGGGTCCCAGCGATACTAGAGTGTTCATGTAGGAGAAGATTCCACTCTCCTCTGACCAAACTTCCTCTGTATCAGTATACCCTCACCTGCGATCTAGCCAGCGCTGATTGCCACTGTGCCAATGACATGCTCAGTGCTAAAAAAAAATATATATTTTCAGCATAAAAGACACAACTGAACATGTGCAGGTTGGCCAATGCCTATGTGTTAGCTGGCCTTCCCAAGATAGACAATGAAAGAAGGGGAGGATATTTGAACACATGATAAAACAGACTTTTAACAGTGCAGAGAATTAACCCCTAAAGTTCCACAGTGAGTATAACAAGCATGCTATTCTGCATATACAGACAGGTTTTACTGTTGTGGTTTTAGTAAAAAACCTATTCTACTTCTAGCACACTAGGGGGTGCTACACTAGCATTGCCTCGCTAGTATACTGTATATATTTGACAGGATATCATCTACGACAACTCTACAAGACCCATGGTCCTACCTAAGGGTGGTGATCATCTCCCCTTTTCTCTGGTTTTATTCACTGGAGATCCGAGTATCCTCATTGTTGCTTCACACTTGGCTTGCTCTCTCTTGAGCTTTAATTTGTGAGAGGTTACGCAGTGATCCTTCTACCATACCTATCTAATTATTCTACTAAGCTACCTATAGCTTTTTACGTCTGTAAGAAATGAGATGTTGTTATGATCCTCCTGAATGTACCCCCACGCCAACCTTATTTCTTTAACCACCTCAATACAGAGCACACCCCCTTCCTGCCCAGGCCATTTTTTAGCTTTGAATGACAATTGCGCGGCCATGCCATACTGTAACCATGTCAAATTGTTATCATTTTCTTCACACAAATAGAGCTTTCTTTTGGTGGTATTTAATCAATCCAGGGTTTTTTTATTGTTTCCTAAAAAAAGGTCAAAAATTAAAAAAAATTATATTAGTAAATTTTGTAAATAAGCAATTTTTCTCCTTTACTAATGGGCGCTGATGAGGCAGCACTGATAGGCTGCACTGATGGGCACTGGTGAGGTGGCACTTATGGGCACTGATAATATGTGGCACTGATAGGCAGCACTGATGGGTGGCACTGGAAGGCACAGATAGGTGGCATGGGTGGGCACAGATAGGTGGCACTGGTGGGCACAGATAGGCAGCACTGGTAGTCATGGATAGGCGGCACTGATGGGCAGCAGTGATGGGCATTGATGGGCAGCACTGATAGCCAGCACTGACTGGCATCACTAATGGCCACTGATTGCTGGCACTTGTGGGCACTGATTGCTGGCACTTGTGGGCACAGATTTGTGGCAATTGTGGGCACTGGTTGGCACTGAATGCTGGCAGTGGTGGGTAATAATTTCTGGCACTGGTGGGCACTAATTGTAATCAGGGCACTGATGATCAGTGCCCTGATTTCATACCTAGCTGTCCCCTGTGTGGAGATGCCACTGATCGGCTCTCCTCTCCTCACACTCTGGCAGTGTGAGGCGAGGAGTACCGATTACCAGCCTCTCCGTGTTTGCATGTGGCCAGCTGTTATTGGACCCAGCTGATCACATGGTTAAAGAGCTGTGGCTCTTTACAAAGTTTGGGGTTGTGCCGTGGCCTAGCAACATGGTGCAGCCGTGATCGCCACGCTGCATGCCCCCTGGGGCACGTGAGAGCGGTCGTTTTGGGAGGACATCATATGACATCCACCCAGAATGAGAGTCGCACCGCCCAGCCGTCATTTGATGGTGGGTGGGCGGGCAGCAAGTGATTAAGGGGTACGTCCCTCTCAATGCATTATGGTAGATCCTGTCTTATCCTCTCAATCGATGGCAATTTTCTCTTTTGCTCCTTACCTATGTATACTTATTCTATTCTTCAATAAAATGTTTGAACAAGAGAAAATATATGAAAGCTTCACCAAAATTCTAATTAGCCACTCAACTGGTAAGAATTAGTAAGGCCCCTTTCACGCGATCAGAACGATCGGATCCACCTGTCCATTTTTCGGGCCACTCATTGACTTCTATGGTGAGACGGATGTCAGTGGATCTGTGTCTGCTGACTAGGGATGAGCCGAACACCCCCCGTTTGGTTCGCACCAGAACATGTGAACAGGAAAAAAGTTTGTGTGAACACCGTTAAAGTCTATGGGATACGAACATGAATAATCAAAAGTGCTAATTTTAAAGGCTTATAGGCAAGTTATTGTCATAAACAGTGTTTGGGGACCTGGGTCCTGCCCCAGGGGACATGGATCAATGCAAAAAAAGTTTTAAAAACGGCCGTTTTTTCAGGAGCAGTGATTTTAATGATGCTTAAAGTCAAACAATAAAAGTGTAATATCCCTTCAAATTTCGTAGCTGGGGGGTGTCTATAGTATGCCTGTAAAGGGGCGCATGTTTCCCGTGTTTAGAACAGTCTGACAGCAAAATGACATTTCGAAGGAAAAAACCCATTTAAAACTACTCGCGGTTATTGCATTGCCGACAATACACATAGAAGTTCATCGATAAAAATGGCATGGGAATTCCCCAAAGGGGAACCCCGAACCCAAAAAAAAATGATGTGGGAGTCCCACTAAATTCCATACCAGACCCTTCAGGTCTGGTATGGATTTTAAGGGGAACCCCGTGCCAAAAAAACCCCAAAAAATGGCATGGGGTCCCCCCAAAAATCCATACCAGACCCTTATCCGAGCATGCAACCTGGCAGGCCGCAGGAAAAGAGGGGGGACGAGAGTGCGCTCCCCCTCCTGAACCGTACCAGGCCACATGTCCTCAACATTGGGAGGGTGCTTTGGGGTAGCGCCAACCCTGGCCTGTGGTTGTGGGGGTCTGCGGGCGGGGGGCTTATCGGAATCTGGAAGCCCCCTTTAACAAGGGGACCCCCAGATCCCGGCCCCCCTGTGTGAAATGGTAAGGGGGTACTTACCCCTACCATTTCACTAAAAAACTGTCAAAAATGTTAAAAATAAAAAGAGACAGTTTTTGACAATTCCTTTATTTAAATGCTTCTTCTTTCTTCTATCTTCCTTCATCTTCTTCTTCTGGTTCTTCTGGCTCTTCTGGTTCTTCCTCTGGCGTTCTCGTCCAGCATCTCCTCCGTGGCGTCTTCTACCTTCTTCTCCTCGGGCCGCTCCGCACCCATGGCATGGGGGGAGGCTCCCGCTCTTCTCTTCTTCTTTTCTTCTCTTCTTCTCTTCTTCTCTTCTTCATTTTCTTCTCCGGGCCGCTCCGCACCCATGCTGGCATGGAGGGAGGCTCCCGCTGTGTGGCGGTGTCTCCTCGTCTGATGGTTCTTAAATAACGGGGGGCGGGGCCACCCGGTGACCCCGCCCCCTCTGACGCACGGTGACTTGACGGGACTTCCCTGTGATGTCACGGGGAAAGCCACAGGGAAGTCCCATCATGTCCCGTGCGTCAGAGGGGGGCGGGGTCACCGGGTGGCCCCGCCCCCCGTTATTTAAGAACCGTCAGAGGAGGAAACGCCGTCACACAGCGGGAGCCTCCCTCCATGCCAGCATGGATGCGGAGCGGCCCGGAGAAGAAAATGAAGAAGAGAAGAAGAGAGGAAGGAAGAAGAGAAGAAGAAGAAGATGAAGAGCGGGAGCCTCCCCCCATGCCATGGGTGCGGAGCGGCCCGAGGAGAAGAAGATAGAAGACGCCGCGGAGGAGATGCTGGAGAACGCCGGAGGAAGAACCAGAAGAACCAGAAGATGAAGGAAGATAGAAGAAAGAAGAAGCATTTAAATAAAGGAATTGTCAAAAACTGTCTCTTGTCATTTTTAACATTTTTGACGTTTTTTAGTGAAATGGTAGGGGTAAGTACCCCTTACCATTTCACACAGGGGGGGCGGGATCTGGGGGTCCCCTTGTTAAAGGGGGCTTCCAGATTCCGATAAGCCCCCCGCCCGCAGACCCCCACAACCACCGGCCAGGGTTGTGGGGATGAGGCCCTTGTCCTCATCAACATGGGGCAAAGTGTTTTAGGGGGCTACCCCAAAGCACCCTCCCAATGTTGAGGGCATGTGGCCTGGTATGGTTCAGGAGGGGGGGCGCACTCTCGTCCCCCCTCTTTTCCTGCGGCCTGCCAGGTTGCGTGCTCGGATAAGGGTCTCGTATGGATTTTTGGGGGGACCCCACGCCGTTTTTTTTTTTTTTTTGGCGTGGGGTTCCCCTTAAAATCCATACCAGACCTGAAGGGCCTGGTATGGAATTTAGAGGGACTCCCACGTCATTTTTTTTTTTGGTTCGAGGTTCCCCTGTGGGGAATTCCCATGCCGTTTTTATCAATGAACTTCTATGTGTATTGTCGGCAATGCAGTAGCCGCGAGTAGTTTTAAATGGGTTTTTTCCTTTGAAATGTCATTTTGCTGTCAGACTGTTCTAAACACGGGAAACATGCGCCCCTTTACAGGCATACTATAGACACCCCCCAGCTACGAAATTTAACGGGATATTACACTTTTATTGTTTGACTTTAAGCATTATTAAAATCACATGAGTTCGACTCGAACTCAAAGCTCATCCCTACTGCTGACACCCACCTGGCATCCGATCCGACAAGATCTGCTGGAAACAGACGTATAGAGATACGTTCGCCATCCGTCCAGTGGGTTGGATGGGATTGGATGAAAATGGACAGGCGGTCAGTTTTCATCCGATCTCCCCATAGAGGAGAGCGGGACTCTTATAGGTCAGTCACTGCACAGTGAGCGGATCCACCCCGTGTGAAAGGGGCCTAAAAGTTAAAATTTATTACAACTTTATTCCACATTAAATTGCATCAAAACCCCTGAATGTCCCTCTGATCTGATCTGCAGTATATGGTCTGCGCTCCATTAAACGTTCCTAAATAATATCACTGCACTAATAGCTGCTTCTCTATTTTGTATTCCATTAATATATAGAATGTCACTCAGTATTATAGAAAATGAAATCACAATTCCTGCTGTGTATGTAATGATGAAAACATAGACTGATGATATACAGTAATGCCCCGTACACACGATCGGAAATTCTGACCATGTGTAGGCTCCGTCAGACTTTCGCTGGCGGAACTTCTGCCAGCAAAAGATTGAGAGCAGGTTCTCTATTTTTCCGATGGAAAAAGTTCCTATCTGAAGTGCCGATCGTCTGTAGCAATTCCAACACGCAAAATTCCTACGCATGCTCGGAAACAATTTGACGCATGCTCAGAAGCATTGAACTTCATTTTCTCGGCTCGTCGTAGTGTTGTACGTCACCGCGTTCTTGACGGTCGAAAGTTCAGAGAACTTTTGTGTGACCGTGTGTATGCAAGCCAAGCTTGGGAGGAATTCCATCGCAAAAACCCATCCAAGGTTTTTCTGACGAAAATTCAGATCGTGTGTACAGGGCATTAGATTTTCCTAAACTTCCATCCCATCCCCCATTGGGATCCCATCAGCACTCTTCAAGGGTTCCTCTGTCCCCTGATTTGGCCGCTCCCATGTGGGTGACACAGAGTCCGTGTGGAAAGGCCGGCAGTGACACATTGGGGGGAGACTCCATTCAGAAAATAAGGATCCCCCACCATGGGGGAGGGGAGGGGGAGCCGGCTGTGTAAGATAAATAGCAGGATGACAGATAAATGCCGACTGTGTTCCCTGAGTTAGGTTATATATGAAATGTTCAGTTTTTTTCTTCTTCATTACAAAACAGAATCCCCCATCCTGTCCTGGTGTATTAGTTCATCTGTGATGATCCATTCTCCTCTTGGGTCAGGTTTGTTCAGATTTGTATCTCATCCTCATCCAGAGCAATGTCCCCTCCCCCCTCCTCCATTCACAGCAATGTCCCCTTCCCCCCTCCATTCACAGCATTGTCCCCTCCCCCTCCTCCATTCACAGCAATGTCCCCTCCCCCCTCCTCCATTCACAGCAATGTCCCCTCCCCCTCCTCCATTCACAGCAATGTCCCCTCCCCCCTCCATTCGCAGCAATATCCCCTCCCCCCTACTCCATTCACAGCTGTAGCTGAGTCTCTTCCTCCGGGGTCATATCATATAAATCTTAATTTCTGGTCGAAGCTTTTCCAGATTTTCTAGTTCTCTTCTTGATTCCTCTGACAAGGAGTCGTAGCCAATCCTAGAAGAGAGGATATAAAGAGTCATCAGATCTCAGCAGAATTCTCTCACACTATTTCCCAGCATCCTCCAGGATATCTATTAAGCTCACCACACACATTACAATCTGATTGTACAATCTCTGTTTGATCTTCCAACAAGTATGTAGAGTAAGGATCTGTCTGATTGTATGGAGACTGATATGATAGTTTAGGTAGGTCTTCATATTACATCGTTCAGGAAGATATAAAGCTGATTGTATAAAGATTGAATGGTCAGATTGTACTGTGTGTGATGGATCTTACACCATCCTGTCACCTTCCTGTAGGACTTTACCAACTAAGAAGTGACACTGCACAATGGAGGATGATGGGAGATATCAGATTATAGAACAGGAAATATTCCTCCTCATTGGTCATTTGTTCTGTGATGTCCCAAACCCACCAATCACAGTCACACTTCTCTTTCTTTCTCATCCAATGAGGGACACAGCAGTTCAGATAAGTTTGGGTTATACTGCCACCTACAGGAGAATCTGACACTGGCAAATGAAAAAATTGTGGGCCAGGCCAGGATAATCCCTCCTACTCCCAGCATGCCTCAGTTTTTTGCTAGTGTCCTAGGAGGATGGATATCTTTTCTCTACTCTGATGAGAAAAGTTGAAAGCGTTATTAAACCCATAAGCAAACATTTATTATATTGCAGCTCACCAATTCTTAGATGTGATGGCTGTAAAAGATTTCTTTTTTTGGCTTTCTTCTATTTTCATTTGGTGAACCAGCCAGCAGGTCTTTTCAAAAGCACAACATCTCCAGCAGAATGTATCAGTTTACATGGATGAGACAAACCATTTAACACTGGCAGTGGTGATTAATATGATCAGCTTTTATTTATTCATGAAAAACTTTTATCCCCAAAAACTGTTTGTTGTAACTGACTATAAAGTGTAATCTGGAGTTTGGCTTCAATTTGTTAGTGTATCTAAATCTGCTAATACATTTATCACAACCACTCAGCCGACTAAAAATGTTGTGTCTCACTAATACAGGAGATGTCTTACTGGCCAGACCACCCGGAGATAATAGAGGGAAAAAATACGAATGCAGCCATCACATCTAATGATTGGTAAGCTGTGATATGATATTTTTAGCTTTGGGTTTAATACCGCTTTAACTTTTTTGCATCTTTTTTCTTCCATTCAATAAAGATTAAAAAAAAAAAAACTAAAAAACACTGCGCTTACAAAAAAGACCCCTAAAAAAGTTGCAGTTCAAATCTGCAATATGCACAACAATACAAAAAAGAACAACGAAAAAACTGTGCTATACCATGAATAATATATGCATAGAGATGAATAGATGCAAATAAAAAAAATGTGGGAAAACATCAAATATAAATAAATACATTGAGATTATATAGCAAAATACATTAGACAAAAATTCAAAGAATATCTGAAAAATAATAAGTGCATATAAATCAATAGTGCAAAAACCAAAAATTTGTGAAAAACCATAAATAGTGATGATATATTAGTATCATGTGGCAAAGTCCATAGACCAGAAAATCGGAAAATCTTCTAGGGGAATGGAAAGAGTCCCCTGATAGCTCTTCATAGGGATTAGCGTGGAAAGGTAGGCAATTGAAAAACACCCCTCGCAGTGATCCTCCACCTCCTAAAATGCGCGCTTACCGGATAACAAGCTCAACAGGCTCGTAGACAAACCAGAGACTATGCAGCATGGCAGGTGGTAGGCAACCCAGGCACCTATAGGACCTTATACCCAGATATCCAACCAGCAATAGAGCATCCCTCTAGCAGCGTAGCCGCGGGCATGTATAGGTAGGTACCGCAACCCAAATCACAGACATAAGGACAAAGAAAAAGTGGCCATAGTGTAACTCCGATAAAACAATTTAATAGTTTATGGTAGAAAACTTACAGAATAGTAGTTAAAAAAGAGCGAAATCGCCGGCCGAGTGCCCATTCAAGATGAGATGCAATGACGTCAGAACGTCAACCTCCCGACGTAAGTTTTGTCTGTAACTGACGTCGTCTGGGGAATGGGGGACGCTCTGACTCATCGCAAATAAATAGACAAATGAAACCACGCCTCGTTGTGATCTCTCAAAGGCATAGAATGTGCGTGACAAATCCATAAGGAGAATCGGAGCAAGAATTATCCATGCAGCAGGAAGTAACCCTTGGGCTGCAAATGGTAATCATGTCAAATAGGATAAATAAAAAAGAAAAAACTAAAGACTAAAATGGGTATATTAAACCCATAAAGATATTAAACAGACTAAAATTAGTCCAATGGGTGTTCAGCCATTAGATAAAAACCTACATTCCCACATGATATTAGCAACATAAAACATGCTATAAAGCAGTATGGCCCATCTTGTGGGAAAAATTTAAATGAAGACAAAAATAAAATTAAAAATGAAATTAAAATAAAGTTGGATAGGTAAAAATTATAGAAGAAAAATAGAAAACACATACCCAACAGGGGAAAAGCGATTACATAAATAAATGAACGAACAGGGTGGATGGACACATCCACAGTGGCCATACCCACCATTTGTCATTAGGCTAAAACCACAGTGGCGCAAATATCAGAGTGGAGTATGTGCCACACACTACCATGCCATCTTGTGAGTACATGTGGAATTATCACTTCCAGAAAGAGATCTAATAAATTATCTTAAAAAATGAATGGATATCATTTCCTCTTTCTCCCTTTCCTTTCCTTTCCTTTTCCCTTTTCTCCTTCTGTATATAAAAAATACATATATCAAAATATATGTGTGAACATATTAAATAACGCCATTGAGACATCACAACAGGTTCACATAGACATAAGACTGGGCATCAAACTACAATATCAATAGATATAAAGTGTAAAAAATGGCGATATTAGGCATTGTCAATGAAAGCATTCAAATCTGTCTCTACATTCAACCCAAACGGTGTGTAGCGTACTTGCTCCTTCTATCCTTCTATTAGTGTGTCATTCAGGCTTGTGGATCAACCGATCCAGGTAGATGCTTGCGAAAAGGCATATGCGACAGGTTTAACTGGTTCCTTTCTGACAACCATAGGCAACCTAGGAATTTCGGATGTTCAGGAACTTCTGGTGTTCAGGATGTATATGTAGTCACCTTCCCGGCAGATAGATGACCAGAGGGTATAACTTTTACTCAGCAAGCGTGGAAACATGCAAAAGGAGGAAATCCCACATAGTGCTTGAATCCATAAAAACAGGTTTATTGCAAACCAAACAAAATACAAATCCGGACAGCAGCAGCAATGGTTAAAAGTGATCACAAAAAGAATAAAACAGCGTGGTACCGAAGGGCAAATGGCTAAAAGCAACCCGACATGTTTCGGACAAGAGGTCCTTCTACTGGGGCATATAGCCTATTGTCCGGTATCACGCTTAATATATGGGCACAGAAACAATTTCAAACTACGATCAGCTGTGAACACCGCTGTAGAGCGGACCTCACAGCCAATAAAGAGCCAGCAATGTGTGATTGGCCTGTCACCTAATCACATACGGCTTAGGTAACCAATCACAGTTCCCAGTGCCAGGTCACATGACGGCGCCGTGCGGGATGACGTCATCGCGCACTGGCTCTTGTGCTCCAAGCCTCAGTTCCATACCCGGAAGAGGCAGATGAATATACGAGGTGTAGGGCAGAATAACTCCGCCCAAAAACCCGACTGCAACGTCATTGCACAAGTGAGCCAGACGCTCGTAACCCGGCAGCTTCCTGTGTCAACGGAAGTGCCAAAAAAGCTGCAAATGTGCTAGCAAAGCGGGACAGGCTGCAATTGTATTATAAATAAATATTTGAACAAGATAATATTATGGACCATGGCATCAGACTGAAAATTCCCATCAAGGGAAAAGGTATGAAGTGGAAACATAAAAATATCTAAAAATCCCTAAAGAAAAATGTAAATAATATATAGGTATCATCGACAAAAGTATTTAAATTGTATATATGTTATAAACACATAGATGGTGGTATGCTTATTTAAACTGTATATACATTTAAAGTGTATATATGTTATAAACACATAGACGCCGATATACTTATTTAAACTATGCTCAATCTAGATGAACGAGGGAGGGTACCTTAGTGGAACAATAGACATGAATCAGATGTGAAGTAGGGGGCCAAGTCAGCAATGGATTATGATTTGTTGATGAACGCATTTAGGTCCCATTCAACATTCAACCCGTGGGGGAAGTAACTCTTTAGCTGGAATATCCAGAAGGTTTCGAGTTTGGATACCCCTCTAATCCGTGGACCCCCCTCCAATGTGGGACAAACTTGTCAATGATTTGAAACTTGGTGCCCCTCGGGTTCTTGTCATGATGCTCAAGAAAATGGCGGGGGACACTGTGGTTCGTACAACCTAGTTTAATGGCAGTAATATGTTCACTCACCCGGGTGCTAAACGCTCTTATAGTGCGGCCCACGTACTGTCTGTTACATGGACAGGTAATGAGGTACACTATAAAGCGAGTAGCACACGTGGTGAAGTATTTCATATGGTATATAGTGGAAGTAACCGCAGACTGGAATGTTTCAGATTTCTTGCGTCCGCAAAGATTGTGCATACAGACATTGCATCGTTTACAGGGGTAGTAACCCTTAGCTTCTGGAAAAAAGGATACTTTATTAGGCGGTTCAATGACATTGTGTGAAATATGGTCACGCAAAGATGGGGCTCCTCTAAAAGTAACACCTATGTTAGTAGGGAGCACTGGACCTAGAACCGGGTCATTCTTCAGAACTTTCCAATGACGATTCAGGATCTGTTTAATTTGTCTATGTTGGATGGAGAACTGAGTAAACATCGAGCGTGCCTATTGCAAAGGCCAAACAAAAGTCATAACAGCATAAATACAAAGAGAAGGACACTAGAGGGAGCCTTTCCTTTCTGAAGAACTTTACTTATTATAATACAGAAATTATTAAGCATGGCTACATACACAAAAATTCCTGTAAAAAATCTCATTAATCTGATGGCTGTATGAATTTTGTTCAAACGTATTTCAAAGTTCTGTATACTTTTTACCATTTCATTTTGGACTTCACTGAATGAAAATCACACACACTATTAGGAATTTGTTCATTCAAGAAATAAATTGCCATCCTGCTCCTTCAAATCTTCTTGTCACCACAGACATAAACAAATTTCTGTTTGAACCCATGCACACTGGATGATTTTGCTCCTAGGGGTGTCTGGCATTTTTTCCTGCCTTCTAATCTCCCCTCTATGTAATCCTATGTGTCCATTCACACATAAACTGTTATGCCCCATACACACGGTCGGATTTTCCGATGGAAAATGCCCGATCGGAGCGTGTTTTCGGAAATTCAGACCGTGTGTGGGCTCCATCGGACATTTTCCATCGGATTTTCTGACACACAAAGTTTGAGAGCAGGCTATAAAATTTTCCGACAACAAAATTCGATCGCGTCAATTCCGATCGTGTGTGGCCTGTCCTGACGCACAAAGTGCCACGCGTGCTCAGAAGAATTTCCGAGACGGAACAGCTCGGTCTGGTAAAATGTAGAAATTTGAGTTGTTACTGTATTAATAACTATATTTCAATAATTCATATTGATGAGAAAAGTTCCTAGAAAAATCCGTAAAATGTTACAAAAACAATGTCAAAATGTAGAATACAAAAATAGATTATTCTTAAAATGAAGTTTTAATCAGATATGTCTGTGTGTATGTCTTGAGATCTGTGTGTGTGTGTCTGTGTGTCTTTATGGAGAGCTGCAGTGCATCTGTCCCTCTTCCCACAGCCTGTCTGTACTCCTTCAATTAACCCCCACCTTTTCCAAAGAGCCAAAAAGCTTAAAAGACCGGGAAATTTGAATTACTCCAACATTCCTAAGGGTGGGGCTATATGAAGATACCTAAAATAAGAATCATTTAACTTACAATATATACATTTCCTTTAAACATATAAAATCCTACATATCAGTATACATATATTTAAAATGCAGTGTACTTATTAATATCCTAATCAAGAAATATAGTAATGTAAAGAAACAGCCTATATTCTTAACATACTGGAACTTTGTGTCTTTGGAAAAGATTGTAACTTTATCTCTTACGATGGGGGAGGTGAAATGGTCTATACTAAATTGTATCCATATGTGAGATGAATCTCTCCCAAGAAATGCATACTAAGCCTATACCAGCATTAACTTTCATGAGTATAAAAACCTATATATAACTTCACCTTTTCCATACATAGAAGATACCGGTATATATACATTTATATATATATTTATATATATAATTCAATTATCAGAAGAACTCAACCATTCATAAATTCTGATATTCTAACATTTCCCTCTCAAAATGATTGATTTAAACAATCTTATCATTTTAAATCTATATAAATCTGAAACTAACTCTAAATCCATTTATACCTCAAACGCATCACATCCGTATTCATTCATCCTCAAAGATTGTAAGATAATTGATTTAAATATATATTTTCAAATTTGATTCTGTATAAGGAAAAGTGAATTCATAACCCTTCATCTTCGTAAAAAATATTTTCACCCTTATTATTTTCTTTTTCTTTTACCAAATAAATCAATCCCCTTAATTTCATGATTCATAAATGTAACATTGTTGTACAATACTTTGAAATATAGATATCACTTCAGAAATTTGTTTCATATTTTCCCTCCAAATTGTGTTTAACATATATCTATAATCCATAAAACCTTTCTAATAACCTTTTCAAAATTAAACATAAAATATGTTCTTAACTTCAATTTGTTCATATAAGTGAGATGATTTCAAAACTAAATACATATTACAATGTAAAGTTAATCCTATCTTGTTTATGTATCATTCAGAAAAATGTACTCTGTCTTAATTAACAACAGATGTTCCCTCTAACTAGAATGACTCTATTGTAGGGATGTTTAACCCCTTCAACTCTGAAAATACACTATATATGAGTGTAAAAAATGATATGTAAAAAATATCTCATCTTGATATGATAAACATGTCCTGTCACATAAAAATGATATATAAAAACTGGAATATATATCTGATGGATAAATTATTTCATCAGTAGTAAAAAAAAATCAAAAGTCCATTGTTTTTAGAATGTCCTCTCTTATCAGAGGTTCTCGAGAATTTTTTTCTTCTTCTTCCTGCACTCTGTAAAGTTGGAAAAACTTTATTGAACATTAAAATGACAACAATAATTATAACGAATGAATCTTTTCTGTCAATTCTTCTCCCAGAACTGATATTCTTAAACTTCAAGATTTTGTTCCCATCTGGAAGGTCTAGAAATATTAAATTTCTTTCTTTTGGTGACTTACAAGTCAAATCCTAAAAAAGAATGCAGTATCATTATTGAGAATTTAAATACATGCAAAATATACCTTCATTTACTTATTCATTTTACATACCAAAATTCTAATATTTTATTATGACATACAAACCATATTTTAATAATAACATTTCTAATTACCTTACTTTGCTCTATTTTTCTTAAAATGACCTATACTCTAATTTATTATTCTGTGTATTTAAACGACAGGATGCAATTTCTCTTTTTTTAGTCATAATATAAAATCTTGTTTTCATAAACCAAATAAAAGATTTTAAATTACTCCAGAAGATAAAAGCAAATTGTTTATCCATTCACTTCTCCTCTATAATATTTCAGAGTAATGCGTGCTGTACTGTACTTCTAACATTTTCAATTCAGCATTTTCTGTAGAATTTGTGCTGAATAGTATAACCATTCTTTGGGTAACACCTAGAAAGACCTGTTGAACAATTATTAATATTATTGACAAATTCTGTCTCAAAGCATCTCTCAGCACTTGTTCTAACAATCCCATTTATAGGCTTTCTGAATAAATTTAGCTGAGAATGTTCTGTTATCACATCTACCTCTATGGGTTTAGATTTTAAAGTTTTAAAAAATGGGCAATATTTGTCATATAATTCTCCTGAATGAATTCTCTTAAAAAGAATTTTTAATGACAGATCAGGTGTCCGTAATATGATCATCCTAGATCTCACAATCTTTTCTGTTACTTTGACTGCAAAATAAACACTTAAAAATTCCTTCATATTTGTGTCAAAAGTCTTTTCCATATTTGTCAAACCTCTGGAGAAAAAATTATTATTTTCGGTTCACCATCTTTTACCTGAAATAAAATTACTGAGATGGAATTTTCAGATACCTTAGTAGACAATAAAACAGGCATAGATATTCCAATTTCAATTGTATGCAATGAAACAGCATTCTGCAAATCTTTTTTTAGCATTTCAAAAACATCTGTATGGGTTTGAGACCATTGATCAAACACAACATCTTTTTGTTTCAGGAAATCAAATAATGGTTTAACTTTATCATCATATTCCTGTAAAAGCTCTTTGCAAGAATTTACCTCACTCAAAAATTGATATAATGCCTTGTAAGATGTTGGAACTGGAATAGCAGAAATGTTCTAACTTTTTCCTGTGATAACTTTCTCTGTCCATGACTAATTTGCATATGAAGAAAATTAACTTTGTTTTTCATTAACTGAACTGACTCTGTGTTCAATTTCAACCCTGCTGTTTGTAACAGAGTAAATAACTCTGTCAACAGAGTGACATGTTCCTCTGTATTTTGGGTAGACAACAAAATTTTGTCCACATGTTGGAAAATACATTTTGGTCTAGAAAATTTTGATAAAACTTTCTCCAAGCACTCGTGCACTATTCCGTCACTGATTTCCATTTCTGGAATTATTTTGAAGGCATAAGTTTCTTTATTGAAACTGAAGGCAAGTTTATAATGACAGCTGTTTGTTACTGGTACTGAAAAATGACTATTGGAAATTTCCAGTACTGAAAATACTTTGGCCTTGGCATCCATTTGTGACATTAAATTTAAATTAGGAACAATAGGTTTGTTATTTGTAATGCATTTATTCAGTGATCTTAAATCAACTGATAAAGAATACGAATCATCAGCATTCTTGATAGGCCAAATACAATTATTTACCACTGATTGTGCCTTCTTTAATATTCCTTGTTGTAAAAATGATTGTACAATGTCAGAAACTGGACCTATTGATTCTTGTGGCAACTTATTTTGAATTTGGGGTTCAGGGTCTCGTCCCTCAATTTCTATCTCAATATCTTTAAACAAACCTGTATCCATTTTGTTCTGACTCCAAAGACTTTCATGTGCTCTTACTGATTGTTCCAATTCGAGATTGGTTCCTGTGTGTGGCCAATTAAGATCTGAAGAAATGTCAGCGACTGCTGTACAAATACTTCCAACATTATTGTACATGGAAGAATCTATTAACCTAGATTTGGGCCTAGATGAATCTTTCCATATAGTAGAATTACTTAAATCAATAATCCAATCTAATTTACTAATTACATCCATGCCTAAAATATTCTCTGTATTTTGGCAACACCAGATGTCTATTTTAGTTTTTAAAACTCCTGGAATCTCGAAATTCACACCAGAAACTTTAACTGCAACTGTATTTCCTTTTCCATTGAAACCAATTAAATTACATTTTGGAGAATCAATATTCACATGTAATTTGTTTTTAGTTAAACTTAGTTCAGATCCTAAATCTATTAACCATTTAGTATCCTTGCCCTTTAATAAACCATGTACCCATGGCCTTCCACTTTCATCTAATAAAAGTGAAGTCACATATTTTAATGTTGGAGATGACTCAGAACCTTTTTTCCTAAATCCTGATGGTGATGGAAGTAATCCATCCCTCTCATTTTCATCATTGTTTTTCATATTGATTGAACTGTCATTAACAGTCAATGTACTGATCTGTTTGACTTCTGAAGCATAAGGTAAATCAGTCAAACTATTGTTTGAAGAAGAAAGAATATATTGCTCAGAAATATGTTCTGTATTTTCTACTTTCAAAGTTTTCCTTTGTGTAGTATGTAGGGAAGTATTTCCTGTCTGCTCTGAAACATTAGTTCTGCCTGTGACGTGTATCTCACCATCTCTGGGTGTGGCCTTACACGTGGCACACTGAATGCCATTTTGCTTTTCTTTATCTAAACGGCATCTGCATTCATCAGCTTTATTCAGTATTTTTGTTTTAAGCAAAACTTCATGTTCCTGGCCTATAGACCGCATATCTTGTACAAAAGGCTTCTGCATAGAATCTGCAGTAACATTCATAGAGTCTACATTAACATTAATCTCTAAACTCTTGCTTGACTCTGCTTTAAACGTTACATTATTCTGTAACTCAGACAACTGAATATCCTTTATTTGAATTGCACTCTGCAAATCATCTATCCTTTCAGTCAAAATCTGACAATTAGTACATAGACTATTGTCCTTTGTTTCCTCTTTTGTACCAACTACATTGCTTTCAAAAACTCCTGATATCATTGTATCATAAACTTTAATTAACTTAATCAAATTCCTAACCTGTTTGCTGAATTTCTTAAATGTAAATTTTGACTTTTGTATTTTCATATTAGCCTGTAAGCATTCATTGAACATGTAACACCATAATTCATCACCTTTAACAAACTTTGACAGATTTTTAAATTCTAAATCACTCTCACTAGATAATTCATGAATTAAATCCATAACTTACCAATGTAAGACGGCTTTCTTCATGTAACACGCGTTCCCTCTCTTGGCGGGAAATTACGTCATCAAGAAACAGATTTTTCTTGCACGTGCGCAAACGTCTCACCAATTCTGATGTTTCTTTTCCTTCCAAGTTCAATTCAATGATGCCGAAAATTAGCTTTTTCAATTTCTGCTGAAAGCTTGTCTGAATAATCACTGTTTTTGCTGATATTCCCTCTCGACAAGCGGAAGGAGAAATTATTAAAAAAAAATTCGATATTCGGACAAAAAGAATCTGGCAAAGGCTCGCCACTGTAAAAATCGAGTTGTTACTGTATTAATAACTATATTTCAATAATTCATATTGATGAGAAAAGTTCCAAGAAAAATCTGTTAAGTTCTCGTGTAAAACCTCCAAAATTGATTTAATGATCAATTAGCAAAATGTTACAAAAACAATGTCAAAATGTAGAATACAAAAATAGATTATTCTTAAAATGAAGTTTAAATCAGATATGTCTGTGTGTATGTCTTGAGATCTGTGTGTGTGTGTCTGTGTGTCTTTATGGAGAGCTGCAGTGCATCTGTCCCTCACCCCACAGCCTGTCTGTACTCCTTCAATTAACCCCCACCTTTTCCAAAGAGCCAAAAAGCTTAAAAGACCGGGAAATTTGAATTACTCCAACATTCCTAAGGGTGGGGCTATATGAAGATACCTAAAATAAGAATCATTTAACTTACAATATATACATTTCCTTTAAACATATAAAATCCTACATATCAGTATACATATATTTAAAATGCAGTGTACTTATTAATATCCTAATCAAGAAATATAGTAATGTAAAGAAACAGCCTATATTCTTAACATACTGGAACTTTGTGTCTTTGGAAAAGATTGTAACTTTATCTCTTACGATGGGGGAGGTGAAATGGTCTACACTAAATTGTATCCATATGTGAGATGAATCTCTCCCAAGAAATGCATACTAAGCCTATACCAGCATAAACTTTCATGAGTATAAAAACCTATATAACTTCACCTTTCCCATCCATAGAAGATATATATACATTTATATATATATATCTATATCTATATATATAATTCAATTATCATAAGAACTCAACCATTCATAAATTCTGATATTCTAACATAAAATTAGCGTTCGGAATGGATACAGCACTTTCGTCATGCTGCAATGTTAAAAATGGTTTAATACAGCGCACTCTCTTCTTCTTTATAATGTGACAAGAATGAAGTAGTTTTGCTGCTCATATTCACACAAACTTCTTTCTTTACTATTTATCGGGATTCCCTCAATATATTTTGATTTGTCACATCTGACAACATTATTTTTGTGTTGTATTTTTTTTTTTTTTTTAGGCAGATTTTTTTTTTTTGGTTTGTATTTTTTTCAAGGCTGATCTTTGTTTTATTGTATTTTTAGTTTTACTCCAGAATATTTTTATGTGTGTTTTGTGTGTGAAGTTACCACAACACCATTGATATGTTGTTATATTTAATCTGTAGGAGATTGTTTGGTGTTGTTGCCTCTTGTTAATTTCACATTGTACTTTAGAAATGTACCTGAATCGTCACCAACAAACTGCCTTTTTTGAATGAAAACACACATAGGAGAGTATAATAAAAAAAATTCATTTATTAAGGGCTCACAACTAAGAGGGAGGCAACGCTGGAAAAACAGCAGAAATGGGTGAAGCCTTGGACCCCCAGGGCACACATCAACTATTTTCCAGCAAAATTGGTGGCCTGAGGAGCCCTTATCTAAGGGAGTGCAGTCTGGTCCAGAAGTCCCCAGAGACCTGGAAAGCAGCAGATGACATCTGTGTCCCCAGGCTGTGGTAATACAAGAGACTGCATCTTTGGCCAGACCAGACTGAACCCAGGGTCATCACTCTCTGGTCTTCCTTCCACACTTCCTTCCACGCTGTGGCTCTGGTGGTGGAGTTGTGGTAGCAGGAGGAGGAGAAGGAGGAGGAGGGGCCAACTCACTCAGGTGGGTATTGGGTGTTAGTTCCCCACTCACCCCCTTACTTAGGACTTTATACAGAAGGTCCTCACATATTTTGCATTGACCCTCCTGCATGCCCTGCAGTTTTGTGGCAGCCATGCAGGCAAAGGCCTCTTCAGGAATGGGTAAGGCTCGGAGGGGCGCAGAAGCCTCCTGAATGAGCCTGAGTGCAGAGTCCTGCATGTGAGTGGCCTTCCTCGCTCTTTTGTATGGAAGGCGGAGGGGAGGAACCTGCGATTCGGTCAGGCTTCAAATTGTCCCAGGCTTCTCCTGGCTGACACTTAGCCCCGCCCCCTCCTGGCTGCAACTTAGCCCCGCCTCCTCCTGGCTGCCACATTCCACGGCCTCCTACTGGCTGAGGTCTTCCTGTGTATGAAAAAGGGACATTGTTTTAGTATTTTTTTCATCAATCACATACAATTTTCACCTTCTGACTGTTGCAAATTGAATGTTAACAAATATAACAGACTATCATTCTGAGCCCAGCATTTTTCATTCTTGTCCCAATTTTGGGTGCCCACTACTGTCTATTCATATGTAAAACACTTTTTGCAATCAGCAATTAGTGATCAATAATAACATCTAGTAAACATCATTTATTTATTGACCAGAAATCTGTAGAAGAATGCTATACCTGGCTCCATCTGGGCTCCTCCACTTCTTCCTGGCTGGAAGACCCAGGTTGGACATTGGAAGCCTCAGCTGGGGTGGAAGGAAGAGTGGAAGGAAGAGTGGAGAGGGATTCCCTGACTTCAGTGTGGTCTGAGAGAAATCACAGTCTCTCATAGTACCACAGCCTGGGGACATAAATGTCATCTGCTGCAGCTCCGGATCTCTGGGAATCTGTGACCTTCTTGTGCTCCCTAAGATAAGTGCTCCTCAGGCCACCAATTTTGGTTTTTAAATAGGGGATGGTTGCTGTGAGGACCACCGGCTTCACCAACTCCAGCAGTTTCTCCAGCGCTGCCTGCCTCTTTTGTTTATGATTATAATGGGGATGTTTCACCTGCCACATACAGGGCAGCTCCCTGTACTTGTCTATGAACAGGGGGAGGAAATTGTGGTAGTTGAAGCCATCCATTTTCTCTGCAAGACACAACACAAGACAAACCTTAATGTCAGGCCAAACTCCCCTAATCTTGTTACAATATAGGCTTCAATATCGAAGCAGTATAGGCCCAAGTTTAGATCTTACCTTCGTTATCACGATCGGTGCCTCCGATGCTCCTTCCTCCGCTCACAGATCGTACGTAATACGCACGCGTGTTAAGCTTTATACACACTGCGCATGCGTGTAACTCCGCCCGCCCCTGACGTTGTTTCTAGTCTATTCCCCACCCCTTTTCCTTCCGCGCAGTGGGGGAAGAGCACATGGCGGGGACACAGCAGGTGCATGATAATTACAGCAACGAGGAGGAGGAGGAAAGCCCGGATCCGGAGACGTCCCGATCCAGAAGGAGAAGATTTAAGGCATCAAATATGTCCTTTGGGGAGATGTTGGAGATGGTGGACATCCTGAAGAAGGCCGACTATGATGGAAAGTATGGACCTTACCCCAACCCCAATGTCAGAAAGGCCAAGATCATGGCGAAAGTGGTCAAGAGTCTGCACCGGAATTTTGGGGTACGACGATCGAAAGATCAGCTCAGGAAGCGGTGGTCGGACCTCAAATTACGAGAACATGATCAGTGAAGAAGAAAGATCCGGAGAGTGCTGCAAAAAAGTAAGTAGTTGTGCTGTGTTCCTATTCTTTTTGTCTTTATTACGTTTGTGCTGCTCCATGTGCTTTTCTTAAACGTGTTGTACATTTTAAAATGTCAACTTTCATGTTCATGGGCACATTATTCGTTTGTATCAAACATTTTTCTTTCGGCCTATAAAACACCATTGTTTTGGCCATATGCATTTGGCCACATTTTTTACGCCCTACTTGTATGAAACTAATTTGGTTGTGTAGATGTGTTTGTTACTAGAATGAAATGCAAACTAGATTCTGTGTAAGGAGAGGACACTCACCAGCTGTTTTCACATCTGGACACTGGAGCACTAGTGTGGGACACCAGAACACCATTTTTATTAGGGGGGCCACAAAGGTGCTCCAGTTTATACTATAGGGGGGTCTCCATCTGTGAAGCTTGTACCAAACAGGTAAAGTAATGCAGCTTGACAAAGGACACTCAAAATGCTACATTTTGGAACTCTCCCAAAATATACAATTTTACCCCACTTCCAAGCAATGTTTCCTATTTATAGTTCTGCCATCAAATATCTGTGTGCTAAGTAAACCATTTGTGTTTTACGTAGGGGATAAAAGACTCGGAGGACACCCCTCATCCGAGGAGACCAGAGCCTCCCCTCTGGAAGAAGGGGAAATCCACCAAAGACAAGAAGAGCAGGAGAAAGAAGACGTGGTGAAACTAGTCACCACAACAGGTGAGTGTCTGCGATCACAGGCTCAGGTAAGAGATGGATGCCAGCATATTTTTTATACCTGTTTTTTTTTTTGGTTTCTCTTTTTAGGTGATCGTGATGTTGTGGATCCAGATCCTTTCACATCAGAAAGTGCACAGATCCTGATCGGGGAGATCATGGGGTGTAATTTAGCATTGGAAAACCTCAAGAAAAACATCAATGATGTTATTCAAAAAATAAGAACATCATTGATGTTTTGGGGAGAGTTTAAAACCCCTCCAAATCACTTTCTTTTTTGTGTGCTACAATGTTCAAAATGTTTTAGCTAATTGTAGAAAAGTCACATTTTGAAGAGGCACACAGTGTGTCAACATGTGGTATCTGCCATCACAGGAGATCAATGGACGTGTTTTGGGGGTGCAACCCCTTCCTCAATAATAAAGTAGCTGAGAGGAAGGGTCTTCTCCCCCAAAACACGTCCCTTGATCCCCCCGTGATGGCAGCTAGCACATGTTGACATTGGGAAATTTGTGTGCATCTTCCAAATTTGGCTTTTCCTGGGGTGACTTCACCCCATCTGAACGCAATATCAAACACAGTTCCTAAATACTCATGTCTGATATTGCCTTCAAGTTCTATCAAATGTGAACTTTGTAAGTTCAAGATTTGTGTCTTTCTTGTTGGTTTTACACATGCCTATTTTATCTTAAATGGACATTTCTATTTTTGATAATGCCACCCCAAAAATTGTTATACAACAAACATGTTGGTTTGTTTTAAAAACCTTTTCTAAATGCACATGTGATTGTGCAGGTATTAAAAAGATTGTTAATCAAGAATGTGTGGATTATTGTCTCAACGCTACAACACTTTTGTGGTGATGTAATTGCTATTTTCTGTGACAATGGGGGTTATTTCCTAAGGGCAAATTCACTTTGCACTACAAGTGCAGTTTCAGTGCAGTTTCAGGTGCACTTGTAGTCTTTGCCTTTAGTAAATAACACCCAACAGTGCTTTGTAAGGTTACACAATCACGCCATTTTCTGGACTCACCACATTTCTGTCAGGGTCAGCTAAAACGAACACAAGCAGTAAATGTCACCAAAGATTTGCAAATATTTTTTTTTATTGGATCAAGGTTTCGCAAATTGTCTGGCTTATTGATGGCCCCCCTACCCGCAAAGAACTCAAGGTATCTTAACCGGACATCACGGGCACTCAGGGAGGGCAAGCCAGGACGGCCACTTTCAAGCACCGTCAGGGTTGTTTCATTTATCATTCTGGCCTCAGGCCCAGCTGAGCTAGCATAGTTGGCAGAATGTTGATGTAAAAAGTTATGTAGAACACAGCATGCCAGGATTATATGATTCAGTTTATAGTCTGCCATATGGATGGGTGTAAGAAATAGGCGGAACCGGCTGGCCATGATTCCAAATGTATTCTCCACCACTCTTCTGGCTCCGGCCAGCCAGTAATTAAAAACCCTCTGTTCCGGGGTGAGGGTCCTCATCGGGAATGGCTGCATAAGATGGTCCCTCAGCGCAAATGCTTCATCCGCAATGAAGATGAATAGGAGTCCTTCCACATTGTCTTCTGGAGGTGGCAAGTCCAAGCTGCCATTCTGGAGACACCTGTAAAACTTTGTCTGGGCGATGACTCCACCATCGGACATCCGGCCATTCTTCCCCACGTCCACATACAGTAAGTCGTAATTAGCCGACACCACCGCCAACATCACAATACTATTGAACCCCTTGTAATTATAAAAGTACGACCCCGAGTTGGGTGGTGGGACGATGTGGACGTGTTTCCCATCAATTGCCCCTCCGCAGTTAGGAAAGTCCCACCGCTGGGCAAAGTGGGAGGCCACAGTCTGCCATTCCTGTGGCATGGAAGGAAACTGTTGAGGAAAACAAAAAACAAATTAGTATTTTTGCACATAAACATGGAAAGCAGATTAGACACAAACATTCTTGGCCAACATCCAGATAACATTTATTAAGGAGAATTTTACAACATCAAAGTATAAGGTACACCTATCATATTCCCCGTCCCCCCTCTCATGGGCCATTTTGAACATTATAGGGGGGAAATCTTGGACAGGTAACCCTCTCCACTCATTGAGAGATGAATGCCTAAATAATGGGTATTAGTTGGAACAGCCCCTCCCTAGTTACACTATTGGCAGCGCACTGGACAGGTAAGAAGTGTCATAATACAAAGATATAAATACACACTGTACACATTTGAGCACATTTGGACATTCTGATATTACCTATCAAGATAATAATAGGATACAAAAACTTGAAACAGTACCATTTGAAAGTATACCGGCAGGCCCTTGCGCTACATGCTTTGGGGAATTCATCCATACATCTGACCACAAAAGAGATGGGTATAGTGTGTATGGGTTTGACAAAGTCAGCAGATAGATGATTGAGGATAGATAGAGAATTGGGATCAGCTGACTTAGCAGTTGGGGGGAGGGAGGGTTAAAAATGATTTGGGGACACCACAAAAACAAGCCTCTGGCACTCTGAATTTAAAGCACAAATCACATTTCTAAACATTTTAGGGGTTGCTTGGGGTAAAGCACTACTATGGAGCTGACAAAATACATTGTTAAGTGACTACATGAGGTGAATATAGGGGCAGGAGAGCATGCTGGGGAGGTAAGTGAAGGCAAATATGTATGAAGGACAAAAAAAATAAGTACATAAAAATACAGCATGCATGAGGACAAAGGGGACATTCACAGCATATTCCAATAATGGTAATTAGGGAAAGAGGAAAGAAATAAAATATATTATCAAACATTAAATACAATAAAATGTGATATTAAAGGATAAAAATCTTACCTTCATATACTCCTTCTGCAGGACCTGGATGATGGCAGAACAGGTGTTTGGGATAATGATCCCCAGATCCTGGGGGGAGATGCCTGTCGAGAACTTCAAGTCTTGCAGGCTTCTCCCTGTCACCAAGTACCGCAGGGTAGCGACGAGCCTCTGCTCCAGAGTGATGGCTTGCCTCATGCAGGTATCCTGCCTGCTGATATAGGGGGTCAGCAAAGCCAACAAACGGTGAAAAACGGAGTCTGTCATCCTGAGAAAGTTCCTGAAGAGAACTGGTCATGCTGAAGCAACCAATTCTTGGTCCATCAACTCCTCCCCACCCTGTTCATGGACTGGACTTGTGTCAAGGTCAGGACCCCAACACCAAGCCCCCGCACAGCACGAACTCTACAAGGAGTACGTATACGCAACATGGCTAGAAAATGGTCGGCTGCTCAGAACGAAGTAACAGAACGCACTGAAGAAGAGCAAGGCCTGTGAAGAGCGACCTGATAAACAGTAACGAATGAACAAGAACACAATGACTAATTAAAGTCACGCGTAGCTTGCTTGCACGCACTGAAGAGCAGATACAAACCCACAAGCACAAACTGAACTGCAGAAAACGATCTGAAAGCCACGAGTCTGAAAAAGCGCTAATCGTCTCTCACCAAACTTTTACTAACACAAGATTAGCAAAAGGAGCCCAAAGGGTGCCGCGCTTGGTTCTGAACTGGCCTTTTTTTAGTCTCGTCATACGTGGTTGACGTCACCGTGTTCTTGGCGATCGGAAATTCCGACAACTTTGTGCGACCGTGTGTACGCAAAACAAGTTTGAGCCAACATCCGTCAGAAAAAATCCTAGGATTTTGTTGTCGGAATGTCCGATCAATGTACAACCGTGTGTACGGGGCATTAGAGGAGTTTAGTGACTGGAGAGTTTAGAGGCAGAAAAAACATCTCCAGTGTGTCCAGGAGCAGCAAAGTTTTGTCATAAAAACACTTAATGAATGTAAACACATGTAAATGTGTCTAAACTCGTGGTAATGCTAGGCAAGTTTAGCACTTGAGTGTTAATTTATTTCAATGGACATAATAAATGATTTATTCTGGCCAATGACATGAATGAATGCCCAAATGCTTGACACAGGTAAATGCTGCTAAATACATTACACACTTTTACAATTCGCCACGCGGCCCGCCTGCTCTGAGCATGCGCACGCGGTGCATCTTGGAACTTGTAGTTCCGTGACGCCGCACTGTGCGCAGGCGCGGACGCCCCCTACCCGCGTCTGCACACCTGATCATGATTTGATCAGGTGTGGGGGATATATTAGTAACCGGCCAGTCCCTCAGCCCACACGTTGGACGAGGGACGTGCCTGTAAACTCTCTACACACAGCAATAAGGTAACCCCTTTTTTCTTCATGACACTTAGCACTACTTTAAACTTTCTTTCTCCATAGTCCATCATTTACTGAGTCCCCAATCATTTCTTGTAGGAGTCACTTTGGATCTACTATTCATTTCTCGGCAATCCTCAACATTGATTGTCTATGAGTCACTCTCAGATATATGGCATATCAGGTAAATGTGTTTCCTGTCTCCCTACCAGCTTTATTATTTCCTCCAATATAGTCTGGGCCGCCTCAATTTTTCCTTTTATACCCTTCTTTGCCTAGGACGCACTGCAACTGCTGCCTTTCTAATAAAATAAATCTAAATATACCCCATCTTACGCACTTGATTGCACCAATATGAGATTTCCATCTGGCAGTGTACTCCACTAAGTAAGTTCCCTTCTGATTTTTTCTTCTTTGCTAAACCCATAACGATCATTAGTTTTACCTTTAAAGCAACCTATATTTTTTTCATTCAGGCCCTTTTTCCATTCGATTGCGGATTCCGTTAATTGTTTTGCTGTGTGCATGCATCCATCTACAGGCACTCTGTGCCCACTGCAATTCAGTGTTTTTAAAGAAAAGTGTGAGTCTCTGACATACCCTCTTAAAATAGATACAAATATATATATATTTTTTCGCTTTATGCAACTGATGCATAATTGCATCATTTCTAGTCCCTTACATGTAATGTTTTACATCTACTCACATATTCTCAATACATTCCTTTGTCAGGTTTACTGTGTGCCCCCTGCAGGCACAATACACGGCGCGGCCTGCCCGTTATTCCCCTGTGGTGACGCCTTCCGCGCCCCCTCCTTGGGTGTCGGCGTTTCAGGTACGTTTGCGCTGCCGTGACTGGTGGGGCCGCCTGGGTGAATGATTGTCCAGCCACAATATTGATTTATCTGAGCTTGTACCAAAATACTGCATTGCTTAAATGATTTTGCTCATTTGATGTTTTCCGTATCTCCATATACAGACCCTTTTATATTTTCAATTTCGAGCTCTTGTTCCCTGAGGAAGCCAATGCCTTGGCGAAACATGTAGGAAATTGAGCCCCCACTTCACCGGCCACCTCCATCTGGCCTATTCCACCATACCCTGGGTCATATGCAGTATACATATTCATTTTAAATGTTAATCGATCTAAGTGTATTTTTCTATGTATGTATTATTACCAATAAACTTTGTAATCTTGTGCCTTTTAAAACTTTTCCTTTTCTCTTTGTATTCCTTGACCTTAGCACCGTTATAATCCCCTGTCCTCACATCCACTAGTTATTTGATTATTTCGGGGATGAGGTGCTGTATCCTACGGTACCATCTAGCCAGCACTACACTTTTACAATCTTAAGGCTTTTTTTGGCTAAAATGCTGCCAGGAGGAAGACTTCTAGGAGAGTTAAAGCGGAGTTCCACACAAAAATGGAACTTCCGCTTTTCGGAACCCTCCCCCCCTCCGGTGTCACATTTGGCACCTTTCAGGGGGGAGGGGGTGCAGATACCTGTCTAAGACAGGTATTTGCACCCACTTTCGGCATAGACTCCCATGGGAGTCTATGCCTCTTCCTGTCCCTCCGCGCTGTCTCCTGGGAAACACACAGCTCCCAGGAGAGAGCGGGGACCACTTGGGACGCGCAGCATGACTCGCGCATGCGCAGTAGGGAACCGGGAAGTGAAGCCGCAACTCTGGGACAGGTAAGTGGCCATGTATTAAAAGTCAGCAGCTGCAGTATTTGTAGCTGCTGGCTTTTAATATTTTTTTTTTTTAGATGATGTAGGTGGACCCCAGCTTTAAGAAAACATCCAGTGTGCATGAGGCCTTGGAGATTACACATTTTATTTTGTTTTTAATTCAGATATTTAATTTCTTAATTTTATATCCAACTTTAACCACTTGCTGACCAGGCTATAGCTGAATGATGGCTACAGTGTGGCCAGCTAGTTCTGGGAGGCCGTCATATGACAGCCCCCTATGCTTGTGCTTCTCATGCACCCCCTGGGGAATGCATCCGGAAGTGTCCGTGATAGGTGTAAAGGGCCAATCACAGCAGAATTTTTTCTTTTATTTTTGATGATTTCTTTTATGTCCAGCACTGTGGGGCATCGAAGGGGGCTAGATTATCATCACCAATGGCAAATCTATATATGGGTTGGTGGGAGGAGCTTTGTATCTTCTCTTTGGACAACCCCTCTGCACACAATATAGTCTGGTATGTTCACTACATTAATGATCTGCTGATGGTGTGGGATTGGGATGACTCTTCATTGAATGAATTTGTCAGTTTCATTAACAATAATGAACTCAATCTTTAGTTCAGTCTTTTTTTAATTTCCAAACATTGACTTTCTGGATATCTCCCTGTGTGGGAATCCAGATACTAAATCTATACACACCTGCACTTACAGAAAGCCATGCCCTGGAAAGAATACTCTTTTTGCCACCAGTTGTCACCCATCCCACACCATCCGTGTGATCCCTGTTGGAGAATTCACTCGGACCCTAAGGAATTGCGCCCTTAAACATGACTTTTAACCACTTCAGCCCCAGAAGAATTTACCCCCTTCCTGACCAGAGTACTTTTTGTGATACGGCACTGCAGCGCTGACAATTGTGCAGTCGCACGACCATGCACCCAAAAAACACGTCCTTTTTTTTCCCACAAATAGAGCTTTCTTTTGGTGGTATTTGATCACCTCTGCAGTTTTTATTTTTTGCGCTATAAACAAAAAAAGAGTGACAATTTTGGAAAAAAAGCAATATTTTTTGCTTTTTGCTATAATAAATATCCCCAAAAAATATATAAAAAAATAAATTTCTTTCTCAGTTTAGGCCAATATGTATTCCTCTACATATTTTTGGTAAAAAAAATCGCAATAAGCGTATATTGGCTTGCGCAAAAGTTATAGCGTCTACAAAAAAGGGGATAGATTTATGGCATTTTTATTATAAATTTGTTTTATTAGTAAAAATTAGTTTGAACACATCAACACCGTTAAAGTCTAAGGGACACAAACATGAAAAATCAAAAGTGCTTATATGCATGGTATTGTCAAAAAAAGAGATTTTAATAATGCTTAAAGTGAAACAATAAAAGTGAAATATTCCTTTAAATGTCATACCTGGGGTTTCTATAGTATGCATGTAAAGTGGCGTATGTTTCCCGTGTTTACAGTGTTTACAGTCACTTCACAAAATGACATTTCTAAAGGAAAAAAAGTAATTTAAAAGTACTCATGGCTATAATGAATTGTCGGTCCAGGCAATACACATAAATGTCATTGAAAAAGACGGAATGTGATTCCCCACAGTCCATTACCAGACACCTATGAATACTAAGGGGAACCCCGAACCAAACTTTAAAAAAAAATTGCATGGGGGTCCCCCCAAATTCCATAGCAGGCCCTTCAGGTCTGGTATGAATATAAAGGGGAACCCCACCAAAATGTTAAAAAAAAGGCGTGGGGTCCCCCTCAAAATCCATACCAGACCCTTCAGGCCTTCAGGTCTGGTATGGATTTTAAGGGGAACCCTGTGCCAAAATAAAAAAATGGCGTGGGGGTCCCCCCAAAAATCCATACCAGACCCTTATCTGAGCACGCAACCTGGCAGGCCGCAGGAGAAGAGGGGGATGAGAGAGTGCCCCCCTCCTGAACCATACCAGGCCACATGCCCTCAACATGGGGAGGGTGCTTTGGGTTAGCCAAAGCACCATGTCCCCATGTTGATGGGGACAAGGGCCTCATCCCTACAACCCTTTCCCAGTGGTTGTGGAGGTCTGCAGGCAAGGGGCTTATCGGAATCTGGAAGCCCCCTTTAACAAGGGGACCCCCAGATCCCAGTCTCCCCCCTGTGTGAAATGGTAATGGGGTACAAATGTACCCCTACCAGTTCTCAAAAAAGTGAAAATGGTGAAAATGGTAAAAATGACATGACACAGCTTGGGGACAAGTCCTTTATTAAAAAATTAAAAAATAAAACTGTCCCACAAAGTCTTCTTCTTCTTCTCTTGCTCCGCCGACAGACTGAAAAAGAGAAAAAAAAAAAGCGGGACCGACCCGCCTCCATGGGAGTTACCCTCTTTTATAACTGAGGGCAGGGCCACCCGGTTACGCAACCGTGTAGCCCCGCTCCCCTCTGACGCTACGGGGAAGCCATAGGGATGTCCACATGTGTCAGAGGGGGGTGGTGTCACCCAGCAACATCACCATGTGGCCCCGCCCTCAGTTATAAAAGAGCTGTCACCTGAGAGGACGGTCATTACAGCAGGTGCCTCCCATGGAGGCGGGTCAGTCCCGTTTTTTTTCTTTTTTGGTCCGTCGGCGGAGCAATAGAAGAAGAAGAAGACTTTGTGGGAAAGTTTTATTTTTTATAAAGGACTTGTCCCCAAGCCGTGTCATGTCATTTTTTCCATTTTCACACTTCTTTTGTGAAATGGTAGGGGTACATTTGTACCCCGTTACCATTTCACACGGGAGGGAGGCCGGGATCTGGGGGTCCCCTTGTTAAAGGGGGCTTCAAGATTCCGATAAGCCCCCATCCACAGACCCCCACAACCACCGGGCAAGGGTTGTGGGGATGAAGCCCTTGTCCCCATCAACATGGGGACACAGTGCTTTGGCTACCCCAAAGCACCCTCCCCATGTTGAGGGCATGTGGCCTGGTATGGTTCAGGAGGGGGGCACTCTCTTGTCCCCCCTCTTGTCCTGTGGCCTGCCAGGTTGCATGCTCAGATAAGGGTCTGGTATGGATTTTTGGGGGGACCCCCATGCCATTTTTTTTTATTTTGGCACAGTGTTCCCCTTAAAACCATACTTTCAGGTCTGGTATGGATTGTGAGGGGGACCCCCACGCCATTTTTTTTTAAAAATTGGCGAGGGTTCCCCTTAATAGCCCTACCAGACCTGAAGGGCCTGGTATGGAATTTGGGGGGACCCCCACACAATTTTTTCTTACATTTTGGTCCGGGGTTCCCCTTAATATTCATACCAGACCCAAAGGGCCTGGTAATGGACTGGGGGGGAATCCCATGCCGTTTTTTTCAATGACTTTTATGTGTATTGCCGGGACCAACAATTCATTATAGCCACGAGTACTTTTAAATGACTTTTTTTCACTTAGCAATGTCATTTTGTGCAGGGGCTGTTGTAAACATGGGAAACATGTGCCACTTTACATGCATACTAAAGACACCCCCAGGTACGACATTTAAAGGAATAATTCACTATAGAAACAGACGGCTTCTAGGTAGGGAGACATGGTGGATATATAGGTTACAAACCAGGGTCCCTCAGGGATTAAACCTCAGATGGGACCTGGATTTACATTTAAGTTGATTCTCTTCTGCGCTACCTGCCTCTTCCCTTTTAGCACAATTTCTATTCTCCTACTGGGCATTTTTGCTATTTATTCATTTTTTGTTTTGTCACCTTATTGGACTTTAGACCCCTTTCATACTGAGGTGTTTTTCAGGCATTTTTGGGCTAAAAATAGCGCCTGTAAAGCTCCTGAAAAACCCCTCCCCTGCAATCCCAGTGTGAGAGCCAAAGTGCTTTCACACTGGGGCGCTGCACTGTCAGGATGTTAAAAAAAGTCCTGCAAGCAGCATCTTTGGGGCAGTGGAGAAGCGGTGTATACACTACTCCTCCACCGCTTCTGCCCATTGAAATGAATGGGCACCGCTGCTGAAGTGCCTGCAAAGTGCTTCAGCAGTGGCACTAAATGTGCGCATTTAACTCTTTATTCGTCTGCTAGTGGGGGTTAAAAGCTCTCCGCTGAATAGCACCACTAAAACTATGGTGCTTTACCGTCAACGCCTGCCTGCCCCAGTGTGAAAGCAGCCTTAATGTCTTTTTCTAACTATGTAACCAATTATGTTTGTGCTTTTGATTCAATTTACGTCTGTCCATGTATGGTGTTTCACCTCTCCAAGTAGCTTTACCGTATTTTTCGCTCCATAAGACGCACCTAGGTTTTAGAGGAAGAAAACTGGATTGGGCTCCTGGAGGACTGGGCCGACTTCTAAGTCGGTAACCGGTACTATAGAAGGGATGGACTGCACCTAAATGAGGAGGGTGCAGATCTGCTGGGAATGAAGATGGCCAAAAAGTTAGAGGGGTTTTTAAACTAGGCGATGGGGGGAGGGTCCAGAGGCAGAGCCAGCCAGCACGAAAGATATTCCAGAGGGTAGTATTGGAGGCATTAGTGGTAGGTTAACCAAAGCACAATAACACAAGGTGGGTATAGTAGCAAGTCCTAGTTGCAATCTCGAAACACCCAATACGAGGACAATATGCGACCAGTCTAAACTATGTGGCATGTTCACCAATTCCAGGAGCATGGCTGGCAAGATGGGTGAACTAGAGATACTGTTGTACGAGGAGGATTTGGATTTTGTGGGAATTTCAGAGACCTGGTTCAACAGCTCTCATGATTGGCTGGCAAACATTCAAGGGTATACCCTATACCGCAAGGATAGAGAGGGTAAAAAAGGGGGAGGGGTATGCCTATATATCAAGAATAATGTACAAGTGAATGTGAGAGATGACATCACTGAGGGGGCTAGGGAGGAGGTGGAATCTTTATGGGTAGAGCTCCAAAGTGATGAAGCTAAGGGGAAAATAATACTGGGAGTATGCTATAGGCCCCCTAACCTGAGGGAGGTAGTGGAGACGGATCTCCTATCACAAATTGGATTAGCAGCAAGGATGGGAAGTGTTATCATAATGGGGGATTTTAATTATCCAGACATAGACTGGGCGGAGGGAACCGCGCATTCATTTAAGGCTCGCCAGTTCCTTAGTGTCTTGCAGGACAATTTTATGGGTCAGATGGTAGACGCACCAACTAGAAATAAAACCTTACTAGATCTACTGATTACCAACAATACAGACCTGATCACGGATGTGGAAATACGGGCCAATTTAGGTAACAGCGATCACAGGTCAATTAGTTTCAGTATAAATCACACAAATAGGAAATATAAAGGGAATACAAAGACACTGAATTTCAAAAGAGCCAACTTCCCTAAACTACAAACCTTGCTAAAAGGCATAAACTGGGATAACATATTAGGAACAAAGAATACGGAGGAGAGATGGGTTTGCTTTAAGAGCATATTAAATAAGGGCATTAGCCAATGTATCCCATTGGGTAATAAATTTAAAAGAGCGAACAAAAGTCCTGGATGGCTTAACTCCAATGTAAAAATGCATATAAAAGCAAAGGAGAAGGCCTTAAAAAAATACAAGGTTGAGGGATCATCCTCACCATTCAGACTTTATAAAGAATGCAACAGGAAATGTAAGGGTGCAATTAGGACAGCTAAGATAGAACATGAAAGACACATAGCGGAGGAGAGCAAAAAAAAATCCCAAGTATGTAAACAGTAGGGATGAGCTTCGTGTTCGAGTCGAACCCATGTTCGACTCGAACATCGGCTGTTCGACCGTCCGTCGAATTGCGAACGATATGGGCCGTTCGCGCCAAATTCGTGTGGCGCGTCACGGCCCATAATTCACTGCGGCATCGCAGTGCATTGCTGGCTGATGATTGGCCAAGCATGCACTATGACCCGCATGCTTGGCCAATCACAGCGCCGTCAGTAGAGAGAGCTGTAATTGGCCAAAGCCAGGGTGGCTTTGGCCAATTATGGCTCAGGGGATTTAGTACACACCCCACACTATATAAGGCCGCCTGCACGGCGGCCCTGTGTAGTGTGTGTTCCGGTGTGCTGAGAGATAGAGAGAGAGAGAGACAGTGTCATTTGATTTGAGTTAGATAGATTAGGCAGAACAGTCAGTCAGTTAGCTGCACTTACAGTGTATTGTGTATATATATGCATCCCAGGTGTTGCATATATATATATATATACACTGTATTCAGTTTAGCTAGATCCGTTCCTGTTATCTTCTATCTAGACTATTTACATTTAGTGCAGTGCGTCCTGCTCACAGTGTTCAGCTAGATCCGTTCCTGTTATCTTCTAGACTATTTACATTTAGTGCAGTGCGTCCTGCTCACAGTGTTCAGCTAGATCCGTTCCTGTTATTTACATTTAGTGCAGTGCGTCCTGCTCACAGTGTTCAGCTAGATCCGTTCCTGCTATTTACATTTAGTGCAGTGCGTCCTGCTCACAGTGTTCAGCTAGATCCGTTCCTGCTATTTACATTTAGTGCAGTGCGTCCTGCTCACAGTGTTCAGCTAGATCCGTTCCTGCTATTTACATTTAGTGCAGTGCGTCCAGCTCACAGTGTTCAGCTAGATCCGTTCCTGCTATTTACATTTAGTGCAGTGCGTCCTGCTCACAGTGTTCAGCTAGATCCGTTCCTGTTATCTTCTAGACTATTTACATTTAGTGCAGTGCGTCCTGCTCACAGTGTTCAGCTAGATCCGTTCCTGCTATTTACATTTAGTGCAGTGCGTCCTGCTCACAGTGTTCAGCTAGATCCGTTCCTGCTATTTACATTTAGTGCAGTGCGTCCTGCTCACAGTGTTCAGCTAGATCCGTTCCTGCTATTTACATTTAGTGCAGTGCGTCCTGCTCACAGTGTTCAGCTAGATCCTTTCCTGCTATTTACATTTAGTGCAGTGCGTCCTGCTCACAGTGTTCAGCTAGATCCGTTCCTGCTATTTACATTTAGTGCAGTGCGTCCAGCTCACAGTGTTCAGCTAGATCCGTTCCTGCTATTTACATTTAGTGCAGTGCGTCCTGCTCACAGTGTTCAGCTAGATCCGTTCCTGTTATCTTCTAGACTATTTACATTTAGTGCAGTGCGTCCTGCTCACAGTGTTCAGCTAGATCCGTTCCTGCTATTTACATTTAGTGCAGTGCGTCCTGCTCACAGTGTTCAGCTAGATCCGTTCCTGCTATTTACATTTAGTGCAGTGCGTCCTGCTCACAGTGTTCAGCTAGATCCGTTCCTGCTATTTACATTTAGTGCAGTGCGTCCAGCTCACAGTGTTCAGCTAGATCCGTTCCTGCTATTTACATTTAGTGCAGTGCGTCCTGCTCACAGTGTTCAGCTAGATCCGTTCCTGTTATCTTCTAGACTATTTACATTTAGTGCAGTGCGTCCTGCTCACAGTGTTCAGCTAGATCCGTTCCTGTTATCTTCCTACTGACAGGCAGGCTTGTCTGGTTACAGTATATAAAGCTACCTGAAGAAAATTACAGGTGTTCTATTTGATCCTATTAGTACCACGGTCAGGCAGCTAGACTATTTACATTTAGTACAGTGCGTCCTGCTCACAGTGTTCAGCTAGATCCGTTCCTGTTATCTTCCTACTGACAGGCAGGCTTGTCTGGTTACAGTATATAAAGCTACCTGAAGAAAATTACAGGTGTTCTATCCCAGCTTAGTGCAGCTACAGGCCATTAGTATGTCTGGAAGGCCAAGAAGGAGAGGCAGACAGTCACAAGCCAATAAGAGAGGGCAAGCAGGCTCTGTGTCTAGTGCTGGTCGTGGAGACGGTGCATCCTCATCAGCACGTGGCCATGGGACACGCTTGGCCTTTTTTTCGGCAGCTGGCCGTGTTGAGCCGCAACATGCGGAAGACTTGGTCGAGTGGATGACCAAGCCGTCCTCATCCTCCTCATCCTCTCTCACCCATGCCCAGGGTGCTTTGTCTGGCAAAGCAGCGGCCTCTTCCCTCAGCTCAATGTCATCAGTGACTCCTTCCCTAGCTCCACCATGTCCTCATGAGGATTCCCTCGAACTGTTTGACCACAGTGTTGGGTACATGCTCCAGGAGGATGCCCAGCGTTTGGAAGGCTCTGATGATGATACTGAGCTCGATGAAGGCAGTAACATGAGCACGGACAGAGGGGGTGCCCAAGAAGGACAGCAATCTGGCAGTCATGCTCCCCCTGCTGCAGCATACTGCCAGGTTTGCTCCAGTGATGAGGAGGGAGGGGATGATGAGGTCACTGACTCAACGTGGGTGCCTGATAGGAGAGAGGAGGAGGAGGAGGAGGAGGAGGCGGCACATCACCAACGAGGCAGGATGCCCTCCAGGGGCCAGCCTAAGGGCAGCACATTGACTGCATCACACCCCAAAGCTCCACATGTGCAGGGCGCTGCAGTCTCTGCGCGTTATTCAAAAAGTTCTTTGGTGTGGGCCTTTTTTGAGACGAGTGCATCAGATCGCACCGCTGCTATTTGCAACATATGTCTCAAGCGTATCTCACGTGGCCAAAACATCTCCCGCTTGGGTACCACATGCTTGACCAGACATATGTTGACCTGCCATGCAGTTCGTTGGCAAGCGTATCTAAAAGACCCACACCAAAGAACAAAGAGGATCTCTCCTTGCTCCTCATCAGCTGAGATTTCCAACCCCACTAGACCTTCAGTCCTCTCTGAGACCTGCAGTGAGAGGAATGAAGGTGTAGAATTAGGTGTGTCACAGCCAAGTACTTGTGGGCAATCTGCTTTTGGTACACCGATGTCAGATTGTACCAGGCAAATTTCCCTGCCCCAGCTGCTGCACCGCCGAAAGAAGTTTGCTCCCAGCCATCCACATGCCCAGCGGTTGAATGCTAGCTTGGCAAAATTGCTAGCACTTCAACTGCTGCCTTTTCAGTTGGTAGACTCTGCCCCCTTCCGTGAGTTTGTGGAATGTGCAGTTCCTCAGTGGCAGGTACCCAAACGCCACTTTTTCTCACGGAAGGCGATTCCGGCTCTCTACCGGCATGTGGAAGGCAATGTCCATGCCTCGCTGGACAGGGCGGTCAGCGGTAAGGTGCATATTACCGCTGACTCATGGTCCAGCAGGCATGGACAGGGACGTTACCTAAGTTTCACGGCGCATTGGGTGACTCTGCTGGCAGCTGGGAAGGATGCAGGACAAGGTGCAGTAGTGTTGGAGGTTGTTCCGCCACCACGCCTCCAAAATGCTGATTGTGACACACCTCTCTCCTCCACCCCCTCCTCTTCTTCTTCCTCCATGGCCTCTTCCTCGGAACCAGCAGTGCTCCGTAGGCGTTCAAGGGGCTACGCAAGTACGCAGGCCAAAAGATGCCATGCGGTGCTTGAGCTGGTGTGCTTGGGGGACAGGAGCCACACTGGGGCAGAGGTTCTGTCAGCTCTGCAGGGGCAGGTTCAGAGGTGGTTGACGCCACGCCAACTTAAGGCAGGAATGGTGGTTTGCGACAATGGCACCAACCTCCTCTCTGCCCTCCGACAGGGACAAATGACCCATGTGCCCTGTTTGGCTCACGTCCTTAACTTGGTGGTGCAGCGGTTCTTGGGCAGGTACCCGGGCTTACAGGATGTCCTGAGGCAGGCCAGGAAAGTCTGTGTGCATTTCCGCCGGTCATATAATGCCAGTGCTCGGCTGACGGACCTCCAAAAGGAGTTTAACCTGCCCAAGAACCGCCTAATCTGTGACATGCCCACCAGGTGGAACTCAACGTTGGCCATGCTGCAGCGGCTGCACACGCAGCAGAGGGCCATCAATGAGTACCTGTGCGACTATGGCACCAGGACAGGGTCAGGGGAGCTTGTTTTTTTTTCCCCACGCCAGTGGGCCATGATCAGGGATGCATGCACTGTCCTGTCACCATTCGAGGAGGCCACGAGGATGGTGAGCAGTGACAGTGCATGCATCAGTGACACTGTCCCCCTTGTCCACCTGTTGGAGCACACGCTGCGTGGAATAATGGACAGGGCACTTGAGGCAGAACAGAGGCAGGAAGAGGAGGACTTCCTTAGCTCTCAAGGCCCCCTTTATCCAGACAGTGTTCCTGCGTGCCCGCCGATCACACAGGAAGAGGACGAGGAGGAGGAGGAGGAGGAGGAAGATTGTGTCAGTATGGAGGTGGAGCCTGGCACTCAGCATCAGCAGCAGTCTTTAAGGGATCAGTCCCAAGGAACACATGGACTTGTACGTGGCTGGGAGGAGGTGGCTGCGGACGTTGTTGTCCTTAGTGACCCAGAGGACTCCGGACCGAATGCCTCAGCAAACCTACGCTGCATGGCCTCCCTGATCCTGCAAAGCCTGTGTAAGGATCCTCGTATTCGTGGTATCAAGGAGAAGGACCAATACTGGCTGGCAACTCTCCTTGATCCACGTTACAAGGGTAAGGTTGCGGACCTTATCTTGCCATCGCAGAGGGAGCAGAGGATGAAACATCTTCGGGAGGCCTTGCAGAAAGGTCTGTGCAACGCGTTCCCAGAGACTGGGAGGTTACAAACTCCTGTTTCTGGACAACGTGTTGCTGAGGCTTCGGTCAGTCAAAGAAGGAGCGGTGGAGAAGGTGGCCGTCTGACCGATGCGTTCAGACAATTTTTTGGTCCGCAGCCCCAAGGTATGATCGGTTCCAGCAACCATCGCCAGCGTCTGTTTTACATGGTGCAGGAATACCTAGGGGCAAGATCAGACTTGGACACCTTTCCCACCGAAAATCCTCTGGGTTACTGGGTCTTGAGGATGGATCACTGGCCAGAGCTTGCACAGTATGCAATTGAGCTACTGGCCTGTCCTGCATCCAGCGTTCTTTCGGAACACACATTCAGTGCTGCTGGAGGCGTGGTAACTGATCACAGGGTGCGTCTGTCCACCGACTCGGTCGATCGGCTGACCTTCATAAAAATGAATCAGTCTTGGATCACCACCAGCTACCAAGCACCTGATGCTGATGTAACCGAATAATTTTTTTTGAAATCTCAGATCCCTTCAAAGACGGCCTATGCTGATGCTGAGTGACTATCCCTGAGTAATTATCCTCTTCCTCCTCAATCATCACGCTGATAGCTTGTAAGAACATTTTTGGTTCTGGGCGCCACCACCAGTGCCTAAGGCACAATTTTTCAGCCCCTGTTTAACAGGGGCGTGTAATTACAATTTTTGATGTAATACTTTGCAGCAGGGCTCGTTCCTGCATTCCAACTAGAGTGTCTGTGAGGGGTTGCAGTGTTGTGGCACCAGCACCAGTGCCTAAGGCCCAATTTTTCTGCCCCTGTCTAACAGGGGCGTGTAATTACAATTTTTGATGCAATACTTTGCAGCAGGGCTCGTTCCTGCGTTCCAACTAGAGTGTCTGTGAGGGGTTGCAGTGTTGTGGCACCAGCACCAGTGCCTAAGGCCCAATTTTTCTGCCCCTGTCTAACAGGGGCGTGTAATTACAATTTTTGATGCAATACTTTGCAGCAGGGCTCGTTCCTGCGCTCCAACTAGAGTGTCTGTGAGGGGTTGCAGTGTTGTGGCACCAGCACCAGTGCCTAATGCCTAATTTTTCAGCTCCTGTTCAACAGGGGCATGTAATTACAATTCTTGATCTAATATTTCACAGCAGGGCCCTGTGAGGGCTTACAGTGTTGTGGCCACAGCAACACCTAAGGCCCAAATTTCTGCTGAGTATATAGGGCAGGACCCTACTTTCAAACATCTAACTTACAAACGACTCCTACTTGCAAACGGAAGGAGACAACAGGAAGTGAGATGAAATCTACCCCTAGGAAGGGAAATTCTCTCCTGTAAGAGTTAATATGGGAAAACAATTTCTCCTTTCCACTGATGCTTTCCAATCCTTGTTCCACAAAAAAACCCAAATTTTCAAAAAACATTTTTCATTGGGACAAAAAAGTGAGGTGAAATCTTCTGAAGAGGAGGAAAGACAGCAAAACAAATGTCACAGGGGTGATAACCCTTCCCTATGTTTTCCAAAAAGCTTAGAAAAGATTTTTTGGCTGGAGCTAAACACGTTAAAAATGTTCAAAATTGGGGGGCGTGGCTAGCCGCGGAGCGGGATGGAAGCTTGAATCACGAGCTCCGCTCCATAGCTGGGATATACAGCAACACACAGCTACAAGCTTCTCCCCTCTCCCCGAGTAGCGAGGGGAGAACATCGGGACACGAACCGGCATGTCAGGGAGGCGTAATCCGCCGCCACAACCCCGCCGCCTGACTGAATATTTCGGCCTCATGGAACAGAGACACAAGCAAGATGGCGCCGGCCGCTCTCCGTTCCCAGCCGCACAGCACGGCCATACAAGCAGCGCTCAGCCACACCGCCAACAAAGAGCAGTGCTAACAGGATCGAGGGACACAGAAGACATGGATAGTCTCCCTCCTCTAGCATCAGATCCAACTGAGGCACAGCAGGACAGAGGTAAGAGACTCACCTCTTCTCCCTGCAACTCACCCACCAAAACTCCACAGGCCAAAAAACACCATGGGAACTCCTCAGAATCCACCTCTCTCAGCTCCACACTCCCATCCTCCTTAGCAAATATCCCTGTAACTGACAACCCAGTATCAGAAAGCATGCTAAAGTCGATGCTACTCACTCTACAAAAAGATTTACACAGGGAGCTGCAGCTATCTTTATCACAGGCACATGACAGGCTTGACTGTCTGGAAGACAGAGCTGACACCACTGAGGAACATATATCTGAAATGAGTAAAGCTCATAACGAGCTTCTCGATGCGCACGATCATCACACGGATGAGATCCAAAAAATTAAACTGAAGCTGGCAGACCTCGAGGACAGGTCCAGAAGAAATAATATAAAATTCAGAGGGATCCCCGAGTCAGTGCCACCCAATGAGCTCAAAAAATATCTACAGCAGCTCTTTCTCACCCTGCTTCCTAATCTCTCTCCTCACGACCTACTCATCGATCGTGCACACAGAATCGCAAAACCAGATCACCTGCCAGCGGAGATTCCCAGAGATGTCCTAGCCAGAATCAATTTTTTCCACATAAAGGAACAAATCCTTTACACGGCAAGGAATCTCAAACCCTTACCGGCACCCTACTCTAAAATAGCCCTTTTTGTGGATCTGTCACCAGCTACTATGGAACTACGTAGAGCATACACCCCGGTCACCTCAATCCTACAAGAGCATAAAATTATCTATCGCTGGGGATACCCCACCAAGCTTCTGGTCACATACCAGCAAAAAACAATCCCAATTCTATCACCTAAAGATGGATATAAGAAACTAACAAACTGGGGCCTACTACCCATCCCCGCGACGTCTCACCGACCACACAATCAGGATGCACCTCCGAATCCTCCTGCTCAATGCCAACCAAACAAGGCGGATAAAACCTAATGCTACTTTAGATCTACTAGTCCCCAGCTCAGATATATCCTGCTTGGGCGATTTATTAGTCTCCACCTCCCACCACTTTATAGTGTGCCGTGCACACTTAGTCAAACGCTTACTTATAATTTTTCACTCAATACATTATCTGAGAACTGTTTATATTGTTTTTCTTTTGTTCTTATTTCTAATAGTGTGCAATATCTCTAACGATATTCCATAATCTGTATTTGTCACACGCTGAGTTGCAATGGTTGTTTTACCTTCTTTCAGTTACTAAGAGCTATTAAGTTGTTTGTTATAACTCTCAATTCTTACTACTGTCCAATAGCCATTCTTTATAACAGCCAGCTGTATACAAGATTATAGTCGCGCTCAATTCCTGCAAACCAACCTCTAACGCCTACAATTATGACACTCAAGGTCACATCTATAAACGCCAAAGGGCTTAATTCCCCCTTTAAGAGAAATCTTCTTTGGAAAGAAGCGTGCTCCCAACATGCAGACATACTATGCATGCAAGAGACGCATTTCTCAAACACCAACGCCCCATCTTGTACACACAAAAAATACTCCCAGTACTTCCTTTCCAACAACAACAAAAAAAAAAGTGGGGTAATGATAGCCATTAGCACCAAGGTTTCTTTTACCCTACACCACGTAGTCACTGATGATGAAGGCAGATTTATAATTTTAGTCGCCACTATTGATAATCACATCATGACCCTGGTGAATGTTTATGTACCCAACACCTCACAAAAAAAATTCTACAAAAAACTCAAAAATATTCTAGAACCCTACAAGAGTAACACGTTAATCATCTGTGGTGACTTTAATGACACCCCCAACCCCACACTGGATTCTACCAACTCAGATAGAAGGAGGGCATCTGCTCTCTCCTCATTCATAGATAGCGAAGATTTATATGATCCCTGGAGGTGCATGCACGACGTTGAACGCGACTATACATTTTACTCTCACCCAGGGAATTCTTATTCTCGGATTGACCTTTTCCTCACAAACAAAAAAGCACTATTGGCAACCTCAGAATCAAATATAGGTCTCATCACGTGGTCAGACCACGCTCCAATATCCTTGAGAATATTCCCCCAAACCTGTCCAACGAATCGTTCTCTATGGAGACTGAACTCATCCCTCATAACCAATCCAAAGTATGAAATTGAAATAAAATCCGAGATTGAGAATTTCTTTAAACTTAACTGTGCATCTGTTGAAGATCAATCTATGGTATGGTTGGCCCATAAGGCTTTTCTGCGGGGTCTACTCATCAAATTTGGTGCCCAAGAACGCAGAAGACGCTTAGCGGAAATAGAGTCACTGCTACAAAAACTAAAGGCCTTAGAATTAACAAACAAAAATTCACCCAATCGGACAACTTTTGATGCAATTAGAGACTACAGACTCAAAATAAGTGAACTATTACACAACAAATTTGACTACTATGTCAAACGCTTAAAATTAAATTCATACTCCTTTAGCAACAAATCTGGAGCCTTCCTGGCCAGACAAGTTAAACGTCAACAAACGCGTACAAAAATCCCCTACCTTCTGAACTCAAAAGGAGTGCGCATGTCCAATCCACTGGACATAGCTAACACGTTTGCGTCCTTCTATACACAATTATACAATTTGCAAGAGCAGAGATCCACCTCCCCACCAGGTACCGAAGAAATAGAAGCCTTTCTCTCGTCCATACAACTTCCCTCACTAACTCCCACACAAGTAACCGAGCTGTCCACCCCATTCACACAAGTAGAAGTCTTTAACGCCGTCAAATCCCTTCCACTACACAAAGCCCCAGGACCAGATGGGTTCTCCAATGAGTATTACAAGCACTTTAACGACATCCTCTCTCCCCACTTATGCACCACATTTAATCAATATGCCTCTACAGGGAAAATCCCAAAAGAATGCCTCGAAGCCCTGATAGTAACTCTCCCTAAATCTGGTAAACCAACTGACACCCCAGGGAATTACAGGCCCATTTCCTTACTAAATACAGACACAAAACTGTATGCAAAAATATTAGCTCTCCGACTCTCCAAGGTTATGAATCAATTGATACATATAGATCAAGTCGGTTTTATACCGGGGAGACAAGCATCAGACGGGACCCGGCGATTTATCGACATCATACAATGGGTGGAACATAACCGAATGCCTTCTCTGCTCCTTTCTTTGGATGCAGAGAAGGCATTCGATAGGGTACAATGGACTTACATGGAGGCGGTCTTACGCAAGTTTGGCATATCGGGCACACTCCTATATGCCATACTCGGCCTATACACTTCCCCAAGTGCCAAAGTGTGGACTTCGGGCGTATTGTCCAACTCCTTCAACATTACGAATGGTACAAGGCAGGGCTGCCCACTGTCACCCTTAATTTTTGCCATGATCATGGAACCCCTGGCCCAAAAGATTCGCTCTGACTCCCAAATTAAAGGTATCAACATTGGTACCACTGAACACAAAATTGGTCTTTACGCGGACGACGTAATAATCGCCGTCACTGACCCAAAATGCTCCCTGACCGAGATTCAATATATCCTCGACCAGTTCAGTGCAATATCTTTATACAAAGTAAACCATAGCAAATCCTTTATGCTGGCGCTAGGCCTAGATAAACCAACCATACAACACATTTCAAAATACTCCTCATTCTCCTGGTCAAAAGACTCATCTTTAACCTATTTAGGAATCCGCTTGACCTCACCTAGCAAAAATCTGCTACGCACAAATCTGATAGACCTGGTAGAAAAGCTTAAAAGAATATCTAACGATATACATCATCCCTTTGTATCATGGGCGGGTAGAATTGCATTAGCTAAAATGTTCATGCTCCCACATATTCTCTATGTCTTCCGCACGCTACCAGTGCCATTCCTTTCAACGCAACTACGACATCTCCAATCTCTCATCAACTCCTTTATTTGGCAACACAAACGGGCCAGGATAAAACACCACAAGTTATTGACTCCAGCACGAATGGGGGGATTGGGAGCCCCTAACGTTAGCCTATACTACAAAGCTGTCATGCTAGACCAACTGAAATTATGGTGGCATCCATCCACTCCCTCCAATTGGACACAAATAGAATCAGCAATGCTAACCAACGACCCGAAACTATACCTCTGTGCCTCGCTTCTTGCCCCACACCCCAGACGCTTTCCTATGGACACAATAACAGCCTCCCTAAGAGTATGGACATCTATTTCTCAAATGCTACAGGGGTTACCTCAATCCATTCTACAATTCATCCCACTCAAAGCTTGCTCAATAATTCTACCTGATCTTCAACTATGTACATGGATAGGTATCCACACCATTGGTCAACTCTTCACTGCGTCCGGTCTAATCCCATTCAATGACCTTCAAACTACATACGGTCTCTCACCAAGAACGCTCCATATATACCTCAGGATCAGATCTCTCCTCAATAAAACACATTGGATAACACAAGACGAGATTTTATCTCCCATGATACAATATCTTGCCTCCACTAAAAGCATACGTAAGGGAATATCATATATTTATGGCTTGCTCTCTCAACCTGCTCAGAACTCAACTCAAACCCAAATCTTGCAGTGGTCTAAACACGTTCCTTCAGCCCCTCCGTCTAATCAATGGCACAAGGCTTTATCCTTACCATCTAAACTCTCTCACTGCACCACGCATTGGGAATCTTTACAAAAGCTCTTTCAACACTGGTACTACACTCCCACCAGAATTGCCAAGATGCACCCCAAAACATCTCACTTATGCTGGAGAAATTGCAGTCTTACAGGAACCCTACTCCATATTTGGTGGGAGTGCCCACACCTCAAAGTCTTTTGGAACCAAGTACTAAAAATGCTCCAATCATTAACATTCACAACAAATAATCTATCTCCCATTGACCTTCTCCTGGGTCTGATGATTTCCACATGGCCCAGGAAATTCCAAACAGTGGCCACCCACATCCTCATCGCTGTAAGATTGGCAATTGCAAGGAAATGGAAAAGTATTCATCCTCCTGACATCAAGGAAGTGATCATAATTCTAAACGAAAACTTCAAAATGGAATACGGCTTCTCCAAAGCCCATCTCACCACTGAAAAATTTTTCAAGAATTGGACTTTATGGATCAACGACCCTAGAAGTGTACAGCTTCACTGATCTTGGTAAAAAGCCTCCGGCGGAGGCTCTTTACCACGTGATCAGCCGTGTTCAATCACGGCTGATCACGCTGTCAATAGGAAGAGCCGTTGATCGGCTCTTCCTCACTCGCGTCTGACAGACGCAAGTAGAGGAGAGCCGATCGGCGGCTCTCCTGGCAGGGGGGGTCTGCGCTGATTGTTTATCAGCGCAGCCCCCCTCAGATCACCCCACTGGACTACCAGGAATGCCACTAGGACCACCAGGGAAGGGGCAACGTGGATGGCCAGGTATGTACCCCATGGCCATCCACATGTGCCCAATCAGTGCCCACAAATGGGCACTGATTGGCACTATTATGCCAATGATATGCCCAGCAATGCCCAGCAATGCCCAGCAATGCTATATCAGTGCCACCTGTCATTGCCCATCTTTGCCACCAGTCATTGCCCATCGGTGCCACCTGTCAGTGCCCATCTGTGCCCATCTGTGCCCATCAGTGCCCACCTATCAGTGCCCATCAGTGCCACACATCAGTGCCACACATAAGTACCCATCAGTGCCACCCATATATGCCAATCAATGCCACCTACGAGTGCCCATCAGTGCCGCCTATGTGTGCCCATCGGTGCCACCTATGAGTGCCCATCAGTGCCGCATACCAGTGCCACCTATCAGTGCCCATCAGTGCCACCTATCAGTGCCCATCAGTGCCGCCTATCAGTGCCCATCATCAGTGCCCGTTAGTGCCACCTCATCAGTGCCACCTCATTGGTGCCACCTCATCAGTGCCCATCAGTGCAGCTATATCAGTGCCCATTATTGAAGGAGAAAGCGTACTTATTTACAAAAAATTTAACAGAAACAAAGAAAAACTTGTTTTTTTTCGAAATTTTTTTATTTGTTGCGCAAAAAATAAAAACCGCAGAGGTGATCAAATACCACCAAAAGAAAGCTCTATTTGTGGGAACAAAATGATAAAAAAATTGTTTGGGTACAGTGTAGCATGACCGCGCAATTGTCATTCAAATTGCAACAGCGCTGAAAGGTGAAAATTGGGCTGGGCGGGAAGGTGTCTAAGTGCCTGGTATTGAAGTGGTTAAAAAGGGCCCAAAATACATCCCTGGGAATTACAGACCAGTTAGCCTAACATCAATAGTATGTAAACTCTTGGAGGGGATGATAAGGGACTATATACAAGATTTTAGTAATAAGAACGGTATCATTAGCAGTAATCAGCATGGATTCATGAAGAATCGTTCGTGCCAAACCAATCTATTAACCTTCAATGAGGAGGTGAGTTGCCATCTAGATAAAGGAAGGTCCGTAGATGTGGTGTATCTGGATTTTGCAAAAGCATTTGACACAGTTCCCCATAAAAGGTTACTGTACAAGATAAGGTCCGTTGGCATGGACCATAGAGTGAGTACATGGATTGAAAACTGGCTACAAGGGCGAGTTCAGAGGGTTGTGATAAATGGGGAGTACTCGGAATGGTCAGGGGTGGGTAGTGGGGTTCCCCAGGGTTCTGTGCTGGGACCAATCCTATTTAATTTGTTCATAAACGATCTGCAGGATGGGATAAACAGTTCAATCTCTGTATTTGCAGACGATACTAAGCTAAGCAGGGCAATAACTTCTCTGCAGGATGTGGAAACCTTGCAAAAAGACCTGAACAAATTAATGGGGTGGGCAACTACATGGCAAATGAGGTTCAATGTAGAAAATGTAAAATAATGCATTTGGGTGGCAAAAATATGAATGCAATCTATACACTGGGGGGAGAACCTCCGGGGGAATCTAGGATGGAAAAGGACCTGGGGGTCCTAGTAGATGATAGGCTCAGCAATGGCATGCAATGCCAAGCTGCTGCTAACAAAGCAAACAGAATATTGGCATGCATTATAAGGGGGATCAACTCTAGAGATAAAACGATAATTCTCCAGCTCTACAAGACTCTGGTCCGGCCGCACCTAGAGTATGCGGTCCAGTTCTGGGCACCAGTCCTCAGGAAGGATGTACTGGAAATGGAGCGAGTACAAAGAAGGGCAACAAAGCTAATAAAGGGTCTGGAGGATCTTAGTTATGAGGAAAGGTTGCAAGCACTGAACTTATTCTCTCTGGAGAAGAGACGCTTGAGAGGGGATATGATTTCAATTTACAAATACCGGACTGGTGACCCCACAATAGGGATAAAACTTTTTCGCAGAAGAGAGTTTAACAAGACTCATGGCCACTCATTAAAATTAGAAGAAAAGAGGTTTAACCTTAAACTACATAGAGGGTTCTTTACTGTAAGAGCGGCAAGGATGTGGAATTCCCTTCCACAGGCGGTGGTCTCAGCGGGGAGCATTGATAGCTTCAAGAAACTATTAGATAAGCACCTGAATGACCACAACATACAGGGATATACAATGCAATACTGACACATAATCACACACATAGGTTGGACTTGATGGACTTGTGTCTTTTTTCAACCTCACCTACTATGTAACTATGTAAAACAAGAAAAAAAATATTCTGAACCAGATGGTATACTAAAATATTTACCAGTGCCCATGAAATGCAGCCTTACCTGTGCCAACTCCACCTCGCACAGACTGACATTCCTTATCAATCCGCCTGTCACTCAGAAGACAGAGTGAATAGGCCACTCGGGCTACTCTGTCTTCTGTGAGTGAGTGACAGGCGAGAGATCACCCGGCGTTAGCCGCCGCCAGCCTGGTATTGTAATTGCCCACATTTATGCTTTTTACACCAACCTATGTTGGAGAAGTTATGGAAGCCTGGGGGAACATATTGTACATCTGGTGGGACTGTCAAACCCTTACTAAACTTTGGACTATGCTCTCCAAGCTACTTTTTTCCATCATACTAACTCCTATTCCACTCTCACCTCAAATAGTACTATTAGATATGGACATGGATACCCGGTTCCTGTCTTAACACAGAGTCATCTCCCACATATTCATAGCCACCCGCCTAGCCATTGCAAGAAATTGGAATCCCCCATATCACCTCCAACTCAGAATTTATATTTATTTTAAACAACCATTGCCTAATGGAATATATGTATGCCAAAGCCCACCTACAAATCCCTGCCTTCCAAAAACACTGGGACTCTTGGCTCAAACACCCCAAATACACACCGCTCTCATGATAGCATTATCACACCCCTGAAAGCCTTACACCCTGTCCATACTCCACCTACCACCCCTTTTGATAACGCTCTAACTACTCACTGCGTATTAATTGTGAATGTTTATATCTACTAAGCACATCCTAGAGACCTCTAAATGCATTCTAATGACCTAAGTACACCCTTTGTTGATACATATCCAGTTCTTTAACTGATTGTTCATTTGACAATCGACTGTTCAGCTTTGTGCTTTGTAATTTGAAAAGCTTATAATAAAATTAGGTTTAAAAAAGTAAAACAAGCATAAAAAATGCATTTTCATTTTCTTGACACATTTTCCAAAAACTTGTGGAAAAAAAATGACATATTCAAAAGACTAATTATGCCTCATAGAATATATGTTGGGATGTTTATTTTCCAAAATGGGGCCATTTTGTTAGCATTTCCATTGTCCTGGTGCTCCAAGGCCTTCAAAGTTGTAATAGGTATTCAAGAAATTAGATGTGTAATTTATGTCCCTAGAACACCTGATGGTGCTCCATGCATGTTGGGCCATACCTTGGAATGTATACTTTCCAAAAAGGGGTCATTTGGGTAGTATTTGTACTTTCCTGGCTTGTTAGTGTCTCAAGAAATGATATAGTCCATCAGTACATCAGGTGTGATCAATTTTCAGTGATTGGCACCAATGTAGACTCTATAACCTTCACAAAGAACAAATAATATCCACTGAATTGGGTTATTTTTTTGCAAATATTTGTAGCAGTATACATTTATGTCAACATGTATTAAGAAAATTACTAATTTGCTAAATTTTATAACAGAAATGAAGAAAAATGCATTTTGTTACAACATTTTTTTATTTAAAGTAAACAAAATAGAAACCCAGTGGTGATTAAATACCATCAAAAGAAAGCTCAATTTGTATGAAAAAAGGCAAAAATGTCATATGGGTACAGTGCTGGCCTTGGCAGGAAGGGGGTGACAATGCCCTGTGGGAGAGGGTAAATAAATTGGCGATATGTAGAGACAAACATGATATAAAATATATATCCATTATTATTTTTTGATTTAACTAGTTTGGACATAACAGTCCAGGATTAGATATTTATAGACAATTTGTAGAAGAGAAGAATATTATCAGAATAAAATGAATTTCTCCCCCAGAATGAAAGTAACTATTCTCTACATGAATGGAACCAATTTCTCTTTATTGGAATCATTAATATTAGATCACTTTATAAAACACAATCGATCATCTACACTATTGGAGGATTTCTCTTTTTGTGGACCCCAATTACTAAATGTGACATGAGAAGTGGATGAGGTGGTGTGATCCATTATTCCTGTATAGGGATTGGACCATACACACTCACACTGACCTCTAGGCTTTCACCTCCAACCTTCTGCTAAGTCTTGGATTCAGTTGTGGAGATTCACTTTGATGGTCACAGATAGGGATGAGCTTTGTGTTCGAGTCGAACCCATGTTCGACTCAAACATCGTCTGTTCGCCCGTTCGCTGAATTGCGAACGATATGGGCCGTTTGCGCCAAATTCATGTGGCGCGTCACAGCCCATAATTCATTGCGGCATCGCAGTGCATTGCTGGCTGATGATTGGCCAAGCATGCACTATGACCTGCATGCTTGGCCACTCACAGCGCCATCAGTAGAGAGAGCTATAATTGGCCAAAGCCACAGTGGCTTTGGCCAATTATGGCTCAGGGGGTTTAGAACACGCCCCACACTATATAAGGCCGCCTGCACGGTGGCCCTGTGTAGTGTGTTCCGGCATGCTGAGAGATAGAGAGAGAGAGAGAGAGAGACAGTGTCATTTCATTTGAGTTAGCTAGATTAGGCAGGACAGTCAGTCAGTTAGCTGCACTTATAGTGTATTGTGTATATATATGCATCCCAGGTGTTTTGTATATATATATATATATATATATATATATATATATATATATATACACTGTATTCAGTTTAGCTAGATCAGTTCCTGTTATCTTCCTACTGACAGGCAGGCTTGTCTTGTTACAATATTTATGGCTACCTGAAGAAAATTGCTGGTGTTCTTTTTAATCTATTAGTACCACAGTCAGGCAGCTAGACTATTTACAGTTAGTGTAGTGCGTCCTCCTCACAGTGTTCAGCTAAAGCTACAAGTTAGTTTGATGCGACCTCTGCACAGTGTTCAGCTAAAGCTACAAGTTAGTTTGATGCGACCTCTGCACAGTGTTCAGCTAAAGCTACAAGTTAGTGTAGTGCGTCCTCTGAACAGTGTTCAGCTAAAGCTACAAGTTAGTTTGGTGCGACCTCTGCACAGTGTTCAGCTAAAGCTACAAGTTAGTGTAGTGCGTCCTCTGAACAGTGTTCATCTAAAGCTACAAGTTAGTGTAGTGAGTCCTCCTCACAGTGTTCAGCTAAAACTACAAGTTAGTGTGGTGCATCCTCTGAACAGTGTTAATCTAAAGCTACAAGTTAGTGTAGTGTGTCCTCCTCACAGTGTTCAGCTAAAACTACAAGTTAGTGTAGTGCAACCTCTGCACAGTGTTCAGCTAAAGCTACAAGTTAGTTTGGTGCAACCTCTGCACAGTGTTCAGCTAAAGCTACAAGTTAGTGTAGTGCGTCCTCTGAACATTGTTCATCTAAAGCTACTAGTTAGTGTGGTGCGTCCTCCTCACAGTGTTCAGCTAAAACTACAAGTTAGTGTAGTGCATCTTCTGAACAGTGTTCATCTAAAGCTACAAGTTAGTGTAGTGCATCCTCCTCACAGTGTTCAGCTAAAACTACAAGTTAGTGTAGTGCGACCTCTGCACAGTGTTCAGCTAAAGCTACAAGTTAGTTTAGTGCGACCTCTGCACAGTGTTCAGCTAAAGCTACAAGTTAGTGTAGTGTGTCCTCCTCACAGTGTTCAGCTAAAACTACAAGTTAGTGTAGTGTGTCCTCTGAACAGTGTTTATATAAAGCTACACGTTAGTGTAGTGTTTCCTCCTCACAGTGTTCAGCTAAAACTACAAGCTAGTGTAGTGCGACCTATGCACAGTGTTCAGCTAAAGCTACAAGTTAGTTTAGTGCTTCCTCTGAACAGTGTTCATCTAAAGCTACAAGTTTGTGTAGTGCGTCCTCCTCACAGTGTTCAGCTAAAGCTACAAGTTAATGTAGTGCGTCCTCTGAACAGTGTTCATCTAAAGCTACAAGTTAGTTTAGTGCGACCTCTGCATAGTGTTCAGCTAAAGCTACAAGTTAGTGTAGTGCGTCCTCCTCACAGTGTTCAGCTAAAACTACAAGTTAGTGTAGTGCGTCCTCTGAACAGTGTTCATCTAAAGCTACAAGTTAGTGTAGTGTGTCCTCCTCACAGTGTTCAGCTAAAACTACAAGTTAGTGTAGTGCAACCTCTGCACAGTGTTCAGCTAAAGCTACAAGTTAATTTAGTGCAACCTCTGCACAGTTTTCAGCTAAAGCTACAAATTAGTGTAGTGCATCCTCTGAACAGTGTTCATCTAAAGCTACATGTTAGTGTAGTGCTTCTTCCTCACAGTGTTCAGCTAAAGCTATAAGTTGGTGTAGTGCGACCTCTGCACAGTGTTCAGCTAAAGCTACAAGTTAGTGTAGTGTGTCCTCTGAACAGTGTTCAGCTAAAGCTACCTGTAGAAGGTTGGTGGTGTTTTCCTGATCCTATCACTACCGCAAACAGCTAAAGTATTTACACATTAGTGTAGTGCGACCTCTGCACAGTGTTCAGCTAAAACTACCTGTAGAAGGTTGGTGGTGTTTTGCTGATCCTATCACTACCGCAGGCAGCTAAAGTATTTACACGTTAGTGTAGTGCGACCTCTGCACAGTGTTCAGCTAAAGCTACCTGTAGAAGGTTGGTGGTGTTTTCCTGATCATATCACTACCGCAGGCAGCTAAAGTATTTTTTATTAGAGGAGGACTTCCTTAGCTCTCAAGGCCCCCTTTATCCAGACAGTGTTCCTGCGTGCCTGCCGATCACACAGGAAGAGGAGGAGAAGGAGGAGGAGGATTGTGCCAGTATGGAGGTGGAGCCTGGCACTCAGCATCAGCAGCAGTCTTTAAGGGATCATTTAGAGTTCCAAGAAACACATGGACTTGTACGTGGCTGGGAGGAGGTGGCTGTGGATCATGTCGTCCTTAGTGACCCAGAGGACTCCGGACCGAATGCCTCAACAAACCTACGCTGCATGGCCTCCCTGATCCTGCAAAGCCTGCGGAAGGATCCTCGTATTCGTGGTATCAAGGAGAAGGACCAATACTGGCTGGCAACCCTCCTTGATCCACGTTACAAGGGTAAGGTTGCGGACCTTATCTTGCCGTCACAGAGGGAGCAAAGGATGAAACATCTTTGGAAGGCCTTACAGAACGGTCTGTGCAATGCGTTCCCAGAGACTGGGAGGTTACAAACTCCTGTTTCTGGACAACATGTTGCTGAGGCTTTGGTCAGTCAAAGAAGGAGTGGTGGAGAAGGTGGCCATCTGACCGATGCGTTCAGACAATTTTTTAATCCACAGCCCCAAGGTATGATCGGTTCCAGCAACCATCGCCAGCGTCTGTTTTACATGGTGCAGGAAAACCAGGGAGCAAGATCTGACTTTCCCACCGAAAATCCTCTGGGTTACTGGGTCTTGAGAATGAATCACTGGCCAGAGCTTGCACAGTATGTAATTGAGCTACTGGTCCGTCCTGCATCCAGCATTCTTTTGGTGGTGCTGGAGGCTTTGTAACCAATCACAGGGTGCCTCTGTCCACCGACTCGGTCGATCGACTGACCTTCATAAAAATTAATCAGTCTTGGATTACCACCAGCTACCAAGCACCTGATGCTGATGTAACCGAATATTTTTTTTGGAAATGTCAGATCCCTTCAAATACTGCCTATGCTGATGCTGAGTGACTATCCTGATTAATTATCCTCTTCCTCCTCAATGATCATGCTGATAGCTTGTAAGAACATTTTTGGTTCTGGGTGCCACCACCAGTGCCTAAGGCCCAATTTTTCAGCCCCTGTTTAACAGGGGCGTGTAATTACAATTTTTGATGCAATACTTTGCAGCAGGGCTCGTTCCTGTGTTCCAACTAGAGCATCTGTGAGGGTTTGCAGTGTTGTGGCACCAGCACCAGTGCCTAAGGCTCAATTTTTCAGCCCCTGTTTAAGAGGGGCGTGTAATTACAATTTTTGATGCAATACTTTGCAGCAGGGCTCGTTCCTCTGTTCCAACTAGAACACCTGTGAGGGGTTGCAGTGTTGTGGCGCCAGCACCAGTGCCTAAGGCCCAATTTTTCAGCCCCTGTTTAACAGGGGCGTGTAATTAAAATTTTTGATGCAATACTTTGCAGCAGTGCTCATTCCTGCATTCCAACTAGAGTATCTGTGAGGGGTTGCAGTGTTGTGGCACCAGCACCAGTGCCTAAGGTCCAATTTTTCAGCCCCTGTTCAACAGGGGCATGTAATTAGAATTCTTGATCTAATATTTCACAGCAGTGCCCTTTCCAGCGCCCACCAAGAGTAACTGTGAGGACTTACAGTGTTGTGGTACCATCACCAAAGGCCCAATTTTTCTGGCCCTGTTCAACAGGGGCATGTAATTACAATTCTTGATCTAATATTTCACAGCAGGGCCCTGTGAGGGCTTACAGTGTTAAGGCCACAACAACATCTAAGGCCCAAATTTCTGCTGAGTATATAGGGCAGGCCCCTACTTTCAAACATCCAACTTACAAATGACTCCTACTTGCAAACGGAAGGAGACAACAGGAAGTGAGATGAAATCTACCCCATAGGAAGGGAAGTTCTCTCCTGTAAGAGTTAATATGGGAAAAACTTTTCTCCTTTTCACTGATGCTTTATCACCAATCCTTGTTTCACTAAAAAACCCAAATTTTCAAAAAACATTTGTCATTGGGACAAAAAGTGAGGTAAAATCTTCTGAAGAGGAGCACAGACAGCAAAACAAATGTCACAGGGGTGATAACTGTTCCCTATGTTTTCCAAAAAGCTTAAAAACAGATTTTTTGGCTGGAGCTACATTTTAAAAATGTACCAGTTCAAAATTACAAACCGATTCTACTTAACAACAAATCTACAGTCCCTGTCTTGTTTGCACCGCCTGTATACTGCTGTTCAGAGTATATAGGGCCTGGGGGCCCAACACCTTTCCTTTTTTTAATTTAGGTGCAGGGTTCCCCTTAATATCCATACAGGACCCAAAGGGCCTGGTAATAGACTGGAGGGTACCCATGCCATTTGTCTCACTGATTTTCATCCATATTGCCGGGACCCGACATTACATTAAAGCCGCAAGCAGTTTTTAAATGACTTTTTTTCCTTTAAAAATGTCATTTTGTGCAGGGACTGTTCTAAGCATGGGAAACATGCGCCACTTTACAGGCATACTATAGAAAGCCCCCAGGTACGATATTTAAAGGAATATTTCACTTTTTTTTTTACTTTAAGCATCATTAAAATCACTGCTCCCGAAAAAACGTCCGTTTTTAAAAGTTTTTTTTGCATTGATACATGTCCCCTTGTGATGAGGAGTCTGACTTTTATGCCCCGTACACACGGTCGGATTTTCCGATGGAAAATGTCCGATCGAAGCGTATTGTCGGAAAATCCGACCGCGTGTGGGCTCCATCGGACATTTTCCATCACACAAAGTTGGAGAGCAGGAGATAAAATTTTCCGACAACAAAATCCGTTGTCGGAAATTCCGATCGTGTGTACACAAATCCGATGGACAAAGTGCCACGCATGCTCAGAATAAATAAAGAGATGAAAGCTATTGGCCACTGCCCCGTTTATAGTCCCGACATACAAGTTTTCCGTCACCGCGTTTAGAACGATCGGATTTTCCGACAACTTTGTGCGACCGTGTGTAGACAAAACAAGTTTGAGCTAACATCCGTCGGAAAAAATCCTAGGATTTTGTTGTCGGAATGTCCGAACAAAGTCCGACCGTGTGTACGCCCTATTATTGTTATATTGTCATATTTATATTGTGTGAATGTTATATACTAGTGCTGCAGTCTTCCATATTATACTAGATGTGATAATTCCACCAATAGGGATCAGATATAACAATTACATTCACTACAAAAATACACTTTCATACATGTGAGGAAGGGCAGATCTCCTCCAACCTATTCACAGATACTTCAATCTGTATAACATATGATGTGCAACAAATACATAAACATGAAGCACAACAAAGCTATCTTATAAAATTACAAACATCAAGGAGAAAGTTCATAAATATGAAAAAGCGGCTTTCCTACAACCCATTCACCATTAGTTCCGTCTCCAATCACCATACAGTGACATGTGTAGTAAGACCCCTTTCACACTGCAGAGCCACTAAAGCGTCAGTAGTTTTTGCGGTGCTTTAGTGGTGTTTTCGCTGGTATTTCATGCCCTAATGGGCCGGTGATAACGGGACCTTAACAAAATGAAAAAAGACCAGTTTTGCGGCACTTTCAAAGCGCTTTGGAAGTTCATTTCAATGGGTAGGGGCATTTTGGGAGCGCTATTTATAATGCTCATAACCTGCCCCAAAGATGCTGCTTGCATGACTTTTTCTAACGTCCCACAAGAGCACCGCCCCAGTGTGAAAGCACTCATACAAATAAATGGGAGGCAGTTTTCAGGCGCTATTTCTAGTGCTAAAATGCCTGAAAACTGCCTCAGTGTGAAAGGGGTCTAACAGAAATACCAGAGATTGATCCAGATGGATTAAATCAATGCTGATCATCTTCTACCTCTTTGCAGCAAATTCAATCAACCTCCACCACACCGGTGAGCAAACATGTCACTTACCAAAAGGTTTGTCCCCACAAGCAAGGCCCAGACATGCTTGTTTATATCTTTCCAGCAGCGCCACTCCGCTCAAGCCGGCTTCCGATGAGAACAGACTGCCACGGAATGTCAGACCTCCAGGTAGTATCTCCAATATCACCCGAGGTATCCAGACAATGGCCGCAATCACATTACATAGAAAAGAAAAAGCCTCCATAGTGCATAATCCTTAAATATATATAGAATCACATATTGTACACTTCCATCATATACACGAGTATACACAGAACTCAGAGCACACACCGCTCCGGACTGCAGCCGTGTATGATGGAGTCCAGGCAGTGACATGGAGGCTTTTCCTTTCTATGTAATGTGATTGCGGCCAATGTCTGGACACCTCGGGTGATATTGTATTTTTGCACATTATATGTTATACAGATTGAAGTAGCTGTGAATTTGTATTATTGATCACTATTGGTGGAGTTATCACATCTACATTAGAAGTGTTGGTATTCGGACACATTGTAGGTTGCAGATTTCTCATTTGTCTCATCACACATTTTGTCACTAATGCCCTGTACACACGGTCGGATTTTCCGATGGAAAAAGTGCGATCGGATTGTGTTGTCGGAAATTCCGATCATGTGTGGGCTCCGTCTGACTTTTTCCGTCGGAATTTCCGACACACAAAGTTTGAGAGCAGGATATAAAATTTGCCGACAACAAAATCTGATTGTTTAAATTCTGATCGTGTGTACACAAATCCGACACACAGAATACAGTGTTTTTTATGTGACATGTACTCTATGTTTATCGTGCTATATCTGATTGTTATACCGGGCTTCGCCTCTGGAGGGAGGCCTAGTTGGTTTGCAGGGTGGAAGTCACCAATCCACACCTCAGTCCCATAATGAGGCTTGGTTGTGATGGAAGCCATATAGCCACGCCTTGACTTCATAGTGAGGTTTGGCTAATAGACCTGATGCTGCAATACATGAAGTAAAGATATACAAAGAGGAAGTCACCTATCCAAGCCTCAGTTTCAAAATGAGGCTTGTTTAGTTTGAGATGACAGCCAGACAACCATGCCTCGATTTCACAACGAGGCTTGGTTTACAGACCGAGTTTTTTGGTGCATGGCGCACTGTGAGATGCATTCCGTTATGCCATTCGGAGGTGCTGGCTATTACTATCATGCAATCCATTCGTATGTACTAACTGTTCCTTGATTTTGTGTTTTGGATTTAAACATGGAGACAGGAAGTGATGTCATTTGGGATCACTTCCAGTGTCAAGCAAACTCTGGGGTCACTCTCTCCATTTAAGCAATGTTTTCTGGGGGGTCCACAGTCGAAACGCGTTGGGTGGACCTTCCGCTAACATCGCCTCATGCTTTTACATGCTGTATCAATTTCTTCCAAATGTGAGTGTTGAATTTATATTTTTAATAAACCACCTTCTTTTTAGACGGTATCACGCTATGTCAGCCCCCTTTTTCTATTACACGATACCGTTCCTGTGACAATAAGTTTTCATGCTCCTCGAGACTCCTGGAGCCTTCAGCTAACATCTCATGACCGTCTAAAGCTGATCGACTGATGGAGTTCCAAGATCTGCTGTCCCCCATTGGGTGGTTTGAACCCAACAAGCCTTGTTGACTTGGGTGGTATATGCCCCCCTAAGTCAATATTATCTGGTAAGCCTCCTCCCTCTTTCACGGTGGTGGTGTTTGCTTCCATTTTTTCACTCCAAGGTTCCCAGGAATGCCAGAAACTTCTCACATGTGTATTGGATCACAAACCTAATTGGACTGTATTTCATCATTTCATTCAATTTGGACATTTGTGTGTAGTGCAGTCACTATCTTAGCACATTGCTTAATATCCATTCACATCTATTATGTTAGAGTTTGTGTAATTTTGTCACATATATGTTTGAATCACATACAATTTTCCCCTTTTCTTGTAATCATAGCGCTGCACTTATTTATTTTCTACCTACTTAGCTCTGTGTCTACAGCTGTGCCGGCTGCTGAATTGTGGGGTCACAGCGCAGTATACACTTTTCATCATCCCAGTCTTAAGCCTCGTACACACGATCAGATTTTTGGACGACTGTTCATCCATTTTTTGTGACATGCTAGTCTCATATCGAAAGTGAAGAGGTTACTCACCATACGGAAATTCTTGTCCAACAGAACACAACTTCAGAAGTGATATAATATGTTGAATAGTTTTGTATGTATTCTTTTGTTCTGAGCATGAGTAGTCTTGCTCTTAAAATTTTTTTTGGACAAAAACCGTACTAATTAAACGAAAATCAGATGCTGAGTTCACGTATGATAAAAATTTTATAGTCTGCACATCCAGCTTTTGTCGGACGAAAAATCAGAATTGGCTATCAAAAGGACCATACTAACGGTCCAAAAATCGGCAGATTTTTTGTTCAGATTAACTTCCCATTTTCGTATTGTGTGTATGGGCCTTTTGTCCATAGGGTTCAATATTGAGTTGGCCCACCCTTTGCAGCTATAACAGCTTCATCTCTTCTGGGAAGGCTGTCCACAAGGTTTAGGAGTGTGTCTATGGGAATGTTTGACCATTCTTCCAGAATAGCATTTGTTAGGTCAGGCACTGATGTTGAATGAGAAGGCCTGGCTCACAGTCTCCACTCTAATTCATCCCAAAAGTGTTCTATTAGGTTGAGGTCAGGACTGTCTAGGCCAGTCAAGTTTCTCATTCATGTCTTTATGGACCTTGCTTTCTGCACTGCCCCAAATCATTTGGTGGAGGGGGTTATGGTGTGGGGTTGTTTTTCAGGGGTTAGGCTTGTTTTTCAGGGGTTGGGCTTGGCTCCTTAGTTCCAGTGAAGGGAACTCTTAAGGCATCAGCAAACCAAGACATTTTGGACAATTTCAAGCTCCTAACTTTGTGGGGACAGTTTGGGGATGGCTCTTTCCTGTTCCAACATGACTGCGCACCAGTGCACAAAGCAAGGTCCATAAAGACATGGATGAGTGAGTTTGGGGTGGAAGAACTTGACTGGCCTGCACAGAGTCCTAACCTCAAGCTGATAGAAAACCTTTGGGATGAATTAGAGCAGAGACTGTGAGCTAGGCCTTCTCATCTAACATCAGTGCCTGACCTCACAATTGTGGTTCTGGAAGAATGGTCAAACATTCCCATAGACACACTCCTAAACCTTTTGGACAGACTTCCCAGTAGGGATGAGCTTCGAGTTCGAGTCGAACTCATGTTCGACTCAAACATTGGCTGTTCGCAAGTTCGCCGAATAGCGGACAATTTGGGGTGTTCGCGGCGAATTCGAATGCCGCGGAACACCCTTTAAAAGTCTATGGTGAAATCAAAAGTGTTAATTTTAAAGGCTAATATGCAAGTTATTGTCATAAAAAGTGTTTGGGGACCTGGGTCCTGCCCCAGGGGACATGGATCAATGCAAAAATTTTTTTTAAAAACGGCCGTTTTTTCAGGAGCAGTGATTTTAATAATGCTTAAAGTCAAGCAATAAAAGTGTAATATCCCTTTAAATTTCGTACCTGGGGGGTGTCTATAGTATGCCTGTAAAGGGGCGCATGTTTCCTGTGTTTAGAACAGTCTGACAGCAAAATGACATTTTGAAGGAAAAAACTCATTTAAAACTACCGCGGCTATTGCATTGCCGACAATACACATAGAAGTTAATTGATAAAAATGGCATGGGAATTCCCCAAAGGGGAACCCCGAACCAAAATTAAAATGATGTAGGAGTCCCCCTAAATTCCATACCAGGCCCTTCAGGTCTGATATGGATATTAAGGGGAACCCCGGCCAAAATGTAAAAAAAAAAATGATGTGGGGTTACCCCTAAATTCCATACCAGACCCTTCAGGTCTGGTATGGATTTTAACCACTTAAGGACCGCCTCACGCCGATGTACGTCGACAAGGCGGCACGGGCAGGCAAAATCACGTACATGTACGTGATTTGCCTCCCGCGGGTGGGGGGTCCGATCGGACCCCCCCCGCCGCCCGAGGCGGTCCCGTTCTGTCCCCCGGCGATCAGAGACGAGGGGGAGGCCATCCGTTCGTGGCCCCCCCTCGCAATCGCCGCCGGCCAATGGGAACACTCCTTTGCTGCTGTATGCTAAACAGCAGCAAAGGAAGTGATGTCATCTCCCCTCGGGTCGGTAGTTTCCGTTCCGGCCCGAGGAGAGACGACAAGTATGTGAGTGCACCAACACACACACACACAGTAGAACATGCCAGGCATACAAAACACCCCGATCCCCCCCCCGATCGCCCCCCGATCCCCCCCCAATCACCCCCCCCTGTCACAAACTGACACCAGCAGTTTTTTTTTTTTTTTTTCTGATTACTGCTGTGTCAGTTTGTGACAGTTACTGTGTTAGCACAGTTACTGTTACCCCCCTGTAGGTCTAGGGTACCCCCCTAACCCCCCTAATAAAGTTTTAACCCCTTGATCACCCCCCGTCACCAGTGTCGCTAAGCGATCATTTTTCTGATCGCTGTATTAGTGTCGCTGGTGACGCTAGTTAGTGAGGTAAATATTTAGGTTCGCCGTCAGCGTTTTATAGCGTCAGGGACCCCCATATACTACCTAATAAATGTTTTAACCCCTTGATTGCCCCCTAGTTAACCCTTTCACCACTGATCACCGTATAACCGTTACGGTTGACGCTGGTTAGTTTGTTTATTTTTTATAGTGTCAGGGCACCCGCCGTTTATTACCGAATAAAGGTTTAGCCCCCCGATCGCCCGGCGGTGATATGCGTCGCCCCAGGCAGCGTCAGATTAGCGCCAGTACCGCTAACACCCACGCACGCAGCATGCGCCTCCCTTAGTGGTATAGTATCTGATCGGATCAATATCTGATCCGATCAGATCTATACTAGCGTCCCCAGCAGTTTAGGGTTCCCAAAAACGCAGTGTTAGCGGGATCAGCCCAGATACCCGCTAGCACCTGCGTTTTGCCCCTCCGCCCAGCCCAGCCCAGCCCACCCAAGTGCAGTATCGATCGATCACTGTCACTTACAAAACACTAAACGCAGCGTTCGCGTTCGCGTTCGCAGAGTCAGGCCTGCGAAAACTAACAGTTTTTTTGGTAGCATTTTGGTGAACTGGCAAGCACCAGCCCCAGGCGTCAGGTTAGCGCCAGTACCGCTAACACCCACGCACGCACCGTACACCTCCCTTAGTGGTATAGTATCTGAACGGATCAATATCTGATCCGATCAGATCTATACTAGCGTCCCCAGCAGTTTAGGGTTCCCAAAAACGCAGTGTTAGCGGGATCAGCCCAGATACCTGCTAGCACCTGCGTTTTGCCCCTCCGCCCAGCCCAGCCCAGCCCACCCAAGTGCAGTATCGATCGATCACTGTCACTTACAAAACACTAAACGCATAACTGCAGCGTTCACAGAGTCAGGCCTGATCCCTGCGATCGCTAACAGTTTTTTTTGTAGCGTTTTGGTGAACTGGCAAGCACCAGCCCCAGGCAGCGTCAGGTTAGCGCCAGTACCGCTAACACCCACGCACGCACCGTACACCTCCCTTAGTGGTATAGTATCTGATCGCATCAATATCTGATCCGATCAGATCTATACTAGCGTCACCAGCAGTTTAGGGTTCCCAAAAACGCAGTGTTAGCGGGATCAGCCCAGATACCTGCTAGCACCTGCGTTTTGCCCCTCCGCCCGGCCCAGCCCACCCAAGTGCAGTATCGATCGATCACTGTCACTTACAAAACACTAAACGCATAACTGCAGCGTTCGCAGAGTCAGGCCTGATCCCTGCGATCGCTAACAGTTTTTTGGTAGCGTTTTGGTGAACTGGCAAGCGCCAGCGGCCTAGTACACCCCGGTCGTAGTCAAACCAGCACTGCAGTAACACTTGGTGACGTGGCGAGTCCCATAAGTGCAGTTCAAGCTGGTGAGGTGGCAAGCACAAGTAGTGTCCCGCTGCCACCAAGAAGACAAACACAGGCCGGTCATGCCCATAATGCCCTTCCTGCTGCATTCGCCAATCCTAATTGGGAACCCACCGCTTCTGCAGCGCCCGTACTTCCCCCATTCACATCCCCAACCAAATGCAGTCGGCTGCATGAGAGGCATTTTTATGTCCTCCCGAGTACCCCTACCCAACGAACCCCCCAAAAAAGATGTTGTGTCTGCAGCAAGCGCGGATATAGGCGTGACACCCGCTATTATTGTCCCTCCTGTCCTGACAATCCTGGTCTTTGCATTGGTGAACGTTTTGAACGCTAACATGCACTAGTTGAGTATTAGCGTAGGGTACAGCATTGCACATACTAGGCACACTTTCACAGGGTCTCCCAAGATGCCATCGCATTTTGAGAGACCCGAACCTGGAACCGGTTACCGTTATAAAAGTTAGTTACAAAAAAAGTGTAAAAAAAAAAAAAAATATGAAATAAAAAAAAATAGTTGTCGTTTTATTGTTCTCTCTCTCTCTATTCTCTCTCTCTATTGTTCTGCTCTTTTTTACTGTATTCTATTCTGCAATGTTTTATTGTTATTGTTATTGTTATTATGTTTTATCATGTTTGTTTTTCAGGTATGTAATTATTTACACTTTACTGTTTACTGTGCTTTATTGTTAACCATTGTTAACCATTTTTTTGTCTTCAGGTACGCCATTCACGACTTTGAGTGGTTATACCAGAATGATGCCTGCAGGTTTAGGTATCATCTTGGTATCATTCTTTTCAGCCAGCGGTCGGCTTTCATGTAAAAGCAATCCTAGTGGCTAATTAGACTCTAGACTGCTTTTACAAGCCGTGGGAGGGAATGCCCCCCCCACCGTCTTCCGTGTTTTTCTCTGGCTCTCCTGTCTCAACAGGGAACCTGAGAATGCAGCCGGTGATTCAGCCAGCTGACCATAGAGCTGATCAGAGACCAGAGTGGCTCCAAACATCTCTATGGGATAAGAAACCGGAAGCTACGAGTATTTCATGACTTAGATTTCGCCGGATGTAAATAGCGCCATTGGGAAATTGGGGAAGCATTTTATCACACCGATCTTGGTGTGGTCAGATGCTTTGAGGGCAGAGGAGAGATCTAGGGTCTAATAGACCACAATTTTTTCAAAAAAGAGTACCTGTCACTACCTATTGCTATCATAGGGGATATTTACATTCCCCGAGATAACAATAAAAATGATTAAAAAAAAAAATATGAAAGGAACAGTTTAAAAGTAAGATTAAAAAAGCAAAAAAATAATAAAGAAATAAAAAAAAAAAAACAAAACACCCCTGTCGCCCCCTGCTCTCGCGCTAAGGCGAACGCAAGCGGCGGTCTGTCGTCAAACGTAAACAGCAATTGCACCATGCATGTGAGGTATCACCGCGAAGGTTAGATCGAGTGCAGTAATTTTTCCAGTAGACCTCCTCTGTAAACCTAAAGTGGTAACCTGTAAAGGCTTTTGAAGGCTTTTAAACATGTATTTATTTTGTTGCCACTGCACGTTTGTGCGCAATTTTAAAGCATGTCATGTTTGGTATCCATGTACTCGGCCTAAGATCATCTTTTTTATTTCATCAAACATTTGGGCAATATAGTGTGTTTTAGTGCATTAAAATTTTAAAAAGTGTGTTTTTTCCCCCAAAAATGCATTTGAAAAATCGCTGCGCAATTACTGTGTGAAAAAAAAAAATGAAACACCCACCATTTTAATCTGTAGGGCATTTGCTTTAAAAAAATATATAATGTTTGGGGGTTCAAAGTAATTTTTTTGCAAAAAAAAAAAACTTTTTCATGTAAACAATAAGTGTCAGAAAGGGCTTTGTCTTCAAGTGGTTAGAAGAGTGGGTGATGTGTGACATAAGCTTCTAAATGTTGTGCATAAAATGCCAGGACAGTTCAAAACCCCCCCAAATGACCCCATTTTGGAAAGTAGACACCCCAAGCTATTTGCTGAGAGGCATGTCGAGTCCATGGAATATTTTATATTGCGACACAAGTTGCGGGAAAGAGACAAATTTTTTTTTTTTTTTTTTTTTTTTTGCACAAAGTTGTCACTAAATGATATATTGCTCAAACATGCCATGGGAATATGTGAAATTACACCCCAAAATACATTCTGCTGCTTCTCCTGAGTACGGGGATACCACATGTGTGAGACTTTTTGGGAGCCTAGCCGCGTACGGGACCCCGAAAACCAAGCACCGCCTTCAGGCTTTCTAAGGGCGTGAATTTTTGATTTCACTCTTCACTGCCTATCACAGTTTTGGAGGCCATGGAATGCCCAGGTGGCACAAAACTCCCCCCAAATGACCCCATTTTGGAAAGTAGACACCCCAAGCTATTTGCTGAGAGGTATAGTGAGTATTTTGCAGACCTCACTTTTTGTCACAAAGTTTTGAAAATTGAAAAAAGAAAAAAAAAAATGTTTTTTCTTGTCTTTCTTCATTTTCAAAAACAAATGAGAGCTGCAAAATACTCACCATGCCTTTCAGCAAATAGCTTGGGGTGTCTACTTTCCAAAATGGGGTCATTTGGGGGGGGTTTGTGCCACCTGGGCATTCCATGGCCTCCGAAACTGTGATAGGCAGTAAAGAGTGAAATCAAAAATTTTCACCCTTAGAAATCCTGAAGGCAGTGATTGGTTTTCGGGGTCCCGTACGCGGCTAGGCTCCCAAAAAGTCCCACACATGTGGTATCCCCATACTCAGGAGAAGCAGCTAAATGTATTTTGGGGTGCAATTCCACATATGCCCATGGCCTGTGTGAGCAATATATCATTTAGTGACAACTTTATGAAAAAAAAAAAAAAAAGTGTCACTTTCCCGCAACTTGTGTCAAAATATAAAATATTCCATGGACTCAATATGCCTCTCAGCAAATAGCTTGGGGTGTCTACTTTCCAAAATGGGGTCATTTTGGGGGGTTTTGTGCCACCTGGGCATTCCATGGCCTCCGAAACTGTGATAGGCAGTGAAGAGTGAAAGCAAAAATTTACACCCTTAGAAATCCTGAAGGCGGTGATTGGTTTTCGGGGCCCCGTACGCGGCTAGGCTCCCAAAAAGTCCCACACATGTGGTATCCCCATACTCAGGAGAAGCAGCTAAATGTATTTTGGGGTGCAATTCCACATAGGCCCATGGCCTATGTGAGCAATATATCATTTAGTGACAACTTTTTGTAAATATTTTTTTTTTTTTGTCATTTTTCAATCACTTGGGACAAAAAAATAAATATTCAATGGGTTCAACATGCCTCTCAGCAATTTCCTTGGGGTGTCTACTTTCCAAAATGGGGTCATTTGGGGGGGTTTTGTACTGCCCTGCCATTTTAGCACCTCAAGAAATGACATAGGCAGTCATAAACTAAAAGCTGTGTAAATTCCAGAAAATGTACCCTAGTTTGTAGACGCTATAACTTTTGCGCAAACCAATAAATATACGCTTATTGACATTTTTTTTACCAAAGACATGTGGCCGAATACATTTTGGCCTAAATGTATGACTAAAATTTAGTTTATTGGATTTTTTTTATAACAAAAATTAGAAAATATCATTTTTTTTCAAAATTTTCGGTCTTTTTCCGTTTATAGCGCAAAAAATAAAAACCGCAGAGGTGATCAAATACCATCAAAAGAAAGCTCTATTTGTGGGAAGAAAAGGACGCAAATTTCGTTTGGGTACAGCATTGCATGACCGCGCAATTAGTAGTTAAAGCGACGCAGTGCCAAATTGGAAAAAGACCTCTGGTCCTTAGGCAGCATAATGGTCCGGGGCTCAAGTGGTTAAGGGGAACCCCGCACCAAAAAAAAAAAAAAAAACGGCGTGGGGTCCCCCCAAAAATCCATACCAGACCCTTATCCGAGCACGCAACCTGGCAGGCCGCAGGAAAAGAGGGGGGGACGAGAGTGCGCCCCCCCTCCTGAACCGTACCAGGCCACATGCCCTCAACATTGGGAGGGTGCTTTGGGGTAGCCCCCCAAAACACCTTGTCCCCATGTTGATGAGGACAAGGGCCTCATCCCCACAACCCTGGCCGGTGGTTGTGGGGGTCTGCGGGCGGAATCTGGAAGCCCCCTTTAACAAGGGGACCCCCAGATCCCGGCCCACCCTGTGTGAAATGGTAAGGGGGTACAAAAGTACCCCTACCATTTCACTAAAAAACTGTCAAAAATGTTAAAAATGACAAGAGACAGTTTTTGACAATTCCTTTATTTAAATACTTCTTCTTTCTTCTATCTTCCTTCATCTTCTGGTTCTTCTGGTTCTTCCTCCGGCGTTCTCATCCAGCATCTCCTCCGCGGCGTCTTCTATCTTCTTCTCCTCGGGCCGCTCCGCACCCATGGCATGGGGGGAGGCTCCCGCTCTTCTCTTCATCTTCTTCATCTTCTTCTCTTCTTCTCTTCTTCTTTTCTTCTCTTCTTCTCTTCTTCATTTTCTTCTCCGGGCCGCTCCGCACCCATGCTGGCATGGAGGGAGGCTCCCGCTGTGTGACGGCGCTCCTCGTCTGACAGTTCTTAAATAACGGGGGGCGGGGCCACCCGGTGACCCCGCCCCCCTCTGACGCACGTTGACTTGATGGGACTTCCCTGTGAAGTCACGGGGAATGCCACAGGGAAGTCCCGTCCTGTCCCGTGCGTCAGAGGGGGGTGCGGTCACCGGGTGGCCCCACCCCCCGTTATTTAAGAACTGTCAGACGAGGAGCGCTGTCACACAGCGTGAGCCTCCCTCCATGCCAGCATGGGTGCGGAGCAGCCCGGAGAAGAAAATGAAGAAGAGAAGAAGAGAAGAAGAGAAGAAAAGAAGAAGAGAAGAAGAAGAGAAGAAGATGAAGAAGATGAAGAGAAGAGTGGGAGCCTCCCCCCATGCCATGGGTGCGGAGCGGCCCGAGGAGAAGAAGATAGAAGATGCCGCGGAGGAGATGCTGGACGAGAACGCCGGAGGAAGAACCAGAAGAGCCAGAAGAACCAGAAGAACCAGAAGATGAAGGAAGATAGAAGAAAGAAGAAGTATTTAAATAACGGAATTGTCAAAAACTGTCTCTTGTCATTTTTAACATTTTTGACAGTTTTTTAGTGAAATGGTAGGGGTAAGTACCCCCTTACCATTTCACACAGGGGGGCCGGGATCTGGGGGTCCCCTTGTTAAAGGGGGCTTCCAGATTCCGATAAGCTCCCCGCCCGCAGACCCCCACAACCACCGGCCAGGGTTGTGGGGATGAGGCCCTTGTCCTCATCAACATGGGGACAAGGTGTTTTGGGGGGCTACCCCAAAGCACCCTCCCAATGTTGAGGGCATGTGGCCTGGTACGGTTCAGGAGGGGGGGCTGCACTCTCGTCCCCCCCTCTTTTCCTGCGGCCTGCCAGGTTGCGTGCTCGGATAAGGGTCTGGTATGGATTTTTGGGGGGACCCCACGCCGTTTTTTTTTTTTTTTTTGGCGCGGGGTTCCCCTTAAAATCCATACCAGACCTGAAGGGTCTGGTATGCAATTTAGGGGGAACCCCACGTCATTTTTTTTTTTAAATTTTGGCCGGGGTTCCCCTTAATATCCATACCAGACCTGAAGGGCCTGGTATGGAATTTAGGGGGACTCCCACATCATTTTTTGTTTTTAATTTTGGTTCGGGGTTCCCCTTTGGGGAATTCCCATGCCGTTTTTATCAATGAACTTCTATGTGTATTATCGGCAATGCAATAGCCGCGGGTAGTTTTAAATGGCTTTTTTCCTTCAAAATGTCATTTTGCTGTCAGACTGTTCTAAACACAGGAAACATGCGCCCCTTTACAGGCATACTATAGACACCCCCCAGGTACGAAATTTAAAGGGATATTACACTTTTATTGTTTGACTTTAAGCATTATTAAAATCACTGCTCCTGAAAAAATGGCCGTTTTTAAAAAAAATTTTTGCATTGATCCATGTTCCCTGGGGCAGGACCCAGGTCCCCAAACACTTTTTTATGACAATAACTTGCATATTAGCCTTTAAAATTAGCACTTTTGATTATTCATGTTCGTGTCCCATAGACTTTAACGGTGTTCGCGTGTTCGAACGAACTTTTTTCCTGTTCGCATGTTCTGGTGCGAACCAAACAGGGGGGTGTTCGGCTCATCCCTACTTCCCAGTAGAGATAAAGCTGTTATAGCTGCGAAGGGTAGTCCAAATCAATATTGAACCCTAAGGACTAAGACTGGGATGCCTTTAAACTTCATGTGTGTGTGTAAAGGCAGGCGTCCCAATACTTTTGGTCATATAGTGTAACAGTCCAGGTTTGGATATTTAGGCTCCATGCATACTGGCTTAAAAATTGCTGCCACTACATGAGTTTTGTGTTCTGCCTGTAGAATCAGCTCCATGTTATCCTATGTCTCCATACACATTATGACTAGGGATGAACTGAACACCCCCCTGTTCAATTCGCACCAGAACATGCGAACAGGCAAAAAATTAGTTTGAACATGCGAACAGCGTTAAAGTCTATGGGACACGAACATGAATAATCAAAAGTGATAATTTTAAAGGCTTATATGCAAGTTATTGTCATAAAAAGTGTTTGGGGACCTGGGTCCGCATCCATGGCATGGAGGGAGGCTCCCGCTCTTCTCTTCATCTTCTTCTCTTCATCTTCTTTTCGGGCTGCTCCGCATCCATGCTGGCATGGAGGGAGGCTCCCGCTGTGTGACGCTTCTCCTCTTCTGACAGTTCTTAAATAACAGGGGGGTGGGGCCACCCAGTGCTCCCGCCCCCCTCTGACACATGGTGACTTGACAGGATGCCCCCCGTTATTTAAGAACCGTCAGAAGAGGAGAAGCGTCACACAGCGGGAGCCTCCCTCCATGCCAGCATGGATGCAGAGCAGCCTGAAAAGAGGATGAAGAGAAGAAGATGAAGAGAAGAGCAGGAGCCTCCCTCCATGCCATGGATGCGGAGCAGCCCAAGGAGAAGAAGGGAAGAAGACGCCGCAGAGGAGATGCTGGATGAGAACACCAGAGGAAGAACCAGAAGAAACAGAAGAACCAGAAGAGGAAGAATATGAAGGAAGATAGAGGATAGAAGAAAGAAGAAGCATTTAAATAAAGGAATTGTCAAAAACTGTCTCTTGTCATTTTTAACATTTTTGACAGTCCCTTACCATTTCACACAGGGGGGAGGGCCGGGATCTGGGGGTCCCCTTGTTAAAGGGGGCTTCCAGATTCCGATAAGCCCCCCGCCCGCAGACCCCCACAACCACCAGCCAGGGTTGTGGGGATGAGGCCCTTGTCCTCATCAACATGGGGACAAGGTGCTTTGGGGTAGCTCTCAATGTTGAGGGCATGTGGCCTGGTACGGTTCAGGAGGGGGAGGGGTTTTTTTGTCCCCCCTCTTTTCCTGCAGCCTGCTCGGATAAGGGTCTGGTATGGATTCTTGGGGGACCCCACGCCATTTAAAAAAAAAAATTTGGTCGGGGTTCCCCTTAATATCTATACCAGACCTGAAGGGCCTGGTATGGAATTTAGGGGGACCCCTCTTACGTAATTTTTTTTATTTTGGTTCAGGGTTCCCCTGTGGGGAATTCCCATGCCGTTTTTATCAATTAACTTCTATGTGTATTGTATGACCGGCAATTCATTAATAGCCGCGAGTAGTTTTAAATGACTTTTTTTCCTTTGAAATGTCATTTTGCTGTCAGACTGTTCTAAACACGGGAAACATGCGCCCCTTTACAGGTATACTAGAGACACCCCCCAGGTACAAAATTTAAAGGGATATTACACTTTTATTGTTTCACTTCAAGCATTATTAAATCACTGCTCCCAAAAAAAGGCCGTTTTTAAAACTTTTTTGCATTGATCCATGTCCCCTGGGGCAGGACCCAGGTCCCCAAACACTTTTTATGACAATACCATGCATATAAGCCTTTAAAATTAGCACTTTTGATTTCTTCCATAGACTTTTAAAGGGTGTTCCGCGGCATTCGAATTTGCCGCGAACACCCCAAATTGTTCGCTGTTCGGCGAACTTGCGAACAGCCCATGTTCGAGTCGAACATGAGTTCGACTCAAACTCAAAGCTCATCCCTAATTATGACGATTACACACATATTGTGAGCTCAGCGTTTAGAGGCAGAAAAAATAACCCTTCTGGTTCATGTTTCTGAAAAAGTGTGTATAAAGGGCGCTATCTGGACAAAGGAAAAAAAATTTAATATTATAGTGAATTAATAAAAGTTGTATAAGTAAATCAATAAATTAAATAAAATGTGTGTAATCAGAAAGTGCACAATTCATCAATATACATAAAAGTCCATTAATTTCTATGATAAATGACTCTTTAATATACCGTATATACTCGAGTATAAGTCGAATTTTTCAGCACATTTTTTTATGCTGAAAGTGCCCCCCTCGACTTATACTTGAGTCAAGCACTTTTCTGCAGCAAAAAATTTCATTTTCCGAACCGAATTTGGGGCCCCGTATCTCAGGGCCACTTGGTGCTAGGAACCCCAAATTTAGTGTGCAACCCCAGTGGAACTGGTACCACAACATATTCAAAGATGAAGTTCCTAGCACTAAGTGGCCCCGAGATACGGGGCCCCAAAATCGGTTCGGAAAATGTCATTCTCTGCTGAAGAAAAGTGCTTGACATTTTCTGAACCGACTTTGGGGCCCCATATTTCAGGACCACTTGGTGCTAGGAACCCCAAATTTGGTGTGCAAACCCAGTGGAACTGGTACCACAACATATTCAAAGATGAAGTTCCTAGCACTAAGTGGCCCCGACATACGGGGCCCCAAAATCGGTTCGGAAAATGTCATTCTCTGCTGAAGAAAAGTGCTTGACATTTTCTGAACCGAATTTGGGGCCCCATATTTCAGGACCACTTGGTGCTAGGAACCCCAAATTTGGTGTGCAAACCCAGTGGAACTGGTACCATAACCTGAACTGATTTTTAGGGCCCTGTATCTCGGGGCCACTTGGTGCTAGAAACCCCAACTTTGGAAATTTTATGGTGCTAATTCCACTGGGTTTGCACACCAAATTTGGGGTTCCTAGCACTAAGTGGCCCTGAGATACGGGGCCCCAAATTCGGTCAACTGTGTCCATCTACAGCAATGTCATTTCAGGACCCTTTGGGTTCAGAGACCCCAAATTTTGGCTGCAGCTAGGGGGCATCTAGGAACCCTTAACTACCGAGTTTGAAGTTCAGGGGACCTATGGCTGCAAATGGGCACAGTGAGGCATGCAAATGGGCACAGTGATGCTGCAAATGGGCATTGTTGACCCTCTTTTCCACTTACAGTAGCTGTGCATTTTTCACCCTCGTCTTATACTCGGGTCAATAAGTTTTTCCCATTTTTTTTGTAGTAAATTAGGGCCTCGACTTATACTCGGAACGACTTATACTCGAGTATATACGGTATGCTCCAACACTGTGCTCCTGAAATATGTGCTCCAATACTCCAAACCAATAGTGCTTCACCAGGCATTTGTAAAAAAATCTCTCCAGTATCATATATCCTCCACAATATTCATCTCTCTCCTTCTCCCATCACAAGACTCTGTGGAATTGGCTCTGCCACAAAGAGCCACAGAAGGCAGGTATAGTGTAATAAAGTTTTATTTAGAAGAAAGCTGCACTTACATATGTCCAATATGATACAACCGGCACAAAGGCAGCTCAAGGGTCTGTAGAATCGATCCCACACCGCTGTGTGACTAGTGGCATGTGGCGTGCATATCAACTACCCAGCGGAAGTGGAGGGCTCCTGTCAGTTTGCATGTCAAGCCTCTCTTCTATGCATTTCATGTGTCATCGCGTTTCTGATTGGAGCTTTCTGGCAGAAAAAATGCAAAACTCTCCTAAACTCGTCCAAACTTTGTATAGTAAAATTTCTATAGGAACATTTTTTTCTGCCAAGGGAACTGACATTTTTTTAAGCCCAGTGTGCATGGAGCCTTATGGAGTCTAAAGATGGAATTTGATGACATTCTCATATTTCTATATTATTTATGTGATTTAGATATAAAACTGTCTCAGATCATTATTGTCTCAGTCAGTCCTGTTATACTCACTGTAATTTCTCTATCCGGCTTGTTGTCAGAGCTTCCATCAGATCCCTGAAATGAGGACCCTCCAGATTGTTCCCAGACAGGTTCAGCGTCCTCAGTGTCTGGTTATTTCTTATTCCAGATGCCAGGTGGGGGCAGGAACTGTCTGTCAGGTGATTATTATCCAATCTGTAGAATAAGAGAAGAATGTTACCAGAAGAAAATGAATTTCTCCCCAGGAATGAATGTAACTATTCTCTACATGAATGGAACTCATTTCTCTTTATTGGAATCATTAATATGAGATCACTTTATAAAACACGATCGATCATCTACACTATTGGAGGATTTCTCTTTTTGTGGACCCCAATTACTAAATGTGACATGAGAAGTGGATGAGGAGGTGTGATCCACTCATTATTCCTGTATGGGGATTGGACCATACACACTCACACTGACCTCTAGGCTTTCACCTCCAACCTTCTGCTAAGTCTTGGATTCAGTTGTGGAGATTCACTTTGATGGTCACAGAAGTCTCACTCATGTTGTGGAAACTTCATTGACTAAAAGTGACACCATTGTACTTTGAGATTTCCTTAGAACATCATGGTGGAGAATTTGATCTTATGGTGTGGAGAAGATTTTATTATTACCGTTCTTTATTTGGACCTTTTTTAAATATTTGTACTAATATTGCTGCACTAATTTTATATATGCTGATTATAAATTCTCTTCATTAGTTATCAGTGAAATAGTCTCCATACCATTGTTATATATACACTTATAGGGAGTTTTGTGATGAGGAGTCTCACTTTTATTGTTATATTGTCACAGCTATATTGTGTGAATGTTATATACTAGTGTACTAGTGCTGCAGTCTTCCATATTATACTAGATGTGATAATTCCACCAACAGTGATCAGATATAACAATTACATTCACTAAAAAAATACACTTTCATACATGTGAGGAAGGGCAGGTCTCCTCTAATCTATTCACACATACTTCAATCTATATAACATATAATGTACAAAAATACATAAACATGAAGAGCAACAAAGTTATCTTATAAAATTACAAACATCAAGAGAAAGTTCATAAATGTGAAAAAGCGGATTTCCTACAAGCCATTCACCACTACTTCCATCTCCAATCACCATACAGTGACTTGTGTAGTAAGACCCCTTTCACACTGCAGAGCCGATAAAACAGCCCTAAATCGCTGGTCATTTTTGCAGTGCTTTAGTGGTGTTTTAACTGCGCTTTTCGTGCCCTAGTGGGCCGGTGACAACGGGACCTTAAAGTGGAGCTCCACCCATATTCACCTACCAAAGCTTCTTATACACAGTGATGGGCGGTGGCGGAGGTGGCTGGAGCATCTCAGCTCTGATTACATACAGAGCATGGGGGAGGGGAGAGACACACCATGTACTGATTTATAATTGAGGAATATGATGGGGCAATTCTGATGGGGGCAGTTTTGTGGGGGCAATTCTGATGGGGCAATATGATGGGGCAGTTTTGATGGGGCAGTTTTGATGGGGGCTGTTTTGATGGGACACATTTGATGGGGCAGTTTTGACAGGGCAGTTTTGATGGTGACAATATGATGGGGCAATTCTGATGGGGCAGTTTTGATGGTGGCAATATGATGGGGCAGTTTTGATGGGGCAATTCTAATGGGGGCAATTCTGATGGGGAAGTTTTGATGGGGACAGTTTTGATGGTGGCAATATGAAGGTGCAATTTTGATGGGGGCAATATGACGGGGCAGTTTTGATGGTAGCAATATGATGGGGCAGTTTTGATGGGGCAGTATTGATGGGGAAATTCTGATGGGACAATTTTGATGGGGCAGTTTTGATGGGGCAGTTTTGATGGTGGCAATATGATGGGGCAGTTTTGATGGGGGCAGTTTTGATAGGGCAATTCTGATGGGGCAATTTTAATGGGGCAGTATTGATGGGGCACAATGACGGAGCATTTTTGATGGTGGCAATATGATGGGGCTGTTTTGAAAGGGGGAAGTTTTGATGGGGCAATTCTCAGGGGGGCAATTCTAATGGGGAAGTTTTGATGGGGGCAGTTTTGATGGTAGCAATATGATGGGCAATTTTGATGGTGGTAGTTTTGATATGGTAGTATTGATGGGGCAGTTTTGATGGGGGCTGTTTTGATGGGACAGTTTTGATGGGGCAATTCTGATGGGGCAGTTTTGATGCAGCAGTTTTGACAGGGCAGTTTTGATGGTGACAATATGATGGGGCAATTCTGATGGGGCAGTTTTGATGGTGGCTATATGATGGGGCAGTTTTGATGGGGCAATTCTGATGGGGCAGTTTTGATGGGGGACAGTTTTGATGGTGGCAATATGAAGGTGCAGTTTTGATGGGGGCAGTATTGATGGGGACAATATGATGGGGCAGTTTTGATGGTAGAAATATGATGGGGCAGTTTTGATGGGGCAGTTTTGATGGTGGCAATATGATGGGGCAATTTTGATATGGGCAGTATTGATGGGGCAATATGATGGGGCAGTTTTAATGGGGGCAATTTTGATGGGCCAATTTTTAATGGTGGCAATATGATGGGGGCAGGTTTTATGGGGGCAGTATTGATGGGGCAAATCTGATTTGGCAGCTTTGATGGGGCAATTTTGATGGTGGCATGTGATGGGGTGTTGTGATGTGTTTGGGGCAATGTGATGTGATTTGCTTGTGGTGTTGTGATGCGATTTGTGGGGGGTGCTGTGATTTGATTTGTTGGGGCAATGTAATTCCATTTGCGGGGGATGTTGTGATGCGATTTGCGAGGGTTGTTGTGATGCAATTTGCTGGGGGTGATGTGATATGATCTGCAGGGGTGTTGTGATGTGATTTGCGGGGGTGTTGTGATACAATTTTCTGGGTGCGATGTGATGCAATTTGCGTGGGGTGTTGTGATGCAATTTCCAGGGGGTGTTATGATGCAATTTTCTGTGTGTATTGTAATGTGATTTGTTGAGGGTGTTGTGATGCAATTTGCAGGGGGCGATGTGATGCCATTTGCGGGGGGCGATGTGATGCGATTTTTGGGAGTGTTGTGATGCCATTTGCGGGGGGCGATGTGAAAAAATTTGCGGGGGTGTTCGTTGTGATGCGATTTGCTGGTGGTGTTGTTATGCGATTTGCTGGGAGCAATGTGATGTGATTTGCGGGGGTTGTTGTGATGTGATTTGTGGGGGGTGTTGTGATGCGATTTGCTGGGGGCGATGTGATGCAATTTGCGGGGGTGTCCTGATGCAATTTGCGGAGGTTGTTGTGATGCAATTTGCGGGGGGGCGATGTGATACGATTTTTGGGGGGTGTTGTGATGCAATTTGCTGGGGGTGTTGTGATGTGATTCGCGGGGCTATGTGATGCGATATGCGGGGGTTGTTGTGATGCGATTTGTGGGGGTTGTGATACAATTTTCTCGGGGCGATGTGATGTCATAGAAATTCATCTTTACTTGGTCTACGCCATTTTCAGGTAGGCAATGCAAGAAATAATGCAATTGTAATTTATTTCCTGGTTCCTGGAGGGAGGAGGGGAGGAGAGGTTTGCATAGCTAAGGGGCAGCAACTTCCTCTTACACTGCCATTGCTATGGAAACCTGACCTGAAACCTATCACACTGCTTGTGCTGCACTGAGCATGTGCGAGATCAGCAAGGATGAGATCCAGGAAGAAATACATTCTGGCTTCAGATGCCCACACTTAAAATGGCCACGGCCTGCTGGAAGTTTATAAAATAACAAACTAATGCTATAAACTAACAAAACAGACCTTAGTTTACAGACTAACTTTACTAGAATACATTTAGCTTGTGTATTATAGGGGTATTTTTATTTAAAAAGTTTAAATTTGGCTGGAACACCGCTTTAACCACTTAAGGACCAGCCTCGTTTTGTGATTTAGTGTTTACATGTTTAACCACTTCCCACCCGGCCAATGTACATTAACAGCCGGGTGGGCGCTTTCTCCTTCTGAGTGGATGTTCAGGAGCATCCCTCAGAAGGAGCGGGATCGTGCACAGGCCTGCACAGTGGCGCTATCCCGATGCACTGGTGTCACCCGGACAAGGCGCATCTCCGATCGGCAGGAGTGCTCTGTGATTGGCCCTCCATGATCACATGTCCAATCACAGCCGTCATGTGATGTAAACACAGAGCCGGTTGCTAGGCAATCAGCTCTCCTCTCCTCACACGGAAGTTGTCGGTGAGGAGAGGAGAGGGGATCGCTGCAACCGGCTGGTGATCAGTGAGTATGAGCTGTTTTTTACAGCTTTTTACTCACTGATCATCAACCTAGTGTCACCACACATGTCCCCACACAATGTCCCAAAATAAAAAAAAACACCCGTCCCCCACATATGTCCCATTAAAATCACATGTCCCAATGATTATCTGCACACATATGTCTGTGATCACCTGCGCACATCTGTTCATGATCAATTGTGTACATCTTTGCGTGATCACACAAACCAATTATTATACACTTAACAGAAATTTTTTAACCAAAAACATGTAGCAGAATACATTTTGGCTTAAATTTATGAGAAAACTCGATTTTATTGGATTTCTTTTAAAACAGAAAAAAGGAAAATATTGTTTTTTTTTTCCAAATTTCTGCTTTTTTTTGCTTATATCGCAAAATAACAAAAAACAAAGTCGTGAATAAATACCACCAAAAGAAAGCTCTATTTGTGCGAACAAAATGATAAAAATTCCATTTGGGTACAGCATAGCATGACCACGCAATTCTCATTGAAAGTGCGAGAGCGCTGAAAGCTGAAAATTGGCCTGGGAAGGAAGGTGACGAAAATGCCCAGTATTGAAGTGGTTAAAACAGTTTTTTTTTGCTAGAAAATTACTTAGAACCCCAAACATTATATATTTTTTTTCTAACACCCTAGAGAATAAAATGGCGGTCATTGCAATACTTTTTTTCACACCGTATTTGCGCAATGGTCTTACAAGCGCACTTTCTTTGGAAAAAACACCTTTTTGAATAAAAATATAAGACAACAGTAAAATTAGCTCAATTATGTTTTATATTGTGAAAAATAATGTTACGCCCAGTAAGTTGATACCCAACATGTCATGCTTCAAAATTGCGCCCGCTCGTGCTATGGTGACAAACTTTTAGCCTTAAAAATCTCCATAGGCGACAGTTAAAAAATTCTACAGGTTGCATGTTTTAACCACTTCAGCCCCAGAAGAATTTACCCCCTTCCTGACCAGAGCACTTTTTGCGATTCTGTGCTGCGTCACTTTAACTGACAATTGCACGGTCATGCGACGTGGCTCCCAAACAAAATTGATGTCCTTTTTTTTCCACAAATAGAGCTATCTTTTGGTGGTATTTGATCACCCCTGTGGTTTTTATTTTTTGCGCTATAAACAAAGAGTGATAATTTTGAAAAAAATGCATTATTTTTTACTTTTTGCTTTAATAAATAGCCCCCAAAAATATATAAAAAAACTATTTTTTTCCTCAGTTTAGGCCGATTCATATTCTTCTACATATTTTTGGTAAAAAATTCGCAATAAGCAATTATTGATTGGTTTGCGCAAAAGTTATAGCGTTTACAAAATAGGGGATAGTTTTATGGCATTTTTATTAATTTTTTTTTTAAATGGCGGCGATCAGAGATTTTTATCATGACTGCGACATTATGGCGGACACATTGGATATTTTTGACACATTTTTGGGAAGATTGTCATTTATACAGGAATCAGTACTAAAAAAAATGCACTGCTTACTGTGTAAATGACACTGGCAGTGAAGGGGTTAACCACTAGGGGGCGGGGAGGAGTTAAGTATGTCCTAAGGAATGTTTCTAACTGTGAGGGGGTTGGGCTGTGTGTTGGACATCACTGTTCTCTGCTCCGATGACAGGGAGCAGAGAACAGTGCCACTGCCACTAGGCAGAGTGGGGAGATGCTTGTTTACGTTAGCATCCCCCTGTTCTTCCTCCCCGTGAGGTGATCACGGGTATCCCTGCAGTGATCGAGTCCATGGGACCCACGACCCAACTCACGGAGCTTGCCACAGGCACGCACGCGCCGCTGACTGCCTCTTAAAGGGGAACATACAAGTACGTGATTCTGCCTGTACCTGCCCTTCTGCTTATGTATATCATCATGAGGCGGACAGCAAGCGGTTAAGTTACAGAGCAGGTCTAAGGCTGGAATTGTTGCTCTTGCTCTACCGATTGCAGCGATACCTCACATGTGTGGTTTGAACACCATTTGCATATGCGGGCGCTACTCCCGTGAGCTCGCTGGGACGGGGCGTGTTTAAACATTTTTATTATTATTTATTTTACTTTTTTTTACACTGTTTAAAAAAAAATGTCACTTTTATTCCTATTACAAGGAATGTAAACATCCCTTGTAATAGAAAAAAAGCATGTCAGGACCTCTTAAAGCGGGAGTCCGGCGACCAATCTTTTTTTTTTTTTTTAGGTCATTGAGACACTTTGCTAACCCCAAAATAATACTCACAGTTTGGGTGTAATATTTCCGCCTCTGTCTGTTTTCGTACTAAAGAATAACTTAAAAAATGTGATGCTGGCTGTTTCCATCTTGCTTGTGGACATGTGAAGCCCACAAGCTATGATTTCCTGGATGCGGTGAATGCTGTTCATTCACAGCTAATTCACACGCATGATCATTGTTTTCGCACTGAATCTTGGGAAGCCTGACACTAAGCTACCAGGAGACAGTGTGGCACCAGGGAAAGGCAATAAACATGCCTACTCCCATGGGTGGAGAGACAGGAAGTGGCACAATAAAGTATAATATAAAGGTAATTTCTTTGTGCTGCATTTGAACATCTATGCAATTAAATGAAGGGGGTAAGAATAAGTAAAAAATTTGAGTGGAACCCCGCTTTAAATATGAGATCTGGGGTCAAAAAGACCTCAGATCTCATATTTAGACTAAAATGCAATAAAAAATAGTAATTTAAAAAAATTATTTAAATAAAATGTGCCTTTAAGAGCTGTGGGCGGAAGTGACATTTTGACTTTGCTTTTGCCCAGCAATTGTGTGGAGACGGGTGGGGGCCATCTTCCCCTCACTTGTCTCTATACCTGACAGGAGACAGGACACGATCGCCTCCGCCGCTGCCGATTGCTCCGGTAAGCGGTGGCGGGCACCAGATCACGGTGGGAGGGGGGCCCTCTCTCTGCCACTGATAAAAGTGATTTTGCAGTGAATCTGACACAGAGACCACTTTTATTTTGTAGCGGACTGCCTGCTGAAGATGAGGATACCGGGGTTATGGCAGCTAGCTGCTGCCATAACAACAATATCCTCCTTCAAACAGCCCCCATAAAACTGCGGTGGGCGGTTCGTAAGTGGTTACAAAAAGTAAAAAGACCAGTTTTGTGGCTCTTTCAAAGCGCTTTGGAAGTGTTGCCCATTCATTTCAATAGGTAGGGGCATTTTGGGAGCGCTATTTATAATGCTCATAACCCGCCCCAAAGATACTGCTTGCAGGACTTTTTCTAACGTTCCACAAGCGCACCGCCCCAGTGTGAAAGCACTCATACAAATAAATGGGAGGCAGTTTTCAGGTGCTATCTCTAGTGCTAAAATGTCTGAAAACTGCCTCAGTGTGAAAGGGGTCTAACAGAAATACCAGAGATTCATCCAGATGGATTAAATCAATGCTGATCAACTTCCACCTCTTTGCAGCAACTTCAATCAACCGCCACCACACCGGTGAGCAAACATGTCACTTACCAAAAGGTTTGTCCCCACAAGCAAGGCCCAGACATGCTTGTTTATATTCTTCCAGCAGTGCCACTCCGCTCAAGCCGGCTTCTGATGAGAACAGACTATGCCACGGAATGTCAGACCTCCAGGTAGTATCTCCAATATCACCCGAGGTATCCAGACAATGGCCACAATCACATTACATAGAAAAAATAAAGCCTCCATAATGCATAATCCTTAAATATATATAGAATCACAGATTGTACACTTCCATCATATACATGAGTATACACAGAACTCAGAGCACACACCGCTCCGGACTGCAGTCGTGTATGATGGAATCCAGGCAGTGACATGGAGGCTTTTCCTTTCTATGTAATGTGATTGCAGCCATTGTCTGGATACCTCAGGTGATATTATATTTTTGCACCTTATATGTTATACAGACTGAAGTAGCTGTGAATTTGTATTATTGATCACTATTGGTGGAGTTATCACATCTACATTAGAAGTGTTGGTACTCGGAAAAATTGTAGATTGCAGATTTCTCATTTGTCTCATCACACATTTTATCACTAAGTGTAGGGCTCTATACATAGAATTAGATTATACTATTTGTACTTCTATATCAGACTTCCTGCTGGCGGCTGGTTTTCATTCATTAGATTTTCACAAAGTTGTTCATGTTTTTTAGTGCAGATATTAAATGTTTTATATTTTTTTATCCAGCTTTAGAGAACTGTCTGATATTGGTGATATATAGAGACAACCAGGAGATGAAATATATCTCCATTATTATTTGATTTATGTAGTTTAGACATACACTATATTATCAACAGTATTGGGACGCCTGCCTTTACAAGCACATGAACTTTAATGGCATCTCAGTCTTAAGCCTCGTACACATGATCAGATTTTTGGACGACTGTTTGTCCATTTTTTGTGGCATGCTAGTCTCATATCGAAAGTGAAGAGGTTACTCTCCATTTTAAAATTCCCTTCCGACAGAATACAACTTCAGAAGTAATGTAATGTGTTGAATAGTTTTGTATGTATTCAATGGGGAATTATTAGCATGCGTAGTCTTGCTCTAACAATTTATTTTGGGTGAAAACTGTACTGATTAAACAAAAATCAGATGCTGAGTTCACGTACAATAAAAATGTTATAGTCTGCACATCCAGCTTTTGTTGGACGAAAAATTGGAATTGGCTGTCAAAAGCACCATACTAACGATCATGTTGGATTAGAAGGCCTGGCTTGTAGTCTCCGCTCTAAATAATACCAAAGGTGTTCTATCGGGTTGAGGTCAGGACTCTGTGCAGGCCAGTCAAGTTCCTCCACCCCAAACTCGCTCATCTATGTTTTTATGGACCTTGCTTTGTGCACTGGAAAATCATTTGGTGGAGGGGGGATTATGGAGTGGGGGAGGGGGATTATGGTGCGGAGGTGTTTTTCAGGGGTTGGGTTTGGCCCCTTATAGGGATGAGCCGAACACCCCCCGGTTCGGTTCGCACCAGAACCCGCGAACGGACCGAAAGTTCGCATGAACGTTAGAACCCCATTGACGTCTATGGGACTCGAACGTTCGAAATCAAAAGTGCTCATTTTAAAGGCTAATTTGCATGGTATTGTCCTAAAAAGGGTTTGGGGACCCGGGTCCTACCCCAGGGGACATGTATCAATGCAAAAAAAACTTTTAAAAACGGCCGTTTTTTCGGGAGCAGTGATTTTAATGATGCTTAAAGTAAAAAAAAAAAGTGAAATATTCCTTTAAATATCGTACCTGGGGGGTGTCTATAGTATGCCTGTAAAGTGACGCGTGTTTCCCATGTTTAGAACAGTCCCTGCACCAAATGTCATTTTTAAAGGAAAAAATCTCATTTAAAACTGCTTGCGGGTTTAATGTCATGTCGGGTCATGGCAATATGGATGAAAATCAGTGAGACAAACGGCATGGGTACCCCCCAGTCCATTACCAGGCCCTTTGGGTCTTGTATGGATATTAAGGGGAACCCCGCACCCAAATTAAAATAAGGAAAGGTGTGGGGCCACCAGGCCCTATATACTCTGAACAGCACTGCACTAAATGTAAATAGCAGGAACGGATCTAGCTGAACACTGTGAGCAGGACGCACTGCATTAAATGTAAATAGTCTAGATAGAAGATAACAGGAACGGATCTAGCTAAACTGAATACAGTGTATATATATATATGCAACACCTGGGATGCATATATATACACAATACACTGTAAGTGCAGCTAACTGACTGACTGTTCTGCCTAATCTATCTAACTCAAATCAAATGACACTGTCTCTCTCTCTCTCTGTCTCTCAGCACACCGGAACACACACTACACAGGGCCGCCGTGCAGGCGGCCTTATATAGTGTGGGGTGTGTACTAAATCCCCTGAGCCATAATTGGCCAAAGCCACCCTGGCTTTGGCCAATTACAGCTCTCTCTACTGACGGCGCTGTGATTGGCCAAGCATGCGGGTCATAGTGCATGCTTGGCCAATCATCAGCCAGCAATGCACTGCGATGCCGCAGTGAATTATGGGCCGTGACGCGCCACACGAATTTAGCGCGAACGGCCCATAACGTTCGCAATTCGGCGAACGATCGAACAGCCGATGTTCGAGTCGAACATGGGTTCGACTCGAACACGAAGCTCATCCCTAGCCCCTTAGTTCCAGTGAAGGGAACTCTTAAGGCATCAGCATACCAAGACATTTTGAACAATTTAATTCTCTCAACTTTGTGGGAACAATTTGGGGACGGCTCCTTCCTGTTCCAACATGACTGTGCACCAGAGCACAAAGCAAGGTCCATAAAAACATGGATGAGCGAGTTTGGGGTGGAGGAACTTGACTGGCCTGCACAGAGTCCTGACATCAACCTGATAGGACACCTTTGGGATGAATTATTGCAGAGACTGCGAGCCAGGCCTTTTCATCCAACATCAGTGTCTGACCTCACAAATGTGCTTTTGGAAGAATGGTCAAACATTCCCATAGACACCCTCCTAAACCTTGTGGACAGCATTCCCATAAGAAATTAAGCTGTTATAACTGAAAAGGGTGGGCCAACTCAATATTGAACCCTACGGACTAAGACTGGGATGCCATTAAAGTTCATGTGTGTAAAGGCAGGTGTCCCAATACTTTTGGTAATCTAGTGTAATAGTCCAGTATTGGATATTTAGGCTCAATGCACACTGGTTTAAAACATTGCTGCTACAACAGGAGTTTTGTGTTCTGCCTGTAGAAGCAGCTCCATCTTCTCCTATGTCTCCATACACATTGGGACGATTACAGACATATTTTGAGCTCAATGTTTAGAGGCAGGAAAAAAAACCTTTTGGTTCGTGTTTCTGATTGGAGCTTTCTGGCAAAAAAATGCAAAACTCTCCTAAACTCGTCTAAACTTTGTACAATAAAATCTCTATATGAAAGTTTTTTTCTGCCAAGGGAACTGACATTTTTTTAAGCCCAGTGTGCATGGAGCCTTATGGAGCCTAAAGATGGAATTTGATGACATTCTCATATTTCTATATTATTTATGTGGTTTGAATATAAAACGGTCCCAGAATATTATTGTCTCAGTCAGTCCTGTTATACTCACAGTAATTCCTCTATCTGGCTTGTTGTCAGAGCTTCCATCAGATCCCTGAAATGAGGACCTTCCAGATTGTTTCCATAGAGGATCAGTGTCCTCAGTGTCTGGTTATTTCTTATTCCAGATGCCAGGTGGGGGCAGGAACTGTCTGTCAGGTGATTAGAGGACAATCTGTAGAAGAAGAGAAGAATGTTACCAGAAGAAAATTAATTTCTCCCCCAGGAATGAATGTAACTATTCTCTACATCCGGGATATGTGATTAGCGGACCTCCAGCTGTTGCAGAACTACAAATCCAATGAGGCATAGCAAGACTCTGACAGCCACAAGCATGACACCCAGAGGCAGAGGCATGATGGGACTTGTAGTTTTGCAACAGGTGGAGGTCCGCTAATTGCAGATCCCTGCTCTACATGAATGGAACTCATTTCTCTTTATTGGAATCATTAATATGAGATCACTTTATTACTAAATGTGACATGAGAAGTGGATGAGGTGGTGTGATCCATTCATTACTCCTGTATGGGGATTGGACCATACACACTCACACTGACCTCTAGGTTTTCACCTCCAACTTTCTGCTAAATCTTGGATTCAGTTGTGGAGATTCACTTTGGTGGTCACAGAAGTCTCACTCATGTTGTGGAAACTTCATTGACTAAAAGTGACACCATTGTACTTTGAGATTTCCTTTGAACATCATGGTGGAGTATTTGATCTTATGGTGTGGAGAAGATTTTATTATTACCGTTCTTTATTTGGAACTTTTTTGAAAATGTTGTACTAATATTACTGCACTAGTTTTATATATGCTGATTATAAATTATCTTCATTAGTTATCAGTGAAATAGTCTCCATACCATTGTTATATATACACTTATAGGGAGTGTTGTGATGAGGAGTCTCACTTTTATTGTTATATTGTCACAGCTATATTGTGTGAATGTTATATACTAGTGCTGCAGTCTTCCATATTATACTAGATGTGATAATTCCACCAATAGTGATCAGATATAACAATTATATTCACTACAAAAATACACTTTCATATATCTGAGGATGGCAGATCTCCTCCAAGCTATTCACAGCAACTTCAATCTATATAACATATAATGTACAAAAATACATAAACCTGAAGAGCAACAAAGTTATCTTATAAAATTACAAACATCAAGAGAAAGTTCATAAATGTGAAAAAGTGGATTTCCTATAAGCCATTCACCACTACTTCCATCTCCAATCACCATACAGTGACTTGTGTAGTAAGACCCCTTTCACAATGCAGAGCCGATAAAACAGCCCTAAATCGCTGGTCATTTTTGCGGTGCTTTAGTGGTGTTTTAGCTGCACTTTTTGTGCCCTAGTGGGCCGGTGACAACGGGACCTTAAAGTGGAGCTCCACCCATATTTTTTAAATTTCCCTCCAAAACCGCTGTGTGTGCTGATAAAGAATTGACATATTTTCCCCTTAAACTCACTGTTATATACTGTATAGTAGTTGGCACGTCCTGTCCTCGGCCGCAGCCCAGCATTTCCTCCCCTCTCTGCAATGCCTCCTGGGAAATGTTTGTCATCAATCCCAGGAGGCAATAGGCACCGCTGGGCCGTAGCATCGTGTTATTTCAAAACCAGAAATTACAAGATTGCAAGGCGGCCAGCGCCATTTTAAATAAGGGCAACCAGGCTTTTGTTGCCATGGTTACCAAAGCTTCTTATACACAGTGATGAGCAGTGGGGAGGTGGCTGGAGCATCTCAGCTCTGATTACATACAGAGCCCGGGGGAGGGGACAGACACACCATGTACTGATTTATAATAGAGGAATATGATGGGGCAGTTTTGATGGGGCAATATGACGGGGCAGTTTTGATGAGGCAATATGACGGGGCAGTCTTGATGGGGGCAGTTTTGATGGGGCAATTCTAATGGGGCAGTTTTGATGGGGGCAATATTATGGGGCAGTTCTGATAATGGCAATATGATGGGGCAGTTTTGATGGGGTAGATTTGATGGGTTAATTCTGATGGGGTCAATTTTGATGGGGCAGTATGATGGGGCAGTTTTAGATGAGGCAATTCTGATGGGAGCATTTTTGATGGGGCAGTTTTGATGGTGGCAATCTGATGGGGCAGTTTTGATGGGGGCAGCTTTGATGGGGCAAATCTGATGGGGGCAATTTTGATGGAGCAGTTTTGATGGGGGCAGTTTTGATGGGGCATTTTTGATGGGGCAGTCTTGATGTGGGAAGTTTTGATGGTGGCAATATGATGGGGCAGTTTAAAAGAGGGCAGTTTTGATGGGGAAATTCTGATGGTGGCAATATGATGGGGCAGTTTTGATGGGGCGATTCTGATGGGGGCAATTTTGATGGGGCAGTTTTGATGGTGGCAATATGATGGGGTAGTTTTGGTGGGGCAATTCTGATGGGGCAGTTTCGATGTGGGCAATTCTGATGGGGCAGTTTTGATGTGGGCAGTTTTGATAGGGGCAATATGATAGGGCAGTTTTGATGGTGGCAATATTATGGGGCTGTTTTGATGGGGTAGTTTTAATGGTATCAGTTTTGATGGGGGCAATATGATGGGGCAGTTTTGATGGAGGCAATTTTGATGGGGCCGTTTTGATGGGGGCAGTTTTGATGGGGCAATATGATGGGGTAGTTTTGATGGGACAATTCTGATGGTGGCTTTACGATGGTGAAGTTTTGATGGGGGGCAGTTTTGATGGGACAATTCTGATGTAAAATAGATGGACGCATTATATTAGCAGTTTTAATAACCATATTTTCTAAAATTTCATTTAAATTTCTCTGTATTTTAATCCCGTTACTACCCACTAAACCAGCTGTCTCAAGATCAGACTTTAAAGTATTAATATCCATACTATTAGTTATACTCCCAATTGTGCCAATCCCTCCTAAAATACCTTCAACAATATCACGCTTATTTCTGTTATGATTTCTACTATTAATTCCAAACCATCTTTCAATACCCAATTCCATATTAACCAAATGTCCTTGACATTGTGGAAACCTTGTAGAAATTTTCCATTCTGAAACATTAAAGTTCCACAATATAATGACAAACTTTCCCTCTCTCAAAAGAATTCTGGATTGGAAATGGTTAATCTGAAATGGATTTGCTGAGACACTTTTCTTACCAACACAGAGTTTTCCTAGGAGACATTACAACAACACTTGCCTTCGCACATTTCATTGGATAATTTACTATTGTTATGCAACATTCATATATACCAGTATTATTCAAAGATACTCTCATTTGTTGATAAACAAAAGTATTATTGATCCAATTCACACTACCATAAATTCCTTTATGAATTATCATAGTAGAACTGTGAAGAAAACTTCCCAAAAATTCATCGTTCCTTTTACAAGTTACCAATGAATCTTGAGGTACATATATTTTTGTTTTACATATCAAATGCAAACTATCTTTATCTTCAAAAATGTTTAAAGATTGTGGGAAAATATACATTTCTGGAATAATCATTTTGACCACAGAAATACTAACTTTAACCCTTATTTGTGTTAATTGTCTTGTTACTTTAAAATCCCATGTTCTTACAACATCCCCTTTTTCATCTCTAATTATATTTAAATGTTCTGGATCTAATATTTTTACGAAACTTTGAAAAAGGTAATAAAAGTGATCTAAGGGATAAAATACTTTCCCAGATCTTGACATAGTATTAGTATCATCTCCAGACCAAATTGTTGAGTCATTACTAGGGATGAGCTTCGAGTTCGAGTCGAACTCATGTTCGACTCGAACATTGGCTGTTCGCAAGTTCACCGAACAGCGAACAATTTGGGGTGTTCGCGGCAAATTCGAATGCCGCGGAACACCCTTTAAAAGTCTATGGAAGAAATCAAAAGTGCTAATTTTAAAGGCTAATATGCAAGTTATTGTCATAAAAAGTGTTTGGGGACCTGGGTCCTGCCCCAGGGGACATGGATCAATGCAAAAAAAAGTTTTAAAAACGGCCGTTTTTTCAGGAGCAGTGATTTTAATAATACTTAAAGTCAATCAATAAAAGTGTAATATCCCTTTAAATTTCGTACCTGGGGGGTGTCTATAGTGTGCCTGTAAAGGGGCGCATGTTTCCTGTGTTTAGAACAGTCTGACAGCAAAATGACATTTTGAAGGAAAAAACTCATTTAAAACTACCCGCGGCTATTGCATTGCCGACAATACACATAGAAGTTCATTGATAAAAACGGCATGGGAATTCCCCAAAGGGGAACCCCGAACCAAAATTAAAAAAAAAAAATGACGTGGGGGTCCCCCTAAATTCCATACCAGGCCCTTCAGGTCTGGTATGGATATTAAGGGGAACCCCGGCCAAAATTTAAAAAAAAAAATGACGTGGGGTTCCCCCTAAATTCCATACCAGACCCTTCAGGTCTGGTATGGATTTTAAGGGGAACCCCGCGCCAAAAAAAAAAAAAAAAAACGGCGTGGGGTCCCCCCAAAAATCCATACCAGACCCTTATCCGAGCACGCAACCTGGCAGGCCGCAGGAAAAGAGGGGGGGACAAGAGTGCGGCCCCCCCTCCCTCCTGAACCGTACCAGGCCACATGCCCTCAACATTGGGAGGGTGCTTTGGGGTAGCCCCCCAAAACACCTTGTCCCCATGTTGATGAGGACAAGGGCCTCATCCCCACAACCCTGGCCGGTGGTTGTGGGGGTCTGCGGGTGGGGGGCTTATCGGAATCTGGAAGCCCCCTTTAACAAGGTGACCCCCAGATCCCGGCCCCCCCCTGTGTGAAATGGTAAGGGGATACATAAGTACCCCTACCATTTCACGAAAAAAGTGTCAAAAATGTTAAAAATGACAAGAGACAGTTTTTGACAATTCCTTTATTTAAATGCTTCTTCTTTCTTCTATCTTCCTTCATCTTCTGGTTCTTCTGGCTCTTCTGGTTCTTCTGGTTCTTCCTCCGGCGTTCTCGTCCAGCATCTCCTCCGCGGCGTCTTCTGTCTTCTTCTCCTCGGGCCGCTCCGCACCCATGGCATGGGGGGGAGGCTCCCGCTCTTCTCTTCTTCTCTTCTTCTTTTCTTCTTTTCTTCTTTTCTTCTCTTCTTCTCTTCTTCTTCATTTTCTTCTCCGGGCCGCTCCGCAATCCATGCTGGCATGGAGGGAGGCTCCCGCTGTGTGACGGCGCTCCTCGTCTGACAGTTCTTAAATAACGGGGGGGGCGGGGCCACCCGGTGACCCCGCCCCCCTCTGACGCACGGTGACTTGACGGGACTTCCCTGTGGCATTCCCTGTGACGTCAATCCCTGTGACGGGAATTTAAAGGGACATTACACTTTTATTGTTTGACTTTAAGCATTATTAAAATCACTGCTCCTGAAAAAACTGCCGTTTTTAAAACTTTTTTTTGCATTGATCCATGTCCCCTGGGGCAGGACCCAGGTCCCCAAACACTTTTTATGACAATAACTTGCATATAAGCCTTGAAAATTAGCACTTTTGATTATTCATGTTCGTGTCCCATAGACTTTAACGGTGTTCGCATGCTCGAACGAACTTTTTTCCTGTTCGCATGTTCTGGTGCGAACCGAACAGGGGGGTGTTCGGCTCATCCCTAGTCATTACCCTTTAAGTATATAGCCCAGTAGCTCCTCAACAATATATTACATTCAAAAGTTCCAGTTTTGTTGTTTAGTCTATAAGATCCCTGCATTTTAACAAAATTTGTTTTAGATTCTATTTTAACGTTTACCTCAACATTATTAATACGAATGAAATATAATTCCATACAGAAATCATATCTCTGTCCTACACATACATATCCATAAAATTCTTCAGCTGTATTAATATCAACGTATCTAGAATTATATTCTGTCATTTGTATTAAGATCAATATCTTTATCACTCTTGTCCTCTGTATTAATATCAATGTCTTTATCCCTTTTGTCATCTATAATGATATCAGTATCTAGATCTCTTTTGTCTCTGAATAATGTAATGACTTTGTTGTGTAATTCTTCAATCCTGTTAACCTCTGCATAGCTGGAACAGTTTGTGATATATTTTACCACAGATAAAATTGTCACTAGTGAAAAGATGCATCCTGTGATGATGATAAATCTCTCTTTAACACTTTCTTTGTTGAACTGACATCTTTCTTCTTTTTTTTGAATCCATTATTCCTCCAGGTTAATGAAATATAATTCATTACTAGGAGAAATAAAAGCAGCTTCATTTATCTTAGAATATTACATTTGTTATACCCACATTTTTATTTATACATGCTTTTTCACTAAATTGAGAAATCCTTGTACTAGTACCATTGTCCCTTGAACATCCAAGATGTCAAATGGACCTTCCCAATTACTTTGCCATGGTCCACTTCTCCTGAAACTTTAGTTCCGCCTGTGACATGTATCTCACCATCTCTGGGTATGACCTTACACGTGGCAACTCTTTGATCACCATATTTCTTTCTGTATAAACTTGTGCTAACAGCATCTAGTTTTTGATTTAAATAAATCTTTCCATTCTTAATATTATCAATCTTGGTAAACCGTTTATCTTGAATAAAAGATAATTTTGGTTTTAATAATAAAATAACAAAATGTTACAAGAATCAGATATGTGTGTGTGGATGTAACAACAGTTCTCATGCTGTGTATGTGTCTTGTGTATACTGGAGTGAATGTCTATTGCAGCATCTGCTGGAGTGCATGTCTGCCAAAAAACTCTGTTACAGGCATTCTACTCCTAAAAAAACAAACCCCCTCCTTTCTTATTCAGAAAGGTTCATTTCTGTCTTGTAGTCCCACAGATGCAGGCTCTCAATGAGTATTCCCCCTCCTTTTTAAAAAGGTGGGTGTCATTTCACTCTCAAATTCCTAAGGGTGGGGCTATGAACTACGTGAGTAACCATTTAACTTATACAATCTACAATTTTCTTTAAACATCTAAAACAAATACTACATATCAGTATTAGGGATGAGCCGAACACCCCCCAGTTCGGTTCGCACCAGAACCTGCGAACGGACCGAAAGTTCGCACGAACGTTAGAACCCCATTGACGTCTATGGGACTCGAACGTTCGAAATCAAAAGTGCTCATTTTAAAGGCTAATTTGCATGGTATTGTCCTAAAAAGGGTTTGGGGACCCGGGTCCTATCCCAGGGGACATGTATCAATGCAAAAAAAACTTTTAAAAACGGCCGTTTTTTCGGGAGCAGTGATTTTAATGATGCTTAAAGTAAAAAAAAAAAAAAGTGAAATATTCCTTTAAATATCGTACCTGGGGGGTGTCTATAGTATGCCTGTAAAGTGACGCGTGTTTCCCGTGTTTAGAACAGTCCCTGCACCAAATGTCATTTTTAAAGGAAAAAATCTCATTTAAAACTGCTTGCGGGTTTAATTTAATGTCGGGTCATGGCAATATGGATGAAAATCAGTGAGACAAACGGCATGGGTACCCCCCAGTCCATTACCAGGCCCTTTGGGTCTTGTATGGATATTAAGGGGAACCCCGCACCCAAATTAAAATAAGGAAAGGTGTGGGGCCACCAGGCCCTATATAATCTGAACAGCAGCATACAGGCGGTGCAAACAAGACAGGGACTGTAGGTTTGTTGTTAAGTAGAATCTGTTTGTAATTTTGAACGGGTACATTTTTAACGTGTTTAGCTCCAGCCAAAAAATCTTTTTTAAGCTTTTTGGAAAACATAGGGAAGGGTTATCACCCCTGTTACATTTGTTTTGCTGTCTTTCCTCCTCTTCAGAAGATTTCACCTCACTTTTTGTCCCAATGAAAAATGTTTTTTGAAAATTTGGGTTTTTTTGTGAAACAAGGATTGGAAAGCATCAGTGGAAAGGAGATTTTTTTTTCCTATATTAACTCTTACAGGAGAGAATTTCCCTTCCTAGGGGTAGATTTCATCTCACTTCCTGTTGTCTCCTTCCGTTTGCAAGTAGGAGTCGTTTGTAAGTTAGATGTTTGAAAGTAGGGTCCTGCCCTATATACTCAGCAGAAATTTGGGCCTTAGGTGTTGCTGTGGCCACAACACTGAAAGCCCTCACAGGGCCTTGCTGTGAAATATTAGATCAAGAATTGTAATTACATGCCCCTGTTGAACAGGAGCTGAAAAATTAGGCCTTAGGCACTGGTTCTGGTGCCACAACACTGCAACCCCTTACAGACACTCTAGTTGGAACGCAGGAACGAGCCCTGCTGCAAAGTATTGCATCAAAAATTGTAATTACACGCCCCTGTTAGACAGGGGCAGAAAAATTGGGCCTTAGGCACTGGTGCTGGTGCCACAACACTGCAACCCCTCACAGACACTCTAGTTGGAACGCAGGAACGAGCCCTGCTGCAAAGTATTGCATCAAAAATTGTAATTACACGCCCCTGTTAAACAAGGGCTGAAAAATTGGGCCTTAGGCACTGGTGCTGGTGCCACAACACTGCAACCCCTCACAGACACTCTAGTTGGAATGCAGGAACGAGCCCTGCTGCAAAGTATTGCATCAAAAATTGTAATTACACGCCCCTGTTAGACAGGAGCAGAAAAATTGGGCCTTGGGCACTGGTGCTGGTGCCACAACACTGCAACCCCTCACAGACACTCTAGTTGGAATGCAGGAACGAGCCCTGCTGCAAAGTATTACATCAAAAATTGTAATTACACGCCCCTGTTAAACAGGGGCTGAAAAATTGTGCCTTAGGCACTGGTGGTGGCGCCCAGAACCAAAAATGTTCTTACAAGCTATCAGCGTGATGATTGAGGAGGAAGAGGATAATTACTCAGGGATAGTCACTCAGCATCAGCATAGGCAGTCTTTGAAGGGATCTGAGATTTCAAAAAAAATTATTCGGTTACATCAGCATCAGGTGCTTGGTAGCTGGTGGTGATCCAAGACTGATTCATTTTTATGAAGGTCAGTCGATCGACCGAGTCGGTGGACAGACGCACCCTGTGATCGGTTACCACGCCTCCAGCAGCACTGAATGTGCGTTCCGAAAGAACGCTGGATGCAGGAAAGGCCAGTAGCTCAATTGCATACTGTGCAAGCTCTGGCCAGTGATCCATCCTCAAGACCCAGTAACCCAGAGGATTTTCGGTGGGAAAGGTGTCCAAGTCTGATCTTGCCCCTAGGTATTCCTGCACCATGTAAAACAGACGCTGGCGATGGTTGCTGGAACCGATCATACCTTGGGGCTGCGGACCAAAAAATTGTCTGAACGCATCGGTCAGACGGCCACCTTCTCCACCGCTCCTTCTTTGACTGACCGAAGCCTCAGCAACACGTTGTCCAGAAACAGGAGTTTGTAACCTCCCAGTCTCTGGGAACGCATTGCACAGACCTTTCTGCAAGGCCTCCCGAAGATGTTTCATCCTCTGCTCCCTCTGCGATGGCAAGATAAGGTCCGCAACCTTACCCTTGTAACGTGGATCAAGGAGGGTTGCCAGCCAGTATTGGTCCTTCTCCTTGATACCACGAATACGAGGATCCTTACGCAGGCTTTGCAGGATCAGGGAGGCCATGCAGCGTAGGTTTGCTGAGGCATTCGGTCCGGAGTCCTCTGGGTCACTAAGGACGACATGGTCCGCAGCCACCTCCTCCCAGTCACGTACAAGTCCATGTGTTTCTTGGGACTGATCCCTTAAAGACTGCTGCTGATGCTGAGTGCCAGGCTCCACCTCCATACTGAGACAATCTTCCTCCTCCTCCTCATCTTCCTGGGTGATCGGTGGGCACGCAGGAACACTGTCTGGATAAAGGGGGCCTTGAGAGCTAAGGAAGTCCTCCTCTTCCTGCCTCTGTTCTGCCTCAAGTGCCCTGTCCATTATTCCACGCAGCGTGTTCTCCAACAGGTGGACAAGGGGGACAGTGTCACTGATGCATGCACTGTCACTGCTCACCATCCTCGTGGCCTCCTCAAATGGTGACAGGACAGTGCATGCATCCCTGATCATGGCCCACTGGCGTGGGGAAAAAAAACAAGCTCCCCTGACCCTGTCCTGGTGCCATAGTCGCACAGGTACTCATTGATGGCCCTCTGCTGTGTGTGCAGCCGCTGCAGCATGGCCAACGTTGAGTTCCACCTGGTGGGCATGTCACAGATTAGGCGGTTCTTGGGCAGGTTAAACTCCTTTTGGAGGTCCGTCAGCCGAGCACTGGCATTATATGACCGGCGGAAATGCACACAGACTTTCCTGGCCTGCCTCAGGACATCCCGTAAGCCCGAGTACCTGCCCAAGAACCGCTGCACCACCAAGTTAAGGACGTGAGCCAAACAGGGCACATGGGTCATTTGTCCCTGTCGGAGGGCAGAGAGGAGGTTGGTGCCATTGTCGCAAACCACCATTCCTGCCTTAAGTTGGCGTGGCGTCAACCACCTCTGAACCTGCCCCTGCAGAGCTGACAGAACCTCTGCCCCAGTGTGGCTCCTGTCCCCCAAGCACACCAGCTCAAGCACCGCATGGCATCTTTTGGCCTGCGTACTTGCGTAGCCCCTTGAACGACTACGGAGCACCACTGGTTCCGAGGAAGAGGCCATGGAGGAAGAAGAAGAGGAGGGGGTGGAGGAGAGAGGTGTGTCACAATCATTAGCATTTTGGAGGCATGGTGGCGGAACAACCTCCAACACTACTGCACCTTGTCCTGCATCCTTCCCAGCTGCCAGCAGAGTCACCCAATGCGCCGTGAAACTTAGGTAACGTCCTTGTCCATGCCTGCTGGACCATGAGTCAGCGGTAATCTGCACCTTACCGCTGACCGCCCTGTCCAGTGAGATATGCTGGTAGAGAGCCGGAATCGCCTTCCGTGAGAAAAAGTGGTGTTTGGGTACCTGTCACTGAGGAACCGCACATTCCACAAACTCACGGAAGGGGGCAGAGTCTACCAACTGAAAAGGCAGCAGTTGAAGTGCTAGCAATTTTGCCAAGCTAGCATTCAACCGCTGGGCATGTGGATGGCTGGGAGCAAACTTCTTTCGGCGGTGCAGCAGCTGGGGCAGGGAAATTTGCCTGGTACAATCTGACGTCGGTGTACCAAAAGCAGATTGCCCACAAGTACTTGGCTGTGACACACCTAATTCTACACCTTCATTCCTCTCAGTGCAGGTCTCAGAGAGGACTGAAGGTCTAGTGGGGTTGGAAATCTCAGCTGATGAGGAGCAAGGAGAGGTCCTCTTTGTTCTTTGGTGTGGGTCTTTTAGATGCGCTTGCCAACGAACTGCATGGCAGGTCAACATATGTCTGGTCAAGCATGTGGTACCCAAGCGGGAGATGTTTTGGCCACGTGAGATACGCTTGAGACATATGTTGCAAATAGCAGCGGTGCGATCTGATGCACTCGTCTCAAAAAAGGCCAACACCAAAGAACTTTTTGAATAGCGTGCAGAGACTGCAACGCCCTGCACATGTGATGCAGTCAATGTGCTGCCCTTAGGCTGGCCCCTGGAGGGCATCCTGCCTCGTTGGTGATGTGCCGCCTCCTACTCCTCCTCCTCCTCTCTCCTATCAGGCACCCATGTTGAGTCAGTGACCTCATCATCCCCTCCCTCCTCATCACTGGAGCAAACCTGGCAGTATGCTGCAGCAGGGGGAGCATGACTGCCAGATTGCTGTCCTTCTTGGGCACCCCCTCTGTCCGTGCTCATGTTACTGCCTTCATCGAGCTCAGTATCATCATCAGAGCCTTCCAAACGCTGGACATCCTCCTGGAGCATGTACCCAACACTGTGGTCAAACAGTTCGAGGGACTCCTCAGGAGGACATGGTGGAGCTAGGGAAGGAGTCACTGATGACATTGAGCCGAGGGAAGAGGCCGCTGCTTTGCCAGACAAAGCACCCTGTGCATGGGTGAGAGAGGATGAGGAGGATGAGGACGGCTTGGTCATCCACTTGACCAAGTCTTCCGCATGTTGCGGCTCAACACGGCCAGCTGCCGAATATATATATATATATATACTGCAGCTAGCAAAATCAACTGCCTGCCTGTAGTATGAGAACACCACCAACCTTCTACAGGTAGCTTTAGCTGAACACTGTGAGGTGGACGCACCTCACTAACTTGTAGGTTTAGCTGAACACTGTGAGCAGGACGCACTGCACTAACTGTAAATAGTCTAGCTGCCTGACCGTGGTACTAATAGGATCAAAAGAACACCAGTAATTTTCTTTAGGTAGCTGTAAATACTTTAACAAGACAAGCCTGCCTGTCAGTAGGAAGATAACAGGAATGGATCTAGCTGAACACTGTGAGCAGGACGCACTGTACTAAATGTAAATAGTCTAGCTGCCTGACCGTGGTACTAATAGGATCAAAAGAACACCAGTAATTTTCTTTAGGTAACTGTAAATACTGTAACAAGACAAGCCTGCCTGTCAGTAGGAAGATAACAGGAACGGATCTAGCTGAACACTGTGAGCAGGACGCACTGCACTAAATGTAAATAGTCTAGCTGCCTGACCGTGGTACTAATAGGATCAAAAGAACACCAGTAATTTTCTTCAGGTAGCTTTATATACTGTAACAAGACAAGCCTGCCTGTCAGTAGGAAGATAACAGGAACGGATCTAGCTGAACACTGTGAGTAGGACGCACTGCACTAAATGTAAATAGTCTAGAAGATAACAGGAACGGATCTAGCTAAACTGAATACAGTGTATATTAGGGATGAGCCGAACACCCCCCGGTTCGGTTCGCACCAGAACCCGCGAACGGACCGAAAGTTCGCACGAACGTTAGAACCCCATTGACGTCTATGGGACTCGAACGTTCGAAATCAAAAGTGCTCATTTTAAAGGCTAATTTGCATGGTATTGTCCTAAAAAGGGTTTGGGGACCCGGGTCCTACCCCAGGGGACATGTATCAATGCAAAAAAAACTTTTAAAAACGGCCGTTTTTTCGGGAGCAGTGATTTTAATGATGCTTAAAGTAAAAAAAAAAAGTGAAATATTCCTTTAAATATCGTACCTGGGGGGTGTCTATAGTATGCCTGTAAAGTGACGCGTGTTTCCCATGTTTAGAACAGTCCCTGCACCAAATGTCATTTTTAAAGGAAAAAATCTCATTTAAAACTGCTTGCGGGTTTAATGTCATGTCGGGTCATGGCAATATGGATGAAAATCAGTGAGACAAACGGCATGGGTACCCCCCAGTCCATTACCAGGCCCTTTGGGTCTTGTATGGATATTAAGGGGAACCCCGCACCCAAATTAAAATAAGGAAAGGTGTGGGGCCACCAGGCCCTATATACTCTGAACAGCAGTGCAAACAAGACAGGGACTGTAGGTTTGTTGTTAAGTAGAATCTGTTTGTAATTTTGAACATTTTTAACGTGTTTAGCTCCAGCCAAAAAATCTTTTCTAAGCTTTTTGGAAAACATAGGGAAGGGTTATCACCCCTGTGACATTTGTTTTGCTGTCTTTCCTCCTCTTCAGAAGATTTCACCTCACTTTTTTGTCCCAATGAAAAATGTTTTTTGAAAATTTGGGTTTTTTTGTGGAACAAGGATTGGAAAGCATCAGTGGAAAGGAGAAATTGTTTTCCCATATTAACTCTTACAGGAGAGAATTTCCCTTCCTAGGGGTAGATTTCATCTCACTTCCTGTTGTCTCCTTCCGTTTGCAAGTAGGAGTCATTTGTAAGTTAGATGTTTGAAAGTAGGGTCCTGCCCTATATACTCAGCAGAAATTTGGGCCTTAGGTATTGCTGTGGCCACAACACTGTAAGCCCTCACAGGGCCCTGCTGTGAAATATTAGATCAAGAATTGTAATTACATGCCCCTGTTGAACAGGAGCTGAAAAATTAGGCCTTAGGCACTGGTGCTGGTGCCACAACACTGCAACCCCTCACAGACACTCTAGTTGGAACGCAGGAATGAGCCCTGCTGCAAAGTATTGCTTCAAAAATTGTAATTACACGCCCCTGTTAGACAGGGGCAGAAAAATTGGGCCTTAGGCACTGGTGCTGGTGCCACAACACTGCAACCCCTCACAGACACTCTAGTTGGAACGCAGGAACGAGCCCTGCTGCAAAGTATTGCTTCAAAAATTGTAATTACACGCCCCTGTTAGACAGGGGCAGAAAAATTGGGCCTTAGGCACTGGTGCTGGTGCCACAACACTGCAACCCCTCACAGACACTCTAGTTGGAACGCAGGAACGAGCCCTGCTGCAAAGTATTGCATCAAAAATTGTAATTACACGCCCCTGTTAGACAGGGGCAGAAAAATTGGGCCTTAGGCACTGGTGCTGGTGCCACAACACTGCAACCCCTCACAGACACTCTAGTTGGAATGCAGGAACGAGCCCTGCTGCAAAGTATTACATCAAAAATTGTAATTACACGCCCCTGTTAAACAGGGGCTGAAAAATTGGGCCTTAGGCACTGGTGGTGGCGCCCAGAACCAAAAATGTTCTTACAAGCTATCAGCGTGATGATTGAGGAGGAAGAGGATAATTACTCAGGGATAGTCACTCAGCATCAGCATAGGCAGTCTTTGAAGGGATCTGAGATTTCAAAAAAAATTATTCGGTTACATCAGCATCAGGTGCTTGGTAGCTGGTGGTGATCCAAGACTCATTCATTTTTATGAAGGTCAGCCGATCGACCGAGTCGGTGGACAGATGCACCCTGTGATCGGTTACCACGCCTCCAGCAGCACTGAATGTGCGTTCCGAAAGAACGCTGGATGCAGGACAGGCCAGTAGCTCAATTGCATACTGTGCAAGCTCTGGCCAGTGATCCATCCTCAAGACCCAGTAACCCAGAGGATTTTCGGTGGGAAAGGTGTCCAAGTCTGATCTTGCCCCTAGGTATTCCTGCACCATATAAAACAGACGCTGGCGATGGTTGCTGGAACCGATCATACCTTGGGGCTGCGGACCAAAAAATTGTCTGAACGCATCGGTCAGACGGCCACCTTCTCCACCGCTCCTTCTTTGACTGACCGAAGCCTCAGCAACACGTTGTCAAGAAACAGGAGTTTGTAACCTCCCAGTCTCTGGGAACGCGTTGCACAGACCTTTCTGCAAGGCCTCCCGAAGATGTTTCATCCTCTGCTCCCTCTGCGATGGCAAGATAAGGTCCGCAACCTTACCCTTGTAACGTGGATCAAGGAGGGTTGCCAGCCAGTATTGGTCCTTCTCCTTGATACCACGAATACGAGGATCCTTACGCAGGCTTTGCAGGATCAGGGAGGCCATGCAGCGTAGGTTTGCTGAGGCATTCGGTCCGGAGTCCTCTGGGTCACTAAGAACGACATGGTCCGCAGCCACCTCCTCCCAGCCACGTACAAGTCCATGTGTTTCTTGGGACTGATCCCTTAAAGACTGCTGCTGATGCTGAGTGCCAGGCTCCACCTCCATACTGACACAATCTTCCTCCTCCTCCTCTTCCTCCTCGTCCTCTTCCTGTGTGATCGGCGGGCACGCAGGAACACTGTCTGGATAAAGGGGGCCTTGAGAGCTAAGGAAGTCCTCCTCTTCCTGCCTCTGTTCTGCCTCAAGTGCCCTGTCCATTATTCCACGCAGCGTGTGCTCCAACAGGTGGACAAGGGGGACAGTGTCACTGATGCATGCACTGTCACTGCTCACCATCCTCGTGGCCTCCTCGAATGGTGACAGGACAGTGCATGCATCCCTGATCATGGCCCACTGACGTGGGGAAAAAAAACCAAGCTCCCCTGACCCTGTCCTGGTGCCATAGTCGCACAGGTACTCATTGATGGCCCTCTGCTGCGTGTGCAGCCGCTGCAGCATGGCCAACGTTGAGTTCCACCTGGTGGGCATGTCACAGATTAGGCGGTTCTTGGGCAGGTTAAACTCCTTTTGGAGGTCCGTCAGCCGAGCACTGGCATTATATGACCGGCGGAAATGCACACAGACTTTCCTGGCCTGCCTCAGGACATCCTGTAAGCCCGGGTACCTGCCCAAGAACCGCTGCACCACCAAGTTAAGGACGTGAGCCAAACAGGGCACATGGGTCATTTGTCCCTGTCGGAGGGCAGAGAGGAGGTTGGTGCCATTGTCGCAAACCACCATTCCTGCCTTAAGTTGGCGTGGCGTCAACCACCTCTGAACCTGCCTCTGCAGAGCTGACAAAACCTCTGCCCCAGTGTGGCTCCTGTCCCCCAAGCACACCAGCTCAAGCACCGCATGGCATCTTTTGGCCTGCATACTTGCGTAGCCCCTTGAACGCCTACGGAGCACCGCTGGTTCCGAGGAAGAGGCCATAGAGGAAGAAGAAGAGGAGGGGGTGGAGGAGAGAGGTGTGTCACAATCAGCATTTTGGAGGCGTGGTGGCGGAACAACCTCCAACACTACTGCACCTTGTCCTGCATCCTTCCCAGCTGCCAGCAGAGTCACCCAATGCGCCGTGAAACTTAGGTAACGTCCCTGTCCATGCCTGCTGGACCATGAGTCAGCGGTAATATGCACCTTACCGCTGACCGCCCTGTCCAGCGAGGCATGGACATTGCCTTCCACATGCCGGTAGAGAGCCGGAATCGCCTTCCGTGAGAAAAAGTGGCGTTTGGGTACCTGCCACTGAGGAACCGCACATTCCACAAACTCACGGAAGGGGGCAGAGTCTACCAACTGAAAAGGCAGCAGTTGAAGTGCTAGCAATTTTGCCAAGCTAGCATTCAACCGCTGGGCATGTGGATGGCTGGGAGCAAACTTCTTTCGGCGGTGCAGCAGCTGGGGCAGGGAAATTTGCCTGGTACAATCTGACGTCGGTGTACCAAAAGCAGATTGCCCACAAGTACTTGGCTGTGACACACCTAATTCTACACCTTCATTCCTCTCACTGCAGGTCTCAGAGAGGACTGAAGGTCTAGTGGGGTTGGAAATCTCAGCTGATGAGGAGCAAGGAGAGATCCTCTTTGTTCTTTGGTGTGGGTCTTTTAGATACGCTTGCCAACGAACTGCATGGCAGGTCAACATATGTCTGGTCAAGCATGTGGTACCCAAGCGGGAGATGTTTTGGCCACGCGAGATACGCTTGAGACATATGTTGCAAATAGCAGCGGTGCGATCTGATGTACTCGTCTCAAAAAAGGCCCACACCAAAGAACTTTTTGAATAACGCGCAGAGACTGCAGCGCCCTGCACATGTGGAGCTTTGGGGTGTGATGCAGTCAATGTGCTGCCCTTAGGCTGGCCCCTGGAGGGCATCCTGCCTCGTTGGTGATGTGCCGCCGCCTCCTCCTCCTCCTCCTCCTCCTCCTCCTCCTCTCTCCTATCAGGCACCCACGTTGAGTCAGTGACCTCATCATCCCCTCCCTCCTCATCACTGGAGCAAACCTGGCAGTATGCTGCAGCAGGGGGAGCATGACTGCCAGATTGCTGTCCTTCTTGGGCACCCCCTCTGTCCGTGCTCATGTTACTGCCTTCATCGAGCTCAGTATCGTCATCAGAGCCTTCCAAACGCTGGGCATCCTCCTGGAGCATGTACCCAACACTGTGGTCAAACAGTTCGAGGGAATCCTCATGAGGACATGGTGGAGCTAGGGAAGGAGTCACTGATGACATTGAGCTGAGGGAAGAGGCCGCTGCTTTGCCAGACAAAGCACCCTGGGCATGGGTGAGAGAGGATGAGGAGGATGAGGACGGCTTGGTCATCCACTCGACCAAGTCTTCCGCATGTTGCGGCTCAACACGGCCAGCTGCCGAAAAAAAGGCCAAGCGTGTCCCATGGCCACGTGCTGATGAGGATGCACCGTCTCCACGACCAGCACTAGACACAGAGCCTGCTTGCCCTCTCTTATTGGCTTGTGACTGTCTGCCTCTCCTTCTTGGCCTTCCAGACATACTAATGGCCTGTAGCTGCACTAAGCTGGGATAGAACACCTGTAATTTTCTTCAAGTAGCTTTATATACTGTAACCAGACAAGCCTGCCTGTCAGTAGGAAGATAACAGGAACGGATCTAGCTGAACACTGTGAGCAGGACGCACTGTACTAAATGTAAATAGTCTAGCTGCCTGACCGTGGTACTAATAGGATCAAATAGAACACCTGTAATTTTCTTCAGGTAGCTTTATATACTGTAACCAGACAAGCCTGCCTGTCAGTAGGAAGATAACAGGAACGGATCTAGCTGTACACTGTGAGCAGGACGCACTGTACTAAATGTAAATAGTCTAGCTGCCTGACCGTGGTACTAATAGGATCAAATAGAACACCTGTAATTTTCTTCAGGTAGCTTTATATACTGTAACCAGACAAGCCTGCCTGTCAGTAGGAAGATAACAGGAACGGATCTAGCTGAACACTGTGAGCAGGACGCACTGTACTAAATGTAAATAGTCTAGCTGCCTGACCGTGGTACTAATAGGATCAAATAGAACACCTGTAATTTTCTTCAGGTAGCTTTATATACTGTAACCAGACAAGCCTGCCTGTCAGTAGGAAGATAACAGGAACGGATCTAGCTGAACACTGTGAGCAGGACGCACTGCACTAAATGTAAATAGCAGGAACGGATCTAGCTGAACACTGTGAGCAGGACGCACTGCACTAAATGTAAATAGCAGGAACGGATCTAGCTGAACACTGTGAGCAGGACGCACTGCACTAAATGTAAATAACAGGAACGGATCTAGCTGAACACTGTGAGCAGGACGCACTGCACTAAATGTAAATAGCAGGAACGGATCTAGCTGAACACTGTGAGCAGGACGCACTGCACTAAATGTAAATAGCAGGAACGGATCTAGCTGAACACTGTGAGCAGGACGCACTGCACTAAATGTAAATTGCAGGAACGGATCTAGCTGAACACTGTGAGCAGGACGCACTGCACTAAATGTAAATAGTCTAGAAGATAACAGGAACGGATCTAGCTGAACACTGTGAGCAGGACGCACTGCACTAAATGTAAATAGCAGGAACGGATCTAGCTGAACACTGTGAGCAGGACGCACAGCACTAAATGTAAATAGCAGGAACGGATCTAGCTGAACACTGTGAGCAGGACGCACTGCACTAAATGTAAATAGCAGGAACGGATCTAGCTGAACACTGTGAGCAGGACGCACTGCACTAAATGTAAATTGCAGGAACGGATCTAGCTGAACACTGTGAGCAGGACGCACTGCACTAAATGTAAATAGTCTAGAAGATAACAGGAACGGATCTAGCTGAACACTGTGAGCAGGACGCACTGCACTAAATGTAAATAGCAGGAACGGATCTAGCTGAACACTGTGAGCAGGACGCACTGCACTAAATGTAAATAGCAGGAACGGATCTAGCTGAACACTGTGAGCAGGACGCACTGCACTAAATGTAAATAGCAGGAACGGATCTAGCTGAACACTGTGAGCAGGACGCACTGCACTAAATGTAAATAACAGGAACGGATCTAGCTGAACACTGTGAGCAGGACGCACTGCACTAAATGTAAATAGCAGGAACGGATCTAGCTGAACACTGTGAGCAGGACGCACTGCACTAAATGTAAATAGCAGGAACGGATCTAGCTGAACACTGTGAGCAGGACGCACTGCACTAAATGTAAATTGCAGGAACGGATCTAGCTTAACACTGTGAGCAGGACGCACTGCACTAAATGTAAATATAACAATGAATAAATATAGAGGCTTGTCTTGAGACATGTATATAATACCGTGACCTAAACCTTGTGGTTGCCTACCAACCCCTATAGTCAGCAAACCAAAGAATATGTCCCAGACAGATGGGGACCAAGAGAACAGCGGGGCTTATTGGAAAGGCAATGAAAAGGATGTATATATCAAAAGAAATAATTTATTGTGGGTACACAGTAGAAAAACATGTAGAAATATACATTAGCTTCACCATAGAGTGACCTTGCCCTAGTAAAATATGACCAAAGCCTAGATTGATCAAAAAACGAAAGACACACAGACATGGGGAACAAGTAACAAGACATACAAAAAACCACCGTCCGGACGTCAAAGCTTATTGATGTCTGCGCAAACCCACAGTGAGGAGTATACAGCAATTGCTGAATGAGGTTTTGCTGGAGCAGACATCAATACCCCCGGGGGAGGGGTGGCTCAAATTGTGGGGTAGGGGTGGGGAAGGAGGGGGGGAGGGGTGGTGGAATGGGTAGGGAAGGGGCGAGGGCTGTGGGGGAGAGAGGTTAATGACCGTGGGCAGGGGTGCCGGGAAGAGTCCTAGGGCATCAATTGATGTAAATGGCGAAAATATGCCGGCCTTCCATGTGAAATAGATGGGTTGTGATAACCAGGATTCAAAGTAGTATACAGCTATGCTGTTGTCATATACAGTACTTTCCGGAATGGTGTGGGTACTCCTACATATAGCCTCCCTGTGGTTGGAACAGACAATACTGTGCATGAGCTGCACTACATATACAGATGGCTGTGTACGTTACCACTCCCGGGTCCCAGTTGGGAATCCTTATGTAATGCCGGGTAGCGGTAGCCTCTGTATGTTTTAGCTGCTCCACTGGTCGCTATGAATGGTACCAAGCGCTGTCCCGGTATGGTTGATCACACACCCCTGGATCAGAAGTGTAGTTCGTAGGGGTAGATGGACGGCCGTGCAGCTGCATCTATTTCCTTCCCCACGGTTCGTTCACAGCATGGAGCGGAACGTCCTCTCAATCGGTGAGCCGGCTAGCCCCAACGGGGGATGACAGCAGGCATGACGTCCGGACGGGATGACGTCAACGCGTTTCACAACATAGACTTGTGTAGCTTCGTATGTCTTGTTACTTGTTCCCCATGTCTGTGTGTCTTTCGTTTTTTGATCAATCTAGGCTTTGGTCATATTTTACTAGGGCAAGGTCACTCTATGGTGAAGCTAATGTATATTTCTACATGTTTTTCTACTGTGTACCCACAATAAATTATTTCTTTTGATATATACATCCTTTTCATTGCCTTTCCAATAAGCCCCGCTGTTCTCTTGGTCCCCATCTGTCTGGGACATATTCTTTGGTTTACTAAATGTAAATAGTCTAGAAGATAACAGGAACGGATCTAGCTGAACACTGTGAGCAGGACGCACTGCACTAAATGTAAATTGCAGGAACGGATCTAGCTGAACACTGTGAGCAGGACGCACTGCATTAAATGTAAATAGTCTAGATAGAAGATAACAGGAACGGATCTAGCTAAACTGAATACAGTGTATATATATATATGCAACACCTGGGATGCATATATATACACAATACACTGTAAGTGCAGCTAACTGACTGACTGTTCTGCCTAATCTATCTAACTCAAATCAAATGACACTGTCTCTCTCTCTCTCTCTAAGCACACCGGAACACACTGCACAGGGCCGCCCTGCAGGCGGCCTTATATAGTGTGGGGCGTGTACTAAATCCCCTGAGCCATAATTGGCCAAAGCCTCCTTGGCTTACGGCTCTCTGTTCAGGCGGCGCTGTGATTGGCCAAGCATGCGGGTCATAGTGCATGCTTGGCCAATCATCAGCAAGCACTGCACTGCGATGCCGCAGTGAATTATGGGCCGTGACGCGCCACACGAATTAAGCGCGAACGGCCCATATCGTTCGCAATTCGGCGAACGACCGAACAGCCGATGTTCGAGTCGAACATGGGTTCGACTCGAACACGAAGCTCATCCATAATCAGTATATATACAAATTGTCTCTTAATAATCTCCTAAACAAGGAATATTGTAAAATAAAGAAATTATGATCTTTTAACTCAAACTCAAACTTGTGTGGAGGGACCATTTTGAGGGACAATTTTTTCATACAAGCAACTGCATGTAACAAAATAAATTCTGTTCAAATTGTCCTGTATCATCGATAACCAAAACACTGTTGTGCAAAAGGAGCACAATATACCAAAAAGAAATATCATTTTCTGAATGGCATTCAATACATTTTAAATAACATCCTAGTATCCCTTCTCAAATCACAAGCATTTCAGTACAATACACTTCAGAGGGACACTAACAATCCTTGCTGTGTACTGCCAACAAAAGTTAATTGTAAAACACAAATGACAAAGTAATTTCTTCCTGTCATTAATTCAAATGAAGAATACTTTGTAACTGAAAAAACTGTACCTGCAAACTGTGAATGATATGATACATGAAATCTCTGTCCTATTCCCAAGATTTTACACATTACCTGCATGATTTTACCTATAAAATGGAATCCTCTGTCACTACTAGGGATGAGCCAAACATCCCCCGTTCGGTTCGCACCAGAACATGCAAACAGGAAAAAAGTTTGCTCGAACACGCAAACACCGTTAAAGTCTATGGGACACGAACATGAATAATCAAAAGTGCTAATTTTAAAGGCTTATATGCATGGTATTGTCATAAAAAGTGTTTGGGGACCCGGGTCCTGCCCCAGGGGACATGGATCAATGCAAAAAAAAAGTTTTAAAAACGGCCGTTTTTTCAGGAGCAGTGATTTTAATAATGTTTTAAGTCAAACAATAAAAGTGTAATATCCCTTTAAATTTCATACCTGGGGGGTGTCTATAGTATGCCTGTAAAGGGGCGCATGTTTCCCGTGTTTAGAACAGTCTGACAGCAAAATGACATTTCGAAGGAAAAAAGCCATTTAAAACTACCCACGGCTATTGCATTGCCGACAATACACATAGAAGTTCATTGATAAAAACGGCATGGGAATTCAACACAGGGAAACCCCGAACAAAAATTAAAAAAAAAATGACGTGGGAGTCCCCCTAAATTCCATACCAGTGCCTTCAGGTCTGGTATGGATATTAAGGGGAACCCCGGACAAAATTTAAAAAAATATGACTTGGGGGTTCCCCCTAAATTCCATACCAGACCCGAAGGGTCTGGTATGGATTTTAGGGGAACCCCGCACCAAAAAAAAAAAAAAACGGCGTGGGGTCCCCCCAAAAATCCATACCAGACCCTTATCCGAGCACGCAACCTGGCAGGAAGCAGGAAAAGAGGGGGGATGAGAGTACGCCCCCCCTGAACCATACCAGGCCACATGCCCTCAACATTGGGAGGGTGCTTTGGGGTAGCCCCCCAAAACACCTTGTCCCCATATTGATGAGGACAAGGGCCTCATCCCCACAACCCTGGCCGGTGGTTGTGGGGGTCTGCGGGCGGGGGGCTTATCGGAATCTGGAAGCCCCTTTAACAAGGGGACCCCCAGATCCCGGCCCCCCCTGTGTGAAATGGTAAGGGGGTACAAAAGTAACCCTACCATTTCACTAAAAAACTATCAAAAAATGTTAAAAAGGACAAGAGACAGTTTTTGACAATTCCTTTATTTAAATGCTTCTTCTTTCTTCTATCTTCCTTCATCTTCTTCTTCTTCTGGTTCTGGTTCTCATCCAGCATCTCCTCCGCGGCGTCTTCTATCTTCTTCTCCTTGGGCCGCTCCGCACCCATGGCATGGGGGGAGGCTCCCGCTCTTCTCTTCTTCCTTCTTCTCTTCTTCATTTTCTTCTCCGGGTCGCTCCGCACCCATGCTGGCATGGAGGGAGGCTCCCGCTGTGTGACGGCGTCTCCGCGTCTGACGGTTTTTAAATAACGGGGGCAGGGCCACCCGGTGACCCCGCCCCCCTCTGATGCACGGTTACTTGACGGGACTTCCCTGTGACATCACGGGGAATGCCACAGGGAAGTCCCATCATGTCCTGTGCGTCAGAGGGGGCGGGGTCACTGGGTGGCCCCGCCCCCCGTTATTTAAGAACCGTCAGATGAGGAGACGCCGTCACACAGCGGGAGCCTCCCTCCATGCCAGCATGGGTGCGGAGCAGCCCGGAGAAGAAAATGAAGAAGAGAAGAAGAGAAGAAGGAAGAAGAGAAGAGGATGAAGAGAAGAGCGGGAGCCTCCCCCCATGCCATGGGTGCAGAGTGGCCCGAGGAGAAGAAGATAGAAGACGCCGCAGAGGAGATGCTGGACGAGAACGCCGGAGGAAGAACCAGAAGAGCCAGAAGAACCAGAAGAAGATGAAGGAAGATAGAAGAAAGAAGAAGCATTTAAATAAAGGAATTGTCAAAAACTGTCTCTTGTCATTTTTAAAATTTTTGACAGTTTTTTAGTGAAATGGTAGGGGTAAGTACTCCCTTACCATTTCACACAGGGGGGGGGGCGGGATCTGGGGGTCCCCTTGTTAATTTTTTTTTTTTGGTGCGGGGTTCCCCTTAAAATCCATAACAGACCTGAAGGGTCTGGTATGGAATTTATGGGGAACCCCACATCATTTTTTTTTAAATTTTGGCCGGGGTTCCCCTTAATATCCATACCATACCTGAAGGGCCTGGTATGGAATTTAGGGGGACTCCCACGTCATTTTTTTTTTAAATTTTTGTTCGGGGTTTCCCTGTGGGGAATTCCCATGCCGTTTTTATCAATGAACTTCTATGTGTATTGTCGGCAATGCAATAGCCGCGGGTAGTTTTAAATGGGTTTTTTCCATCAAAATGTAATTTTGCTGTCAGACTGTTCTAAACACGGGAAACATGCGCCCCTTTACAGGCATACTATAGACACCCCCAGGTACGAAATTTAAAGGGATATTACACTTTTATTGTTTGACTTTAAGCATTATTAAAATCACTGCTCCTGAAAAAATGTCCGTTTTTAAAACTTTTTTTTGCATTGATCCATGTCCCCTGGGGCAGGACCCGGGTCCCCAAACACTTTTTATGACAATAAATTGCATATAAGCCTTTAAAATTAGCACTTTTGATTTCTCCCACAGACTTTTAAAGGGTGTTCTGCGGCATTCGAATTTGCCGCGAACACCCCAAATTCTTCGCTGTTCGGCGAACTTGCGAACAGCCAATGTTCGAGTCAAACATGAGTTCGACTCGAGCTTGAAGCTCATCCCTAGTCACTACTGAGGTTTGCTGGTATACCCCAAACTAGAAAAACACGATTAATCAACATCCTAGCAATAATTAAAATATCTTTGTACACAGATCAGACAAGATTTAATTACTCTGTCTACTGTCTTTTCCATTTTGTCCAAATAGAATTTCTCTTTAAGAATTTCAAGCAATTTTTGCTTACCAATGTGATCTAAACTGTTATAGTTAAATTTAGTGAATTCCACCTGTAGGTGTTGTGGTACATTAAAATATGGAAAATCCGTCTAAGTCATGATATTAGATCCAGTTTTCATATACCAAAATATAGATCTTATACCAACCGATGAGAACTCAAAAGATTTGTCACTTTTCAATTCTATGAAAACAAAGGAAAATCTTACATTTGTTTTTTCCACAACATAATTTTGTCCATATTGAGGTTGAAATCACTAATTCTCCAAACAAATCTGCCTTGTTTGCTAATTGAGTACAAAGCTGTTAATTACCCCCTTTTCAGGTGAACTAAACCTCTCAATGTTCCATCTGAACAAAACAAAAAATGAAAATCATAATAATCATAACTTGGAAAAATTAATAAAAAATTAATAATCCAAGGGATTATCCTTGAAAATACTAAAAATATACCAAATAAAAACCACATCTCTGAACCTCAAATCATAACCTTATTATCCATAGCAAAAAATCAATAACCAGAAAATCCTTACCATCCATGCAATTTATTTAAGGACTGCTAACATTGTTTTTCACAGTGTTATATGGTACATATTGATACCTTTCCTGTCTTAATGAACTATTTGCAGTGTGCAATCTTTGCATTTGGGTCTTAAAAGGGAAATTAGTTTGATTATTATGGCCTCTATACCTCAAATTACTACACCAGCGCACAGAATACACTGCATAGTGCCTTGGCATCGTTTTCGGATAATACAACCTCTTTTGTATATCGTTATTATCAGCCATCACACAAAACCTAGCTATGTGACCCTCTCTTTTGCAAACTAAACATTAATGCCGCGTACACACGGTCGGACTTTTCAGCTACAAAAGTCCAACGGACGCTGACGGACTAAAGCTGGCTGGTAATCCGATCGTGTGTGGGCTTCTCCGGACTTTCAACGTACTTTTTTAGCCTCAAATCCGACGTACTTTAGATTTGAAACATGCTTCAAATCTTTACGTCGTAACTACGACGGACCCCGAAGTCCGCTCGTCTGTATGCTAGTCCTACGGACAAAAAAACGACGCATGCTCATAAGCAAAAACTAAACGGAAGCACTCGGTCTAGTAAAACTAGTGTTCGTATTGTAGGTAGCACATTCATCACGCTGTAAAATCTGTGATCGTTGAATGCAGTGCATTTTATTTCTTCTTTACGAATGTTCTAAAGAACGAAGGTGTTTTGCTGTTCATAATCAGAGTTCTCCCAAACTGATTTCTGGATTCTTTTTCTCTTTGATCTCATGAATGATATAGTATGCTTTTTAAAAACAATGTTTCCATACTAATAATACTTTTTCCCTTATATTTTTTTTTTTTAGGTTTGTAAAGTTACCACAAAGAACCCATTATTCTATTTTTTTTTTTCGAGTGATTATTTTTTAGTTTTTAGATAAAGTTAACCCAAAGCACCGTTTTTGGTTATGTAGATTTTTTTATTTTCAAGACTTACCACTTAAACATTATTAACATTAGTAATGTATTTTTGGTGTGTTTTTTTCAAACTCAATGAGATTGTTGTCCCTTGTTAATTTAACATTGTGTGTAAAATCAATGATTTAAAAGAAAACACATAAAGTCTTTTGCTAAACTCAAAAAAGATCCATTTATTCATGGTCAAAATAAAATAAAGAGGAAGTCAACGCTGGAAAAAGTCGTTGTACAAGAAAATTGGGATCTTGCGGAGTCCATATAAGAGGGAGCACAATCTGGTCCAAGAATCCCAGAGATCAACAGCACCAGCAGATGATCTAGATGTCCCCAGACTGTGGTCCTACAACAGCCTGCGTCTTCTGTCAGACCAGACTGAACCCAGGTCATCACTTTCTTCTCTTCCCTGCAGCCTTTCCTCCACGCTGCCCTGCAGCCTTCCCTGCAGCCTTCCCTGTAGCCTTCTTTTGAGGCTGTGGCTCTGGTGTTTCAGTTGTGGCAGGAGGAGGAGGAGGAGGAGGGGGGGCTGCCTCATGTAGTTGGGTGTTTTGTGTTAGCGTGCCCTGCAGCCCCTTATGGATTGTTTCCCCAAATAGTCGCTCACAAATGAGGCGCTGCTCCCAATCCATCTGAAGAAGCCTGCTGGCTAAGTAGCAGCCATAGGATTCTTCCGCTTCTGGGGGGCTCGTTAAAAAACGGGTGGCCTCTTGCATGAGGCGCAGGGATGCGTCCTGTGTGACCATCCCCTTCCTGGCCCTTTTTTTGGGAAGGTGGAGGGGAGGCACTTGGGATTCGGTCAGGCTCCTACTGGGCCCAGCCACCTCACTTGGCCCAGCCACCTCACTTGGCCCAGCCACCTCACTGGGAGCAGCCACCTCCTGCCTGACACTGGGCCCAGCCTCCTCCAGGATGATGGTGAATCCGGCCTCCTCCAGGCTGTCCATGGGCCCGGTCTCCTCCTGCCTGCCACTTTCCCCACATTCCTCCTGGATGGACTCATCCTGTGTATAAAAAAATAAAAAATAACTAATAACTAAATAACTAAAAAATAGTTTTAGTATATTTTTTTGGGTTCATCAATGACACACAGTTTGCTTCTCATGACTAGCAAATTCAATGTGAATACATCTCTTTAATAAAATAGTCTAATCAGACACCCTAATTATTTCAAGCAGGTGCCAAACATATTTAGCCACTACTGTCATTTGATATGTATACACAATTTTGAGTGCAAAATTATTTTAGACAATTATAACATCCAGTTAACATCATTAATATTAGTACAGTAAATATTTGTTAAAATAATTTACCTGACTCCAGATGGTCATATCCGGTTCATCCAGGATGGAAGACCCAGCTTGCTCCTCATCAGCCTCTGCTGGGGTGGAGGGAAGGGTGGAGGGAAGGGTGGAGGGAAGGGTTGAAAGTGATGCCCTGGCTTCATTCTGGTCATCAAGAAAACAGAGTTGATTGTAGTACCACAGCCTGGGTACATAAACATCATCTGCTGATGCTCCTGATCTCCTTGATTCCTGGATCTTCCTATGCTCCCTCTTATACATGTTCCTCAAGACCCCAATTTTCTTGAGCACTGTCTCCATTGTTGCTCCCGGGATGGTCGCCTGGACAAAGGACAGAAGTCTCTCCAGCGTTGACTTCCTCACATGCTTTGCATAATACTGAGGGTGTTTCACCTCCCACAAATTCCTCATCTCTCGATATTTCGAAATAAAAGCTGTAAGGAACTCTGGATCCTTAAATAGGGGATTCATTATATCTGGAAAAGAGAAAGTCACAAGACCAAAAACACTTATTATATGTTTCTGCTAACCCCTCATCATCTTCTCCCTATGTAGGCCTCATCAATCTATCAAGCCATATAGGCCGCTTGCTACAAAGTCATGACCATAAACCCCCCCCAAAAAAAAAAAAAAAAAAAAAAAAAATAAAAATTACCTTCGTTTTGTAACGTCCTGGTCCACTATCACCTACGCACAGAACGTACGTACGACACGTGCGCAAGGCCCCTCTTTATACACTACGCATGTGTGAAACTCCGCCTGCGTCGCCCGCCCCGACGTTCGAAATTAACTCATGTTCTCCGCCCCCTAATTCGACGCACAGAACGTACGTACGACACGTGCGCAAGGCCCCTCTTTATACACTACGCATGTGTGAAACTCCGCCTGCGTCGCCCGCCCCTGACGTTCGAAATTAACTCATGTTCTCCGCCCCCTAATTCGACGCACAGAACGTACGTACGACACGTGCGCAAGGCCCCTCTTTATACACTACGCATGTGTGAAACTCCGCCTGCGTCGCCCGCCCCTGACATTCGATTTTAACTCATGTTCTCCGCCCATTTTTAGTTACGGCGCGTAGTGGGGTAAATAATGGCAGAGACACCTGACATGTCCTCAGGTAGTGGAAAAAGCCCGGAGGCTGGAACGTCCACAAAATCTGTGAGGCCTAGATTTAAGGCCTCCAATATGAGTTTTAAAGAAATGGTGGAGATGGTGGCCATTCTTCACAAAGACGACTATGATGGGAAGTATGGGCCGTACGCACGGCCAAATTTGCGCAAGGCCAAAATAATGGCGAAGGTCGTGGACACTTTGCAGGCTTCTTTTGGGGTACAGCGCTCCCGAGATCAACTTCGCAAAAGATGGTCTGACCTGAAAATCAATATAGACGGATCCGGAAAGTGCTTAAAAAAAGTAAGTACTTGTTGTGTTTTTCTCTTGTGTTTATTACCTTGTATACTGCTCCATGTGCTTTTCCTTCCTATACGATTTTTTATGTTCATCGTTTCAAACGATCTTTTACAAAACCTCGTTACATATCTATAGATAGATCTATCTAAATATATATATATATATATATATATATATATATATATATATATATATATATATAAATATATAAATATATATATAAATATATATATATATAAAAATATATATATAAAAATATATATATAAAAATATATATATATAAAAATATATATATATCTATATATATATAAAAATATATATATATATATATAAAAAAAAATATATATATATATATATATATATATATAGATATATATATATTTTTATATATATATATATATATATCCATATATATATTTTTATATATATATATATATATATATATATATTTTTAATATTTTTAGATATATATATATATATATATTTTTAGATATATATATATATTTTTTTAGATATATATATATATATATATATATATATATATATATATATTCTATATATATATATATAAAAAAATATATAGATATAGATATAGATATAGATATAGATATATAGATAGATAGATATAGAAATGTAAAACATTCTTTTGGAATATTTTAAGTTATCTTTTTTTATTTACATTTAGTTAGATATTTATAGATTTTGTTCCAGATATAGAGAGAGAGAGAGAGAGATCAAAAGATTATTAACTATATTTTGAGATATTGATATCTAGATATCTATCTATCCGATATGTCTTTATAATTTTAAATATTGAGGTAAAATAGGAACTCTACACAAACCACTTCACTACAAATGTTAGAAAATGACTATGTACTAAAATATCTGTGTGCTAAGTAGATTAATAATTTTTTGTTTCACATAGGGGAAAAATCACTCAGCCAACAAGAAGACAGTCCACCCCAAGCCAAACATGATTGGGAAATCAGCCCAAGCCCCACTGAGGATGTGGAGGAAGGAGAGGTGGGCGACATGGGCACCCCACCAGGTGAGTGTCTGACACACCAGCTTACGGTAATCTATGCATGGCTGCCTTTTGTTTAATGTAATTTTTCTACTCTATTTTAGGGGATCTGGTTGTGCTTGATTCAAGCAACAGTGCCACCCCCGAGGATGTGGAGGAATTAGGCTACATGGGCACCCCACCAGGTCAGTGTCTGAGACAACAGCTTTATTATGGTAAGGTAAACTATGTATGTGTGCATATTTCTAAATACATTTTTTGGTTTCATTCCACTTTAGGTACACAAAGTGACTATTTCACTTCAGAAAGTGCCCAACGGCTAATTGGTCAAATAATGGCCTGGAATAAGGACATGGATGAAATGCGGAATCGGCTGGATCGTATGCAGCAGGAAATGAAGGACATGATTGATGTTTTGGGTCGAATCTAAATGCCCTTTTTGAAACCCCAAAACATCGATCATGTCCTTCATTTCCTGTTTTGCTGACCCCATTCTGGGCCTTCTCTTTATTTTTTTGGCTGAACATAAATGGCTGTTTAACCTAATTTAAAAAAGGAGGGCTGTTTCTCGAAAATACATAAAAAATCCACAAAAAAATAAAACTTGATTTTCAAAAAAACAACAAAAAAAAAAAATTGATTTTAAAACAAAAAAAAATAAAAAATTGATTTTAAAACAAAAAAACAAAAAATATTGATTTTCTCAAAAACACAAAAAAAAAAAAAAAAAAAATTGATTTTAAAACCCCCCCAAAAAAAAAAAATTGATTTTAAAACCAAAAAAAACAAAATATTGATTTTCTCAAAAACCAAAAAAAAAAAAAAAACTTGATATAAAAAAAAAAAAAAAAAAAAAAATTGATTTTAAAACCCCAAAAAAAAAAAAAAATTGATTTTAAAACCAAAAAAAAAAAAAAATTGATTTTAAAACCCAAAAAAAAAAAAAATTGATTTTAAAACCAAAAAAAAAAAAAAAAATTGATTTTAAAACCAAAAAAAACAAAATATTGATTTTCTCAAAAACCAAAAAAAAAAAAAACTTGATTTAAAAAATAAAAAAAAAAATTGATTTTAAAACCAAAATAAAAAAAAAACTTTATTTGCAAAAAAAAAAATAAAAAAAATAAAAAACTTGATTTTAAAAAAAGCAAAAAAGTAAAAAACTTGATTTAAAAAAAAAAAAAAAAAAAAAAAAAAAAGCCTGTTTGCGAAAATCAAAAAGCCAAAAATATTTTTTGTGGATTATGTATAAATATTTAAATATAATTATATTTTTCGAAATTATTAAGATATCATTATATTTTTGTCTATGAACATTTTATACTAAATGCAGAACTGAATGCATAACAACCATTAATAAAAACATCTCCTTATAGGAATTAAATAAATGTGTGGTTTGTTATTTCAATGCTTAGTATCAGTTTGGTTATAATTGTCAAAAAGTTGTTTACAGTGGCAATGGAGCTTTTATTTAGACATTTAAAATGAAAATACAGTTGGCACTACAACTGCTCGACCATAACCTAGGAGAAAGCCCAAAAGAAAGGCAAGCAATAAATATAATTCAAGATTTCATCCATATTTTTTTATTGTAAAAAATTAAATATCATGGCCCATTGCAATGGCCCCCTACCCATAAAATAATTAACATATTGCTGTCTAACTTGACGGGCACTTTGGGGGGCCAAGCCAGTACGGACATTATCCAGGCCCGTAAGGTTGTCATCTATAAGTCCGGCCTCAGGCCCAACTGTGCCTATATAATTCTGAGAATGTTTGTTTAAAAAGTTGTGCAGAATGCAGCACGATAAAATGATAAAATTAAGTTTGTATTCCGCCAAATTAATGGCTGTTTGAAACAGGCGGAACCGGCTGGCCAGAATTCCAAACGCATTCTCAACCACTCTTCTAGCTCTGGCCAGCCGGAAATTAAAAACCCTCCTCTCCGGGGTGAGGGTTCTTTGGGGGAATGGCCTCATGAGGTGCTTGCTCAGAGCGAAGGCTTCATCGGCAATGAAGACAAAGGGGAGTCCTTCCACATTATCCGCATCAGGTGGCAATCCCAGGCCACCACTCTGGAGACGCTGGCAGAACTCCGTCTGGGCAAATACTCCTCCATCCGACATCCGGCCATTCTTCCCCACGTCCACATATAAAAATTCATAGTGTGCCGACACCACCGCCATTAAAACAATACTGTGGAACCCTTTATAATTGAAATAGTATGACCCCGAATGGGGTGGTGGCACAATGTGGACATGTTTCCCATCTATAGCCCCTCCACAATTGGGAAAGTCCCAACGGCTGGCAAAATGGGATGCCACAGTCTGCCATTCCTGTGGCGTTGAAGGAAACTGGGGAATCAAACAAGAAAACCAAAATCAATTAATTTGGAAGCTAACATTGCAATAAAATTAGACAATTAAAAACATTATTCCCCAGCATCAGTATAACATTAAATAATTTAATTCTTCAGGAAAAACTAATATGGAAAGGCACACTTATCAGATTGCTCACCCCCTCTGATGGAACATTGATTACATTTTAGGGGGTTGTGAAATCCGTAAAATAGATTACTTTTAGGACACGCAGGAATTTAGGGACTAAAAAGGCTACAAGACTGCAGTTGTCGCACTCTGCAGTTGCAGTTGCTAACCAGCTTACAGTAAATGAGGTAATGTAAAAAGGCATTCATGTTGCAAGGAGTACACAATCACATGCAAGGGCAATTAATGAAAACACTTTGAAGCTTTCATATGATTTGATGATGGAAATCAGCAGAGCTTCTGCTCATTTACTAAAGCACTGGAACAAATGCACTTGTAGAGTGCACATGCATTTTGCAAAGTGCAACATATATTTGCTTTAGACAAATCAACACCACAGAACATTCAAGCAAATTTTTACGAGGGTGGGGGGGGGGTTGTGAAATCTAGCTAATTGCTAATTAGCAGCACACTATTTGGAGTGAGTTTAGGTGGGGGGGGGGGGTTGGGAAATCTAGCTAATTGCTAATTAGCAGCACACTATTTGGAGTGAGTTTAGGTGGGGGGGGTTGTGAAATCTAGCTAATTGCTAATTAGCAGCACACTATTTGGAGTGAGTTTAGGTGGGGGGGGGTTGTGAAATCTAGCTAATTGCTAATTAGCAGCACACTATTTGGAGTGAGTTTAGGTGGGGGGGTTGGGAAATCTAGCTAATTGCTAATTAGCAGCACACTAAATACACTCAAACAAAATACATTCAAAATGAGTAGACTAGGTGGATATGTTGCCATCACTGCATGCTGGGGAGGTTATTGAAGGAAAATATACATGCATGACAAAAAATAACAGGAAAAAAATCCAGCATGTGTGAGGATAAAAAGGGGACATTCACACTATATTGCAATGATGGTAAGTAGTGTTTGAAGCAAGAAATACATTACATTATCAAAGATTACATAAAAGAACATGTGATGCTAATAAAAGCAAAATATCTTACCTTAATATAGTCCTTCTGCAGGACCTGGATGATGGCAGAACAGGTCTCTGGGATAATGATCCCCAGAGCCTGGGGGGAGATGCCTGTCGAGAACTTAAGGTCCTGCAGGCTTCTCCCTGTGGCCAAATACCGCAAGGTAGCGACCAGCCTCTGCTCCGGAGTGATGGCTTGCCTCATGCAGGTATCCTGCCTGCTGATATAGGGGGTCAGCAAAGCCACCAAACGGTCAAAAACGGGGTCCGTCATCCGGAGAAAGTTCCTGAAATCCTCAGGATTATTCTCACGGATCTCACGGAGCAATGGCATGTGACAGAACTGGTCACGCTGGAGCAACCAATTCTTGGTCCATGAACTCCTCCTCACCCTGTTCATGGACTGGTCTTGGGCTGAAGAATAAACTACAGCACCAAACACATACAATGCACGAGCTCGACGACGAGTACGTACAGGTAACATGGTTTCAAAACGGTCGGCTGGTCAGAACGCACTAAACAGAACGCACTGAAGAACAGCAAGGCCTGTGAAGAACGACCTGAAAATCAGGAACGAGCGGCCAATAAAACAAAGATTTCTCAATGCCAACTGACCAAACGCACTGAAAAGCAGATACAAACCTCACAAGCACAGACTGAACAACAGTTAAAACGAACTGAAAAATACGAGTCTCACAAGCGCGAATCGTCTCTCACCAAACTTCTACTAACACGAGATAAACACGAGATTAGCAGAAGGAGCCCAAAGGGTGTCGTACGGGCTATTGAACTTCCGTTTTATAGTCTCGTCGGACTTGGTGTACGTCACCGCGTACTAAGCTGTCGTACTTTTGTGTGGTCGTGTGTAGGCAAGTCCGTTCGTAAGAAAGTCTGCCGCAAGTCCGCCGAAGGTACGCCGGAAGTATGTCGGACAGGCTGTCCGACTTTTGTAGCTGAAAAGTCCGACCGTGTGTACGCGGCATAATGCCGCGTACACACGGTCGGACTTTCCGGCATACTTGGTCCGGCGGACCAGAGTGTGCCGGACAATCCGCCCGTGTGTGGGCGCCGGCGGACTTTTCTGGCGGACTTCTTCCCAAAAGCCCGCCGGACCTAGATTTGAAACAAGTTTTAAATCTTTCCGTCGGACTCAGTTTCGGGCGGAAAGTCCGCTCGTGTGTGTGCTGGTCCGACGGAAAGCCCGCTCGTGTGTATGCTGGTCCGACGGACCAGATACGACACGAGGGCAGGGTATTGCATCTCGCGCTCGCTGCAATAGGAAAAACAAATTTTCCTATTGCGGCGAGCGCGGGGCATACCAGGCCCTTAGGTCTGGTATGGATTATAAAGGGAACCCCCTACGCCGAAAAAACGGCATGGGGTCCCCCCTAAAATCCATACCAGACCCCCGATCTGAGCACGCAGCCTGGCCGGTCAGGAAAGGGGGTGGGGACGAGCGAGCGCCCCCCCTCCTGAACCGTACCAGGCCGCATGCCCTCAACATGGGGGGTGGGTGCTTTGGGGGAGGGGGGCGCTCTGCGCCCCCCCCAAAGCACCTTGTCCCCATGTTGATGAGGACAAGGGCCTCTTCCCGACAACCCTGGCCGTTGGTTGTCGGGGTCTGCGGGCGGGGGCTTATCGGAATCTGGGAGCCCCCTTTAATAAGGGGGCCCCCAGATCCCGGCCCCCCACCCTATGTAAATGAGTATGGGGTACATGGTACCCCTACCCATTTACCTAGGAAAAAAGTGTAAGTAATAAAACAAACTACACAGGTTTTTAAAATATTTTATTAAACAGCTCCGGGGGGGGGGGATCTTCCTCCGGCTTCGGGGGTCTTCTTCCGGCTTCGGGGGTCCCTCCGCTTCATCTTCTCCCGGCGTCCGGTTGGTTCTTCTCCGCTCTCCGGCCTCTTCTCCCGGTGTCCCAGGTCTTCGGCCGGCCCCTCCGCTGTCTTCATGTAGCTCTATTGCCAGCGGAGGTCTTGGCTTCTTGGCTTCTTGGCTTCTTGTCTTCTCTTCTCTTCTCTTCCCCCAGATGTTGACACGACGCTCTCTCCGGCTGGACTGGTCTCTGAGGGCTGCGTTGTGACATATAGGCGGAGACCCCGCCCCCATATGATGTCACAGTCCCAGCATGCCCAGGGACTGTGACATCATATGGGGGCGGGGTCTCCGCCTATATAAGTCACAACGCAGCCCTCAGAGACCAGTCCAGCCGGAGAGAGCGTCGTGTCAACATCTGGGGGAAGAGAAGAGAAGAGAAGACAAGAAGCCAAGAAGCCAAGAAGCCAAGAAGCCAAGAAGCCAAGACCTCCGCTGGCAATAGAGCTACATGAAGACAGCGGAGGGGCCGGCCGAAGACCTGGGACACCGGGAGAAGAGGCCGGAGAGCGGAGAAGAACCAACCGAACGCCGGGAGAAGATGAAGCGGAGGGACCCCCGAAGCTGGAAGAAGACCCCCGAAGCCGGAGGAAGATCCCCCCCCCCGGAGCTGTTTAATAAAATATTTTAAAAACCTGTGTAGTGTGTTTTATTACTTACACTTTTTTCCTAGGTAAATGGGTAGGGGTACCATGTACCCCATACTCATTTACATAGGGTGGGGGGCCGGGATCTGGGGGCCCCCTTATTAAAGGGGGCTCCCAGATTCCGATAAGCCCCCGCCCGCAGACCCCGACAACCAACGGCCAGGGTTGTCGGGAAGAGGCCCTTGTCCTCATCAACATGGGGACAAGGTGCTTTGGGGGGGGGCGCAGGGCGCCCCCCTCCCCCAAAGCACCCACCCCCCATGTTGAGGGCATGCGGCCTGGTACGGTTCAGGAGGGGGGGGGCGCTCGCTCGTCCCCATCCCCTTTCCTGACCGGCCAGGCTGCGTGCTCGGATCGGGGTCTGGTATGGATTTTAGGGGGGCCCCCACGCCGTTTTTTCGGCGTAGGGGTTCCCCTTTATAATCCATACCAGACCTAAGGGCCTGGTATGCCCCGCGACGGGGCTCGCAAGGTGTCAATCTCGCCGATAAAAGCGGCAAGATTGACATCCTTTTCTAGTCCCGTCGCACCTGAATCACGTTCAAAATGAACGGACTTGTCCGTGTGTGGGCAAGTCCGTTCATTCTGAAAGTCCGCCGGAACTCCGGCGAAAGTCCGTCGGAAAGACGGGCGGACTTAGCCCGCCGGAAAGTCCCGGCGTGTGTGGGCAAGTCCGTCCGTTTTAAAGTCCGGCGCATCTGGCGGACAAAGTCCGTCGGAAAGTGTGCCGGACCAAGTAGGATAGAAAGTCCGACCGTGTGTACGCGGCATAAGAGTTGTTTTTTTTGCATATACCTTTCTTTGAGTATATGGCGATGAAAATTTACATTTCTGTTGAATATTACTATTATTCAAATCAACAGACTTCACAGTCAACTCCAGAATCAGCATCATTATCCCTCGCCTCTGACTTTGTCACGTGTTCATAAGCTAAACACTGAGCATGTGCAGAAGACTGAGCTTGCAATAATTGTTAAAAAAGCAATACAACTTTCTTTTTCTTTAAACGATTCCAATAATGCATTCATTTTATGTTCTAATGCATCTTTTTCAATCATTAATTGTTCAATATATAAATTCTCCTGTGTTTGTGCAATTTCTGTTACACTTTGCCTTTGTTTTCCTGGCATATCAAAAACCATTGCATTGAAAACCTTAACTAGTTTCATGACATTACTTAATTTTCTCTTAGATTTAGCTAATGAAAATCTATTCTTCTCAATTTCTTTATTTGCCTGTAGGCATTGATTATACTTTGATTGCCATAACTCAGTGTCTGAAATATAACTGGCTAAACCTTCAAATTCTAAATTACTTTCTTCGGCTATCACATTAATACAATTCATATTTTGGTACTCACCGAATATAAAACTTTTCCGTTATCCGCTGGACTCTAATTAAACCATCTGTCAAGACTTCTGTATTTCCAAAATCCTCTGGTCTTCACACAATCAAACATCAAAAACATCAATCGAGCGATTCTAGGTTCTTTCAATATTTTGCGAAGTATTCCTGTTCGTCACTTTTCTCCCCTCTGATCAACGGAAGAAGTGGCAAAAACTTCTGATGATTGAAACTGGCTGGCGTTCGCAAGAATATAACAAGGTCCTGTATGGCTATAAAGGGGAACCCAGCGCCAACATTTTTTTAAAAAATGGCGTGGGGTCCCCCCTAAAAATCCATACCAGACCCTTATCCGAGCACGCAACCTGGCAGGCCGCAGGAAAAGAGGGGGGACGAGAGAGCGCCCCCCCCCTGAACCGTACCAGGCCACATGCCCTCAACATTGGGAGGGTGCTTTGGGGTAGCCCCCCAAAACACCTTGTCCCCATGTTGATGAGGACAAGGGCCTCATCCCCACAACCCTGGCCGGTGGTTGTGGGGGTCTGCAGGCGGGGGGCTTATTGTAATCTGGAAGCCCCCTTTAACAAGGGGACCCCCCAGATCCCGGCCCTCCCCCTGTGTGAAATGGTAAGGGCCTACCATTTCACTAAAAAAACGTCAAAAATGTTAAAAATGACAAGAGACAGTTTTTGACAATTCCTTTATTTAAATGTTTCTTCTTTCTTCTATCTTTTGTCTTCCTTCATCTTCTTCTTCTTCTGGTTCTTCCTCCGGTGTTCTCGTCCAGCATCTCTTCCGCGGCATCTTCTTCCGTTCTTCTTCTCATCGGGCCGCTCCGCATCCATGGCATGGAGGGAGGCTCCCGCTCTTTTTTTCTTCTTCTTCTCTTCATCTTCTTCTCTTCATCGTCTTCTCTTCATCATCTTCTCTTCATCTTCTTGTCTTTATCTTCTTTTTGGGCTGCTCCGCATCCATGCTGGCATGGAGGGAGGCTCCCGCTGTGTGACACTTCTCCTCTTCTGACGGTTCTTAAATAACGGGGGGCATGGCCACCCGGTGTCCCCACACCCACCGCTGATGCACGGTGACTTGACGGGACTTTCCTGTGGCGTCACAGGGAATGCCACAGGGAAGTCTTGTCATGTCCCTGTGCGTCAGAGGGGGTGGGGTCACCAGGTGGCCCCACCCCCCCATTATTTAAGAACCGTCAGAAGAGGAGAAGCATCACACAGCGGGAGCCTCCCTCCATGCCAGCATGGATGGGGAGCGGCCCGGAAAGAAGATGAAGACAAGAAGATGAAGACAAGAAGATGAAGAAAAGATGGAATGGAATTTAGGGGGACCCCACACATCATTTTTTTTTTAAATTTTGGCCGGGGTTCCCCTTAATATCCATACCAGACCTGAAGGGCCTGGTATGGAATATAGGGGGACCCCCACGTCATTTTTAGAAAAAAATTTGGTTCGGGGTTCCCCTGTGGGGAATTCCCATGCCATTTTTATCAATGAACTTTTATGTGTATTGTCGGACCGGCAATGCATTAATAGCCGCTAGTAGTTTTAAAAGACTTTTTTCCTTTGAAATGTCATTTTGCTGTCAGACTGTTCTAAACACGGGGAAACATGTGCCCCTTTACAGGCATACTATAGAAACCCCCAGCTATGAAATTTAAAGGGATATTACACTTTTATTGTTTCACTTTGACCATTATTAAAATCACTGCTCCCGAAAAAACGGCCGTTTTTAAAACTTTTTTTTGCATTGATACATGTCCCCTGGGGCAGGACCCGGGTCCCCAAACACTTTTTATGACAATACCATGCATATAAGCCTTTAAAATGAGCACTTTTGATTTCTCCCATAGACTTTTAAAGGGTGTTCCGCGGCATTAGAATTTGCCGCGAACACCCCAAATTGTTCGCTGTTAAGCGAACTTGCGATCAGCCCATGTTTGAGTCGAACATGAGTTCGACTCGAACTCGAAGCTCATCCCTAGTGGCAATATGATGGGGCAGTTTTGATGGGGACATGTGATGGGTGTTGTGATATGCTTTGCTGGGGGCAATGTGATGCGATTTGTGGGGGGTGTTGTGATGTGAATTGCGGAGGATGTTGTGATGCGATTTTTGGGGATCAATGTGATGCCATTTGCTGGGGGTGTTGTGAAGCGATTTGCGGGGTGCTATGTGATGCGATTTGCGGGGGTGTTGTGATGCGATTTGCATGGAGCGATGTGATGCCATTTGTGGGGGGTGTTGTGATGCGATTTGTGGGGAGCTGTATGATGCAATTTGTGGGGGGGGTGATGCGATTTGCGGGGGTTGTTGTGATGCAATTTTCTTGGGGCGATGTGATGTCATAGAAATTAATCTTTACTTGGTCTAGGCCATTTGCAGGTAGGCAATGCAAGAAATAATGCAATTGTAATTTATTTCCTGGTTCCTGGAGGGAGGAGGGGAAGAGAGTTTTGCATAGCTAAGGGGCAGCAACTTCCTCTGACACTGCCGTAGCTATGGAAACCTGACCTGAAACCTATCAGACTGCTTGTGCTGCACTGAGCATGTGCAAGATCTGCAAGGATGAGATCCAGGAAGAAATACAGTCTGGCTTCAGATGCCCACACTTAAGATGGCCACACCTGCTGGAAGTTTATAAAATAACAAACTAATGCTATAAACTAACAAAGCAAGCCTTAGTTTACAGACTCATTTTACTAGAATACATAAAGCTTGTTTATTATAGGGGTATTTTTATTTAAAAAGTATACATTCGGCCGGAACACCGCTTTAAAAAAAGAAAAAAGACGAGTTCTGCGGTGCTTTCAAAGCGCTTGGAAGTGCTGCCCATTCATTTCAATGGGTAGGGGCATTTTGGGAGCACTATTTATAATGCTCAAAGCCCGCCCCAAAGATGCTGCTTGCAGGACTTTTTCTAATGTCCCGCAAGCGCACCGCCCCAGTGTAAAAGCACTCACACAAATAAATCGGAGGCAGTTTTCAGGCGCTATTTCTAGCGCTGAAATGTCAGAAAACTGCCGCAGTGTGAAAGGGGTCTAGCAGAAATACCAGATATTCACCCAGATGGATTAAATCAATGCTGATCAACTTCCACCTCTTTGCAGCAACTTTGATCAACCTCCCCCACACCGTTGAGCAAACAGGTCACTTACCAAAAGGTTTGTCCCCACAAGCAAGGCCCAGACATGCTTGTTTATATCCTTCCAGCAGTGCCACTCCGCTCAAGCCAGCTTCCGATGAGAACAGACTGTGCCACGGAATGTCAGACCTCCAGGTAGTATCTCCAATATCACCCGAGGTATCCAGACAATGGCCGCAATCACATTACATAGAAAAGAAAAAGCCTCCATAGTGCATAATCCTTAAGTATATATAGAATCACAGATTATACACTTCCATCATATACAGGAGTATACACAGAACTTGACTTAGATTTGTCTACCCCTGACATGCTCATCGTGTTTTAGTTCCTTGATGATGTACATGTGACCTGTTTTCATGCCCTGCAGTTGTTGGATTTCTCATTGCCATGTCCGGTTATGGCGCACTATATGTTCGGGTACATCTGTTGGCCCCTCTTTGCCCTGCCCGGCGCAGGGGGGCCTCCCAGGGACTCTGTTTCCTTTTTGGGGGGCCTTTTCATGTGGCGTCCTTGCGGGCATCTAGATGCATGGCTCGGCTGCCCTCTCTGCATCGGTGGGTCGCCACTGCATGACCCACCTCTCAGGCCTACGCCTGTGGGGTGCGCCGTGCAGTGATGGCTCGGGGTCCCCCCGTCCTGTTTGACATCTTTTACATATTGCCCCCTTCTTCCAAAAGATCTGAATATACAGTAGGTCCCCTTTTTTGTTTAATATGTTCACATAATAAATATGGAGAACCATGGATGCATCTGTGCTTGACATGATCCTCCTATCCTGTGGTCTTACTATGTAGCCGGCTATTATATTGTTACGATGCTCCTGGCTGCTAAGATACAGTTGGCTGCGCTTCTGTCTCCTCTCACAGAAGAGTGGGAGGAGTTCTGGGCTAATCCTGGCTGGAGTGAGAATGTGGGGATGCCGCAGAGAGTTCGGTGTCACTGCAAAATCACTCTCACCTGGAGGTTACTTTTTCTTTGAGCTCTTCCATGCTAATTGACGTGATCCATGCTAATTGACAGATCAGTGTCAAGCCCGACCCCTCCCCTCTCAGTCTTTTAAATGCTGCAGTGATCAGTGTCAGTCTGTCATTGCCCTGAACGGAGGCGAACCGTTTGGCCATAGATGCTGCAAGATCTGACGCCCACTAACTAAAGAGCCTTATACCGGTATGTAAGCTTTTGCCTTGTCGCTTTATATAAGTCCAGGCACTTTACTTACTTCACATTGATTTACCTTCTCTCACACAGCACTCTCTCTGTTTGTTTGCAGACTCTGCTGGTGTGAAGATCAATGTTCATGTGAGCTAATCAATGACCATTCAATGGGTACCCCACACTCCCTTCATATAGCCCTTTTTTCTGCTCGCCCTAGATTCACCACTGTAAATTTTCTAGCACTCAGGTACGATACTATTTACTGAGCTGACTATGACCCTTGGACTGACATTTTTGACTTAGATAATCTTTAATTGAATACCATATTTTTCATTATCCTTTTCAGACATCCACTTGGGTCTGTGCCTTCCTGACACAGTACCCTCTTGGACGGGCTCTGTGATTCGGTGTCTCTTTTTTTGGGGGTGGATCAGTGTGGGCAGAGTGGGGCCAGCCACACACACCCAGGCTCCGGTTTTTGGATGCATGGTTGGTTATGACATATCCAGCACCGTGATTTGGGCAATGGGTGCTCCAACACTGTCATGTTTGGGTAGGCTGTTTCTCTTGTTTTGGTTTCATAGACTTCATGTTCTCTATGCAATGCTATGACAATATTATGTGGTAGAAAATGTTGTATTTATTTATATTTTTTCCAATCTTGTATTTCACCATACAGTAAGAGCTTGTCCCACGTCAGTTTCAGTCCCAAAATGTGTAGCCTTCGTGGAAGACATTACAAACATCCTTATCCAATGCACATCAGTACAGCCGTGTTTCAGCTTTTTATTGTGTTCATTGTGTTATGTTTATTAACTATGCTAATGTTTGGTATACATATATAATTTTTTCTATGGAATAAAATTGTTTTTACATTACGCTGTTGCCGTTAAAGTTCCACAACCTTATTTGGGGGTATTTTTTTCACCATACACAGAACTCAGAGCACACACCGCTCCGAACTGCAGCCGTGTATGATGGAGTCCAGGCAGTGACATGGAGGCTTTTTATTTTCTATGTAATGTGATTGCGACCATTGTCTGGATACCTCGGGTGATATTGTATTTTTGCACATTATATGTTATACAGATTGAAGTAGCTGTGAATAGGTTGGATAAGATCATCCCTTGCTCACATGCATAAAAATGCATTAGCAAGACATTTTGGACAATTTCATGCTCCCAACTTTGTGGGAACAGTTTGGGGACAGCCCCTTCCTGTTTCAACAGGACTGCACACCAGTGCACAAAGCAAGGTCCATAAAAACATGGATGAGTGAGTTTGGGGTGGAGGAACTTGACTGGCCTGCACAGAGTCCTGGCCTCAACCCGATAGGACACCTTTGAGATGAATTAGAGCAGAGACTGTGAGCCAGGTCTTCTCGGCCAACATCAGTGCCTGCCCTTACAATTGTGGTTCTGGAAGAATGGTCAAACATTCCCATAGACACACTCCTAAACCTTGTGGACAGTCTTCCCAGAAGAGATGAAGCTGTTATAGCTGCAAAGGGTGGGCCAACTCCATGTTGAACCCTACGGACCAAGACTGGGATGCTATTCAAATTTATGTGTGTGTAAAGGCAGGCATCCCAATACTTTTGGTAATATAGTGTAATAGTCCAGTATTGGATATTTAGGCTCCATGTACACTGGCTTAATACATTGCTGCTACTGCAAGAGTTTTGTGTTCTGCCTGTAGAAGCAGCTCCGTGTTCTCCTATGTCTCCATACACATTGGGACAATTACAGACATACTTTGAGCTCAACGTTTAGAGGCAGGAAGAAAAAACCTTCTGGTTCGTGTTTCTGATTGGATCTTTCTGACAGAAAAAAAATGCAAAACTCTCCTAAACTCGTCTAAACTTTGTAAAATAAACTCTCTATATGAAAGTTTTTTTCTGCCAAGTGAACTGACATTTTTTTAAGCCCAGTGTGCATGGATCCTTATGGAGTCTAAAGATGGAATTTGATGACATTCTTATATTTCTATATTATTTATGTGGTTTAGATATAAAACTGTCCCAGAATATTATTGTCTCAGTCAGTCATGTTATACTCACTGTAATTCCTCTATCTGGCTTGCTGTCAGAGCTTCCATCAGATCCCTGAAATGAGGACCCTCCAGATTGTTCCTAGACAGGCTCAGTGTCCTCAGTGTCTGGTTATTTCTTATTCCAGATGCCAGGTGGGGGCAGGAACTGTCTGTCAGGTGATTATCATCCAAACTGTAGAAGAAGAGAAGAATGCTACCAGAAGAAAATTAATTTCTCCCCCAGGAATGAATGTAACTATTCTCTACATGAATGGAACTCATTTCTCTTTATTGGAATCATTAATATTAGATCACTTAATAAAACACAATCGATCATCTACACAATTGGAGGATTTCTCTTTTTGTGGATCCCAATTACATAATGTGACATGGGAAGTGGATGAGATTCAGTTGTGGAGATTCACTTTGATAGGCTCACAGAAGTCTCACTCATGTTGTGGAAACTTCATTGACTAAGGCCCCTTTCACACTGGGGCGGTTTGCAGGCACTATTGCACTAAAAATAGGGCCTGCAAACAGATCCAAAACAGCCGCTGCTGTCTCTCCAGTGTGAAAGCCCAGAGGGCTTTCACACTGGAGTGGTGCGCTAGCAGGACGGGAAAAAAAATCCTGCTAGCAGCATCTTCGGAGCAGTGAAGGATCGGTGTGTATACTGCTCCTTCACCACTCTTGCTCATTGAAATCAATGGGACAGCGCGGCTATACCACCGGCAAAGCGCCTCTGCAGAGGCGCTTTGCGGTGGTTTTTAGCCCTTTCTCAGCTGCTAGTGGGGAGTAAAACCACCCCGCTAGCAGCCGAATACCAACAGTAAAGCACCACTAACAATAGCGGCGCTTTACCGCCGACGCCACCCCCTCCCCAGTGTGAAAGGGGCCTAAAATTGACACCATTGTACTTTGGGATTTACTTAGAACATCATAGTGGAGGATTTGATCTTATGGTGTGGAAAAGATTTAATTATTACCGTTCTTTATTTGGACCTTTTTTGAAAATTTGTACTAATATTGCTGCACTAATTTTATATCTGCTAATTATAAATTCTCTTCATTAGTTATCAGTGAAATAGTCTCCATACCATTGTTATATATACACTTATAGGGAGTTTTGTGATGAGGAGTCTCACTTTTATTGTTATATTGTCACATTTATATTGTGTGAATGTTATATACTAGTGCTGCAGTCTTCCATATTATACTAGACGTGATAACTCCACCAAGAGGGATCAGATATAACAATTTCATTTACTACAAAAATACACTTTCATACATGTGAGGAAGGGCAGATCTCCTCCAATCTATTCACAGATACTTCAATCTATATAACATTTAATGTACAAAAATACATAAACATGAAGAGCAACAAAGTTATCTTATAAAATTACAAACATCAAGGGAAAGTTCATTAATGTGTAAAAGCGGATTTCCTACAACCTATTCACCACTACTTCCATCTCCAATCACCATACAGTGACTTGAACACAGCTTTAAAAAAGGAAAAAAGACCAGTTTTGTGGTGCTTTCAAAGAGCTTGGAAGTGCTGCCCATTCGTTTCAAATGGGTAGGGATGTTTTGGGAGCGCTATTTATAATGCTCATAACTTGCCCCAAAGATGCAGGACTTTTTCTAATGTCCCACAAGCGCACCGCCCCAGTGTGAAAGCACTCATACATGTAAATGGGAGGCAGTTTTCAGGTGCTATTTCTAGCGCTAAAATGTCTGAAAACTGCCTCAGTGTGAAAGGGGTCTAACAGAAATACCAGAGATTCATCCAGATGGATTAAATCAATGCTGATCAACTTTCACCTCTTTGCAGCAACTTCAATAAACCTCCACCACACCGGTGAGCAAACATGTCACTTACCAAAAGGTTTGTCCCCACAAGCAAGGCCCAGACACGCTTGTTTATATCCTTCCAGCAGCACCACTCCGCTCAAGCCAGCTTCCGATGAGAACAGACTGTGCCACGGAATGTCAGACCTCCAGGTAGTATCTCCAATATTACCCGAGGTATCCAGACAATAGCCGCAATCACATTACATAGAAAAGAAAAAGCATCCATAGTGCAAAATCCTTAAATATATATAGAATTAGCCCCCTTCCAATTGGTCCAAAATAAAATACTCGGTGGCAGGACACAGACGCCTATCCCCCTTGTTTGAGGAGGTAGGCTGTTTACACTGGATGGATACAAGATGATATGATGTTATAGAGACTCAGAATATGAATCAAACTGATATAATAATTTTGATGAGAAGTTGCCTTACTCTGCGGTGACGAGTTATATGGTTTTAATTATATATTAGTTAAAGAAAGAAAGCAGGAAACACCCCCCCACTGTTTAAGGGGGAGAGGTACCTCTACACCGCCCGATTGTCCGCTTAAGGGCCGGGAGCCGGGTAGGGGTACAAAGTACTAAAAGGACACACTTACTAATCGTAGAAAATATGAGATAAGGCTGAAATTGGTATAGATATGTAAAGATTTGTCTTCATAGGTCGATTGTAAGCTTATATATACCATAATATTGTAGGAAACATAAGCCGATTGTTTACACATCTGGATAATAATATGTCCTTGGCAATGTAATTTGATGTATGTTTTTGTTTTTGTTTTTGTTTTAAGGAAGAGTCTTTTCTCTTCCTAGGTTGTAAAAATTTAATAAAAAGAATCTGATTTAAAAAAAATATATATATAGAATCACAGATTGTACACTTCCATCATATACACGAGTATACACAGAACTCAGAGCACACACCGCTCCAAACTGCAGCCGTGTATGATGGAGTCCAGGCAGTGACATGGAGGTTTTTTCTTTTCTATGTAATGTGATTGCGGCCATTGTCTGGATACCTCGGGTGATATTGTATTTTTGCACATTATATGTTATACAGATTGAAGTAGCTGTGAATTTTTATTATTGATCACTATTTGAGGCGTTATCACATCTACATTAGAAGTGTTGGTATTCGGACACATTGTAGGTTGCAGATTTCTCATTGGTCTCATCACACATTTTATCACTAAGTGTAGGGCTCTATACAGAGAATTATATTATACTATTTGAACTTCTACAGTACCTGACCGCGAGATTGTGTTTCCAGCGCGATACCATTGCGCTGGTTCTCGGCGACAGGGTACTGTGAATGTCGCGCTGGCTCGCTCATCGGGAAAGGAAAACTTTGTTTTCCTTCCGCGATGAGTGACAGGCAGCGCTGACAGCTGTCTGATATGAATCCTGAGGCGGGAACACCGTGCCAAATTTTAAATGAAAAAACCGGCATGGGTTCCCCCCTCGGAGGCATACCAGGCCCTTAGGTCTGGCATGGATTGTAAGGGGAACCCCCTATGCCGAAAAATCGGCGTGGTGGTCCCCCCCCCAATCCATACCAGACCCTTATCCGAGCACGCAGCCCGGCCGGCCAGGAAGGGGGGTGGGGACGAGCGAGCGCCCCCCCCTCCTGAGCCGTACCAGGCTGCATGCCCTCAACATGGGGGGGTGGGTGCCTTGGGGGAGGGGGCGCCCTGCGGCCCCCCACCCCAAAGCACCTTGTCCCCATGTTGATGAGGACAAGGGCCTCTTCCCGACAACCCTGGCCGTTGGTTGTCGGGGTCTGCGGGCGTGGGGCTTATCGGAATCTGGGAGCCCCCCTTAATAAGGGGGCCCCCAGATCCCGGCCCCCCACCCTGTGTGAATGAGTTTGGGGTACATGGTACCCCTACCCATTCACCTAGGGAAGTGTCAATATAAAAAAAACCACACTACACAGGTTTTAAGAGTAATTTATTAGTCAGCTCCGGGGTCTTCTTCCGACTTCGGGGGGTCTCCTTCCGACTTCTCCCGGTGTTCGGCCTCTTCTCCCGGTGTTCGACCTCTTCTCCCGAGCCCCGCCGCTATCTTCTTCCAGCTCTATTGCCAGCGAGGGGCCCGGTCTGCTGCCGCTGTCTTGTCGCCGCTGTCTCGTCGCCGCTGTCTCGCCGCCACTGTCTTGTTGCCGCTGTCTCTCCGCTTCTTCTCTTCTTTTCTTCTTCCCCGATGTTGACACGACGCTCTCTCCGGCTCGAATGCTGTGTGCGAGCTGCGGAGCCATTTATATAGGCGGGTAACCCCGCCCCCTTACGACGTCATGGTCCCAGCATGCGCAGGGACTCTGGGGCCACGCCCTCTTATGACGCCAGAGTCCCTGCGCATGCTGGGACCATGACGTCGTAAGGGGGCGGGGTTACCCGCCTATATAAATGGCTCCGCAGCTCGCACACAGCATTCGAGCCGGAGAGAGCGTCGTGTCAACATCGGGGAAGAAGAAAAGAAGAGAAGAAGCGGAGAGACAGCGGCAACAAGACAGTGGCGGCGAGACAGCGGCGACGAGACAGCGGCGACAAGACAGCGGCAGCAGACCGGGCCCCTCGCTGGCAATAGAGCTGGAAGAAGATAGCGGCGGGGCCCGGGAGAAGAGGCCGAACACCGGGAGAAGAGGCCGAACACTGGGAGAAGTCGGAAGGAGACCCCCCGAAGTCGAAAGAAGACCCCGGAGCTGACTAATAAATTACTCTTAAAACCTGTGTAGTGTGTTTTTTTTATATTGACACTTCCCTAGGTGAATGGGTAGGGGTACCATGTACCCCAAACTCATTCACACAGGGTGGGGGGCCGGGATCTGGGGGCCCCCTTATTAAGGGGGCTCCCAGATTCCGATAAGCCCCCCGCCCGCAGACCCCAACAACCAACGGCCAGGGTTGTCGGGAAGAGGCCCTTGTCCTCATCAACATGGGGACAAGGTGCTTTGGGGTGGGGGGCCGCAGGGCGCCCCCTCCCCCAAGGCACCCCCCCATGTTGAGGGCATGCGGCCTGGTACAGCTCAGGAGGGGGGGCGCTCGCTCGTCCCCACCCCCCTTCGTGGCCGGCCGGGCTGCGTGCTCGGATAAGGGTCTGGTATGGATTGGGGGGGACCCCCACGCCGATTTTTCGGCATAGGGGGTTCCCCTTACAATCCATGCTAGACCTAAGGGCCTGGTATGCCCCTGGGGGGGGAACCCACGCCGGTTTTTTCATTTAAAATTTGGCGCAGTGTTCCTGCCTCAGGATTCATACCAGACAGCTGTCAGCGCTGCCCGTCACTCATCGCGGAAGGAAAACAAAGTTTTCCTTTCCCGATGAGTGAGCCATCTCGGCGCTGGCTCCTGCGATGGGGCTTGTAGGTGTCAAATCTCACCGAGAAGTGCGGCGAGATTGACACAATATCGCGGTCACCTACTGTATATCAGACTTCCTGCTGGTGGCTGGTTTTCATTCATTAGATTTGCACAAAGTTGTTCATGTTTTTGGTGCAGATATTTAAATGTTTTATTTTTTTATATCCAGCTTTAGAGAACTGTCTGATATTGGTGATATATAGAGACAACCAGGAGATGAAACATATCTCCATTATTATTAGCTTTATGTAGTTTAGACATACACTATATTACCAAAAGTATTGGGACACCTGCCTTTATAAGCACATGGACTTTAATGGCATCTCAGTCTTAAGCCTTGTACACACAATCAGATTTTTGGACGACTGTTCATCCATTTTTTGTGACATGCTAGTCTCATATCGAAAGTGAAGCGGTTACTCTCCATATGAAAATTCCCTTCCGACAGAATACAACTTCAGAAGTGACGTAATGTGTTGAATAGTTTTGTATGTATTCTTTCGTTTCTTAGCATGCGTAGTCTTGCTCTCACAATTTATTTTGGGTGAAAACTGTACTGATTAAACAAAAATCAGATGCTGAGTTCATGTACAATACATTTTTTTTAGTCTGCACATCCAGCTTTTGTCAGATGAAAAATCGGAATTGCCTGTCAAAAGCACCATACTAACGATCATGTTGGATTAGAAGGCCTGGCTTGCAGTCTCCGCTCTAAATAATACCAAAGGTGTTTTATCGGGCTAAGGTTAGGCCTCTGTGCAGGCCAGTCAAGTTCCTCCACCCCAAATTCGCTCATCTATGTCTTTATGGACCTTGCTTTGTGCACTAGCAAATCATTTGGTGGAGGGGGGATTATGGTGTGGGGGGGTTATGGAGTGGAGGAGGGGGGTATTATGGTGTGGGGGGTGTTTTTCAGTGGTTGGGTTTGGCCCAGTGAAGGGAACTTTTAAGGCATCAGCATACCAAGACATTTTGGACAATTTCATTCTCTCAACTTTGTGGGAACAGTTTGGGGACGGCTCCTTCCTGTTCCAACATGACTGTGCACCAGAGCACAAAGCAAGGTCCATAAAAACATTGATGAGCGAGCTTGGGGTGGAGGAACTTGACTGGCCTGCACAGAGTCCTGACCTCAACCCGATAGGACAACTTTGGGATGAATTAGAGCAGAGACTGCGAGCCAGTCCTTCTCATCCAACATCAGTGCCTGAACTCACAAATGTGCTTCTGGTAGAATGGTCAGACATTCCCATAGACACACTCCAAAACCTTGTGGACAGTAGGGATGAGCCGAACACCCCCCGGTTCGGTTCACACCAGAACCTGCGAACGGACCGAAAATTTGCACGAACGTTAGAACCCCATTGACGTCTATGGGACTTGAACGTTCAAAATCAAAAGTGCTCAGTTTAAAGGCTAATTTCATGGTATTGTCCGATTGGGGACCTAGGTCCTGCCCCAGGGGAAATGTATCAATGCAAAAAAGTTGTAAAAACGTCTGTTTTTTCGGGAGCAGTGATTTTAATGATGCTTAAAGTAAAAAAAGTGAAATATTCCTTTAAATATTGTACCTGGGAGGTGTCTATAGTATGCCTGTAAAGTGGCGGTTGTTTCCCGTGTTTAGAACAGTCCCTGCACAAAATGTCTTTTTTAAAGGAAAAAAAGTCATTTAAAACTGCTTGCGGCTTTAATGTAATGTTGGGTCCTGGCAATATGCATGAAAATCAGTGAGACAAACGGCATGGGTACCCCCCCAGTCCATTACCAGGCCATTTGGGTCCTGTATGGATATTAAGGGGAACCCTGCACCCAAATTAAAAAAAGGAAAGGTGTTGGGCCACCAGGCCCTATATGAACAGCAGTATACAGGCGGTGCAAACAAGACAGGGACTGTAGGTTTGTTGTTAAGTAGAATCTGTTTGTAATTTTGAATGGCTACATTTTTAACGCGTTGAACTCCAGCCAAAAAATCCTTTTTAGGCTTTTTGGACAACATCACCGCTGTGACATTTGTTTTGTTGTCTGTGCTCCTCATCAGAAGATTGAACATCACTTTTTGTCCCAATGACAAATGTTTTTTGAAAATTTGGGTTTTTTTGTGAAACAAGGATTGGTGATAAAGCATCAGTGGAAAGGAGAAATGTTTTTCCCATTTTAACTCTTACAAGAGAGAATTTCCCTTCCTAGGGGTAGATTTAATCTCACTTCCTGTTGTCTCCTTTCGTTTGCAAGTAGGAGTCGTTTGTAAGTTGGATGTTTGAAAGTAGGGGCCTGCCCTATATACTCAGCAGAAATTTGGGCCTTAGGTGTTGTTTTGGCCACAACACTGTAAGCCCTCACAGGGCCCTGCTGTGAAATATTAGATCAAGAATTTTAATTACATGCCCCTGTTGAACAGGGTCAGAAAAATTGGGCCGGTGGTGGTGCCACAACACTGTAAGTCCTCACTCGCTCTTGGTGGGTGTAGAAATGGGCCCTGCTGTGAAATATTAGATCAAGAATTGTAATTACATTCCCCTGTTGAACAGGGGCTGAAAAATTGGGCCTTAGGCACTGGTGCCACAACACTGCAACCCCTCACAGATACTCTAGTTGGAACGCAGGAACGAGCCCTGCTGCAAAGTATTGCATCAATAATTGTAATTACACACCCTTGTTAAACAGGGGCTGAAAAATTGGGCCTTAGGCACTGGTGCTGGTGCCACAACACTGCAACCCCTCACAGAAACTCTAGTTGGAATGCAGGAATGAGCCCTGCTGCAAAGTATTGCATCAAACATTGTAATTACACGCTAAACAGGGGCTGAAATATTAGATCAAGAAAAATTGGGCCCTAGGCACTGGTGGCGGCGCCCAGAACCAAAAATGTTCTTACAAGCGATCAGCGTGATCATTGAGGAGGAAGAGGATAATTACTCAGGATACTCACTCAGCATCAGCATAGGCAGTCTTTGAAGGGATCTGAGATTTCAAAAAAAATTATTCGGTTACATCAGCATCAGGTGCTTGGTAGCTGTTGGTGATCCAAGACTGATTCATCTCTATGAAGGTCAGTCGATTGACCGAGTCGGTGGACAGACGCACCCTGTGATCAGTTACAAAGCCGCCAGCAGCACTGAATGTGCGTTCCGAAAGAACGCTGGATGCAGGACAGGCCAGTAGCTCAATTGCATACTGTGCAAGCTCTGGCCAGTGATTCATCCTCAAGACTCAGTAACCCAGAGGATTTTCGGTGGGAAAGGTGTCCAAGTCAGATCTTGCCCCTAGGTATTCCTGCACCATGTAAAACAGACGCTGGCGATGGTTGCTGGAACCGATCATACCTTGGGGCTGCAAACTAAAAAATTGTCTGAACGCATCGGTCAGACTGCCACCTTCTCCACCGCTCCTTCTTTGACTGACCAAAGCCTAAGCAACACGTTCTCCAGAAACAGGAGTTTGTAACCTCCCAGTCTCTGGGAATGCGTTGCACAGACCTTTCTGCAAGGCCTCCCAAAGATGTTTCATCCTCTGCTCCCAAGATAAGGCAAGATAAGGTCCGCAACCTTACCCTTGTAACGTGTATCAAGGAGGGTTGCCAGCCAGTATTGGTCCTTCTCCTTGATACCACGAATACGAGGATTAGGGATGAGCTTCGAGTTCGAGTCGAACTCATGTTCGACTCGAACATTGGCTGTTCGCAAGTTCACCGAACACCGAACAATTTGGGGTGTTCGCGGCAAATTCGAATGCCGCGGAACACCCTTTAAAAGTCTATGGGAGAAATCAAAAGTGCTAATTTTAAAGGCTTATATGCAAGTTATTGTCATAAAAAGTGTTTGGGGACCCGGGTCCTGCCCCAGGGGACATGTATCAATGCAAAAAAAAGTTTTAAAAACGGACGTTTTTTCAGGAGCAGTGATTTTAATAATGCTTAAAGTCAAACAATAAAAGTGTAATATCCCTTTAAATTTCGTACCTGGGGGGTGTCTATAGTATGCCTGTAAAGGGGCGCATGTTTCCCGTGTTTAGAACAGTCTGACAGCAAAATGACATTTTGAAGGAAAAAACTCATTTAAAACTACCCGCGGCTATTAATGAATTGCCGGTCCGACAATACACATAAAAGTTAATTGATAAAAACGGCATGGGAATTCCCCACAGGGAAACCCCGAACCAAAATAAAAAAAAAAAAAAATGACGTGGGGGGGGTCCCCCTAAATTCCATACCAGGCCCTTCAGGTCTGGTATGGATATTAAGGGGAACCCCGGCCAAAATTTTAAAAAAAATGACGTGGGGTTCCCCATAAATTCCATACCAGACCCTTCAGGTCTGGTATGGATTTTAAGGGGAACCCCACGCCAAAAAAAAAAAAAATGGCGTGGGGTTCCCCCAAAAATCCATACCAGACCCTTATCCGAGCACGCAACCTGGCAGGCCGCAGGAAAAGAGGGGGGGACGAGAGTGCGGCCCCCCCCCTCCTGAACCGTACCAGGCCACATGCCCTCAACATTGGGAGGGTGCTTTGGGGTAGCCCCCCAAAACACCTTGTCCCCATGTTGATGAGGACAAGGGCCTCATCCCCACAACCGTGGCCGGTGGTTGTGGGGGTCTGCGGGCGGGGGGCTTATCGGAATCTGGAAGCCCCCTTTAACAAGGGGACCCCCAGATCCCGGCCCCCCCGTGTGAAATGGTAAGGGGGTACTTACCCCTACCATTTCACTAAAAAAGTGTCAAAATAGTTAAAAATGACAAGAGACAGTTTTTGACAATTCCTTTATTTAAATGCTTCTTCTATCTTCCTTCATCTTCTTCTTCTTCTGGTTCTTCTGGCTCTTCTGGTTCTTCCTCCGGCGTTCTCGTCCAGCATCTCCTCCGCGGCATCTTCTATCTTCTTCTCCTCGGGCCGCTCCGCACCCATGGCATGAGGGGAGGCTCCCGCTCTTCTCTTCATCTTCTTCTTCATCCTCTTCTCTTCTTCATCTTCTTCATCTTCTTCATCTTCATCTTCTCTTCTTAATTTTCTTCTGCGGGCCACTCCGCATCCATGCATGGAGGGAGGCTCCCGCTGTGTGACGGCGTCTCCTCGTCTGACGGTTCTTAAATAACGGGGGCGGGGCCACCCGGTGACCCCGCCCCCCTCTGACGCACGGTGACTTGACGGGACTTCCCTGTGACGTCACGGGGAATGCCACAGGGAAGTCCCGTCATGTCCCGTGCGTCAGAGGGGGGCGGGGTCACCGGGTGGCCCCGCCCCCCATTATTTAAGAACCGTCAGACGAGGAGACGCCGTCACACAGCGGGAGCCTCCCTCCATGCATGGATGCGGAGCGGCCCGCAGAAGAAAATTAAGAAGAGAAGATGAAGATGAAGAAGATGAAGAAGATGAAGAAGAGAAGAGGATGAAGAAGAAGATGAAGAGAAGAGCGGGAGCCTCCCCTCATGCCATGGGTGCGGAGCGGCCCGAGGAGAAGAAGATAGAAGACGCCGCGGAGGAGATGCTGGACGAGAACGCCGGAGGAAGAACCAGAAGAGCCAGAAGAACCAGAAGAAGAAGAAGATGAAGGAAGATAGAAGAAGCATTTAAATAAAGGAATTGTCAAAAACTGTCTCTTGTCATTTTTAACTATTTTGACACTTTTTTAGTGAAATGGTAGGGGTAAGTACCCCCTTACCATTTCACACAGGGGGGGGCCGGGATCTGGGGGTCCCCTTGTTAAAGGGGGCTTCCAGATTCCGATAAGCCCCCCGCCCGCAGACCCCCACAACCACCGGCCACGGTTGTGGGGATGAGGCCCTTGTCCTCATCAACATGGGGACAAGGTGTTTTGGGGGGCTACCCCAAAGCACCCTCCCAATGTTGAGGGCATGTGGCCTGGTACGGTTTCCTGCGGCCTGCCAGGTTGCGTGCTCGGATAAGGGTCTGGTATGGATTCTTGGGGGAGCCCCACGCCGTTTTTTTTTTTTTTTTGGCGCGGGGTTCCCCTTAAAATCCATACCAGACCTGAAGGGTCTGGTATGGAATTTAGGGGGAACCCCACGTCATTTTTTTTTTAAATTTTGGCCGGGGTTCCCCTTAATATCCATAACAGACCTGAAGGGCCTGGTATGGAATTTAGGGGGACTCCCACTTCATTTTTTTTTTTTTTTAATTTTGGTTCGGGGTTTCCCTGTGGGGAATTCCCATGCCGTTTTTATCAATGAACTTCTATGTGTATTGTCGGCAATGCAATAGCCGCGGGTAGTTTTAAATGGCTTTTTTTCCTTCGAAATGTCATTTTGCTGTCAGGCTGTTCTAAACACAGGAAACATGCGCCCCTTTACAGGCATACTATAGACACCCCCCAGGTACGAAATTTAAAGGGATATTACACTTTTATTGTTTGACTTTAAGCATTATTAAAATCACTGCTCCTGAAAAAACGGCCGTTTTTAAAACTTTTTTTTGCATTGATCCATGTCCCCTGGGGCAGGACCCAGGTCCCCAAACACTTTTTATGACAATAACTTGCATATAAGCCTTTAAAATTAGCACTTTTGATTATTCATGTTCGTGTCCCATAGACTTTAACGGTGTTCGCGTGTTCAAGCGAACTTTTTTCCTGTTCGCATGTTCTGGTGCGAACCGAACAGGGGGGTGTTCGGCTCATCCCTAACGAGGATCCTTACACAGGCTTTGCAGAATCAGGGAGGCCATGCAGCATAGGTTTGTTGAGGCATTCGTTCCAAAGTCCTCTGGGTCACTAAGGACAACATGGTCCGCAGCCACCTCCTCCCAGCCACGTACAAGTCCATGTGTTTCTTGGGACTGATCCCTTAAAGACTGCTGCTGATGCTGAGTGCCAGGCTCCACCTCCATACTGACACAATCCTCCTCCTCCTCGTCCTCTTCCTGTGTGATCGGCGGGCACACAGGGTCACTGTCTGGATAAAGGGGGCCTTGAGAGCTAAGGAAGTCCTCCTCTTCCTGCCCCTGTTCTGCCTCAAGTGCCCTGTCCATTATTCCACGCAGCGTGTTCTCCAACAGGTGACAAGGGGGACAGTGTCACTGATGCATGCACTGTCACTGCTAACCATCCTCGTGGCCTCCTCAAATGGTGACAGGACAGTGCATGCATCCCTGATCATGGCCCACTGGTGTGGGGAAAAAAAACAAGCTCCCCTGACCCTGTCCTGAAGCCATAGTTGCACAGGTACTCATTGATGGCCCTCTGCTGTGTGTGCAGCTGCTGAAGCATGGCCAATGTTGAGTTCCACCTGGTGGGCATGTCACAGATTAGGCGGTTCTTGGGCAGGTTAAATTCCTTTTGGAGGTCAGCCAGCCGAGCACTGGCATTATATGACCGGCAGAAATGCACACAGACTTTCCTGGCCTGCCTCAGGACATCCTGTAAGCCCGGGTACCTGCCCAAGAACAGCTGCACCACCAAGTTAAGGACGTGAGCCAAACAGGGCATATGGGTCATTTGTCCCTGTCAGATGGCAGAGAGGAAGTTGGTGCCATTGTCGCAAACCACCATTCCTGCCTTAAGTTGGCATGGCGTCAACCACCTCTGAACCTGCCCCTGCAGAGCTGACAGAACCTCTGCCCCAGTGTGGCTCCTGTCCCCCAAGCACACCAGCTCAAGCACCACATGGCATCTTTTGGCCTGCGTACTTGCATAGCCCCTTGAACGCCTACGGAGCACTGCTGGTTCCGAGGACAAATCACAGGAAGAGGCCATGGAGAAAGAAGAAGAGGAGAGGGTGGAGGAGATAGGTGTGTTACAATCATTAGTAGTGGCATTTTGGAGGCGTGGTGGCAGAACAACCTCCAACACCACTGCACCTTGTCCTGCATCCTTCCCAGCTGCCAGCAGAGTCACCCAATGCGCGGTGAAACTTAGGTAATGTCCCTGTCCATGCCTGCCGAACCATGAGTCAGCGGTAATATGTATCTTACCGCTGACCGTCCTGTCCATCGAGGCATGGACATTGCCTTCCACATGCCGGTAGAGAGCTGGAAGGGGGCACAGTCTACCAACTGAAAAGGCAGCAGTTGAAGTGCTAGCAATTTTGCCAAGCTAGCATTCAACCGCTGGCCATGTGGATGGCTGGGAGCGAACTTCTTTCGGCCATGCACCAGCTGGGGCAGGGAAATTTGCCTGGTACAATCTGACGTTGGTGTACCGAAAGCAGATTGCCCACAAGTACTTGGCTGTGACACACCTAAGTCTACACCTTCATTCCTCTCAGTGCAGGTCTCAGAGAGGACTGAAGGTATAGTGGGGTTGGAGATCTCAGCTGATGAGGAGCAAGGAGAGGTCCTCTTTGTTCTTTGGTGTGGGTCTTTTAGATACGCTTGCCAACGAACTGCATGGCAGGTCAACCTATGTCTGGTCAAGCATGTGGTGCCCAAGTGAGAGATGTTTTGGCCACGCGACATATGCTTGAGACATATGTTGCAAATAGCAGCGGTGCGATCTGATGCACTCGTCTCAAAAAAGGCCCACACCAAAGAACTTTTTGAATAACGCACAGAGAGAGCAGCACCCTGCACATGCGTAGCTTTGGGGTGTGATGCAATCAGTGTGCTGCCCTTAGGCTGGCCCCTGGAGGGCATCCTGCCTCGTTGGTGATGTGCCTCCTCCTGCACCTCCTCCTCCTCTCTCCTATCAGGCACCCATGTTGAGTCAGTGACCTCATCCCCTCCCTCCTCATCACTGGAGCAAACCTGGCAGTATGCTGCAGCAGGGGGAGCATGACTGCCAGATTGCTGTCCTTCTTGGGAACCCCCTTTGTCCGTGCTCACGTTATTGCCTATATCTAGCTCAGTATCATCATCAGAGCCTTCCAAATGCTGGGCATCCTCCTGGAGAATGTACCCAACACTGTGGTCAAACAGTTCTAGGGACTCCTCAGGAGGACATGGTTTGGCTAGGGAAGGAGTCACTGATGACATTGAGCTGAGGGAAGAGGCCGCTGCTTTGCCAAAGTACCCTGAGCATGGGTAAGAGAGGATGAGGAGGATGAGGACGGCTTGGTCATCCACTCGACCAAGTCTTCTGCATGTTGCGGCTCAACACGGCCAGCTGCTGAAAAAAAGTCCAAGCGTGTCCCACGGCCACATGCTGATGAGGATGCACTGTCTCCACGACCAGCACTGTTGCCTCTAGACACAGAACCTGCTTGCCCTCTTTTATTGGCTTGTGACTGCCTCTCCTTGTTGGCCTTCCAGACATACTAATGGCCTGTCTGCACTAAGCTGGGATATATATATATATGAATTGATACTGCAGCTAGCAAAACCAACTGTCTTTAGCATGAGAACACCACCAACCTTCTACAGGTAGCTATAGCTGAACACTGTGCAGAACTCGCAAAAAAATAACTTGTAGGTTTAGCTGAACACTGTGAGAAGGACGCACTACACTAACTTGTAGCTTTAGCTGAACACTGTGCAGAGGTCACACTACACTAACTTGTAGTCTTAGCTGAACACTGTGAGAAGGAACCACTAAACTAACTTGTAGCTTTAGCTGAACACTGTGCAGAGTTCGCCCTACACCAACTTGTAGTTTTCGCTGAACACTGTGAGGAGGACACACTACACCAACTTGTAGCTTTAGCTGAACACTGTGAGCAGGATGCACTACCCTAACTTGTCGCTTTAGCTGAACACTGTGCAGAGGTCACACTAAACTAACTTGTAGCTTTAGCTGAACACTGTGAGGAGGACGCACTACACTAACTTGTAGCTTTAGCTGAACACTGTGCAGAGGTCTCACTACACTAACTTGTAGTTTTAGCTGAACACTGTGAGGAGGACGCATTACACTAACTTGTAGCTTTAGCTGAACACTGTGCAGAGGTCGCACTACACTAACGTGTAGTTTTAGCTGAACACTGTGAGGAGGACGCACTACACTAACTTGTAGCTTTAGCTGAACACTGTGCAGAGGTCTCACTACACTAACTTGTAGTTTTAGCTAAACACTGTGAGGAGGAGACACTACACTAACTTGTAGCTTTAGCTGAACACTGTGCAGAGGTCACACTACACTAACTTGTAGTCTTAGCTGAACACTGTGAGAAGGAACCACTAAACTAACTTGTAGCTTTAGCTGAACACTGTGCAGAGGTCGCCCTACACCAACTTGTAGTTTTCGCTGAACACTGTGAGGAGGACACACTACACCAACTTGTAGCTTTAGCTGAACACTGTGAGGAGGATGCACTACCCTAACTTGTCGCTTTAGCTGAACACTGTGCAGAGGTCACACTAAACTAACTTGTAGCTTTAGCTGAACACTGTGAGGAGGATGCACTACACTAACTTGTAGTTTTAGCTGAACACTGTGCAGAGGTCTCACTACACTAACTTGTAGTTTTAGCTGAACACTGTGAGGAGGACGCATTACACTAACTTGTAGCTTTAGCTGAACACTGTGCAGAGGTCTCACTACACTAACTTGTAGTTTTAGCTAAACACTGTGAGGAGGAGGCACTACACTAACTTGTAGCTTTAGCTGAACACTGTGCAGAGGTCACACTACACTAACTTGTAGTCTTAGCTGAACACTGTGAGAAGGAACCACTAAACTAACTTGTAGCTTTAGCTGAACACTGTGTAGAGGTCGCCCTACACCAACTTGTAGTTTTCGCTGAACACTGTGAGGAGGACACACTACACCAACTTGTAGCTTTAGCTGAACACTGTGAGGAGGATGCACTACCCTAACTTGTCGCTTTAGCTGAACACTGTGCAGAGGTCACACTAAACTAACTTGTAGCTTTAGCTGAACACTGTGAGGAGGACGCACTACACTAACTTGTAGCTTTAGCTGAACACTGTGCAGAGGTCTCACTACACTAACTTGTAGTTTTAGCTGAACACTGTGAGGAGGACGCATTACACTAACTTGTACCTTTAGCTGAACACTGTGCAGAGGTCGCACTGCACTAACGTGTAGTTTTAGCTGAACACTGTGAGGAGGACGCACTACACTAACTTGTAGCTTTAGCTGAACACTGTGCAGAGGTCTCACTACACTAACTTGTACTTTTAGCTGAACACTGTGAGGAGGACGCACTACACTAACTTGTAGCTTCAGCTGAACACTGTGCAGAGGTCACACTACACTAATTTGCAGTTTTAGCTGAACACTGTGAGGAGGACGCACTACACTAACTTGTAGCTTTAGCTGAACACTGTGCAGAGGTCTCACTACACTAACTTGTAGTTTTAGCTGAACACTGTGAGGAGGACGAACTACACTAACTTGTAGCTTTAGCTGAACAGTGTGCAGAGGTCATACTACACTAACTTGTAGTTTTAGCTGAACACTGTGAGGAGGATGCACTACCCTAACTTGTCGCTTTAGCTGAACACTGTGCAGAGGTCACACTAAACTAACTTGTAGCTTTAGCTGAACACTGTGAGGAGGACGCACTACACTAACTTGTAGCTTTAGCTGAACACTGTGCAGAGGTCTCACTACACTAACTTGTAGTTTTAGCTGAACACTGTGAGGAGGACGCATTACACTAACTTGTAGCTTTAGCTGAACACTGTGCAGAGGTCGCACTACACTAACGTGTACTTTTAGCTGAACACTGTGAGGAGGACGCACTACACTAACTTGTAGCTTTAGCTGAACACTGTGCAGAGGTCGCACTACACTAATTTGCAGTTTTAGCTGAACACTGTGAGGAGGATGCACTACACTAACTTGTAGCTTTATCTGAACACTGTGCAGAGGTCTCACTACACTAACTTGTAGTTTTAGCTGAACACTGTGAGGAGGACGAACTACACTAACTTGTCGCTTTAGCTGAACACTGTGCAGAGGTCACACTACACTAACTTGTAGTCTTAGCTGAACACTGTGAGAAGGAACCACTAAACTAACTTGTAGCTTTAGCTGAACACTGTGTAGAGGTCACCCTACACCAACTTGTAGTTTTCGCTGAACACTGTGAGGAGGACACACTACACCAACTTGTAGCTTTAGCTGAACACTGTGAGGAGGATGCACTACCCTAACTTGTCGCTTTAGCTGAACACTGTGCAGAGGTCACACTAAACTAACTTGTAGCTTTAGCTGAACACTGTGAGGAGGACGCACTACACTAACTTGTAGCTTTAGCTGAACACTGTGCAGAGGTCTCACTACACTAACTTGTAGTTTTAGCTGAACACTATGAGGAGGACGCATTACACTAACTTGTAGCTTTAGCTGAACACTGTGCAGAGGTCGCACTACACTAACGTGTAGTTTTAGCTGAACACTGTGAGGAGGACGCACTACACTAACTTGTAGCTTTAGCTGAACACTGTGCAGAGGTCTCACTACACTAACTTGTACTTTTAGCTGAACACTGTGAGGAGGACGCACTACACTAACTTGTAGCTTTAGCTGAACACTGTGCAGAGGTCGCACTACACTAATTTGCAGTTTTAGCTGAACACTGTGAGGAGGACGCACTACACTAACTTGTAGCTTTAGCTGAACACTGTGCAGAGGTCTCACTACACTAACTTGTAGTTTTAGCTGAACACTGTGAGGAGGATGAACTACACTAACTTGTAGCTTTAGCTGAACAGTGTGCAGAGGTCACACTACACTAACTTGTAGTTTTAGCTGAACACTGTGAGGAGGATGCACTACCCTAACTTGTCGCTTTAGCTGAACACTGTGCAGAGGTCACACTAAACTAACTTGTAGCTTTAGCTGAACACTGTGAGGAGGACGCACTACACTAACCTGTAGCTTTAGCTGAACACTGTGCAGAGGTCTCACTACGCTAACTTGTAGTTTTAGCTGAACACTGTGAGGAGGACGCATTACACTAACTTGTAGCTTTAGCTGAACACTGTGCAGAGGTCTCACTACACTAACGTGTAGTTTTAGCTGAACACTGTGAGGAGGACGCACTACACTAACTTGTAGCTTTAGCTGAACACTGTGCAGAGGTCACACTACACTAACTTGTAGTCTTAGCTGAACACTGTGAGAAGGAACCACTAAACTAACTTGTAGCTTTAGCTGAACACTGTGTAGAGGTCGCCCTACACCAACTTGTAGTTTTCGCTGAACACTGTGAGGAGGACACACTAAACTAACTTGTAGCTTTAGCTGAACACTGTGAGGAGGACGCACTACACTAACTTGTAGCTTTAGCTGAACACTGTGCAGAGGTCTCACTACGCTAACTTGTAGTTTTAGCTGAACACTGTGAGGAGGACGCATTACACTAACTTGTAGCTTTAGCTGAACACTGTGCAGAGGTCTCACTACACTAACGTGTAGTTTTAGCTGAACACTGTGAGGAGGACGCACTACACTAACTTGTAGCTTTAGCTGAACACTGTGCAGAGGTCTCACTACACTAACTTGTAGTTTTAGCTGAACACTGTGAGGAGGACACACTACACTAACTTGTAGCTTTAGCTGAACACTGTGCAGAGGTCGCACTACACTAACTTGCAGGTTTAGCTGAACACCGTGAGGAGGACACACTACACTAACTTGTAGCTTTAGCTGAACACTGTGCAGAGGTCTCACTACACTAACTTGTAGTTTTAGATGAACACTGTGAGGAGGACAAACTACACTAACTTGTAGCTTTAGCTGAACACTGTGCAGAGTTTGCACTACACTAACTTGTAGTTTTAGCTGAACACTGTGAGGAGGATGCACTACCCTAACTTGTTGCTTTAGCTAAACACTGTGCAGAGGTCACACTGAACTAACTTGTAGCTTTAGCTGAACACTGTATGGAGGACGCACTACCCTAACTTGTTGCTTTAGCTGAACACTGTGCAGAGGTCACACTGAACTAACTTGTAGCTTTAGCTGAACACTGTGAGGAGGACGCACTACCCTAACTTGTAGCTTTAGCTGAACACTGTGCACTACACTAGCTTGTAGTTTTATCTGAACACTGTGCAGAGGTCATACTAAACTAACTTGTAGCTTTAACTGAACACTGTGAGAAGGACGCACTACACTAACTGTAAATAGTCTAGCTGTCTGACTGCGGTACTAATAGGATCAAAAGAACACCAGCAATTTTCTTCAGGTAGCTGTAAATATTGTAACAAGACAAGCCTGCCTGTCAGAAGGAAGATAACAGGAACGGATCTAGCTAAACTGAATACAGTGTATATATATATATATATATATATACAACACCTGGGATGCTGTCATGAGAGGGTTTACCCGTTGGTGGCGCTATCGGTCTCTTGGATCGCAGTACCAGTGTCCACCAGCGGGTGTCTCTCCTGCTGGTGGCACTGTTGCATCCCTGGGCCGTAGTACCGGTGTCCACCAGCGGGTGCACTCCGGCAGTGTGGAGCAAACAGCACACACGGCGCTCAGCTGTGACATGAGTTCAATTACCACAGCCTTATAAATACCCAGCAAGCCCTCATAGGCTTGCCTTGGTATCTCTCTCCCTGTATTCTGACCTTGCTGCCTGTTATTTTTACCTTGAGCCTGCATCTGCCTTGTCCTGACCTGATCTGATCCAATCCCTATCCTGAGGCCTTCCTAGTCCTGTCCCTTCTGTTCCTGGTTACCTTGGAGCCCTGCCCTGAACCCCATCCATCCATCCTCTCCCTGTCCTGTTCAGTTTCCCGTCCTTACCCTTCTGCTGACTTCCCTGTGTATGACCTTGGCTTGGCTTTGTTTACGATTACGGTATCTCCATTTACTTGTATATATTGTTGTTTGTAGTGGGTTGTTGTGTTGGTTTTGCACTGTTTATATATATTGTTGTTTGTAGTGGGTTGTTGTGTTGGTTTTGCACTGTTTATATTCCTTTTACTTATCACTTGTTAATAAACACCATTATTTCACTTACATGTGTTTCTGGTCTCCTCTGTGCAGTCCACACAGTCTGGTCAATTAGATACCCTGACAGTATACCAAGGCCATCCCTGACCAGACGTGGCTGCACTGAGAAACCGTCCTGTTACGGTGGGCGCGCAAAATGGACTTTGATGAAATTGTCTATTATTCTCTGCTGGCGGCAGAGGATAATGAATATTGTTGTCAGACTCTTAAAGATTGGACCCGTGACCAACTGCTGGAAACGATACAAACAGCCCATTTACTTGTAGATCAAGGTCATGCATTATTTGAGGATGTTCAGCCTTTGATCCAATTATGTACAAAGTCAGCCTTGTCATGCACTCCCGAAGGTAGTGACGATTTCTCCCCTCCTTTCAGTTGTGACCAGAGAGAAATCTTGAAGCTTGCCTTCCAGCCTGAAGTCCCGGTGCCCGCTTTTCAGTCTGTGCCCGCTCCCCAGTCTGATGTCTTCATGCCTGCCTCCCCACCTGATGTCCCGAAGCTTGCCTTTCAGCCTGATGTCTTGGTTTCTGCATTTCCACCTGATGTCTCGATGCCTACCTCCCAGCCTGATGTCCGGGTGTCTGCCCTCCAGCCTGATGTCTGGGTGTCTGCCCTCCAGCCTGATGTCCGGGTGTCTGCCCTCCAGCCTGATGTCTGGGTGTCTGCCCTCCAGCCTGATGTCCGGGTGTCTGCCCTCCAGCCTGATGTCTTGCAGCTTGCCTTCCAGCCTGATGTCTTGATGCCTACCTACCGGTCTGATGTGCCAGCTTCCCAGTCTGATGTGCCAGCTTCCCAGTCTGATGTGCCAGCTTCCCAGTCTGATGTGCCAGCTTCCCAGATTGATGTGCCAGCTTCCCAGATTGATGTGCCAGCTTCCCAGATTGATGTGCCAGCTTCCCAGTTTGCTGTACCAGCTTCCCAGCCTGATGTCTTGCAGCTTGCCTTCCAGCCTGATGTCTTGATGCCTACCTACCAGTCTGATGTGCCAGCTTCCCAGTCTGATGTGCCAGCTTCCCAGTCTGATGTGCCAGCTTCCCAGATCGATGTGCCAGCTTCCCAGTCTGATGTGCCAGCTTCCCAGATTGATGTGCCAGCTTCCCAGATTGATGTGCCAGCTTCCCAGTTTGCTGTACCAGCTTCCCAGCCTGATGTCTTGCAGCTTGCCTTCCAGCCTGATGTCTTGATGCCTACCTACCAGTCTGATGTGCCAGCTTCCCAGTCTGATGTGCCAGCTTCCCAGATTGATGTGCCAGCTTCCCAGATTGATGTGCCAGCTTCCCAGATTGATGTGCCAGCTTCCCAGTTTGCTGTACCAGCTTCCCAACCTGATGTCTTGCAGCTTGCCTTCCAGCCCGATGTCTTGATGCCTACCTACCAGTCTGATGTGCCAGCTTCCCAGTCTGATGTGCCAGCTTCCCAGTCTGATGTGCCAGCTTCCCAGTCTGATGTGCCAGCTTCCCAGATTGATGTGCCAGCTTCCCAGATTGATGTGCCAGCTTCCCAGTTTGCTGTACCAGCTTCCCAGCCTGATGTCTTGCAGCTTGCCTTCCAGCCTGATGTCTCGAAGATTGCCTCCCAGTCTGATGTGCCAGCTTCTCAGTCTGATGTGCCAGCTTCCCAGTCTGATGTGCCAGCTTCCCAGTCTGATGTGCCAGCTTCCCAGTCTGATGTGCCAGCTTCCCAGTCTGATGTGCCAGCTTCCCAGTCTATTGTCCCAGTGCCTGCCTTCCAGCCTGATGTCTTAGTGCCAGCTTCCCAGACTGACGTGCCAGCTTCCCAGACTGACGTGCCAGCTTCCCAGACTGTTGTGCCTGCTGCCCAGCTCGAAGTGCCCATGCCCGCTGCCCAGCCTGATGTGCCTGCTGCCCAGCTCAATGTGCCTGCTGCCAAGCTCAAAGTGCTCGTGCCTGCTGCCCAGCCTGATGCCCAGCTCGAAGTGCCCGCTGCCCAGCTTGGTGTATTCCTGCCCGCTGTCTTCTCGGATGTGCCCGCTGTCTTCTCGGATGTGCCCGCTGTCTTCTCGGATGTGCCTGCTGTCTTCTCAGACGTGCCTGCTGTCTTCTCAGACATACCCACTGTCCAGTTTGATGTACCCGATGCCCGGCCTGATGTGCCCTCATCTGTTCGGTTGGAGGCCATGAACTTTGGACAATCGCACCTTGTTGGAGCGTCCGGAGGCCGCTCCTTTAGGGGGGGTACTGTCATGAGAGGGTTTACCCGTTGGTGGCACTATCGGTCTCTTGGATCGCAGTACCAGTGTCCACCAGCGGGTGTCTTCCAACACCTGGGTCCTGCAGTAAGAAGTCTCTCCTGCTGGTGGCACTGTTGCATCCCTGGGCCGTAGTACCGGTGTCCACCAGCGGGTGCACTCTGGCAGTGTGGAGCAAACAGCACACACTGCGCTCAGCTGTGAAATGAGTTCAATTACCACAGCCTTATAAATACCCAGCAAGCCCTCATAGGCTTGCCTTGGTATCTCTCTCCCTGTATTCTGACCTTGCTGCCTGTTATTTTGACCTTGAGCCTGCATCTGCCTTGCCCTGATCTGATCCAATCCCTATCCTGAGGCCTTCCTAGTCCTGTCCCTTCTGTTCCTGGTTACCTTGGAGCCCTGCCCTGAACCCCATCCATCCATCCTCTCCCTGTCCTGTTCAGTTTCCCGTCCTTACCCTTCTGCTGACTTCCCTGTGTATGACCTTGGCTTGGCTTTGTTTACGATTACGGTATCTCCATTTACTTGTATATATTGTTGTTTGTAGTGGGTTGTTGTGTTGGTTTTGCACTGTTTATATATATTGTTGTTTGTAGTGGGTTGTTGTGTTGGTTTTGCACTGTTTATATTCCTTTTACTTATCACTTGTTAATAAACACCATTATTTCACTTACATGTGTTTCTGGTCTCCTCTGTGCAGTCCACACAGTCTGGTCAAGTAGATACCCTGACAGATGCATATATATACACAATACACTGTAAGTGCAACTCACTGACTGTCCTGCCTAATCTAGCTAACTCAAATGAAATGACACTGTCTCTCTCTCTCTCTAAGCACGCCGGAACATACTACACAGGGCCGCCGTGCAGGCGGCCTTATATAGTGTGGGGCGTGTTCTAAACCCCCTGAGCCATAATTGGCCAAAGCTACCCTGGCTTTGGCCAATTACAGCTCTCCCTACCGATGGCGCTGTGATTGGCCAAGCATGCGGGTCATAGTGCATGCTTGGCCAATCATCAGCCAGCAATGCACTGTGATGCCGCAGTGAATTATGGGCCGTGACGCCCATATCTTTCGCAATTCGACGAATGATCGAACAGCCAATGTTCGAGTCGAACATGGGTTCGTCTCGAACACGAAGCTCATCCCTGTTGGACAGCATTCCTAGAAGAAATGATGCTGTTATAGCTGAAAAGGGTGGTCCAACTCAATATTGAACCCTACGGACTAAGACTGGGATGCCATTAAAGTTCATGTGTGTAAAGGCAGGCATCCCAATACTTGTGGTAATATAGTGTAATAGTCAAGTATTGGATATTTAGGCTCCATGCACACTGGCTTAATACATTGCTGCTACTACAGGAGTTTTGTATTCTGCCTGTAGAAGCAGCTCCATGTTCTCCTATGTCTCCATACACATTGGGACGAATGCAGACATATTTTAAGCTCAATGTTTAGAGGCAGGAAAAAAAAACCTTCTGGTTCGTGTTTCTGATTGGAGCTTTCTGGCAGAAAAAAAAAGCAAAACTCTCCTAAACTCATCTAAACTTTGTACAATAGAATCTCTATATGAAAGTTTTTTTTCTGCCAAGGGAACTGACATTTTTTAAGCCCAGTGTGCATGGAGCCTTATGGAGTCTAAAGGAGGAATTTGATGACATTCTCATATTTCTATATTATTTATGTGGTTTAGATATAAAACTGTCCCAGAATATTATTGTCTCAGTCAGTCCTGTTATACTCACTGTAATTCCTCTATCCGGCTTGTTGTCAGAGCTTCCATCAGATCCCTGAAATGAGGACCCTCCAGATTGTTCTTATACAGGTCCAGTGTCCTCAGTGTCTGGTTATTTCTTATTCCAGATGCCAGGTGGGGGCAGGAACTGTCTGTCAGGTGATTAGAGGACAATCTGTAGAAGAAGAGAAGAATGTTACCAGAAGAAAATTAATTTCTCCCCCAGGAATGAATGTAACTATTCTCTACATGAATGGAACTCATTTCTCTTTATTGGAATGATTAATATGAGATCACTTTATAAAAGACGATTGATCATCTACACTATTGGAGGATTTCTCTTTTTGTGGACCCCAATTACTAAATGTGACATGAGAAGTGGATGAGGTGGTGTGATCCATTCATTATTCCTGTATGAGGATTGGACCATACACACTCACACTGACCTCTAGGCTTTCACCTCCAACCTTCTGCTAAGTCTTGGATTCAGTTGTGGGGATTCACTTTGATGGAAACAGAAGTCTCACTCATGATGTTGAAACTTCATTGACTAAAAGTGACACCATTGTACTTTGGGATTTCCCTAGAACATTATGGTGGAGGATTTGATCTTATGTTGTGGAGAAGATTTTATTATTATCGTTCTTTATTTGGACCTTTTTTGAAAATTTGTACTAATATTGCTGCACTAATTTTATATATGCTGATTAGGGATGAGCTTCGAGTTCGAGTCAAACTCATGTTCGACTTGAACATTGGCTGTTTGCAAGTTCGCAAGTTCGCCGAACAGCGAACAATTTGGGGTGTTCGCGGCAAATTCGAATGCCGCGGAACACTCTTTAAAAGTCTATAGGAGAAATCAAAAGTGCTAATTTTAAAGGCTTATATGCAAGTTATTGTCATAAAAAGTGTTTGGGGACCTGGGTCCTGCCCCAGGGGACATGGATCAATGCAAAAAAAGTTTTTAAAACGGCCGTTTTTTCAGGAGCAGTGATTTTAATAATGCTTAAAGTCAAACAATAAAAGTGTAATATCCCTTTAAATTTCGTAGCTGGGGGGTGTCTTTAGTATGCCTGTAAAGGGGCGCATGTTTCCTGTGTTTAGAACAGTCTGACAGCAAAATGACATTTCGAAGGAAAAAACCCATTTAAAACTACTCGCGGCTATTGCATTGCCATCCGACAATACACATAGAAGTTCATTGATAAAAACGGCATGGGAATTCCCCACAGAGGAACTCCGAAACAAAGTTAAAAAAACAAATGACGTGGGGGTCCCCCTAAATTTCATACCAGGCCCTTTCATTTTCATAAATTTCAAATCATTTTCATAAATTTCATTTTCATAAATTTCATACCAGTCCAAAGGGGGCAATTTGGATGAAGCAGTTTTGATGAGGGCAATATGATGGGGCAGTTTTGATGGGGGTGGTTTTGATGGTGGCAATATGATGGGGCAGTTTTGATGGGGCAGTTTTGATAGGGGCAGTTTTTATGGGGGTCAGTTTTGATGGGGGCAGTTTTGATGGGGTCAATGTGATTGGGCAGTTTTGATGGTGCAATTCTGATGGAGGCAATCCTGATGGGGACAATTCTGATGGTGGCAATATGAAGGGCAGTTTAGCTAGGGGACGTTTTGATGGGGGCATTATTGATGGGGGCAATATGATGGGGCAGTTTTGCTGGTGGCAATATGATGGGTCAGTTTTGATGGGGGCAGTATTGATGGGGCAATTCTGATGGGGCAATTTTGATGGGGCAGTTTTCATGGTGGCAACATGATGGGGCAGTTTTGATGGGGCAATTCTGATGGGGCAGTTTTAATGGGGCCAATAAGATGGGGCAGTTTTTATAGGGGCAGTATTGATGGGGCAATATGATGGGGCAGGTTTGATGGGGCAATTCTGATTGGGGCAATTTTGTTGGTGGCAATAGGATGGGGCAGTTTTGATGGGGCAATTCTGATTGGGGCAATTTTGATGGGGCAGTTTTGATGGTGGCAATATGATGGGGCAGTTTTGATGGGGCAATTCTGATAGGGCAGTTTTGTTGGGGGCAGTTTTGTTGGGGGCAGTTTTGATTAGGGCAGTTCTGATGGGGGCAGTTTTGATGGGAGCAATATGATGGGGCAGTTTTGATGGTGGCAATATGATGGGGCAGTTTTGATGGGGCAATTCTGATTGGGGCAGTTTTGATGGGGACAGTTTTGATGGGGGCAATATGACGGGGCAGTTTTGATGGTGGCAATTTGATGGGGCAGTTTTGATGGGGCAATTATGATGGGGCAATTTTGATGGGGCAGTTTTGATGGTGGCAGTTTTGATGGGGGCAATATGATGGTGGCAGTTTTGATGAGGCAGTTTTGATGGGGCAATTCTGATTGGGGCAATTTTGATGGGGCAGTTTTGATGGTGGCAATATGAAGGGGCAGTTTTGAAGGGGCAATTCTGATGGGGTAGTTTTTATAGGGGCAATATGATGGGGCAGCATTGATAGTGGCAATATGATGGGGCAGTTTTGATGGGGCAGTATTGATGGGGGCAACATGATGGGGCAATTCTGATGGGGCAGTTTTGATGGTGGCAATATGATGGGGCTGTTTTGATGGGGGCGGTTTTGATGGATCAATTCTGATGGGGCAGTTTTGATGGGAGCTGTTTTGATGGGGGCAGTTTGGATGGGGGCAGTATTGATGGGGCAATTTTGATGGGGCAGCTTTGATGGTGGCAATATGATGGGCCAGATTTGCTGGGGGCAATGTGATGCGATTTGCGGGGGGTGTTATGAATGCGATTTGCGGGTGTTGTGATGCAATTTGCTGGGGGTGTTGTGATGCAATTTGCTGGGGGCGATGTGATACAATTTGTGGGGGGTGTTGTGATGCGATTTGATGGGGGTATTGTGATGCGATTTGATGTGGGTGTTGTGATGCAAATTGCGGAGGGTGTTGTGATGCAATTGGGGGGTGTTGTGATGCAATTTCCAGGGGGGCAATGTGATGCCATTTCCGGGGGGTGTTGTGATGCGATTTGCGGGGGTTGTCGTGATGCAATTTGCTGCGGGTGATGTGATACGATTTGCGGGGGGTGTTGTGATGCGATTTGCTGGGCGCAATGTGATGGGCCAATTTTGATGGGGCAATTTTGATGAAGCAGTTTTGATGGGGCAGTTTTGATGGTGTCAATATGATGGGGCAGTTTTGATGTTGACAGTATTGATGGAGGCAATTTTGATGGGGTTGTTTTGATGGTTTCAATATGATGGGGCAATTCTGATGGTGCAATTTTGATGGTGGCAATATGATGGGGCAGTTTTGATGGGGCAATACTGATGGGACAGTTTTGATGGGGCAATACTGATGGGACAGTTTTGATGGGGCAATACTGATGGGGCAGTTTTGATGGGGCAATACTGATGGGGCAGTTTTGATGGGGCAGTTTTGATGGGGCAATACTGATGGGGCAGTTTTGATGGTGGCAATATGATGGGGAAGTTTTGATAGGGGCAGTATTGATGGGGCAATTTTGATGGGGCCAGTTTTGATGGAGGCAATTTTGATGGGGGTAATAAGATGGGGCAGTTTTGATCGGGGGCGGTATTGATAAGGCAATTCTGATGGGGCAATTTTGATGGGGGCAGTTTTGATGGTGGCAGTTTTGATGGGACAGTTTTGATGGGGGCAGTTTTGATGGAGCAATTCTGATGGGGGGAATTTTGATTGGGCAGTTTTGAAGGGGGCAATTTTGATGGGGCAGTTTTGATGGTGGCAGTTTTGATGGGGGCAATATGATGGGGCAGTTTTGATGGGGCAATTCTGATGGGGCAGTTTTGATAGGGGCAGTTTTGATGGTGGCAGTTTTGATGGGGGCAATATGATGGGGCAGTTTTGATGGGGCAGTTTTGATGGGGCAATTCTTATGGGGCAGTTTTGATGGGGGCAGTTTTGATGGGAGCAGTTTTGATGGGGACAGTTTTGATGGTGGCAATATGATGGGGCAGTTTTGTAGGGGCAGCATTGATGGGGCAATTCTGATGTGGGTAATTTTGATGGAGCAGTTTTTATGGGGGCAATATGATGGTGGCAGGTTTGATGGGGCAGTTTTAATGGGGCAATTCTGATTGGGGCAATTTTGATGGGGCAGTTTTGATGATGGCAATATGATGGGGCAGTTTTGATGGGGCAATTCTGATGGGGCAGTTTTTATGTGGGCAATATGATGTGCTACGATTTGCGGGGGGTGTTGTGATGCAATTTGCTGAGGGCGATGTGATGCAATTTGCGGGGTTTTGTGATGCGATTTGCTGGGGGTGTTGTGATGCGATTTGCTGGGCGCAATGTGATGCCATTTGCTGGGGGTGTTGTGATGCAATTTTCTGGGGGCGATGTGATGTGATGTCATAGAACTTCATCTTTACTTGGTCTACGCCATTTGCAGGTAGGCAATGCAAAAAATAATGCAATTATAATTTATTTTCTGGTCCCTTTCCTGGAAGGAGGATGGGAGGAGAGGTTTGCATAGCTAAGGGGCATAAACTTCCTCTGCCCACACTTAAGATGGCCATGGCCTGATGGAAGTTTATAAAATAACAAACTAATGCTATAAACTAACGAAACAGACCTTAGTTTACAGACTAACTTTACTAGAATACATAAAGCTTGTGTATAATAGGGGTATTTTTATTTAAAAAGTATAACTTTGGCCAGAACACCACTTTAACCACTTAAGGACCAGCCTCGTTTTGAGATTTTGGTGTTTACATGGTTAACCACTTCCCACCTGGACAATGTACATAAACGGCCGGGTGGACGCTCTCTCCTTCTGAGTGGATGTTCAGGAACAGAAGGAGCGTGATCGTGAGCACGCGTGCCCGAGCAGCGGCCCAATCCCGATGCGCTCGTGTCACCCAGACACGGCACATCTCCGATCGGCAGGAGGGCTTTGTGATTGGCCCTCCTCATCACATGACGGCCATGTTCAATCACAGCCATCATGTGATGTAAACATAGAGCCGGTTGCTATGCAATCGGCTCTCCTCTCCTCACACAGAAGTTGTCGGTGAGGAGAGGAGAGTGTATCGCTGGTGATCAGTGAGTATGAGCTGTTTTTTACAGCTTTTTACTTATTGACCACCAACCTAGTGTCACCACACATGTCCCCACACAATGTCCCCAAAACACATGTCCCCAAATAAAAAATAAAAACACCTTTCCCCCACATATGTCCCACTAAAATCACATGTCCCAATGATTATCTGCACACATATGTCTGTGATCACCTGCACACATCTGTACATGATCATTTGCGTACATCTGTCCGTGATCACACAAACCAATTATTATACACTTAACGGAAATTTTTTTACCAAAAACATGTAGCAGAATACATTTTGGCTTAAATTTATGACAAAATTCGATTTTATTGGATTTCTTTTAAAACAGAAAGAAGAAAATATTGTTTTTTTTTTCAACATTTATGCTCTTTTTTCGCTTATAAAAACGAAGTCATGAATAAATACCACTAAAACAAAACTCTATTTGTGCGAACAAAATGATAAAAATTTCATTTGGGTACAGCGTAGCATGACCGCGCAATTTTCATTGAAAGTGCGAGAGCCCTGAAATTGGAAATTGAAATTGGCCTGGGAAGGAAGGGGCAAAAGTGCCCCGTATTATATAAGTGGTTAAAACAGTTTTTTTTGCTAGAAAATTACTTAGAACCCCCAAACATTATATATTGTTTTTTTTCTAACACCCTAGAGAATAAAATGGCGGTCATTGCAATACTTTTTTTCACACCGTATTTGTGCAACGGTCTAACAAGCGCACTTTTTTTGAAAAGAATCACTTTTTTAAATAAAAAATAAGACAACAGTAAAATTAGCCCAATTTTTTTATATTATGAAAAACAATGTTACGTCGCATAAATTGATACCCAACATGTTACGCTTCGAAATTGCGCCCGCTCGTGGAATGGCGACAAACTTTTACCCTTAAAAATGTCCATAGGCAACAGTTAAAAAATTCTACAGGTTGCATGTTTTAAGTTTTATTATTATTATTTATTTTAAGTTTTATTTTTTATTTTTACACTGTTTAAAAAAAAATTGTCACTTTTATTCCTATTACAAGGAATGTAAACATCCCTTGTAATAGAAAAAAGCATGTCAGGACCTCTTAAATATGAGATCTGGGGTCAAAAAGACCTCAGATCTCATATTTAGACTAAAATGCAATAAAAAAATTGTAATTTAAAAAAATATTTAAATAAAATGTGCCTTTAAGAGCTGTGGGCTGAAGTGACGTTTTGACATCGCTTCCGCCCAGAAATTGTGTGGAGACTGGTAGGGGCCATCTTCCCCTCACTCGTCTCCATACCTGACAGGAGACAGGACGCGATCACCTCCGCCACTGCCGACGGCTCCAGTAAGCGGCGGAGGGAACCGGATCACGGCGGGAGGGGGCTCTCTCCCACCACTGATTAAAGTGATCTTGTGGTGAATCTGATGCAGAGACCACTTTAATCTTGTAGCAGACTGCCTGCTGAAGATGAGGATACCGGGGTTATGACAGCTAGTTGCTGCCATAACAACAATATCCTCCTTCAAACAGCCCCTGTAAAACTGCGGCAGGCAGTCCGTAAGTGGTTACAAAAAGAAAAAAGTTTTGTGGCGATTTCAAAGCGCTTTGGAAGTGCGGCCCATTCATTTCAATGGGTAGGGGCATTTTGGGAGCGCTATTTATAATGCTCATAACCTGCCCCAAAGATACTGCTTGCGGGACTTTTTCTAATTTCCCACAAGCGCACCGCCCCGTGTGAAAGCACGGGAGGAAGTTTTCAGGTGCTATTTCTAGTGCTAAAATGTCTGAAAACTGCCTCAGTGTGAAAGGGGTCTAACAGAAATACCAGAGATTCCTCTAGATGGATTAATTCAATGCTGATCAACTTCCACCTCTTTGTAGCAACTTCAATAAACCTCCACCACACCGGTGAGCAAACATGTCCCTTACCAAAAGGTTTGTCCCCACAAGCAAGGCCCAGACACGCTTGTTTATATCCTTCCAGCAGCGCCACTCCACTCAAACCGGCTTCCGATGAGAAGAGACTGTGCCATGGAATGTCAGACCTCCAGGTAGTATCTCCAATATCACCCGAGGTATCCAGACAATGGCCACAATCACATTACATAGAAAAGAAAAAGCCTCCATAGTGCATAATCCTTAAATATATATAGAATCACAGATTGTACACTTCCATCATATACACAAGTATACACAGAACTCAGAGCACACACCGCTCCGGACTGCAGCCGTGTATGATGGAGTCCAGGCAGTGACATGGAGGCTTTTTCTTTTCTATGTAATGTGATTGCGGCCATTGTCTGGATACCTCGGGTGATATTGTATTTTTGCACATTATATGTTATACAGACTAAAGTAGCTGTGAATTTTTATTATTGATCACTATTGGTGGAGTTATCACATCTACATTAGAAGTGTTGGTATTCGGACACATTGTAGGTTGCAGATTTCTCATTTGTCTCATCACACATTTTATCACTAAGTGTAGGGCTCTATACATAGAATTATATTATACTATTTGTACTTCTATATCAGACTTCCTGCTGGCGGCTGGTTTTCATTCATTAGATTTTCACAAAGTTGTTCATGTTTTTTAGTGCAGATATTAAATGTTTTACATTTTTATATCCAGCTTTAGAGAACTGTCTGATATTGGAGATCTATAGAGACAACCAGGAGATGAAATATATGTCAATTATTATTATTTGATTTATGTAGTTTAGACATACACTATATTACCAAAAGTATTGCGACACCTGCCTTTACAAGCACATAAACTTTTAGTGCATCCCAGTCTTAAGCCTCGTACACACGATCAGATTTTCTTTTTTTTTTCAAATAGAATGTCAATGAACAAAAATAGAATTAAGTTACATTCTCCAGCATGTCATTCATTATACACAGTTGAAAACATATCTGAACGATAACAGTACACTGGTATTTGTGTTTAAATATTTAAAATTGTTAATTGACAGCCAGCTAACAGAATCCGTTTTTGCAGGCCTTTGAGTCATCGCCTTCTATGTGCCATATACATTTCGTTCCTGAAAAGTTTTAAGATTTCTGACTCGCAATACCAAAACATTAGGAAACCCCAAATAAAATAAGGGGAACAAATAGGTTCCAGTAAAGAACTCTACAAAGTTAAGAACCAGTGAAGGACAAAGAAAAGAGTAAAGGAGAGAGGGAGAGAAGAAAGACGGGAAGAAAATATTAGGGAGATGGGGTGGTGTGAAGGGGGAGGGGTGGGGAATTTGACCCAGTTGTATCGATTGCTATTGTGTTATTTTGTTCTATGTGGCCATAAGGGCTACTCCTTCGTCTGAGAGTATGAATATATTCCACAGCCTCCATGTCTGTGAATGTCGATCTTGTTTGTTTTGCGCCATTTGAACCAGATCCTCCAATCTTCTGTTCTCTTCCACCCTGCGTAGCCACATCCCAATAGTCGGCGGGAGCGTTTTCTTCCATAAAAGGGGATGCACGCTTTAGCTGCGTTCAGTAAATGCTGTACTATCGACTTTTTATACTTTCGTGGCGAGATTGTAGTTGCATGAAGCAAAATTAGGGCTGGATCATCACTTATTGTGTAATCCGTGAATTTTTGCGTTATTGTACGTACTGTCGTCCAAAAGTGAGACAGGAGTGGGCAAGACCAGAAGATATGGAGGAGCGTCCCCTTATTTGTTTGGCATCTCCAACATTTGTCAGATGTATCCGGGAAGTACTTGTGAAGTCTGCTAGGCGTGTAGTACCATCTAGTCAAAATCTTATAGTTAAGCTCTTGTATTTTGGTACATATAGATGTTTTTAGGGAGAATGTGATAATCTTTTGTATTTGGGCACTAGTAAACGTACGTTGTAGGTCAGTTTCCCATGCACGTATAAACGTCAGGTCAGGTTGTTCTGAAGGAGAATTAACCAAGGCATAAGTTTTGGACAGAACTTGAGATAAAGTTCCCTCGTCATTACAGTAGCTTTTGAAAGTCGTCAGGTCACGGTTAAACCATGATGGGTTGGGTATCGTACATAGAAAGTGATGTAACCGTATTGCTGTCCAGAATGGAAGTTGAAATTGGCCACTATCTAGTGTCAGGGACTGTATGGATGGCCATTTATTATTTATCAAGAAATGTGAGGCTCGATCTCTTCCTGTTGATCTAAGTGATCTAAATTCTAATCGTTCCAGACCCGGGGGAAAACCTGGGTTACCCAGAATTGGGTATAGAGGTGTGCTATCTGTGGATAAGGAGTTTGCGATTATCGTGGCGTATCCCACTCGGAGTGATGTGCCAATTAGAGGGTGCGATTTCAAAGTCACTGGTAGTTTATCAAAGCACCAGACCGCTCCCTTCAGTGATGTCTCAGATTGTGCCTGTTCTAGTTGTATCCATAGTTTGTTTTCGCTGTGTCTGTTCCAATCTATTATTCTTCCCAGGTGTACTGCCCTATAGTAGTTTTTCAAATCTGGGAGGGCCAATCCTCCATAATGTTTGGGAAGTGTGAGATAGTTTCTACGCAGTCGAGGTTTTGACTTCTCCCATATAAATTTGATGAAAATGGAGTGTATCTGCTTAAAGTATTGGGGCGGGATTTTGATTGGCAATGTTTGAAACAAATATAAAAATTTCAGAAGTATGGCCATTTTAATTAGATTGCACCTGCCAAACCATGAATGTATCCCCTTATTCCATTCTTCTAAAAGTATTTTAGTTTTGGTCAGTAGAGGGGGGAAATTAAGGTCGAAGGTGTGTCGCAGGTCACTGGGAATCATCCATCTGAACTTGAATTGTGACTTTATAGAGCTCAGTCTATTTGGTGCTATATTAATTCCCATGGCCTCCGATTTATCAAAATTGATTTTTAGATTGGAAAGGTTGCCATATTTTTCAAATTCTCTCAAAAGGTTCGGAAGTGACACTATAGGATTGGTTAGGGAAAACATAAGGTCGTCGGCATAAGCAGAAATTTTGTATTGTATATCCCCTATTGTTATGCCTGATATATTGGGATTCAATCTTATATTACAAAGAAAAGGTTCTAAAGTTAGGGCAAAAAGGAGGGGCGACAGCGGGCATCCCTGTCTAGTATTGTCTAGTCTAGTATGATATTGGGAACGCATCTGAGAGGATTCCATTTGCCTTAATCTGTGCTGTGGGCATAGAGTATATGCTAGAGATCCATTGTATCATTTTGTGGCCTAGACCAATATGCTTAAGGACAGCCGACACGAATACCCAGTTAAAACGGTCGAACGCCTTCTCAGCGTCTGTGCTGAGAAAGACGGACGGGATACTTTGTTTGTTTACTTTAAGGATGAGGTTGAGTACCTTGGTGGTATTATCCCTTGCCTCTCGAGAGGGGATAAATCCCACTTGATCTAAATGAACTAGCTTTGGCATAAACTGGGTCAGTCTGTTGGCTAAAATTTTTGTGAAAAGTTTGAGGTCCACATTCAAGAGCGATATAGGCCTGTAGCTGCCACATGCCGCTGGGTCCTTGTCTTCTTTAAGTATAAGTGATACGTGTGCCCGTAGTGTGTCCCTGGGTAGTGAATTTCCCTCACTCAACCCATTAAACATCTTCACCATATGGGAGCCCAAAGTGGTCAATAATGTTTGATAATATTGTATAGTCAACCCATCTGGGCCTGGAGCCTTGCCCGGCTTCATCCCTCCTACCGCTCGCTGCAGTTCCTCTATTGTGATGGGATCTTCCAATCCTAATTTAGCTTCTAAAGACAGTCTGGGCATTTGGGAAGCTGTAAGGTAGTCATTGACCGTGTCATCTGTTGATGGTTTGGTTGGGAGGTTATATAATGAGGTGTAATAATTTTTAAATACTTTCGCAATTTGGGTTGGTGTGGTCTTTTTTTGCCCCTCTAGGTTTCTAATCTGGTGAATGTACGTGTTAAGTCGGTGCTTTTCGAACTGATCGCGCTAAAAGTTTCCCGCATTTGTTCCCCGACTCATAAGATAATTTCCTGCACACTTGTAGGGCCGCTTTAGATCTATATTGCAGCAAATCAAAAATTTGCTTCCTGAGGGATGTTAGATCTGCTTCTATCGATTTGGTCGGTGTTTGTTTGTGTTTAGATTCCAAGTCATGTATCTTGTCAAGAAGATTCAGCAGCAATTGTTCCATTTCCTTCTTAATGCGTGCACCGTGTTTTATGAATATGCCTCTTATAACAGTCTTGTGGGCTTCCCACACTATACCCGGGCCACATTCTCCTGTGTCATTAAGTCAAAAGTAATGTGTAAATTCATTCTGTACATCTGTCAGGACCTCCGGTGTCTGCAAGAGACTTTCATTCAGTCTCCAAAATTTGGATCTAGTTGTCAAGGACGATGACAGACAGTAACACACGGTGATGGGTGCATGATCCGACCATGTGATGTTGCCTATTTCCACCCTGTGGATTGCATCCAGTTGGCAATGGGGGACAAAAAAGTAATCTATTCTCGAGTACACTTTGTGTGGGGAGGAGTAGAAAGTATAATCGCGTTCCCCAGACTGGAGCAATCGCCATGTGTCAATCAGTCGGGCATCATGTAAGTCTCGAGTTATGCGTTTATGTACACTAGATTGTATGGACGAGGAGCCAACGATCAGATTTTCTGATGACCGCTTGTCCGTTTTTTGTGGCATGCTAGTCTCATATCGAAAGTGAAGAGGTTACTCACCATACAAAAATTCTCATCCGACAGAATACAACTTCAGAAGTGACGTAATGTGTTAAATAGTTTTGTATGTATTCTTTCATTTCTTAGCATGCGTAGTCTTACTCTCACAATTTATTTTGGCTGAAAACTGTACTGCTTAAACAAAAATCAGATGCTGAGTTCACGTATGATAAAAATTTTATAGTCTGCACATCCAGCTTTTGTCGGATGAAAAATCGTAACCGGCTGTCAAAAGCACCATACTAATGATCATGTTGGATTAGAAGGCCTGGCTTGCAGTCTCTGCTCTAAATAATACCAACAGTGTTCTATCGGGTTGAGGTCAGGACTCTGTGCAGGCAAGTCAAGTTCCTCCACCCCAAACTCTCTCATCTATGTCTTTATGGACCTTGCTTTGTGCACTGGTCAAAATCATTTGGTGGAGGGGGGATTATGGTGTAGGGGGAGTGGGGATTATGGTGTGGGGGTGTTTTTCAGGAGTTGGGTTTGGCTCCTTAGTTCCAGTGAAGGTAACTCTTAAAGCGTCAGCAAACCAAGACATTTTGGACAATTTTATGGTCCCAACTTTGTGGGAACATTTTGAGAATGGCCCCTTCATGTTCCAACATGACTGCACACCAGTGCACAAAGCATGGTCTATAAAGACATGGATGAGCGAGTTTGGGGTGGAGGAACTTGACTGGCCTGCACAGAGTCCTGGCCTCAACTTGATAGGACACCTTTGGGATAAATTAGCAGAGACTGTGAGCCAGGCCTTCTCATCCAACATCAGTGCCTGACCTCACAAATGTGCTTCTGGAAGAATGGTCAAACATTCCCATAGACACACTCCTAAACCTTGTGGACAGTCTTCCCAGAAGAAATGAAACTGTTATAGCTGAAAAGGGTGGGCCAACTCAATATTGAACCCTACGGACTAAGACTGGGATGTCAGTAAAGTTTGGGGGTGTGTAAAGGCAGGTGTCCCAATACTTTTGATAATATAGTCTAGTATTGGATATTTAGGCTCCATGCACACTGGCTTAATACATTGCTGCTACTACATGAGTTTTGTGTTCTGCCTGTAGAAGCAGCTCCATGTTTTCCTTATGTCTCCATACACATTGGGATGATTACAGGCATATTTTCTGATTGGAGCTTTCTGGCAGAAAAAAGTGCAAAACTCTCCTAAACTTGTCTAAATTTTGCAAATAAACTCTCTATATGAAAGTTTTTTCTGCCAAGGGAACTGACATTTTTTAAGCCCAGTGTCCATGGAGCCTTATGGAGTCTAAAGATGGAATTTGATGACATTCTCAAATTTCTATATTATTTATGTGGTTTAGATATAAAACTGTCCCAGAATATTATTGTCTCAGTCAGTTCTGTTATACTCACTGTAATTCCTCTATCCGGCTTGTTGTCAGAGCTCTCATCAGATCCCTGAAATGAGGACCCTGCAGATTGTTCCCATACAGGCCCAGTGTCCTCAGTGTCTGGTTATTTCTTATTCCAGATGCCAGGTGGGGGCAGGAACTGTCTGTGAGGCGATTAGAGGACAATCTGTAGAAGAAGAGAAGAATGTTACCAGAAGAAAATGAATTTCTCCCCCAGGAACGAAACTATTCTCTACATGAATGGAACTCATTTCTCTTTATTGGAATCATTAATATGAGATCACTTTATAAAACACGAACGATCTTCTACACTATTGGAGGATTTCTCTTTTTGTGGACCCCAATTACTAAATGTGACATGAGAAGTGGATGAGGTGGTGTGATCCATTCATTATTCCTGTATGGGGATTGGACCATACACACTCACACTGACCTCTAGGCTTTCACCTCCAACCTTCTGCTAAGTCTTGGATTCAGTTGTGAGGATTCACTTTGATGGTCACAGAAGTCTCACTCATGTTGTGGAAACTTAATTTACTAAAAATGACACCATTGTACTTTGGGATTGACTTAGAACATCATGGTGGAGGATTTTATCTCATGGTGTGTAGAAGATTTTATTATTACCGTTCTTTATTTGGAACTTTTTTGAAATTTTGCACTAATATTGCTGCACTAATATTATATCTGCTGATTAGGGATGAGCTTCGCGTTCGAGTCGAACTCATGTTCGACTCGAACATTGGCTGTTCGCAAGTTCGCCGAACAGCGAACAATTTGGGGTGTTCGCGGCAAATTCAAATGCTGCGGAACACCCTTTAAAAGTCTATGGGAGAAATCAAAAGTGCTAATTTTAAAGGCTAATATGCAAGTTGTTGTCATAAAAAGTGTTTGGGGACCCAGGTCCTGCCCCAGGGGACATGGATCAATGCAAAAAAAAGTTTTAAAAACGGCCGTTTTTTCAGGAGCAGTGATTTTAATAATGCTTAAAGTCAAACAATAAAAGTGTAATATCCCTTTAAATTTCGTACCTGGTGGGTGTCTATAGTATGCCTGTAAAGGGGCGCATGTTTCCTGTGTTTAGAACAGTCTGACAGCAAAATGACATTTTGAAGGAAAAAACTCATTTAAAACTACCCGCACGGTGACTTGACGGGACTTCCCTGTGACGTCACGGGGAATGCCACAGGGAAGTCCCGTCATGTCCTGTCTGTCAGAGGGGGCGGGGTCACCGGGTGGCCCCACCCCCCATTATTTAAGAACTGTCAGACGAGGAGCGCCGTCACACAGTGGGAGCCTCCCTCCATGCCAGCATGGGTGCGGAGCGGCCGGAGAAGAAAATGAAGAAGAGAAGAAGAGAAGAAGGAAGAAAAGAAGAAGAGAAGAGCGGGAGCCTCCCCCCATGCCATGGGTGCGGAGCGGCCCGAGGAGAAGAAGATAGAAGACGCCACGGAGGAGATGCTGGATGAGAACGCCGGAGGAAGAACCAGAAGAGCCAGAAGAACCAGAAGAACCAGAAGATGAAGGAAGATAGAAGAAAGAAGTATTTAAATAAAGGAATTGTCAAAAACTGTCTCTTGTCATTTTTAACATTTTTGACAGTTTTTTTGTGAAATGGTAGGGGTAAGTACCCCCTTACCATTTCACACAGGGGGGGCAGGATCTGGGGGTCCCCTTGTTAAAGGGGGCTTCCAGATTCCGATAAGCCCCCCGCCCGCAGACCCCCACAACCACCGGCCAGGGTTGTGGGGATGAAGCCCTTGTCCTCATCAACATGGGGACAAGGTGTTTTGGAGGGCTACCCCAAAGCACCCTCCCAATGTTGAGGGCATGTGGCCTGGTACGGTTCAGGAGGGGGGGCGCACTCTTGTCCCCCCCTCTTTTCCTGCGGCCTGCCAGGTTGCGTGCTCGGATAAGGGTCTGGTATGGATTTTTGGGGGGACCCCACGCTGTTTTTTTTTTTTTGGCGCGGGGTTCCCCTTAAAATCCATATCAGACCTGAAGGGCCTGGTATGGAATTTAGTGGGAATCCCACGTCATTTTTTTTTTAAATTTTGGTTCGGGGTTCCCCTTTGGGGAATTCCCATGCCGTTTTTATCAATGAACTTCTATGTGTATTGTCGGCAATGCAATAGCCGCGGGTAGTTTTAAATGAGTTTTTTCCTTCAAAATGTCATTTTGCTGTCAGACTGTTCTAAACACAGGAAACATGCGCCCCTTTACAGGCATACTATAGACACCCCCCAGGTACGAAATTTAAAGGGATATTACACTTTTATTGTTTGACTTTAAGCATTATTAAAATCACTGCTCCTGAAAAAACGGCCATTTTTAAAACTTTTTTTTGCATTGATCCATGTCCCCTGGGGCAGGACCCAGGTCCCCAAACACTTTTTATGACAATAACTTGCATATTAGCCTTTAAAATTAGCACTTTTGATTATTCATGTTCGTGTCCCATAGACTTTAACGGTGTCCGCGTGTTCGAACGAACTTTTTTCCTGTTCGCATGTTCTGGTGCGAACCGAACAGTGGGGTGTTCGGCTCATCCCTACTGCTCATTATAAATTCTCTTCATTAGTTATCAGTGAAATAGTCTCCATACCATTAAATAACAATAGTTCCGCGCTTAGGAAAGAAAGGAAAAAAAGGAGAACTGCAGCCCCCCATACAGTAATTTCACCTAGGTGAAATTCAAATCAACAGATGTCCTAAGAAAGGGGAATAGGCGCTCGTGATACGCATACGTCAACCTCTTGTCTGGTTTACATGGAGTCTTCAGGCAGGCGGGCAGTGGAACGCACGCTCAACCACGCTGCCCTCAAGGCTCTGAACCGGCTTGTGGAGCACTGTTAGCTCCTGTTTTAAAGTTTTTTGATTAATAAATCCATTTTTTACGGACTCACGCTATGAGATATATCTCTTTTTTGATGCATATGGATGTTTAACACTGGGGATACCGTAACACCATAGAAGGATATACCACAGTGGGCTGAGGACCGTTTTCCTGGATTCAACATCGCTGGAGTCTATCTGCATGCCTTTTACCCCTGCAGGGGTTGGGCTGTCCGGTGAGTGAGAGCACGAGTGGGGGTGTAATGGAAGACGGGGAACACTTGCTGCAACAATTTTACAGTCTTTCCATTAGAGGGACACATTCAAGAATTTTTTCTGCATACAAATTTTTTGGGGACAAAAAAATTTTCTTTGGGACATTGTTTTCACTTTGTAAAAAATTCTTTCATATTGTTTTGTCACTTGATTTGTAATTTGGACTTTTTTACGTATTTACGTTGGGGATTCTACAAAAATGGTTTAATAAGTATATCACTAGTTTTTCATACTTGGAATGTTTATAGATTTCAATTTTTGGGTACACACACACACATATATATATATATATATATATATATATATATATATATATATAATATATATATATATATTAGCACATTGCACTTTTATTGTATAGCATTGGTTGGTGGAGCTTTTTTGCACTGAATTATAGCTCTTTATGAGCACATTGGTTGCACTCACATACAATTCTTTTTTATATATGTGTTTTATATATGCATTTTCTTTGGAACCACATTTAATGCACATATAGCAGAACAGCGCCAATTCCCCTTTCTTAGGACATCAGTCTCCATACCATTGTTATATATACACTTATAGGGAGTTTTGTGATGAGGAGTCTCACTTTTATTGTTACATTGTCACATTTATATTGTGTGAATGTTATATACTAGTGCTGCAGTCTTCCATATTATACTAGATGTGATAATTCCACCAATAGGGATCAGATATAACAATTATATTCACTACAAAAATACACTTTCATACATCTGAGGAAGGGCAGATCTCCTCCAAGCTATTCACAGCTACTTCAATCCATATAACATATAATGTACAAAAATACATAAACATGAAGAGCAACAAAGTTATCTTTTAAAATTACAAACATCAAGAGAAAGTTCATAAATGTGTAAAAGCGGATTTCCTACAAGCCATTCACCACTACTTCCATCTCCAATCACCATACAGTGACTTGTGTAGTAAGATCCCTTTCACACTGCAGAGCCGATAAAACATCCCTAAATCGCTGGTCATTTTTGTGGTGCTTTAGTGGTGATTTAGCTGCGCTAGTCGTGCCCTAGTGGGCCGGTGACAACGGGACCTTAAAGTGGAGCTCTACCCATATTTTAAAGTAATTTCCCTCCAAAGTCGCTGTGTGTGCTGATAAAGAATTGGCATATTTTTCCCTTAAACTCACTGTTATATACTGTATAGTAGTTGGCACTTCCTGTCCTCAGCCGCGGCCAGCATTTCCTCCCCTCCCCAATGCCTCCTGGGAGATGTTTGTCATCAATCCCAGGAGGCAATAGGCATCGCTGGGCTGTAGCATTGCGTTATTTCAAAACGACGCAATGCAAGGCGGCCAGCGCCATTTTAAATAAGGGCAACCAGGCTTTTGTTGCCATGGTTACCAAAGCTTCTTATACACAGTGATGGGCGGTAGGGGATGCGGCTGGAGCATGTCAGCTCTGATTACATAGAGCCCAGGGGAGGGGACAGACACACCATGTACTGATTTATTAGAGGAATATGAGGGGGCAATTCTGATGGGGACAATTTTGATGGGGCAGCTTTGATGGGGCAATTCTGATGGGTGCAATTTTGATTTGGCAGTTTTGATGGGGCATTTTTCATGGGGCAGTTTTGATGATGGCAATATGATAGGGCAACTCTGATGGGGGCAATTTTGACGGGGCAATTCTGATGGGGGTAATTCTAATGGGGGCAGTTTTGATGGGACAGTTTTGATACAAGGACAGGTTTGATGGTGGCAATATGACGAGGCAGTTTTGATGGGGGCAATATGATAGGGGTAATTTTGATGGGGCAGTTTTGATGGGGGCAATTTTGATGGGGCAGTTTTGATGGGGGCAGTTTTTATGGGGCAGTTTTGATGGTGGCAATATGATGGGGCAGTTTTGGTGGTGCAATTCTGATGGGGGCAATTTTGATGGGGCAGTTTTGATGGTGGCAATATGATGGGGCAATTTTGATGGGGCATTTTTAATGGAACAATTCTGATGGGGCAATTTTGATGGGGGCAATATAACGGGGCAGTTTTGATGGTGGCAGAATGAGGGGCAGTTTTGATGGGGGCAGTTTTGATGGGGCAATTCTGATGGGGCAGTTTTGATGGGGGCAATTCTGATGAGGCAGTTTTGATGGGGGCAGAATTCATGGGGCAGTTTTGATGTTGGCACTATGATGGGGCAGTTTTGATGGTGGAATTCTGATGGGGCAATTTTCGTGGGGCAGTTATGATGGAGGCAATATGATGGGCAGTTTTGATGGTGGCAATATGATGGGGCAGTTTTGATGGGGCAGTTTTGATGGGGAAATTCTGATGGGGCAGTTTTGATGGTGGCAATATGATAGGGAAGTTTTGATGGGCAATTCTGATGGGGGATATATGATGGGGCAGTTTTGATGGGGCAATTCTGATGGGGCAGTTATGATGGGGGCAGTTTTGATGGGGCAGTTTTAATGGGGGCAATTTTGATGGGGCAATTCTGATGGGGAAGTTTTGATGGGGCAATATGATGGGGCAATTTGATGGGGAAGTTTTGATGGGGCAATATGATGGGGCAGTTTGGATGGGGCGATTCTGATGGGGCAGTTTTGATAGCGCAGTTTTGATGGGGCAATTTTTAATTTGGGAATATGAACGGGCAGTTTTGATGGTGGCAATATGATGGGGCAGTTTGGATGGGGACAGTATTGATGGGGCAATTCTGATGGTGCAGTTTTGGTGGGGGCAGTTTTAATGAGGCAGTTGTGATGGGGCAGTTTTTGATGGAGGCAGTATTGATGGGGCAATATGGCGGGGCAGTTTTTATGGTTGCAATTCTGATGGGGTAGTTTTTATAATGGCAATATGAAGGGGCAGTTTTGATGGTGGCAATATGATGAGGCAGTTTGAATGGGGACAGTATTGATGGGGCAATTCTGATTGGGCAGTTTTGATGGGTCAGTTTTGATGGTGGCAATATGATGGGGCAGTTTTGATGGGTGCAGTTTTGATGGGGGCAGTATTAATGGGACAATTCTGATGGGGCAATTTTTGATGGGGCAGTTTTGATTGGGGCAGTTTTGATGGGGGCAATATGGCGGGGCAGTTTTGATGGTTGCAATTCTGATGGGGCAATTTTTATGATGGCAATATGAAGGGACAGTTTGATGGTGGCAATATAATGGGGTAGTTTTGATGGGGGCAGTTTTGATGGTGGCAATATGATGGGGCAGTTTTGATGGGGGCAGTATTGATGGGGGCAGTATTGATGGGGGCAATTTTGATGGGGCAATTTTGATGGGGGCAGTTTTGATGGGGCAGTTTTTATGGTGGCAATATGATGGGGCAGTTTTGATGGGGCAGTATTGATAGGGCAATTCTGATGGGGGCATATTTGATCGGGCAGTTTTGATGGGGTAGTTTTGATGGTGGCATGTGATGGGGTGTTGTGATGCAATGTGCTCGGGGAGATGTGATGCTATTTGCTGGGGGTGTTTTGATGCGATTTGCGGGGGTAGTTGTGATGTGATATGTGGGGGTTGTTGTGATGCGATTTGCTTGGGGCAATGTGATGCCATTTGTGGGGGGTGTTGTGATGCGATTTGCAGGGGTTGTGATGCAATTTGCTGGGGGTGTTGTGATGCGAATTGCGGAGGGTGTTGTGATTCTTTATTGGGGGGCAGTTGTGATGAAATTTGCAGGGGGTGTTGTGATGTGATTTGCTGGGGGCGATGTGATGCGATTTGCAGGGGGTGTTGTAATGCAATTTGCGGGGGGCGATGTGATGCCATTTGTGTGGGGTGTTGTGATGCAATTTGCGGGGGGTGTTATGAGGCAATTTGCGGGGGTTGTTGTGATGCAATTTGCTGGGGGTGTTGTGATGCGATTTGCGGGGGTTGTTGTGATGCAATTTGCTGGGGTGTTGTGATGCAATTTTCTGGGGGTGATGTGATGTGATGTCATAGAAATTCATCTTTTCTTGGTCTACACCATTTGCAGGTAGGCAATGCAAGAAATAATGCAATTGTAATTTATTTCCTGGTTCCTGGAGGGGAGGGGAGGAGAGGTTTGCATAGCTAAGGGTCAGTAACTTGCTCTGACACTGCCGTTGCTATGGAAACCTGACCTGAAACCTATCACACTGCTTGTGCTGCACTGAGCATGTGCGAGATCTGCAAGGATGAGATCCAGGAAGAAATACAGTCTGGCTTCAAATGCCCACACTTAAGATGGCCACGGCCTGCTGGAAGTTTATCCACCTCAATACCGGGCACTTTCACCCCCTTCCTGCCCAGGCCATTTTTCAGCTTTCAGCACTGTCACATTTTGAATGACAATTGTGCAGTCATGCAGCACTGTACCCAAATTAAATTGTTATCATTTTCCCCCCCACAAATAGAGCTTTCTTTTGGTGGTATTTGATCACCTCTGCGATTTTTATTTTTTGCGCTATAAACAAAAATAGCGTCAATTTTGAATAAAACGCATTATTTTTTACTTTTTGCTATAACAAATATCCAAATTTTTTTTTAAACAATTTTTTTTCCTCAGTTTAGGCCGATATGTATTCTTCTACATAGTTTTGGTAAAAAAATTGCAATATGCGTATATTGATTGGTTTGCGCAAAAGTTATAGCGTCTACAAAATAGGGGATAGATTTATAGCATTTTTATATATTTTTTGTACTAGTAATGGTGGTGATCTGCGATTTTTATCGTGACTGCGATATTTCGGCAGACATATCAGACACTTTTGACACATTTTTACATTCATCCGTGCTATAAAATTGCACTGATTACTGTATAAATGTGACTGGCAGGGAAGGGCTTCACACTAGGGGGTGATTGAGGGGTTAATTGTGTTTCCTAGGGAGTGATTCTAACTATAGGGGGAGGGACTCACAAAGGGGAGGAGACTGATCGAAGTTCCTCTGTACTGGGAACACACTATCAGTCTCCTGACAGGATGAGGATCTGTTTACACACACAGATCCATGGTCCTGCTCTGTTACTGGGCAATTGTGGGTGTCCGGTGGACATCGCAGAAGCCGGGCACACCCATCGGGTCCCCAGTGACACGGTTGCTGCTGATGGTGTGTGCGTACCCCCTGGTGGGCCGGGAAGGCGAGGGCGTCATACGACGCCCTCCCAGAATGAGAGCCGCGCAGCCTGGCCATCATATGAAAGCAATATGTGGCAAGCGGTTAAAAAATAACAAACTAATGCTATAAAGTAATAAAATGGACCTTAGTTTACAGGCTAACTTTTTGTAGAATGCATTAAGCTTGTGTATTATAGGGGTATTTTTATTTAAAAAGTATAAATTAATCCGAAACACCACTTTAAAAAAAGAAAAAAAAAAAGGCTTCCCATTCATTTCAATGGGTAGAAGCATTTTGGGAGCGCTATTTATAATGCTCATAACCCGCCCCAAAGATACCGCTTGCAGGACTTTTTCTAACGTCCCACAAGCGCACCACCTGAGTGTAAAAGAACTCATACAAATAAATGGGAGGCAGTTTTCAGATGCTATTTCTAGTGCTAAAATGTCTGAAAACTGCCTCAGTGTGAAAGGAGGCTAATGCCCCGTACACACGGTCGGATTTTCCGATGGAAAATGTCCGATCGGAGCGTGTTGTGGGAAATTCCGACCGTGTGTGGGCTCCATCGGACATTTTCCATCGGATTTTCTGACACACAAAGTTGGAGAAAATTTTCCGACAACAAAATCCGATCGCGTCAATTCCAACCGTGTGTAGCCTGTTCCGATGCACAAAGTGCCACGCATGCTCAGAAGAAATTTCAACACGGAACAGCTCGGTCTGATAAAATGAGAGTTCGCAATGGATACAGCACTTTCGTCACGGTACAATGTCAAAAAAAAGGTTTAATACAGCGCACTGTCTTCTTCTTTATAATGTGACAAGTATTAAGTAGTTTTGCTGCTCATATTCACACACACTTCTCACAAACTTATTTTGTTGTTTTTTTTCTTGGGATTCCCTGAATATATTGTTATTTGCACATCTGACATAATGTTTTTTTTTTTTGCTTTTATTTTTTTTGTGCTTTCAAGCCATTTTTCCTTTAGATTTTATGTTTGTATTTTTTCCAAGGCTGATCTTTGTTTAATGTTATTTTTAGTTTGACTCCAGACTATTTTTGTGTGTGTTTTGTGTGTGTCAAGTTACCACAACACCATTGATATCTTTTATTATTTAATCTCAAGGAGATTGTTTGTTGTTGGTGTCCTTTGTTAATTTCACATTGTATTTTTGAAATGTACCTGAATTCTCACAAACCAACGGTCCTTTTTGAAGTAAAACACACATAGGCAAGTATAATTCAAACCAAAAATCCTTTATTAGGGCTCAGAACCAAACAAAGAAGGGGGCAACGCTGGATCAACAGGAGAAATTAGCGAAGCCTGGGACCCCCAGGGCAGACAACAATTCTTGAACATCAAAATTGGTGGCCTGAGGAGTCCATATGTAAGGGAGGGCAGTCTGGTTCAGAATTTTCAGAGATCCGGAAAGCAGCAGATGACTTATGTGTCCCCAGGCTGTGGTACCACAAGAGGCTGCATCTTTTGGCCGACCAGACTGGATCCAGGGTCCTCACTTTCTGGTCTTCCTTCCATGCTTCCTTCCTGGCTGTGGCTCTTCTGTTGGAGATGTGGCAGGAGGAGGAGTAGGACCTGGAGGAGGAGGAGGGCTGGGAGGACATGGAGGAGAAGGAGGAGGAGGACCTGCAGGAGGAGGAGGAGGACCATCTGTGAGTTTGCAAAGGTGTGTCTGAGATGTAATTTGGCCCCTCATACCTTTATTAAGAGCCTCCAATATGAGCAACTCATACATGAGTTGTTTTCCCTCCTTCATCCTCTGAATTTTTGAGGCAATGATGGCAGTGAAGTCATCCTCCACGGTCTGTGGTGCTCCCAGGGCCTCTGTAGCCCTACAAAAGAGTCCTATGGCAGCCTCCTCTAAGGCACTCCTCCTCCTGCCACTTTCTCTTTCCAGGGGGAGGTGAGGGACCTGCAGATCAGTCAGCCAGCTCGGCCCAGCCACCTCCTGGCTGAGACTTTCCTGTGTATGAAAAAGGGACATGGTTTTAGTTTTTGCTTCATCAATCACAATCCTAAATTAGTTAAAATAAAATAGAAAATGATTTTGCGCTTTAAAATCTATCACCTCCTAATAAAGTGCATATGATAATTCCAGATATATAAACGTGCAATATCTAAAGGTGCTCCATAGTGCAAGAATACATCAAAGTGCTATGTGCATCAAATACAAATCTATACAAATAAATACAAATTGATCATAATTAATGCAAAGTTCATATAGTGAATCAATATTAAAAGTCTATGTAGTGCTGTTCCACTGGGGTCATTTGATAAGGGTGAAAAAGTGAAAAAGTGGTCTTAGATTTTGTGATCCGGTGACACCGGGCTCTCTGGACTCTCACCTTGGATAAAGTTGATAAGGGCATCAAAACCAGATTCTCTGTTCTTGGTATAAGAATGGTGTAGAAATGGGACTTCTCTGGTGCTGTAGCGATCCCTCTGCTTAGCAGTACCTGTGAGATGTAGGGATAGAGGGGGGGGTTGGCCCACCTGGGCTCCACCAGTCCGGTGGTGTGAACAGGAAGGGGAGAGAGAAAAGATGCCTCCAATGGTGTAGTAGGTTTAAACAAGTGACTATTTATTAAAAGATGAAGTGGTCTCTTACATATAAACAATGCTAAAAACAGCCTTAGAGGTAAAAGAGTTGAGGAGCGGCGTTTGAGACGCCTCCTTACTAGTTTCTGGTTTCGTCTGTGCTCGGCCACGCCCTACGCGTTACGTCACCGCCCGTGACTTCAACTGGGGATCCCTACATCTCACAGGTACTGCTAAGCAGAGGGATCGCTACAGCACCAGAGAAGTCCCATTTCTACACCATTCTTATACCAAGAACAGAGAATCTGGTTTTGATGCCCTTATCAACTTTATCCAAGGTGAGAGTCCAGAGAGCCCGGTGTCACCGGATCACAAAATCTAAGACCACTTTTTCACTTTTTCACCCTTATCAAATGACCCCAGTGGAACAGCACTACATAGACTTTTAATATTGATTCACTATATGAACTTTGCATTAATTATGATCAATTTGTATTTATTTGTATAGATTTGTATTTGATGCACATAGCACTTTGATGTATTCTTGCACTATGGAGCACCTTTAGATATTGCACGTTTATATATCTGGAATTATCATATGCACTTTATTAGGAGGTGATAGATTTTAAAGCGCAAAATCATTTTCTATTTTATTTTATCTTGTTGAGTGAAAGTGAACACTTTAGATTTTGCTGCTATCTATTAAGATATCATCACCACTCATTCGCACTATTTTGCACATATATTAGTTTAGTTTACTACTGTTACATCTACACCACCTATTTACTCTACTTAGCGCGAGGAATTACACCATACCAAATCCTAAATTAGTACTCTCCACTAACATCTAGTTAACATCATTGATTGGACAAGCAGAAATATTTAGAGGAATGCTATACCTGGCTCAATCTGGGCTCCTCCACATGTTGTTGCCTGGAAGGCCCAGGTTGGGCGTCAGAAGCCTCAGCTGGGGGGGAAGGAAGCGTGGAAGGAAAACTGGAGAGGGATGACCTGGGTTCAGTCTGGCCTGCCAGAAAATGCAGCCTGTCATAGTACCACATCCTGGGGACATAGATGTCATCTGCTGCTCCGGATCTCTGCGAATCCTGGACTTTCTGGCGCTCCCTTACATATGTGCTCCTCAGGCCACCAATTAAGATCTTCAAATATGTGATGTCTGCCGTGGGGATCACCTGCTTCACAATTTCCAACAATTGATCCAGCGCTGCCTTCCTCTTTGTTTGGTTCTTGTAATGTGGGTGGTTGATCTCCCACAGACATGGCAGCTCCCTTAACATATCAATGAATATTGACATGAAGTCATTGTCTTTTAATAAGATATCCATGTTCACTGCAAGACACAACACAAGACCAAGCCTAATGTCAGACCAAACTGTACTAATCTTGTTACAATATAGGCCTCAATCTAGAAGCAGTATAGGCACTAGTATGTCTCTTACCTTCGTTCTTACGATCGGCGCGTCCAATGCTCCTTCGTCCGCTCACAGATCGTATGTAATACACACGTGTGTTACGCTTTATACACACTGCACATGCATGTAACTCTGTCCGCCCCTGACTTTCTTTCTAGTCTATTCCCCGCCCCTTTTCATTCTGTGCAGTGGGGGAAGAGCACATGGCGGAGACACAGAAGGTGCGTGCTAGTTACAGGAACGAGGAGGAGGAGGAGGAAAGCCCGGATCCGGACACATCCCGATCCAGAAGGAGCAGATTTAAGGCCTCAAATATGTTCTTCGGGGAGATGTTGGAGATGGTGGACATCCTGAAGAAGGCCGACTATGATGGAAAGTATGGGCCTTACCCCAACCCCAATATCAGAAAGGCCAAGATCATTGCGAAAGTGGTCAAAAGTCTGCACCGGAATTTCGGGGTACGACGATCGAAAGATCAGCTCAGGAAGCGGTGGTCGGACCTGAAATTAAGAGAGCCCGAGCAGTACAGAAAGATCCAGAGAGTGCTGCAAAAAAGTAAGTAGTTGTGCTGTGTTCATATTCATATATTTCTTTATTACGTTCGTGCTGCTCCATATTGTTTTCTTAATTGTTGTACAGTTTAAAATTGAAATTTTAATATTCATGGGACCATTTGAATCGTTCGTATCCAACATTTTTCTTTCGGCCTCTAAAACACCATTGTTTAGGCCCTATGCATTTTCCAATTTTTTTTAGGGCCTACTTGTCTGAAAAAATTTTGGTGTGTAGATGGCTTTGTTAACAGAATGAAATGCAAACTAGATTCTGTGTAAGGAGAGGACACTCAGCAGCTGTTTTCACATCTGGACACTGGAGCACTAGTGTGGGACACAAGAACACAATTTTGATTAGGGTGGGCACACAGGTGCTTCAGTGTATACTATGGGGGGTCTCCATCTGTGAAGCTTGTACAAAACAGGTAAAGGATTGCAGGTTGACAAGGGCCAGTAAAAAAGATACATCTTTGAACTCAGCTAAAATGGACAACTGTACCCCAATTCCAAGCAATGTTTCCTATTTATAGTTCTGCCATCAAATATCTGTGTGCTAATTATACCATTTTTGTTTAACATAGGGGAGAAAAGACTTGGAGGACACCCCTTATCCGAGGAGACCAGAGACCCCTTACCTCTGGAAGAAGGGAAAATACCCCCAAAACAAGCTGAGCAGGAGGAGGAAGAAGATGTGGTGCAAATTGGCACCACAACAGGTGAGTGTCTGCAACCACAGGCTCAGGTAAGAGATGGATGCTGGCAGATTTTTGATACCTGTTTTTGTTTGGTTACTCTCTTTTTAGGTGATCGTGATGTTATGGATCAAGATCCTTTCACATCAGAAAGTGCACAGATCCTGATTGGGGAGATCATGGGGTGTAATTTTGAATTGGAAAATCTCAAGAAAAAAATCAATGATGTTATTCAAAAAAATAATAACATCATTGATATTTTGGGGCGAATTTAAAACCCCACAAAATCACTTTATTTTATTGTGTGCTACAATAGGAAAAACTTTAGAGCAATGTTTTGAAATTACAAATTTGGAGGATGCACACAGTGTGCCAACATGTGCTATCTGCCATCACGGGAGATCAATGGACGCGTTTTGGGGTGCAACCCCTTCCTCAATAATAAAGTAGCAGTGAGGAAGGGCTTGCTCCCACCAAACACGTCCCTTGATCCCCCGTGATAGCAGCTAGCACATGTTGACATTTGTAAATTGGTGTGCATCTTCCAAATTTGGCTTTTCAAGGGGTGACTTCACCCCATCTGAACGCAATATCAAACACAGTTCCTAAATACTCATGTCTGATATTGCCTTCAAGTTTTACCAAATGTGAACTTTGTAAGTTTAAGATTTTTGTATTTCTTGTTGGTTTTACACAGGCCTGTTTTATTGTAAATGGACATTTCTATTTTTGCTAATGCCACCCCAAAAAATGTTAGACAACAAACATGTTGGTTTGTTTAAAAAACCTTTGGTAAATGCACATGTGATTGTGCAGGTATTAAAAAGATTGTTAATCAAGAATGTGTGGATTATTGTCTCAACGCTACAACACTTTTGTGGTGATGTAATTGCTGTTTTGTGAGAAAATGGAGGTTATTTCCTAAGGGCAAATCCTCTTTGCACTACAAATGCAGTTTCAGTGAAGTTTCAAATGCACTTGTAGTATAAAAAGTGTCTTGGCCTTTAGTAAATAACACCCAACAGTGCTTTGTATATGGTTACACAATCACGCCATTTTCAGGACTCCCCACATTGCTGTCATGGTCAGCTAAAACAAACACAAGCAGTAAATGTCAACAAACATTAGCTTTTTCTTTTTTATTTGATAAATGCTTCACAAATTGTCTGGCATATTGATGGCCCCCCTACCCACAAAGAACTCAAGGTATCTTAACCGCACATCACGGGCACTCAGGGAGGGCAAGCCAGGACGGCCACTTTCAATCGCCGTCAGGGTTGGATCATGTATAATTCCGGCCTCAGGCCCAACTGAGCCAGCATAGTTGGCAGAATATTTGCGTAAAAAGTTATGGAGAACACAGCACGCCAGGATTAGATGATTAAGTTTATACTCCGCCATATGGATGGGTGTAAGAAATAGGCGGAACCGGCTGGCCATGATTCCAAATGTGTTCTCCACCACTCTTCTGGCTCTGGCCAGCCAGTAATTAAAAACCCTCTGTTCCGGGTTGAGGGTCCTCATCGGGAATGGACGCATAAGATGGTCCCCCAGTGCAAATTCTTCATCCGCAACGAAGACGAATAGGAGTCCTTCCACATTGTCCTCTGGAGGTGGCAAGTCTAAGCTGCCATTCTGGAGACCCATGTAGAACTCCGTCTGGGCGATGACTCCACCATCGGACATCCGGCCATTCTTCCCCACGTCCACATACAAGAAGTCGTAATTAGCCGACACCACCGCCAACATCACAATAATATTGAATCCCTTATAGTTGAAATAGTGCGACCCCGAGTTGGGTGGTGGGGCGATGTGGACGTGTTTCCCATCAATTGCCCCTCCGCAGTTAGGAAAGTCCCACCGCTGGGCCGAGTACGAGGCCACAGTCTCCCATTCCTGTGGCGTGGAAGGAAACTGTGGAGGAAAACAAAAATAATTTACTATTTTTACACATAAACATGGCAAGCAGATTAGGCACAAACATTCTTGGACAACCTCCAGATAGCATTTATTAAGGGGAAATTAACACCAAAGTATAAGGTACACCTATCATATTCAACCTCCCCCCTCTCATGGGCCATTTCTAACATTATAGGGGGGTATCTTGGACAGGTAACCCTCTTCACTTCATTGAGAGATGAATGCCTAAATAACGGGTATTACTTGTAACAGCCCCTCCTTAGTTACACTATTGGCAGCCCACTGGACAGGTAAGAAGTGTCATAATACAAAGATATAAATACACACTGTACACATTTGAGGACATTTGGACATTCTGATATTACCTATCAAGATAATAATCAAATCCAAAAACTTTAAACATTACCATTTGAAAGTATACAGGCAGGCCCTTGCACTACATGCTTTGGAGAATTCATCCATAAATCTGACCACAAAAGAGATTGGTATAGTGTGTATGGGTTTGGCAAAGTCAGATAGATGATTGAGGATTGATAGAGAATTGTGATCAGCTGACTTAGCAGTTGGGGGAAGGAGGTTTTATAAAACTGATTTGGGGACACTACAAAAAAAGCCTCTGGCACTCTGCCTGAATTTAAAGCACAAATCACATTTCCAAACATTTTAGGGTGTCTTTGGGGTAAAGCACTACTATGGAGCTGATAAAATACATTGTTAAGTGACTACATGAGGTTAATATAGGGCACGAGACACCATGCTGGGGAGGTTATTGAAGGGCAAATATGTATGAAGGACTAAAAAATAATTACATAAAAAACCAGCATGCATGAGAACAAAGGGGACATTCACAGCATATTCCAATCATGGTAATTAGGGAATGAGGAAAGAAATACAAGATATTATCAAACATTAAATACATTAAATACAATAAAATGTGATATTAAAGGATACAAATCTTACCTTCATATACTCCTTCTACAGGACCTGGATGATGGCAGAACAGGTCTCTGGGATAATGATCCCCAGAGCCTGGGGGGAGATGCCTGTCGAGAACTTGAGGTTCTGCAGGCTTCTCCCTGTCGCCAAGTACCGCAGGGTAGCGACCAGCCTCTGCTCAGGAGTGATGGCTTGCCTCATGCAGGTATCCTGCCTGCTGATATAGGGGGTCAGCAAAGCCAACAAACCGTGAAATACGGGGTCCGTCATCCTGAGAAAGTTCCTGAAATCATCAGGATTATTCTCACGGATCTCACGGAGCAAAGGCATATGAGAGAACTGGTCACGCTGAAGCAACCAATTCTTGGTCCATGAACTCCTCCCCACCCTGTTCATGGACTGGACTTGTGTCAAGGTCAGGACCCCAACACCAAGCCCTTGCACAGCACGAACTCTACGAGGAGTACGCATATGCAACATGGCTAGAACAGAACGGCTGCTCAGAACGAAGTAACAGAATGCACTGAAGAACAGCAAGGCCTGTGAAGAGCGACCTGAAAAACAGTAACGAACGCACAAGAACACACTGACAAGTCAATGGTACTTGCTTGCATGCACTGAAGAGCAGATACAAACCCAAAAGCACAAACTGAACGTCAGAAAACGATCTGAAAACTACGAGTCTGAAAAAGCACGAATCGTCTCTCACCAAACTTTTACTAACACGAGATTAGCAAAAGGAGCCCAAAGGGTGCCGCGCTTGGTTCTGAACCGGCCTTTTCTAGTCTCGTCGTATGTGCTTGACGTCACTACGTTCTTGGCGATCGGAAATTCCGACAACTTTGTGCGACCGTGTGTATGCAAAACAAGTTTGAGCCAACATCCGTCGGAAAAAAATCCTAGGATTTTGTTGTCAGAATGTCCGAATAAAGTCCGACCGTGTGTACGGGGCATAACAGAAATACCAGAGATTCATCCAGATGGTTTAAATAAATGCTGATCAACATCCACCTCTTTGCAGCAACTTTAATAAACCTCCCCCACACCTGTGAGCAAACATGTCACTTACCAAAAAGTTTGTCCCCACAAGCAAAGCCCAGACACGCTTGTTTATATCCTTCCAGCAGCGCCACTCCACTCAAGCCGGCTTCCGATGAGAACAGACTGTGCCACGGAATGTCAGATCTCCAGGTAGTATCTCCAATATCACCCGAGGTATCCAGACAATGGCCACAATCACATTACATAGAAAAGAATAAGCCTTCATAGTGCACAATCCTTAAATATATATAGAATCACAGATTGTACACTTCAATCATATACACAAGTATACACAGAACTCAGAGCACACACCGCTCCGGACTGCAGCCATGTACGATGGAGTCCAGGCAGTGACATGGAGGCTTTTTCTTTTCTATGTAATGTGATTGCGGCCATTGTCTGGATACCTCGGGTGATATTGTATTTTTGCACATTATATGTTATACAGATTGAAGTAGCTGTGAATTTTTATTCAAACAAAAAGGAGACAATACGCCCTACTCCAATCCTCCTATCTCAGCGCTAAAGGATATTCAGTATATGAAGATGGAAAATAATGATTGCAATAAACCGCAGTGATTTAACCTGATGTCACCATATTCTGAGTGAGATATCTCTCAGCAGCCACTTAATAAAAAATAGAAATATAAATATGGATGAATGAATGTACTATATGAAACAGCAATTAACCCATCAAAGCAGCGCTATTTTCAGTCCTCAATGCTGACTGATAAAACAAAGTCTTTGTAAATGCAAGCAAAACACATGCAGGCAGGTAAATTCCAACAAAGACACAGCGGTAGGAGCTCGGTCTGGATTCCCTTATATGAATAGTAGATCTGATGGGTGCACCTTTCACCATCTATTGGGACACCTTGTGCTGCACACACCCCATAGGGGTTCAAACTCACCGGAGCCAGGAGGTTAACAAGCCTTGGATCAAATCATCTCTCAGTTTACTCCCGAAGTCCTCCAGGGTTGATGATCAAATAACAGCAGCAATGTCCACATGTAAAAAAAGAGACCCCGAATAGTCCAGTACCGTTTTGATAATTTATTGTAAGTCACAAATCAGAGAAGAAAAAAAAAAAAACTAATAAAGTAAATACACTGTAAAAATCAGTGGGCGCAGTTCCTTACAAAGGATAGCCTTCTAGCTTTCAGTTGGTTGGTAATAGTGGATAACTCAAACTGCTTCTCTCAAAGCACAAGAGTACTGGTTGCAGACTGGATGGATGTTACACACTCACAGCTGATCAGTCCTTCATTCCACTAGTATACAACTACAAGCTTGGAGCGCACTGCGTGTCAGCCAGGCACAGCTGATCCGCACTTCCCCCCTCTCGTGTCTGAAGCTTCAGGCTAAAAGCACATTGCTCACGTGATAACGGTTGCCGTGGTATCGTGCTCTGACTAGTTTCGTCAGGAAGACTTTTTCAAAGAGCATGACTACACGGCTTGTTGAACAAAATTTATCTGAAAACCAGGGGGTGGGGCACAACCAACACTCCACCCTAATGAGTTAATACTTGGCAAGCACTAGGTCTGATTGGAAGGTGCGTCCCTATCTTAAACTGGGAACGTATCCATACTCCAACCAACCAAAAGTTGCAGGCTGCACATTTAAATGACACCGCAGTCTATTTATACCAGAATCTTGCATTACATCTGCAAACTCCCAACTCCTTGTGAGAAACAGTGCCTATGTCCTGGATTAAAACTAAACATCTCCTCTTCCATATATTCCAGGTGCAACTGAAGAGAGAGAGTCGCTTAACCCCCAAACATTATTAGGCTATATGGATGTCGCAGTGTAGTGACCAAGTAATTAAAATACCCATAGTTCCTCACCCAATATAATTATCATATTAAATCAGATAAGTTTATCACATTGCGACATAAAATTGACATAAAATTAACAAAAAATAAAAATGTTACATACAAAATCGCATATAATCACATATAATCGCAGCAACATCGGAACTTGTGATAAAATCACGAAAATAATAATGATTAAAATCTAATCAGATTAAAATTACCTGACATACCTATTGACATAAAATTAACAAAAATTAAAATGTTACATGCAAAATCGCATATAATCGCAGCAACCTCGGAACTTGTGATAAAATCACAAAAATAATAGTGGTTAAAATCCAATCAGATTAAAATTAACTGCACAATCTAAAATTCTACATAGATAGAAAGCGGAAGTTGATAAAAGATTCTCCGGTACCGCTCTGTATCACATAGTTCCATATTGTACATACACAATAAAAAAATATATGTAATCCAAACGGGGCATAGTTATTAAGTTATTAAGTTATCTATACAGAAAACAGATCAAAATCTCAGAGTGAGGAACCCCTCCATTAAAACTCTAATACATTGTGTAATCGTCCACTCTAGTGAACCTAAAAATCGCTGATAAAGCAATTAATATCGAGTTCAATATTTAACCCTTTTGGGCTAAGAGTGTCAGTTAAAAAAATCCATTGAGTTTCTTTTTTTGATAAATTCCTTATTATATTACCCCCCCTCCAAGATTGTTTGATGTGATCAATCCCCCAAAATAACAGTCCAGCAGGATCTTGTCCGTGATGTAATTTGAAATGCAGGGATACGTTATGGTCTTTATAGCCAATAGTAATGTTGTGCACATGCTCAGCGATTCTCACTCTTAAAAGACGCTTAGTGCGACCTATGTACATTAATCCACATGGACAACGCAGGGCATACACTACATGTGATGTATTACATGTTATAAAGTGCTTAATTTCAAATTCCCTATTGTTGGAAGTTGCAGTGAATTTTTCTATTTTTCTCATAGGTCTCGCCACCATTCTGCACGCTTTGCACTTCCGGCACGCAAAAAAACCATTTTGTTCCCAGAAGGTTGGATTTCTCCCGGGGGGATCAATAATCTTTTTGACTATAACATCCCCAAAGCTTGGCGCCTTACAGTAAATGAACTTGGGTTTGTCAGGTAGAACACTTGCCAGTGTCCTATCCAGACAAAGGACATGCCAATGCTTATGGAAAATATTCTCCACCTCCTTGTACTGTGAGTGGAAGGGAGATATGAAACTCCATTCATGATCTAAGTTTTTTTCCATCCTGGGTGCATCTCTTAAACAATGATCTTGAGGGAGAGACCTAATCTCCTCAATAATAGGGTCTAAAAACTGAGGTTTATACCCTTTTTCCACAAACCTATTTTTTAATACTGTAACCTGTTGGTCAAAATCCTCTAATTCGGAGCAATTTCTCCTGACCCTCAATATTTGGCCCTTGGGCACATTCTTCAACCATAGCGGATGGTGGCCACTATGCACTGGAAGATAACTATTTCTGTCGGTGGGTTTGAAGAACACTTTCGTTTGTACTCTGTCACCAACTCTGTAGATGTTCACATCTAAAAAGTGTATTTCCTCAGTGCTCCACTGGCTCGTAAGTCTGATATTATGAGTATTGTTGTTCAAATGAGACATATAATCTTGAAGTGCCAGTTCTGAACCTGCCCATATCAATATCAGGTCATCAATATAGCGTTTGTAATATAAGAGTTCTGGTCGTCTGTCTCTAAAAATCTCTTTATCCTCCCATTCACCCATTAAGAGGTTAGCGATGCTGGGCGCGAATTTCGCGCCCATTGCAACGCCCCTCTTCTGGGTGAAGAAATGATGGTCAAACCAGAAGTAATTGTGAGAGAGACAGAAGTCTAACGCATCTCTAAGAAATATTTTTTGTCTCAGAGGCAGATCTTCCCTTTTACTCAATGCCCAATTGAGTGCTAGTAGAGCATCCTCATGTTGGATAATAGTGTATAAGCTGGTCACATCAGATGTGACCAGATACACCTCATTTTTCCCTGCTAAGCTGATTTCTTTCAGATCCTGTAATAAACTCTTAGTGTCTTTCAAATAGGCTCTGGTTGTGGTTACACTTTTTTGTAGGAATATGTCTAAATACTGTCCTAATCTTGAGGTGACCGAATCAATCCCATTAACTATGGGTCTAGGGGGGGGATTGGTCGAATCCTTGTGGATTTTCGGAAGGGTGTAAATAGTAGGGGTGCGACTACTGCTGGGGAACAGAAATCTTTTTTCTTTGTCCGTAAGGACATGTGAGCGATAGCCAAAATCAATCAGCGTTTTTAATTCGGCTCTGTACTGAGGGGTTGGATCCTTACCTAGCATCTCGTATGTATCTTTATCTGACAACAATTCAGACAGCTGAGTGGTGTAGTAGTCCTTTGACATAATCACCACTCCCCCTCCCTTGTCAGCAGGTCTGATTATTATGTCCTTTCTCGCTTCAAGTGACTCAATGCCTTCCTTAATATATCTCGGGTTCACTTGTTTTTTTGGTTTTAACTGATCTAAATCTCTTAAAATAAGACTTTTAAAAACCTCCAAATGGTGGGAGCCATTGTTGGGGGGATTGAATAAGGACTTGTTTTTTAACCCACTATCCACCGCCAGTGCTGAGACCCCGCTCAGACTGGTTGGGTTCGAGTTTTTATTTAAAAAATGTTTTTTAATACTCAGCCTCCGCACATATTTATGTACATCTATATAGGCATCGAACTTGGTGAGTGGTCTATTAAGGCCACATTTTAGTCCCTGATGTAGGATGTTAGTTTCTTTATGTGTAAGGGGTGTATTACTAACTTACGGTGTATTACTTACTTTTTCTATTGTGTATGTACAATATGGAACTATGTGATACAGAGCGGTACCGGAGAATCTTTTATCAACTTCCGCTTTCTATCTATGTAGAATTTTAGATTGTGCAGTTAATTTTAATCTGATTGGATTTTAACCACTATTATTTTTGTGATTTTATCACAAGTTCCGAGGTTGCTGCGATTATATGCGATTTTGCATGTAACATTTTAATTTTTGTTAATTTTATGTCAATAGGTATGTCAGGTAATTTTAATCTGATTAGATTTTAATCATTATTATTTTCGTGATTTTATCACAAGTTCCGATGTTGCTGCGATTATATGTGATTATATGCGATTTTGTATGTAACATTTTTATTTTTTGTTAATTTTATGTCAATTTTATGTCGCAATGTGATAAACTTATCTGATTTAATATGATAATTATATCGGGTGAGGAACTATGGGTATTTTAATTACTTGGTCACTACACTGCGACATCCATATAGCCTAATAATGTTTGGGGGTTAAGCGACTCTCTCTCTTCAGTTGCACCTGGAATATATGGAAGAGGAGATGTTTAGTTTTAATCCAGGACATAGGCACTGTTTCTCACAAGGAGTTGGGAGTTTGCAGATGTAATGCAAGATTCTGGTATAAATAGACTGTGGTGTCATTTAAATGTGCAGCCTGCAGCTTTTGGTTGGTTGGAGTATGGATACGTTCCCAGTTTAAGATAGGGACGCACCTTCCAATCAGACCTAGTGCTTGCCAAGTATTAACTCATTAGGGTGGAGTGTTGGTTGTGCCCCACCCCCTGGTTTTCAGATAAATTTTGTTCAACAAGCCGTGTAGTCATGCTCTTTGAAAAAGTCTTCCTGACGAAACTAGTCAGAGCACGATACCACGGCAACCGTTATCACATGAGGACGCAGTGTGCTTTTAGCCTGAAGCTTCAGACATGAGAGGGGGGAAGTGCGGATCAGCTGTGCCTGGCTGACACGCAGTGCGCTCCAAGCTTGTAGTTGTATACTAGTGGAATGAAGGACTGATCAGCTGTGAGTGTGTAACATCCATCCAGTCTGCAACCAGTACCCTTGTGCTTTGAGAGAAGCAGTTTGAGTTATCCACTATTACCAACCAACCGAAAGCTAGAAGGCTATCCTTTGTAAGGAACTGCGCCCACTGATTTTTACAGTGTATTTACTTTATTAGTTTTTTTTTTTTCTTCTCTGATTTGTGACTTACAATAAATTATCAAAACGGTACTGGACTATTCGGGGTCTCTTTTTTTACATGTGGACATTGCTGCTGTTATTTGATCATCAACCCTGGAGGACTTCGGGAGTAAACAGAGAGAGGATTTGATCCAAGGCTTGTTAACCTCCTGGCTCCGGTGAGTTTGAACCCCTATGGGGTGTGTGCAGCACAAGGTGTCCCAATAGATGGTGAAAGGTGCACCCATCAGATCTACTATTCATATAAGGGAATCCAGACCGAGCTCCTACCGCTGTGTCTTTGTTGGAATTTACCTGCCTGCATGTGTTTTGCTTGCATTTACAAAGACTTTGTTTTATCAGTCAGCATTGAGGACTGAAAATAGCGCTGCTTTGATGGGTTAATTGCTGTTTCATATAGTACATTCATTCATCCATATTTATATGTGAATTTTTATTATTGTTCACTATTGGTGGAGTTATCACATCTACATTAGAAGTGTTTGTATTCGGACACATTGTAGGTTGCAGATTTCTCATTTGTCTCATCACACATTTTATCACTAAGTGTAGGGCTCTATACATAGAATTATATTATACTATTTGTACTTCTATATCAGACTTCCTGCTGGCGGCTGGTTTTCATTCATTAGATTTTTACAAAGTTGTTCATGTTTTTTAGTGCAGATATTAAATGTTTTACATTTTTATATCCAGCTTTAGAGAACTGTCTGATATTGGTGATATATAGAGACAACCAGGAGATGAAATATATCTCCATTATTATTAGATTTATGTTGTTTATACATACACTATATTACCAAAAGTATTGGGACACCTGCCTTTACAAGCACATAAACTTTAAGGACATCCCAGTCTTCAGCCTCGTACACACAATCAGATTTTCAGAGGACCATTTGTTTATTTTTTGTGGCATGCTAGTCTCATATCGAAAGTGAAGAGGTTACTCTCCATACGAAAATTCTTGTCCAACAGAATACAACTTCAGAAGTAACGTAATGTGTTGAATAGTTTTGTATGTATTCTTTCGTTTCTGAGAATGCGTAGTCTTACTCTTATCATTTATTTTGGGCGAAAACTGTACTGATTAAACAAAAATCAGACGTTGAGTTCACGTACGATAATAATTTTATGGTCTGCACATCCAGCTTTTGTCGGATGAAAAATCGGAATTGGCTGTCAAAAGCACCATACTAACGATCATGTTGGATTAGAAGGCCTGGTTTGCAGTCTCAGCTCTAAATAATACCAAAGGTGTTCTATCTGGTTGAGTTCAGGACTCTGTGCAGGCAAGTCAAGTTCCTCCACCCCAAACTCGCTCATCCATGTCTTTATGGACCTTGCTTTGTGAACTAGTCAAAATCATTTGGTGGAGGGGGATTATGGTGTGGGGTTGTTTTTCAGGGGTTGTGTTTGGCTCCTTCCAGTGAAAGGAATTCTTAAGGCATCAGCATACCAAGACATTTTGGACAATTTCATGCTCCCAACTTTGTGGGAACAGTTTGGGAATGGCCCCTTCCTGTTCCAACATGACTGCGCATCAGTGCACAAAGCAAGATCCATAAAGACATGGATGAGCAAGTTTGGGGTGGAGGAACTTAACTGGCCTGCACAGAATCCTGGCCTCAACCCGATAGGACACCTTTGGGATGAATTAGAGCAGAGACTGCGAGCCAGGCCTTCTCATCCAACATCAGTGCCTGACCTCACAAATGTGCTTCTGGAAGAATGGTCAAACATTCCCATAGACACACTCCTAAACCTTGTGGACAGTCTTACCAGAAGAAATGAAGCTTTTATAGCTGAAAAGGGTGGGCAAACTGAATACTGAACCCTACGGACTAAGACTGGGATGCCATTAAAGTTCATGCGTGTGTAAAGGCAGGTATCCCAATACTTTTGGTAATATAGTGTAATAGTCCAGTATAGAATATTTAGGCTCCATGCACACTGGCTTAATTCATTGCTACTACTACAGGAGTTTTGTGTTCTGCCTGTAGAAGCAGCTCCATGTTCTCCTATGTCTCCATACACATTGGGACGATTACAGACATATTTTGAGCTCAACGTTTAGAGACAGGAAAAAAAACTTCTGGTTCATGTTTCTGATTGGAGCTTTCTGGCAGAAAAAAATGCAAAACGCTCCTAAACTCGTCTAAACTTTGTACAATAAAATCTCTATATGAAAGTTTTTTTTCTGCCAAGGAAACTAACATTTTTTTTAAGCCCAGTGTGCATGGAGCCTTATGGAGTCTAAAGATGGAATTTGATGACATTCTCATATTTCTATATTATTTATGTGGTTTAGATATAAAACTGTCCCAGAATATTATTGTCTCAGTCAGTCCTGTTATACTCACTTTAATTTCTCTATCCGGCTTGCTGTCAAAGCTTCCATCAGATCCCTGAAATGACGACCCTCAAGAATATTATCAGACAGGTCCAGTGTCCTCAGTGTATTATCAGAAGAAAATTAATTTCTCCCCCAGGAATGAATGTAACTATTCTCTACATCAGTGTTTCTCAACCGGGGTTCCGCGGCGATCTGTCAATCCAATCACAGAGAGCTGACGGGTAGATCGAGTCTTGGCCAGCATGCAGAGTAGCACTGTAATAACAGCTCTCTCATAGCATGATCCTTCCAGCCAGCCCCTCCTTTCCTCCCATCCATCCCAGGTGATGTCATATACAAGCACCTCGGGTGAATGGGAGGAAAGGAGGGGCCGGCCAGAAGGATTGCGCTATGAGAGAGCACTTATTACAGCTGCTTCCCGCGCTACTCTGCATTTGAAAAAACTCCTGTACCCTGATGCTGGATTCCCTGCTATGTGACCTGTACCATGTTGTGTGACCTGTATCGTACCCTGTTGAATGCCCTGTACCATGTTGTGTGTGTGTTTCAGAAGAAAAAACGCACATGTTTCACATAAAATAGGTAAATTCTAATATTTATTTCTATTTAATGTTATTTCTAAAAATAATTCATGTTATATCACATCTCACTAATCACACCAATGTTCTGTGAGCTGTAGATCTGAACGCTATTTTACGGGTTCCGAGATATCAAGCCTTTTGCCAGGAGTTCCTCAACGGTAAAAAGGTTGAGAAACACTGCTCTACGTGAATGGAACTCATTTCTCTTTATTGGAATCCTTTACTAAATTTATCGGCGTATAACATGGACCCCAAGTTTAGGAGGGAATTTTAAGGAAAAAACTTTTAGGAGGGAAGTTTAAGGAAAAAAAAACTTACATTTAAATGCCCATCAATGCAGCCTTATCAGTGTCATTGCAGCCTTATCAGTGCAGCCTTACCCCAGTGTCCAGTGCAGCCTTGTCAGTGCAGCCTTGTCAGTGCAGACTTGCCCCATTGTCCAGTGCAGCCTTGTCAGTGCAAACTTGCCCCAGTGTCCAGTGCAGCCTTGTCAGTGCAGCCTTGCCCCAGTGTCCATTGCAGCCTTGTCAGTGTTACTAACTGGATGGACTTAAAATTGGGGCCGCTGAGAACGCAGGGACTGGGCAGAGCGGAGCGAGCACCGCCGAGATTGCAGGGACAGGGCGGAGCGTATCAATCGCTGCCGAGTGCACTGGGCTCCACTCACAGTCATACCCAGTCCCGCCCTATGATGGACATTACACAGGTCCAATGGCAGGACTGGGCGTGACTGTGAGCGGAGCCGAGAGTAGCCAAGTACACTCGGCTATGTGTAAGTAGCCAAGTACACTCGGCTATGTGTATCTCGGCGGAGATCGCTCAGCTCACAATCAGCAGAGATTGCCGGGGATCGACGTATGACATGCAACCCACGATCTTCCCCTGATTTTAAGGGGAAAAAAGTGCGTGTAATACGCCGATAAATACGGTATATTAGATCACTTTATAAATGACGATCGATCATCTGCACTATTGAAGGTTTTCTCTTTTTGTGGATCCCAATTACTAAATGTGACATGAGAAGTGGATGAGGTGGTGAGATCCATTCATTATTCCTGTATGGGGATTGGACCATACACACTCACACTGACCTCTAGGCTTTCACCTCCAACCTTCTGCTAAGTCTTGGATTCAGTTGTGGGGATTCACTTTGATGGTCACAGAAGTCTCATTCATGTTGTGGAAACGTCATTGACTAAAAGTGACACCATTGTACTTTGGGATTTCCTTTGAACATTATGGTGGAGGATTTGATCTTATGGTGTGGAGCAGATGTTATTACTGTTCTTTATGTGAACTTTGACAATTTGTACTAACATTGCTGCACTAATTTTATATATGCTGATTATAAATTCTCTTCATTAGTTATCAGTGGAATAGTCTCCATACCTTTGTTATATATACACTTATAGGGAGTTTTGTGTTGAGTCTCATGTTTATTGTTATATTTTCACATTTATATTGTGTGAATGTTATATGCTAGTGCTGCAGTCTTCCATATTATACTAGATGTGCTAACTCCACCAGTAGTGATCATATGTAACAATTACATTCACTACAAAAAAACACTTTCATAAATGTGAGCAAGGGCAGATCTCCTCCAACCGATTTACAGCTACTTCAATCTACATAACATATGTTGTGCAAAAACACATAAACATGAAGAGCAACTTATCTTATAAATTGCAAAGAACAAGAGTTTATACATGTTAAAAAAGCTGATTTCCTACAACCCTTTTACCACTACTTCCATCACCATACAGTTACTTGTACAGTAATAGAAAAAGGAAGTCCCAGAGATTCATCCAGATGGTTTAAATCAATGCTGATCAGCTGCCACCTCTTTTCAGAAAATTCAGTCAACCTCCACCACACCGATGAGCAAACAAGTCACTTACCAAAAGATTTGTCCCCACAAGCAAGACCCAGATCAGCAGGCAGGAGTGTAGCTGGGACACAAGCCAAAAGGTCTTTACCAGCTGGGCAGCGAAGGTACAGGAACATAAGATGGAAGCAGAATCAGGATAGAGGCCAGAGTCGGTACACAGTCAGGCAGCAAGGCAGAGAAGCACAAGACAGGAAAAGAGTCAGAGTACAAGCCAAGGTCCCAATAGGCAGGCAGGAATACAGAGATTGGTCAAGGGCAAGCCGGGTCAAGCATGTAGGCAGATATAGAAGGTCAAGGCATTTAAACAGAAACTAGCTGAAGACCACTCAGCAATCTGTTCATGCCATAGTTCAGCTTAAATAGGCACCCGTGCACACACTTGTACATGTACGTGTGTGCGTGCTCATGCGCATGCACATTTATTCTTGTGTGCATGCTAATACATTTACACATGCGCGCTAATGCCCATTCTGTATTGAGCCTTTGCTCATAATTATGAGCATGTAATGGCCTTATGGTTCCAACTAAACTTCTTGACAAACTTCAATATACTGCAGTAAAACTGCACGGAAACACTACACTGACACTATTGTAAAACTGCATGGACACACTACACTTACGTTGCACTATCAATATATTCACACTACACTGACACTCTACTCTCACAACAGAATCACAATAGCAAACTATAGCACACTAACTCGCTAGTAGCAATAAACAGTGCCCTGTTCTATATCTCGCCACTCCAAAATCGCACTGCAAATGGCTCCCCTGGGCAGGAACCTTTTATAGTGTGGGGTGAGTCTATGAGCAATGAGCCATGATGGGGCTAAGTCATCATGACTTTCTCCAATCATGGCTCTGACAATGCTCTGTGCCCTTATTTGGCAAAGCCTTTATTGCTCTGTGCCCTGATTTGGCAAAGCCTTTATTGCTTCAGCCAATCAGGGCTTAGAATTCACCATGCGGTGTGCAGTGCATTGTGGGATATATGGTGGGTGGAACAAACAGTTGAACGCCCTGCCAATATGGGTGATCACCAAATGGGTGAATAGCCAATGTTTGGGCCAAACTTTTGCCCAGCCCGAACCATTTGCCCAACACTAGTCTTTTTCCTCTTTCTCTTTCTCCCTTTCACCCCTTAGGAATATCCATAAGCCAACTTTTTTTATGACAGCAGGTATTCAGCCAGTAACTGTTATGCCCTGTACAGTCGGACTTTCCGATGGAAAATGTGCGATCGGAGCTTGTTGGCGGAAATTCCGACCGTGTGTGGGCTCCATCGGACTTTTTCCATCAGGATTTCCAACACACAAAGTTTGAGAGCTGGCTATAAAATTTTCCGACAACAAAATACGTTTGCGTAAATTCTAACCGTGTGTGGACAATTCCGGCGCACGAAGTGCCACGCATGCTCAGAATAAATTCCAAGATGGAACTGCTAGCGTTCGTAATAGATATAGCACTTTCGTCACGCTGCAATGTTTTAAATTGTTTAATGCAGTGCACTATCTTCTTCTTTATAATGCTAGAAGAATGAAGTTGTTTTGCTGCTTATATTCACACAGAGTTCTCACAAACTTCTTTCCTGACAGGCTCCATGGCAGCATACGTGTGGGGGTAGGCTCCGCCTCCATAACTACCCAATAGGACCCCTCTCCCATAAATCTTTGCTCTAGGCTGCTATCCATGTTCCTTTTTTATCCTCCTCCATAGGACCAGGTGTTGGTTCTCCTACCTGAAGGTAAACTCCCTACGATCGATTCAGCCGAGTGCCAAAGATTCCTCCATAAGGCCCTGACTGTTAAGCAGGGTATGGAGTATATAGCAGAGTAGCGCTGAAGATTGGATCGGTTCATCTGTGCACATGGTCTGTTTGCCTAATGTTTCAGGCGACCATTATCTGCTGCCAAGTCCGGTGTTTGTGGATGACGGTTCCTCGGCCCAGGTGATCGTAGGTGGAGGGGTAAGTTTTTTAATTTATATACATGGCAGCATTGTTTATGTGTTGTTGGTACCTTTTCTGTGTGTATATTTCAGATCACTGGTGTCCAAGCTGGTACAGTCGCTTCCTGCGTTCCAGCAGCCGCTCTCTTGTTTCATTTCTGGGTAACGACGTGCGCTCTGTGCATGCGCGGATCGGATACGAAGTCGAGGCTTGGTTCGTGCATGCGCGCGAGTGTCTCGTGTCTGACGTCGGCGATGATGTCACGGGCGCCACTTTTTTAAAATCTGTGGAAAGCTTACAGAGCCCCGGGAATGATCGTTGGGGATATGACGACTTCCCGGGGCAACTATCTTGGTGGTTCAAGGTAAGACAATCTCTATTGTGTGGGGGGTTGAGGTCTTTTGTCAGCCAGCTGATGTGTGAATCTGTCTCTGCAGTTTCCTATTGTGTTGACTCCATGGACTCCTCACTGCCCCCTAGTGGCCAGCCCGCTTGTAGCAGATATGTTTGCAGTTATGCTTTTCTACCTGTACAAGGATTGAGAGTAGGATTTTAGGACACCAGCTGATTTATGTCTCTATCTTTTCTGTGCTTCTTTCCTCACAGCCCTCCTACGTCTGATCCACACCATAGTTCCCATAAGGGAAGTGGATCATCAAAATCACACCACTGGCAATCTTCCTCCAGGTCTAGCCATCATAGATCTCCTTCCAGATCTGAACAGTGCTATAAAGATCCTTCTCACCCCCCTTCATCTCACTCTAGCAAGAGATCAGGAAAATCATGCTGGAGATGCAGGATGCCTGTTCCAGGAGACAAATCTCTCTGTGATCACTGCTTCTCTAAAGCTGTAGATGAGAGGGATGGTGCAGACCAGCATTTAGAATCTATGGTGAGACGGGTTGTGAAAGAATCTCTACATTAAAGAGAGGCTCAACAGCCCCGTAATTCCCCATCAGACCCATTATGCCCTCCAGTGGGTGAAGGTTCTGTACATGAGACATGGGAGTCTTTCCAGCCAAATCACGCTTCTGCTCCTGTTTCAGACAGCGAATCGGATCTGTAAGATCCTGGCGTGGGGTTTGAATATGCTTTAGTTCCTTCTTTGGTGAAGGCAGTAAAAGAGGCCCTGAAGTGTGAAGATCCAGTTACTTCCCCCCCAAAACAGAGAAAGTTTTTCAAGCAGCTCAATAAGGAGCGTCAATATTTTCCTTTTCTCTCTGAGCTGGGCGATGTCATTTCTGAGGAATGGAGCAAGATGGACAAGAAGAGTTCCATGCAGTCAAAGGTCTTGAACTATATCCTTTTAAGGAAGAGGAAGTGAAACACCTTGAATCTGCTCCTTTAGTGGACACAGCACTGATGAGACTAGCAAGATATGTAACGCTCCCCTTAGAAGATACTGTATGTTTTAAAGATCCTTTGGAAAGACGAATTGATTCGGTTTTATAAAGGGTCTACCTGATGTCAGGAATGGCATGTAAGCCAGTACTTGCGATAGCTGCAGTCTTCAAAGCTTTGGAAACTTGGTCTGATAATGTAGATGAGTTCCTAAGAGGTATTTCTACTGAAACAGCGAAAGATTCTCCTATCCAGGAGATCAGGCTGGCATCAGCCTTTCTTGGGGAGGCCTCTATTGAAGTCTGGTTTCCTCCCTCAAGACAGACGTCTACAAAATCAGAAACGCAATTTTCCTAGAAGACAAAATTCTGATCGCGCTAGGGAAGCACGCAGCTACAGACCTGGTCGGGAGTTTTCAAGGTCCTGGAAATCCAGGCAGTCCTCCTTTAAGAAACTCACAAAAGGTGGTTCCTCTGGCAACCAGGACTCCACTAAGTCCTTTTGAGATTGGGCCCGCTCAGGCATGCCAGGTGGGGGCTCGTCTTCGCCACTTCAGGCATGTCTGGGTGGCCTCAATCCGGGATTACTGGACCATCAGGACAATCTCTCCTCCGGTCACAAGTGGGTCTTCAACAATACCCCAAGACTCAGATTTGTTCCCACATCTCTTCCAGGTTCAGAAGAGAAAAAGCAGGTCCTGTTAACCTACGTGAATTGTTTATTGGATCAAGGCGCAGCCGTCCCTGTTCCAGAAAACGAACGAGGCAAAGGCATGTATTCTCCTCTGTTCATGATACAGAAGAAAACGGTACATCGAGGCCAGTAATAGACTTAACCCATCTCAATTCCTTTATCCGAAAGGAAAAATTCAAAATGGAATCTTTACTTACGATTCAACAATCAGTACATCTGGGGGATTGGATGATTTCAATAGATCTAAAAGATGCGCACTTTCACGTGCCAGTGGCAACAGATTTCCAACAATTCCTCCGCTTTTGCGGTAGGCAACCAGCATCTGCAGTTCACATGTCTACCCTTCGGCCTAACAACATCACCTCGGGTCTTCTCCAAGGTCCTTTTGTCTGTTGTAGCTCTACTTCGCATCAAGGGGGTTTGTCTCCACCACTATTTAGACGACCTACTTCTCCTAGCTCAGAACAAAGATCAACTTTTAGAGCACAAGAGCTTAGTCATCTCCACCCTGCAGGAATTTGGGTGGCTTCTGAATTTAGAGAAGAGCCATCTAGAGCCAACTCAATCCCTGGTGTTTCTAGGGGCACACTTCAACCCATTGGAAGGCACCATCTCCCTTCCAGAGGAGAAGATTGGAGTGATTCGAGACAGAATACACACAGCCCTTGCGCCATCTCACCTCTCTGCTCTCCAATGCCTGAAAGTAATTGGCACGATGGCAGCCACCATTCCTATGGTGAAGTGGGCCCAATGGCATACTCGACCCTTCCAAAAAGGGTTCCTTCAACAATGGGATTCTTCCAGCCAAGTCCAGCGCATACACCTTACTCCAACCATGAGAATGTCTCTCCTTTGGTGGCTTCAAGGGAAAAATCTGTGCAATCACCATTCAATCATTCCCATCTCATGGGTCACAATAACATCCGATGCCAGCAATCGGGGTTGGGGCGCTCACTGCCTTTCAGAAGTGGCTCAGGGCCAATGGATTTTCCCTGCTCGAGGGATTGTCTCCAACATTCAACAGGCACTCCTGTCATTTCGCCATCTAATAAAGGATTCATCAGTAATGCTAAGGTTGGACAATACAACCGCGGTGACTTACATAAAGAAGCAAGGTGGAACTCGCAGCAGGTCTCTGTTACAAGAGGTGGAGCCAATAATGAGCTGGGCTCAGAAGTATGTGTCTAACATCTCGGCAGTTTACATTCCGGGGATTCAGAATGTACAGGCGGACTTCCTCTCGCGGGTTCAAATGGACAACAATGAGTGGTCTCTCCACAGAGAGGTGTTCAAGTGGCTTCTGACCCTGGGAGTACTTCCAGAGGTCGATCTGTTTGCTTCCCCATGCAATCACAAAATGCCCAGATACTATTCAAGGTTCAGAGACCCTCAGGCATATGGAATAGATGCTCTCTCAGATCAGTGGAGGTTTCAGAGGGCTTATGCCTTCCCTCCGGTACCGGTGATTCTTCAATTTATCTGGAGGCTCAGAACAGAGAAGGTGGAAATCATTGCAGTGATTCTTTTCTGGCCCAACAGGCCGTGGTTTCCTCTGTTATTGCTCCTCAGTTATCAAGACCCAGTTCCCCTACCTCTCAGGCCAGATCTACTGTCTCAAGGCACAACGTTACACCCATGCCCATCCTGCCTACACCTCAGGGTGTGGTTCTTGAGAGGGAAAGGCTTAAATCTCTAGGTTGTCCTGAAGAAGCTATTCCAACTCTTCTTAGTGCCAGGAGGGGAAGTACTAATAGGGTATATGAACATATATGGTCTAAATTCACTGATCATATGTCTTCCAGGTCAAATCCTTGTAACTCTCCAGCAGTACAGGACATTCTAAGTTTTCTCCAGTCAGGGCTTGACCTATCTTTAGCAGTCAGCTCACTAAGAGTTCAAGTTTCAGCTATCTCGGCCTTCACAGGAGTATCTTGGGCAAATCACGCATTAGTTCGTCAATTCTTTAAAGGAGCTATCAGGCTTAAACCTCAAAGAAGACCTAGGTTTCCCAAATGGGACCTCCCTATTGTCTTGGATTTTCTCTCCAATCTCGGATCAGATCCTGACAAACCTCTTTCCATGAGAGACCTCACGCTCAAGACCACCTTCTTAGTAGCTGTGACTTTGGCTAAAAGAGTGTCGGAGATTAGAAATCTAGGTTCTGAAGAACCTTTTCTGACCTTCTTTCTAGACAGGGTAGTGTTGATTCCCATGCTAGGGTAAAACCCTAAAGTGACCTCAGTCTTTAATGAAAACCAAGAAATTGTACTTCCTACTTTCAGAACAACGGATAATCAGGATGTTCATCCACTTGACGTAGGCCACACTCTAAAACAATATCTGGAGGTCACGACTCCATTCAGACAAACAGAATTTCTTTTCGTTCGTCTCCATGGTAAAAACAAGGGAATGTGAGCTTCGGTCAGATCAATTTCTTCTTGGATTGTGCAGACCATTCAGAGGGCATACAAGGCAAAGGGCTTGGCTCCTCCAGAGGCAGTGACAGCTCATTCGACCAGGAGTAACTTGACCTCGTGGGCAGCTTCTCGGCAGGTCACGCCTGAAACCATTTGTAGAGCGGCTTCTTGGACTTCTATTAACACATTTGTCTCCCTACTGTGTTGAGCCTTCTGCTCTGTCTTCCATTAATTTTGGTTTACAAGTATTGTCGATTGACAATGTAAAATAAAATTTGGTTTCTTTGCTCAAACATTTTTTGCCCACCCGGGTGTGTTTTGGCGAGTTATTTCCCACACGTATGCTGCCATGGAGCCTGTCAGGAAAACGGAAAATTTATATCAAATACTTACCGTAGTTTTCCTTTCCTGATAGGCTCCATGGCAGCAGGAGTCCCTCCCAAATGTCTGGAGTAGGCTAGTTACGGAACATGGATAGCAGCCTAGAGCAAAGATTTATGGGAGAGGGGTCCTATTTCGTAGTTATGGAGGCGGAGCCTACCCCCACACGTATGCTGCCATGGAGCCTATCAGGAAAGGAAAATTACGGTAAGTATTTGATTTAAATTTTCCGTTTTCTTTATTATTTCTCGTGATTTCATGAATATATTTTTGTTTGTCACATCTACCGAAAAAAATTATATTTTTTATATTTATTTATCTTGTATTATTTGTTTTTTTTAAAATCCAGATCTCCTTTTTTTATCTCTAGAATTGTTTTGGGTGTGTTTTGTGTGTCAAGTTACCACAACACCATTATTATCTTGTCTTGTCTCAAGGAGGTTGGTTGTTGTTGGTGCCCCTTGTTAATTTCACATTGTATTTTGGAAATGTACCTGCCTACTCATAAACAAACTGTCCTTTTTGAAGGAAAACAGATAGGCAAGTATTAGTTAAAAAATACCTTTTATTAAGGGGTCCTAACCAAATAAAGAGGGAGGCAACACTGGAGAAACAGCAGAAATTGGCGGAGCCTTTGGCCCCCAGGGCAGACATCAACTATTTTCAGGCAAAATTGTTGGCCTGAGCAGTCCTTATCTAAGGGAGTACAATCTGGTCCAGAAAACCAAGAGATCATGAACAGCAGCAGATGACATCTATGTCCCCAGGATGTGGTCATACAAGAGCCTACATCTTTTGTCAGACCAGGCTGAACCTAGGCCATCACTTTCTTGTCTTCCTTCCATTCTTCCTTCCAGGCTGTGGCTGTGGTGTTGGAGGTGTGGCAGGAGGAGGAGGAGGAGGAGGATGCAACTCACACAGGTGGGTATTGGGTGTGATTTGGGCCCTCAACCCCTTATTTAATGTTTTATAAATTTCCTCACACATGAGGCATTGGCCCTCCTCCATGTCCTGCAGTTTGGTGGCAGCCATGGAGGCAAAGGCCTATTCACAAGTGGGGGTGGCTCTGAGGGATGTAGAAGCCTCCTGAATCAGCCTGAGCGCTGACTTCTCCACGTTCCTCCCCTTCCTGGGTCTTTTGTTTGGAAAGTAGTGGGGAGGAACCTGCAATTCTGTGAGACTCCTACTGGGCCCTGCCACCCCCTGGCTGCCACTTACCCCTGCCTCCTCCTGGCTGCCACATTCCACAGCCTCCTCCAGTGTGCCACATTCTACAGCCTCCTCCTAGCTGAGGTATGAAAAAAGGACATAGTTTTAGTTTTTTCTTCATCAATCACACACAATTTTCATTTCATGACTGTTGCAAATTGAATGTTAATAAATAGAAAAGACTATCATTCTGAGCCCAGCATTTTTCATTCTTGTCCCAATTATTTTTGCCAACTACATCATTTATGTTTTGCCAAGAAATCTGTAGAACAATGTATACCTGACTCAAGTTGGGCTCCACCACTTCTTCCTGGCTGGAAGTCCTAGGTTGGACATTGGAAGCCTCAGCTGGGGTGGAAGATAGAGTGGAAGGAAGGGTTGAGAGGGATTCCCTGACTTCAGTGTGGTCTGACAGAAAACAAAGTCTCATATTACCACAGCCTGGGGACATAAGCATCATCTGCTGCTGCTCCTGATCACTGGAAATCCTGGACCTTCTTGCGCTCCCTAAGATATGTGCTCCTTAGTCCACAAATTTTGGCTGTTAAATAGGGGATGGTTGCCGTGGGGACCACTGGCTTCACCAACTCCAGCAGTTGGGTGTTTCACCTGCCACAGACAGGGCAGCTCCCTGTATTTGTCTATGAACAAGGGGAGGAAGTTGTGATCATTGAAGCCATCCATTTTCTCTGCAAGACACAACACAAGACAAACCCTAATGTCAGGCTAAACTCTCCTAATCTTGTCCCAACATATGCCTCAATCTAGAAGCAGTATAGGCCCAAGATAAAATTGTACCTTCGTTATCATGATCGGCGCTTCCGATACTCTTTCCTCTGCTCACAGATCGTATGTATGACGCATGCATGCTACGCTTTATATACACTGCACATGTGTGAAACTCCGCCCGCCCCTGACATTCTTTCTAGTCTATTCTACACCCCTTCTCTTTCGGCACAGTGGGGGAGAGCACATGGCGGAGACACAACAGGTGCATGATAATAGCAGCAACGAGGAGGAGGAAAGCCCGGAGTCAGAAACGTCAGGATCCCGCAGGCGATCAAATATGGCCTTTGTTGAGATGATGGACATCTTGAAAAGGACCGACAATGATGGGAAGTATGGACCTTACCCCAACCCAAATGTCAGAAAGGCCAAGATCATGACTAAAGTTGTGAAGAGTCTGCACAGGAATTTTGGGGTACGTTGATCCAAGGATCAACTGAGGAAACGGTGGTCGGACCTCAAATTAGGGGGAGCACGATCAGTATAGAAGGATCAGGAGAGTGCTGCAAAAAAGTAAGTAGTTGTCCTGTGTTCCGATTTTTTCTTTTTATTATGTTGATGCTGCTCCATGTGCTTTTCTTTACTGCTATACAGTTTAAAATGGCAACTTTCATGCTCATGGGCACATTAATCGTTCGTAGGAAAGATTCTTCATTTGGCCACTAAAATATGATATTTTGGCCACATACCGTTCAATACCGTTTTTCTGGCCTACTTCTATTAAAAAAAAATTGTTGTCCAGATGGGTTTGTAACTAGAATGAAATGCAAACTAGATTCCGTGTAAGGAGAGGACACTCAGCAGCTGTTTACACATCTGGACACTGTAGCACTAGTGTGGGACACCAGAACACCCTTTTTATTAGGGGGCCCCACACAGGTTCTCCAGTGAATACTATAGGGGTGTCTATATCTGTGAAACTTGTACAAAACAGGTAAGTATTCAAGCTTTACAAAGGACATAAAAAATTCTTCAGCTTGGAACTCTGTCATAACAGACAATTGTACCCCACTTCCAAGCAATGTTCCATATCCCTATTTCTGCCATCAAATAGCTGTGTGCTAAGTATACCTATTTTTGTTCACATAGGGGAGAAAAGACTCAGAGGACACCACTCATCAGAGGAGACCAGGGACCCCCTCCTCAGGAAGAAGGGGAAATCCCCCAAACCCAACCAGAGGAGGAGGAGGGAGGCGTTGTAGAAATTGTCACCACAACAGGTGAGTGTCTGCGACCACATCTTCAGGTAAGAGATGGATGCCTGCATATTTATAATACATGGTTTTTGTTTTTGTTTTTTTGTAGGCGATCATGATGTTGTGGAAGAGGAATGTCATTTCACCAGTGAAAGTGCCCTGATCCTCATCGGGGAGATAATGGGGTGTAATCGAGATTTAGAAAACATAAAGCAAAACATCAATGTTGTTCAAAACAAAATGAAGAACATCATTGATGTTTTAGGGAGAATCTAAAACACCCAGATATCACTAAATTTCTTCTGTTTTTTTATGACTAAAATTTTTTTACGAATGTTAAAAGCCAAATTTAGAAGATGCACACAGTGTGTCAACATGTGCTATCTGCCATCACAGGAGATCAATGTATGTGTTTTGTGGGTGCAACCCCTTCCTCGATAATAAAGTAGCTGAGAGGAAGGGGTTGCACCCACAAAACACATCCATTGATCCCCATTAGGCAATTTGTGTGCATCTTCTAAATTTGGCTTTTACAGGGGTGACATCACCCCATCTGCTGAACGCAATATCAAACACAGTTTGTACATACTCATGTCTGATATTGCCTTCACTTTATAAAAGTTGAACTTTGTAAGTTCCACAGTTGTGTATTTTTTTTGTTTTAAACATGCCTGTTTTACCTTAAAAGGCAATTTCTACTTAATGTGACCTAAAAAAAATGTTATACAAACAAACATGTTGTTTGTTCAAAAACCCTTTTATAAATGCACATGTGATTGTGCTTTGATTAAAAAGATTGATAATCAACAATGTGTGGCTTCTTCTTTTAATGCTCAAAAGCATTTTTTGGAGTAAAGTTGGTGTTTTCAGTGACAATGGGGGTTATTTACTAAAGGCAAATCCACTTTGCACTACAAGTGCAGTTTCAGTGCAGTCTCAAGTGCACTTGTAGTGCAAAGTGTATTTTCCTTTAGTAAATAACACCCAACAGTGCTTTCTAATTTTACACAATCACACCATTTTCATGACTCCCCAAATTTCAGTCATGGTGCTGAAAAATATTAATATTTTTGTCAGTAATGCATTACATACATTAACAATAAAAACAAGGTGTGTGTGTAGCAGACCCACAACATAATAATAATAGTTAGCCGAAAAAGAGATGGTCACCTCATGTGTCAATGAAATTTTGTTTGCACTGTTGAAGAAAAAGGCCAAAAAATAACATTAATAAAAGATAACTGAGGAGACAGCTAAAAGAAAGCTAAGCAGTAAATCAAAGCAAATATTTCTTCAGTTTCAAATATATTTTTATTTAAAAAATGTCTCAGACATTGTCTGGCATATCGATGGCCCCCCTACCTGCAAAGTATTCCATGTATCTTATACGGACCTTGCGGGCACTCTGGGGAGGCAAGCCAGGACGGCCACTTTCAAGCGCCGTCAGGGTTGGTTCATTCTGAATTCTGGCCTCAGGCCTAACTGAGGCAACATAGTTGAAAGAATTTCTCCTTAAAAAGTTGTGGAGAACACAGCAAGACAGGATGATGTGATTGCGTTTGTAATCCGCCATGTGTATCGGTGTAAGTAATAGGTGGTAATTAAAAACCCTCTGGTCCAGGGTGAGGGTCCTCATAGGGAAGGGTCGCATAAGATGGTCCCCCAGCGCAAATGCTTCATCCGCAACAAAGATGAATGGGAGTCCTTCCACATTGTCTTCTGGAGGTGGCAAGCCCAAGCTGCCATTCTGGAGACTTCTGTAGAACTCCATCTGGGCAATGACTTCACCATCTGACATCCGGCCATTCTTCCACGTCTACATGCAGGAACTTGTAAGTAGCTGACACCACCACCAACATCACAATACTATTGAACCCCTTGTAGTTGTAATAGTATGAACCCGAGTTGGGGGGTGGGACTATGTGGATGTGTTTCCCATCAATTGCCCCTCCGCAGTTGAGAAAGTCCCACCGCTGGGCAAAGTGGGAGGCCACAGTCTGCCATTCCTGTGGCGTGGAAGGAAACTGTGGAGTCAAACCAGGAAAAAAAATTAGTCATTTTGCACATAAACATTGAAAGCAGATTAGACACAAACATTCTTGGCTAACATCAGTATAACATTTATTTTAGGGAGTATTTAAAGACAAAAATATAAGGTCCACTTATCAGATTAATCACCCCCTCTAATGGCCCATTTTAAAAAAATTTAGGGGGGAGGGGGAGATGTTTTGGACAGGTAACCCTCTCTACTTCATTGAGAGATAAATGCATACATAATGTGTGTTACTTTGGCCAGCCCCTCTGTCAGGAAAGGTCTTCTCCACTGGTAATATCGATCATTTGGCATGCAGTATTGATGTTCACCAGCAGGTATCTCCTGGCAGTTCGGAGCTGCTCTTTCCTGCAAGTATTCTCTCACCTTTGCGCCGCAGTACTGGCGTCCACCAGCGGTGGAATCCTGGCAGTATGGAGCAGGTATTCCCCTCTGCAGACAGGTATCACCTGACCTTAATTAGCAGAGCTGCAGTATAAATACCCAGCAATTGCAGACTTATGTTGCCCTGGTATTGTCCTTGAGCCCTGACCTGTATCCTGTTACTCTGATTCCTGATCCTGTAGCCTGAGCCTAAGCCTGAGCCTGTACCTGAAGCCTGATTCCTGGAACCTGTTGATCCTGTTTCTTGTCCGTTACCTGAACCCTGGACTCCGGACTCTGAGCCTTGTACCTGACCCGTCCCTCCTGTGATCCATCCATCCTCTCTTGTTCTGTTTATCTCCCTTCCCAGCTACTGATTCCCTGTTTATGACCCCGGCCTGGCTTGACTGCGATTCTGGTCCTCCCTCTTGCTACATATGCTGGTTGGTTTTATATCACTAATTGTTTGGTTGTTCACTCTGTATTGGTGGTGTGTTCACATATGCATTTTCCTTAATAAACTTACTTTCACCTATTTATGTCTGGTTCACTCTGTCGCAGTCACACAGTTCTGGTCACATCTGGTTTATGACAGAATACCAGGGCCATCCCTGACCAGAAGTGGCTGCACAGGGGAACCATTTTGATTCAGTTGGTTGCAAACATGAATGCTGATGAGGTTATTTATTTTTCTCTGCTGGCATCTGAAAGTGCCTGCCACCAGGCTTTGAAAGGATGGTCTAGTGACCAGTTGTTTGCCACTATACGTTTGGCTCACTCCCTGGTCGATCAGGGTTATATATTGTTTGGGGAGGTGCAGCCTTTGATCAAGATCTGTACTGAGCTGGCCCTGCCCTGTATTCCAGAGGGTCATGATGATTTCACTCCTCCTTTTGATATGAATCAGGTTGTATCCCTAGTTTGGCTTTTTGAAGATGATCCAGCCGATTTTTGTGAGCACTATTCAGCCTGTTCCTCACAGGTGATTGCGGAGTGCATTGTGTCTGCTCAGTCGTTTGTTAGACAGGGAGATTTAAAAGCACAGTTTGTACAACCTATACTTTCAGCATGGTCTGACATGATGCAAGCAGCTCCAGCCAAACAAACCACCTCTGCTACCAAACACCAGCCTACCCAAATGTATGTTTCCCCATCACCCATGTCAACCGCAGTTGCAGCTCAGTATATGCTGCTGCCAACCAAATACTCATATCCAGTCTCTGCTCCCTGTACCTATCCTGCATGCAACCCACCTGCCTCTTCTCAGCTGCCTACAAACCCACAGGAACTTCCCCCGGCTACGGTTACCTCTTCTCTGCCATATCCCAATCCTCCTTTGCAGTCTGCTGCACCCCCCACCTACAGAGCTTCAGTGGCTAAGCCAAAGAAAAAATGAAAGTTTTTTCCAACCAGGACGATCCTGCCAGTAACCCAACCTGCCTCCGCACCAGCTAATCCAACCCAGTCTGACATCCCAGTGCCTGCCTTCCAGCCTGATGTCTTGGTGCCTACCTTCCAGCCTGATGTCTTGGTGCCTGCCTTCCAGCCTGATGTCTCGGTGCCTGCCTTCCAGCCTGACGTCTCGGTGCCTGCCTTCCAGCCTGACGTCTCGGTGCCTGCCTTCCCGCCTGACATCTCGGTGCCTGCCTTCCAGCCTGATGTCTCGGTGCCTGCCTTCCAGCTTGATGTCTCCGCTTTCCAGTCTGATGTCTCGGTGCCTGCCTTCCAGCCTGATGTACCTGCCTTCCAGCCTGACGTGCCTACCTTCCAGTCAGATGTGCCTGCCTTCCAGCCTGACATCTCGGTGCCTGCCTTCCAGCCTGACGTCTTGGTGCCTGCCTTCCAGCCTGACGTCTTGGTGCCTGCCTTCCAGCCTGATGTCTCGGTGCCTGCCTTCCAGCCTGATGTCTCGGTGCCTGCCTTCCAGCCTGATGTCTCGGTGCCTGCCTTCCAGCTTGATGTCTCCACTTTCCAGTCTGATGTCTCGGTGCCTGCCTTCCAGCCTGATGTACCTGCCTTCCAGCCTGACGTGCCTACCTTCCAGTCAGATGTGCCTGCCTTCCAGCCTGACGTCTTGGTGCCTGCCTTCCAGCCTGACGTCTTGGTGCCTGCCTTCCAGCCTGACGTCTTGGTGCCTGCCTTCCAGCCTGATGTCTCGGTGCCTGCCTTCCAGCTTGATGTCTCCACTTTCCAGTCTGATGTCTCGGTGCCTGCCTTCCAGCCTGATGTACCTGCCTTCCAGCCTGATGTGCCTACCTTCCAGTCAGATGTGACTGCCTTCCAGCCTGATGTCTTGGTGCCTGCCTTCCAGTCTGATGTCTCGGTGCCTGCCTTCCAGCCTGATGTCTCGGTGCCTGCTTTCCAGCTTGATGTCCCGGTGCTTGCCTTCCAGCTTGATGTCTCTTTGCCTGCCTTCCAGCTTGATGTCTTAGTGCCTGCCTTCCAGCCCAAAGTCTTGGTGCCAGTGTTCCAGCTTGAGGTGCCAGTGTTCCAGCTTGAGGTGCCAGTGTTCCAGCTTGAGGTGCCAGTGTTCCAGCCTGAGGTGCCAGTGTTCCAGCCAGAGGTGCCAGTGCCTGCTCTCCAGCTTGATGAGCCCGCTGCCCAGCTTGATGAGCCCGCTGCCCAGCTTGATGAGCCTGATGCCCAGCTTGATGAGCCCGCTGCCCAGCCTGATGAGCCCACTGTCCAGCCTGTTGGGCCAGCTCTCCAGCTTGAAGTGCCCATGCCTGCTGCCCAGCTTGGAGTGCCCATGCCTGCTGCCCAGCTTGGAGTGCCCATGCCTGCTGCCCAGCTTGGAGTGCCCATGCCTGCTGCCCAGCTTGGAGTGCCCATGCCTGCTGCCCAGCTTGGAGTGCCCATGCCTGCTGCCCAGCTTGGAGTGCCCATGCCTGCTGCCCAGCTTGGAGTGCCCATGCCTGCTGCCCAGCTTGGAGTGCCCATGCCTGCTGCCCAGCTTGGAGTGCCCATGCCTGCTGCCCAGCTTGGAGTGCCCATGCCTGCTGCCCAGCTTGGAGTGCCCATGCCTGCTGCCCAGCTTGGAGTGCCCATGCCTGCTGCCCAGCTTGGAGTGCCCATGCCTGCTGCCCAGCTTGGAGTGCCCATGCCTGCTGCCCAGCTTGGAGTGCCCCTGCCTGCTGCCCAGCTTGGCGTGCCCCTGCCTGCTGCCCAGCTTGGCGTGCCCCTGCCTGCTGCCCAGCTTGGAGTGCCCCTGCCTGCTGCCCAGCCTGGAGTGCCCCTGCCTGCTGCCCAGCCTGGAGTGCCCCTGCCTGCTGCCCAGCCTGGAGTGCCCCTGCCTGCTGCCCAGCCTGGAGTGCCCCTGCCTGCTGCCCAGCCTGGAGTGCCCCTGCCTGCTGCCCAGCCTGGAGTGCCCCTGCCTGCTGCCCAGCCTGGAGTGCCCCTGCCTGCTGCCCAGCCTGGAGTGCCCCTGCCTGCTGCCCAGCCTGGAGTGTTCCTGCCTGCTGCCCAGCCTGGAGTGTTCCTGTCTGCTGCCCAGCCTGGAGTGTTCCTGTCTGCTGCCCAGCCTGATGTGCCCGCTGCCCCGCTGGACACCATGGACTTTCCCCAGCAACGGCTAGTTGGAGCGTCCAGAGGTCGCTCCTTTGAGGGGGGGTACTGTCAGGAAAGGTCTTCTCCGCTGGTAATATCGATCATTTGGCGTGCAGTATTGAGGTCCACCAGCAGGTGTCTCCTGGCAGTTCGGAGCTGCTCTTTCCTGCAAGTATTCTGTCACCTTTGGGCCGGAGTACTGGCGTCCACCAGCGGAGGAATCCTGGCAGTATGGAGCAGGTATTCCCCTCTGCAGACAGGTATCACCTGACCTTAATTAGCAGAGCTGCAGTATAAATACCCAGCAATTGCAGACTTATGTTGCCCTGGCATTGTCCTTGAGCCCTGACCTGTATCCTGTTACTCTGGTTCCTGATCCTGTAGCCTGAACCTGAAGCCTGATTCCTGGAACCTGTTGATCCTGTTTCCTGTCCGTTACCTGAACCCTGGACTCTGAGCCTTGTACCTGACCCATCCCTCCTGTGATCCATCCATCCTCTCTTGTTCTGTTTATCTCCCTTCCCAGCTACTGATTCCCTGTTTATGACCCCGGCCTGGCTTGACTACAATTCTGGTACTCCCTCTTGCTACATATGCTGGTTGGTTTTATATCACTAATTGTTTGGTTGTTCACTCTGTACTGGTGGTGTGTTCACATATGCATTTTCCTTAATAAACTTACTTTCACCTATTTATGTCTGGTTCACTCTGTCGCAGTCACACAGGTCTGATCACATCTGGTTTATGACACCCTCCTTACTTACACTATTGGCAGCCCACTGGACAGGTAAGAAGTGTCATAATACAAAAATATAAATACACGATGTCCAAATTGGAGCACAATTTTAACATTCTGCAATTACCTATCAAGATAATAATAGGATACAAAAACCTTAAACAGTATCATTTGGAAGTATTCAGGCAGGCCCTTGCACTACATGCTTTGGGTAATTTATACAGAAATCTGACCACAAAAGAGGTAGGTATAGTGTGTATGGGTTTGGCAAAGTCAGCAGAGGGGGGGGAGGGAGGGTTCCAAATGAGTTTGGGACCCAAAAAAAAGCCTCTGGCACGTGGCCAGAATTTAAGGACATAAATAACATTTTTACACATTTTAGGGGGTGTTTAGGGTAAATCACTACAATGGAGCTGACAAAATACATTATGTAAAATAAAAAAGGGGTATATAGGGAGCACAGGACTAGCATGATCCAGAAAAAGTCTCTACTGAAATTAGGCAGTCCAAAATAACAAGAATGGTGTTGGTAAGTATGATGGGATGGTGAAGTAATCTTCAGCAGAAAGGGCTGCAACTTTAAAAGACTGAAGCAGACTCTATAATGATACAAAAAACAAAACAAAAAGGCGCCTCTAAGTGCAGAAGATTAACAATTTTAATTCCCCAAAAAGGGTTAAAAACACTTACAGAATGGAAGTGGTGATCAAGCACATCATAAATAAAGCTGCATTGGAAGGGAGGGCGGTCAGAGGAAGCCTTCAGATGGGATGGATGTGATCACTGAACACAGCGGTGAGGGACACAGGAAGCCGCTGTGAAACCGGCGTCATCAGCTGGAAGGGAGACGAACCCGGAAGTGATGTCATCCACAGGGCGGCTCGGTAACCAGCCTGAACCGCAAACAAACAGCCTGGACGGGGATGTGATGTCATCAGAAAGGGACGCGTTTCGGAACCATCAATCGTTCCTTTTTCAACCTATGGCCATACTGATGACTTGAAAGGAATATATACACACCCACTGACAGTGGATTGGCCAGTGGGCGGGGGCAGCAAGGGAACATTTATTAAGTTGTAATCGGTACGTTTTGTGCATGTAAATAAAGGGGAACAAATAGATACCTGCTACAGCATTATTAAAACCATTATAAAAGACATTTAAAAAACGTTAAAAACAAATGTGAAAACGGGATAAAAAGAAAAGAAAGAAATGGGATGTAATGGTGCAATATGTAAAACAGCAATATATAAAAAATAGCAATATATAAAAAATATATATAATATAAAAAACAGCAACCAGTCATGGGGCCCGCAAAACACATGACAGAAGGGAAATGGTGTAAGCGGGCAGGATGATGTCGAAATTAAGCTACAGGCTACTATCAATAATTGATCGATTGATTAATAATTGATCATTAATCATTAAAATGAAAATAATAATGGGGGTAGTGGGAGGAGCCTAGAATACTATCTACAAAAAGGAAGTATCATGTTAAAGTATGGCGCTAACTTCAAAATCTTCATTTAACCCTCCGGGGGCTAGAACATTAAGTAAAAATATCCAGTACATTTCTCTGTGGCATAGGCGTCGGTAACGTTCAGCAGCGGGGAGGTCTTTTGGCATTGCCTCAATAATCCATACTTTAAGGCCATTCGTGGATTTGTTATGGGTGTGAAGGTAGTGTCTGGGAACACTATGGTTATCTAGTCCACCTTCAATTAAACGGCGATGTTCGCCAAACCGTTTCCGTAGTGGTCGAATAGTGCGCCCTACATAAAATAGACCACAGGGGCATGTGAGACAGTAAATGACATGGTCAGAGGAACATGTGTGAAAACCCTTTCTTGGATATGTTTTGCCTTTTGACATAGAACTCTTTCTGGCCATGTGTCACAAAGCTGCAAGTCTTGCAGAGGGGCTTACGGCACTGATACATCCCAGAAATAGCTAGAAACGTGGGCATATGGTGGCCCGGGGGCAAAGGTTTGGCCCTAAGTTTGCTGGTTGCTACCTTGCTTTTAATGTTAGGTGCCTTTCTATAAGCAAACTGAGGTCTATTAGGCAGGGTAGGAAGAAGATGTTCATCTTGTAATAACAAAGACCAATGTTTTTTGATAATTTTTTCCATATGTTTATGATGAGTGTGGAACTGTGTGATAAATCTTAGATTATCTTTCTGGGTATTGGGACGTGAATGAGAGTTCTTGGTGGGCAATGTGGTCTTATATTGTTGATAAGCTGAATCAACAAGATCTACAGGGAAACCTTTTTCAAGGAACTTGGCTTTCAAAATTTCACCTTCAGTGTCATAGTCACTCTTCAGAGTACAGTTCTTTTTAAGTCTACAGAACTGACTCTTGGGTACATTGTTTAGCCACAGAGGGTGATGGCAACTTTTGTAATGGAGGAATGAATTTCCAGCTGTGGGCTTGGTGAAATTTTTTGCATGGATCTCTTTGCCTGTCCAAAAGAGTTCAAGGTCAAGGAAGGCTAACTTATTTTGGTCAATGACTGAGGTGAAAGTGAGGCCCATGTTATTGGTATTGCAATATGACACAAAGTCCGTAAATGTTGATACATTGCCATCCCAGATGATGATCACGTCATCTATATAGCGGCCATAAAAAACAATGTGAGGAAGAAATGGGTTGTTGTTCCATATATATAAATGCTCCCAATGCCCCATGGTAAGATTCGCATACGAGGGTGCAAAGTGCGCCCCCATAGCTGTCCCTTGTAGTTGCAGATAAAAATTATCCTCAAATTTAAAATAGTTATGAGTGAGACAGAAGGAGGTGGCTTCAACGATAAAGGAAGCCTGTCTGGGGTTCAGCATCGGATCCTGGCAAAGAAAAAACTGTAGGGCATTGAGGCCTACTTCATGAGGTATGGATGTGTATAAAGATTGGACATCTAAAGATGCCCAGTGGTAATTATTTTCCCAAGAGTATGGGGTTAAGGTTTCCAATAAGTGAACCCCATCTCTTATGTGGGACTGGAGGGATTGGGCCAATGGCTGAAGGAATTGATCTATGTATTGCGACAGTCCGCTGCTGATGCTATCCATAGATGCCACAATCGGTCGCCCTGGTGGTGTTTTGGGGTCTTTATATCTATACCTCATTTTTCTCATGTAGAGTACAAATCTCTCTGCTCACTATTCCGCAAACTAGAGAAGTTAATTATTTCCGCCAACCAGCAGTGGTGGGATGAATTTTTCCTTCTTAAATATTTGTCTGCTCACATCACCCCTAGAGGCCTTAGAATTCTAAAAACATGTTCCTTCCTAGACCCAGAGTCTCAAAGAGAATGGTCCTCTATATCTGAATTCTGCACGAATAAATGGATCAAAATTATCTCTGCACAGAGACATACTAAATATGAACAATGTATTCAGCAAATAAAAATAGTATTTTCCCAAATTTCAGGCCTCACCACTCATTTACCATCTTTATGGCTGTCTATCCTTACCAAATTAACCCATAAGAAGGAAGACATCCTGATCAAACATAAATTGGGGAAATTTAGCAGAGATTTGAAAGACTACAGCAGCAATAATATATTCTCTTGGAAACGCAAACCCGCTCACGATCTTCCATCCCTTATGGACATCAACCCTTTTGCCCCTATTGTCCCTCGTAAAATTATTCCTCAACATAAAATATCTACTTCCAATTCCACAGCTAATTCTCAGTCTTGTAAACAGAATCAGGGAGGTAGTACTGTAGCTTCGGCACCCACGCCGCCATGTACCATTGATACTTTGGGTCTTGCCCAGCCCACACAGACAACACCTCATACCCCCATCCATATTGCACCCCAGACCTTTGATCCCTCTTCATGTCCAACCACCGTTGAAGATAGTCAACAGAACACCACTGTCAACAATACAAGTATTCCATCCAGAACATCTTCTGGCCCTTTGGTATCCTTTGGCCCCAACTCCTCACTCATGACACCTTTGGCCACCACTCCATCTTCAGAGCCAGCTGCAGTTCCTTTTTTAGTGTTCGACCCTGTTCGGACAAAACCACAAAAAAGAAAACACGCAGAAGAGGATGTAGAGGTAGAGGCAACAAGCTCCACCCCAGACCCGAGCAAAAAGAGAGTACTGTTAAAATCTTCAATCTCTCCTCCCATGTCTTAACTGAAGACGAAATTTCCTTATTAAACCGTGGTTTGAATTTTGCTCCATCAGCTGCACCTAACCCCTTCCTTCTCTTCAAGGACCTGAATAAATTTGTCCGCCTCCTTACCTTGAAGAGATTCTTCAATATCCAATCTAACAAACGTCGATTACATAATGATCCCAATACATCTGATGTGTCCCATAGTACCACTGATGCCCATACAGATAGTGACCCTCTTTCCATTCCAGAAGATTTATTCAGTTATCCCCCCATCTCATTATCTCCTTCAATAGATTATGATAATGACTTTGTGTTGTACACACAACACCTTATGACCTCTCCACCCATCCAAAACACCACTTTCAAACCCTCTTCGGTTTTCTATCCTACCCAGTCCAAAGGCTCATGCATTGATGCCTTCTATCGCATCGTCCATGCAGAAATACAGGCACTGTGCAAAAACAATAAAAAATCCACCTCCAATCTCACCCATCATGAACTAAGAGCTCTCGATACACTCACCAACAATTTAGATCTGATTATAAAAAGTGCTGACAAAGGGGGAGGTATAGTGATACAAAACAGAGCTGACTATGTTTCTGAAGCTATCCGATTATTATCCGATACGAACACATATATTAGACTTCACAAAGATCCCTTACCTTTATTCACCATTGAAGCCTCTTCTTTAGTAAAAAGGGCATTAAATGACAACATCATTTCACAGCAAGAGGCCTCTTTCTTAGTTAAAGAAATACATTTTACTCCTTATTTCTACCATCTACCGAAGGTGCATAAAGACCCCAAAACACCACCAGGGCGACCGATTGTGGCATCTATGGATAGCATCAGCAGCGGACTGTCGCAATACATAGATCAATTCCTTCAGCCATTGGCCCAATCCCTCCAGTCCCACATAAGAGATGGGGTTCACTTATTGGAAACCTTAACCCCATACTCTTGGGAAAATAATTACCACTGGGCATCTTTAGATGTCCAATCTTTATACACATCCATACCTCATGAAGTAGGCCTCAATGCCCTACAGTTTTTTCTTTGCCAGGATCCGATGCTGAACCCCAGACAGGCTTCCTTTATCGTTGAAGCCACCTCCTTCTGTCTCACTCATAACTATTTTAAATTTGAGGATAATTTTTATCTGCAACTACAAGGGACAGCTATGGGGGCGCACTTTGCACCCTCGTATGCGAATCTTACCATGGGGCATTGGGAGCATTTATATATATGGAACAACAACCCATTTCTTCCTCACATTGTTTTTTATGGCCGCTATATAGATGACGTGATCATCATCTGGGATGGCAATGTATCAACATTTACGGACTTTGTGTCATATTGCAATACCAATAACATGGGCCTCACTTTCACCTCAGTCATTGACCAAAATAAGTTAGCCTTCCTTGACCTTGAACTCTTTTGGACAGGCAAAGAGATCCATGCAAAAAATTTCACCAAGCCCACAGCTGGAAATTCATTCCTCCATTACAAAAGTTGCCATCACCCTCTGTGGCTAAACAATGTACCCAAGAGTCAGTTCTGTAGACTTAAAAAGAACTGTACTCTGAAGAGTGACTATGACACTGAAGGTGAAATTTTGAAAGCCAAGTTCCTTGAAAAAGGTTTCCCTGTAGATCTTGTTGATTCAGCTTATCAACAATATAAGACCACATTGCCCACCAAGAACTCTCATTCACGTCCCAATACCCAGAAAGATAATCTAAGATTTATCACCCAGTTCCACACTCATCATAAACATATGGAAAAAATTATCAAAAAACATTGGTCTTTGTTATTACAAGATGAACATCTTCTTCCTACCCTGCCTAATAGACCTCAGTTTGCTTATAGAAAGGCACCTAACATTAAAAGCAAGGTAGCAACCAGCAAACCTTTGCCCCCGGGCCACCATATGCCCACGTTTCTAGCTATTTCTGGGATGTATCAGTGCCGTAAGCCCCTCTGCAAGACTTGCAGCTTTGTGACACATGGCCAGAAAGAGTTCTATGTCAAAGGCAAAACATATCCAAGAAAGGGTTTTCACACATGTTCCTCTGACCATGTCATTTACTGTCTCACATGCCCCTGTGGTCTATTTTATGTAGGGCGCACTATTCGACCACTACGGAAACGGTTTGGCGAACATCGCCGTTTAATTGAAGGTGGACTAGATAACCATAGTGTTCCCAGACACTACCTTCACACCCATAACAAATCCACGAATGGCCTTAAAGTATGGATTATTGAGGCAATGCCAAAAGACCTCCCCGCTGCTGAACGTTACCGATGCCTATGCCACAGAGAAATGTACTGGATATTTTTACTTAATGTTCTAGCCCCCGGAGGGTTAAATGAAGATTTTGAAGTTAGCGCCATACTTTAACATGATACTTCCTTTTTGTAGATAGTATTCTAGGCTCCTCCCACTACCCCCATTATTATTTTCATTTTAATGATTAATGATCAATTATTAATCAATCGATCAATTATTGATAGTAGCCTGTAGCTTAATTTCGACATCATCCTGCCCGCTTACACCATTTCCCTTCTGTCATGTGTTTTGCGGGCCCCATGACTGGTTGCTGTTTTTTATATTATATATATTTTTTATATATTGCTATTTTTTATATATTGCTGTTTTACATATTGCACCATTACATCCCATTTCTTTCTTTTCTTTTTATCCCGTTTTCACATTTGTTTTTAACGTTTTTTAAATGTCTTTTATAATGGTTTTAATAATGCTGTAGCAGGTATCTATTTGTTCCCCTTTATTTACATGCACAAAACGTACCGATTACAACTTAATAAATGTTCCCTTGCTGCCCCCGCCCACTGGCCAATCCACTGTCAGTGGGTGTGTATATATTCCTTTCAAGTCATCAGTATGGCCATAGGTTGAAAAAGGAACGATTGATGGTTCCGAAACGCGTCCCTTTCTGATGACATCACATCCCCGTCCAGGCTGTTTGTTTGCGGTTCAGGCTGGTTACCGAGCCGCCCTGTGGATGACATCACTTCCGGGTTCGTCTCCCTTCCAGCTGATGACGCCGGTTTCACAGCGGCTTCCTGTGTCCCTCACCGCTGTGTTCAGTGATCACATCCATCCCATCTGAAGGCTTCCTCTGACCGCCCTCCCTTCCAATGCAGCTTTATTTATGATGTGCTTGATCACCACTTCCATTCTGTAAGTGTTTTTAACCCTTTTTGGGGAATTAAAATTGTTAATCTTCTGCACTTAGAGGCGCCTTTTTGTTTTGTTTTTTGTATCAAAATACATTATGTGACTAGGCAAGGTGGATATAGGCCCAGGAGAGCATGCTGGGGAGGTAAGTGAAGGCAAATGTGCATGAAGGACAAAAAAAACATTAAAAAAATCCAGCATGCATGAGGACAAAGGGGACATTCACAGCATATTACAATCATGGTAATTAGAGAATGATGAAAGAAATACAAAATAGATTGGCAAACATTAAATACATATAATGTGATGTTAAAGGATCAATCTTACCTTCTGCAGGACCTGAATGATGGCAGAATAGGTCTCTGGGATAATGATCCCCAGAGCCTGGGGGGAGATGCCTGTCGAGAACTTGAGGTCCGGCAGGCTTCTCCCCGTCACCAAGAACCACAATGTGGCGACTAGCCTCTGCTCAGGAGTGATGGCTTGCCGCATGCAGGTGTCCTGCCTGCTGATATAAGGGGTCAGCAAAGCCAACAAACAGTGAAAAATGGGGTCCGTCATCCTGAGAAAATTCCTGAAATTGTCAGGATTATTCTCACGGATCTCACGGAGCAAAGACATGTGACAGAATTGGTCACGTTGGAGCAACCAATTATTGGTCCATGAACTCCTCCCCACCCTGTTCATGGACTGGGCTTGTGTCATAGTAAAAACCCCAACACCAAGCCCCCGCACAGCACGAACTATACGATGAGTACGTACACGCAACATGGCTTCAAAACGGTCAGCTGGTCAGAACGAAGTAACAGAACGCACTGAAGAACAGCAAGGCCTGAAAAGAGTGAACTGAAAAACAGCAAGGAGCAGACAAGAACACACTGAATAAACCAATTGGAACTGACTGCACGCACTGAAGACCAAATACAAACCCACAAGCACAAACTGAACAGCAGAAAAACGATCTGAAAACCACGAGTCTGAAAAAGCACGAATCATCTCTCACCAAACTTTTACTAACACGAGATTAGCAAAAGGAGCCCAAAGGGTGGCGCGCTTGGTATTGAACTGCCCTTTTATAGTCTCGTCGTACATGGTGTACGTCACCACGTTCTTGACGTTTGGAAATTCCAACAACTTTGTGTGACTGTGTGTATGCAAGACAAGTTTGAGCCAACATCCAATGGATTTTGTTGTCTGAATGTCCGATCAATGTCTGATCATGTGTACAGGGCATTACCATCTCTTCACTTATGTGGGGTAAAATGCAGATTAGAAGAGTTAGTTTTCACATTTTTCAAAACAAATCCATTTATGCTATACATATAGTGGATGTAATGGGGTCTATATACTAAAACTGGAGAGGGCAAAATCTGGTGCAGCACTGAATGCCAGCCAATCATCTTCTAACTTCAGCTTCTTCGGTTAAGTTTTGATACAAAAAACTAGAAGCTGATTTGTTTCTATGCAGAGCTGCAGCAGATTTTGCACTCTCCAGTTTTAGTAAATCAACCCCAGTGTGTTCTGGATGAAGCCGTTTCTATGCAGTGTGATCACAAAGGCTAACCGCCTACTGCAGTCTCTGCCGTTTGACAGTTCTTTTTTTTATTACAAACGATTTTTATTGTTTAAAGAAATAAACAAAATAATAAAATATACAGTCTGGTATCAATGTACATCATAAATAATGATCTCCAAAGCATAATAACATAAAAGGTTGTGACAAAAGAATACTTCCAGAGCGTACAGAATATATCATGAAAAAACCCATACATGAAGGTATTATCTATTCATGGTCTAGGTACTTCATGCAGTCCCTAGCTTTATGTCAGTAAAATGTGCTTATGGGATTTCCAAGCCTCCCATCTACGATCAAATAAGTGCATTCTGTCCTGTAGAGTATACAAAATCCTCTCCATAATCATTATCATATCAATTCTATCTTGGATGGAGGTTAGGGGGACAACTGGGGATTTCCAGTGAAGGGCAACGACCCATAGGGTGGATATACATATCGTGTGTATAAGACATTCCTCTTTGCGGAGGATTCCTGGGATAGTTGCTCCAAGTAAGCACATCGGGAGCGTGAGCCTCAGAGGGGTTCCGGAGATTGCAGAGGCGACCGCAGTCACCCTGTCCCATACCGGGGTTAGAATTCTACAATCCCAAAATATGTGTTTGAATGTCCCCAGCAATTGGCAGCCTCTGAAGCACAGTCCCGAATTTCCAGGGTACATTATTTGAAGTCTGGAGGGTGTGTAGTACCATCTAGTGAGGACCTTATAGGCTGTTTCCCTAACCGCTAGTGATTTAGTGGCTTTACGAAGGTTTGCTAGCATGGTCTCCCAGTCCTCCTGAGTAAATTATTCATTACAGTCAGTTTCCTATTTGGTCCTATATAGAAGATCACCTGAAAAACCCAATACTAATGTAGTTTTATAAAGGGTAGAAATGAGACCTTTACCGCTTTACCTTATCTGCATAAAGCGGAGATATTCCCGCAGTGGTATTTGTTTATGTGTGCGGAGGAGTTCAAATGTGGCAAATGCATTTCCAAGTTGGAGGTCTGCTAAGGTAGTCAAAGAGTTAGATTTCCACCAAGCAAAGTTCTCAGGGTGATGAAATGCTGGGGTAAATAATGGTTCCCCAAGGAAGGATGAGGTTGGAGGGGCTGGTGAAATCAATCCAAGTCTAGTTTTATAGCGGTGCCAGAGTGTGAGAGATTGGGAAACTATCGAGTTGAGGGGAGTAAGCTTATGTGTAACATTAGAAGGTGACCACAATATGGACTGGAGGCAGGAGGGTAAAATGGAAACGGATTCAAATCTTACGCATGGAACCTTTGAATCCAGAATGTTCCACTGCGCTATCTGTGAAAATTGTGCTGTCAAGAAATAGAACCAAAGGTTGGGTAAACCCAGACCTCCAGTGGATTGGGATTTATACAGAATGTGTTTTGAGAATCTGGGTCGTTTATTCTGCCAAATAAATTTATTAACCTCCCGCTGTAAGTGTAAGTTTTTGGGATATTGATAGAGAGGGAACGGAAAATAAATAATATCTTTGGTAATAGGGTCATTCTTACTGCCATGACTCTGCCCAAAAATGATATACGGTACGAACTCCAGGTTTTAAGTAGATTTCGTAATCGGGTTACACATGTGGGATAGATAGCAGTGAAGAGAGACAAAAAGTGTGGAGTGATGAGGATACCAAGAAATGGGATTTTATTGTTCGACCATTGGAAAGGGAAGGATCCTCGGAGCAATTCACACTGGGCAGGGGGTATATTAATGGGGAGGGCTGTGGATTTGGTCATATTCACCGTAAGTCCAGATATAGAGGCAAATTTATCCAGTACAACGAATAAGTTAGGAAGGGAGATTTGGGGCTGGGCCAGAAATATCATAACATCATCTGCATACATACAGAGTTTGAAATGGGAAGAACCAAGGGGATAACCAGATATATCTGGGTGCTGTCTAATGGCTATTGCCAGGGGCTCTAATGCAAGGGCAAATAATAAGGGAGATAAAGGGCATCCCTGGCGGGTGCCCCTGCCCAGTGTGAAAAAATCAGAGTTGCATCCCCGTAATTTAATTCTAGTTTTAGGGTGATGATAAAGGGCCTGCACCCCACTGAGAAATTCGTCCCTGAAACCCATCTGTTGTAGAATTGAAAGCATATAAGACCAGAGAACACTATCAAATGCCTTATTGATGTCAAGGCTCAAAAGAAGGACCTGTTTTTTGTGTAGGTTAGCGTCTTGCTGAACATTCAGGGCTATGCGGATGTTATCTGTGATAAGCCTATGTGGAATGAAGCCTGATTGATCGGCCGAAGTCAAGGTTTCAATGATAGTAGCTAATCTATCTGCCAGAGCACGACTAAAGATTTTAAGATCATTGTTAATGACCAAAATCAGCCTGTAGTTCTGTGGGAGAGTATGGTCTTTGAGGGGCTTTGGTAAGAGCGACATGTTGGCTAAGGTCATTTCAGTCGGGAAACATTCGCCTTTGAGGATATTATTAAACATGGTGGTTAATTGTGGAGTTAGAATGGAGGCATAGTGTTTATAGTAAATGGCTGTAAACCCGTCGGGACCTGGGGTGACTGATCGTTTCTGGGATTTAATTACTTTCAATATTTCTTCCTCTGTGAAAGGAGCATTCAGAGCTTATATTTGAGAGGGTGATAAAGACGTTAATGGTAATGAGGAAAGCCAATCATGGGATGTTTGCGTTGGGAAGGAGGGGGGATGGGAGAGTAAGTTGGAATAGAATTGTTCAAACACAGTCAAAACTTCTTTAGGGTGAGAGACCATATGACCTGTGTTATTGCGGAGTTTGTATAAATGTGGAGGATGTATAGTTTGATTCAATTTGCGATCAAACATGGAGAAAGCCGAACTGCTATGTAGGAGAAATTTAGCTTTGGACCAAAGAGCTTTCTCTGTTTTTGCTGACAAAAGGGTATCTAGCTCAAGCCGTTTTTGCGCTACCGATTGTGCGTTGGCCAATGTCGGATTCCCGGTTTGTAGTTTATGTAATTTATCTAGTTCTGTTGTAAGAGTGTATGTTTGGTGCCATCGTTCTCTATTTGTCTTAGAGGCTATGCTAATGAGTCTACCCCACAGAACAGCTTTATGTGCTACCCACAAAGTACTAGAAGATATATCAGGGGTGGCATTCAACCGAAAGTATTCCTGTATAGCAGTGAAAATTTCTTGTCTTGTGATGGGATCAGCAAGTTGGGAGTCATTCAGACGCCAGGAGTAAGGAGTGTCTGACAGGTCAATGAGGGTGGTAGTCAGGGTTACGATATTGTGGTCCGACCATGGACAAGCCAGAATGTCCGAGTTAACAGAATTGGCCAGAATGATGGGGGTGCAAAAAATATAATCCAGTCTGGCAAAGGAATTGTGGGGGTGAGAATAAAAGGTGTAGTTTCTAGCCCCTGTATTATGTGAACGCCATGCATCAGCTAGTTGAAAGGACTGTAGAGATTTAGACATGGATTTGGGAAAAGCTGCCGAGGTGTGAGATGTGGTGTTTCTATCTAATTGGGGGTGGGCTACAAGGTTAAGATCTCCCCCCACAAACATATGTGTTGAAGAGTATCTTTCCAGAGTCCTGAAAAAAGTGGCAAAGAAGGAGGCTTGTGCTACATTAGGTGCATAAACATTTGCAATTGTTATATCCCTTCCTGTTATCAACCCTTTAATGATAAGGAATCTACTATCAGGATCCTTGTAGACTTGTTGTACTTCTAAAGGGAATGTGTTATGCAACAATATAGCTACACCTCTACTTTTGGTCTGATAATGAATGAAGAAAGTCTGTTTGTATGATCTATGAAAAAAAGTAGGGTGATTATTTGTAGCAAAATGGGTCTCCTGTAGCAAAACAATTTTGGCTCCCAATTGTTTGTAAGTAGTAAAGGACTTTTTCCGCTCGTGGAGAGAATTAAAGCCCCGCACATTGTGCGTGATGCAAGTAATTACCATCTATGAGAGATGATCCAATGGAGTTCACCTGAATAGTATAGTGATATCGTTTGTGCTCCGCCCAAATTCTCCACCACAAGGGCAACGCCATATATGAGACATCCCACAACTTGTATGCTGTATTGCTTAATATATAAAATGCCTTGAATGATAAGTTTCAGACCATAAAAAAAGTACAATAAGGACAATGTAGTGTAAAAAAAGGTAAAAGACCATAAAAAAGTAAACTGAATTAAAAAGTATAGAGTAAAAAAAAAGTAACAAAGAACCAGCACAACTAGAAAGAGCTGGTAAAACATTGGGTCAGGTTGCAAACTGCATAATTCTGAAACTGAGACAATAAAACTGTAAGAGGCGAAAATGCCTCTAACTCCAAAAGTCATATCCAGACTTCAAAGAGAAGTCAAGATATGAGTGGAGTGGGGTGACATGGTAGCGACATCCGTCGGAATAGCCGACAACTATTTATGAAACAATGTAAAGCATGTGCATGCTTGTATCATACTTATCAGGGGACTTAACACAGAAAGCACCCTCAATGTCCACGATCAGAGCCTAGACTTAAGCCTCTGGAGATACCTGGAAGCGTGCTCTACCCATTTCTCCATCCAAATGCACATAGATCATAACGTCCACCTAAACACACAAACAGAAGAGAAAAAAAAAAAGGGGGGGTTTGGAGAGTGGTCGTTCTGGTGTTCATCTGTATGCCTGTGGTCCCGTGGGTGGGAATCCAGGAGTCAATTCAAAGGAATCCAGAAGTCCTCAGGCGTGAGTGGGTGTCATCAGTAAGGGAATAAACTAGAAGGTAGTCGCAGGTGAACAGGAAAACAAAGGTTGTTGCGAGGGACATCCAAGAACGGGCAGTAGGTGGCGATCTATCCATAGGAGAGAGCAAGCAAAGTCAAACAAGGCTAAATGGTGAGAACCGAGTCAGCATCCAGAAAAAGACAGGTGTAGGTCAGACTTTCAATTATGGTTAAGAGCATTGTCCTGCCTGACATTCCTTCTATTGCGTCTAGGAGAAGGTGTGCGCCAGATTGGGGTCGATCTTGGGGTAGCGGGTGGGCGAGGCACAGCAGCAGCATCCAGCAAACCCAATTTCACCAAAATCTCCTGCCCTTCCAACAAGGTAGTGGCTGTATATGTAGTTCCATTATAAAGAATGGAGAGTGTAAAGGGGAATCCCCATCGGTAGCTTATGTGGGCAGCTGCTAACACTGTGGTCACCTCTTTCATCTTGCGGCACCTATCCAGGGTCGCTGGAGAAATGTCAGGATATATTTGCACTGGTGTGCCATCCAAGGTGATAGACTGGGAGTTGCGAGCAGCCCTGAGGATCTCCTTTTTGATAAGGAAGTCTTTTAGGCAGAGTACAATGTCTCTAGGGGGTTTATCTGGAGGTGGTTTTGGACGCAAAGCACGATGAATGCGGTCGCAAGTGAATGATTCCACCTCATGGTCTGGAAGCAATTATTGGAATAGCTTGCAAATAGCAGGGATCAAATCAGTGTTAGATTCAGGGATCCCCCTAACCCTGAGATTATTATGTCTGTTACGATTGTCGAGATCTTCGACCTGTGATTGCAGCTGCGTAACTGTTGAGGCTAAGTGTTCATATTCTCTGGAGAGCTCATTATGGGCATTACTGAGCTCATCATGCTTTGTTTCCAAACGATCTGTACGAGATCCCAGAGCTGCAATCTCCAGAGTTAAGGTATTGGTGCTTTTGTGAAGCTCTGTTTGAAATTTACTGTATATTGACTCTAGCCATTTTTCTAAATCCTCTTTTGAGAGAGGGGCAGAGTACTCACTGTCATAAGTTGGATCAGAGTCTGCCTGTGTGTGCCGTGAGGAAGGAGAGGCAGGGCTGCCGGCGCCATCTTGAGCCTTCCGTACCTTTATTGTGATTGCAGCAGATAGTTGGTTAGGGACCTCTGCGCCGTCCGATCCGTTTTTTTCCGCTTTGAAGGCATGCACAGCTTGTTCCTGGGGGTGTTAGGGATGTTTGTGCTAAGTTTCGCCGAATTCTGGCCCCAGGGAGCAGGCTAACCGGATTGAGTAGTACGGAGCTACTCAGACATGCAGCTGATCCCACAGAAGTCGCCGACAGTTCTTATATAGATAAGGGGCAGATCCACCTGGTGACGTCACCTGTTGCCCCCCTTGTGACGTCACTGATCCAGCATGCATCAGTTGGTGACATTTCAATGGGGCAGGGTCACCCGCTGATATCATCAAGTGACTCTGCCCATTAGCTATTTAAGAAATATCAAGTGGAGAAGCTGGCATTCGACAGGGAGCATTCAACAAGGCCAGAGGTTTTTTTTCTTTATTTGGGTCCATCGTTGCTGTGAGCGGCATGATTGACAATGGAGCTACATCGGGGGACATTGTTTTTTTATTTTTTTTAAATAAAGGTATTGTCAAAACCTTTTGTACCGTCTTTATTCTCTTTTTGCACTTTTTTGGTGAATGGGTAGGGGTAAGCGAAGTTAATTTGTGAAACAGGTCAACTCCTGCTGTGGTTTGTCTGTACCTGTGTTTGTCATGAACTGTTCATCTCTTCAATAAAGCAATTTGTTTATCCTCTATGTTGTGGAGTGTGGTCAATACATTTTTTGAGGGGTACTATGTACCCCATACTCATTCACAATGGGGGGAAACAGGATGTGGGGCCCCCCTGTTAAAGGGCCCCTGCTCCAAAACACCCTCCATGTTGAGGGCATGTGGCCTGGTATGGTTCGGGAGGGGGGTGGTCACTCATTCATCCCCCCTTTCCTGACCTGTATGCTCAGATAAGAGTCTGGTATGGATTTTTTTTTAAAAAATGGTGTGGAGTTCCCCTTAAAATCCATGCCAGACCCAAAGGGGAGGGACCCCACATTTTTTAAAAAATGTTCTATTGTTTTGTTTACATTTCAGCTGTCAGTGGGGAAGCCTGCTGACAGCTGATGAGTCATTGGTTGTTAAGGATGCAATGGGCGTCTGCTTAAAGCGGACCTTCAGTCATTTTTTCAACTTTCCATCTATTAAATCTTCTGCCCTTGTTGTTTTAACTTTGGATGGTAAAACTTTTTGCCTGTAAATACCTTTTACAGCCCACTTCCTGTTTCTTGTCTGATAAAAAGCCTAGGCTTATGGCATCATGCACAGCTCTCCCTCTCGTGAGAGTTTACCAGGAAGGGAGGGATAAGTCATAGAAGGGACAATGAGAGCTGCAGGGCTGCAGAGCTGTTGGTGTGCCTCTGTGTGTCTGTGTAAATCCAGGAAGTGAACAGTTAGCAGCTTCAGCTGCCCACAGTTAAAATGGTTGCAGCCAGACTAAAGCCTCATACATACGGTATGATTGTTGGCAGGCGATTGTATGTTGACAGACTGTTGTCCTAAAATCTTACCATTAGTACACTCCTTTTGACAATTGTTGTCCAACTTTCGGCCAACAAATGTTGGATAACGATTTGACATCAGATTTTTGTATCGTCAGTAGACAAATCCGTCACACAAAAGTTGAAAGTAAAAACAAGCATGCTCGGAATCAATGCTCACCAAACACAAAATTAGCATAAGGGGCCCAAAGGGTGGCGCTCAAGAGCTGAAATTCCTCATAGTACATCACTACTTTCGTGTTTGTTGCACTACAATTGTGTACCATTAGTATGCAAGACAAGGTCTTGGCACACACCCCTTTGACAAAAATCAGACGCTCGGCTGGCCAACAATCGTACCGTGTGTACAAGGTTTTAGTGGAGGGAGATTACTAATTGCAGATGACAAGTTATTAGCATTTTTTTCTGCTCCAAGAAGCTAAATAGTGTTACCCTATGTGTCCATGCACACTTCATTAGGCTTATCAGCATTTTTTGAGCTTCAGCATCTAGGAGCAGAAAAAAATAATGATTTTGTAGAGTGTTTTTCCAGCAGAAAAAACTGAATGTTCCTAAACACTCCCAAATGCTCCTAACTGCTTTTAAATTCTACTAACAACTTTTTTATGAGCTTTTTTCCTTCATGTACTGCAAAAATGTTAATTGCTCTGCTAAAAGCTACTAAAATGCTACTAGAAGCTGGCACAAAAATGCTATTATCAGCATTTTTATCAACCGTTTTTTCCTAGCTTTTTTGAGCTTATGAACAATGCTAGTGTGCATTGAGCCTTAAAGAGTAACTTCACTTTCGGTGGAAAAAATAGCAATTAAAAAATAATATAGCATATATAATTGTGACTCAAATCATAATGTAATTAAAAATTACCTTTCCTTTTACAAAAGGTTTATTGACAGTAAGCAAACTGAATATACAAAGAAAGCAAACAGGGCCATTTCAACATTCCAAATAGTAGAAAATGTACACATCCACTAAATAAAATATTAAGGGCATAACCATAGATAGGCCACTACAATCAAATAAAAGGCTGCCATGTAGGATTCAGTGCAAAAAACACAAGGCGGTCAAATCAGCACCCAGGTGTAAATGGCATCAGAACGTCTCCATCACAAAAGGTAGGGAGAGACTACTTCTATTAAATTGGTAGCCTAAACTGGCTGATACCTAGGAATAGGCCGAATGACCCCCTGTTCGGTTCACACCAGAACTTTTGAACATTGCAAATGTTTGAATGGAATAACAAACCCCATTGAAGTCTATGGATCCGAACTGGAAATATCAAAAGTACACATTTTGAAGGCTTATATGCAAGTAATTGGGCAGTGGGCATACAATGATTATGAGGGTCCGGGTACTGCCCTGGGGGACATTTATCAATGAAAAAAGTTTATAAAAAACATCATTTTTAAATGAGCAGTGATTTTCTGATGCTTTAAGTGAAAGCATAAAAATGAGAAATAACAATAGAAATGAAAAATTCCTTTTAATATAGTGCCTAGGGAGTCCACTTAGTCTACCTGAAAAGTGGCACATCTGTACTGTGTATAGAAGCTGCTGCAGCAATAATTGAGTTTATAAAGCCAAAAAAATGACATATTCCCTGCAAGCTTTCTTTAATTTATAAACAACGGCTTGGGGAGCCAGTCTATATGATGAGGCCACAATATAGTGCACTGGAAACAAGATTAGAGATTTTTGGATAAATTCTGGTGTCTCTTCCGCAGACTTTGGATAGAAGTAACAGGTGCAGAAAAATTGGTCTTTGGGTGCCTTCACACCATAACCCTACAGAGGTACTTTTGATGAAAGCAAGAATTACCTTGCTGTCACAAATTGAAATGATATGAACCTGTCAACCAGGTTTTGAAAATTGGCCTTTAACCACTTCAGCCCTGGAAGAATTTACCTTCTTCCTGACCAGAGTACTTTTTGTGATTCGGCACTGCATCATTTTTAACTGACAATTGCGCGGTCATGTGACGTTGCTCCCAAACAAAATTGACGTCCTTTTTTTCCCACAAATAGAGCTTTCTTTTGGTGGTATTTGATCGCCTCTGCGGTTTTTATTTTTTGCTCTATAAACAAAAATAGAGCGACAATTTTGAAAAAAACACATTTTTTTACTTTTTGCTATAATAAATATCCCCCCAAAAAATATAAAAAAAACATTTTTCCCCCATATTAGGCCAATACGTATTCTTCTACATGTTTTTGGTAAAAAAATCGCAATAAGCGATTATTGATCGGTTTGCGCAAAAGTTATAGCGTTTACAAAATAGGGGATAGTTTTATGGCATTTTTATTAATATATATATTTTTTTTAAATGGCGGCGATCAGCGATTTTTATCATGACTGCGACATTATGGCGGACACATTGGACATTTTTGACACATTTTTGGGACCACTGTCATGTTAAACAGCAATCAGTGCTATAAAAATGCACTGATTCCTGTGTAAATGACACTGGCAGTGAAGGGGTTAACCGCTAGGTGGCAGTGTAGGGGTTAAGTGTGTCCTAGGGGCATGTTTCTAACTGTCAGGGGGATGGGCTGTGTGTGTGACATCACTGATCTCTGCTCCGATGACAGGGAGCAGAGATTGAGTGACACTGTCACTAGGTAGAATGGGGAGATGCTATTTACATCAGCATCTCCCTGTTCTTCCTCCCCATGGGGCGATTGCGGGTATCCCTGCAGCGATCGAGTCTGCGGGACCCGCGACCCGGCTCATGGAGCTTGCCACGGGCCACCTCTTAAAGGGCAACGTACAGGTACGTGGTTTTGCCTGTACGAGCCCTTCTGCTGCAGTATATCTGCATGAGGCGGTCGGCAAACGGTTAAGGGTTAATTGTGCCCATGAAACCTATACCAAAAATTTCTTCCAGATGAAATCAACACCCACAACACTAGGCAGCTTAGAAGTCTTGCAGAGCTTCCACATCCCAGAAACACTTAATCAGTGACATCGGCATCAGGGGCTTCATAGCTGCTGGTAATCCAGGACTGCTTCATTTTGATAAATGTCAGCCGCACAGTCTGTGGACAGATACGCTCTATTATCAGTAACAAAACCTCTGGCAGCACTGAATGCCTATTCGGAAAGCACGCTGGATGCAGGGCAGGCCAGGATCTTAATATTAGGCAAGTTCTGGCCAGTGGTCTATTCTCATGACCCAGTAACCCAGGGGATTTTTTTTCTCTTCTCCATGTGATTGAGCTTCTATAACAAGTGATCCGACCATCCCACCAGCAAACACATCCAGTGTGTTGTATCCCATGGGGAGATCCGGAGCCACAGATGATCCATTGATATATGCTTGTATTCCAGCTTGATCTGGTAAGATTCCAATGCATACCGAGATTTAGGCCCCTTTCACATGATTGGATCGTTTAGGTCCGCCTGTCAGTTTTGACGGCGGACCTGAACGGGGGCTCCATGTTAGTCTATGGACCGTCGGATGTCAGCGGAGACATTTCCGCTGACATCCGACCCGGTCCGATCCGCTAAAAGCAGACGGATGGCTCTACGTCCAGGTCCATCGCTGGCGGATCGGATCGGGTGAGATCTGATAAAAACGGACATGCTGTCCGTTTTCATCTGATCCCTCCATAGGCGGCAGCGGTGCCTGACAAGCCCCTCCCCGCTCAGTGAGCAGAGAGGGACCTGTCATCCGCCGGCTCAGCAGAGATCAACGGACTGGCGTAAAAACGGAGTCCGCATCGTGTGAAAGAGGCCTTATTCTCTGTTATCCAGGACCATATATTGGAAGAAGGATTGCATAATTTATGTGACTGCTCTCACTCCTGGGATTATCAACACCAATTGCTCATTGATTATTGTATTATGAACTGTGATACCTACACTTTTGGCTACATTTAAAGGGACTATTTTCTTTTCATTTTTAATTATTCATGTTTTAATTCTAATTTTTTAACTGTTAGTTGACTATTCAGTTGACTACAGTTTTACATTCACCTTGAACATTCAGTTGAGTGTTTACATATCTAGCGCTGCTCACACAGAATATGTTTTTTGGTAATGAACCATAGATATATTTTGTATATATAATGGTTGAAAATGTAGCGCATAACAATTATACATAAATATTGTGATATTTGTGTAAAAAAACATTTTTTGGGTGTATTAACAATAAACTAAAAATCCATATGAAATAATAGTCCATCAACCAAACATGTATTGAGCAAAATGGTTGTCTATAACTAAAATACATAAAAAAGGTGAATGTCCGACTGTTTAAATAAAGAAAACAACCACCAAGTGGTGTAGATCCCAGAATGATGAAATTGGGTATACAGATCGGTCCGTGGAAGTAAAATCAAGGAGGAAAAACATCAGCGACTAAATAGCAAGTGTATGCTCTTACCGGATTGGGTGGACTCTACTGTCAGTGACATAGAGTCATCAAGGCAGTATGCCACACAGGGCAGGTGTGTAGAAATCCAGGTGGTTCAAATCTCTAGGATGCAATCTAGGGAAAAGCCAGGGGAAACTTCCGAATCCACAGCCAAGTCAGGAACATCAAGGTTGGATCAGATCGGGTGGACTCTACTGTCAGCGACATAGAGTCATCAAGGCAGTATGCCAAACAGGGCAGGTGTGTAGAAATCCAGATGGTTAAGATCTCTAGGATGAAATCCAGGGAAAAGCCAGGGGAAACTTCCGAATCCACCGCCAAGTCAGGAACATCAAGGTTGGATCTTGGAAGGTAGATATACCAGGGCAGGATCCCCACTCACATCAGGATAATATGTGGAGAAAAGAAAATTGCTTCCACATGGTGCAGGTAAAAAAGGGGGGGTTTATTTCTAAAAAAAACGATAACAATAAAAAGTGATCACAATAAAATGAGGGCAACATGGAGAGTGATAGAGCATCCCTACGCGTTTCAACCGAAGGATCTTCAACAGGGGCATAAATCACCTCTTCCACATTGCCTATATATATATAAATAAAATAAATAATGCAGGACCAATCATCAAGGAGTATGGTGATCACCTGACTAAAAAATCAGGAACTAAATCACATGAACCAATGGTATACTAAAAATGTGAGATATGTGAGTCAAATAGCCAACCAACATGCAGACCAACAGGTCATATCCCTGTGGCCACAGGCTCACATGGCAACAAAAGGAAATGACGTCAAGTCACAAAGCCTGCAAAAAAGCGGGTCTGGAGTCACGTGGCACACGGAGACTGTAGCACGTGACCGCACAAGTTTAAAAAAAGCCAGCGAAATGTAGCCATATGGGCATGTGACACACCCCGGCATGTGTCCACACTAAACCCATGTGACCGGAAACAAATGTCATTGAGGAAAGTACTAATACTGGGGATTGTATAAAGATCTATGATGATAGCTATAACATAGACCTAGAGCTAATTAACAAAACCCAAGTAAAGATACAAAGAAAAACATTTTTTTTCCCTTTTCTCTTTTGTTTAGGAAAGGGGCAATTTCCGTGGTATGGGAACACCATGGGTGGCAAATTCAAGGAGCTGCATAATAAAGTTACGTTGTAATGATGGAAGCCTAGCATCATTAGACAGATGATTCTCCACAGCGTCAAAGCCCAAACCATGAGGTATGCATGTATAAAGTGCAGCCACGTCTGCTGTGACCAAAATCATTCCTTCTCAGAATTCAACTGACTCAAGCAATTTAATAGTATCTCTAGTATCCTCTAAATATGATGGAGTGGAACGAACTAAAGGTTGGAGATAAAAATCGACATATCTTCCTATGTGGGCCGTAACAGAGTTGATCCCGCTGACTATAGGTCGGCCAGGGTGACAAGGGGGTCCTTGTGGACCTTTGGGAGGTAATAGATGGCCGGAATGCGTGGAACAAGGGGACTAAAAAACTTCTCTTTTTCTTGTTGAGAATCCCCAATGAAAAACCTTCATCAACCAATTCAACTAAAGTCTTTTTATAACGGACCATAGGATCCATGGGAATGGGGCTATATGTACAGGAATCATTCAGAATCCTGTTAATTTCTTTTAAATAAATCTCATTATCTAAAATAACAATCCCCCCACCTTTGTCAGTGAGACGAATAACAAGGTTTTTCCTTTCACATAATTGCTTTAATCCAACTTTGATGTTGGGATTAGTATAAACTTTTTTCTTAGGTTGGGATAATTTATCTAAATCTTGTAAAACAAGGCTTTTGAAAACCTGAATTAGATAATCCCGAATGTACAAAATCTTCATCTCTAGATAGAGCTGTAATTGGCCAAAGCCAGGGTGGCTTCGGCCAATTATGGCTCAGGGGATTTTGTACACGCCCCACACTACAAAAGGCTGCCTGCACGGCAGCCCTGTGTAGTGTGTTCCAGCATTGAGAGACAGAGAGACAGTGTCATTTGATTTAAGTTAGATAGATTAGGCAGGACAGTCAGTCAGTTAGCTGCACTTACAGCGTATTGTGTGTATGTATGTATATATATATATATATATATATATATATATATATATATATATATATATATATATATATATGCATCCCAGGTGTTGTGTGTGTGTGTGTGTGTGTGTGTATATATATATATGTATATGTGTGTGTATATATATATATATATATATATATATATATATATATATATATATATATATATATATATATATATATATATATATAGGGATGATGAGGTCACTGACTCCACGTGGGTGCCTGATAGGAAAGAGGAGGAGGAGGAGGCACATCTCCAGGGGCCAGCCTAAGGGCAGCACACTGACTGCATCACACCGCAAAGCTCTGCATGTGCAGGGCGCTGCTGTCTCTGCGCGTTATTCCAAAAGTTCTTTGGTTTGGGCCTTTTTTGAGACGAGTGCATCAGATCGCACCGCTGCGCTGCTATTTGCAACATATGTCTCAAGCGTATCTCGCATGGCCAAAACATCTCCTGCTTGGGCACCACATGCTTGACCAGACATATGTTGACCTTGCAGTTCATTGGCAAGCATACCTAAAAGACCCACACCAAAGAACAAAGAGGACTTCTCGTTGCTCCTCATCAGCTGAGATCTCCAACCCCACTATACCTTCAGTCCTCTCTGAGACCTGCACTGAGAGGAATGAAGGTGTAGAATTAGGTGTGTCACAGCCAAGTACTTGTGGGCAATCTGATATCGGTACACCGATGTCAGATTGTACCAGGCAAATTTCCCTGCCCCAGCTGCTGCACCGCTGAAAGAAGTTCGCTCCCAGCCATCAGTTACACGCAGAAACCTTCGCCACCTCAACCCTTCTCTTCTCTACTCTGCTACTGATCACCTCTATGACAAAATCTCCCCCCTGTCCTGCCCCAACCTAGCTACTTTCATTTACAACAGCTCACAGTCTTCCTCCCTAGACAAGCTGTCCCCCCTCACTACACGCAGAATTAGGCCCCGACTGCTACAACCCTGGCAAACAGATGACACCAGAAGTCTCAGAAAACGTAGCCGCGCTCTTGAGCGCCTGTGGCATAAGACTAAGACCCAGGAAGACTTCACACAATATAAATCTGCCCTCCTAAAATACTACTCCTGCCTTCACACTGCCAAACAGACCTACTTTATCACACTCATCAACACCTTCTCATCCAGTCCACGTCAACTCTTCTCTACCTTCAACACTCTACTCTGTCCTCCACTGCCTCCACCCACCAACTCAATCACTGCCCAGGAGATTGCCAATCACTTCAAAACTAAGATTGATACAATTCATGAGGAGATCGCCAATGCGCAAAAACCTCCCCCATGCAACACCCCATGTCCACAGATACAGTCATTACTTCCCTCATTCAACCCTGCTACTACTACTGAGGTTGCTAAACTTTTATCTAGCACTCATCTAACCACTTGCCCCCTGGATCCTGTTCCCTCGCAAATGCTACGCTCACCCTCTGACTCGATTCTACGCTCTCTAACTCACATTTTCAACCTCTCCCTCTCTCTTGTGGCATCTTCCCAAACTCTCTAAAACATGCGCTAGTCACCCCCATACTAAAAAAGCCCTCACTGGATCCCACCAATCTCAACAACTTACGTCCCATCTCCTTACTCTCCTTCTCCTCCAAACTTCTTGAAAGACTGGTCTACAACCGATTAAGCGACCATCTGACCATGAATAAACTTCTTGATCCCCTTCAGTCCGGTTTTCGCCCTCAACACTCCACGGAAACTGCTCTCCTTAAACTCTCAAATGACCTACTAATGGCTAAAGCCAATGGACACTATTCTGTACTACTTCTCCTGGATCTCTCTGCTGCCTTTGACACAGTGGACCACCCCCTCCTCCTCGAAAAACTCCACTCCTTTGGTCTCCGTGACTGTACTCTTCGCTGGTTCTCATCCTACCTATCCCACCGCTCCTTCAGTGTCACTTACAACTCTACTTCCTCCTCTCCTCTTCCTTTTTCCGTTGGGGTCCCCCAAGGTTCTGTTCTCGGACCTCTCCTTTTCTCAATCTACACCACCTCCTTGGGTCAGTTGATTGCCTCCCACGGCTTTAAATATCATCTCTATGCTGATGACACCCAAATCTATCTCTCCACCCCCCAGCTCTCTCCATCTCTCTCCTCACGCATTACCAACTTATTAGCAGACATATCAGCCTGGATGTCACATCACTTTCTCAAACTCAACCTATCCAAAACCGAGCTCATGATATTTCCTCCCTCAGGTGCCACCTCCCCTGATCTCCCGGTCAAGATCAACGGCTCAACTATCAACCCATCTCCCCACGCCAAGGTCCTAGGTGTAATCCTGGACTCTGAACTAACCTTTCGACCCCACATTCTATCACTATCCAAAGCTTGCCGCCTCTGTCTTCGCAACATCTCCAAGATACGCCCCTTCCTAACCATTGACACCACAAAGCTTCTAATCCACTCCCTGGTCATCTCCCGCCTTGACTACTGCAACTCCCTCCTCATTGGTTTACCTCTAAATAGGCTATCCCCACTTCAGTCCATCATGAACGCTGCGGCCAGGCTCATCCACCACACAAACCGCTCAGCGTCTGCTACACCCCTCTGCCAATCCCTCCATTGGCTGCCACTCAGTCACCGAATTAAATTCAAGATACTAACTATAACTTACAAAGCCATCCACAACTTGGCCCCTAGCTACATCTCTAACCTAGTCACAAAATACCAACCTAATCGTTCTCTTCGCTCCTCCCAAGACCTCCTGCTCTCAAACTCCCTTGTCACCTCATCCCATGCTCGCCTTCAGGACTTCTCCAGAGCCTCCCCCATCCTCTGGAATGCTCTACCCCAATCCGTCCGATTTTCTCCTACTTTATCCACTTTCAGACGATCCCTGAAAACTCATCTCTTCAGAGAAGCCTATCTGGCCCCCACCTAACAACTGTACATTTATCTTCTCCATCAGCACATCACCCACAGTTATTACCTCTTGTATCTCTTGACCTCCCCTCTTAGATTGTAAGCTCTAAGGAGCAGGGCCCTCTGATTCCTACTGTATCAAATTGTATTGTATTTGTACTGTCTACCCTCAAGTTGTAAAGCGCTACGTAAACTGTTATATAAATACAGTATAATAATAATAATAATAATAATAATCCACATTCCCAGTGACTGAATGCTAGCTTGGCAAAATTGCTAGCACTTCAACTGCTACCTTTTTAGTTGGTAGACTCTGCCCCTTCCGTGAGTTTGTGGAATGTGCGGTTCCTCAGTGGCAGGTACCCAAACGTCACTTTTTCTCCGGCTCTCTACCTGCATGTCTAGGGCAATGTCCATGCCTCACTGGACAGGGCGGTCAGCGGTAAGGTGCATATTACCGCTGACTCATGGTCCAGCAGGCATGGATAGGGACATTACCTAAGTTCCACGGTGCATTGGGTGACTGCTGGCAGCTGGGAAGGATGCAGGACAAGGTGCAGTAGTGTTGGAGGTTGTTCCGCCACCATGCCTCCAAAATGCTACTAATGGTGATTCTGACACACCTCTCTCCCCCACCCCCTCCTCTTCTTCTTCCTCCATGGCCTCTTCCTGTGCTTTGTCCTTGGGAAACCAGCGGTGCTCCGTAGGCGTTCAAGGGGCTACACAAGTATGCAGGACAAAAGATGCCATGCGGTGCTTGAGCTGGTGTGCTTGGGGGACAGGAGCCACACTGGGGCAGAGGTTCTGTCAGCTCTGCAGGGGCAGGTTCAGAGGTGGTTGATGCCACGCCAACTCAAGGCAGGAATGGTGGTTTGCGACAATGGCACCAACCTCCTCTCCGCCCTCTGACAGGGACAAATGACCCATGTGCCCTGTTTGGCTCACGTCCTTAACTTGGTGGTGCAGCGGTTCTTGGGCAGGTACCCGGGCTTACAGGATGTCCTGAGGCAGGCCAGGAAAGTCTGTGTGCATTGCTACCGGTCATATAATGCCAGTGCTCGACTGGCTGACCTCCAAAAGGAATTTAACCTGCCCAAGAACCGCCTAATCTGTGACATGCCCACCAGGTGGAACTCAACGTTGGCCATGCTTCAGCAGCTGCACACGCAGCAGAGGGCCATCAATGAGTACCTGTGCGACTATGGCACCAGGACAGGGTCAGGGGAGCTTGTTTTTTTTCCCCACGCCAGTGGGCCATGATCAGGGATGCATGCACTGTCCTGTCACCATTTGAGGAGGCCACGAGGATGGTGAGCAGTGACAGTGTATGCATCAGTGACACTGTCCCCCTTGTCCACCTGTTGGAGCACACTGCATGGAATAAAGGACAGGGCACTTGAGGCAGAACAGAGGCAGGAAGAAGAGGACTTTCTTAGCTCTCAAGGCCCCCTTTATCCAGACAGTATTCCTGCATGCCTGCCGATCACTCAGGAAGAGGAGGAGAAGGAGGGTTGTGTCAGCATGGAGGTGGGGCCTGGCAGTCAGCATCAGCAGCAGTCTTTAACCACTTGCCGACCGCCTCCCGTCTATATACGTGAGCAGAATGGCACGGGCAGGCAAAATCACGTACCTGATACGTGATGCCTTCCCGCGGGCGGGGGGTCCGATCGGACCCCCCCGGTGCCATAGGCGGTCGGCTCTTGTTTGCGGGCGATGAGAGGTCAGGGGGAGGCCATCCATTGATGGCCACCCCCTCCCGATCGCTCCCAGCGAATCAAATTCTTCCTCTCCCTCTGTAATGTAAACAGAGGGAGAGGAAGTGATGTCATCTCTCCTCGAGCCGGTCTTTTCGATCCGGCACCGAGGAGAGAAGACATCCAAGTAAGTTGCACCAACACTACACTTCCAGTAGAACACGCAGGCACACTTTTCACCCCCTTCACCCCCTGATCACCCCCCTGTACCCCCTGTCACACTGACACCAATAGCAGTTTTTTTTTTGCATTGGTGTCAGTTTGTGACAGTTATAAGTGTTAGGGCAGTTAGGTTAGCCCCCTTTAGGTCTGGGGTACCCCCTTTAGGTCCAGGGTACCCCCTAACCCCCCTAATAAAGGTTAACCCTGTGATCACCCCCCGTCACCAGTGTCGCTAAGCAATAGTTTTTCTGATCGCTGTATTAGTGACACAGGTGACGCTAGTTAGGGAGGTAAGTATATAGGTTCGCTGTCAGTGTTTTAGAGTGACAGGGACCCCCATATACTACCTGCTAAAGGTTTTAACCCCTGATTGCCCCCTAGTTAACCCTTTCACCAGCGATCACCGTATAACTGTTACGGGTGACGCTGGTTAGTTTTATTTTTTTATAGTTTATTATAGTTTATAATAGTTTTAGGGCACCCGCCGTTTATTACCTTATAAAGGTTTAACCCCCTAATTGCCCGGCGGTGATATAAATTACGTTTTTAGGGTCAGATAAGGTCTGCGTCGCCCCAGGCAGCGTCAGGTTAGCGCCAGTACCGCTAAAACCCACGCACGCAGCATACACCTCCCTTAGTGCTATAGTATCTGAGCGGATCGATATCTGATCCGATCAGATCTATACTCCCCAGCAGTTTAGGGTTCCCTGAAACGCAGTGTTAGCGGGATCAGCCCAGATACCTGCTAGCACCTGCGTTTTGCTCCTTGGCCCAGCCCAGCCCACCCAATTGCAGTATTTTTATATCACGTTTTTATATCGTTTGTTGATTATTGGTTATATCAAATAAAATACGTAATTTGATTTGCACTATTGGCATTCTATCTATCTTTTTGGGAACCATCCATGCTCTGGAGACTTGTTTGTGGCGGAGAATTCCCTCTCGGGCTTCTGAACGGACAGTCGTGACGTGGACCATAGAGGATAGATCCCCCTTGAGATCCGGGATTTCCAGGACCAACCATCGTCCAACCATCGTCCATTAAGGATCTCAGGGCCTGTTTGATTCGGTGTCACCGGCATCCGAATCCACTCCTGCTGGTAAGCGTATTCCATCCATTCACTTCCCATGATCGTACAACTCATGATATACAAGAGAAGATTTCTACATCAGTCCAACATTCATATTTAGCCTATGTTTGGGACTCTCTTGTATCAGATTCATAGCCATACATTGGGACTTTACTATATCCCGTCTAATATTCAATTTTTTGGTATTATGCTTCATGTGTTTCAGCTATGCATATATTGGTAATGGTCACCATGTCTGATGTGCATTTTACCATTGGTTATCATTTTTAGCGCTGCATTTCACTTTTACTTCTGTTTACAATATTGGTCATATTTTATGTAGCTGCTTTTCACATTGGGTTAGCGCAGTGTTATTTATATTTTTTTAATACGGGAGGGGTGGACCTCAACGACCAGTTGTTGGTGCCGTACCTAATTGCCCATAAGGCCAGACGCTGGTACAAAAAAGTGTCTGTTTATTTATTTCAATTGGCTTTGCTGAACGCTCATGTGCTATACAGAGCTTCAGGACAGACTGGATCCTTCCTTAAATTCCAGGAAGAGATCGTCAGAGCCCTTCTGTATCCAGACGGTGCTCCACCTCACCATCCCCAACCAAATGCAGTAAGCCGGCTGCATGAGAGGCATTTTCCTTATGCCCTCCCGAGTACCCCTACCCAAAAAAACCCCAAAAAAGATGTTGTGTCTGCAGCAAGCGCGGATTTAGGCGTGACACCCGGTGTTATTGTCCCTCCTGTCCTGGCAATCCTGGTCTTTGCATGGGTGAATGTTTTGAACGCTACCATACACTAGTTGAGTATTAGCGTAGGGTACAGCACTGCACAGACTAGGACACACTTTCACAGGGTCTCCCAAGATGCTGTCGCATTTTCAGAGACCCAAACCTGGTACCAGTTAAAGTTAAAGTTACAAAAAAAGTGTAAAAAAAAAACAAAAAAAAGTAAAAAAAAAGAAAAAAACACAAAAAAATATATAAAATAAAAAAAACAAAAATAGTTGTTGTTTTATTGTTCTCTCTCTATTCTCTCTCTATTGTTCGGCATTCTATACTGCAATGTTTTATTGTTATGTTTTTATCATGTTTGCTTTATAGGTATGCAATTTTTTTATACTTTGTTTTTTTATTGTTAACCACTTTTTTGTTTTCAGGTACGCCATTCAGCTGCAGAGCGGATTTATTTATCTTGACAGCAACAGCATTTGCTCCCACGATACATAAAGCCGTGACTCCAGCGCTGTCGGAGGTGATTTCACCACCACAGTTACATACTTCAGCATATGTGCCAAAGCGTGGGGGCAGCAGTGGGTGGAGGAGCGATTTGCTCCTGCCTTTTGCGGGAGGATGCCCCCATGCTTCGGCATATATATATTTTAGGTAGGCACAGGTTGCGTTAAATGTTTTATTTTTTACTATGTTTTTTTTTGTATTTTGCTTTGCAGGTATGGTAAGTATTACTGTTATACTGTAATGTTACTTTGTTTTTTGTTAACCATCATTTGCTTAGCAGGTACGCCATTCAGTTGCAGCACGGATTTATTTATCTTGACAGCAACAGCGTTTGCTCCCACGATACATAAAGCCGTGACTCCAGCGCTGTCGGAGGTGATTTCACCACCACAGTTACATACTTCAGCATATATGCCGAAGCGTGGGGGCAGCAGTGGGTGGAGGAGCGATTTGCTCCTGCCTTTTGCGGGAGGATGCCCCCATGCTTCGGCATATGTATACGGTGCATGTATGCCCATCATTAGAAGTGGGTGGATGAAGGGAGGTATTCTAAAGGTGGGCATACCCACCGATTAATATCTTTTTTTCGTTCAGCCTACAGGCTGCATGAAAAAAAGTTTACAATGTATGCCCAACAAGGACCAGCAACGTACTGGTATGTTGCTGGACTTTGAGTGGTTATACCAGAATGATGCCTGCAGGCTTAGATATCATCTTGGTGTCATTCTTTTCAGCCAGCGGTCGGCTTTCATGTAAAAGCAATCCTAGTGGCTAATTAGCCTCTAGACTGCTTTTACAAGCAGTGGGAGGGAATGCCCCCCCCACCGTCTTCCATGTTTTTCTCTGGCTCTCCTGTCCCAACAGGGAACCTGAGAATGCAGCCGGTGATTCAGCCAGCTGACCATAGAGCTGATCAGAAACCAGAATGGCTCCAAACATCTCTATGGCCTAAGAAACTGGAAGCTACGAGCATTTCTTGACTTAGATTTCGCCGGATGTAAACAGCGCCATTGTGAAATTGGGAAAGCATTTTATCACACCAATCTTGGTGTGGTCAGATGCTTTGAGGGCAGAGGAGAGATCTAGAGTCTAATAGACCCCAATTTTTTCTAAAAAGAGTACCTGTCACTACCTATTGCTATCATAGGGGATATTTACATTCCCTGAGATAACAATAAAAATAATTTAAAAAAAAATGAAAGGAACAGTTTAAAAATAAGATAAAAAAGCAAAAATATAATAAAGAAAAAAAAAAAAAAAAGCACCCCTGTCCCCCCCTGCTCTCGCACAAAGGCGAACGCAAGCGTCGGTCTGGCGTCAAATGTAAACAGCAATTGCACCATGCATGTGAGGTATCACCGCGAAGGTCAGATCGAGGGCAGTAATTTTAGCAGTAGACCTCCTCTGTAAATCTAAAGTGGTAACCTGTAAAGGCTTTTAAAGGCTTTTAAAAATGTATTTAGTTTGTCGCCACTGCACGTTTATGCGCAATTTTAAAGCATGTCATGTTTGGTATCCATGTACTCAGCCTAAGATCATCTTTTTTATTTCACCAAACATTTGGGCAATATAGTGTGTTTTAGCATATTAAAATTTAAAAAAGTGTGTTTTTCCGCAAAAAAATGCATTTGAAAAATTGCTGCGCAAATACTGTGTGAAAAAAAAAATGAAACACCCACCATTTTAATCTGTAGGGCATTTGCTTTAAAAAAATATATAATGTTTGGGGGTTCAAAGTAATTTTTTTGCAAAAAAAAAATTTTTTCATGTACACAAAAAGTGTCAGAAAGGGCTTTGTCTTCAAGTGGTTAGAAGAGTGGGTGATGTGTGACATAAGCTTCTAAATGTTGTGCATAAAATGCCAGGACAGTTCAAAACCCCCCTAAATGACCCCATTTTGGAAAGTAGACACCCCAAGCTATTTGCTGAGAGGCATGTCGAGTCCATGGAATATTTTATATTGTGACACAAGTTGTGGGAAAAAGACACACTTTTTTTTTTGCACAAAGTTGTCACTAAACTATATATTGCTCAAACATGCCATGGGAATATGTGAAATTACACCCCAAAATACATTCTGCTGCTTCTCCTGAGTACGGGGATACCACATGTGTGAGACTTTTTGGGAGCCTAGCCGTGTACGGGACCCCGAAAACCAAGCACCGCCTTCAGGCTTTCTAAGGGCGTAAATTTTTGATTTCACTCTTCACTGCCTATCACAGTTTCGGAGGCCATGGAATGCCCAGATGGCACAAACCCCCCCAAATGACCCCATTTTGGAAAATAGACACCCAAAGCTATATGCTGAGAGGTATAGTGAGTATTTTGCAGACCTCACTTTTTGTCACAAACTTTTGAAATTTGAAAAAAGAAAAAAAAAAACGTTTTTCTTGTCTTTCTTCATTTTCAAAAACAAATGGGAGCTGCAAAATACTCACCATGCCTCTCAGCAAATAGCTTGGGGTGTCTACTTTCCAAAATGGGGTCATTTTGGGGGGTTTGTGCTATCTTGGCATTTTATGGCCTTCGAAACTGTGATGGGTAGTGAGGAGTGAAATCAAAAATTTACGCCCTTAGAAATCCTGAAGGCAGTGATTGGATTTCGGGGCCCCGTATGAAGCTAGGCTCCCAAAAAGTGCCACTCATGTGGTATCCCCGTACTCAGGAGAAGCAGCAGAATGTATTTTGGGGTGTAATTCCACATATGCCCATGGCATGTTTGAGCAATATATCATTTAGTGACAACTTTGTGCAAAAAATTAAAAAAAATAATAAAAAAATTGTCACTTTCCCACAACTTGTGTCAAAATATAAAATATTCCATGGACTCAACATGCCTCTCGGCAAATAGCTTGGGGTGTCTACTTTCCAAAATGGGGTCATTTGGGGGGGGTTGTGCCATCTGGGCATTTTATGGCCTTCAAAAATGTGATAGGTAGTGAGGAGTGAAATCACAACTTTACGCCCTTAGAAATCCTGAAGGCGGTGCTGGGTTTTCAGGGCCCCGTACGCGGCTAGGCTCCCAAAAAGCCCCACACATGTGGTATCCCCGTACTCAGGAGAATCAGCATAATGTATTTTGGGATGCAATTCCACATATGCCCATGGCCTGTGTGAGCAATATATCATTTAGTGACAACTTTGTGCAAAAAAATAAAAAAATTGTCACTTTCCCACAACTTGTGTCAAAATATAAAATATTCCATGGACTCAACATGCCTCTCGGCAAAAAGCTTGGGGTGTCTACTTTCCAAAATGGGGTCATTTGGGGGGGTTTGTGCCATCTGGGCATTTTATGGCCTTCAAAAATGTGATAGGTAGTGAGGAGTGAAATCACAACTTTACGCCCTTAGAAATCCTGAAGGCGGTGCTTGGATTTCGGGGCCCCGTACGCGGCTAGGCTCCCAAAAAGTCCCACACGTGTGGTGTCCCCGTACTCAGGAGAAGCAGCTGAATGTATTTTGGGGTGCAATTCCACATATTCCCATGGCCTGTGTGAGCAATATATCATTTAGTGACAACTTTTTGTAATTTTTTTTTTTGTCATTATTCAATCACTTGGGACAAAAAAAAAATAAATATTCAATGGGTTCAACATGCCTCTCAGCAATTTCCTTAGGGTGTCTACTTTCCAAAATGGGGTCATTTGGGGGGGTTTTGTACTGCCCTGCCATTTTAGCACCTCAAGAAATGACATAGGCAGTCATAAACTAAAAGCTGTGTAAATTCCAGAAAATGTACCCTAGTTTGTAGATGCTATAACTTTTGCGCAAACCAATAAATATATGCTTATTGACATTTTTTTTACCAAAGACATGTGGCCGAATACATTTTGGCCTAAATGTATGACTAAAATTGAGTTTATTGGATTTTTTTATAACAAAAAGTAGAAAATATCATTTTTTTTCAAAATTTTTGGTCTTTTTCCGTTTATAGCGCAAAAAATAAAAATGGCAGAGGTGATCAAATACCTTCAAAAGAAAGCTCTATTTGTGGGAAGAAAAGGACACTAATTTCGTTTGGGTACAGCATTGCATGACCGCGCAATTAGCAGTTAAAGCGACGCAGTGCCAAATTGTAAAAAGTGCTCTGGTCAGGAAGGGGGTAAATCCTTCCGGGGCTGAAGTGGTTAAGGGATCATTTACAGTCCCAAGAAACACATGGACTTGTACATGGCTGGGAGGAGGTGGCTGTGGATCATGTCGTCCTTAGTGACCCAGAGGGCTCCGCACCGAATGCCTTGGCAAACCTACGCTGCATGGCCTCCCTGATCCTGCAAAGCCTGCGGAAGGATCCTCATATTCGTGGTATCAAGGAGAGGGATCAATACTGGCTGGCAACCCTCCTTGATCCACGTTGCAAGGGTAAGGTTGCGGACCTTATCTTGCCATCGCAGAGGGAGAAGAGGATGAAACATCTTCAGGAGGCCTTGCAGAAAGGTCTGTGCAACGCGTACAAACTCCTGTTCCTGGCCAACGTGTTGCTGGGGCTTCGGTCAGTCAAAGAAGGAGCGTTGGAGAATGTGGCTGTCTGACCGATGCGTTGAGACAATTTTTAAGTCCGCAGCTCCAAGGTATGATCAGTTCCAGCAACCATCGCCAGCGTCTGTTTTACATGGTGCAGGAATACCTAGGGGCAAGATCTGACTTGGACACCTTCCACGCCGAACATCCTCTGGGTTACTGGGTCTTGAGGATGGTTTACTGGCCAGAGCTTGCACAGTATGAAATTGAGCTACTGGCCTGTCCTGCATCCAGCGTTCTTTCGGAACACACATTCAGTGCTGCTGGAGGCTTTGTAACTGATCACAGGGTGCGCCTGTCCACCGACTCGGTCGATCGACTGATCTTGATAAAAATGAATCAGTCTTGTATCACCACCAGCTACCAAGCACCTGATGCAGATGTAACCGAATATTTTTTTTTGAAATGTCAGATCCCTTTAAGACTGCCTATTTTGATGCTGAGTGACTATCCTGTTATGCTGAATGACTATCCTCTTCCTCCTCAATGATCATGCTGATAGCTTGTAAGAACATTTTTGGTTCTGGACACCACCACCAGTGGCTAAGGCCCAAATTTTCAGCCCCTGTTTAACAGGGGTGTGTAATTACAATTTTTGATGCTATATTTTGCAGGAGGGCTCATTCCTGCGCTCCAACTAGAGTATCCATGAGGGGCTGCAGTGTTGTGGCACCAGCACCAGTGCCTAAGGCCCAATTTTTCAGCGCCTGTTTAACAGGGGCGTGTAATTACAATTTTTAATGCAATTCTTTGCAGCAGGGTTCGTTCCTGCGCTCCAACTATAGTATCTGTGAGGGGTTGCAGTGCTGTGGCACTAGCACCAGTGCCTAAGGCCCAATTTTTCAGCCCCTGTTTAACAGGGGCGTGTAATTACAATTTTTGATGCAATTCTTTGCAGCAGGGTTCGTTCCTGCGCTCCAACTAAAGTATCTGTGAGGGGCTGCAGTGTTGTGGCACTAGTACCAGTGCCTAAGGCCCAATTTTTCTGCCCCTGTTCAACAGGGATATGTAATTAGAATTCTTGATCTAATATTTCACAGCAGGTCCCGTTTCTGCGCCCACCAAGAGTACCTGTGAGGACTTACAGTGTTGTGGTACCAGCACCACCACCACCACCAAAGGCCCAGTTTTTCTGGCCCTGTTTAACAGGGACATGTAATTACAATTCTTGATCTCATATATTTTACAGCAGGGCCTTGTGAGGGCTTACAGTGTTGTGGCAACACCAACACCTAAGGCCCAAATTTCTGCAGAGTATATAGGGCAGGACCCTACTTTCAAACATGCAACTTACAAACGACTCCTACTTGCAAACGGAAGGAGACAACAGGAAGTGAGATGAAATCTACCCCTAGGAAGGGAAATTCTCTCCTGTAAGAGTTAATATGGGAAAAATGTGTTTCCTCTCCACTGATGCTTTATCAACAATCATTGTTTCACTAAAAATCCCAAATTTTCAAAAAACATTTGTCATTGGGACAGAAAGTGAGGTGAAATCTTCTGAAGAGGTGCACAGACAGCAAAACAAATGTTACAGGGGTGATAACTCTTCCCTATGTTTTCCAAAAAGATTAAAAATAGATTTTTTGGCTGGAGCTACACTTTAAAAATGTACCAGTTTAAAATGACAAACAGATTCTACTTAACAACAAACCTACAGTCCCTGTCTTGTTTGCACCACCTGTATACTGCTGTTCAGAGTATGTAGGGCCTGGGGGTCCCACGCCTTTCCTTTTTTAATTTGGGTGCGGGGTTCCCCTCAATATCCATACAAGACCCAAAGCAGCTGGTAATGGGCTGTGGTGGGGGGGTACCCATGCCTTTTCTCTCACTGATTTTCATTCATATTGCCAGGACCGGACATTACATTAAAGCCGCAAGCAGTTTTAACCACTTGCTTACAGGGCACTTAAACCCCCCTCCTATCCAGACCAATTTTCAGCTTTCGGCGCTGACGCACTTTGAATGACAATTGCGCAGTCATACAACACTGTACCCAAATGAAATTTTTATCATTTTTTTCACCACAAATAGAGCTTTCTTTTGGTGGTATTTGATCACCTCTGCGGTTTTTACTTTTTATTAAAAAAATGTAAAAAACTGAATTTAAAAAAAAAAAAAAAGTTTATTTTTTTTATATTTTGTTATAAAAAATTTTAAACGGGTAATTTTTCTCCTTCATTGATGTACGCTGATGAGGCGGCAGTGATGAGCACTGATGGGTGGCAGTGATGGGCACTGATGTGTGGCAGTGATGGGCAGCACTGGCAGGTGGCACTGAATGGCACTACAAGTGGGCATTGATAGGTGGTACTTGTGGGCATTGATAGGTGGCACTTGTGGACACTGTTAGGTGGCACTGTGGGCACTGTTAGGTGGCACTGTGGGCACTATTAGGTGGCACTTTTAGTGGGCACTGATGAGGCAGATGTGCCTCTTCCACTTGGGGACCGATGTCCCTCACATCCGATCCGGTGATCGGCTTTTTCTTCTACTCGCGCTGTCAGCGTGAGTAAAAAAAAAAACGATTACCGATCTTTTGTTTACATCATGTGATCAGCTGTCACCGGGACCGGCCCCTTACACAGATCGGTGATCAGCCGAGTCTCAGTGACTCAGTGATCACAACGCGCCCGGCGCGCGCTCTACAGGGCGCACGCAGGGAGCGTGCACAGGGGAGGCCATCATATGACGGCCTCCCGGGCATGTAGGTCCGCGCTGTGGCCGTCATTTGGCTATAGCGCGGATGCCAGGAAGTTAAATTACTTTTATTCCTTTAAAAATGACATTTTGTGCAGGGACTGTTCTATGCACGGGAAACACGTGCCACTTTACAGGCATACTATAGACACCTCCCAGGTACGATATTTAAAGGAATATTTCACTTTTTTTCACTTTAAGCATCATTAAAATCACTGTTCCCAAAAAAATTGACGTTTTTAAAACTTTTTTTGCATTGATACATGTCCCCTGGGGCAGGACCCGGGTCCCCAAACCCTTTTTAGGACAATACCATGCATATAAGCCTTTAAAATTAGCACTTATGATTTCAAACGTTCGAGTCCCATAGACTTCAATGGGGTTCTAAAGTTCGCGCAAATTTTCGGTCCATTCACAGGTTCTGGTGCAAACCGAACAGGGGGGTGTTTGGCTCATCCCTATTCACCAGGCCAGAGATACTCAGTACCTCCCTCCCCGACGGCCTAACACATGGTAATAGCTGGACCACTGATACCAGCCAGTCCAAGATTGCAAACACTGTGTTCCCTGGCCACATCATTTCTCACTACTCTCAAAGATCCTCTTATAATTCTTCAGCACTGACCTCCTTCAAAGTACAAGTCCTGTGTTCCCCGGTCACAGCAGCTTGACTTTAGCTCTGCCACTTTCCTCCTGACTCTTTACTGCTACTTCTTCTTCACCAACCTTCATCTGTGTTCAAGTCCTATGTTTCGCAGTCACAGCAGCCTGACACCAGCTCCTTGATGAAGATTCCTATGGCTCCTCTAGCCCTCCTCTGCGCTCAGCGCACCCCCCACATGGGGATGCCCGGAACACCAACTTAGCACTCCATTCTATCTTTTCCTGCTCTCAGAACTTCTCCCTGATGGCATGTGATCTCAGCTTATATGGGAGGCCTGCCCCCTGCCAATACCAAGAGGTAATTGGTCAGAGCTCCTCACATAAGCTGCCTGCGACTCAGACCTTAGGTCCAACCCCCATTCCAGAAACATCTTTCTGAAAATAGTGGAGGCATCTCTGAATCAAAGTACAGGTGACCACACCCACCACTGCACTGTACACTCTCAATCCCAAAATCAAAACAGACAGGCCCAGTGCACAACATGATCCTGCCTAAATTTACCTGCACACATCCCTAAACTTAGGAAAAATCCTACTCTAGCACCTACCTTCAGGTAGAGGGTGCTACACTATTGTTGGTAGTTGGGTTTTTCAAGTTTGTTCTTTCAGATATCCTAAATCACTGTCACTTTCGATCTCCATTTCCACTCTTGATTGGGTTAATGTATTTTGGCCCCCCTTTATGTTAGCTTGTCCATTTTTAACATTCTATGTTACTTGTCTGGCCCGAGTTCCCAGAAGATTCTCTGTTACTGACTTGTCATAGCACTCTCCTTGAGACTTTTTTTTAATAGTCCCTGAGCTTGCACTTATTTTTGGCAATTTTGCTGTTTCATATGCTTTTGCTGATCTCCCCTTCATTGTTGTTATGTGCCTTTCTTCTCCTCTTTAATCCTCTTCTCCTGCCACACACACTTCCTCACTGCAACTTTATCTTCTGTCTTTTCCTGACACCTTCCTTATCTCATAAAGAGAACACTTGACCTCCTTAGTACTTTTAGCCCAACTGTAAAAAAAATAGAAATTATGGTGCCAGAAATTCCTGGATGGTCAAATGTTAGAAGGGGAGAAGAACTACTGGAGGAGAGAACACTGGCACCTGATCTCAAAAAAGACAGAGAAACAAGAATTGCTTGGACTGGTGGAGGTTGGGCGGGACAGTGGGGGTGGTAGAGAGAAAATAAGTTAAATTGTTGGGAATCCTGACTATCCGGTGTGCTCCGAGCCTCTGCCCCTAGTGAGAAGGGAGGGAGAATTAATGCAGGTGCCGGTTAGAGTCCTACCCTAAGAAGGAAGAGTAGACGAGGTGAAGGCCCAAATGGAGAAGGAAGAAGTCTACTCAAGGACCAAGAATAGGTCAAAAGCTCTAATAAATAAGATCTTTAGTATTAGAAAGGGAGTGGAGGAGGGTAGAGAGGGAGTTTAGGAGGGTAGAGAAGGGTGGGGGAGAAGAATATACTGTGCCAGACACCTAGAAGATCTCTTTGCTCTCATACCTTCTCTCTCGATCTTGGTTCTCATCTGCCTTAGAGGGAAGGTATGATAGCATAACATTTTTTATCATAGCGGGTGTGACCAAGATGGCAGCAGTGTAGGACGCTTGTTGAGGAGCTCTGCATCCATCAGGGGAATTTTATCCTGTTCTCGCAACCTGAGACTTCTAAAAACTGCTACAAAACCCCCAGATCATACTCGACAGGGAATGAGACGGACCCAGAACAGACCGAAGGGACAAAAACAAGGGAGTGCTTCGAAATCTGCCAAGACTCCTGGAGGAGCGGCAGCACACGTGGCCACCAAGTACAGCATGGCGTCCCAGACAGAGGCCTCGGATCCTGTGCTCTTGAAGCAAAGTAAATTTAATGCTCTCATGCGGTGATCACTGGCTGCCAGCAGGGCCGGACTGGGAATAAAAACCAGCCCTGGAAATAATTTCATACCAGCCCCATAGTATTTTTATACCAGCCCAACCGCATAGCGTCGTTATTTTCTTGTTCACAAAAGGGAAAACCATGTATTTTAAAGCACATTTGAAGAGTGTATTATATATAGATAAGAGAGACATGGAATTTACAAACAGCAGCAATTTTTTCTGGAAAAAATCATGCCATTTACTGGCACATTTTTTATTGACACTGCAAAAAAAAGTGCCGTAAATGGCAGGTTTCAGTGCAAATATCAATATTTAAGCTATAAACTGCTATTAGCAATGTGTTAAGTTAAACAAAAGTCAAAAACCATATTTCTCCATTTACATGAAAGTCAGATTAATATAACCCAACACAGAGTTCCCCCAATACATCAGGAGGATTCCCCTTTACAGTGCAAGGGAACTCTGACATAAAGGGGAACATTGCAGATCATGATCTAAGCGGGAACTCTGATATAAAAGGGGGGCACTGGTGACCAGAGACCCCACTTATATCAGAGTCCACTGCATTCCCCTTTACATCAGAGTTCCCCCTTGCACTGTAAGGTGGAATCCTGCAGACTATGATGTAAAGGGGAACTCTGGGAATGTGGGGAGGACTCTGGTGACCAGAGACCACCTTCCGCAGAAAGAAAACACTAAGGTAAGGGGGTTTACTGATATAAGGGGTAAACCTTTATATCAGTGCCCCCTTACAATATTGTATTGACCCCCCCCTCTCAGGTAGGCCTGGCGGCGCTGTCACTGACCTCCTCTCAGGTCCACCGTACAGGGCTCAGTCAGTCGGCTCCAGCTCGGTGGCTCTGGTTTTATCCCATAGTTTCCTCTCCACAGTCCATACATGTCTGACTTCTCCCATGACCCCCATCCCTGCAGCACTCCCACTCTTGACTCCACTCCAGACTGCAGACGTGATATAAGACAAGAGATGGTCAGAGGCTGTGGATGATACAGGAGAGGTCAGAGGCTGCGATTGTTCAGGGGAGGTCAGAGGCTGCGGATGGTACAGGGGAGGTCAGAGGCTGCGGATGGTGCAGGGGAGGTCAGAGGCTGCGGATGGTACAGGGGAGGTCAGAGGCTGCGGATGGTACAGGGGAGATCAGAGGCTGCGGATGGTACAGGGGAGGTCAGAGGCTGCGGATGGTACAGGGGAGGTCAGAGGCTGCGGAGGGGACGACAGGAGGGGTCAGAGGCTGCGGGGGGCGACAGGAGAGGTCAGAGGCTGCGGAGGGGATGACAGGAGAGGTCAGAGGCTGCGGAGGGGATGACAGGAGGGGTCAGAGGCTGTGGGGGGGCAACAGGAGATCAGAGGCTGCAGAGGGGACGACAGGAGAGGTCAGAAGCTGCGGAAAGGACGACAGGAGAGGTCAGAGGCTGCGGGGGATGACAGGAGGTCAGAGGCTGCGGAGGGGAGGGGGCAGACAGGAGGTCAAAGGCTGCAGGGGGGGCAGGAGGTCAGAGGCTGTGGGGGGATGACAGGAGGTCAGAGGCTGCGGGGGGATGACAGGAGGTCAGATGCTGCAGGGGGGGACAGGAGGTCAGAGGCTGCGGGGGGATGACAGGAGGTCAGAGGCTGCGGAGGGGAGGGGGGATGACAGGAGGTCAGAGGCTGCGGGGGGATGACAGGAGGTCAGAGGCTGCGGGGGGATGACAGGAGGTCAGTGGCTGCAGGTGGGGGACAGGAGGTCAGAGGCTGCAGGGGGATGACAGGAGGTCAGAGGCTGTGGAGGGGATGACAGGAGGTCAGAGGCTGTGGAGGGGAGGGGGGCGGACAGGAGGTCAGAGGCTGCAAGGGGGACAGGAGGTCAGAGGCTGCGGAGGGGATGACAGGAGGTCAGAGGCTACAGGGGGGATAGGAGGTCAGAGGCTGCAGGGGGTGACAGGAGGTCAGAGGCAGCAGGGGGGTGACAGGAGGTCAGAGGCTGCGGGGGGATGACAGGAGGTCAGAGGCTGCGGAGGGGAGGGGGGATGACAGGAGGTCAGAGGCTGAAGGGGGGGACAGGAGGTCAGAGGCTGCAGGGGGGGACAGGAGGTCAGAGGCTGCAGGGGGGGACAGGAGGTCAGAGGCTGCAGGGGGGGACAGGAGGTCAGAGGCTGCAGGGGGATGACAGGAGGTCAGAGGCTACGGAGGGGAGGGGGGACAGGAGGTCAGAGGCTGCAGGGGGATGACAGGAGGTCAGAGGCTGCAGGGGGATGACAGGAGGTCAGAGGCTGCAGGGGGATGACAGGAGGTCAGAGGCTGTAGGGGGATGACAGGAGGTCAGAGGCTGCAGGGGGGGCAGGAGGTCAAAGGCTGCAGGGGGGCAGGAGGTCAGAGGCTGCAGGGGGGGAAGGAGGTCAGAGGCTGCAGGGGGGGCAGAAGGTCAGAGGCTGCAGGGGGGGCAGAAGGTCAGAGGCTGCGGGGGGGCAGGAGGTCAGAGGGTGCAGGGGGGGCAGGAGGTCAGAGGCTGCAGGGGGGGCAGGAGGTCAGAGGCTGCAGGGGGGTAGGAGGAAGAGGCCACCAGACGAGTACTCACTGTGGCGAGCGCTGTAACTGTTTTACTTTTAATTATGGCACTGCTCTGTGCCCTCGTGTCACTGCACATGTGCCCGCATTTCTGAGAATTGCCGAGTATGTACGGACTTTCCCGAGCACGGCTAGCTCGGGAAAGCCCGTACACACTTCCGAGAACAGCGCTGGTGCCTGCGCAGTTGCATGTCAGCCCGGAAGCCCTGCAGCCATATTTCTTTCAGGCGCCGCTGCCCTCACAGCGGCCCCAGGGGCAGCCAGACAGCTGGCCCAGTGGGGGATTTACCTGGTATCCCGGTAGGCCAGTCCAGCCCTGGCTGCCAGTCCTTACTCTCGGATCTTACCACCAAGATTGATACGGTTCAGCTGGAGGTCAGGCGGATCTGACAAGACTTTGATAATGGCCTGGAGGAGTGGCAGCACACGTGGCCACTAAGTACAGCATGGCATCCCAGACAGAGACCTCGGATCCTGTGCTCTTGAAGCAAAGTAAATTTGATGCTCTCATGCAGTAAACACTGGCTGCCAGCCCTCACTGTCGGATCTTACCGCCAAGATTGACACGGTTCAGCTGGAGGTCAGGCGGATCCGACAAGACTTTGATAAGATTCGCCAGAGGGTGACGGAGACTGAGCACCGGCTTGGAGATACTGAGGACATGGTCCATGATCACACAGCCTCCCTGAACACATTTCAGGTGAGGGTGAGATCCCTCGAATCTAGAGCCGAAAACACGAAAAACCGAAATCGGAGAAACAATCTGAGGATTTGTGGGCCTCCCTGCAGGATTGGAGGGACCTGACCTGGCTGCGTACATGGAGCGGCTGCTCCATACAATTTTTCCCCAGACAGCCTTCTCGTCCTTCTTCACGGTGGAGCGAGCACACAGGATGCCATCACAGCACGGACCACCTGGCTCCTCACCGCGCACATTTATATTCAGGCTTCTAAACTTCCGTGACCGAGACCTAATCCTCAGGGAGGCCAGAAGGATGCAAGAGATCCGCCATGAGTCTGCTCGTCTGATGTTCTTTCCAGACTTCTCGGTTGACACCCAGAAGCTCCAGAGATCTTTTGATGAGGTGAAACAGGCTCTGAGAGCCAAAGCCATCAACTATAGCATGTTATTCCCAAAGCGCCTTCAGGTGTAAGATGGAGAATCCACACGGTTTTTCACCTCACCAGCTGAGGCCTCTTAATGGCTGAACAGCCTGCCACCTCGCTGACTCAAGAGACCTCCTGCACATTCAGATGACCGTGACCGGGAATCGTGAGTACTTAGTTGTTCCCTCTCTACCACTTACCCTGTCTGATGCCATTCATAAATAAGAACTGTGTGGATGAGTTACTATCCCCCTGCATAAGCCCAGGCACGTGTGAAGGATATGAATCTATCCCTAATTAAGGCATGCGGATGCTGCCAATGTTATGCTGCTGGCACACATGGCATTAATTCTACACTCCTGCTCCCATCAGTCCCCTTCTTTGGAGGTACTGGACTTACCCCCTTCAGTGATTACTTTCAGTTGATGACTTATATATGAACCTGGTTCTCTACTGGGGTATAACAACTTACTGATGGACCTGATGATTGCAGTTTCCTACGTGATCCCTGTGGATTTTGGCTGCTTCATGTCCCAAAGAACTTGCATTGGAAATCTGTGCCCTGGACACTATGCAGAAGTCCGTTTAACTGTCTCCCAACCGTTGGAGGTATCTCCTCTAGACATGGTGTAACTGCACATCCTTTGTTCTGCCCCCCTATAATTTCTAATTCTTTTTCCATCTATAAACTGTTGGCTGCTCTCTGTTCATGACCCAGGTAGCCATTGACTATGGTTTGGTTCGGGATAATAGCATACCCTGGTTTGGGTGAGTGTGCAGGGTGGGGGGAGGGGGGTGTTGGAACGGGTTGAAATGTTTATTGGTTCAAAAGAAGGAATGTTTTAGGGGTATTTGTGTTGCTGCAGAAAATGCTTGTGTTCTCTCTGAGTGCTATAAGGAGGGAGGGTGGGGGGGGGGGGGTGGTGTTGCCTGCTTCCCGGGGCCCAGATGCTTTCCTGTCCCGGCTGTCTCTACAGTGCCTTATTAACTTCCATCCTCATCTATGGCTCCCTTAATAATTATATTGTGGAACGTCCGGGGCCTTAACTCCCGGATCAAACGTTCCCTAGTATTTAACTTTCTAAAATCCCATTGCCCTGACATATGCATCTTTCAGGAAACCCACTTGATGGGTAGCAGAGTACTTGGGCTTAAAAAACCCTGGGTGGGACATTATTATCATGCTACTTACTCCTCATACGCCAGAGGGGTGAGCATGCTTATCCACAAGTCCCTGTCTGTCTTTCACTTTAGTAGATTTGCATCTGGACCCAGGGGGAGATTTGTTAAATTACATGCTGTAATTGTGAATGTACCTATGGTGGTGGTGGGGCAATATATCCCGCCCGCATCTTGACCCTTTTAAATAAGATTACCCAGTATCTTGCTAATATTTCGTGGACAATGTGGTGCTGGCGGGAAATTTTAACATGCCTCCCTTCCCTGCATTGGACAGGCTGATGCCGTGGGGGCCGTGGACTCTCCTCTGTCTCGCTGGGCGTCCACCTTTGTACTCACTGATGTCTGGCGCTGGAAGAATCCCCTCCAGAGAAGGTATACATGTCAGTCTGCCACCTATGTGGCCATGTTCAGAATAGATCTTATTTATGTCAGAGGACCAGTCTTAGCAAAAGTTCAGGAAATATCTATATTATCAAGGTGTATATCTGATCACACACCTGTCCTGCTGCATCTGAATGTTTTGCCAGGCCCCCACGACTGCTTGTGGCATTTATCTCACTTCTAGATCTCAGATGAAAGGGTTGCCCTGCTGCCGAGGCAGATATCACTAGATACTGGAATTCTAATCCCCCTGCAAATGACCCACCTTCTGACTGGGATGCATTTCAAGCCCATGTAAGAGGTTACTACCAGCAGAATATAGGACAGGTTAGACGGCAGTCAGGGTGAGACTTGGTTATGGCAGAACAGAGGGCTACCACACTTGAACAAAACTATGTGAACACCAGAGATGAAGTGATGCGTGGAGACCTGCAGTGTGCTCTGCTCAAAGTAATGCTACTGAGGACTACGTCAGCTAAAAAACTCCTACTTCACCAGTCACAAAGGGTCTTCGAACTGGGTGAGCGGACTGGCCGTCTCCTGGCGTGGCTGTCCAGGGAACAATCGGCCGTGACGGGAATTGCCAACATTAAGAATTCTGATGGACAGTTGGTGTCTGACTCTGGGGGCATAAATGCTTGCTTTGCCTCCTTCTACAGAGACCTATATTCCTCCAGGGCTAGACTCCATGGCTGAACTTCAGGCTTTTCTGGAGGGTGTTCAGCTTCTGGCCCTGACGGAGGTGACCTGACGAAAGACTGGATGCCCGCTCACCCTCAAGGAGCTACAGCAGGCTACTGGCTCCATGCAGGCAGGGAAATCACCGGGAGACGATGATCTTCCAGTAGAGTTCTATAAAGCTCATGTGGAAACACTGGCCTGTAGGTTATTGGAGGTGTTGTCGGCCTCATTTGAGACAGCTTCTCTCCCCCCTCGATGTTGGCAGCTGTTATAGTGGTAATACATAAACCTGGTAAAGACCCCAAGCTATGCTCCACCTATAGGCCCATTTCACTGCTCAATGTGGATGCAAAGATTCTTGTGAAGGTACTGGCTAATCGCCTTGGCAAGGTTATTTTGTCTTTGGTCCACAGGGATCAGACTGGGTTTATGCTGGGAAAGGGCACTGATATCAACCTGCGGAGACTCTATACTGTGGGGATCCCGGCTGGGGTAGATGCAGGAGTGGTTGCCTCACTAGACGCAGAGAAGGCCTTTGACTTGGTGGAGTGGGAATACTTGTGGCTTGTCCTCCAAAAGTTTGGGATTTGCGCCCCAATATATTTCCCAGCTGAGGATGCTCTATTCGACTCCCTCGGCCAGAGTTCGGGCAAATGGTGTACTTTCACCCTCCTTCCCACTCAACCGAGGCACCAGGCAGGGCTGTCGTCTCTCCCTGACTCTTTTTGCATTGGCAATTGAGCCGCTGGCAGAGCTTCTGAGCACCTCTGGAGAGGTCCGGGGTATTTCCTTTCCCCCTCTGGTCGAGAAAGTGTCACTATACGCAGACGACATGCTGTTATATCTACAGGATGTGAGAAAGTAGATGCGCAACTCAAAAGGAAATTTTGAAAATCAAATGTGTGAAAAATAAAAACACCAATAAATGTAATGTCCTGTCAGGACAAATCAACTAACTAGGATCATATACCAGCAAAAAAATACATTATCCTAATGAAACCTGTGTCAAATTGAATGATACATATATGCTGACATAAAAACACAGAAAAAAGTCTATAAAGTGTTCTAAAATCCAATATAGGATGCAGATAGAAAACCCCCACAAAGTCCTTTCCAGAATGGGAACACACACTGTAGCCATCAGATGATAAATAATAGGGAATGCCAGATGGCCGCTTACCAGAACCGTGGGACCTCTATTACAGAGGTCTAATGGGCACAGACAGGAGGAAACACTCAGGCAAGGGCAGTGGGTTTAAACATCCATCCAGCTTTTACTCCTCCAGCGGTAAACACCCGGCTCCACTAAGCCCCATAGGACCCACACAGACAAGCAGGAATGGGGGCTTCCGGAATGTATATCATAGGAACAAAGAAGAGCGCTTCATAGTGCAGTCCATTTAAAATCAATTTATTAAAATGTCCACATGCATATAAACAAGCAAACGGGTAGACTCTTCAAAAACGAAAGGAAAAAACACAGCCGCGGCTCACGCCAGCTGACTGGTATGCAGTGACGTCAAATCCTCTAGCTCTGCCCGACGCTGCGTTTCTCCATACAAGCGTCTACGGGGAAGGAGGTGCATCTACTTTCTCACATCACATTTCCAAACTGAATATTCAGTTTTTTTTTAGATCGCAGCACCCGTCACATAAGCATAAATATTTACTGTAAAAAAAATTTTATAACATTTTTATATATTGGTTTCATTAATATTCTTTGGGAGTAGCGCGGATTAACCACTTTACACATATCTACAGGATACCTGTTGCTCTCTCCAAGCGGCTTTAGCTATCATTGACAGATTTGGATATTTCTCCAGAGTATAAGTGAACTGGGACAAATCGATCCTGTTCCCGCTATCAGCGGGAAATCAATTAGTAAGCCCACAAACTCCCTTGCAACAGGTATCCCGGTTCAAATATCTGGGTATTTATATTCAGAGGGACCCAAAGAAGTACGGTGTTTCCCCGAAAATAAGACCTACCTGAAAATAAGACCTAGCGTTATTTTCCAGGAAGGCTGCAATATAAGCTCTACCCAGTAAATAAGCCCTAGTTTAAAACGCTTGTAAAATCCTATAATCCAATCTATTACAGTAGTATATAATGTACAATGTGTGTGTTTCTGTAATATAATTGCGGAGAAGAGAACTCCGGTGGGTAACAGAAGCGCAGAGCGGTGCTATAACGAAGGTATTTGGCACAATTATATTACAGGAACACACACATTGTACATTATTTACTACTGTAATAGAGTGGATTATAGGATTTTACAGGCATTTTAACTTGGTTCACACTGGGGATACCTTTCAGGTAGGGATGAGCTTCGTGTTCGAGTCGAACCCATGTTCGACTCGAACATCGGCTGTTCGCCCGTTCGCCGAATTGCGAACGATATGGGCCGTTCGCGCCAAATTCGTGTGGCGCGTCACGGCCCATAATTCACTGCGGCATCGCAGTGCATTGCTTCCTGATGATTGGCCAAGCATGCACTATGACCCGCATGCTTGACCAATCACAGCGCCGCCTGAACAGAGAGCCATAATTGGCCAAAGCCAAGGAGGCTTTGGCCAATTATGGCTCAGGGGATTTAGTACACGCCCCACACTATATAAGGCCGCCTGCACGGCGGCCCTGTGTAGTGTGTGTTCCGGCGTTCATTGAGAGAGAGAGAGAGACAGACAGTGTCATTTGATTTGAGTTAGATAGATTAGGCAGAACAGTCAGTCAGTTAGCTGCACTTACAGTGTATTGTGTATATATATGCATCCCAGGTGTTGCATATATATATATATATATACACTGTATTCAGTTTAGCTAGATCCGTTCCTGTTATCTTCTAGACTATTTACATTTAGTGCAGTGCGTCCTGCTCACAGTGTTCAGCTAGATCCGTTCCTGTTATCTTCTAGACTATTTACATTTAGTGCAGTGCGTCCTGCTCACAGTGTTCAGCTAGATCCGTTCCTGTTATCTTCTAGACTATTTACATTTAGTGCAGTGCGTCCTGCTCACAGTGTTCAGCTAGATCCGTTCCTGTTATCTTCTAGACTATTTACATTTAGTGCAGTGCGTCCTGCTCACAGTGTTCAGCTAGATCCGTTCCTGTTATCTTTCTACTGACAGGCAGGCTTGTCTGGTTACAGTATATAAAGCTACCTGAAGAAAATTACTGGTGTTCTATTTGATCCTATTAGTACCACGGTCAGGCAGCTAGACTATTTACATTTAGTACAGTGCGTCCTGCTCACAGTGTTCAGCTAGATCCGTTCCTGTTATCTTCTAGACTATTTACATTTAGTGCAGTGCGTCCTGCTCACAGTGTTCAGCTAGATCCGTTCCTGTTATCTTATAGACTATTTACATTTAGTGCAGTGCGTCCTGCTCACAGTGTTCAGCTAGATCCGTTCCTGTTATCTTCCTACTGACAGGCAGGCTTGTCTGGTTACAGTATATAAAGCTACCTGAAGAAAATTACTGGTGTTCTATTTGATCCTATTAGTACCACGGTCAGGCAGCTAGACTATTTACATTTAGTACAGTGCGTCCTGCTCACAGTGTTCAGCTAGATCCGTTCCTGTTATCTTCTAGACTATTTACATTTAGTGCAGTGCGTCCTGCTCACAGTGTTCAGCTGGATCCGTTCCTGTTATCTTCTAGACTATTTACATTTAGTACAGTGCGTCCTGCTCACAGTGTTCAGCTAGATCCGTTCCTGTTATCTTCCTACTGACAGGCAGGCTTGTCTGGTTACAGTATATAAAGCTACCTGAAGAAAATTACTGGTGTTCTATTTGATCCTATTAGTACCACTGTCAGGCAGCTAGACTATTTACATTTAGTACAGTGCGTCCTGCTCACAGTGTTCAGCTAGCTCCGTTCCTGTTATCTTCCTACTGACAGGCAGGCTTGTCTGGTTACAGTATATAAAGCTACCTGAAGAAAATTACTGGTGTTCTATTTGATCCTATTAGTACCACGGTCAGGCAGCTAGACTATTTACATTTAGTACAGTGCGTCCTGCTCACAGTGTTCAGCTAGATCCGTTCCTGTTATCTTCCTACTGACAGGCAGGCTTGTCTGGTTACAGTATATAAAGCTACCTGAAGAAAATTACTGGTGTTCTATCCCAGCTTAGTGCAGCTACAGGCCATTAGTATGTCTGGAAGGCCAAGAAGGAGAGGCAGACAGTCACAAGCCAATAAGAGAGGGCAAGCAGGCTCTGTGTCTAGTGCTGGTTGTGGAGACGGTGCATCCTCATCAGCACGTGGCCATGGGACACGCTTGGCCTTTTTTTCGGCAGCTGGCCGTGTTGAGCCGCAACATGCGGAAGACTTGGTCGAGTGGATGACCAAGCCGTCCTCATCCTCCTCATCCTCTCTCACCCATGCCCAGGGTGCTTTGTCTGGCAAAGCAGCGGCCTCTTCCCTCAGCTCAATGTCATCAGTGACTCCTTCCCTAGCTCCACCATGTCCTCATGAGGATTCCCTCGAACTGTTTGACCACAGTGTTGGGTACATGCTCCAGGAGGATGCCCAGCGTTTGGAAGGCTCTGATGATGATACTGAGCTCGATGAAGGCAGTAACATGAGCACGGACAGAGGGGGTGCCCAAGAAGGACAGCAATCTGGCAGTCATGCTCCCCCTGCTGCAGCATACTGCCAGGTTTGCTCCAGTGATGAGGAGGGAGGGGATGATGAGGTCACTGACTCAACGTGGGTGCCTGATAGGAGAGAGGAGGAGGAGGAGGAGGAGGAGGAGGCGGCACATCACCAACGAGGCAGGATGCCCTCCAGGGGCCAGCCTAAGGGCAGCACATTGACTGCATCACACCCCAAAGCTCCACATGTGCAGGGCGCTGCAGTCTCTGCGCGTTATTCAAAAAGTTCTTTGGTGTGGGCCTTTTTTGAGACGAGTGCATCAGATCGCACCGCTGCTATTTGCAACATATGTCTCAAGCGTATCTCACGTGGCCAAAACATCTCCCGCTTGGGTACCACATGCTTGACCAGACATATGTTGACCTGCCATGCAGTTCGTTGGCAAGCGTATCTAAAAGACCCACACCAAAGAAAAAAGAGGATCTCTCCTTGCTCCTCATCAGCTGTGATTTCCAACCCCACTAGACCTCCAGTCCTCTCTGAGACCTGCAGTGAGAGGAATGATGGTGTAGAATTAGGTGTGTCACAGCCAAGTACTTGTGGGCAATCTGCTTTTGGTACACCGACGTCAGATTGTACCAGGCAAATTTCCCTGCCCCAGCTGCTGCACCGCCGAAAGAAGTTTGCTCCCAGCCATCCACATGCCCAGCGGTTGAATGCTAGCTTGGCAAAATTGCTAGCACTTCAACTGCTGCCTTTTCAGTTGGTAGACTCTGCCCCCTTCCGTGAGTTTGTGGAATGTGCGGTTCCTCAGTGGCAGGTACCCAAACGCCACTTTTTCTCACGGAAGGCGATTCCGGCTCTCTACCGGCATGTGGAAGGCAATGTCCATGCCTCGCTGGACAGGGCGGTCAGCGGTAAGGTGCATATTACCGCTGACTCATGGTCCAGCAGGCATGGACAGGGACGTTACCTAAGTTTCACGGCACATTGGGTGACTCTGCTGGCAGCTGGGAAGGATGCAGGACAAGGTGCAGTAGTGTTGGAGGTTGTTCCGCCACCACGCCTCCAAAATGCTGATTGTGACACACCTCTTTCGTCCACCCCCTCCTCTTCTTCTTCCTCCATGGCCTCTTCCTCGGAACCAGCGGTGCTCCGTAGTCGTTCAAGGGGCTACGCAAGTACGCAGGCCAAAAGATGCCATGCAGTGCTTGAGCTGGTGTGCTTGGGGGACAGGAGCCACACTGGGGCAGAGGTTCTGTCAGCTCTGCAGGGGCAGGTTCAGAGGTGGTTGACGCCACGCCAACTTAAGGCAGGAATGGTGGTTTGCGACAATGGCACCAACCTCCTCTCTGCCCTCCGACAGGGACAAATGACCCATGTGCCCTGTTTGGCTCATGTCCTTAACTTGGTGGTGCAGCGGTTCTTGGGCAGGTACCCGGGCTTACAGGATGTCCTGAGGCAGGCCAGGAAAGTCTGTGTGCATTTCCGCCGGTCATATAATGCCAGTGCTCGGCTGACAGACCTCCAAAAGGAGTTTAACCTGCCCAAGAACCGCCTAATCTGTGACATGCCCACCAGGTGGAACTCAACGTTGGCCATGCTGCAGCGGCTGCACATGCAGCAGAGGGCCATCAATGAGTACCTGTGCGACTATGGCACCAGGACAGGGTCAGGGGAGCTTGGTTTTTTTTCCCCACGCCAGTGGGCCATGATCAGGGATGCATGCACTGTCCTGTCACCATTCGAGGAGGCCACGAGGATGGTGAGCAGTGACAGTGCATGCATCAGTGACACTGTCCCCCTTGTCCACCTGTTGGAGCACACGCTGCGTGGAATAATGGACAGGGCACTTGAGGAAGAACAGAGGCAGGAAGAGGAGGACTTCCTTAGCTCTCAAGGCCCCCTTTATCCAGACAGTGTTCCTGCGTGCCTGCCGATCACACAGGAAGAGGAGGAGGAGGAGGAGGAGGAAGATTGTGTCAGTATGGAGGTGGAGCCTGGCACTCAGCATCAGCAGCAGTCTTTAAGGGATCAGTCCCAAGAAACACATGGACTTGTACGTGGCTGGGAGGAGGTGGCTGCGGACGTTGTCGTCCTTAGTGACCCAGAGGACTCCGGACCGAATGCCTCAGCAAACCTACGCTGCATGGCCTCCCTTATCCTGCAAAGCCTGCGTAAGGATCCTCGTATTCGTGGTATCAAGGAGAAGGACCAATACTGGCTGGCAACCCTCCTTGATCCACGTTACAAGGGTAAGGTTGCGGACCTTATCTTGCCATCGCAGAGGGAGCAGAGGATTAAACATCTTCGGGAGGCCTTGCAGAAAGGTCTGTGCAATGCGTTCCCAGAGACTGGGAGGTTACAAACTCCTGTTTCTGGACAACGTGTTGCTGAGGCTTCGGTCAGTCAAAGAAGGAGCGGTGGAGAAGGTGGCCGTCTGACCGATGCGTTCAGACAATTTTTTGGTCCGCAGCCCCAAGGTATGATCGGTTCCAGCAACCATCGCCAGCGTCTGTTTTACATGGTGCAGGAATACCTAGGGGCAAGATCAGACTTGGACACCTTTCCCACCGAAAATCCTCTGGGTTACTGGGTCTTGAGGATGGATCACTGGCCAGAGCTTGCACAGTATGCAATTGAGCTACTGGCCTGTCCTGCATCCAGCGTTCTTTCGGAACGCACATTCAGTGCTGCTGGAGGCGTGGTAACCGATCACAGGGTGCGTCTGTCCACCGACTCGGTCGATCGGCTGACCTTCATAAAAATGAATCAGTCTTGGATCACCACCAGCTACCAAGCACCTGATGCCGATGTAACTGAATAATTTTTTTTGAAATCTCAGATCCCTTCAAAGACTGCCTATGCTGATGCTGAGTGACTATCCCTGAGTAATTATCCTCTTCCTCCTCAATCATCACGCTGATAGCTTGTAAGAACATTTTTGGTTCTGGGCGACACCACCAGTGCCTAAGGCACAATTTTTCAGCCCCTGTTTAACAGGGGCGTGTAATTACAATTTTTGATGTAATACTTTGCAGCAGGGCTCGTTCCTGCATTCCAACTAGAGTGTCTGTGAGGGGTTGCAGTGTTGTGGCACCAGCACCAGTGCCTAAGGCCCAATTTTTCTGCCCCTGTCTAACAGGGGCATGTAATTACAATTTTTGATGCAATACTTTGCAGCAGGGCTCGTTCCTGCGTTCCAACTAGAGTGTCTGTGAGGGGTTGCAGTGTTGTGGCTCCAGCACCAGTGCCTAAGGCCTAATTTTTCAGCTCCTGTTCAACAGGGGCATGTAATTACAATTCTTGATCTAATATTTCACAGCAGGGCCCTGTGAGGGCTTACAGTGTTGTGGCCACAGCAACACCTAAGGCCCAAATTTCTGCTGAGTATATAGGGCAGGACCCTACTTTCAAACATCTAACTTACAAACGACTCCTACTTGCAAACGGAAGGAGACAACAGGAAGTGAGATGAAATCTACCCCTAGGAAGGGAAATTCTCTCCTGTAAGAGTTAATATGGGAAAACAATTTCTCCTTTCCACTGATGCTTTCCAATCCTTGTTCCACAAAAAACCCAAATTTTCAAAAAACATTTTTCATTGGGACAAAAAGTGAGGTGAAATCTTCTGAAGAGGAGGAAAGACAGCAAAACAAATGTCACAGGGGTGATAACCCTTCCCTATGTTTTTCAAAAAGCCTAAAAAAGATTTTTTGGCTGGAGCTAAACGCGTTAAAAATGTACCCGTTCAAAATTACAAAGAGATTCTACTTAACAACAAACCTACAGTCCCTGTCTTGTTTGCACCGCCTATATACTGCTGTTCAGAGTATATAGGGCCTTTCCTTATTTTAATTTGGGTGCGGGGTTCCCCTTAATATTCATACAAGACCCAAAGGGCCCGGTAATGGACTGGGGGGTACCCATGCCATTTGTCTCACTGATTTTCATCCATATTGCCATGACCCGACATGACATTAAACCCGCAAGCAGTTTTAAATGAGATTTTTTCCTTTAAAAATGACATTTGGTGCAGGGACTGTTCTAAACACGGGAAACACGCGTCACTTTACAGGCATACTATAGACACCCCCCAGGTACGATATTTAAAGGAATATTTCACTTTTTTTTTTTACTTTAAGCATCATTAAAATCACTGCTCCCGAAAAAACTGACGTTTTTAAAAGTTTTTTTTGCATTGATACATGTCCCCTGGGGTAGGACCCGGGTCGCCAAACCCTTTTTAGGACTATACCATGCAAATTAGCCTTTAAAATGAGCACTTTTGATTTCGAACGTTCGAGTCCCATAGACGTCAATGGGGTTCTAACGTTCGTGCGAACTTTCGGTCCGTTCGCAGGTTCTGGTGCGAACCTAACCGGGGGGTGTTCGGCTCATCCCTACTTTCAGGCAAGGAGAGAGAGGGGGAGAGAAGATGCATTACATGGTAAGACCTACCCCAAAAATAAGCCCTACTGTGTCTTTTGTTGCCAAAATTAATATAAGACTGGGCTTATTTTCTGGGTAACATGGTACCTAGACAACAATCTATAGCCTGTCCTCCAGCAGCTTGCTCATAAATGCAGGGTGTGGAAGAACCTTCCGCTCAGTCCGGTAGGGAGAGTTAATCTTATTAAAATGTCCTTTCTCCACAAATTTCTCTACGTGTTCCAACACTCTCCAGTCCCTGTACCTGCAGTCTTCTTTGCTAAACTTGATCAAATAATCTCATTTATCTGGGCAGGTTCAGTCCCCAGGGTGGCTAAAATAAAGCTGCAAATGTCCCTAACTGAGGGCGGGTTGTCCCTCCCAAATTTCAAAGAATATTACTGGGCTGCACAACTGGTCACAGTAAGATGGTTGTTTACCCAAGATAGTTCAAACCCAGCAGTAAATTTTGAGGCAGCCATCTTGGGATCCTACTCTGAACTCAGCAACCTTGTCTACCGAGGACCTAGGTATAGCCCCCAGGTGACTGCTCCCATGAAGACACTGCTGGCCTGGAAGCAGGTTACTAAATGGCTTGGCTTGGTGAGGTGGGTACCATCTCTCCTTACACTCCGCTCTGGGGAAACCCCTCTTTGTCGCATCTTAAATCTATGCCAGACCCCCAGGTCTGGGCTAGATTCCAGATTACCAAGCTAAACCACATTGTAACCGAATTCCCTCCCTGGCAGAGCTCAAGCAGCAATTCCATCTGCCTCCAGGGATGTACTTCAGGTACATACAACTTAGGCATGCTATGAGGGTGCAATTTCCTGATGGGGTTGCTCTTGCTGTGCACTCGGTCGAGTTCCTTCTAACAGCAGCTGAGATTGACCACACATTATCCTCCATATACTTGAGACTCACCTGCAGAGCCGTCTCGAGTACAGCTAAGCTGTTTGAGGTATGGCAAAAAGATATCCCCGCTCTAACGGAGGAGGACTAGACCTAGGCCTTACAGCAATGCATTCCACTTATGATATCGGCCAGGGACCGATTTGTCCAGCTCAAATTTCTACACTACTACACTCCCTCCATACTGTCCAGAATTTCCCCATAGGTGGCAGATACTTGCCCTAAATGCAGGCAGTCATGGGTATCTTTATTCACATGGTGTGGGAATGTCCTCTCATACAAACGTTCTGGCGGGCAGTCATGGCTGACGTGAATAGGGTTGCAGGTCTGTTTCTAGACAGTGATCCTTTGATATTTCTACTGGGCATTACTGACAATTTGAATACTACCAAGCACACTGGACCATTTCTTCTTTATGCGGCCTATTATGCTAGGAAAACAATGCTGTCCAAATGGAAGCTTACAGAGCCCCCTCAACTTCCGGCACGGAAGGCACTTATTATCTTGGTGCTGCCCTTATATAAACTTACGTATATGGAACGTAATTGCCCCCCAAAATTTGAAAAAATCTGGGCGCCCTGGGTGCAGGCTAGGCATATTACGTTCTAGATAGATCTGGTCAAGATGAGTAGTGTCGAAGTGTGGGTGACAGCTAGAACTACACTACAATGACCACTATACTGTCCTACCTACAGTCTTCCTATACTGACACTACATATATGGTGCTTCTCTCTTCTCCCCCCTGTTTATCTATTCCTCACCTTCTTGTCCTGCCTCAGTCCAGAGGATAGGAGGAAGAGGAGAAGACAATGGCCCCGGCGGCTCACACTTTCTAGTGCTTGTCTCCCCCGTGCTCTGGCCGCCATGTTCAGTGTTTCCCGGCGCACTGTGATTGGGCGTATGGGGGGTCATAGGTGGAGGCGGGACTTCAGGAGCAACCGTGATCGCGGCTAGGCTAGCCCCACATGACCCCCATACGCCCAATCACAGGGCGCCAAACACTGAACATGGCAGCCAGAGCGCGGGGGACACAGGAAATTAAAATTAGGAGGAGGCAGCCAGTAGTGACACTACTGGAACGAAATTGCACCCCCCTAAATGTCGCGCCCGGGGCCACGGCACCCCCCACACTACGCTACTGGGTGTATAGCTTTTATAGGTACCGTTCTATCCTTAATTGCTAAGCGATTCCCACTGAGGACTGTAATAGGAGGCTGAGATGCTGGTATTTGTGGATAATATGCAGCAAGAGGTGAATTAATAATTAACCTGTACGGTTTTAGGGGAAAATAAATGTCAGTATTATCTCTCCTGAGAGGATAACTTTTGTAATGTTAAAATATTGTTTTCGTGTATAATGTTTTACTACTTCAATAAACATTCCTTCTGTTAAAAAAATATCACATAATGTAAGAGGATTAAATAATCCAGTAAAAAGGCATAAGATCTTGAAAGAAATTAAAAAAAGACATGCCGCAAGTATATTCTTCCTACAAGAGACGCACATAGCACAAGATACAAATATTAAATTGTATTCTAAACATCATCCCATATGGTATTATGGAGACTCCCCAACTAAAAAAGCAAAAGGAGTGGCAATAGGAATGGCAAGAGAAGTGAAGTTCTCTTTAGAAGATAGAAAGGTGGACCTAGATGGACAGTTTATATTCCTGGGGGGGAAATTATAGGATATGGAATGTACACTAGTAAATATATATTGGCCTAATAAGAATCCGAGCAAGTGCTAGGAAATCTGATTGATTATAAAAGGGGTTTATTGATCATGGCAGGAGATCTGAACTTCTGTATGGACCCCAGGGTCGATAGTTTGTCACATGCACTGGGGGCTAGAGACTATCAACTCAGGATGATAAAAAATAAGTTACAGGCAGTCCCCGAGTTATGAACCTCCGAACGACTCCTACTTACAAATGGGGGGTGGCGTGACGTTCTGTGCATGCTCGGCCACTTTGACGGCAGGCAGCTTGGAAAACATCGAGAAAACGCCAGAAAGTGACGTCTGCGCATGCGCGGCTACTTGACAGAACATCGGAAAACATCAGAAAACTATGTCTTTGCCGTTCTGTACATGTGGTTCCGACTTACAAACATTTCTGAGCGAACAAACCGGCAGTCCCTAACCCGTTCGTAGCTCGGGGACTGCCTGCATATCAATGTCAAATGGTAGATATATGGGGAGCCCAACACCCTGAGATAAAAGATAATACTTTCTACTCCCCAGTGCATGGGACGCACTCTAGGCTGAACGATATAATGGTGGAGCATAGACTGCTAGAATTAGTAGGAAAAACAATAGAAATAATGTCATTATCAGACCATGCCCCAGTAACAATGAAGTTGAAATTAACAGGAAACCAAGGGAATAGGAGTACTTGGAGATTGAAAGACCTTATACAAGAGAAAGAAGTGGAAGATAAAATAAAAAAGAAATAGAACAATATTTTCACTTAAATTAAACCCCAGGAATAGCAGTGGCCATGATATGGGAAGCACACAAAGCATATATTAGGGGTATACTAATTTCTATAGGGGTTAGGAAAAAAAGAAAGCAGATTTAGATGTACAGTATGCTCTAGTGTTAAAGAGAGAGAGGCTAAAAGATTTAATGGAACAGGAAACAAGAAAAGTCTTAAATAGAGTGGCCAAGGGTAGATATAAATGCAGAGATAAACCAGGAAAATACCTAGCAAGAATATAAAAAAATAAAAAAGCCAAAGGTCTTTTTCGCATAGGACATTTCTTTAATTCAATGGGACCGATTTGACGGGGATATTGTCAAACTGGAAATGCCCATTTCAGAGAAATTCAGATTCTCTCAAATTAGACATTTCCTCAATTCTATCTTCATAGATAAGACTGAACCCCCTAAGTCCACACCTTATGAATACGGATGAGCTTCGAGTTCGAGTCCAACTCATGATTGACTCGACCATTGGCTGTTCGCAAGTTCGCAGAACAGCAAACAATTTGGGGTGTTTGCGGCAAATTCGAATGCCGCAGAAGACCCTTTAAAAGTCTATGGGAGAAATAAGTGCTAAGTGCTAATTTTAAAGGCTTATATGCAAGTTATTGTCATAAAAAGTGTTTGGGGACCTGGGTCCTGCCCCAGGGGACATGGATCAATGCAAAAAAAAGTTTTAAAAACACCCGTTTTTTCAGGAGCAATGATTTTAATAATGCTTAAAGTCAAACAATAAAAGTGTAATATCCCTTTAAGTTTCGTAGCTGGGGGTGTCTATAGTATGCCTGTAAAGGGGCGCATGTTTCCCGTGTTTAGAACAGTCTGACAGCAAAATGACATTTCAAAAGAAAAAAGCCATTTAAAAGTACTCACGGCTATTGCATTGCCGGTCCGACAATACACATAGAAGTTCTTGGATAAAAACGGCATGGGAATTCCCCACAGGGAAACCCCGAACCAAAATTTAAAAAAAAAATGACGTGGGGGTCCCCCTAAATTCCATACCAGACCCTTCAGGTCTGGTATGGATTTTAAGGGGAACCCCACGCCAAAAAAAAAATGGCGTGGGGTCCCCCCAAAAATCCATTACAGACCCTTATCCGAGCATGCAACCTGGCAGGCCGCAGGAAAAGAGGGGGGATGAGAGAGAGCCCCCCCTCCTGAACCGTACCAGTCCACATGCCCTCAACATTGGGAGGGTGCTTTGGGGTAGCCCGTGCCAGCCTCATCCCCACAACCCTGGCCGGTGGTTGTGGGGGTCTGCGGGGGGGGCTTATCGGAATCTGGAAGCCCCCTTTAACAAGGCTATCCCCAGATCCCGGCCCCCCCTGTGTGAATTGGTAAGGGGGAACAAAAGTACCCCTACCATTTCACTAAAACACTGTCAAAAATGTTAAAAATGACAAGAGACAGTTTTTGACAATACCTTTATTTAAATGCTTCTTCTTTCTTCTATCTTCCTTCATCTTCTTCTTCTTTTGGTTCTTCCTCCGGCATTCTCGTCCAGCATCTCCTCCGCAGCGTCTTCTATCTTCTTCTCCTCGGGCCGCTCCGCACCCATGGCATGGGGGGAGGCTCCCGCTCTTCTCTTCATCTTCTTCTCTTCTTCATCTTCTTCTTCATCTTCTTCTTTTCTTCTCTTCTTCTTTTCTTCTCTTCTTCATCTTCTCCGGGCCGCTCCGCATCCATGCTGGCATGGAGGGAGGCTCCCGCTGTGTGATAGCATCTCCTCTTCTGACGGTTCTTAAATAACGGGGGGCGGGGCGCACGGTGACTTGACGGGACTTCCCTGTGACGTCACGGGGAATGCCACAGGGAAGTCCCATCATGTCCTGTGCGTCAGAGGGGGGGCGGGGTCACCGGGTGGCCCCGCCCCGTTATTTAAGAACCGTCAGACGAGGAGAGGCCGTCACACAGCGGGAGCCTCCCTCCGTGCCAGCATGGATGCAGAGCAGCCCGGAGAAGAAAATGAAGAAGAGAAGAAGATGAAGCAGAGAAGAAGATGAAGAAGAAGATTAGGAAGAGAAGAAGATGAAGAGAAGAGCGGGAGCCTCCCCCCATGCCACGGGTGCGGAGCGGCCCGAGGAGAAGAAGATAGAAGACGCCGCGGAGGAGATGCTGGACGAGAACACCGGAGGAAGAACCAGAAGAAAAAGAAGATGAAGGAAGATAGAAGAAAGAAGAAGCATTTAAATAAAGGAATTGTCAAAAACTGTCTCTTGTCATTTTTAACATTTTTGACAGTTTTTTTAGTAAAATGATAGGGGTACAAATACCCCCTTACCATTTCACACGGGGGGATCTGGGGGTCCCCTTGTTAAAGGGGGCTTCCAGATTCCGATAAGCCGCCCGCCCGCAGACCCCCACAACCACCGGCCAGGGTTGTGGAGATGAGGCCCTTGTCCTCATCAACATGGGGACAAGGTGTTTTGGGGGGCTACCCCAAAGCACCCTCCCAATGTTGAGGGCATGTGGCCTGGTACGGTTCAGGAGGGGGGGCGCTCTCTCATCCCCCCTCTTTTCCTGCAGCCTGCCAGGTTGCATGCTCGGATAAGGGTCTGGTATGGATTTTTGGGGGGACCCCACGCCATTTTTTTTTTTGGCGCGGGATTCCCCTTAAAATCCATACCAGACCTGAAGGGTCTGGTATGGAATTTAGGGGGACCCCCACGTCATTTTTTTAAAACATTTTGACCGGGGTTCCCCTTAATATCCATACCAGACCTGAAGGGCCTGGTATGGAATTTAGGGGGACCCCCACATCATTTTATTTTAAAATTTTGGTTCGGGGTTCTCCTGTGGGGAATTCCCATGCCGTTTTTATCAATGAACTTCTATGTGTATTGTCGGACCGGCAATGCAATAGCCGCAAGTAGTTTTAAATGGCTTTTTTCCTTTGAAATGTCATTTTGCTGTCAGACTGTTCTAAACACGGGAAACATGCGCCCCTTTACAGGCATACTATAGACACCCCCCAGCTACAAAATTTAAAGGGATATTACACTTTTATTGTTTGACTTTAAGCATTATTAAAATCACTGCTCCTGAAAAAACGGGCGTTTTTAAAACTTTTTTTTGCATTGATCCATGTCCCCTGGGGCAGGACCCAGGTCCCCAAACACTTTTTATGACAATAACTTGCATATAAGCCTTTAAAATTAGCACTTTTGATTAGTCATGTTCGTGTCCCATAGACTTTAACGGTGTTCGCGTGTTCGAACAAACTTTTTTCCTGTTCGCATGTTCTGGTGCGAACCGAACAGGGGAGTGTTTGGCTCATCCCTACTTATGAACAATGGTTCTCCAATATCATGGATCAGAGGGGAGGTATCTCAATGATCTATTACTCCCTGGTGTGTAGTATTGATTTACCTGCCTATGTCCAGGCTTGGGAGCTAGACATGGGACATACATAGAAGCAAAACAAATGGTTTCAGGCTTTTCAGCGTTCTTATAAAGGTGGTACTACATTCCCTCTCGATTGGAGGATGTCATATGGTGGGCTCAATGTTCCATATCTGGTGGTCATGTCCTCTAATCAGGTCATACTGGAATAAGGTCTTCTGCATGTTGAAGAAATTAACGGGGGACCGCAATCTCGCAAGATCCCACCATAGCCCTCTTGAATCACAAAGTTACAAAGATTCCCAAGCATGTGCCGGCACTGGTCTTCTTCATTCTCCTGGGAGCCAAAATAAAGGCTAGCAGGGGCATGGAAAAAACCTTCTATATCATTTTTAGCAGCAAAGAGGAAAATATCATGGATCATGTTACAAGAACAAATAGTTGCTAAACTGCAGGATAAACTAGTGAAATTTGAGGCCATATGGGAGCCCTGGGCAAGTTATAGTAAATTATCCCTCGGCCCGGGTATCGCAAACACTGTTTAAACCACTTCAGGCCTGGAAGATTTTACCCCCTTCCTGACCAGAGCACTTTTTGCGATTCGGCACTGCGTCGCTTTAACTGACAATTGTATGGTCATGCGATGTTGCACCCAAACAAAATTGGTGTCCTTTTTTTTCCCCACAAATAGAGCATTCTTTTGGTGGTAGTTGATAACCTCTGCGGTATTTATTTTTTGCGCTATCAACAAAAAAGCGACAATTTTGAAAAAATGCATTATTTATAATAAATATTCCTCAAAAATATATAAAAAAACAATGTTTTTCCTCAGTTTAGGCCGATATGTATTCTTCTACATACAGTGGAACCTCGGATCACGAGCATAATCCGTTGCAGGAGTATGCTCGTAATCCAAAGTACTCGCATATCAAAGCGAGTTTTCCCATTGAATTAAATGAAAATGAACATTTTTTCCACATTGACTTCAATGGAATGCAATACTGCATGTGGCCAGAGGCGGGGGGCACCGGAGAGATTCAGAAACGGACAAAAGCACACTTTGGCGGACCTCGGCAAACCTTGAAAAGACTCCATTCACAGGCCTTTCCGAGGTTTGCCGAGGTCAGCCGAACTGTCCTCGGGCCTTTCCGTGCATTTCTGAACGCTCACAATTGGCGACTTTTGGCTCTGCTCGGCTCCGGTCGCGGTACTGCACACCACTTTTGGCCCGAATCCTGCTCATTTTGCGAGACAACACTCGCAAACCGAGTTAGGATTTTTAGAAATACAGTGCTCGGTTTGTGAAGCGCTCATTAACCGTGTTACTCGCAAACCTAGGTTCCACTGTATTTTTGGTAACAAAAAAAAACGCAATAAGCATATATTGATTGGTTTGCGCAAAAGTTATAGCGTCTACAAAATAGGGGATAGTTTTTTATTTATTTATTCACTAGTAATGTCAGCGATCTGTCAGGACTGCAACATTATGGCGGACACATCGGACAACTTTGAAACATTTTTGAGACCATTGGCATTTATACAGCGATCAATGCTATAAAAATGCATTGATTACTGTAAAAATGTCACTGGCAGGGAAGGGGTTAACACTAGGGGGCAATCAACGGGTTAATTGTGTTCCCTAGTGTTTGTTCTAACTGAAAGGGGGAGGGGAATGTGTAGGGGAGATGACAGATAGCTGTTCATACTCTGTATGAACAGACAATATGTCTCTTCTCCCCTCAGAGAACCGGAAACTGTGTTTACGCACACAGATCCCGGTTCTCGATGTGCCGCGATCAATCGCGGGAGCCTGGCGGTGATCGCAACCGGCGGGCACTTGCATCGGCTCCGTGGGTGTGTGTGCCCCTAGTGGCCACAGGGCAAAGCAATGTTACATAATGTCATTTCACCCAGCCATGCCATTCTGTACAACTGCGGCGGCTGGTCGGCAAGTGGTTAAGACACTCCTGGACTCCCACTTCTTCCCTTTTTCCTCTTCCTTTCTCTCTCTTTTTCTCAGGGATACCTCAAACTCCCTTCCCCTACTTCCTTTCCTCTTTTCTTTTTAGTCAACAGTCTGCCTAGGAGGGGGGCTACTTATACCTCCTCTCAAGAGCCAGAAGACTAACCAAGTTGATTAGTTAATTACAGGTTTATAAAAAGAATAGTTTTTTTTAATCTAAACTCTAGACTCCTCTGGGCTATACATGTCTGCAGCTTTACTGTTCTGAGCTGGAGATTATGGGTCACCGATTAAAAATCTGGGGCGTAGTGGCTTAGAGTTTTGTGCTCCATGAGTGACACTGCACACCTACAGCTTGATCCAACGGGGTGGTGTGTTGTTACCTACTCAGGTTTAGGAGCCATGCCTATCGGGTCACTCAGACATTTACAATAGTTTGGGACCTTTTGGACCCGAGATTATTAGCGAGGTGCAACACTGATAGCCACAGAGGTATTGCCTTTTACTCCAAGCCGAAAATGTTCTAATGCATAATGCGGGGGGCGTGGTCTCGGCATGGAGGAGTAAAGCCGTGTTTTCACAGGGCACCCAGTCTGCGGCTCCCTAATAGACCACCCGCACAGCCTTAACGTCTATTTCGGCTTCACAGCGCTACCCACACAGCTGGGAAGGCTGCATCTCTGTATTTCTTGCCTTAGAGCGCAGATGGAGCATTTCCTTATAGACATGTGCAATCAGTTTTGTAACGAATCGAAATTCGGCCGAATTTTGCATCTTTCGGACATTCGGATGCATCCGAATGTCCGAATAAAAAAAGTAACGAATTTCAACTAATACAAAAGAAATTACAGCGAATATAACGAATGAATTCGACATGATTCGGTAATCCGTTAAAGATCTATTGAAACAAAAGGTCAACTCAAAGTAAATCTTAAAGTCCAATCAGCTGATTCATTTTGTGCTGGAGGTTGGATTACTGGCAAAGTGCATTCCTGAGAACTGAGTGAGAAGGGTGTTGTATTGTATTTGAGCAGAGGAGAAGAGATATTGTCATTGCGTGTGTTAATGGATTCAATAAACAAACGACTTTCCAAACTACGAATCATTATTACGAATATATATACATGCATAAATATCGAATTTCAACTTATACGAAAGAAATTAGAGCGGATAAATCCAATGAATTCAACATGATTCGAGATTCAGTATAACGAATATCGACACTCTACGAATAATAACAAATTATCCGAAAACAACTTAACGTAACATAACGAATATAACAGAACGAAATTATGTATTTTACGAATGACAACGAACCGAAACAAAACGAAATTTCCCGTTGTGCACAAGTCTATTTCCTTATACTGAAAATGCAGGCGGCGCCAACCCCGGATCCTGCCAAGATGGCGATGGTATCTGCCACGAGGACGGAGCCTGATGTACCTGCAGTAAGAGGAGAGGGTCACGATCACGGTAATGACATGCTGTTGTTCTCTCCATCTAGTGACCTCTCCCCCTGCCTCCCCCATTCTCTGTCTCTCACATCTCTAGGCAGTCCGGGAGAGGAACCCAGCGGCTCATTACAATGAGCTTCACAGGGCATCCAGCACTCTCAACAACAGAGCTCCATAATTGGTGTGCCTCTGCCCCTCTCACTACAAGCTTCTATGAGTGCAGCCCCACTGACTTTGCCCTTACATGAGCCCCCACCCGCACTCAATGGAGAGCAGGCACTATGGGCGCTCTTACAAAAACTGCCCACCAGAGATGACCTGGACTCTGTGGCATCCAGAATGGAGGCAGCACTCCGTGGAGAGATCACGGGAATTAATCAATCAGTGGCAGAGGTTTCCACACGTGTCACATCGTGGAAACTGACACGGCTACCCTTCACCAAGATGTTACTGCCTTACATGGCACACAAGAGGAAGTGACAGACCAAATCGCACAACTACATTTGTTGTTAGACGATCTGGAAAATCGCAATCGTAGGCACAACATCAGAATCCACAGCTTGCCAGAAGCAACCCAGCAAGCAGACCTCAAGTTGACGGTGACTACTATATTTAAAGACTGCCTGGAACGCCCGGCGGAAACACCTATTGCCATCAACAGAGTTCACAGAACCCTCGGTCCCAGAATCGCAGCAGGGGACAGACCTAGAGATGTCCTCTGCTGCTTGCATAATTACTCCATCAAAGAGTATATTCTTCAATATGCTTGGCATAGAGGGCATATTGACTTTGACGGAGCCCAGGTTTCTCTTTTGCCAGATGTCTCTCGGAGGACCCTGCAGATGTGCCACTGTATGAAACGTCCACTGGGGACGAACAGGGAATCACATATAAGTGGGGTCACCCTTTCCACGTGATCGCAAGGAAAGGAGGACGCACATACACCCTCCAGCAGCCCAGGGAGGGTGCTGAAGAAGATGAAGGAAGATAGAAGAAAGAAGAAGCATTTAAATAAAGGAATTGTCAAAAACTGTCTCTTGTCATTTTTAACATTTTTGACAGTTTTTTAGTGAAATGGTAGGGGTACAAATACCCCCTTACCATTTCCCACGGGGGGGCGGGATCTGGGGGTCCCCTTGTTAAAGGGGGCTTCCAGATTCTGATAAGCCCCCCGCCCGCAGACCCCCACAACCACCGGCCAGGGTTGTGGGGATGAGGCCCTTGTCCTCATCAACATGGGGACAAGGTGTTTTGGGGGGCTACCCCAAAGCACCCTCCCAATGTTGAGGGCATGTGGCCTGGTACAGTTCAGGAGGGGGGGCGCTCTCGTCCCCCCCCTTTTCCTGTGGCCTGCCAGGTTGCATGCTCGGATAAGGGTCTGGTATGAATTTTTGGGGGGACCCCACACCTTTTTTTTTAATTTTTTGGCGCGGGGTTCCCCTAAAATCCATACCAGACCTGAAGGGTCTGGTATGGAATTTAGGGGGACCCCGTCATTTTTTTTTTAAATTTTGGCCGTGGTTCCCCTTAATATCCATACCAGACCTGAAGGGCCTGGTATGGAATTTAGGGGGACCCCAACGTCATTTTTTTTTAAATTGTGGTTCGGGGTTCCCCTGTGGGGAATTCCCATGCCGTTTTTATCAATGAACTTCTAAGTGTATTGTCGGACTGGCAATGAAATAGCCGCGAGTAGTTTTAAATGGCTTTTTTCCTTTGAAATGTCATTTTGCTGTCAGACTGTTCTAAACACGGGAAACATTTTCTCTCACATCTCTGGGCAGTCCGGGAGAGGAACCCAGCGGCTCATTACAATGGGCTTACAGGGCATCCAGCACTCTCAACAACAGAGCTCCATAATTGGTGTGCCTCTGCCCCTCTCACTACAAGCTTTTATGAGTGCAGCCCCACTGACTTTGCCCTTACATGAGCCCCCACCTGCACTCAAGCAACCCAGCAAGCAGACCTCAAGTTGACGGTGACTGCTATATTTAAAGACTGCCTGGAACGCCCGACGGTAACACCTATTTCCATCGACAGAGTTCACAGAACCCTCGGTCCCAGAAACGCAGCAGGGGACAGACCTAGAGATGTCTTCTGCTGCTTGCATAATTACTCCGTCAAAGAGGATATTCTTCAATGGGCTTGGCATAGAGGGCATATTGACTTTGACGGAGCCCAGGTTTCTCTTTTGCCAGATGTCTCTCAGGGGACCCTGCAGATGTGCCGCTGTATGAAACATCCACTGGAGAAATTCAGCGAACAGGGAATCACATATAAGTGGGGTCACCCTTTCCACGTGATCGCAAGGAAAGGAGGACGCACATACACCCTCCAGCACCCCAGGGAGGTTCCCACCTTCCTTAATTCCCTCGGACTGCCATTGATGTCACTACCCAACTAGCTAGCATTTTTCCTGCCTCCCAGCATCAACAACCCAGCGGTGAACCCTTCTGATAGGCCTCAAAGGCTTTGAAGTAACCGCCGATCACAACGCAAAAGACCACAGGTTCCTAAGGACAATGAATTATGAGCCCTTGGAACTGAGTTGCTCTCAAGCAGGAAGATCGTTTCAAATTTTTCATGTTGTCCACCTACACATGTAAGTGTTGCCTCTCATAGTTTTGGTTGTACTTCACCATCTACATTTGACCGGCCGACCGGAAGACCCTTTTAGAAAATGGTCCTTGGTCCTCCTGTACTGTCTTCCCTGTGCTCCCCTGGCCCGTTGGCCTTATGGAAATACACCACGTTTCTATTATTCCGGACTCATGTTGTACAGTGGGAGAGAGGGGAAAGACACATGGTCCTAGTTACCAGACTCACATGAGGATTTATTTTAGGGAGGGTCAGACACATTTGGTCCTACCGCCATAATCTGAGATGACAGAATGTATAGTTATCTACCTAGGGTCCTCATAACTGTTAGATCTCTATACTCTAAGTAGCGCTGCACTACAAAGAAAAAAAAATAGTACACCTAGGTCGCAGTGCCTTTTAGCTCTGATGCCCGGGACTGGAGTTGAGGTGGTTTTTGTGACGGGGGACTGGGTGGTGGCGAGCTGGGGGAAGATGGAGGTTCCCCTGCTGATGGCTCGGCCCTGGCTCCTTCGATGCAACCCCCTTCTGCCTGCCTGGAGTTCTGGTGCAGTGACTGGTTTGTGAAAGCTCCATTATAATAACATCTAGAAATATGTATCTGCTTAGAGATGATGTTCTGTTACAACTGGCCCCTTCTTTACTCTCCCTCTTCCTCCTCCCCTTCCCCCCTCCGCCCCTTCATCCTTCCCCTCACCCCCCTCCTTTTTTGGGGACCCATGGGACAGAGTAACAATTTTTCAATACAAATGCTGTCTAGATATGTTGCTATAATACTAATGGTCCCCCCACCCTCCCCCACATCTGCCTCCTTCTATCTCTCCTCACCCCCTCCCTCATCCACCCCCCCTTCTTATCAACTAACCTGTCTTGGGACCCAAAGGTTGTTCTGGTTGGAACTTGATCCCTTCAGGTGTGTTGACTTGGGTAAGGGACTATGGATCGCTCTCATTGGGCTTAGACCCGGTGGGAGTAAGCGATCCATTCAATAAACAGAGCTGATAACAGGAGATCAGAGATTGATATAGTTTTCTCAATTTAGGTATTACTGAATGTCTTATTTTTGCCTGTTATAATGTTAAGACGTGTTATGTTAAACTGATTGTCACAAAGTTATATATTATGTGTCTTTAAGGAGCTATCTCATTTAAAAGAAGCCTAATGTAATAATGCGGTTCCTGACAGGACCGCTCTTACTGAGAAGTGGGTTGGGGGGAGACTCGTGCTCCGGGAGTCCGAACTCTGAAGTGCCTTACCTCTTCCCCCACTAGGCCCTAGCTTCCCAAATAGGCAGTAGTCCTCCGTTTGGAGACTTAGTTTATTCTTTATTTTCCCTTCTTGTCCTCCTTTTCTTCTTTTTCTCTTTTCTTGTCCTTCTCTGTGCCCCTCCCCACTCGTTCACTGTAACTCTCTTACTCTAATCTGTCTTCCTCCTCCCCCCATCCCCCCACAACGCCAGCAGCTCTGGTTTCTGGCGAGGCCTGGCGACCCGACCCCATTCTATCCGACATGCCTCTGAAGTTTGTATCTTGGAATGTGAAGGGCTTAAATGCTCCAGAGAAGCGTTCCAGTTGCCTCTCAGATCTTTGGAGGCAGAGACCTCAGATAGTGTTTTTACAAGAGACCCATTTTCGGGTGGATAGTATCCCTAAACTCTACAGTAAGCATTTCCCAACAGTGTACCACAGTGCTTCACCCTCCTCAAAATCTAAAGGGACAAGTATCCTCCTGGCTAAAACTTTGCCCTGGCAGCTGGGGGACCACCACGCTGACCCTGAAAGTAGATACCTTTTCGTCAAAGGTACTCCTCAGTCGCAGATGTTCACCTTTGCGAACCTGTATTTGCCAAATGTGGACCAACTGCCGGTACTTGAATCATGCTTGGTAGCCCTGGCCTCCTTCACAGAAGGAACATTGGTGTTGGGGGAGACCTTAATCTTATCATTGATCCCCGCAAAGACACGTCGTCGGGCTCTTCAGCCCTATCTTTGAGGTACTGGAACCGAATCAGGGACCTGTTGCATTCCCATTGATTAGTTGACATATGGCGGATTCTCCATTCGCAGGAGAGAGACTACACCTTTTTATCAGCAGTTCATAACTCATACTCCAGGATTGACCTCTTCCTGGTCTCCCACGCTACGATCCCACTTGTATCGGGGGCTCAGATTGGGCACATTGTGCTCTCAGACCATGCTTCGATCTCTCTGACCCTAAATTTGCAACGCCCAGCTCCCAAAACAGCCACTTGGCGACTAAACAAATCTCTTATCCAAGATCCTGAGGTGAGAGCAGACATTTTGCGAGAACTGAGTCTCTTTTTCGAGAGTAACAAACAATCGGTCCCCAATCCTCTAACTATCTGGTCAGGGCATAAATGCTACATAAGAGGAATATTCATTAAACATGGACACAGACTCAAAGTAGCCAGAGAAAAAAAGCTGAGTTACTCGCAAAACTACATGATTGTGAAAAACGTCACAAAAACCGCCCAGACAGGGCCACAGAGGCAAAGGTAACCAACCTCCGGGAGCAAATCAGGGAGCATTCTCTTTTTAATGCTAAGAATAACCTCTTGAGGATACGCAGAACCTTTTATGAGTTCGGAGATAAGTGCAGCAGAACACTAGCAAATGCGGACCCAACGCAACCTTTCCTACATCCCTGCCTTATCTTCCTCCACATGATCCAAAATTCACAACTCCGCAGAAATGGCGGAGTCCTTCAGGGTATTCTATGAAGCCCTGTACAACCTACATTCTCCTCCCTTGGGGGAACGGAACCAGAATAGTTTAGAATCCATAGAAACGTATCTTGTGGCTGTGGACCTACCTTCCTTCAATGAGGAGGAGATAGATTTGGTCTCACAGCCTATTACCACGGATGAGCTCACAAACGCGCTAGCCAACACCCCGACAGGAAAAGCGCCCGGCCCCGACGGTTTCACCATCACTTATTATAAAACCTTCCAAACTCAGCTGGCAGCTCACTTTGTTACTGCTTTCAATGCCATATTAGATAACCACGCCATACCTACAGATATCCTGCAAGCCAGCATATCTGTTATCCCTAAGCCTGACAAGGACCCGCTTCTGTGCGCAAGTTACAGGCTTATCTCCCTTCTTAATTGTGATATGAAATTATTCACGAAAATCCTGGCTGAGCAAATAGGCTCTGTTCTCCAATGCATAATCCCTCTAGACCAAGCAGGTTTTTAACCATAACAAAGAGGCACGAGACAACACTATTAGGACGATATATGTGGTGGCAAGGGCCAAACGCCTTAACATCCCATTCATTTTGTTGTCTACAGACGCCGAAACGGCGTTTGACAGGGTAAATTGGACTTTCCTCTTGGCCACCCTGTGACGCCTTGGCATGCCAGCTCCCATGTTATCCTGGATATCTGCCATATACTCTTCTCCCACAGCAACAGTTAGAGTAAATGGGACAACCTCTAGCTCCTTTTAAGATAAGCAATGGTACGAGGCAGGAATGTCCACTTTCCCCGCTCCTTTTCATAATTTCACTAGAGCCTTTATTACAACATATAAGGCTTAACCCGGACATCAGGGTACTCAAAACGAGCACTTACCACCATTAAATTGCCGCCTATGCGGATGACCTGTTATTTTATATCTCGGATCCTCACACGTCTCTCCCAATCTTACTATCGGCAATACGTCAATACGGGGAGTTACCGGATTTCAAAATCAACCTCCAAAAGTCAGAGGTGCTAAACATCACTCTTACCTAACCTCTGTTGGCCTCCATTAGCGGCAATTTCCCCTTCCGGTGGTCTCCCCAGGCCATTAAATATCTAGGCACAAAAAACCTTCTGACTTACACCTTATTTATCAACTCAACTTTCAACCACTCCTGAGCATCTTCTCCTTAGACCTAGACAGATGGAAGGGCCTGGCGGTCTCCTGGTTTGGTAGATGCAATGTTTTAAAAATGAATATTATGCTGAGACTGCTCTACCTCCTCCAGGCACTGCCTGTTAGGATACCACAGGACTTCTTCCATAAGTTACGCTCAGTATTTATTAGATATGTCTGGCAGAGCAAACCCCTGAGGCTCAAGAGATCCCTCTTACAAAGAACAAAATTGAGAGGAGGCGTTGGCCTCCCTGACCAAGCTCTATATTACACAGCTGTCCACATGAACAGAGTTGTAGACTGGTGCAGGCACTCATCGCATAAGCTGTGGATCGGGTTAGAACAGGAAACAGTCCCATTTCCCATTGAAGGTCTACCCTGGAGTGGAACTCATTCTTCCAGATCCTTACCTTCCCACCCATTGCTTGAACCCACCCTACAGGAACTTTGCAGATATTTCCAATTGGCAGAGACGCCCAATTATCCTTCCCCACTGACACCCATAATTAGACACCCAGATTTCCAACCAGGCCTCTCTGATAGGTCCTTTAGGCTCCACTCAGATCGGAGTCTAGTTAGAGCCTCCTCTTTTTGTGGGCCCTCGGTATGGAGTGACCTTTCTAGCATATACCCTAGTTTTAACTCCTCCATATTGGGTAGATGGAAGATCTTACAATTGTCACACTTTCTCATATCCCTTCCAGAGGTCAGCGGTTTCTGTAGACAACCAACACCCTTTGAGGAGTTGTGCATGGGCGAGGAGCCAATTCGGAAATCTCTTTCTCATTCTTACAATATCTTACTGACCCATACGTCCCAACAGGACCTCCCATACTTGAGGAAGTGGGAGAGAGATCTTAACATTACGTTTACAGATGATCAAAAAACCCAAATCCTCTTCTTTGCACATAAATCCTCTTTATGTAGCAAATACCAAGAAGTTAAAAGTATTAAGGGAGGGGGCGTGGCTTGGCGCGCAAGAGCGATGGACGCTTGAAACAAGAGCTCCGGCATCCAGGCAGCCTTAGCCCGTCACCTTGCACCCAAAGCACTCGATAATGAGCAGGAGGAACACAGGGACACCCCGCACGAGATCCCGCCGCACATCGGCAGCTTATCAGGGAAGGAACATTGAGGATTTGTTCCGGAATCCCCCGCCAGCATGAGAAGGCCTGATAGGAGCCAAGATGGCGCCGCCGCATGTAGCGGAGGATGACTTCAGTGAGGACTCTCAATCTGCGGCTGAGGAGAACGGTAGGATTACCCCTCACCCCGACCTCCCCCTGACATATGCCGGCATGTCAGGCTTTGCAGCTGACATAAAAGCCACCTTTTCGGCGGCGATAACGGATCTAAAATCCAGCATGTTGATCCTCACAGACAAGATGGCCACGGTAGAGCATGCAGGCAAATGCAGGGATAAGGCTCTTCATCGCCTGGACAGAGTTACCCATACACAGTCCCAACAACTTATAGAGATTAACAAACACCTCGAGGATTTAGATAACAGAGGCAGAAGAAATAATATTAGGGTGAGGGGGATCCCAGAGACTGTGGAGGCTGATCAAATAACCCCAGCTTTACAGAGGGTTTTTAACAGCTTGCTAGAAAGACCAGAGGAGACAGACATTGAATTTGTAAGAGCTCACAGAGCACTCAGAGCAAGAGGCCCTGACAATATGCCACCACGTGACATCATATGCTGTTTGCAGAGCTTTGCTTTAAAAGAAGACATCATGCGTAAAGCACGCAGGAATGATCAGATAGTCTTCAATGGAGAAACCATCATGCTCTTTCATGATCTGTCTCAGATCACTCTAAAGAACCGCAGAGCTCTTAGACCATTACTAGACAAGCTGAGAGAAAAGGATCTCCGCTACTCATGGCGATTCCCGTTCGCACTCATGGTAAATCACAATGGAAGACAGCATACTTTGCGATCGCCAGAAGATCTCCCAGATTTTTGCCAAGCGTTACATCTGGAACCGGTTGAACTGCCAGAGTGGTACCAGGAATTTATGCTACCTCCATTGGAAAGATCCCCCTTCTCATCGCCCGACAAACGCCTCTCCAAGAAGATGAAATCAGCACGCCCTGGAGGTTCACAGGCGGGAACCCCAAATAACAGACCTCATGCTTCCAGGGGCTTTGAAGAAGCCTGATACCATGATTGCTGACCCCAAAGTTTTTTTTTTTTTTTTTTTTTTATACCAACAATCTAAGACACTTTGGCTGGGTTCGTCTTATCTGGTCGAATGGAACTCCACATCAAGAATCAACAACACACTAAGTGCCAGTTCCTGTAGCCCAGCAGTTTTAGATGGAGTTTATGTTTACGGGGACTGTTGCTTTTACCCCCCATGATGGCTCAGGCCAATTCTATAGATAGAATACGGTCGTAGGGCAAATAGAACAGAATAGATGATACTAGCAGGAATGTGCGGTTCTTGAAGCAGCAAGCATTGAGTATGGAAATTTCGATGAAAGAAATATCTTTAAACTCAAAAAAAAAAAAAAAAAAGAAAGAAAAAAAAGGAAAAGAAGGAAAGGGGAAAAAAAAAAAAAAAAAAACCATAGCAAAGTAAAATGCAAGTTATAGGTTTAATTTAAAACCATCTCTAAGGGGAAGACAACAGGATGATACCCCCGCTTGGAGGGGGGCCCTGAAATCTCCCAGGAGAACAGAGACATAACCAAACAATTCATCGACATCTCTACATGTAAAGTCAAATGAGTCAAAGAGATCAGGGGTGGTAGTAAGTTCCTTCATTGTTGCAATTAGGGTGCATTGTTGACCATTAATGTTTACAATATGTTTATTATGGCTGCTGCCGGTTTTTGCTCACAAATTGAGTGTTATATATTTAATTCAATTTAATCTAATTTGATTAGTTGAGTTAACCAAAGTGATTGGGCGGCTGCCAAATCGCGCTCCGACAAAGTGCCTCTTGACAGGAGAGGATTTTCCTGGCAGGAGGTACTAACATTTTACCTTGGCCCCATTGGGTTTCCAAGGAGATCACATTATCTCTATCTTACTTTCTAAGTGCTCTCACTTTCAAGGTACTAATTCTTCGCTTTCTTTTCCTCATTTCTTTTTACCTATACCTTTTGAGGGTAAAGTATAATTTTTTGGAAACTTCAGTTATCTCTCCAGTTGTTGCCTCGACAGCTCTCTCTGGGCCCTCAAGATGGCGTACTCATCCCTAGGACATGAGCCTACAGTGATCTCTCACAACACAAAGGGCCTGAATATTCCTGAAAAGCGCAAGACCCTCTTAAAGGAACTCAAAAAAGGTAAACCTTGTTTTGTGTTTTTGCAGGAAACACACTTCAAAACTCAACAAGTCCCCAAACTGACAGACTCTTTCTTCACACAGGCATACCATGCAACGAATGATTTAGCAAAATCCAAGGGAGTATCCATACTTATTAGTAGGGATGCTTCCTTTGAACTAACTGACAAACTCATAGATCCAGAAGGAAGGTTCATATTCCTGAAAGGGAACTGCTGCGGTACGCCTATTACGCTAGCAAATGTTTATTTTCCCAACACAGCACACCTAACCTTCTGCCGTAAAATTGTTGGACAACTCAAAGATTTTGGTTCGGGATGTATCATTCTAGGGGGGGACTTTAATGTCCCATTGAATCCTCTCAGTGATATGTCCACAGGCAAAACCTATATTACGTACAAAATACTCAAACAAATCAAAACACTACTGAACTCGCTTCAACTAATAGACTCTTGGAGATTCATTAATCCCGAGGGAAAAGATTACACCTTCTATTCCATACCCCACAGCAGATACTCAAGAATAGATTATGTCTTTGTTTCACAAAGAGACTTAGATATAGTCTCAGGAGCTAAAATAGGGATACAGACCTTTTCAGATCATGCCCCAATCTCAATGACGTTGAAGTTCACAGAACACCGACCCAAAACAAATACTTGGAGATTAAATTCAGCACTGTTAACAGACCCAACTACACTCCCTCAAATAGCGACATCACTATCAGACTACTTCAAAACCAACTCTACACCAGACATCAACCCCCTTTCAATATGGGAAGCACATAAATGCACAATTAGGGGAGAACTCATTAGAATGGGCGCTCACCGCAAAAGAGAGAGGGAAAATGAAATTAAATCCCTGACAGAGAAGATTCACGCCCTAGAATCCCTACATAAACAATCCCTGACAGAACATACGGCAATTGAACTCTTAAATCATAGAAAAACACTTCAACAGATCTTCGACACAAGGGCTAAAAGATTCCTATTTTTAAAAAAAAAAATTTACTACGAACATGGCAACAAAACAGGAAGCTTACTAGCAAGAGCCATAAAAAACACGAAAACACAACAAAATATCTCAGGCATACGAACAAAAGAAGGGAAACTAGATATCACTACCGAAAAAATTGCACACCACTTTCATAATTATTACACAACCTTGTATAACTTACCCAACCCACAGAAACCTAGCTCAATTCAAGGAACGAGATTACATGCCATACGTCAATATCTGATAGACTCTAAACTTCCCACATTGTCAACTGAAGATATTACCCAACTAGAAAATCCCATAGAAGCTTATGAACTACAACAAGTGATCAAACACCTAAAGACAGGGAAAAGTCCGGGGCCGGATGGCTTCACAGCAATTTATTACAAAACATTCCAGGAAACTCTGCTGGGACCGTTACTAAGGGCCCTGAACCACTTGTCTGAGCCCAGAGAGATCCCGGCGGATTTCCTTAAGGCACATATTACAATTCTTCCCAAGCCAAACAAGGACCTGACAGAATGTGCAAGCGAAAGGCCAATCTCGCTATTGATGTGAAATTGATTTAAAAAATAATAGCAAATAGATGGAAACCTTTACTTCACGGATTGATAGGAAGCGAGCAAGCAGGATTCATGCCAGGAAGAGAAACCAGAGATAATGTTATCAAAACGCTCAATTTAATGCATGCTGCAGGAGTGCGGAAATTCGAGGGCCTTCTCCTGTCCACGGATGCGGAGAGGGCCTTCGACCGCGTAGCCTGGGATTTTATGCTAGAAACATGCAGGTTCATTGGCTTGGGAAACAATATGATGTCTTGGATCTCTATGCTCTATAAAAACCCATCTGCGCAGCTGAAGATCAATGGCTCCCTTTCAAGTACGGTTGAGATCAAAAATGGGACGAGACAGGGTTGCCCCCTCTCGCCCCTGCTGTTTATCCTAACCTTAGAGCCATTTATCAGACGGATTGTAGCAGAGAGGGCAATACAGGGTTTTGAGGTAGGAAAAAAAGAATACAAGGTGGCGACATATGCGGATGACTTGTTGTTCTTCATAACGAACCCCCATATTTCACTCCCCTCCTTGATAAAAGAATTCTCTATCTTTGGTTATCTCTCAAACCTTAAAATTAATTATGCCAAGTCGGAAATTTTAAATGTCTCGATCCCCACAAATAAATTAGATCTCATCCAGTCAAATTGCCCCTTTAAATGGGTAAGCACAGCGCTTAAATATCTAGGGATATGGCTGACCCTCAAATTATCTCAAATTTTTGAATATAATTTCACTCCCCTATTGATTAACCCAGACTCAGTAAGCCTTGTTTAACACACATAGGAGGTATCATCATCATTTTTCTTCTAACCTGCAAAGGAATCACCTCTTTAAGAGAGGTGTATGGGAATTCACACAATTATAATCCTTTTATAATTGTTACAAACTACATATTTATTTAATATATCTTTTTAATATATTTTTTTCATTATATATTTCTTCACCACCTTTTTTCCACAAATTTTGTTTGTTTATTATTTCTCAAGAACAATGGTGAACTAATTTTTGGATTTGTATCCCGGGAGGTCTAATTAGACTATCACAGTAGACTTTTCAACACATTGTATTTATATTTATTTATATTATGCTATTCACTGTTTCAAGTTTTTGTATAGTTTGTAACAAAGTATCCACATGTTGAATGTGACCTGTCAGCACATTGAATGAGTAGGATATCCCATAGATATTACGAGCGCATCACTTTATCTATTTAATACCAAGAAGTTACCTACAAAATTCTGACACGATGGTACAGGATACCCTCAGTGCTGCCATCCATATTCCCGGAGCACAGTCCCCTATGTTGGAGATGTGGCACACAGAACGGCACATTAATTCACATCTTCTGGGATTGCTCGTCCTTGACTCCTTTCTGGAGACAGGTTTTGGGAATCATTCACAAACTCACTGATGTGGCTCTTCAGAACAATCTAGCGGCAGTACTCCAGAATCTGACTCCGATGTCCAGTAAGCGTTACTGCAAATCTTTGCTGAAACACCTTTTGAATGCAGCTAGGGTGTGTGTCCCCAGCATGTGGAAGCAGCAGTCCCCTCGGACAGTGACACAATGGTTTAGCAGGGTCTGTGATATTCAGCGAATGGAATGCCTTACAGCTGCTCTCAGGGAAAAGGAGGAGGAACATGGCACCTGTTGGACACATTGGGATCTGTTTCGCTTTTCAGATGAATACAACTTTTATACATAGGTATCCAGTCCCTGAATGCATTGGGGCCGCGGGTCGTCGGCCTTGCCGGAACCCTATACCAACCCCCCTTCCTTCTTACTTTCCCATTTCTGTTCCTCCTTATTTCTATCCCTTTCTTCCTCATTTGGCACTACTAGTGTCCTTTACCTTTTTCCCCCATTAATAAGGGGGAAAAAATAAAAAAACCCAGATTGCAGTGTCCCATTTTGGTACCACCCCTATGTTCATAGGATTGAGAACCATAATTTTTATATAATGCAATGCAGAGAATTAATTCACCATAAGATAGAAGAGCGCTATTTGGCCAATAAGGATAGACTGGTATTACACCTCGGGAAGTCAATTAGTTAGTTACATTGCATTGTTGGTGCACCCTCATTTGAATTATCCTTAGTTTATGTTTATTATTTAACTTTGGATAGAGGGCACTCTCTTCTATGCTGATGGAAAAATAAAGCTGGAATCGTTAGCCTATGACTTCCTGCCTCAATAGCACATTTCAATGGAACCATGTCTGCTTTTCAACCAATATATACTTGAATTTCTTTTATTTTTTTGTGTGAAAAACTACTAAAAGAAACAGATAACTGTCATGTTGTATTCTTGGTTTAATTGTATAATCTGCACTCCTTAAATAAAGATTTTTAAAAAATAATGCATAATGCTGTGTTTTAGCTTACGATATGGTGACAACTGACTTACCTTTCCATGATTGTTAATATTTTTCATTCTCTGATCAATAGCATGCAGGCTGATGTATTGATTGTTTACAATTATTTTTCTAACAAAAATACAATAAACATATTGAAAATAAAAAAAAAATAAAAAAGCAACAAATTTAATAGGAAAAATTAAAATGGAAAAGGAAAGTTAGTACATTCAACAACTGAAATAGCCAAGACCTTTTAAAGTCATAGTGCCCTATATACAGTGAGGCAAAAGGGTACATAAGAGGCCAAGTATAAAAGGATTAAACAAATACCTAATGGAAGAAAATCTACCTATCAGAGGAATGATTGCAAGCCTTAGAAGACCCAATAACACAAGAGGAGATCAGCCTAGCATTAAAAAATACAGCAATAGGGAAGAGTCCAGGACCAGATGGGCTAACGATTCGCTATTATAAAGTTTAAAGAGCAATTAATTCCAAAATTATGTACCTATATGAATGGGCTGGGAGAAGGAAAAGGAATGAGGAAAGAATCATTGATGCCTTTTGTTACAGTCATACTTAAAGAAAGGAACAATGCAACTCTGTGTTCCAGCTGTAGACCAATAGTTTTGTTTAATGCTGACACTAAACTGTATGCAAAGCTATTGGCCACCAAAATGAAAGAACTGATGTCTGAGGCTGGGTTCGCCCTGTAACCCGCTGCGGATCGCACAGGAGCGCTGTGTGTCCCTGTTCCCTGTTTCAAAATATAAAAACATACTTGGGGGCACACCCTAAAATGCTTTACATTCTAGATGGTGCTGCTATAAGGCCCCTTTCATGCATTTAGCGCTAAAATTACTGCCTAAATACCGCATGAAAAACGCCCCCCATGTATCTCAGTGTAACATTTCATACTGAGGCGTTGCGCTGGCTTTTCATTGGAAAAAATCCTGCAAACAGCTTTTTTGGAGCATCTTTGAGGCGCATAAAATAGCGCTGTAAAAATGTCTATCCCAATTGAAATGCATGGGAAGCGCTGTAAAACCACTGTAATACCGCTTTAAAACTGCCCAGAAGCTGTGGGGAAGGTCACATGACCTCAGTAAAGTGGAGGATGCTGGGATTCCAGGAAATCCTGTTGAAAAGGGGAGAGGAGATCAGACAGAGCAATACAGAGTATCATGGAGGAGGAATCTGTAGAGATGCAGCCTACAGCTGCAAAAGTCATAGCAGAAAGAACCTCTGGCAGTGGAGATCCAGAGGAATTCATTGACACAATGCGGAGGCACCCAGAACTTTGGGACAAGAAACATGACTGGTACTCCAACTGCTTGAAGAAAAGTGCTGGATGAAATGCTGTTGCCAACCTACATATAGAAAACTGGAATTCACTATCAGGAAACCAAAAAGCTGAGAAATGTAAGTTGAAATCCCAATCTAGTTCCTATTCCCAATGCCGGTATTCTTTATCCTATTCCATGTCTCTGTAGTCCCAAACCCCCAATCATAACCCTAATCCCACCCCTCCTAGTCCCAAACCCCCAATCATAACCCTAATCCCACCCATCCTAGTCCCAAACTCCTAACCCTAATCCCACCCCTCATAGTCCCTAACCCCCAATCCTAACCCTAATCCCACCCCTCATAGTCCCAAACTCCTAACCCTAATCCCACCCCTCCAGGTCCCAAACTCCTAACCCTAATCCCACCCCTCATAGTCCCTAACCCCCAATCCTAACCCTAATCCCACCCCTCATAGTCCCAAACTCCTAACCCTAATCCCACCCCTCATAGTCCCTAACCCCCAATTCTAACCCTAATCCCACCCCTCGAAGTCCCTAACCCCCAATCCTAACCCTAATCCCACCCCTCCTAGTCCCAAACTCCTAACCCTAATCCCACCCCTCCAAGTCCCAAACTCCTAACTCTAACCCTAATCCCACCCCTCCTAGTCCCAAACTCCTAACCCTAATCCCACCCCTCATAGTCCCTAACCCCCAATCCTAACCCTAATCCCACCCTTCCTAGGATTGGGGGTTAGGGACTATGAGGGGTGGGATTAGGGTTTTAGGGTTAGGAGTTTGGGACTAGGAGGGGTGGGTTTAGGGTTTTAGGGTTAGGAGTTTGGGACTAGGAGGGGTGAAATTAGGGTTAGGATTGGGGGTTAGGGACTATGAGGAGTGGGATTAGGGTTAGGAGTTTGGGACTAGGAGGGGTGGGATTAGGGTTAGGATTGGGGGTTAGGGACTATGAGGGGTGGGATTAGGGTTAGGAGTTTGGGACTAGGAGGGGTGGGATTAGGGTTAGGATTGGGGGTTAGGGACTATGAGGGGTGGGATTAGGGTTAGGAGTTTGGGACTTGGAGGGGTGGGATTAGGGTTAGTGTTAGGAGTTTGGGACTATGAGGGGTGGGATTAGGGTTAGAATTGGGGGTTAGGGACTATGAGGGGTGGGATTAGGGTTAGGAGTTTGGGACTAGGAGTGGTGGGATTAGGGTTATGATTGGGGTTTGGGCCTACAGAGACATGGAATAATGTAAAGAATACCGGCTTTGGGAATAGGAACTAGATTGGGATTTCAACTTACATTTCTCCGCTTTTTGGTTTCCTGATAGTGAATTCCAGTTTTCTATATGTAGGTCGGCAACAGCATTCCATCCAGCACTTTTCTTCAAGCGGTTGGAGTACCAATCATGTTTCTTGTCCCAAAGTTTTGGGTGCCTCCGCATTGTGTCAATTAATTCCTCTGGATCTCCACTGCCAGAGGTTCTTTCTGCTATGACTTCTGCAGCTGTAGGCTGCATCTCTACAGATTCCTCCTCCATGATACTCTGTATTGCTCTGTCTGGTCTCCTCTCCCCTTTTCAACAGAATTTCCTGGTATCCCAGCATCCTCCACTTTACTGCAGTCATGTGACCTTTCCCACAGCTTCTGGGCGGTTTTAAAGCGGTATTACCGTGGTTTTACAGCGTTTCCCACTCATTTCAATTGGGATAGACGTTTTTACAGCGCTATTTTATGCGGCCCAAAGATGCTCCAAAAAAAGCTGTTTGCAGGATTTTTTCCAACACACAGCCAGCGCAACGCCTCAGTATGAAAGGTTACACTGAGATACATGGGGGGCATTTTTCATGCGGTATTTAGGCAGTAATTTTAGTGCTAAAACGCATGAAAAACGCCTCAGTGTGAAAGGGGCCTTATGGCAGCACCATCTTGAATGTAAAGCATTTTAGGGTGTGCCCCAAGTATGTTTTTGTATTTTGAAACAGGGAACAGGGACGCACAGCGCTCCTGTGCGATCTGCAGCGGGTTACAGGGTGAACCCAGCCTCAGACATCAGTTCTTTCATTTTGGTGGCCAATAGCTTTGCGTACAGTTTAGTGTCAGCATTAAACAAAACCATTGGTCTACAGCTGGAGCACAGAGTTGCATTGTTCCTTTCTTTAAGTATGAATTTACCAGATAACCGACCACTGCCCAGAACAGAGGGACCCGAAATGCCATTTGTGTTTGTAGCCGATGATGCTTTTGCTATTCATGAACATCTCATGAAACCTTATTCGCTGAGAAATCTAGATACACGAAAGAGGATCTTCAATTACAGGCTGTGTCGGGCACGTAGACTTGTAGAATGCACTTTCGGTATACTGGCGAACAAGTGGCAAATTTTTCTAAAACCAATAAACCTTAATGTTGAAAACGCATGTAAGGTAATTAAGTCTGCATGTATATTATATAATGTGGTGAGAGAGAGAGATGGAGTTAATTTTGAGGATACTCTGTCACACAATATTGAACCTGCCGATTTTCTGCATGTACGTGGACCAATAGTAGGATTCACAATTAGAGATGCTTTTGCAGACTATTTTATGAGTCCGGCTGGTGCACTGAGTTGGCAAGAAAACATGATCTAAACCTTCAATTTATAATCTTTATTGTATTTCAGACTAAATACTTCCTTTGAATAGTTTGATGTATGTTTATTAAAGCCATGTATCTATTCGCTTCTGTTACATGTTATAATAAATTCACTTGTTAATATGTTTAGTGAGTCAATTATATTAAATTACTACATTACATAATAAAGTTACGAATCATATTTCATAAATAGATTAAAGTCACATGTACAATGATGGGATTAGGTGGGTGTTTGGGACTAGGAGGGGTGGGATTAGGGTTAGGATTGGGGTTAGGGACTATGAGGGGTGGGATTAGGGTTAGAGTTAGGAGTTTGGGACTAGGAGGGGTGGGATTAGGGTTAGGAGTTTGGGACTAGGAGGGGTGGGATTAGGGTTAGGATTGGAGGTTAGGAACTACGAGGGGTGGAATTAGAGTTAGGATTGGGGGTTAGCGACTAGGAGGGGTGGGATTAGGGTTAGGGTTAGGAGTTTGGGACTTGGAGGGATGGGATTAGGGTTAGGATTGGGGGTTAGGGACTAGGAGGGGTGGGATTAGGGTTAGGTTTAGGCGTTTGGGACTTGGAGGGGTGGGATTAGGGTTAGGGTTAGGAGTTTGGGACTTGGAGGGGTGGTATTAGGGTTAGGAGTTTGGGACTAGGAGGGGTGGGATTAGGGTTAGGAGTTTGGGACTTGGAGGGGTGGGATTAGGGTTAGGAGTTTGGGACTAGGAGGGGTGGGATTAGGGTTAGGGTTAGGAGTTTGGGACTAGGAGGGGTGGGATTAGGGTTAGGGTTAGGAGTTTGGGACTTGGAGGGATGGGATTAGGGTTAGGATTAGGGGTTAGGGACTAGGAGGGGTGGGATTAGGGTTAGGTTTAGGAGTTTGGGACTTGGAGGGGTGGGATTAGGGTTATGGTTAGGAGTTTGGGACTTGGAGGGGTGGGAACTGGCTCCCTATGAAGCCGGTTCACATATATCCGGGGCAGCTGCGGAGCACACTGCACAGAAACGCTGGCTCCTTTTCAGGGCCAAATTCAGGCATAGAATCGGCCCTGATTTGTCCCTGAAATGGGGAACAGGACAAAACAGATTACAGCGCACACATACATAAATGACATTTATCCTGCAAGGCTAGTTAAAAACACCTGAACATATTCAAAAATACAGGGTTTGGTCTCACTATATGGTCATATAGTGCTAAGCCCACCCTTTAGAATGCAAGCTCTACGAGCAGGGCCCTCCTGTACTTTTGTATTGAACTGAACTGTAATTGTGTTGTCCCCTATACATTGTAAAGTGCTGCGTAAACTGTTGGCACTATATAAATCATGTATAATAATTATAATAATAATAAAGCCTACTTACTGTGACAATTCAGGGTACTTTGTCGCAGTAAGTGGGCTTAGCACTATATGACCATATAGTATGACCAAACCCCCGTATTTTTGAATATGTTCAGGTGTTTTAACTAGCCTTGCAGGATAAATGTCATTTTTGTATGTGTGCGCTGTAATCTGTTTTGTCCTGTTCCCCATTTCAGGGACAAATCAGGGCCAATTCTATGTCTGAATTTGGCCCTGAAACGGAGCCAGCGTTTCTGTGCAGTGTGCTCTGCAGCTGCCCCGGATATATGTGAACCGGCTTCATAGGGAGCCAGTCACATTCTGCTGCTATGCAAATTGGATGCCGGGAAACCCGCATTTAATTTGCATAGGTGTGAACCCGGCCTGAATGAGTTCATGCAGACCAGTCCAGATTTATACCAGTGACAGAAGGGAAAGACAATGGGATAAGAACACTACTCCTATTGCATACAATGAAAGGTGGATAGTCCCCAGGTCTACTCCTGTCAATAGATGCTGAAAAGGCATTTGACAGGGTAGACTGGGACTTTATGATGAGCATAATTGTGAACCTGGGAATAAGTCCTAAGATGTCAGGATGGATTAAAGCATTATATATAATCACCCTACGGCATCAGTAAAAGTTAATAAGAGCTTGTCTCCATCTTTTGAAATGTTCATTGGAACAAGACAGGGATGTCTGCTCTCGCCCCTCCTGTTTGTACTGTCATTAGAACCCTTACTTGCAACAATAAGAAACAGTGCAGATGTAGGAGGGGTGAGGATTGGGAATTAAGAGCATAAAGTAGCGACATACGACGATGATGTCTTGTTCTATTTAATTAATCCTGGAATAACAATACCAAACTTAATAAAAAAAACTAAAAATATATGGAGAACTGTCCAACCTAAAGATTAATCCAGTAAAATCTGATTTTTTTTAATATAAACTTGAGTAAAAAGGAAGAGCAAGACCTAGGAGAGGAATTCCCTTTCATATGGGCAAAAATGGGTTTAAAATTACCTGGGATAAAGCTAACTCCATCTTTAGGAGAATTATACCAAGCAAATTATATCCCACTATTAAAACAAGATTAAAATAGAATTGAATAAAATGGCTATTAGACCTCTCTCCTGGATTGGACAAATAAACACCTTAAAGATAGTAATACTACCGAAAATCCTGTATAAATTCCAGCTGTTGCCAATAGAATTACTGTAGACATATTTTAGAACATTAAAGTCAATGATATTAAGGTTCATATGGCAAAAAAAAGAAACCGAGAGTTCAATACTCAGTATTAAGTAGAGGGAAAATACATGGGGGTTTAGCTGCACCCGACATTAAAAAATACTATGATGCAGTAATATTAGCACAAATGGTAGAATGAACAAAGACTAGGTCCTTATGCACACAGGGTGTTTTTACAGCCACTTTTAGCAGCATCAGACTTTTTTTACAGCTTAAAAACTCCTCTCCATGTTATTCTATGGCCTCAAGCACACACAGGCTTTTAGGACCTGTAAGTGGCATAGGCATTTTCAAGCTGTAAAAAAAACAGAGCCAGCACGTTCTGGAGCAGCAGTGTTAAGCTGTAAAAACACTTGATGCGGCTAAATGCGTGTTAACGCTGTATACTGCATCAAGCATTTTTAAGTTGTAGTAATTGGACTTGAGACTGGAAAATAGAAGAGAAAGGCTGCTAAACGCACATTAACGCCAATGCAAAATGCTTCTAAAAGCATGTTTTTAACAGCTGCTTTTTCCTGGCATCAGAACTGGCTTTGCAGCTCGTTTTTCAAATGCCCTGTGTGCATGAGGACTAAAAGTGATAAAAGGTGGGTGGGGATTGATAACACAATAAGGAACAATTAAAAAATATTTGGATTCCACAAGGATATAGAAAGTTGGATGCAGATACCCATGAATTAACTAAAAATGTATTTAGGACGTTGGATAAAATAAATAGGCAAGGAAAATGGGAATATAACTCACCACTTATTTAGTTAACAGGAACAACATTTTTTCCTGGCCATAACTCACATCGGCACACAGTGGGTCAAGGCCTCATCTGGCGCCCCATGGGACCACCTCTTCATAGCTAAATAAAAGACAGACCCTCCCCCACTGACATGTTCTTTTTTTTTTTTTTTTGGTCATGCTCAGGCCACCTGTGGATCACAGTGGTAAGTACTTTGTTTGCTGCAAGGATATTTCCCCTACCGCACCGCCCCTCCATGTTCAGCCTCTTATGGAGTTGGAAGTACCTAAATGTTGGACGGTAAAGCATCCTGAAACTGGGTGTGCCTTGTGCCAGGTTGCGGGCAATGTTGCTTAGATAGCAGAAATATTCTACAGGTGTGGTATCAGTAAGCTCTGCAATGTCACAATTGGGATTTTTCTCATCTTGTATAGGCAGCATGCCACTCTCCTGGCTTGTTTTCAGTCTGAGATAGGGGGTGGATAATATCACAGAGGGCAGGGAAATGGGCGGCATGGGTTAGTGACTGCCAGTCACCAAGCAGCTTAACCACTTGCCGACCGGCTCATGCCGATATACGTCTGCAAAGTGGCACGTTCCCGCAAATTGTTGTATCAGTACGTCTTCCCCTTTAAGAGCTATAGCAGGCATGTGCCCGCTGTACAGCGGTGGACCCGATGCACGTGGCCATGATCGCTGCCGGCCACCCGAGAGAGTGTAGTAATTACAAACAGCGATATGTCTCCTCCCCCATTCTGTCCCTTCCCTCCACAGTAAGAAACAGTCACACAGGAACACATTTAACCCCTTGATCGCCCCCTAGTGTTAACTGCTTCCCTGCCAGTAGGGATGAGCCGAACACCCCCCTGTTCGGTTCGCACCAGAACTTGCAAGCATTCCAAAAATTTGCTTGAACATGCAAACACTGTTAAAGTCTATGGGACACGAACATTAATAATCAAAAGTGCTCATTTTAAAAGCATATATGCAAGTTATTGTCATAAAAAGTATTCGGGGACCCGGATCCTGCCCCAGGGGACATGGATCAATGCAAAAAAAAGTTTTAAAAACTGACGTTTTTTCGGGAGCAGTGATTTTAATAATGCTTAAAGTGAAACAATAAAAGTGTAATATTCCTTTAAATTTCATACCTGGGGGTGTCTATAGTATGCCTGTAAAGGGGCGCATGTTTCCTGTGTTTAGAACAGTCTGACAGCAAAATGACATTTCAAAGGAAAAAAAGTCATTTAAAACTACTCGCGGCTATTATTGAATTGCCGGTCCGACAATACACATAAAAGTTCATTGATAAAAACGGCATGGGAATTCCCCACAGGGGAACCCCGAACCAAAATTTAAAAAAAAAAATTACGTGGGGGGTCCCCTAAATTCCATACCAGGCCCTTCAGGTCTGGTATGGATATTAAGGGGAACCCCAGCCAAAATTTAAAAAAAAATTGCGTGGGGTCCCCCTCAAAATCTATAGTCTGGTATGGATTTTAAGAGGAAACCCCGCGCCAAAATTTTAAAAAAATTGACGTGGGGCCCCCCAAAAATCCATACCAGACCCTTTTCCGATCACGCAACCTGGCAGGCCACAGGAAAAGAGGGGGGGACGAGAGAGCACTCCAACTCCTGAACCGTACCAGGCCACATGCCCTCAACATTGGGAGGGTGCTTTGGGGTAGCCCCCGAAAACACCTTGTCCCCATGTTGATGGGGACAAGGGCCTCATCTCCACAACCCTTGCCCAGATCCTGGCCCTCCCCCTGTGTGAAATGGTAAGGGGGTACAAGAGTACCCCTACCATTTCACAAGAAAACTGTCAAAAATGTTAAAAATGACAAGAGACAGTTTTTGACAATTCCTTTATTTAAATGCTTCTTCATTCTTCTATCTTCTATCTTCTATCTTCTATCTTCCTTCGGTTTCTTCCTCCTTCTTCTTCTTCTGGTTCTTCTGGTTCTTCTAGTTCTTCCTCCAGTGTTCACGTCCGGCATCTCCTCCACGGCATCTTCTTCTCTTCATCTTCTTCTCCAGGCCGCTCCGCATCCATGATGGCATGGGTGTACGGGGCCTACTATAGGCCCCGTACACCCCTGTATGATTCGGTGATTTTATAGCCATAATTCTACAATGTCTGAAGATCTGGTCATCTGGCTCTTTTTATCAGGCGAGATTTACACCCCGCTATGCAAGATATGGTGTCTACGCTCTGCATACTTCTTCATTTTCCCCTGACCTTCATCTCTACGTTCTCTCCTGCGCAGGTGCTGTTTGCAACTCCTGGAAACTTGCATGCCAGAGTAATCAACATGGCAATCTCTTCCACACGAATGAACAGACCTAGTTTTTTACACAATTCTTCACATTTCCCCTACCCATTAATTCATACATATCCAGATTTTTCACTATTTATTTTTTTCAATCAGATCTCCTTTTTATTATACAACCTTCACTGCATTACCTACGAGCACTTTCCAAACACGGGCATCTCTGGAAACATTATTTATATTATTTCTCAATGTAATTTGCTCTATTTTAATTAATATATAATTATACACCACTTCCAATATTCATTCCCAGATATTCTTTTCTGACAAGCTATGCCCCATTATTATTGTCACAATTATTCCCTTAACCAGATCTCCTTTATTATATGACTTCTATTGTATTACTCATCAGTAATCTTCATATACAAGTACCTTTGTATACATTATTTATACTATATAATACTCAATATAACCTACTCTGTTTCGAACGAATACTGATATACTATATTTTTTAACATTTATCCTCAGGTATCTCTACTCTCTGACAATCCATGTTTTATCATTGCTGCCACATGGAGATCATTTCACTACCCATACATTGTTATTTTATTACCTGATGTCCTCCAGACATTACATGCTGCCTCAGCTCCCGCCACGGGGTTTGTTGTCCCTGGCCCACTCCATGCCATCTGCCATGCGCCACGCTCAGTGTCAGGGTTGGTAAGTGCATATCTGGCCAAATTTTTCCAGCATTTTGTTTTATTCCTCTCTATACGGATTGAGGTTGATTATACGTATATATCCTACAGGATTATTATGCATCAGCTCCTGATGAGTGGACAAAATCATCCACGAAACGCGTCGAGCTACAATTGATGCCAGAACTCTATCCGTTGTTACCTTGATGTCATTAATTTAATAATATCATGACTATATCATTTTGTTATGCAATTTTATTATCAGTTACCGGATATGCCATCCCTGGCACCTATAGGCTATATGTTATCTTATACTAACATTACTTTGACCATGATCTATCCAGTGTAATTATGCATTCTACTGCTTGTACCTTTCCATCGAATATGCCTATAATTTTGTGCCAATTATATATGTATATATGTATGTCTGTATATATACATGAAATTTCTTTACTATATACTTACTAATATTAATAAAATTACAATTTTAATCCTCCGCATTTCAAATCGCTTCATTTAAAGTCCCAAACTCCCTGTTATATAAAAAACTGTCAAAAATGTTAAAAATGACAAGAGACAGTTTTTGACAATTCCTTTATTTAAATGCTTCTTCTTTCTTCTATCTTCTATCTTCTATCTTCCTTCGGTTTCTTCCTCCTTCTTCTTCTTCTTCTGGTTCTTCTGGTTCTTCTGGTTCTTCCTCCGGTGTTCACGTCTGGCATCTCCTCCACGGCATCTTCTTCTCTTCATCTTCTTCTCCAGGCCGCTCCGCATCCATGATGGCATGGGTGTACGGGGCCTACTATAGGCCCCGTACACCCCTGTATGATTCAGTGATTTTATAGCCATAATTCTACAATGTCCAAAGATCTGGTCATCTGGCTCTTTTTATCAGGTGAGATTTAGACCCCGCTATGCAAGATATGGTGTCTACGCTCTGCATACTTCTTCATTTTCCCCTGACCTTCATCTCTACGTTCTCTCCTGCGCAGGTGCTGTTTGCAACTCCTGGAAACTTGCATGCCAGAGTAATCAACATGGCAATCTCTTCCACACGAATGAACAGACCATGCATCCTTCATCAGGACACGATCAAAGGGGAATTTTTGTTTTTTTCTCTGTCACCAGTTGGGAGCCTCACCAGATCCCACGTTACCCTCTTACCGGCTTGTGGCGAGGCCACGGTACAGTTTTTGACTTCCACAGTTTTCTAGTTAGGAAGGACTTTCAGTTTAGGGATCCAAAGCTTGCTATGTTTGGGATGGCTGAGCGGGGTGGGGGGCAAAAAGGTTTAAGGGGAGTTGTTGCTGTTTTTTTTATGTTTTTTTTTCTTTTTCTTCTTTTTATCCCTTTTTCAACACATTTCTACCATTTGTCAAAAGAGAGTCATCACTGGCCTATCAGGTCACCCCCTATAGTGGTTTGTTAATACCTCTGTTTTTATCCTTATTTTTTATTTTTTTTTTCTAATACAAAAAAAATTTATTTGGTCCATACCACCATGCAGGCAGATCCACGCACTTTTTTGTCATGTGCTTGTATGTGCTTTAGGTGGCGCGGCCTATCCGCTTATATTGGTACTAGTTCAAAGGTTCACCTATGTTTCTTTATTACTACATGTTCTAATATGGCACAGTCCCTTAGGATAGTCTCCTGGAACACTAGAGGTCTGAATGCACCTCAGAAGAGATCCCTGGTCTTTTCTGTATAAAAAAAAGTGTCACCCTCACATTATTTGCCTCCAGGAGACTCACCTAACGGGTTCTAAGACAAGGGCCCTAAAGCGCCCATGGTTATCTAAGCTATACCATGCTACTCACACTAACTATTCAAGGGGAGTATCTATCCTCCTGGCTAAATCTCTCCCAGCTGAGATGATCAGTGTTAAAACAGACCCAGAAGGGCGGTTTATTGTTCTTACCTTACAAATTTCCACCATAACCTTTACGCTGGTGAACATTTATATTCCCCCCCATTTTCAGTGGAAGTACTCTCCAAATTATCCCTCCAACTACTGAATAGGCCCCCCGGCCCTCTGCTTTATGTAGGAGATTTTAACGTGGTCCTGGACCCAACAGTGGACCGCCTGAGAGGGGGAGGTAGGTCTTTCCCCTCTTTTGTAGATTGGGCCCGGGTCCATGATCTGACAGAGGAGTGGCGCTGGAAGCATCCGGATGAACGCCATTTTTTCTGTCATTTGGATTCTTTCCATACTATGTCTAGACTGGACATGGCATTTTCACCGGCGGAGACCCTTCCTGTTGTCTCCGCTGTTTCATATCTGCCCAGGGGAGTTTCAGATCATGCCCCTCTATCTGTGTCCCTCCTCCCAGGCTCGGGACCTGCTTTATGGCGCCTAAACTCGTACTGGTTGGAGGACGAGGTGGTACAGGGAGAATGTAGGATGAGCATTTCTAACTACTGGAAACATAATTTAGATAAAGTGGACCCCTCCACGGAATGGGACGCATTCAAGTCTACATTGAGAGGTACCTTTATGTCTATTACGGGGATCTTACGAAAAAATAACCAGATGCTTACTGAGGAATTAGAAACTGCTATGGTACACGCGGAGTCTGATTATGCCTCTAACCCTGCCTCTGACACTAGGGAGGCATGGTTACAGAGCCGTAGGGAGTATGAACTCTGTCTGCTAGATCTCACACAAAAACGCATGTTGCATGTCTCCCAAAAGTCGTTTGAATATGGTAATAAAGCAGGACAGATGTCAAAAATCAGGTATATAGAAAATCCACCCCTTCCTACACCCAAAACGCTGAGCTGATGGAAAATAGAGCTTAAGTCTAAGCTGCTGCTTAAATAATAACAACCATAAATGCAAAAAATTGATTCATCACAATCTCACCCCAATTGAACTCAAAATAGCAGCGCTAAATAAATCCTAATCATAAATAAAATAAATAAAATAAAAGAGTCATGAAATAAATAAATCCACCGGTGATATACCGTATTTATCGGCGTATAACACGCACCGGCGTATAACACGCACCTCAATTTAGGAGGGAATTTTAAGGAAAAAAAACTTTTAGGAGGGAAGTTGAAGGGAAAAAAACTTACATTTAAATGCCCATCATTGCAGCCTTCTCAGTGCAGCCTTGTCAGTGCAGCCATGTCAGTGCAGCCATGTCAGTGCAGCCATGTCAGTGCAGCCTTGCTAGTGCAGCCTTGTCAGTGCAGCCATGTCAGTGCAGCCATGTCAGTGCAGCCATGTCAGTGCAGCCTTGCTAGTGCAGCCATGTCAGTGCAGCCATGTCAGTGCAGCCATGTCAGTGCAGCCTTGCCAGTGCAGCCATGTCAGTGCAGCCATGTCAGTGCAGCCTTGCTAGTGCAGCCTTGTCAGTGCAGCCATGTCAGTGCAGCCTTGCTAGAGCAGCCTTGTCAGTGCAGCCATGTCAGTGCAGCCATGTCAGTGCAGCCTTGCCAGTGCAGCCATGTCAGTGCAGCCATGTCAGTGCAGCCTTGCTATTGCAGCCATGTCAGTGCAGCCATGTCAGTGCAGCCTTGTCAGTGCAGCCTTGCTAGTGCAGCCATGTCAGTGCAGCCATGCCAGTGCAGCCATGTCAGTGCAGCCTTCCCCAGTGTCCAGTCCAGCCTTGCCCCAGTCCAGCCTTGCCCCAGTGCAGTCTTGCTGAAGCCTCTGAGCTTCAAAATCGCCGACCGCGATTTGAAAATGGCGCCGCCGGCGCCGAAATACACAGAGCCGGTCCTCGGCTCTTCTCGGCGGCTCTCGTTTACTTTCGGTTCCACTCGGACGGTGAGCGGAGCTATCCGAAACTAGCCGAGTATACTCGGCTAGGTTCGGGCGGCGCTCGAGTGAAACCGAAAGCCGCCGAGAAGAGCCGAGGACCGGCACTGTGTATTTTGGCGCCGGCGGCGCCATTTTCAAATCGCGGTCAGCGATTTTTTCGTTCTGACAGGTCAGGATCGCAGGGGATCGGCGTATAACACGCACCCGCGATTTTCCCCTGATTTTAAGGGGAAAAAAGTGCGTGTTATACGCCGATAAATACGGTACTTATATACTCACTCCGTCCTACTACTGTGCATCAAATTAATGTAAATTCACAAATATAGTGCGCGTAACCAATTAGGTGAATAATATAACTGTACACAAAAATATATATAATGACAATATATATATATATATATATATATATATATATATATATATATATAAACACCAGTGAAAATAAGTCCACAAATGTGTAAAAAAAAGTCCAAAAAATATTGATCCGTGACGTGATACAGTGTAGATCTCCACTTTAAGTAACTCTTCCACCGCACCTCTGTGACTGTGAATCCACTCCCCTTAGGTTAATACACTCACCAGCTCCTTTCGCCCACACTCTCGTGTTGGGCCACAAAGCTTTATCCCACACAGAAAGGGGAAATAAATGGTCTCCAGTGGCTCACCTTTACATATCCAGAGTGTAATGCTAAAGAGCTCTCTCCACATGAAAAAAAGAAAATGATCCAATAGTGCAATAACGTAATGATATTTATTAAAATAGCACACTCCTCCACCATTAAACTCACATCTTTAAAATTCACTGCAAGCTCAAAACAGCACAGAACAGCAAGCTGTAACAGCACAAACTCCAAACAGCAAAACCAGTGTATGGTGGTTGCGGCGGACCCAGGTACTGCGCTCTCTAATACCCATCTCACCCGATCCCTGGTGTTGCTAGGACCCACTTCCGCACTTCCTCGTATGGCGCTCCCTGTCACAGCGTCCTATGTCACAAGCATTCGATTGCCGTGTAGCCACTGGTGTTTATATATATATATATATTGTCATTATATATATTTTTGTGTACAGTTATATTATTCACCTAATTGGTTATGCGCACTATATTTGTGAATTTACATTAATTTGATGCACAGTAGTAGGAAGGAGTGAGTATATAAGTGTATCACCGGTGGATTTATTTATTTTATCACTCTTTTATTTTATTTATTTAATTTATGATTAGGATTTATTTAAAGCTGCTATTTTGAGTTCACTTGGGGAGAGATTGTGGTGAATCAATTTTTTGCATTTATGGTTGTTATTATTTGAGCAGCAGCTTAGACTTAAGCTCTATTTTCCATCAGCGCAGCGCTTTGGGTGTAGGAAGGGGCGGATTTTCTATATACCTGATTTTTGACATTATTGCTATTTATTTAAACGCGTGCAGCCATGGAAGTCCTCAATTTTCTCACAAACAGACAGATTAATCCAGAAAATATCTTCTCAGCTAATTATGAAATGACGGATTATGAGGAGGATATATCTGGCATGTTAAAGAATTTGGAAAACTTATTGGAAAAACAGGTGAAAACCTGGTGGGTTGTGTTTACTTTTAATCATTATCAGAAAGGGAAGCTGATTTTTAGGAGCCTGAGGTGGGATATCCCTCCCCAGGATGGTCTAGATGACCAATGTTTTATGGACGAGTGGTTAGAATTTTTTAATAAAGTAGGAAGGGAGTTACAAGATTTAGTTTTAAGTAGAAAACAGAGGAAATTAAGTAGAATTAATGAACAGATAAATACGTTACGCAGTAAATTAGAACCAATGAATGAGTCAAATCAGATTAAAGAATTTAATAATACTATGAAAAGAAAGCTCGAAAAGGTGGATAGAGATACACAAAAGAAAAAAGTTAGGAAGTACAACAGGGATGCAGCTGATTTTAAGAACAACAAGATTTATGCATGGCAGAATCCTGTTGTGAAATCTAAGGAGACTCCTATGCAGGATAAAAATAGTATGAACGCAAGTACTGGTCCTAAAACTGACCAGGAAAAAAGAGTGAGGGTGAAGAGTGGTACTGGCAGAAGTGAACAAGGTGGGAGTGGACAAGCATTTAATAATGCTCCTCCGCAACAAAGAGGAAATCAATATAATGACCACCACTACTCACCTAGGCCAAACCTACCCTGGAGAGGAAATTATCAACAAAATCCTAATCAGGGGGAATAGCGGGAATCCCAGTCATCCCGAATGAACTATCCTGGTGGATATTACCCACCACAAGGTCATGATGTATATCAAAACTACCCACCTTTAAACTATGGGGATGGTAGGAGCCCCACTCCCTTATACAATAGATATCTCCCCTTGGATGAGGAGTATCAGGGACAGTAACATCACCAACAAGGCCCTGGAACTTTTTTAGGACAGCAAAGGAGGAGGGGGAGGGGGGACACCGAGAGGAAAGAGTCACCTGATGAGCAACAGGGGAGGGAGGAATAACCTACAGCAATATGTGAACAGGGGAATGGGACCACCACCAAGAAACGAAGGGGATGTCGAGCAGGACAACGTCGACATTCCAAGAAAAAGAATGAGAACACATAAAAACTTGCATACACAATCTAAGTAAGGTAAAATTAAATCCGAAAGAGCAGAACATTTTGAATTTGGGTCTTAAATGTGCACCCAAAAAAATGCTTAACAAATTTCAAGTGTATATTGATACACATAAATTTATACAGACTCTGAACATTAAAAAATATTTCTTGAGCCATCCGCTAGCCCCCAGGAATGATGCTGTATCATCTTTGGGGAAAGTGGATAGTGGCTTAAGGAATAAGTCCGTATTTAATCCCCAAAACTCTAGCAATCACTGTATAGAGGTTTTAAAAAATCTGGTGTTGAATGATATAGAACAATTAACTGTGAAAGAAAATGTCAATCCAAAATATATTAATGAGTGAATTTGATACTTGGAAAAGAAGAATATTATTATTATACGCCCAGCCGAGAAGGGAGGGGGGGTCGTTATCATGGATAAGATCTTTTACCATGAACAACTCACTGATATGCTTGGGGATTGCTCAACTTATGAGAGACTCACCAGTGACCCCACGGAGAATTACAAGGATCAACTCAGCTCATTAGTGGAGTGGGGGTATGCTATAGGAGCCCTAAACACGAGAGAAAGGAGATATCTGGTCCGGAGCGCCTGTAGGATTCCAGTAATCTACACGTTACCTAAAATCCATAAGGATGCTAAATCACCCCCAGCACGCCCCATCGTGAGTGGGATAGGATCGGTAACGGTGAGGCTTGGAGAATATTTAGATAAATTTCTCCAGCCCAGTGTGAAGATTACTAGGGCATATCTTAGAGATACTACTGACCTTCTCCAACATTTGAGTGAGATTCACCTTAACCCCACGGCCGAGACCTATTCAGCACGAGGATGCATCCCTATCGCTGAATTGGGCATTAAGTAGGAGAGAGGACATTCCTGGCATGCAGAAGCATTTTTTGGGTCAGGCCTTGACCTTCTGCATGTCGCATAATTATTTTTGGTGGAATGGCCATTTTTTCTCTCAGCAGGTTGGCCTGGCTATGGGAGCTAGATATGCTCCCAGCCTCGCCAACCTGTTTATGGCTGAGTGGGAAGACAGATACATATTCAGTAGGCGATTGTCCAAACTCAAACTCTACCGAAGATTCATAGACGACTTCCTATTCATCTGGGAGGGGTCTAGGGAATCTTTGGATGAATTTCTAGGCTACCTGAACACCAATGGAAATAATATTAGATTGGAAGCACAAGTGAGTGACATGAGTGTTAACTTCCTGGATGTAACAACTGAGAAAAGAGGGAACACTCTAGGCACACGTGTATTTTTTAAACCAACGGATCAAAACAGCTTTTTGTCCATCAGGAGTGGTCACCACCCTGCTTGGATAAAAAATATTCCAAAGGGCCAAATGCTGAGGATCCGTTGTAAATGCTCTGAACAGGAAAAATATTACACACAGGCCAACATATTAAAGGAGAGGTTCCTACAAAAGGGATATTCGGAAGGATCCCTGGATAGAGTTATAGAGCAGGTGGCCAGTATCCCAAGGGAAGAGTGTTTAAAAAGTAAAGAAAAAGAAATGACTACCTCCAATGAACAACACCAGTGGGGATTTATTTCAAATTATCATTACCAATACAAAAAAATTGAAGATATTTTTAAGAAATATTGGTATATTCTTTGTAGGGATCGCCATTTGGGGGAGGTTCTGCCGGAACTCCCTAGGTTTATTTATAGAAGGGCTCCCAGCTTTGGAGACAGGGTGGTGAGAAAGATCCTTGACCCACCTGGTCGCCCCTCTATAAAAATAGATTTAAATGTTTTTTTCCCATGCAGGAAGTGTGTATGCTGTAGAACAGCTAGGACCAGCAATAGAGGGAGGAAGAGCATCACTAATTATGAAAATGAGACCTTCGAAATAAGAGAGTTCATCACTTGTAACTCGTCGTATGTGGTGTATCTAATGTGGTGCCCTTGTGGCCTGTTTTATGTTGGGCGCACTAATTGACTTCTAAGGGTGCGAATTTCTGAACACATGTCTAACATTAGAAACGGATTTAAGTATCACAGTGTGTCCCTTCATTTTAAAGAAAAACATGATCAGGATCCCAGTCTCCTACAGTTCTGTGGGATTGATATAGTTTATGCTACCTGGAGAGGCTCAAATCAGGTGAGGGATTTATCCCAACGAGAGACTCAATGGATATTCCTGCTTAAATGTCTTTTTCTGAAAGGCCTAAATATAGAATTAGATCTTAACTGCTTCATCAATAATTATTAAATGTATTATTTTTTATTTTTCATTTTTATTTTTATTTTTATTTAATTAATTTTTTAATTTTAATTTTTAATTTAATTTTATTTTATTTCATTTGTTCTGTTGATGATTCAGTAAGATCTATCTTTGGTTGTAGGTTAACTATGTACAGCACTTTAGGGGATACACTGGTATTTTTAAATTTTAATTATTGGGTGAAATGACCTCTAAATAAAATATAAAACAAAAATAAAGAATATTCAGAGTGAATCTCGGGAGATGAGGAGGATATAGGGTTCATATATACAAGTGTGAATGTTTGTCACTGAGAAGTAACAAACCACTGTCCCTCTCAGGTTGTAGGAAGGATATAAATATATATTTTTTAAGGGCAATTTTGAGGTATTTACTGGGTTAATGATTTAGATCCATTCATTGATAGGGTAGTATTGAAGGATCTTTATTTTTATTTTATTTTAATTTGCCATATCTAACCACTGGTTCAAGGGAATGTTGTCCCACAGTTTTTATGTAGTTTTAATCCATATGATGGAGATTTAGCTGTTTTTAAGACTGTGTGTGGAGGAGAAATCCTCATTTTAATATTAGTAATATTAGTGTTGGTATTATTGGATTAAATGTTTTGATATTTATATCAATATTATGATTAATGGAACCTTATTTGCTCTGCTGCATTGTAATAGCGATGTATGGTGCGAGCGGGGACACAGGGAGCTCGCAGGCGCAGTAAGGTTACTTCCGCTCAGATCGGGAGCGGAGGGTATAAAGGAATGATTGCTGTGCCGTGTAGCCAATCCCATGATTAAGTCTTCATGACAAAACATGTCGGGGCGTGGCTACACGGCAATCGAACGCTTGTGACGTAGGATGCTGTGACAGGGAGCGCCATACGAGGAAGTGCGGAAGTGGGTCCTAGCAACACCAGGGATCGGGTGAGACAGGTATTAGAGAGCGCAGTACCTGTGTCCGCCGCGACCACCATACACTGGTTTTGCTGTTTGGAGTTTGTGCTGTTACAGCTTGCTCTGCTGTGCTGTTTTGAGCTTGCAGTGAATTTTAAAGATGTGAGTTTAATGGTGGAGGAGTGTGCTATTTTAATAAATATCATTACGTTATTGCACTTTTGGATCATTTTCTTTTTTTCATGTGGAGAGAGCTCTTTAGCATTACACTCTGGATATGTAAAGGTGAACCATTGGAGACTATTTATTTCCCCTTTCTGTGTGGGATAAAGCTTTGTGGCCCAACACGAGAGTGTGGGCGAAAGGAGCTGGTGAGTGTATTAACCTAAGGGGAGTGGATTCACAGTCACAGAGGTGCGGTGGAAGAGTTATTTAAAGTGGAGATCTACACTGTATCACGTCACGGATCAATATTTTTTGGACTTTTTTTTACACATTTGCGGACTTATTTTCACTGGTGTTTATATATATATATATTGTCATTATATATATTTTTGTGTACAGTTATATTATTCACCTAATTGGTTATGCGCACTATATTTGTGAATTTACATTAATTTGATGCACAGTAGTAGGACGGAGTGAATATATAAGTATATCACCGGTGGATTTATTTATTTCATGACTCTTTTATTTTATTTATTTTATTTATGATTAGGATTTATTTAAAGCTGCTATTTTGAGTTCACTTGGGGCGAGATTGTGGTGAATAAAGCAGGACGTCTCTTGGCATACCTAACCAGACCTGACCATTCCCCCATTTCCATACCACGTATCATTACTGCTCAGGGTACTATTAGTGATAACCCGGGGGATACCCTAGATTCTTTTCTGTGTTTTTACAAAAAGTTGTATACTTTTAGGGTTGATTATGATGACTCCCAGCTGTCTGACTACTTGGCTGACATATCTCTTCCCTCCTTGTTGGATGAGGGATGGGATATGTTAGAGGCACCTATTTCAGTCGAGGAGATTGTTGCAGCAATCTTCCAAATGCCTGCACATAAGACTCTGGGACCGGATGGTTTCCCGACTGAATGGTATGTTAAGTTCAAGGACCTTCTATCCCCTTTCCTCCTGTGGACTTATAACAAAGCCCTAGAGGCTGGGATCCTTCCCCCAACGATGCAGCAGGTTTTGATAGTACTCCTATTAAAACCCCGAAAAGACCCACTTACCTGTGAATCTTGTCGACCAATTTCCCTCATAAATGTGGACGTTAAGATTCTGGCCAAAATATTAGCAAATCGGTTGAATACTGTGGTCACATACTTGGTTAATAGTGACCAGGGTGGTTTTATCCCTGGTAGGTCTACTAGAATGAACATTCGCAGATTGTTTCACAACCTGCAGTATTCACATGACTGCCCTCCTACACGCGCCATTGTGTCCTTAGACACCTGTAAAGCATTTGACAGTGTAGAATGGCTGTACCTTTTTCAGGTGTTACAGAAATATGTACAAGAGAATAAGAAAACACTGCGCTCTAATAGCAAAAATAAAATATATGTGAGCCAGCAGCTGCATACATTGTGACAAACAATAACTGGTAAATGGGAAAAAAATGCAGCGCTAAGAAGTAATAGGAAGTTAGGGTGTAGTGAAACAATTAAGTAAGAGATGCTGTACTGAACAGTAAAGCATATGTGCAAAAACCATAAGTGAAATGAAATGAACAAACACAGTATAAAGTGTCCACATATGGTAAATGGATGATTCCAAACTCAAATTATTAAGAGGAACTGGTATGGACCAAAAAATGATGTGAAACTGGAAAATAAAGTCAATGGTGCACGGTGTGGATCTGCATTGACTTTATTTTCTAGTTTCACATCATTTTTTGGTCCATACCAGTTCCTCTTAATAATTTGAGTTTGGAATCATCCATTTACCATATGTGGACACTTTATACTGTGTTTGTTCATTTCATTTCACTTATGGTTTTTGCACATATGCTTTACTGTTCAGTACAGCATCTCTTACTTAATTGTTTCACTACACCCTAACTTCCTATTACTTCTTAGCGCTGCATTTTTTTCCCAGTTACAGAAATATGGCATCGCCCCCCTTGTGGTAGTATGGATAAAACTACTGTACACTTCCCCAACAGCTCGGGTATGGGTCAATTCATCTATCACGGATCCCTTCCTGATCACCAGGGGCACTCGACAGGTGTGCCCATTGTCGCCCCTATTGTTTGCCCTAGCCATGGAGCCGCTTGCAGTTCGCATTTACTCCTCTCCCAAAATTAAAGGACTCCCAATTGCGAATATAGAGGAGCGCATTTCACTTTACGCGGATGGCACTCTGGTGTACCTGGCACATGCAAATAAGTCTCTGCAGGCTTTGCTGGAGGAGATCAATACTTTTGGGGACTACTCTGGATTCTGGGTTAACTGGGATAAATCCAGCCTTGTCCCCTTAGATGTGAATGACCCTCCTCCACCCGGCCTCCAAGCTCAAGGTGGTGTCCTCCTTTAGATACCTTGGAGTATTGGTCCAGGCCCCCTTATCTTTATATGCCACTAATAACCTAGATCCTTTGCTGTCCCACCTTCAGGAACAAACTAAACAGTGGATGGATTTACCTTTAGACCTCATGGGGAGGGCCAATATTCTTAAAATGATTTATTTACCTAGATTGCTTTATATCCTTACTAATTCCCCAAGTAAAATACCAAAAGCTACCTTCAAACGCATAGATATGATGTGTACTACTTTCCTGTGGAAGGGTGGATCCCCCAAAGTGGCACTTGAGATGCTGAGGCTGCCAGCCCATCTGGCGGGTCTAGCATTCCCTAACTTCTTTCTCTACTATATGGCATCCCAACTGGTGCACATACATGACTGGATGAATCCAGATCCAGCTAATGCCTGTACAACCACGGAGGGAGCTATTGCATCTTCCCTTGAAACTCTACATAACATAATATATAGAGGACGGGTCCCTGACCACCCTAGAACCTTTGTACTCTCCACCTCCCTTTCATTGATTAAATATATTACTATGAAAATATCAAAACATTCTTGGCTGAAATCCCCTAACAACCCCTTGTGGTTTAATCCCAATCTGCAAGAATTGTACTCTCTTCCAGATGCCAACTGCTGGTATTCTAAAGGGGTTAAATATCTATGTCATTTATATACTACACAGGGCTTTAAAACTTTCTCACAGTTACGCAGGGACTTTAACTTACCAAGATCACACTTATTTTATTACTATCAGCTCAGACATGCCATACATGCCCAATTTGGTACCCTAGATGATATCACTGATCTGCCCCCGTTGGAGAGAATGCTCAGGCAACCAGAACCCTCTAAATTAGTATCCACTTACTATGCAGCCTTAATGACTGACTTTAATCCCAGATTTTTATAAAGCACAAGAGAAGTGGGTTTCAATGGATATCTCCATGGTGAATGAGGATTGGTCAGAATTTAGTGACACATATAAAACTTCTGTCATTTCTTCCCGAGACCGCATCATACAAGTTAAAATCTTTCATCAGACCCACCTTACCCCAGCCAGACTGCATAAAATGGGTCTTTTACCATCGGCTGTCTGTTTCCGAGGATGCGGCCAAGAGGCAGACTTCTTACATTGCTTCTGGTCATGCCCGATAGTTAGTGACTTCTGGGAGGAAGTGGGTGCCTTTATATCGACTGTGTTGGGCCTTTCTAACATAATTCACCCGAAGAATTGCCTGTTGGGTGTATATGGTGACTTGTACATATCATCACATGCCAAGAGACTGCTCCGTATACTTTATTTTTATGTTAAAAAATCTATTCTACTGTCCTGGAAGGGTGCACAGACCTCTTTGAAATGCCTATGGTTAAAACTTATTAATGACTCTATTCCATTATATAAATTAACCTTTGAAATTCGGAAAAGGAATAAAACCTTTCATAAAATTTGGGGTAAATGGTTGGTTAGCCCGTTAACTCTCTCTCAACATTGAACATAATTGATCATTGATGGGCCGTGCTCCAGAGACCTTCACTACAAGACCCTTTAATATGGTTATGTCATACAGAGGTCCCTATATCTGCTATTTTTATTATTACCAATATCTCAGACCTTTTGTAACAATTTTTGTCTATAATGACTTGTGTGATCTAATTGCATGTTGGATACCACTTTTGTATGACTAGTGTATCAGATACTCTTGTGTGTTTTTTTCTTTTCTCTTTTATTTGTGATTGTTTTGTGTTTGTTGGTTTGTGCTGAACCTAAAACCAATAAAAATATCTTTAAATAAAAATGTCATTTTGCTGTCAGACTGTTCTAAACATGGGAAACATGCGCCCCTTTACATGCATACTATAGACACCCCCCAGGTTAGAAATTTAATTGAATATTACACTTTTATTATAAACCGAATTCACCAAAGGAAAATTATAGATGAAATAGTGGCGCTTATCCCCAGGTGGGGAGATGCCAGACCCTCTTATCCAGCCAGTGAGCTGAATACAGACGTGACTAGAGAAAAAGTGAAAAAACATATATTGCTAAATATCCCAAAAAGTAAAAATTAATATTAAATAAAATGAATTAATCAATGAATTCAATATGAGCTAATATAAATTATAACACTCAGTGAAAGTGATATACAAATATATAAATCCCCAAAAAATATATAATGAAAATTGAACACAGTAAATATCTATAAAGTCCAGAAACCAATCAATCGTGAAAAAATAAACGTGAAAATAGTTGAAGAAAGTCCTAAAAAAAGTGAGGGTGACTCCAAAACTGCTCAGCTGTGTTTTCAAACGTCCACCACACCTCTGTGACGTGAGTCTACTCCCTGCTGAAATTCAAACTCACCAGCTGTTAAGGCCTCTCACTCTCGTGTTTGGCCTGACAGAGCCTCTAACCCACTTACATGGGGGTTAACATGCGAGCATACACCTCCACTGCTCCATAGGAACACCGCTTTTCTCAGGTTGGTAGTATGACATAAAAATAAAAGAAGCTCCAATAGTATAATCTTGTTTAAAAGATTTAATAACATATAAAACAACTTGAAATGAACTCACATTTAAAATAAAATAACAGGCAAGTCACTTCACGGCAAATGGAGAACTCCCACAGCACAGCAAGCAATAGCAACTGAAATAACAACAGGCAGGCCACGGCGGACCCAGGAGGTGTGTGTGCTCACGTTCTTCTCACCTGTCTGCAGCACTCGTCCCTTCACTGGAGCTCCACCCTGTCCCCCTTCACTCCCTCCTCTAGCACTCGTGTGAGATCGCCGTGTAGCTACGCCCCGACATGTTTCATCATAAAGATTTAATCATGATTAAATCTTTATGATGAAAAAAAAGAGTGAGGGTGACTCCAAAACTGCTCAGCTGTGTTTTCAAACATCCACCACACCTCTGTGACGTGAGTCCACTCCCTGCTGAGATTCAAACTCACCAGCTGTTAAGGCCTCTCACTCTCGTGTTTGGCCTGACAGAGCCTCTAACCCACTTACATGGGGGTTAACATGCGAGCATACACCTCCACTGCTCCATAGGAACACCGCTTTTTTTAGGTTGGTAGTATGACATAAAAATAAAAGAAGCTCCAATAGTGTAATCTCATTTAAACATCCAATAGTGTAATCTCATTTAATCATGATTAAATCTTTATGATGAAACATGTCGGGCGTAGCTACACGGCGATCTCACAGGAGTGCTAGAGGAGGGAGTGAAGGGGGACAGAGCGGAGCTCCAGTGAAGGGACGAGTGCTGCAGACAGGTGAGAAGAACGTGAGCACACACACCTCCTGGATCGGCCGTGGCCTGCCTGTTGTTATTTCAGTTGCTATTGCTTGCTGTGCTGTGGGAGTTCTCCATTTGCTGTGAAGTGACTTGCCTGTTATTTTATTTTAAATGTGAGTTCATTACAAGTTGTTTTATATGTGATTAAATCTTTTAAACTAGATTACACTATTGAGCTTCTTTTATTTTTATGTCATACTACCAACCTGAGAAAAGCGGTGTTCCTATGGAGCAGTGGAGGTGTATGCTCGCATGTTAACCCCCATGTAAGTGGGTTAGAGGCTCTGTCAGGCCAAACACGAGAGTGAGAGGCCTTAATAGCTGGTGAGTTTCAATACCAGCAGGGAGTGGACTCACGTCACAGAGGTGTGGTGGATGTTTGAAAACACAGCTGAGCAGTTTTGGAGTCACCCTCACTCTTTTTTTGGACTTTCTTCAAATATTTTCATGTTTATTTTTTCACGATTGATTGGTTTCTGGACTTTATAGATATTTACTGTGTTCAATTTTCATTATATATTTTTTTTTTATTTATATATTTGTATATCACTTTCACTGAGTGTTATAATTTATATTAGCTCATATTGAATTCATTGATTAATTCATTTTATTTAATATTAATTTTTACTTTTTGGGATATTTAGCAATATATGTTTTTTCACTTTTCCTCTAGTCACGTCTGTATTCAGCTCACTGGCTGGATAAGAGTGTCTGGCATCTCCCCACCTGTAGATAAGCACCACTATTTCATCTATAATTTTCCTTTGGTGAATTCGGTTTATATACATTTTATTGTTAAGTGGCAGCTTTGGTAGGGTTTTGACATTTATTAACATAGCGCGGAGGTGGTAATACAGGTCAGGGGTGGCATAATTTGCACCTGGTTATCTCCGGTTTTCAACATTACACTTTTATTGTTTCACTTTAAGCATTATTAAGATCACTGCTCCCGAAAAAACGGCCATTTTTAAAACTTTTTTTTGCATTTAACCATGTCCCTTGGGGCTGGACCCGGGTCCCCAAACACTTTTTTTGACAATACCATGCATATAAGCCTTTAAAATTAGCACTTTTGATTTCTCCCATAGACTTTTAAAGGGTGTTATGCGGCTTTTGAATTTGTTCGCTGTTTGGCGAACTGACGAACAGCCGATGTTCGAGTCGAACATGAGTTCAACTTGAACTCGAAGCTCATCCCTACCTGCCAGTGATATTTATACAGTAATCACTGTATTTTTATAGCTCTGATCGCTGTATAGATGTCAATGGTCCCAAAAATGTGTCAAATATGTCTGATCTGTCTGCCGCAATGTCGCAGTACTGCTAAAAATTGCAGATCACCGCCATTACTAGTAAAAAAAGCCATAAATCTTTCCCATAGTTTGTAGATGCTATAACTTTTGCGCAAACCAATAAATATATGCTTATTGTGATTTTTTTTAACCAAAAATATGTATAAGAATACATATTGGCCTAAACTGAAGAAGAAATTTGTTTTTTAAAAAACTTTAGGGATTTTTTTTATAGCAAAAAGAAAAAAATCGTTTTTTTTTTTTTAATTTTTGGGGTTTTTCGTTTATAGCACAAAGAATAAAAACCGCAGAGGTGATCAAATGCCACCAAAAGAAAGCTCTATTTGTGGGGAAAAAAGGACGTCAATTGTGTTTGGGTACAGCTTCTCACGTCCGCGCAATTGTCAATTAAAGCGATGCAGTGCCATATCGCAAAAAATGGCCCGGTCAGGAAGTGGGTAAATCCTTCTGGTCCTTAAGTGGTTAAACAGTCTTAGAGGTGGCAGATGAATTGGTTTCTCTCCTATCTGCAGTTCAGCCAGTTTTCTCCTGTGAGGTAATAACTTGTTGCTGTTTGCTCCCCTGCTGTGCTGTGTTCCTGGGGGTTAGACAGTCTGACTGGTTTTGTCTCAGATTCTGTGTCTCCTACCTGCCTCTGGAAGGTGGCCTGCTGCTGCTTCTGAAGTAAGTGGATGAAAGCAAATGGGTCTTAAAGAGACTAGGTACCTATTTTTTCTTGGTGACAGAATTATGTTTTTTTTCCCATATTTTTTTACAGATATGAGCTCCCCACACCTGTAAGTGGCACAGAATATTAGCAAAGGTACAAGGGGGTGGCGTGGAACATGTCTTCAAAAGAGTGCTCAAGGAATGCAAAGTATGATGTTTTGCATGACTTTAGGAGCAGAAGCCCTAAACGCAAACACTACAGAAAACATAAGACTCGCCACTGGTCATCTGCTGACCAGGACAATCTGCATTCCTCACATTCCCACACAGGGCGGCTTTCATGCTCCTCAAGCAGCTCACGTGGCAATGGCTCACAAGTGTTTAAATTAGCACGAAGAAAATGCCTTGCCCAGCCCTGGTTGAATGCTACACTGCATGTGCAGTGACGGTAAGTCAATTGGCATTGATTGCCTCAAATGACAATGGATAAGGAAGTGGATGCACAAATTTCAAAGCCGAGAGGCTGTAGCGGAAAGTATGTGACAAATATCTATGTCACAGGTAAGACGCAGGCACCACCATTGCAAACGCATGCAGATATTTCCAAATGTGCAAAGGAAGGACTTTTTTCCCCATAATGACAGAGTTAAAAGCTCATTGATAAAGAACGGGAGAGATGTGACAAGAAGACCAATTTACAGTAAAGGTCTCCAAGCTTTATCCAATGAAGCTGGCTGATACATGTTTAAGCAATGCACTTCCAGGAGTGGATGGGGCCTGCCAGCATCTGGTGCGCACGTGTCTGCCTTTCAATACCCTTAAGGATCCTATGGATTGAAAGGATGACTTAAGGCTGGTTCACACCAGATACAGTGCAATGCATTATTATTCAAGTCAAAAATGCATGAACAGTGTTTACCATGGATTTCATTGGCCTATGCCACACCAGTGCAGTGTTTTCTAGTACAGTTAACTAAAGGAGAACATGTCACATTTTTTTCTCTATGGAACGCATCTATAACATGGCAAAGTGCATTGAAAAAGCACCTGAACACCTTAAAAATGTGCATGCAGAAAGACCACTTCAACTCAGAAATTGTGGTAAACTGGACCGCAGACTTGCAGAAAATCTATACTGTGGCAAGTTTTTTGCCTGTTGACTAGCAACAGCATTAATGTGATTTTGAAAGCATTAGGAAATGGCCTTTAATTCAAGTGGAACCTGCAGGAGTGGGCATGGTTCTGGAGGACTTGAACCTGGCTGCTGACTTTTGACCGAGGATTCAATAGATCTGGTTCTAGGGCTAGAGAATTCCGGCACAGCCATGAGAGCCTTATGGTGGTGCCACTGGAGGGTGTATGAAGCTTCCACACAAGCCCTTTGTTACATTCCCCATAATGGGAGGTTGTTGTTTGGCAAAACATTGGACAAAGCGAGTGACAGAATAAATGTCCAGAGTGTGGCCACAGTCTAATAAGAGGAAGCAGCCATCATTGCTCAAGTTGGTTGATCTGCAGAAGGGTTCAGGAGGCCAAATCTTGTAGGCCAGTCTGAAATTTTCCAGATCACAGTGCAGGGGGCTCAAATTCCTGTTTACATGGAATCAAACCCAGAGCAGGTTGCTAGACATGTGGAATGTCTTTGAAGCTGGGCCCAACCAGTGTCTTCCAGTGGTTGCCAGGATAGCCTCCTTTTTTTGGAGGGTTTGGGCGACAAACATCAGAGAGTTAGCTGGGACCACCAGATCTCAAGAAGACAGAATTACCGCAAGATTACTTATAAGAATTATACTGCAACAAGCCCATAGTGCTGGTGCCACCAAAAGAACAAATCGGGAGTTTTTCCCCATTCTTTCTAGTACCCAAGTTATCAGGAGCTTTGCCTACTGTCTGGGTTTGAAGAAATTGAATGGGTAAATACATAACAAAAGGTTCAAGATGGAGTCCGTGCAAACAGTTATGGCGATAGTTCAGCATGAGGACCGGTTAAGAGTCAATCGACCTGGCTGATGTATACTTCCATATAATGCAAATTATAAGATGAAACAATCAGCGCCACAAGTAAAAAATATTGTGATGTTTAAATAAGATAACCTAATAATAAATGTGCACAGCTGCTAAACATTCCAAGTGGTACACCACACTAATTTCAAAATGGATTGTAAATAAATAAATGTAGCACTGTGTGTAAAATTATAATTGTAAAGTGCAAATCTCTAAAATAAATAAATGTTACATATAAATGAATAGTCCATAAAATGAAAAAATGAAGAAATAAAACATGAAAAACTCTTCTTATGATCAGTGTATCCACACAATTCCACAACAGTGATTGTTCGTCCCCAAAGGGAGTGCACACCACCACTAGTAAAAATGCGTGCTCACCTCCCAGATGAGTCAAAACTCATACTCAAATCACATAAAAACCTCCAGAGTAGCACCACTGTGTCCACATACACAGTGCCTGGCTGGACGTGACTATCAGCTCCTCCCTTCTAGACACGTATCGGCCAATCACAGGCCTGGAGGTTTTTACGTGATTTTAAAAGTTTTTATCTTGCAACTTGTCTGTTTGAGGGCTTTGAATAAATTTGTATAAGGAGAACACTATGCTCTCTATACTTATTATTTACATCTCCTGAACTCATGGAATCTTGAGCCAAGCTGGGAGATGATCCGCTTCTTTGGATATTATTGAGCTGAGTTACCATTAAGAAAAGAGTCATCTGGATTACCCATCATTGATTGGGAAGAGGACGTGAGAGCAAAGAGCTCGTAGAAGGGGAAACGGCATATAAGTTTTGACTCATCTGGGAGGTGAGTGGGCATTTTTACTGATGGTGGTGTGCACTCCTTTTGAGGATGAACAATCACTGTGGTGGAATTATGTGGATACACTGATCACAAGAAGAGTTTTTCATGTTTTATTTCTTCATTTTTAAATTTTATGGACTATTCATTTATATGTAAGATTTATTTATTTTAGAGATTTGCACTTTACATTTATAATTTTACACACAGCGCTACATTTATTATTTACTAGTATACTTCCATATACCAATCGGTGCGTAACACCAGAGACATCTAGAAATCCTTTTTCAGAGTTTAGTTGACTAGTGAGCAAACATGAAAAACAGTTAGGGCTCAGATGCCTCTACTGTCACTGAGATGGGAGAGGGAAGGGAAATGCGGCTGTGAGGAGAATACATATCAGGAATACACGGCTCCCCTCCCCCCACTGAGCCAGATACCCTATGGTTCAGTGTGCCACAGAAGAGGTGATCAATCTGGATATCGCAACTAAACCTGACTACATGCGCTTTACCCCTGTAGAGGTATAAGGATCTGGTGAGTGTGGAACTGAGGGGGAGCACGAGTGTCACTTCACTTCCCACACAGGATTCACGATTAAGTGTATGCACAAGTCACTTTGGACACCTGCACAAGTCAGTGGCATAGCGTGGGGGGTGCGAGGGGGGGAGACCCCGGGCGCAACATTTGGGGGGGCGCAATCCCATGTCAGTGTGTGTCACTCTGGCTCTGTCATCCTAATTTCTATATACTGTGTCCCCTGCGATCCGGCCGCCATGTTTAATGTCAGCTGGGCGCCCGGCGCCCTGTGATTGGGTGAATGGGGTCATGTGAGGCGTGGAGCTGACCTGTCCTTAATGCTCCTGGAGTCCCGCCTCTGCTATCTTCTTTTCCGCCTCCTCTCCTCCTGACCGCAGCATCTGGGACTTGAATCATTCCCTGTTGGTTGGCAGACAGCCAGTGAGTCTGGCAGTGTGGCAGACAGAGGTCAGATCGATGGTGAGCAAAAAAATAGCAGGTGAGACGAGGGAGCAGCCGTTACTGCAGCTAATCATCCTCTCCAAGGTAAAGCCAGCACTGTGAGTTCTGCCTCTCTCCTCACAAGAAGTGCATGCCTACTTTCCTGGCTTCCTATTGGCTGTGAGACTTGGGACACTGAGCTGCTTCCAGTCCAATGAGTCCATGCAGCATACTGCTCAGAGCTCCTCTGCTGTTCCATGGACATGTGTGCTGCTGTACCCAACATGGACATCTCTGGGTCACTTACTGTGGTATGTGACACTCAGCATGTTTAACACAGTCACATAGGACAAGCTACACTTACAGTCTACACAGTACTACACACATACACAGAGCATCACCCTCCCCCCCCCACTTATTCCAAATGTCCCTCCTCTCCCCCCCACTTATCCTCAATGTCCCTCCTCTCCCCCCACTTATCCCAAATGTCCCTCCTCTCCCCCACTTATCCTCAATGTCCCTCCTCTCCCCCCACTTATCCCCAATGTCCCTCCTCTCCCCCCACTTATCCTCAATGTCCCTCCTCTCCCCCCACTTATCCCCAATGTCCCTCCTTTCCCCCCAATTATCCCCAATGTCCTTCCTCTCCCCCCACTTATCCCCAATGTCCCTCCTTTCCCCCCAATTATCCCAGATGTCCCTCCTCTCCTCCCAATTATCCCTGATGTCCCTCCTCTCCTCCCACTTATCCCCGATGTCCCTCCTCTCCTCCCACATATCCCCAATGTCCCTCCTCTCCCTCCACTTATCCCCAACATCCCTCCTTTCCCCCCACTTATCCCAAATGTCCCTCCTCTCCTCCCATATATCCCCCACTTATCCCCAATGTCCCCCTTCCTCGTCTACGCATCCCCAATGTCCCGCTTCTCCCACTTATCCCAAATGTCCCTCATTTCCCCCCACTTAGCACCAATGCCCCCCTCCCCCCCACTTAGCAACAATGTTCACACTCTCCCCCAAGTTAGAAATTAGCACATTGACCCCCCATTTAGCACCAATGCCCCATTAACATAGCACCAATGTCATCCCCTATCCCCTCTCTTTGCACTAATGACCCCTCTCTCCACTTAACATTGCACTACTACTGTAAGTTGTAGTTGCTTTTGGTGGGGAAGAGATGATTTAGGAGTGGAAGGAGAGCTCTGTACTGGAAGGGGGGTTGTAAACTGTCCTGTGAGATATGCATTCCTGATCCTTGCAATCTGTTCGTAGCACAATCATGAACTCTGCACTCTGTATGCAGTGTACTCCTGAACTCCGCACTCTGTACGTAGTACAATCTTGATCTTTGCATTTTGTATATAGCACACTCCTGATCTTTGCATTCTGTACGTAGCAAACTCCTGAACTCTTCACTCTGTGCAGAATGCATAAGTGGTATTTAACAATGCCCCATTAAGACTCTCCCACTGTTAGGTGGTGGTTGTGGCATGGTTAAGTTCCTGCACCTATTATCTGAGGAAAATAGCCCTGCATATACTATGTCTGCAGTCTTTCACTGTATCTCCTGTATTATGTCTGCAGTCTCTGACCATCTCTTGTATCATGTCTGCCGTCTCTGACCATCTCCTGTATCATGTCTGCAGTCTCTGACCATCTCCTGTATCATGTCTAGAACTACATATTATGCACAACCCTTAAATCTGGGTTATTATTAGGCAGCCAATCAGAGGCTCAGGCTGTGAGTGGGGAAACCCTTTGTGTTTTGACAGCCACAGCACGTAAGCAGCAGCAGAGCAGTCCCTGAGCCCCCCTTCTTAGGTGCTAAAAGTTCACAGGTTAGGGGGCGCAAATTACTTGCCCCGGGTGCTGACAACCCACGCTACGCCACTGGCACAAGTCACTTGGAAATATTGCAATTTGAATTAAAGACTGGACGTTTTATTTTTATTTTTCATTTTTATATATTCACACTTTCTTATTTTCACACTAGTGTGTTGGACTTATTTGTATATATTTTAAACTTTTTATCTTCACGCCAGTGTGTTGGACACATACACAATTTTTTTTTGTTTTTTATGCCTGTATGCACCATCAGGTGTATCATTAATAGGATTGTCACTTTTCAAGCATATGTGTTTGGTATTATATTATGCACTTTTAGAATTTTTAATACTTTGATCACTGGTTCTACACAAATTCCTTTGTTTATATATATATATATATATATATATATATATATATATTATTGTTAGTTATAATAGCACTTGCACTTTTATATGTGAAGTATGATTCACCTTTAAAGGTTCACTTTGATGGGCAGCGCCACTTACCTCTTTCTACTATTTATAAACATTCGCTCCATTATTGGAGTTTCCCGGGGGAGGCAGCAACCCAGCCCATTCCTAAGCGCAGAATCTTACAAATTATATAGGAAAAACAGTTAACCCCCTCTTAATCTGTGAAGGATCTTGGAGTAGTTTTTCATGCCCGAATATGTTAAGTGGTTTTTCAAAACTGCAAAGTTTGCAAAATTAAATTCTGTGTATGAAGAGTCATGGAGACATTTATGTCAGCGAGGGATTGCATTGTCCCCATTGGGACATTTTACAGTGGCCATTCCAGTGCTGACTTGGGCCAAGTGGCACATGGGAGCTTTTCAATTTGCCTTCCTCAGTCAATAGGATGGGCTGCCTATGGATCAAAAGGTCTTTGTGTCTGCACAAATTAGCAAGAATGTATGTTTTGGACACCAGTGTGCCTCTTTTGTGGCATGCCTCTCAGCCCAGGAGATGGAATAATTCTACAGTCAAATGCCAGTCTGCCTCCAGTCTGAGGAGACAGGTGCAAGGGCATTGAAGCCTAGTGGAATGCAGATGCTCTGACTGAAATATATTAAGGCAGTTTTTTCTAGCCTTGTAAGCCTTTCAGGATCTTTTCTCCAAGAGGCCTGAGTGAAGTTGATGATTGACACCAGGACAGCAGTAGCTTACATTGCCCATCAAGGGGGCACCAAGTGTCTGTCTTTTCCTGTTACTTTTCATAACAAACTTTTCACTGGATGGAGAGCCACTTACAGACAATTAACGGCAGTCTACTTAGCGGGAGAGCAGGATTCAGTTAGGCAAATTATTTTCCAATGGACAGAACAAATTTATGCCATACAGGGGCTTTCCACCTGTCGAGGAGGCCTTGGTTTTCATTGCTTCCCCAAATGTCATCAGCACCACCAATACCGTTTCTGGTCAAGCAAGATCTTTTATGCCAACATCAATGGCAGCACCCCAATCCAGTGAGACTCTTAATAGCCTGGCTATTATATCAGCCGGACTAGTGGTGCAGGGATTCTCATCCAAGGTGGTTCAGACCTTGGTGAAGACCACAAGACCATGAACGCTACATATAAGAGGATATGAAGGAAGTTTGTGCTGTTTGCTTAGCAAAGTCTTCTCTCCTGTGTCTCCAGCTCTAGCCAATATCCTGGACATTTTTACAATTGACGCTTGAGGTTGGTCTGGCATACAACTTAATTAAAGTACAGGTCTCTGCCTTTATCCTCTTTTTCAGGCTGCAGATGGGTGGAAGAACCATTGAACAAATACTTCATGTAGGCCATAATCCATATAGGACCACCAAGGAAATCCTTGTTTCCTTCATGGGACTTGGGCTTGGTTCTGAAAGCACTAGTACAGGCATCCTTTGCTCCAATAGCTTCATTTCCATTGCAGTTTCTAGTGGTAAAACTAGTTCCTCTGACAGCGGTTGCTTCAGACAGAAGGATGTTGGAGATTGCAGCACTTTCCTGCAAAGATCCCTTTTGTGTCTTTTTACCAGAAATAGTCATACTATGTCCATCTCCAAAGCTCAATTCTAAAGTGGTATGCAGTTTTCAGGAAAACTGGGGGCAGTCCCTCCAAGTATTCACACAGGGTCACTGAATACACAGCAGGAAGACTTCAAGTACTTACACAAGTTGCTATCAGTGTACATACAAAGGTAAAAAGACGTGAGGAAAGTGGACAATCTTTTAATTTTGCCGTCAAGTTCTTGAGTCCTTTTCTATTAGTGATTAGATTGGCATGCAGGAAGTTGGCCTTTCTGCCCAGGAACAGGTGCAAGCTCATTTGACCTGAGGGATGGCAGCCTTTGGGGCAGTTATGCCAGGATTTCAGTGGAAGATATATGTGAGACAGCTAGCCTTTCACTCGACTTTACAGCCGTGCAGTCAGCAAGTTCTGCAAGGTTTGGAATCAGACATATACATATTTTTTGTCTTTGGCAGCTTTTCTTTGATTGTCAGTGTTGCTTTTCATGTGTTCTCTCTCACCCATTTATTCAGCTAGTTATATCCCGTTGTCTGCTGATGTAAGGTATGACCAGGAATACAGAAAATTGCTTTCAAATACTGTAATTTTACTTTTTTGGCCTGTCCTCACGTCAGCATAGGACTCCCTCCCAAGTGGCCTGTCACAGGCTAGGTTATTGAACACTTCAGTGTCTTTTATTTAGCTATGAAGAGGTGGTCCTATAGGGTGCCAGATGAGGCATTAACTCATTGTGTGCTGATGTGTGGACAGGCCAGGAAAGGAAAATTACGGTAAGTATTTGATAACAATTTTCTGTATTCTCACCAGGGAATGGGACATAATTTGGGGAATGAATTGTCACTATTGAAGTGACACTAAAGATTTGAATATATTTTTTAAAAATAACAAACATGTCATACTTACCTCCACTGTGCAGCTCATTTTTCACAGAGTGACCCCGATCCCCATCTTCTGGGGTCCCTCGGCGGCTGTCTTAGCTCCTCCCCGTCTCTGATAACCCCCTCTGGGAAGCGCTCTCCAAGGGGGTTACCTTGCTGGCGCACTTCTGAGTCCTGTATTCGGCGTCCATAGCTGCCGACTACAGGACTCAGCCCCGCCCCCGACCCTTGTGTCATTGGAGTTGATTGACAGCAGCGCGAGCCAATGGCTGTGCTGCTATCAATCTATCCAATGAAGAGCCAAGAAGACCGAGCAAAGAAAGAGCACGTTCACAACGCTGGACTTTCCAGGGCTCAGGTATGTAAAACGGGGGGCTGGGGGGCCAGTGATCGTAAGATTTTTTACCTTAATGCATAGGATGCATTAAAGTGAAAAGAGATGAACCTTTACAACCCCTTAAGAATACACAGTTGAAAGATATAATAAAAGAAGAAAAGATCTGCCCATATCAGGAATTAAAACACAGGGGTGATTGAATGACACTGAATGAATGGAGGTATTTACAGCTAAAACATTTTGTATCAACTCTACCACAGCCAATTAGAAAGGAAGAGGATCTGCATTTAATGGAACATCTTTGTAATGCACAGGAGACAGTGAAAAACTCTGTAGCACAGATTTATAAAATACTCACAGGCTTGGAAGAGCTGAGAATCCCTCCATTCATTAGAAAATGGGAAAGGGAACATTATTAGAAGAATGACAAAGGGGGGCGTGGCTTGGACATGGCCAAGTGAGGAAGCAGAACTCCAGAGCACATCACATACAGCAGCTGAAACAGCCTGAGCCAGCGGACACCTTGCTCCAACACGGACCACACAGCTAAGAAACAGGGGCACTTCACAGCATGGCACCGGCTCCATAGGAGCATATTTCAGCGGCGGATGGCAGCCACTTGGCGGGACACCTAAGAGGGCGGCCGGGAAGGGCAGCGGGATGGACGATACGGCAGAGACCCGAGTGCAGCCAAAACCAGCTATGTCCCCCATCCAGACTCCACAAATTGTAAGGGACACTGCCCCCCTGACTCCTCTGGCTTTTCAGCCTCACTAGACCAGGGCTCGGACATCTCAGAGCTGGTGGGGGACAGAGACTTAAAACAGCACATATGGTCTCTCCCCGCAAGAGAGGACCTGGACCGCTTTGCCACCAAGGTAGAAAAAGCCTTTAAACAAGACATAGAGCAGCTGAAAGTGGACACCACTCAGCTAGGCAACAGGCTGGAAACACTAGAACAGAAAGAGGAAGAAGCATTGCCTGCCATCACACAGCCAAGGGACAAATGCACAACCCAGGGATGAGCCGAACACCCCCCTGTTCAGTTCACACCAGAACATGCGAACAGGCAAAAAAATTGTTCAAACACCCGAACACCGTTAAAGTCTATGGGACTTGAACATGAATAATCAAAAGTGCTAGTTTTAAAGGCTTATATGCAAGTTATTGTCATAAAAAGTGTTTGGAGACCTGGGTCCTGCCCCAGGGGACATGGATCAATGCAAAAATTTGTTTTTAAAAACGTCTGTTTTCTCAGGAGCAGTGATTTTAATAATGCTTAAATTGAAACAATAAAAGTGTAATATTCCTTTAAATTTCATACCTGGGGGGTGTCTATAGTATGCCTGTAAAGGGGCGCAAGTTTCCTGTGTTTAGAACAGTCTGACAGTAAAATGACATTTCAAAGGAAAAAAGTCATTTAAAACTACTCGCAGCTATTAATGAATTGTCGGTCTGACAATACACATAAAAGTTATTTGATAAAAACAGCATGGGATTTCCCCACAGGGGAACCCTGAACCAAAATTAAAAAAAAATGGAGTGGGAATCCCCCTAAATTCCATACCAGGCCCTTCAGGTCTAGTATGGATTTTAAGGGGAACCCCGCTCCAAAATTTAAAAAAAATGGCATGGAGTCCCCCCAAAAATCCATACCAGACCCTTATCCGAGCAACCTGGAAAAGAAGGGGGGATGAAAGAGCGCCCCCCCTCATGAACTGTACCAGGCCACATGCCCTCAACATTGGGAGGGTGCTTTGGGGTCCCCAAAGCACCTTGTCATCATGTTGATGGGGACAAGGGCCTCATCCCCACAACCCTTGCCCGGTGGTAGTGAGGGTCTGCGGGCGGGGGGCTTATCGGACTCTGGAAGCCCCCTTTAACAAGGGGACCCCCAGATCCCGGCCCCCCTGTGTGAAATGGTAAGGGGTTACCCCTACCATGTCACAAAAAAGTGTCAAAAATGTTAAAAATGACAAGAGACAGTTTTTGACAATTCCTTTATTTAAAGTCTTCTTCTTTCCATCTTCTTTCTTCTATCTTCTTTCTTCTATCTTCTTTCTTCTATCTTCTTTCTTCCTTCATCTTCTTCTTTCTCTGGTTCTTCCTCTGATCCTCTGCTTCTTGCTCCTGTGTTCTCATCCGGTATCTTCCTCCGCGGCGTCTTCTTCCCTTGCCAGACGAGAACACTGGAGCAAGAAGCAGAGTATCGGAGGAAGAACCAGAGGAAGAAGAAGATGGAGGAAGAAACCGAAGGAAGATAGAAGAAAGAAGATGGAAAAAAGACTTTAAATAAAGGAATTGTCAAAAACTATCTCTTGTCATTTTTAACATTTTTGACACTTTTTTTGTGACATGGTAGGTACATCCTTACCATTTCACACAGGGGGGCCGGGATCTGGGGGTCCCCTTGTTAAAGGGGGCTTCCAGATTCCAATAAGCCCCCCCCGCCCGCAGACCCCCACAACCATCGGGCAAGGGTTGATGGGGACAAGGTGCTTGGAAGGGACCCCAAAGCACCCTCCCAATGTTGAGGGCATGTGGCCTGGTACGGTTCAGGAGGGGGGGCGCTCTCTCATCCCCCCTTTTCCTGTGGCCTGCCAGGTTGCGTGCTAGGATAAGGGTCTGGTATGGATTTTTGGGGGGACCCCATGCCATGTTTTTTTAAATTTTGGTGCGGGGTTTCCCTTAAAATCCATACCAGACCTGAAGAGTCTGGTATGGATTTTGAGGGGGACACCCACGCCATTTTTTTTTAATTTTGGCATGGGGTTCCCCTTAATATCCATAGCAGACCTGAAGGTATGGAATTTAGTTGGACCCCTACGCCATTTTAAAAAAAAATTTGGTTCGGGGTTCCCCTGTGAGCAAATCCCATGCCGTTTTTATCAATGAACTTTTATGTGTATTGTCGGACTGACAATTCATTAATAGCCGCAAGTAGTTTTAAATTACTTTTTTCCTTTGAAATATCATTTTGCTATCAGACTGTTCTAAACACGAGAAACATGCGCCCCTTTACAGGCATACTATAGACACCCCCCAGGTACAAAATTTAAAGGAATATTATACTTTTATTGTTTCACTTTAAGCATTATTAAAATCACTGCTCCCGAAAAAAACGTCAGTTTTTAAAACTTTTTTTGCATTGATCCATGTCCCCTGGGGCAGGACCCAAGTCCCCAAACACTTTTTATGACAATAATAATACGAAAAAGGGGGGGTTGATGGTGCTTCCTAGTTTGGGTAAGGGTGCCAGATAATGGTATAACTAACCTTAACGGTGAAAAAATTTTTTTATAAAAATATATTACTCAGTGAGCTGTCAGTACGTGACTGGTAAATAGGCTGTTATTCACTTAAGCAGGACGATCCTGCCAGAAACATGGCTCATCTTCACTCAGTGAGCGTTTACCACTAATAAATATACCCTAATGTGTAAACCTCTAAGTGCATGCTAGGTTACTATCGCTCCAAATTACCAATCCTATATATTAGTGAAAACATAAGTGAATGTGTAAGATGATGCACACTTGTATAGACCTTATTAAAGCACATAAACCTCAATTAGAAACCATATAAGAAAATATACAATAAAAGAATATATATATAAGTGCACAAATGCTTAGTGGTAGTCCATAAATATATGTAGAAACCCCACTCAGGGTTAGCACCCCAATTAGTGAATACGAGTGTTCCAACAGGTCTTGGTGCACCTGTGTGTAGCTAATAGTCCATCAGGTAGATTAAATCTCCATTCATAGTAATTGACATAAAAATGTTGGCTGTGAGTGTTCAGAAATTCCACTTGTGACTTCCTGCTCCCCCTCAAGCATCCCCACTCACCAGATCCCCTCACCCCTACGGGGGTAATGCGCTTATCTTTAGGCCCACCACGGTTGCTCCATCGGTCTCGTCCAAAGGTCTGGGATATTTCACCTTCCTGTAGATGTTATCTCTGTGGTTGGCTCCTCATAGAGGAAAAAAGATATAGGCTCCCATAGTGTAGTAAAAAACGCTAGGTTTTATTTAAGAAACAGCAACTTGATCCAAACAATAACAACTAATTAAAAAATTATATGTATAAAAAATATATTTATAAAATTCCTGGATAGCCTTGAGGCCCTGAAGGGCCTGGTATGGAATTTAGGGGGACCCCCACGTCATTTTTTTTTCTAATTTTGGTTCGGGGTTCCCCTGTGGGGAATTCCCATGCCGTTTTTATCAATGAACTTCTATGTGCATTGTTGGACCGGCAATGCAATAGCCGTGAGTAGTTTTAAATAGTTTTTTTCCTTCGAAATGTCATTTTGCTGTCAGACTGTTCTAAACACAGGAAACATGCGCCCCTTTACAGGCATACTATAGACACCCCCCAGCTACGAAATTTAAAGGGATATTACACTTTTATTGTTTGACTTTAAGCATTATTAAAATCACTGCTCCTGAAAAAACGGCCGTTTTTAAAACTTTTTTTGCATTGATTTTTGCATTTTTTCCTGTTCGCATGTTCTGGTGCGAACCGAACAGGGGGGTGTTCGGCTCATCCCTACTCCCCATCTTCTTACCTCTGTGTTTATTACCAAGAAGGAGGAACCACACTTACCCTCACCAGATTTTACAGATCCCGGAATGTCGCCTGGACAAACCCCTCTAATGCAACATGGCCACAATTAAGGTAGTGTCATACAATGTACGTGGTATGTGCTCTCCCAACAAATGAAATAGGCTGTGGTTAGAATTAAGAAGACTGGGGGCGCAGGTATTATTCTTGCAGGAGACCTATTTCACATACGCTTCACTCCCAAAGCTACCCACTCACTTATTTTCACAATGGTACATGCGCAACTCCCCAAAACCCAAATCAAGGGGTACGGCCATAGCTATACACAAAGATTGAAAATTCCAACATTCAGATAACAGAATAGACCCCCAAGGTCGCTATGTGTTCCTGAAGGGTACTATAATGGGACAATCATACACATTTGCTACATTGTACGCCCCTAATACCCAGCAACTCACATTCATAGACCAAGTTTTCTCTAAGCTGGCAGACTTTCGGGAGGGTAGATTAATCCTAGGTGGGGACTTCAACGTTAGCCCCGACCCCGTGTTGGATACCTTGGCAAATAGATTAACACACTCTCACACCTTTTTTAGACACTTCCAGAGGTCCCTCCAGGGATATATCTTGGTGGACTGCTGGAGAGCACTACATGCGTCTGAAAGGGACTATAGCTACTATTCTAGTGTGCACAAGGTGTAAACTAGAATTGATCTATTACTAGTGGATCAAGGTTCTCTTGACTTGATATTAGGAGCAACCATAGACCAGATAACGATTTCTGATCATGCACCAGTGACACTCTCACTATCCCAAGCCCTGACTAAAGCGAGAACCTGGAAACTGAACAAGAACCTGTTAGATGACCTGGGAGTGGTGACAGGGGTACAGGAGACTCTGACATACTATTTCGCAGATAATGCAAAACTTAATAAAGAGAGGCAGGTGGATTGCCAGAGGGTACTGCAGGCTTTACAGCGCCAAGCTCAGTCATAAACGAACGACGAATCCTGAGGAATTTCGACGCCTGACTGAGCTACGACAGCTTTTCTCTAAATTGCTAGATCGCAAAATAAACCGCAAACTACGCTACCTGGCCCATACCTATTACAAAAATGGTAACAAGTGCGGCAGGTTACTGGCGCGAGCTCTCCGTAAAAAAAGACTCCCAGCACACATGCATAAGCTCCACTCCACTACGGGAGTACCTGCACAACAAACATGAAAAATAGCATCTATGTTTCGTGACTACTACGCAACCTTGTACAATCTGGACTCCACCTCCTCTCCAGCAGATGTAACCAATAAACAGTCTCGTATAAAAACCTACCTCTCTTCAATAGGGCTCCCCACCCTATCCCCGGAACAGGCGACTGACTTGGAATGCCCAATCACTACAGCTGAATTACTAGCCACGATTAAGTTTCTGCCTACTGGCAAAAGCCCCGGACCTGGCAGCTTCACTAGGGCATACTACCTAAAGTTTTTTGACAAACTACAGGCCCCTCTCTGTACCCTCATTAACTCCTTAGCGACCAATGGATTTCTACCACAGGAGTCTTTGCTCGCGCACATTACAGTGCTCCCAAAAGATGGGAAAGACCCCACTCATCCACAAAGTTATCGCCCAATTTCCCTACTGAACACGGACCTTAAAACCTTCTCTAAAATTATTGCTAACCGTTTGAATCATTTATTACCTGAATTGATACACGCAGACCAGACAGGCTTTATAGTGGGAAGGGAAGCTAGAGACAACTCCAACAGAGCCCTCCAGCTTATTCACTGGGCACGTACACATGATCGGATGCCTCCATACTTGATTCTGTCCACAGACGCAGAGAAGGCGTTTGATCGTGTGGACTGGGACTTCCTGAGCGCTGTGCTTGAGGGCACTGGTTTGGGCTCACACATGCTGCGATGGATTTCGGCACTTTACGTGTCTCCCACTGCCCAGGTCAAGGTGAACGGCGGCCTCTCCTCAACGTTCCCCATCTGGAACAGCACGAGACAGGGATGCCCGCTCTCGCCCCTTTTGTTTGCGCTGGTCCTTGAACCGTTATTGCAGAAGGTCAGAGCCAATCAAAGCATCAAGGGGGTGCAGGCGGGCTCCCTCGAGCACAAACTCTCTGCATATGCGGATAACATATTGTTCCACGTGGTGGATCCCCAGGTCTCATTGCTGAATCTGATGGGAGAACTGACTGCATATGGAGAGGTATACAATTTTCGGATAAATTACACTAAGCCAGAAATATTACCAATAACTATTCCATCAACCATGGCGGTCTCCCTGAAAGGATCTTTCCCTTTCACGTGGGCCACCCCCTCCATGAAATATATAGGCGTTCAGCTCACGGACCGACCAGACTCCCTTTATACACACAATTATATACCCCTACTCAATAAGATCTCTCATGATTTACTGACATGGGACAAGGCACTGGATTTATAGCTTATGTACACCATACCCCCTTCCAGCTTGGAGGGGAGGCCTGTCCATATATGGTTCAATAAGTTTTTTATTGATTTTTTCAACAAGTATGTAAACATATAAAAAAAAGAAAACAGAAGGAAGGAGTGTAAACAGTGCCAGTTACCTGACAACAGGCCTCCTGGTATACAAATATTTCTTACAAATGCTGAAATAGTGCAATCGTGTACAAGTGCAAAGGTCACTATAAATAAAGCTTTATGTGAAACCCGTAACCGAGTGTCTGTTGACATGTAAACATTAACTACCCTGGTCAGGGGTGCCCCTTTGGGAGCCTGCTGCACCCCGAGACCCAGGGAGTCTGAAAAAACCAACTAAAACATAGATTGTCAAGAGTATAATTAGTGACAAGATTTCCGATATCTATTTAAATAAAAGGAAATCTTATGGGTTATGTTGCAGCTAAAGGAGAATACAGGAGACATAGTAGAGGAAGAGAAGAAAAACAGAGTAGAAGGAGGAGTAAGTGTAGGATAGAAGAGGGAGGGAGGGGGAGGGGGGAGGGGGGGTGGGGAGACAGCGAGCCTCAGTCTATAGACGTGGCCATAGTTTAAGTCTATGGTCCGGTGAATGTGGAATTTTTTTTTTTACCTCCTATGTGGAGTTCTTAGCCAAGAGTCTCTGTTTGAGTTTGTCTGAGGTAGAGTAATTCCTCCAGATACTCCAGACAAAAGAAAACTTAGCTTGTTTGTCCAGGACTTTGGTCTACATTTCTTCCATGAGCATAAAACTGTTTACCTCACTTACCCATTCTATTAGAGAGGGGGGTGTAGTGGTTTTCCAATGCCTGGGTATGAGTTGTCTACCTGCACTAACAAAAAATTTCAATAGACTGTTTTTTTGTGACTTGATGGTCCCTGGTAAGATGGATAGGAGGGCAATGGAGGGTGATGGCATCAGTGGCTTATCATAGATGTCTGAATAAATCTGGAAAATTTGAGTCCAAAATTGGAGAAGCACATCGCATTCCCACCAAATATGAATATATGTACCTTTCATCGAGATGCATCTCCAGCACACGTTTGAGTTGGATGGGAACATGACCCTGAGAGTAGTTGGGACCCGATACCACCTCGATAGCAGTTTATAGTTTTTCTCCTGTGTATAGCTTGATATGGAGGTTTTGTTCTTAAAAAGAAAGGCTTTACTCCACTCTGCCTCAGTTATTTCTTTCCCGACCTCCACTGACCATTTAGTAGTATAGCTAGGTAAAGCTTCGTGGGTATGGTCTAAGATTGATTTATATATCAGTGATAAGGTGTGTCGTGGAGTCTCAGAAAGTGCGCACAGTTGTTCGAACCCAGTCAGGGGTCTTGAATTTGTCTGGATTTGTGAAGTTTCTTACAATAGGAATTTAGGTGTCCACGAGTGAGCCATGTCACCTTGGAAATAACGTCTGTTGGGGTGGATATAAATGTGCCTAAGGTGTTGTCTACAAATTGACGTGCCATGGGCCATAAGTCTCTGTTATAGATGTCTATCGAGTGGGTTGAGTGGCCTTCCGGAAGATTTGGGTTATCAAACAAGGGGGTGAGGGGGCTAGGTTCAGAGGATAATGAGTGGCTATCTCTCCTATGGTACCAAATCGCCAGGGCATCTCTAGTAAGGGGGGACAATGTTAATAATGATTTGTATGACTTATCATAGCCCCAAAGAAGCGCTCGTAGATCATATGTAGATAGGTCCTGTTCCACAGTTGTGGCGGCTTTGGTCATAGGGCGAGGGAACCACTCAAGGATACGGGATACGACTGCTGATGTGTGATATAGCTCAAAGTCAGGTAGGCCTAAACCACTCTTTGTGATAGGAGAGCATAAGAGTTTATGTTTCAGTCTCGGGTGGTTGCCCTTCCAGACAAATCTGATAGCCATAGATCAAAGGGTGCGTATCAGAGTCCTGGATGTGAGGCCGAATTGCAGAGGGGGTGCCCCTTGCGGCTAAGTGCAGCGTAACCCTGGGAGTGAGACAGGGAGTACGATGCCCAAAGGTGCACGGGTTGCCAGAGCGCTGTTGCTGAGTAGCAGATAGCAGGGAGCTGCTGGGGTGCGCTGGTAAGGTTGAAGGGCAACCGTGCAAGGAGGGATTCCAGGTATGAAGCCGTGGAGCAACCGGGAGCGGAGTCAGAGCCAGGCCAATGGTCATTCAGCACAGGAATCAGTCCAAAGTGAGGTACAGCAGGATAATCAGGAACAGAGAAGGTAGCCGAGCCGGGGGTCAAACACAGGAGGAGGATCAAGGTACAGATGCGGAGCCAAAGAATAGTCAGGTCCAAGCCGGGGTCAATGCAGGCGGAATACTGGAGCAGTCAGGCAAGCCGAGTAGTAACAGGAAGCAGATATCACAACAGGAACAAGGAGCACAGGAACAAGAAACACAGGAAGCTGATGATAATCCAGCAACCAGCATGCACCAGCAGCAGGCTTAAATAGGCAGAAGGGCGCCACCATGAGGAATACTGGCAGAATTACCTGTCCTACGGTTATCACCCTGACAGTGCGGAAATACGCAGAAGGGAGGGCAATGGGTAGGGCTTGGAATAGGTATAACAACTTAGGGAGTATATCCATTTTTAACGTGTTGATACGTCCTACCCAGGACAAAGGCAAATCCATCCGTTCCTCCGTCAACTTTCTAAGTTTTTGGAGTAAGGGGCTAAAATTCAGGGAATATATGTCTGAGGTGGCTCCTTCCACGCATTGCATCACAGTCACGTGACTTTTTCAATCCTTGAAAAAGTCACGTGACTGTGATGCAACGCGTCACGTGACTTTTTCAATCCTTGATAGGAGCCAAGGACGCTCTGTGCAGATCAGCAGTATCACACAGTGTACTGCAGTGAATCTGCTCCTGTCTAAGGCGGCTGACTGCTATAGTAAAACCTGCATATGCCTTATCATTATAAGGCACACGTGAGTGGATTGAAGTTTGCCTGTGTACCTTGGTATCCTAACTATTGCACAATGATTGTTTTTTTCTCTTATCTGCCTGTCAAATGAGATCTGTTTATGATTCTCACATTGGTTGTGAACAGAAGCAAAAGAAACATTGTTACTATAAATGTCAATGAGCACCTTAATTAAGCAAGTGTTTTTAAACAGCTTTGCTAGTGGGACCGGATCAAAGCTCTATACCAATCAGATTCTACACTTGTATAATTGAACCTTCTGAATACATCCCTATATATTTGTTTTTATGTTGATTTTTTATGTGAATTTGTTTTACACATTTGGTGGCACTAATAATTTTACACTTTTTTGATTGCTGGATTTTTTAGGAATTTTACTCACCGCTGGATTTATTTGAGTATTTATATTTATTTACATTTATTCATATATACTCATTTTTATGCACATTGTGAAGCGCTTCAAATATCATTATTTATTCTTTTTAAGTGACTCTGAAAACACTCTCTTTTGATAGCAGCCTCACTTGGTTTTATGTGTAATTATCAGCTATTTAGCATCACAGCGCTTTGTGTTTTATATATTCCTTTTCAACTATAAATATATGTCAAGATGGTATATAACACACAAGAAGGCACAACAATATCAACCAGAGAAATCACCATTGTGTTGGAGAGGTTGTAATATGAAGGGCACTATAATTCATATATGGTGGGAATGTCCTAAAATGCGAGAGTATTGGCAAGAGGTGGAGAAATGTATTGAAGAGGTTACAGGAATTGGAATACCAGACAACCCGTGGTGCTGTCTATTTCATTGTACAGATAAAACAATAAAGGAGTACAGTATTGCCACATTTGGTAAATGCGGCAAAGGGAGTTATCCCAAAAAAATGGCTAGACCCAGAAAGACCCTCAATAAGGGAATATTTTAAAAGAGTCAAGTACATACAGTATATAATATGGAGTACGTATGTAGTAGGGAAGAAGACAGGACAGAAAAATTTGCTGGAATTTGGGAAAAGTGGACAGACTTTAAGAAAACCAACAAATATGTAGAAATATGTGTGGAGTAAGAAACGAGTGGGAGGTAGATGGCGATGAGGAGGAGAGGGAGGAGGAAGGGGAGTCTGGTACAGGAGGGGGAGGGAGGTGGTATAGGGCAAAATAGTAATATATGTTTTTGGTACTTGTGATTTGCTGCTATTTCATTTTCTGTAAATATTTTATATTGAGAGAAAAAAGTAGAGCCTCATATGAGTTTCTTTTTAAATTGGAGTAAAGTGGTGTACATAGTAACACGTATACCTTGATCCACAGTCTGCTCACTCTTGGACATGTCCACCAAATGTGCACCATTGTGCTTGTTTGAGCACAACCATGGAAGCATAATGGAGAATACTGTGGAATAATGCATGCAGAACAGTCTGGAGTATAGTACCAGCTGTACACTATTTTGTATGCTTTTTCTAACATTAGTACATTCTTGGAACGTTTAGCAATATTCTGTGTCATGACCTGCCAGTCCTCTGGAACCAGCGCAGCCCCTAGCTCACTTTTCCATTGACCTCAATAGTTAGTTACTGGAGGTTTTCTCTGTGAGACAATAGTGGAGTATACGAGCGAGATGATACCTGAAGAGTATGAGCATGATTTGCAGATACTTTTTAAAAGAAGTCGGGCTGTAATGTGGAGTTTGCAAACAAAGAAGTTGAAAAACAAAATGTCTAAGCTGCAGGCAGCAACAATGCTCTTGCAATGGAATATTGTGGGAAGATCTGAGAGAATTGAATAGGAGTATCCGCATAGGGAACCTTTCCTTTTCAATCTGCAGTGCTGTCATTTTCTCAAAAATGCAATATGGCAACCTGGAGGTGTTCTTTATACAAATGGTATAGAGCAGGGGTAGGCAACCCCCGGCACTGGCGCCACAAGCAGCACTGGAAGCCCCTTTTGCTGGCACTCAACTCCCTCCCCATCTGCAGAGCAGTGCAGGGAAGTGTCAGTGAGACACTAATGCATTCCAATTTCATAATTCCCTACCTGCACTGAGGGGGAGGCACTGTGCCCCCACACATTGTAAAAGATGGGAAACATTGTTGGGTTATCTTTGCTGTAGGTGCGATCATCAGCTTTTGTGATGGGAAAGATTGGGTGCTTTTTTGCTAGGGGGGTCCCTGTTTACAGGAGGAGGAGGACTGTCATTGGCCACTGCTAAAGCCAATCACAATCCTGCTAGCCCTGTCCACCATCTGGAGGAAGATTATGCGCTTGGTTGCCACTACTGATCTCAGAAAGAAGATATTTCACTGTGATTGAGAAAACCCCAATCAGGTGACAGTTTGTAGAATTACTGTTGAGCTTCTGGGAACTTTGTTGAAATTATTCCTAAACCTTTGCGTCACTTACTACTGAACCCCTCTGCACTCTGTGTCTCTTTAAGCTACAGCCAGTATTCAGCGCAATGAAAATCAAACTCAACTTTTGCTGTGGTGCACTTTTTCTCAGCTGCAGGGGCCCATCTTATGATCCTGCACACAGGCCCACTGCTTTCAGAAAATACCCCTCACCTGAGCTGCTCATTGTGCATCCTATCCATATGCTTGTATGTGACATCACATACATCATACATCCCATACATCCCATACAAGCACGTGGGCTGGATGCAAGAGTTGAATCCAGCAGGATGAGTGTGTCAGGACAGTTAGATGTCTCTCATCTGTGCTTCCTTTCTGCACTCTGCATATCACTCATGTCATAGATGAGAAGGGAGTACAGCGGTGGAGCAGATGAGAAGAAGGGTACAGCGGTGGGGAAAATGAGCAGAAGGGGTTCAGAGGTGGGACAGAAGAGCAGGAGGGTACATCGGTGGGGGAGATGTGCAGGAGGTACAGTGGTGGAAGAGATGATAAGGGGCTTCAGCAATGGGACAGAAAAGCAGGGGGCTACAGTGATGGGGCAGATGAGCAGGGGGGTTAAGTGTTGGGCCAGATGCAAAGGGGGTTCAGTGGTGGGAAAGAAAAGCAGGAGGGTAGAGCAGTGGGGCAGATGTGAAAGGAGGTGTATTGGTGGGACAGATGAGCAGGGGAAACAGAGGTGGGGCAGAAGAGCAGGGGGTACAGAGTTGAGACAGATGTGCAGGAGGTACATTGGAGGGGCAGATGAGAAAGCGGGTTACAGTGGTGGGGCAGATGAGCAGATGGGTTCAGTGTTAGGACAGATGAGAAGGTGATACAGTAGTGAGACAGAAGAGCATGGGGATACATCGGTGGAGCAGATGTGCAAGGAGGTACAGTGGTGGGGCAGATGAGAAAAGGGGTACTTTGATGAGGTAGATGAGCAGCAGGGTAACAGTGGTGGGACAGAAGAACAAGGGGGTACAGTGGTGGGGCAGATGTGCAGGAGGTACAGTAGTGAGAAGGATGAGAAGGGGGTTCAGCAGTGGGACAGAAAAGCAGGTGGTACAGTGATGGAGCAGATAAGAAGGGGGTTCAGCAGTGGGAAATATGAGCAGGGGTTTCAGTGTTGGGGTAGATGAGAAGGGGGTTCAGCGGTGGGAGAGAAGAGCAGGGGGGTAGATCAGTGGGGCAGATGTGAAAGAAGGTGCATTGGTGGGACAGATGAGCAGGGGGTTACAGTGGTTGGGCAGAAGAGCAGGGGGTACAGAGGTGGGGCAGATGTACAGGGGGTACAGTGGTGGGGCAGAGGAGAAAGGAGGTACATTGGTGGGACAGATGAGCAGGGGATTACAGTTATGGGACAGAAGAGCAGGGTGGTACATGGGGCAGATATACAGGGGGCTACAGTGGTGGGACAGATGAGCAGGTGGGTAAATCAGTGGGGCAGATATGAAAGGAGGTGCATTGGTGGGACAGATGAGAAGGGGAACAGAGGTGGGACAGATGTGTTGGAGGTACAGTGATGGGGCAGATGAGAAAGGGGGTTACAGTGGTGGGACAGATGTGCAGGGGGTTACAGTGGTGGGGCAGATGTTCAGGGGGTTACAGTGGTGGGGCAGATGTTCAGGGGGTTACAGTGGTGGGGCAGATGTTCAGGGGGGATAATGATCTGAGGTGTGAAGGTGCATGAACTGGAGCTGATCTGAGGCGTGAGTGCAGGATGTTAACTTCTCACTACTACTCAAGTCATTTACAGCATTTACTTTATAAAAAATCCTTTTTGTGATTGAGAGTGTGAAGTTGACATTTTTTTATTATAAAATTGGCACTCTCAATTGTGCTCAAAAGGTTGCCTACCCCTGGTATAGAGAGATGGTGTACACAGATGGTGTACTGAACGCCCCCTGAAAATGTCATGTCCTGCTTGTGTGATTGGCTCACTAATTTTCCCAGAAGTCTGCACTAAGATACAAGTCAGATTTTGGGCATCCCCGCAACAAAAATGTCATTTTTGGTGAGAAACTGCCAAGGAAATCAGGGAAATCACGTCTAAAGAGATGCAGACCCTGCCACTTTCCTTATTAGAGCCCTGGAAGTGCAGCAGCTGATTGATAATTATAAAATTTCTCCCATTCACATTCACTCTCCACATGAACTAACAGCAATTTCTTCAGAATAACAAAAGCTATGAATCTGCAACAAAGTTTGTTACAATCCCTGCAATGTACATAGATCAACCAGAGCGGAGGATTTTTTCAAAGGGTTGAATGAAGGATCCAGGGAAGGCTCCAAAATCGCAGCTGTATCAAAATCAGTGGATGAAGGATGACCAGGAGGAGAGGTGAGAGTTAGAAAAACACTCATCCATCAAAGTGTATAGGAATGCTTATCTATGCTGATGTGACTTTTGTGACATAACATAAAAGGCTATGGGGCTGAATTCACACTGAAGTTCACTAGGAACCTTTTCCAAAATTGCACTATGCTGAGATTATCAGAGGGACATCATTGACTATAATGCGATTTCCCTTGTCATGCAATTTGTGGACTTCTAAAGTAGCACTGAAGTTGCATCAAAGTCACATCAAACGTGCAAGCAAGCAGCACTGCATAGTCACACTGGAAATTGCATTTGGATAGTGGGAAAACACAACACAAACGTGGCAAAAACACATCATGTGTTATGTTAAATGTAACAATACAGGAAAACCACTGCAAAAATGCAGCAAAAACTCATATGCATTTTTTGTACATTTTTGATACAGAGCAGTGTGAAAGTAACCTAAAGCACACTGGTTTATTCACATATATTCATTCACACCCACTTTATAACATGCACTGAACCCACCCTAATCGGTTTTCTATCAATCAAAAGGTAAAAACCAACTTCATTCATCTCTTCTTTCTGGGTAAGATTCAAAATTTCATAAGAAATGTATTTCTCTTTTGGTTACAACGACCTACCACATGTTACCTTCAGAGGGCGTTGTAGGGCCAAATTACAGTACATAGCTGTCAGCATTAGATGGAGAGGGTTGTTGGTGGTATTCCCACCATTTAAAGCGGAGTTCCACCCTAAAGTGGAACTTCCGCTCATCAGATTAACCCCCTCTCCGGTGCCACAATTGGCACCTTTCAGGGGGATGGGGTGCAGATACCTGTCTAATACAGGTATCTGCACCCACTTCTGGGCATAGATAGCCACAGATTAGCCTCAGATACCCGCCCCCATTGTGTTCTGGGAAACACAGTTCCCAGAACACAACAGGGACCAGTGAAGACGCGCAAGGCGACTCGCACATGAGCAGTAGGGAACCAGGCAGTGAAGCCGCAATGCTTCACTTCCTGAATCCCTGACAGAGGATCAGAGGATGGCAGCAGGGGCAGCCGATCGATCGCTCGTCTCTCGGCTTCGGCTGCTGACATCGCTGGACCGACATCACTGTATCCATTTATTAAGTGTCAGCAGCTGCAGTATTTGTAGCTGCTGGCTTTTAATATTTTTTTAAAGGTGGAGCTCCGCTTTAACCTACCTTTACTCTATCCAAAAATAAAAAAAATAAAAGGTTTTGCCTTTAGTTCTTCTTTAACCACTTGACCACTGAGCACTTAAACCCCTTATCTAACCAGACCAATTTTTAGCTTTCGGTGCTCTCACATTTTGAATGACAATTACTCAGTCATACAACACTGTACCCATATGAAATTTTTGTCCTTTTTTTTCACACAAACAGAGCTTTCTTTTAGTAGTATTTAATCACTGCTGGGTTTTTTATTTTTTGTGCTATAAAAGAAAAAAGACTGACAATTTGGTAAAAAATTGAATTTTTCTTTGTTTCTGTTATAAAATTTAGCAATTTATTAATTTTTCTTTGTACATTTTGGCCAAAATGTATCCTGCTACATATCTTTGGTAAAAATAAGTACAACTTGGTGTATATTATTTGGCCTTTGTGAATGTTATAGAGTCCAAAAGCTATGGTGCCAATATCTGAAAATTGATCACACCTGAAGTACTGATGGCCCCCCGAAAGAAGACATTCCAAGGTATTTAGAAAGCTGCATGGTGAGTTTTTCTGAAGTTGTAATTTTTTCCCACAATTCTTTGCAAAATCAAGATTTTTTTTCTTTTTTTTTCCACAAAATTGTCATATTATCAGGTTATTTTTCACACACAGCATATGCATACCACAAATTACACCCCAAAACACATCCTGCTGTTACTCCCGAGTATGGCGATACCACGTGTGAGACTTTTACATAGCGTGGCCACATACAGAGGCCCAACATGCAGGGAGCACCTTCAGGCGTTCTGGAGCACCCAGGCCAATTCTGACATTTCTCTCCTACATGTAAAAATCAACATTTATTTGCTAGAAAATTTCATAGAACCCCAAAACATTATATGTTTTTTTTAGCAAAGGCCCTAGAGAATACAATGGTGGTTGTTGCAACTTTTTATCTCGCACAGTATTTGCGCAGCAATTTTTTGAACGTTTTTTATGGAAAACTTTAAAAAAAAAAAAAAAACAGTAAAGTTAGCCCAATGTTTTTGCATAATGTGAAAGATGAAGTTACGCTAAGTAAATAAATACCTAACATGTCACCCTTCAAAATTGCACATGCTCGTGGAATGGTGCCAAACATCGCTACTTAAAAATCTCCATAGGTGACACTTTAAAAACTTTTACTGGTTACATGTTTTGAGTTACAGAGGAGGTCTAGGGCCAAAATTATTGCTCTCACTCCAATGTTCACAGCAATACCTCACATGTGTGGTTTGAACACCGTTTTCATATGTGGGCGGGACTTACGTATGTGTTCGCTTCTGCATGCAAGCACACGGGGACAGGAGCGCTTTAATTTTTTTTTATTGTTCATTTTACTTTATTTATTTTAGTTTGACACTTTTTTCCCCCAAAACATTTTTTTGATCACTTTCATTCCTATTACAAGGAATGTAAACATCCCTTGTAATAGGAATATGGCATGACAGGTCATCTTTACAGTGAGATATGGGGTCAATAAGACCCCACATCTCACCTCTAGGCTGGGAAGCCTGAAATAAAAAAAAACAATCCTGGCTTTGATCGTAGCGGTGAGTTGGTAGAAGCACCGGAGGGGGGACGTCCCCTCTTGCCTCCCGTAAGAACGATCAAGCAGTGGAACAGCCGCTATGATCATTCTTATGGTGTAGGGAATCTCCGGCTGAAAAAGCTGATATCTGAATGATGCCTGTAGCTGCACCTATCATTCAGATATCCCTGCACAAAGTCAAGGACGCCATATGACGGCCATCAGGTGGGAAGTGGTTAAAAATTGCAGAGTATTGTGGGGTATTTCAGAGTATTGTGGGGTATTGCAGAGTATTGTGGGGTATTGCAGAGTATTGTGGAGTATTGCGGGGTATTGCGGAGTATTGCAGGGTATTGTGGGGTATTGCAGAGTATTGCGGGGTATTGCAGAGTATTGTGGAGTATTGCGGGGTATTGCAGAGTATTGCAGAGTATTGCAGGGTATTGCAGAGTATTGCAGAGTATTGCGGGGTATTGCAGAGTATTGTAGAGTATTGCAGAGTAGTGCAGGATATTGCAGAGTATTGTAGAGTATTGCAGAGTATCGCGGGGTATTGCAGAGTAGTGCAGGGTATTGCAGAGTAGTGCAGGGTATTGCAGAGTATTGCGGGGTATTGCAGAGTAGTGCAGGGTATTGCAGAGTATTGTGGGGTATTGCAGAGTAGTGCAGGGTATTGCAGAGTATTGCAGCATTGCAGGGCATTGCAGGGTATTAGAGTATGGAAGGATGGCTGAGCATGGATGGATGGATAGCTGGATGTGACTGCAATTGTCACAGAGCAGCGCTGTGGGTACTACAGATCCAGCCCACAGAGCTGCTGCCATCCGATCTCTCCCCCTCTCCTCTCACACTGTAACGATCGGTACACAGAGGGGAGGGAGGAGCCGGCGTCATGACATGACGCTGGTTTGTTTAAATGTGATCGCTCCATCATTTGATGGAGCGATCGCATGGTAAACAGCCGTGATCAGCATGATGCGCTGGGTCCTCTGGACCTGGCGGTCATGGAAGTTCTCAGGTGCACGCCCCAGGGGGGGCGCGAGAGTGGGATTCTGGGAGGATGTCCATGGACACCCACCCAGAATAAGCCGACCGTGCTGCAGCTGTCTTTCGGCTATGGCCCAGTTGGCATGTGGTTAAAGTGGATGTAAACCCCATTCCTGAAAATTAACCTGGGCACATATATATGTAGTGTTTACTTATCTCCAATGCCCTGTGTGCAGTGTCTTTCTGCTGCTTTGTTCCTCTGTTATCAGCATGATAACTTCTGACAAGCTCTTTGACAGAAGCTCTGACAAGCTCTTTGGAGATAAAAGCACCTGGAGATTTGTGTCAAAGTGGGTGCTATTAATAGATTAACAGAAAGCTTGTCTATTCACAGAAAAGCTCTGCATGTTTCTTCCTTCCTCTGCCTATGTGGAGGGGGGTGTGTGCCTTTCCTCCAATCATCTCACACACAGTGTATGCCCAGACTCCACACCCAGTGCTGGAACAGGAAGAAAACAATCTAACACAACGTTCCCTTTCTAAACAGTGTATAAAGCTGGAGACAGCAGATATACATGTACAACGTATGTAGGAGGATTTGTTTCATCTCTGTGTATCATCTGAGGCTGTTCCCTTCACTGGGTATATATGAGGGTTTACATTCACTTTAAGTCTTATCTGATGTATTCAGATAAAGAGATGTGTACAGTCTGCATATAACAGAAAACAAATCACACCGATAATTAGTCATTTCTCTGGAAAAAACACCTGAAAATACCAAATTATTACAGCAATGTGATTATTCAGATTAAATATTTACCCCAAACTCTTGATATTGTGTAGAGCCGGTATAAGTTTCCTCAATCCTTCACTCTGAATATTACATGAATATAGATCTACTTCTGTCTCTCTGCAGGATTGAAGGATAAAAGACAGCACAGAGCAGTCCAGAGGGCTGAGGGGGACCTTAGAAAAGTCAACTTTGTTTGATCCAATACATTGTGTCACCAGAGCCTTATTCCTGCTCTCATAGAGATAGTAGAATACATTAAGAAGATCTCTTTTGTCAGATCTTTGGTCTGAGATTTTCTTCTGGATCCAGGTGATGACATGTCTGGCAGCCTGAGTAGACAATTCTCCCACATGAGACTTTAACATGGATCTAGTAGAAGAGTCTGAGAGACCGCAGAGGAAACGGAGGAATATTTCAGCACGGTCGTCTTTGTAAGATTCAGCCTCATCAAGTGTTTTCTGTAATCTTTCAGGATTATTGTTCATAAAGTGGACAAAAGCAGCAAAAAACTCCTGAAGAGTGAGATGTAAGAAGGTGTAATCCACATCGGGAGGCTGACCAGATTCCATCATGAAAGATGAAAAGACATGATTATCATTTCTCACACTGAATGACTCCAGATGACGATCATCAAATACAATCATGTGATTCATGACTCCATGTTCTGCCATCCACCCAATAGATGTCAGCAGTTCCCGGGCAGTGTGACCACCATCTTTATTCTGGTTGTGATTGGCCAGAATGTTGGAGACAAAAGTCACAAAGAGTTGTGTCACGGTTTTGGGTAATGATGTCATCAGCTGATCGGTGATTGTTGGTTGGGATCTGAAGCACATTGATAACACTGTGCAGATGATCCAGCAGTATGATGGGATATAACAGAAAGTGTACAGCGTGTCATTCTCCTCCACATAATGAAAAGCCTTCTCTGATAATTCCTCATTTCCAAAGAAATTATTGAAGAAGATCCGTCTGTCTCCATGGAGAAATCCCATGATCTCAGCTATTCTCTGGAAAACACGGGTATCCACTGATGCCACTCTGGTTGGACGGCTGGTTATCAGTACAGAGCAACCCTTAAGAAGACTCTGCCTCACCAAACTGACCACAATCTCACCAAAATGTGATCTCTGTTTTGGATTGGACAATTTACTTGATCTGAAATCCATTTGGTGAATACTTTCATCTAATGCATCAAATATAAACAGAAGTCTCTCTGGATCTTGTAAAATATCTCTAATCTGACTCTCCAGATATGGATACTGATGAAGAATCATCTCCTCCAAGCTGACCTCTCCCAGTCTATTAAGGTCCCGGAATCTGAAGAGGAAGAGAAAGGCAAATCTCTGGTAGTGTTTTCCGGTCACCCAGTCATAGACAAACTTCTGCATCAGTGTGGTCTTCCCTATTCCTGGCACTCCGCTCACCATTACTACATGTGGTACACATTGTGACTGGGGGTTCCATCGGAACAGCTTGTTGGGGGAAATGTGTTCCAGTCTAGTTTGTGTTTCCTTCAAGCATTTCTCATGTTTTACCCCAGTCTGTATTATCTCATTCTGGGAACGTTCCCTGAACTGATCGGTGGAGACTACAATCAGATCCACATAACGATCATTGATGAGGAATCTTTGTGGTTCCAGGGTAGTTCCTGGGGGTCTATGCTCCACCAGAGTCTCAGTCTTCTCCATTAGATATTGCTTGTGCTTTTCCTGAATATCTGGGAATATAATGGAAATATTTTATGGATCAGGAGAAGTCAAGAATGTTGATATCATTTTCTTCTGTATTGATCATAATATTAGTATGGTTTTATCATTACTACATTTTTATTACAAATGATTACAATACAGATTACTTTGTGTGGTCATCCATATTACTGGAGAACAGAGATTTATTTTCTCAGCAATATATAAACACTTTTTATCCTTATAAAGACATGACAAGTACAGAAAAATACCGGATATACTTGTCCCCTAAATACCTCTTATGACAGAGAACACACAGCCCTAGACAGTTCAGGTTTTCTATACTCTATTACCTGAAAACCATGAAAGAAAGGAAATGGCGCTCACAGTGATAAATAAATATCTTGATTTGGTTACAGATATAAAATGATGTCTTCAGTGGAAAAACATAATAATAGATTTCCAAAATCAGTAACAAAAAACAATACAAAGCAATATAGAAAGTCCGATGTGACAGATCCCAACACCAAATAAGAGCTTCAATATAGAGATATCTTCTAGTTCTTCTCACCACTGGTGATCAAAGGATAGATGGCAGTTTTCATGGGGCAGTTTTAATGGAGGCAGTTTTGATGGTGCAATTTGATGGGGCAGTTTTGATGGGTCAATTTGATGAGGTCAGTATGATGGGGCAATTTTGATGGGGCAATTTGATGGGGCAGTTTTGATGGGGGCAGTTTTGATGGGGGCAATATGATGGGGCAGTTTTGATGGGTCAATTTGATGAGGTCAGTATGATGGGGCAATTTTGATGGGGCAATTTGATGGGGCAGTTTTGATGGGGGAGTTAGATGGGGCAATATTGATGGTGACAGTTTTGATTGTGCAATTTTGATGGGGGCATTTTGATGGGGCAATTTTGATTGAGCAGTTTTGATGGGGCAGTATGATGGGGCAAGATGATGGGGCAATTTTTATTGGGGCAGTTTTGATATGGGCAATATGATGGGGCAGTTTTGATAGGGCAGATTTGATGGGGCAGTATGTTGGGGCAATTTTGATGGGGGTAATTTTGATATGGGCAATATGATGGGCAGTTTTGATAGGGCAGTATGATGGGGGCAGTTTTGATGAGGCAGTATGATGGGGCAATGCAGTTTTGATGGGGCAGTATAATGGGGCAATTTTGATGGTGGCAGTATGATGGGGCAATTTGATGGGGGCAGTTTTGATGATGGGGCAGTTGTGATGATGGGGCAGTATGATGGGGCAATGCAGTTTTGATGGGGCAGTATAATGGGGCAATTTTGATGGTGGCAGTATGATGGGGCAATTTTGATGGGGGCAGTTTTGATGGGGCAATTTTGATGGGGCAGTATGATGGGGCAGTAGAATGGGGACAATTTGATGGGGCAGTTTTGATGGGAGCAATATGATGGGGCAGTTTTGATGGGGCGGTGTGATGGGGCAATTTGATGGGGGCAATATGATGGGGCAGTTTTGATGGGGCAGTGTGATGGGGGCAATTTGATGGGGCAGTATGATGGGGCAATTTTAATGGTGGCCCTATGATAGGGGCAGTTTTGATGGAAGTAGTTTTGATAGGGGCAGTATGATGGGGCAATTTGATGGGGCAGTTTTGATGGGGCAGTATGACGGGGGCAATTTGATGGGGCAGTATAATGGGGCAATTTTGATGGGGCATTTTTGATGGGGGCAGTTTTGATGGGGGCAGTATGATGGGGGCAGTATGATGGGGCAGTTCTGATGGGGCAGTATGATGGGGCAGTATGATGGGGCAATTTTGATAGTGGCAGTATGATGGGGCGATTTGTTGGTGGCAAATTGATGGGGACAGTTTTGATGATGGGGCAGTTTTAAAGGGGCATTTTTCATGGGGGCAATTTTGATGGGGCAGTATGAGGGGGCAGTATGATGGGGGCAGTATGATAGGGGCAGTATGATGGGGCAATTTGATGGGGGCAATTTGATGGGTCAATTGCGATGTGACAATTTTGATGGTGGCAGTTTTGATGGTGCAATTTTGATGGGGGCATTTTGATGGGACAATTTTGATTGGGCAGTTTTGATAGGGCAGTATGATGGGGCAGTTTTTATGGGGCAGTATGATGGGGCAGTATGATGGGGCAATTTTTATGGTGGCAGTATGATGGGGCAATTTGATGGGGGCAGTTTTGATGATGGGGCAGTTTTGATGATGGGGCAGTTTTGATGGGGCAGTATGAGGGGGCAATTTTAATGGTTTCAGCATGATAGGGCAATTTTGATGGGGGCAATTTTGATGGGGCAGTATGATAGGGGCAATTTTGATGGAGCAGTATGATGGGGCATTTTTATGGGGGCAAGTTTTGATGGGGCAGTTTTGATGGGGCAGCATTATGGGGGCAATTTTGATGGTGGCAGTATGATGGGGTAATTTTGATGGTGGCAGTATGATAGGGCAATATGATGGGGGCAATTTGATGGGTCAATTTCGATGGGCAATTTTGATGGTGGCAGTTTTGATGGGCGTTTTGATGGGGAAATTTTGATGGGGAAATTTTGATGGGGCAATATTGATGGGGCAGTATGATGGGGCAGTTTAATGAGGCAATTTTGATGGGGGCAATATGATGGGGCAGTTTGATGAGGCAATTTTGATGGGGGCAATATGATGGGGCAGTTTTGATAGGGCAGTTTTGATGGGGCAGTTTTGATGGGGCAATTTTGATGGTGGCAGTTTTGATGGGGCATTTTTGATGGGGCAGTATGATGGGGCAATTTTGATGGGGCAGTATGATGGGGGCAGTAGGATGGGGCAATTTGATGGGGCAGTGTGATGGGGCAATTTGATGGGGCAATTTGTTGGGGGCAAATTGATGGGGACAGTTTTGATGGGGGCAGTATGATGGGGCAATTTTGATGGGGCAGTATGAGGGGGCAGTATGATGGGGGCAATTTTGATGGGGGCAATATTATGAGATAGTATGATGGGGCAATTTGATAGGGGCAATTTGATGGGGCAATTTCGATGGGGCAATTTTGATGGTGGCAGTTTTGATGGTCCGGTTTGGTTGGGGCAGTTTTGATAGGGCAGTATGATGGGGCAGTTTTGATTGGGCAGTTTTGTTGGGGCAGTATTGATAGGGCAGTATGATGGGGCAGTTTTGATGGGGCAGTTTTGATGGGGCAATTTTTATGGTGGCAGTATGATGGGGCAATTTGAGGGGGGCAATTTGATTTGGGTAATTTAGATGATGGGGCAGTTTTGATGGGGCAGTTTTGATGGAACAGTATGATGGGGCAATTTTGATAGTGGCAGCATGATGGGGCAATTTTGATGGGGTAGTTTTGATGGGGCAATTTTGATGGGGCAGTGTGATGGGGCAATTTTAATGGGGCAGTATGATGGGACAGTTTTGATGGGGGCAGTATGATGGGGCAATTTGATGGGGGCAGTTTTGATGGGGGTAATATGATGAGGTAGTTTTTATAGGGCAGTATGATGGGGCAATTGAGAGGGTGGCAGTTTTGATGGTGGTAGTTTTGATGGGGCAGTATTGATGGGGCAGCATGATGGGGGCAATTTTGATGGTGGCAGTATGATGGGGCAATTTGATGGGGGCAATTTGATGGGGGCAATTTCAATGGGGCAATTTTGATGGTGGCAGATTTGATTGTGCAATTTTGATGGGGGCATTTTGATGGGGCAATTTTGATGGGGCAGTATGATGGGGCAATTTTGATGGGGGCAATATGATGGGGCAGTTTTAATGGGGCAGTATGATGGGGGCAATTTTGATGGGGCAATTTTCATGGTGGCAGTTTTGATGAGGCAATTTTGATGGGGCATTTTTGATGGGGGCAGTTTTGATGGGGCAGTATGATATGGCAGTTTTGATGGGGCAGTATGATGGTGCCAGTTTTGATGGTGTAATTTTGATGGGGGCCTTTTGATGAGGCAATTTTGATTGGGCAGTTTTGATGGGACAGTTTTGATGGGGGGCAGTTTTTATGGGGCAGTATGATGGGGCAATTTTTTTGGAGCAGTATGATGGGGCAATTTCATGGGGGCAGTTTAAATGATGGAGCAGTATGGTGGGGCAATTTTGATGGTGGCAGCATGATGGGGCAATTTTGATGGGGCAGTTTTGATGGGGCAGTGTGATGGGGCAATATGATGGGGCAGTTTTGATGGGGGCAGTATGATGGGGCAATTTGATGGGGGAGTTTTCATGGGGGCAGTTTTGATAGGGGCAGCTTTGATGGGGCAATATGATGAGGCAGCTTTGATAGGGCAGTATGATGGGGGCAATTGAGATGGTGGCAGTATGATGGGGCAGTTTTGATGGGGCAATTTTGATGGGGCAGTTTTGATAGGGCAGCATGATGGGGGCAATTTTGATGGTGGCAGTATTATGGGGCAATTTTGATGGTGGCAGTATGATGGGGCAATTTGATGGGGGCAATTTGATGGGGGCAATTTGATGGGTGCGTTTTGATGGGGAAATTTTGATGGGGCAATGTTGATGGGGCATTATGATGGGGGCAGTTTTGATGGGGCTGTATGATGGGGCAATTTTGATGGGGGCAGTTTTGATGGGACAGTATGATGGGGCAATTTTGATGGTGGCAGTTTTGATGATTCAATTTTGATGGGGCATTTTTGATGAGTGCAGTTTTGATGGGGCTGTATGATATGGCAGTTTTGATGGAGCAATTTTTATGGGGCAGTATGATGGGGCAATTTTGATATGGCAGTAGGATGGGGGCAGTGTGATGGGGCAATTTGATGGGGCAGTATGATGGGGGCAATTTTGATGGTGGCAGTATGATGGGACAGTTTTGATGGGGGTAGTTTTGATGGGGGCAGTATGATGAGGGCAGTATGATGGGGACAATTTGATGGCCCAGTTTTGATGGGAGCAATATGATGGGGCAGGTATGATGGGGCAGTATGATGGGGGCAATTTCATGGGGTAGTATGATTGGGCAATTTGATGGGGGCATTTTGATGGGGCATTTTGAGGGAGCATTTTGATGGGGGCAGTTTTGATGGGGAAATTTGGATGGGGCAGTATGATGGGGCAGTATGGTGGGGCAATTTTGATAGTGGCAGTATGATGGGGCAATTTGATGGGGGCAAATTGATGGGGACAGTTTTGATGATAGGGCAGTTTTGATGGGGGCATTATGATGGGGCAGTTTTGATGGGGGCATTATGATGGGACAATATGATGGGGCAGTATGATGGGGCAACTTGATAGGGAAAATTAGATGGGTCAATTTTGATGGGGCAATTTTGATGATGGCAGTATGATGGGGCAATTTTGATGTGGCAGTTTTGATGGGGCAATTTTGAAGGGGCAGTTTTTATGGGGCAGTTTTTATGGGGCAGTTTTTATGGGGCAATTTTGACGGGGCAGCATGATGGGGAAATGTTGATGGTGGCAGTATGAAGGGGCAATTTAATGGGTACAAATTGATGGGGGCAGTTTTGATGGGGCAGTATGATAAGGCAGTATGATGGGGCAATTTTGATGGTGGCAGCATGATGGGGCAGTTTTGATGGGGCAATTTTGATGGGGGGCAGTTTTGATGGGGCAATTTTAAAGGAGGGCAGTTTTGATGGAGCAATTTTGAAGGGGCAGTATGATGGGGCAATTTTGATGGGGCAGTATGATGGGGCAGTAGGATTTGACAGTTTTGATAGGGGCAATATGATGTGGCAGTATGAAGGGGCAATTTTGATGGGGGCAGTTTTGATGGGACAGTATGATGGGGCAATTTTGATGGGTGCAGTTGTGATGGAGCTGTATATGGCAGTTTTGATGGGGCAATTTTTATTGGGCAGTATGATGGGGCAATTTTGATATGGCAGTAGGATGGGGGCAGTGTAATGGGGCAATTTGATGGGGCAGTATGATGGGGGCAATTTTGATGGTGGCAGTATGATGGGACAGTTTTGATGGGGGTAGTTTTGATGGGGGCAGTATGATGAGGGCAGTATGATGGGGACAATTTTATGGGGCAGTTTTGATGGGAGCAATATGATGGGGCAGTATGATGGGGGAATTTCATGGGGTAGTATGATTGGGCAATTTGATGGGGGCATTTTGATGGGGCATTTTGATGGGGGCAGTTTTGATGGGGAAATTTGGATGGGGCAGTATGATGGGGCAGTTTTGATGGGGCAGTATGGTGGGGCAATTTTGATAGTGGCAGTATGATGGGGCAATTTGATGGGGGCAAATTGATGGGGACAGTTTTGATAATAGGGTAGTTTTGATGGGGCCATTTTGATGGGGCCATTTTGATGGGGGGCAGTTTTGATGGGGCAATTTTGATGGGGGGCAGTTTTGATGGGGCAATTTTAAAGGGGGGCAGTTTTGATGGGGTAATTTTGAAGGGGCAGTATGATGGGGCAATTTTGATGGGGCAGTATGATGGGGCAGTAGGATGGGGCAGTTTTGATGGGGGCATTATGATGGGACAATATGATGGGGCAGTATGATGGGGCAACTTGATAGGGGAAATTAGATGGGTCAATTTTGATGGGGCAATTTTGATGATGGCAGTATGATGGGGCAATTTTGATGTGGCAGTTTTGATGGGGCAATTTTGAAGGGGCAGTTTTTATGGGGCAGTTTTTATGGGGCAGTTTTGAGGGGGCAATTTTGATGGGGCAGCATGATGGGGAAATGTTGATGGTGGCAGTATGAAGGTGCAATTTAATGGGTACAAATTGATGGGGGCAGTTTTGATGGGGCAGTATGATAAGGCAGTATGATGTGGCAATTTTGAAGGGGCAGTATGATGGGGCAATTTTGATGGGGCAGTATGATGGGGGCAGTAGGATGGGGCAGTTTTGATAGGGGCAATATGATGGGGCAGTATGAAGGGGCAATTTTGATGGGGGCAGTTTTGATGGGGCAGTATGATGGGGGCAATTTTGATGGTGGTAGTATGATGGGACAGTTTTGATGGGGGTAGTTTTGATGGGGGCAGTATGATGAGGGCAGTATGATGGGGACAATTTGATGGCCCAGTTTTGATGGGAGCAATATGATGGGGCAATTTTGATGGGGGGCAGTTTTGATGGGGCAATTTTGATGGGGGGCAGTTTTGATGGGGCAATTTTAAAGGGGGGCAGTTTTGATGGGGTAATTTTGAAGGGGCAGTATGATGGAGCAATTTTGATGGGGCAGTATGATGGGGCAGTTTTGATGGGGGCATTATGATGGGACAATATGATGGGGCAGTATGATGGGGCAACTTGATAGGGGAAATTAGATGGGTCAATTTTGATGGGGCAATTTTGATGATGGCAGTATGATGGGGCAATTTTGATGTGGCAGTTTTGATGGGGCAATTTTGAAGGGGCAGTTTTTATGGGGCAGTTTTTATGGGGCAGTTTTTATGGGGCAGTTTTGAGGGGGCAATTTTGATGGGGCAGCATGATGGGGAAATGTTGATGGTGGCAGTATGAAGGGGCAATTTAATGGGTACAAATTGATGGGGGCAGTTTTGATGGGGCAGTATGATAAGGCAGTATGATGGGGCAATTTTGAAGGGGCAGTATGATGGGGCAATTTTGATGGGGCAGTATGATGGGGGCAGTAGGATGGGGCAGTTTTGATAGGGGCAATATGATGGGGCAGTATGAAGGGGCAATTTTGATGGGGGCAGTTTTGATGGGACAGTATGATGGGGCAATTTTGATGGGTGCAGTTTTGATGGGGCTGTATATGGCAGTTTTGATGGGGCAATTTTGATATGGCAGTAGGATGGGGCAATTTTGATATGGCAGTAGGATGGGGGCAGTGTAATGGGGCAATTTGATGGGGCAGTATGATGGGGCAATTTTGATGGTGGCAGTATGATGGGACAGTTTTGATGGGGGTAGTTTTGATGGGGCAGTATGATGGGGACAATTTGATGGGGCAGTTTTGATGGGAGCAATATGATGGGGCAGGTATGATGGGGCAGTATGATGGGGGGGATTTCATGGGGTAGTATGATTGGGCAATTTGATGGGGGCATTTTGATGGGGCATTTTGATGGGGGCAGTTTTGATGGGGAAATTTGGATGGGGCAGTATGATGGGGCAGTTTTGATGGGGCAGTATGGTGGGGCAATTTTGATAGTGGCAGTATGATGGGGCAATTTGATGGGGGCAAATTGATGGGGACAGTTTTGATAATAGGGCAGTTTTGATGGGGGCATTATGATGGGGCAGTTTTGATGGGGCCATTTTGATGGGGCAATTTTGATGGGGGGCAGTTTTGATGGGGCAATTTTAAAGGGGGGCAGTTTTGATGGGGCAATTTTGAAGGGGCAGTATGATGGGGCAGTTTTGATAGGGGCAGTAGGATGGGGCAGTTTTGATAGGGGCAATATGATGGGGCAGTATGAAGGGGCAATTTTGATGGGGGCAGTTTTGATGGGACAGTATGATGGGGCAATTTTGATGGGTGCAGTTTTGATGGGGCTGTATATGGCAGTTTTGATGGGGCAATTTTTATAGTTCAGTATGATGGGGCAATTTTGATATGGCAGTAGGATGGGGGCAGTGTAATGGGGCAATTTGATGCGGCAGTATGATGGGGGCAATTTTGATGGTGGCAGTATGATGGGACAGTTTTGATGGGGGTAGTTTTGATTGGGGCAGTATGATGAGGGCCGTATGATGGGGACAATTTGATGGGGCAGTTTTGATGGGAGCAATATGATGGGGCAGGTATGATGGGGCAGGTATGATGGGGCAGTATGATGGGGGAATTTCATGGGGTAGTATGATTGGGCAATTTGATGGGGGCATTTTGATGGGGCATTTTGATGGGGGCAGTTTTGATGGGGGCAGTTTTGATGGGGCAGTATGATGGGGCAGTTTTGATGGGGCAGTATGGTGGGGCAATTTTGATAGTGGCAGTATGATGGGGCAATTTGATGGGGGCAAATTGATGGGGACAGTTTTGATAATAGGGCAGTTTTGATGGGGGCATTATGATGGGGCAGTTTTGATGGGGGCATTACGATGGGACAATATGATGGGGCAGTATGATGGGGCAACTTGATAGGGGAAATTAGATGGGTCAGTTTTGATGGGGTAATTTTGATGATGGCAGTATGATGGGGCAATTTTGATGTGGCAGTTTTGATGGGGCAATTTTGAAGGGGCAGTTTTTATGGGGCAGTTTTGATTGGGCAATTTTGATGGGGCAATTTTGATGGGGCAGCATGATGGGGAAATGTTGATGGTGGCAGTATGATGGGGCAATTTAATGGGTACAATTTGATGGGGGCAGTTTTGATGAGGCAGTATGATAAGGCAGTATGATGGGGCAATTTTGATGGTGGCAGCATGATGGGGCAGTTTTGATGGGGCCATTTTGATGGGGAAATTTTGATGGGGGACAATTTGATGGGGTAAATTTGATGGGTCAATTTCGATAGTGGCAGTTTTGATTGTGCAATTTTGATGGGGCAATTTTGATGGGGGCGTTTTGATGGGGAAATTTTGATGGGGAAATTTTGATGGGGCATTATGATGGGGGCAGTTTTGATGGGGCTGTATGATGGGGCAATTTTGATGGGGGCAGTTTTGATGGGACAGTATGATGGGGCAATTTTGATGGTGGCAGTTTTGATGATTCAATTTTGATGGGGCATTTTTGATGAGTGCAGTTTTGATGGGGCTGTATGATATGGCAGTTTTGATGGGGCAATTTTTATGGGGCAGTATGATGGGGCAATTTTTATGGGGCAGTAGGATGGGGGCAGTGTGATGGGGCAATTTGATGGGGCAGTATGATGGGGGCAATTTTGATGGTGGTAGTATGATGGGACAGTTTTGATGGGGGTAGTTTTGATGGGGGCAGTATGATGAGGGCAGTATGATGGGGACAATTTGATGGCCCAGTTTTGATGGGAGCAATATGATGGGGCAGGTATGATGGGGCAGTATGATGGGGGGAATTTCATGGGGTAGTATGATTGGGCAATTTGATGGGGGCATTTTGATGGGGCATTTTGAGGGAGCATTTTGATGGGGGCAGTTTTGATGGGGAAATTTGGATGGGGCAGTATGATGGGGCAGTATGGTGGGGCAATTTTGATAGTGGCAGTATGATGGGGCAATTTGATGGGGCAAATTGATGGGGACAGTTTTGATGATAGGGCAGTTTTGATGGGGGCATTATGATGGGCAGTTTTGATGGGGGCATTATGATGGGACAATATGATGGGGCAGTATGATGGGGCAACTTGATAGGGGAAATTAGATGGGTCAATTTTGATGGGGCAATTTTGATGATGGCAGTATGATGGGGCAATTTTGATGTGGCAGTTTTGATGGGGCAATTTTGAAGGGGCAGTTTTTATGGGGCAGTTTTGATGGGGCAATTTTGATGGGGCAGCATGATGGGGAAATGTTGATGGTGGCAGTATGAAGGGGCAATTGAATGGGTACAAATTGATGGGGGCAATTTTGATGGGGCAGTATGATAAGGCAGTATGATGGGGCAATTTTGATGGTGGCAGCATGATGGGGCAGTTTTGATGGGGCCATTTTGATGGGGCAATTTTGATGGGGCAATTTTAAAGGGGGGCAGTTTTGATGGAGCAATTTTGAAGGGGCAGTATGATGGAGCAGTATGATGGGGCAGTAGGATTTGACAGTTTTGATAGGGGCAATATGATGTGGCAGTATGAAGGGGCAATTTTGATGGGGGCAGTTTTGATGGTACAGTATGATGGGGCAATTTTGATGGGTGCAGTTTTGATGGGGCAATTTTTATGGGGCAGTATAATGGGGCAATTTTGATATGGCAGTAGGATGGGGGCAGTGTAATGGGGCAATTTGATGGGGCAGTATGATGGGGGCAATTTTGATGGTGGCAGTATGATGGGACAGTTTTGATGGGGGTAGTTTTGATGGGGGCAGTATGATGAGGGCAGTATGATGGGGACAATTTGATGGGGCAGTTTTGATGGGAGCAATATGATGGGGCAGGTATGATGGGGCAGTATGATGGGGCAGTATGATGGGGGGAATTTCATGGGGTAGTATGATTGGGCAATTTGATGGGGGCATTTTGATGGGGCATTGTGATGGGGAAATTTGGATGGGGCAGTATGATGGGGCAGTTTTAATGGGGCAGTATGGTGGGGCAATTTTGATAGTGGCAGTATAATGGGGCAATTTGATGGGGGCAAATTGATGGGGACAGTTTTGATAATAGGGCAGTTTTGATGGGGGCATTATGATGGGGCCGTTTTGATGGGGCCATTTTGATGGGGCAATTTTGATGGGGGGCAGGTTTGATGGGGCAATTTTAAAGGGGGGCAGTTTTGATGGGGCAATATTGATGTGGCAGTTTTGATGGGGCAATTTTGAAGGGGCAGTTTTTATGGGGCAGTTTTGATGGGGCAATTTTGATGGGGCAATTTTGATGGGGCAGCATGATGGGGAAATGTTGATGGTGGCAGTATGATGGGGCAATTTAATGGGTACAATTTGATGGGGGCAGTTTTGATGGGGCAGTATGATAAGGCAGTATGATGGGGCAATTTTGATGGTGGCAGCATGATGGGGCAGTTTTGATGGGGCCATTTTGATGGGGCAATTTTAAAGGGGGGCAGTTTTGATGGGGCAATTTTGAAGGGGCAGTATGATGGGGCAATTTTGATGAGGCAGTATGATGGGGCAGTAGGATGGGGCAGTTTTGATAGGGGCAATATGATGGGGCAGTATGATGGGGCAATTTTGATGGTGGCAGTATGATGGGGCAGTTTTGATGGGGACAGTTTTGATGGGGGCAATATGATGGGGCAGTTTGATGGGGCAGTATGATGGGGGAATTTGAGGGGGCAGTATGAAGGGGCAGTAGGATGGGGCAGTTTTGATAGGGGCAATATGATGGGGCAGTATGATGGGGCAATTTTGATGGTAGCAGTATGATGGGGGCAGTTTTGATGGGGGCAATATGATGGGGCAGTTTGATGGGGCAGTATGATGGGGGAATTTGATGGGGCAGTATGATGGGGCAATTGTGATGGTGGCAGTTTGATGGGGCAATTTTGATGGAGGCAGTTTTGATGGGGTAGTATGATGGGGCAGTTTTGATGGGGCAATTTTGATGGATCAATTTTGATGGGGCAGTATGATAGGGGCAATTTTTATAGTGGCAGTATGATGGGGCAATTTGATGGGGACAGTTTTGATGATGGGGCAGTTTTGATGGGGGCAGTATGGTGGGGCTATTTTGATGGGGCAGTATAAGGAGGGCAGTTTTGATAGGCCAGTATGATGGGGCAATTATGATGGTGGCAATTTTGATGGTGGCAGTATGATGGGGGCAAGTTTGATGGGTGCAATATTATGGGGCAGTATGATGGGGCAATTTGATAGGTCAGTATGATGGGGCAATTTTGATGGTGGCAGTATGATGGGACAGTTTTGATGGGGCAGTATGATGGGGCAATTTGATGGGGCAGTTTTAATGGGGGCAATATGATGGAGCGTTTTTGATTGGGCAGTATGATGGGGGCAATTTTGATGGTGGCAGTATGATGGGGCAATTTTGATGGTGGCAGCATGATAGGGCAGTTTTGATGGGGCAATTTGATGGGGGCAGTTTTGATGGGGCAATTTTGATGGGGCAGTAGGATGGGGCAAATTGATGGGGCAGTTTTGATGAGGGCGATATGATGGGGCAGTATGATGGGGCAATTTTGATGGTGGCAGTATGATGGGGCAGTTTTGATGGGGCAATATGATGGGACAGTATGATGGGGCAATTTTGATGCTGGCAGAATGATGGGGCAGTTTTGATGGGGACAGAATGATGGGGGCAATTTGATGGGGGCAGTATGATGGGGCAGTTTTGATGGGACAGTATGATGGGGGCAATTTTGATGGTGGCAGTATAATGGGGCAATTTGATGGGGACAGTTTTGATGATGGGGCAGTCTTGATGGGGGCAGTATGATGGGGCAATTTTGATGGGGCAGTATGAGGGGGCAATATGATGGGGCAGTATGATGGGACAATTTTGATGGTGGCAGTATGATACGGCAATTTGATGGGGCAGTTTTTATGATGGGGCAGTTTTGATGGGACAATTTTGATGGGGCAGTTTTGATGGGGCAGTATGATGGGGCAATTTTGATGGGGCAGTATAATGGGGGCAGTTTTGAAGGGGGCAAGTTTGATGGGGGAGATTTGATTGTGGCAGTATGATGGGGCAATTTAATGGGGCAGTTTTGATGGGGGCAATGTGATGGGGCAGTATGATGGGGGCAATTTGATGGGGCACTATGATGGGGGCAATTTTGATGGTGGCAGTATGATGGGGCAATTTTGATGGTGGCAGTATGATGGGCCAATCTCGATGGGGCAATTTTGATAGGGCAGTTTTGATGGTGACAGTATGATGGGGCATTTTGTTGGGGGCAGTTTTGATGGGGGCAGTATGATGGGGCAGTTTTTATGGGGCAGTATGAGGGGGCAATTTGATGGGGCAATTTTAATGGGAGCAATATGATGGGCAATTTTGATGGTGGCAGTATGATGGGGCAATTTGATTGGGGCAATTTGATGATGGGGCAGTTCTGATTGGACAAGTTTGATGGGGCAGTATGATGGGGCAATTTTGATGGGGGCACTTTTGATGGTGGTAGTATGATGGGGACAATTTTGATGGTTGCAGTATGATGGGGCAATTTTGAATGGGGGCAATTTGATGGGGGCAGTATGATTGTGCAGTTTTGATGGGGAAAATTTTGATTGGGACAATTTGGGGCAGCTCCTGCAAAAGGTCATTACTTTTTTAAAAGATGCTAATTGTAAATGATATCCCTTGTTTCTGTGCAGATATATCAGATATATATATATATATACACACATTAGGGATGAGCTTCGAGTTCAAACAGCGAACAATTTGGGGTGTTCGCAGCAAATTCGAAAGCCGCGGAATACCCTTTAAAAATCTATGGGAGAAATCAAAAGTGCTAATTTTAAAGGCTTATATGCATGGTATTGTCATAAAAAGCATTTGGGGACCCGGGTCCTGCCCCAGGGGACATGTATCAATGCAAAAAAAACTTTTAGAAATGGCCTATAATGAATTGCTGGTCCGACAATACACATAAAAGTTCATTGATAAAAACGGCATGGGAATTCCCCACAGGGGAACCCTGAACCAAGATTTTAAAAAAAACTGGCGTGGGGGTCCACCTAAATTCCATACCAGGACCTTCAGGTCTGGTATGGGTATTAGTGAAGTAAGAAGAAATCCTGGATAGCCGCACCTGGGATAAGGACATCTTTATTGAAGTAAAATCCAACAATACAGTCAAATTCAGAGGAGTACAGGGTAGTAAACTGTAGTTTACTACCCTGTACTCCTCTGCATTTGACTGTATTGTTGGATTTTACTTCAATAAAGATGTCCTTATCCCAGGTGTGGCTATCCAGGATTTCTTCTTACTTCACTGCAACCCAAGCAAAGCCAGCACCTGGAATTAGTTCTCACCAGGGCGGTGTCATCTCAGAACCAAGAGTGTTTGCGAGCTGCATCTCCTCCTTCCTTGTATGGGTATTAAGGGGAACCCCGCGGCAAAATTTAAAAAAAAAATGACGTAGGGGTCCCCCTCAAAATTCATACCAGACCCTCCAGGTCTGCTATGGATTTTAAGGGGAACCCCATGCCAAAATGCCTGAAGGGTCTCGTATGAATTTTGAGGGGGGCCCCTATGTCATTTTTTTTTTAAATTTTGGCACGGGGTTCCCCTTAATATCCATACCAGACCTGAAGGGCCTAGTATGGAATTTAGGGGGACCCCCACGCCAGTTTTTTTTAAATTTTGGTTCGGGGTTCCCCTGTGGGGAAATTCCATGCAGTTTTTATCAATGAACTTTTATGTGTATTGTCGGACCGGCAATTCCTTATAGCCGCAAATAGTTTTAAATGACTTTTTTCCTTTGAAATGTCATTTTGCTGTCAGACTGTTCTAAACACGGGAAACATGCGCCCCTTTACAGGCATACTATAGACACCCCCCAGGTACGATATAAAGGAATATTTCACTTTTTTTTACTTTAAGCATCATTAAAATCACTGCTCCCGAAAAAACGGCCGTTTTTAAAAGTTTTTTTTGCATTGATACATGTCCCCTGGGGCAGGACCCGGGTCTCCAAACCCTTTTTAGGACAATACCATGCAAATTAGCCTTTAAAATGAGCACTTTTGATTTTGAACATTCAAGTCCCATAGACGTCAATGGGGTTCTAACGTTCATGCAAAGTTTTGGTCTGTTCGCAAGTTCTGGTGCAAACTGAACGGGGGGTGTTCGGCTCATCCCTAATATACACATAACAAGAGATTGAATATTTCTATCTACATCTATATCTGAACAGAAACAAGGGATATCATTTACAATTAGCATCTTTTAAAAAGTAATTACCTTTTTCAGGAGCTTTATTGTATTTCTAGATTTATAATCTTTATAAATGTAGATAAACTTTCTGTTTCCTGGAGGGGGAGGGGAGGTTTCCATAACTAAGGGGTGGCAACTTCCTCTTACACTACTGTTGCTATGGAAACCTGACCTACAACCTATTACACTGCTCGTCCTGCTCTGAGCATGTGCGAGATCTGGAGGTGCATGCTGGGAACCAGCATGCATGGAATACAGGAAGAGATACAGTCTGGCTTCAGATGCCCACACATGAGATGAGGGTACGGACCTCTTTTCTCCCTCTCCTATAATCTTATAGTCACTTCAATGACATAATCTTATATCAGAATTGTTCAGAAGACTCTACTGAACAATTCTATAACTCTGATCAGTGGATTACAACCCACTGATCAGAGTTATTAACCCCTAATGTGACCCCCCTCCATGCTGCCACTTCCCTTTCCCCAGCCTCTCTACCTCCCGCACCTCCCTTCCACCTAGAACTACTCCATTCACTCTCCTCTCCCCTTCAACCCCCTTCTCCCTTCCCCAGCAGTGACCCCCCCACACCCAATCTGACCCCCCCAAATTTGATCCCCTGCAGCCACCATCATATTCCGGCATCCCTCCTCTGCCGCTCCCGCTGGCTTCAGGTGCTGCTGGGTGCTTAGGGGGTCCAGATGTGTCCCCCCATCACTCAGATAGCCCCCCAATACCACCCCCACACACCCCGATCCATCCCTACTCTGGCGGCATCTCTCCTTCCCCTCCCACAGCCTGCAGCTTCTGCTCCGGTAAGCTGACAGGTTGGGAATCACAGCGGGGGGAGGGGGAGCGATAGGGGTGATGTTTGGGCTTAGGGGGGCTTGGTAAACATGTGTTTACCATCCCCTAAATGTCGCACCCTGGGCGCATGCAGCGATCACTGTAATTGCTCCAATATGCCCACTGCAAGAAAGATCGTGTGTACAGGGTGTAAGTCTTCTTAATGTTTTTTAAAGAAGATCTCTCTAGTTTGAGAACCCAATGTAGGTATTCCAGGTAGTTGATTGTGTTAGGGAAATTTGTCTGTAAGCTCTGCACACAGCCATATCTCCTGTGCTAATGAGCACCCATCTCCGTCCTAATGATATAACATACCTTTTGATCGTATGTCTCCCCTCTGGTTCCCCATTCCCCAGTAATCAGACATCACCACATTCTTACGTTCTCAACTCCGCATCTCTGCCTCTCTTTGCAGTCTGCCTTGCTTTATTTCCAACATCACAAAAGCTATGACAAACAGGAAGTGATGGCTACAACAGCCAATCACTCCCTCAATACATAATAAATTGAGAAATAAATCCATGGATTTTGTTGTCGGAATGTCCGATCGTGTGTACAGGGCATTACTATGTATCAGACTGTCAGTTTATGAACGAATGGAATCTCTATACAGATTCCATTCAAGTAAAGTGATACAGAGAAAAGGACTATCTTCAGTCCCTTTCTCTGTCTCAAAAAATAGATATGGGGTCTGTTTAGACCTCTGCTATCTCACCAAAGACCCCCCCCAAAAAAAAAAAAATATATATATATATATAAACATTTTTTGTCATTTTAAAAAAGTAAAAATGTTTAAAAAAAAAACACATTAAGACCCCCCAGGTCCTCTCGCACTCACCCCTCCATGGTGACGCCCCCCCGCACTCACCCCTCCATGGTGATGGTCTCCCTCGCACCCCCCCTCCATGGTCTCCATGGTGACGGTCCCCCCATACTCACCCCTCCATGGTGACGGTCCCCCCGCACTCCCCCCTCCACGGTGACGCCCCCGCACTCACCCCTCCATGGTGACGGTCCCCCCGCACTCACCCCTCCATGGTGAAGCCCCCCCTGCACTCACCCCTCCACAGTGACGCCCCACGCACTCCCCCCTGCACGGTGACGGATCCCCCTGCACTCACCCCTCCACGGATACCTCAGCTTCTCCTCCTGGCAAACCTGATCCATCCTGATTGGCCAGAAGGAGAAGCTGGAAGACGAGGGGGTGGGTTTGGGGTGCAATGTTCTGCACCCCGAGCCCAACCTTTCAAGCCAATTAGAGCCTTAGGCTCTAATCATGTGGCTTGAAAAAAAACACATACAAACATATGAGTCTGGCGCCCTGCAGCGGGGTGGTGCCCCTAATGGACCGGCTGCTCTTGGTAAAACCCCTTTCATATGGAGAAAGACTCTGTCAAGCAGATCTTTCTGCTCTGCGGGGGGATCTGTCTGCCGATCTCCGCTGAGCAGGTGGATGACAGGTCCGCTCCACTAATGCAGAGCAGACACGGACACAGCCTGCTGTTCTCTATGGGGCGGTCAGATGGAAATAGACCGCCTGTCCATTTCCATTGGATGCCATCTGATCTGATCTGCTAGATGGATGGAGAATGGAATCCCCATCTGTCAGTTTTTAGTGGACTGGATCGGATGCAGGTGGGTATAAACAGACACATGTCCAATTACATCAGTCTCTCCATAGAGAACAATGGGTGGTCTGATTTGGGTCGCCTGAAAAACGGACAGGCAGACCCAATCAGTGTGCTTGTGTGAAAGGGGCCTGATGCAGTGTACACACGAGCAGACTTTTCAAACCGGACTGGTCCAACGGACCAAGTCCGGCGGACAATCCGATTGTGTGTGGGCTTCATCGGACCTTCAGTGGACTTTTCCAGTCGAAAATCTGACGGACTTTAGATTTGGAACATGCTTCAAATCGTTACGTCGTAACTCCGCCGGACCCAGAAATCCACTTGTCTGTATGCTAGTCCGATTGACAAAAAACGACACTAGTGCAGCTATTGGCTACTAGCTATCAACTTCCTTATTTTAGTCTGGTGTACGTCATCACATACAAATCCATAGGACTTTGGTGTGATCGTGTGTAGGCAAGTCCGGAAGTCTGTCAAAATCCACTGGAAAGTCTGTCGGACCAGTCCGGTCGAAAAGTCTGCCTGTGTGTACACGGCATAAGGCTTTGTTCACCCAGGGCATACACAGCGTACCTTTACAGGGATGTACAGGTGTTCCGTGCCTCTCTGTGCAGGCAGTCCCAATGATGTAATTTGGGATGTAGCAACTGCACCAAAAGAGCCATTGCTCTCAATTTTACATCCATGTAGGTCCGCATGCATGTCCCTGAGCTCACACTGCCTGCATTCCCACCCACACGGATGTCAGATTGGGAACAGCAGCTAAGTGAGGCCCGGAATGATGGAAAGAAGAGGAATAGTGCAGGGTCGGGCATGACAGTGTGTCTAGTGACACACATAGGGTTAATGTTTCAAGGAAAAGTATGGGAGGAGATAACAGGAAAGTAGAGAGGAGTGGCCATATAAAAGGGGGAGGAGCAAAAATGAGGCAGTGTGCTGGGAAGGAGACACGAGGAGGCAGAATTTCTCTGCTCCTCAGACACAATGGCCGACGTCGAGGCGATTTTGGCACGTTTGCGGCAGGCGGCGGTGGTGAATGGATCCGAATGGCTTCACAGCCAGGTCGCAGCGATGCTCGGGGGAGAAGCAAGCCATGCAGGGGGAGAGGGTGAGCCGTCTGCGCGTGCGCGGAGATCGCGGCCTCCGGGCCGTTATTCCCCGGGGTCAGAAAATGGAGCGGGCCGCCTGGCACGGAGCCCGAGGAGGGAGCACTCGACACCGCCAGCCAAGAGGAGCCATACGGTCGATTCAGCGGGGCCCGGGCGAGTTACACGCCGCTTCCCCGCATGCCGGCACTGCACGGAGGGTTCCGAACAGCCCCTTGGCAGCTTTGCACGAGTGTGAGAGGGTGGACAGAAGGGGGAGAATGGAGCCAAGAGCAGCAACGTCCGGGTCATGTGGATCGAGCGGCACCGTGGGTGGGCGGAGCTTACTGGGCGGGGGAGACGTGTCCCAAGATGGCGATGGAAACAGTGCCCAGGCTGGCCCGGTAGCTGGAAGTTCAGGGCAGCGGGGATCAGCAGTGACTCGTCACACAGTGCAGGCCTCACACCAACGTGGGCTTCTGGCCTCCAGGAGGGCTTCTCCTGGGGGGCTACCTCTGACGCCAGTCCCAGTGCAAGGAGAACAGTCCGAAGATGGGGTGTCCGAGGAGGAGGATGAGCCACGGCAGCTGGAACCAGCAAGGGAGAGCAGCACGGCGGCTGTTGGGAGGACTCCTGGTCAGCCCGGTAAGTCTAGCGATAACTTATCCTTTACTAATGCTTTGCAGGGTTTGCTGGGGGGGCTAGCAATGACTGCAGGAGGGATGGTGACACCTTTGCAGAGTGGTGTGGGTCAGGCTCCTGACCAACAACTGGCGAGTACGGCACCCACCAGTTCGGGGTCAGGGGGACAGCTCCAGGAGCTATTGGAGGGTTTAAGGGTCCTGGTTGGTCGCTTTGGAGAGGGAACAGGGCAGGCTCCGCAAGGGGACGCACAAAGGGGACGGGGGGCTGCGGTCACAGAGGTGCCAGCTACCACAACGCCAGAGAAGGTGGCAGACAAGGAAACAGCAGGTGAGAAGGGGACTGCAGAAGCTAAAGGCAGGACTGATGTGGTTAGGCTGGCAGATGCTGCGAAATGCGAGATATATGTTTGTTTTGAAGGCCCGTTAGGGGCCCACTTGAAACCGGAAGTGCGAGAAAAAATTTATAAAGGTGAGTACGTGGAAATTTTCTCCTTGTTGCCATTGGAAAAGTTTAACCTGGATAGGGTTAATCCTGATGATTCCAAGAAGGAGGATGAGGAGAAGAGGAGATATAGACTGATACCGCGGACGTTTGTGAATTGGTTGCAAGCGTTCGCTATCATGGCTAGTGTCATTGGCGAAAAGAACCCCGAACATTGTTCGGGGTTATTTTGTTATATGGATGCTATAGGTGAGGCACATAGAGTGTACGGGGGGACTGCGTGGTTACGTTACGATGAGCAGTTTCGTCAAAGCAGAGCGGTGCGTCCGGCTCTGCGTTGGGACCATAAGGATATTAGCCTGTGGATGAAACTGATGTCATCGGCTCAGTTATTTCAAGGGGGGCTGGGGGTAATAACTCCTCAGGACTACCGGCCGGCAGAAAATGGGGGGTATGCTGGCAGTACAATGAAGGATCCTGTAAGTTTGGGGGGTCATGCAAATTCAAACACGAGTGTTCAGGATGTGGGGGAGCCCACACCCTGGCTCGGTGTTTCAAAAAAGGTAAGCGTGCAGGGGAGTCTGCTAACAAAAGGGAGGACGCCGGTGAAGGTGGAAAGTATGCAGCCTTTCCTAAGTAAGTATCCGGATAGGAAAGCGGCGTTACTGATCACTGAGGGTTTTAGAGAGGGGTTCAAAATTCCGTGTTCACTGGCGGTGGTTCCTCCAGTAGCAAGGAATTTAAAATCTGCATTGCAACACCCGGGGGTGGTGGGGGAGAAATTGGAAAAAGAAGTGGCTTTAGGACGGATGGGGGGCCGTTTGGTGCAAAACCATTGAAAGACTTGGTGGTGTCTCCATTGGGGTGGTGCCAAAGAAAGAACCGAATAAGTTTCGGTTAATTCACCACTTATCATTTCCAAAAGGGGGATTGGTTAACGATTTCATTGACCCGGACGTCTGCACCATGTCATACACCTCATTTGATGCGGCAGTTCGATGGGTCAGGCGCTATCAAAAAGGGGCACTGATGGCAAAAGCTGATATTGAGGCAGCGTTTAGGCTGCTTCCAGTACACCCGGACAGTTTTTGGCTGCTGGGTTGCCAATGGCAGGAACAATTTTATGTGGACAAATGCTTACCTATGGGTTGCTCCATTTCCTGCGCCAGGTTTGAAGTTTTCAGTTCCTTTTTGGAGTGGGTGGTAAGAGAGGTGTCCCGGCTTGAATCTATGATACACTATTTAGATGATTTCCTATGCATAGGCCCACCTTCTTCCAGTGTGTGTGCAATTTTATTGTCAACGTTGCAACACATGGCAGAACGTTTTGGAGTTCCTCTGGCCGCTGAAAAAACTGAGGGCCCCACCACAGAGATTAGCTTTTTGGGCATTGTTATTGATTCAATGGTAATGGAATGTAGGTTACCGCAAGAAAAGTTAGTGGACTTGCAGACGGAAATACGGCGGATCCATGGGATGAAGAAAATACAGCTGCGGGATCTTCAATATTTGCTTGGTAAGTTGAACTTTGCTTGTAGAATCATACCCATGGGTAGGGTTTTTTGCCGACGTCTGTTAGCGGCTACAGCTTGGGTAAAAGCACCGGCCCATTTCATTAGGCTGACTAAGGAACATCTTGAGGACCTAAAGGTATGGTATCAATTTTTGTCGGAATACAACGGGAGGTCGGTGTGGATGTCTGGTCCGGTAAGTAACTTTGATGTGGAGTTGGTTACTGACGCAGCGGGATCTACTGGATATGGGGCATTTTTTAAGGGGCAATGGAGCATGGAACCATGGCCAAAATCCTGGGTGGAAGCAGGTTTCCTTCGTAACTTGGTACTACTGGAATTGTTTCCAGTAGTACTGGCTATGGAATTATGGGGAAGGGCCTGTCAGAATTTAAAGTTGAGGTTGAACTGCAATAATATGGGAGTGGTGCAGGTAGTCAATCGCTTGTCAGCGTCTTCTCAACCTGTCATAAGACTATTACGACAGTTGGTATTAAGGTGAATATTTTCATATACGCTGTGCATATACCCGGGATTAAAAACAAGCTGGCTGATTCACTGTCTCGCTTTCAGTGGGACAAGTTCAGGGAATTAGCTCCGGCTGCAGAAAAGGAGGGGATTCCTTGCCCGGATTGGATCTGGGAGCTGGCCTTGGAGTTGCCACAGAATGGATACAAAAGTCAGTGAGTGAGTCCACATGGTCGGCCTATGTGAAGGTATGGCAGGAATTGTTGGGACTGGTACGGGAAGCCGGAGCAGAGAATGACAGGGGAGAGATGAGATTATTGATCCTTTATTTTGTGTCCAGGAACATGGAAAATGGGGTGGCGGTATCATCTATTGGTAAGAAGTTGGTGACACTGTCATTTCTGTTTAGGTTGCAGGGGACGGAGGTTTGGACGAAGGATTTTTGGGTACGGCAGGCATTAAAAGGGTACCAGAAGGGGCACAAGAAAAAAGACAACCGTAGACTGGTCACTTTTGCCAACCTGTTGGCAATTTGTGAACAGCTAGGGTCGGTGTGCAGCTCAAGTTATGAATGTTTACAGTTTACAGCGGCTTTTTCGCTGGCATTTTTTGGGGCGTTTCAGGTAGGGGAGTTGGTCAGCCCGTCCAAAAAGGAAGCGGGGGGTATTTTGGTACAGGACGTGCGGTCATGCATGGATTGGGTGTGTTTACGGCTGAGGAGGTCAAAAACAGATCAATTAGGAAAAGGCATAGATGTGTGGCTGCATGCCTTGCCGGGATCGCCAGTGTGTCCGGTGAGGACGGTTGGTGATTTCGGGAAGATTAGACTGGTAGGTGGGGGACCATTTTTATGTCATGAGAATGGTGCTTACTTATCAAAGTTTCAATTTGTGGCAGTGTTTCGGAAATGCTTATCGATGATCAGTTTGGATGAGAAGGCATACGCCTCACACTCCTTCCGCATTGGGGCGGCTACAGAATCTGCCAGATGCGGGTTGGATGAGGCAGCTGTGCGGAGGATCGGTAGATGGGAATCAAAGAGATTCCGTTCATACATTCTCCCTCAATTAGCAGTGGAATAAAAAAATACATAAATAAATAAATAAAAACCGTATGTTGTATAAGTTTGGTTGTCACACATAGGTAGTGGGGTTTTTTGTTTGCTGCGTTGGTGATATCACCCTGCCTTGTTGTCTTTTTGTTTCGGATGGAGTGTCTCCACGCCTCGTCTGGATACTGGGACACTCCTACGTTTGTTGGGGGCAAGGAGAGGTGATGTGAGACCAGACGGGCGCCAGTTAGGCATATCGCGAAGGGAGGCTTTTATCAGGTGGCTGGGGAGACCAGGAATGATGTGGGGCAGAGTGGTTTCAGAGGTGGAACGATTTGCGTGGCTAGATAGACCTCCGGATGTGCTGGTCATACACGCTGGAGGTAACGATTTGGGAGTGAGGACGGTCAGGGAACTGATAGAGGATGTAAAGGCGGATCTTTTGCACTTGCACACTAATTATCCGAACACTTTGTTGCTATGGTCTGATATTGTGGCACAAACTTCGTGGTGCAATGTTAGGTCTGTGGTAAGAATCAACAAGGCTCGTATACGAGTTAACAAGGTGGTGGGGAGGTTTTTGGTTCAGCAAGGGGGCATGGTAATTCGCCACAGAGAGCTCGAGATAAATGTAGGCCTTTACTTGAGAAGGGATGGGGTTCATTTCACGGATGTGGGGACGGATCTATGGACCATGGGGTTGCAGGAAGGAATACAACGGGCCTTGAGGGTATGGAGGGGCCCTTAAGGATAAGGTTTCATCCTTTCGGGCTGTGGCTGGTTTGTTGTTGTTGGTCGGTGATGGTAGCGGTAAATAAAAGGTTAAAAGGGGTGGGGGGTCAGCAATAGTATGGCCCCTCCTGTGTATTCCTGAAAGGAATACCGGTATGTTGCACTGCAGGAGGGGGTTGTCTCCGAGCGGCACAGCTGGTGGCCTTATCAGTTTTTGAAACATGTTCCTGCAGTGTACTTTTTTGGATATGTGGTGAAACTGGGGTAGCTCCGTCATTGACCAACAGATTGTTTAAAACATGTTGTTTTATCTGAGGTTATATGTTATTTATATATTTAAGTTAATATTGGAGGTATTTTATACAGTTGTTTAATAAAAGGCTGTTATGGCCATTTATACTCCAGATGAAAGGTGTGGTCTCATTATTTAAGTTGGTAAGAGGGTGGAGTATGGGTGGCTAACATTATGGTATAAAATGGGGTACATCTGGATTACACTAGTCAAGTGAGGCCCGGAATGATGGAAAGAAGAGGAATAGTGCAGGGACGGGCATGACAGTGTGTCTAGTGACACACATAGGGTTAATGTTTCAAGAAAAAGTATGGGAGGAGATAACAGGAAAGTAGAGAGGAGTGGCCATATAAAAGGGGGGAGGAGCAAAAACGAGGCAGTGTGCTGGGAAGGAGACACGAGGAGGCAGATTTTCCCACCCTCCCTCCCTGTGTAATGGTGTTGTTAGTGTTGTTAATGTGTGTGTTTATTTTTCAGGATCGGAAGCAGTTGGTCGTCATGACAGCTGGGTGGTTGGCTGGTTTGTTGTTGTTGGTCGGTGATGGTAGCGGTAAATAAAATGTTAAAAGGGGTGGGGGGTCAGCAGTTAATATTGGAGGTATTTTATACAGTTGTTTAATAAAAGGCTGTTATGGCCATTTATACTCCAGATGAAAGGTGTGGTCTCATTATTTAAGTTGGTAAGAGGGTGGAGTATGGGTGGCTAACAGTATGGTATAAAATGGGGTACATCTGGACTACACTAGTCATGCCTGTGTAGTCATTGCATCCCAATTGATATAAATGGGACTGAATCAAAAAGAATCAGAAATGGGACTGCCTGCACAGGGAAGCATGGAACACCTGTGTATCCCTGTGCGGGTAAACATGGCCCCTCATGAGCGAACACTTTAGTATGCCACATGTGAACGATGCTTTAGTACTAATTTAGCAGGGATTTTGTAAGTTACGTTGTGTTTATGTGCAATATTAATGATTTTAGTGTATTTTTAGTGAAAATAGCGACATGATGAACATTTGCGCAAATATTGCGGGGCCCAAAAAATCCATAGCACTTTTTTTATTCTACAGGTCATGTGCTTTTAGAAAATGTCTAGTTTGAGGGGTCTTTTCAAATTCTGAAAGCTGTAAGTGAAAAATGAAAACCAGGGGGCGTGGCTAGCCGGCGCTGAAGATGGCCGCCTGAATACACAGCTCCTCAGCAAGGGAGAACACCGGAGCGCATAGGACCCGACAAACTCCAAGGAATCACCCCAAACACGCCACACAGCTCCCCCGGGTGCCGACCGACGATGTTCCGCAAGCGGATGGGCGATCACGGCATCAGAAAGCTCACCACCTTCATGTTCCCTCAGGACAAGGTCAGTGTGATCCAAGATGGCGCCGGCAGCCTGACGGAGCAAAGGGAGGCATACACTGATCTCCCAGACGCCATCCTCACAGAAATGGGCACTGCTCCACTGCCCTTATCCCCCACACAAGACCCAGGCTCTGACCCTCTTACCTCCAGCCCAGCCAAAGCTCGGATGCGGATGGATGCACCACACCAGCAGCCTCCTCCTGCTGTGATGATAACACAGGCCCAGGCCTTTACTCCATTCATATCCAATCAGGCCCTGCATAATTCTATGGCATCCTTCCCCACATCTGGTCTCCCAGTTATTGACACCACTCTCAAAGAGATGCTCATGTCCCTACAAACCTCTCTGATGACGGATCTGAGATCCATGTTCACAAAAAATCTCCACAGACATGCACTCTATGGGCAATAGAATATCTACCATAGAGCGGGGCATGACAGACTGCTCCACCACAGTTAATGACATAATTGACGCAGTGGATGAAATTAAAGGGGAACAAGACTGGGTCCGGGCCAAACTGGCCGATTTGGAAGACTGTTCGCGACGTAATAACATCAAGTTGAGGGGGGTCCCTGAAACAGTTCCCCCGGGAGATCTTCTGAAATACGCCAAAGATCTCATATATACTATCATACCTGATGCAGCTCCCAGAGATATCATCATTGACAGAATCCATAGGATTGCAAAACCTTCACACCTCGCAGCATCAGTCCCAAGAGATGTTCTCATGAGAATCCATTTTTTTCATATCAAGGAAAAGATGATGTCAGAAGCCAGATCCAAAGGTCCGCTACCCAGACCGTATGATGGAATCCAGATCTTCCCTGACCTGTCCAAATACACGCTACAACAGAGAAGAAAGTTGAACCCCATCACCAAAGGCCTGTTTAACCACAACATTCAGTACAAATGGCGATATCCCGCGACTTTGCTTATCGCAAAAAATGGCACCACTCATGTCGTCAGCGACCTCATGAAAGGACTGCGTCTACTCCATGATTGGGGTATCATTCTTGAACCCAAAGTAGAAGGACTATCACCTCTGCCGCAACGCACACCCCCTCACAGGCGCACCAACCAGGCCTCAAGAGCGCACCAACCCCAAATTAATGCCTGAACCTGTCGGGTCACAACCACCACCACACTTCTCCCTTGCTACCTTGTATGAATCTTTTTCTTTGGTTCCATTACCTACAAATTGGTTTCCCCCACTTGCGGCATAGCTATACGTAGCATCTTGTTACCCACGCCGCCACAATTTTTGTACCACCAATTTTTGTACCACTCATTTATAGCATACCAGAAGATCTGCTACAGTTTTTTTTTCTCAGTTTCTTTTTTGATTGTTGTCTTGAGGTATCAATCTCACATTTTTATCGTCTGGCCTGCTGACTTGTTGTTTTCCCCCCAACCATCTCCCACGGCCTCAACTCCAGGACATCTACTCCATGACGACGCGCAACAGGATCTCTCCCTCCCCCGTAGCGGAAACACCTACGCTCACATCCTTGAATCAACTAACTGTAAGTGCTATTCATTTCTCTGCATCTCCACCACTCTCTACAAGATACCATGCCATGCAACATCTTGTCCCTCAATGCCAACGGTCTCAACCATCTGGCAAAGCGCCACTCGCTATGGCACACAGCAGTCAAACTGAACAGCGACATCTTATGTGTCCAAGAAACACATTTGCTTCCCACAGCTATGGATCTCTGCTCCAATAGTAAATATCCCCAAATCTTTCACGCCACATACAACTCCAAGAAACGGGGAGTCCTCATTGCCATAAAAAATGGTCTAGACTTCCATCTGATACAGGAAATCCCTGACCCCAATGGCCGTTATCTAATTTTAATATTCACCCTCAACAAGATCACCTACACCTTGATGAATATATATGCCCCCAACACCCGCCAGATGTGTTTCCTTAGAAGAGCTTTCCTCAAAGCACGAGAAGCACGACAAGGACACTTGATCATTTGTAGAGACTTCAACATGGTCGCAGACATACACATGGACTCTACTTCAGCTGCAAAAAGAAGAGAGTCACCCCTGGGGCAATTCCTCACGTCACAGGATGTCTTTGACGTGTGGAGGTGCCACCATGGGTCTGAAAAGGACTATACTTATTTTTCTCCACATCACAAATCGTATTCCAGGATTGATATGTTCCTCACGGACAAGTGGCTACTACAAAACATTGGTGCATCTGTAATCCACACCGTGACGTGGTCAGACCATGCTCCAATCACCATCTCCATCAACGACACTGCACCCCAGCGGAATACGTTCCTATGGCGTGCGAACAATTACATTCTGCAACACCCAACCTACTCCCAAGATATCAAAAAACAACTGCAGGAATATTTTGATTTAAACAAGGGTTCGGTGGGGGACCCCATCACGGTGTGGAACGCACACAAAGCGGTTCTAAGAGGTACGATTATGAAATTAAGTGCAATATGCAAGAGAAAGAGGACGCAGCAAATAGACACCCTTACATCCCAAATTACAACTCTTGAATCCCAACACAAGACCAAACCAAACCCGACACTTCTAGCCCAGCTACTGACCCCCAAACGCGACCTACGCTCCCTACTTCTATATTCCTACGAACAACTCCAACGCAAACTCAAAGCCAACATTTACTCCACGTCCAACAAAGCGGGCAAGAGATTGGCCCAGCGCCTCAAGGGACTTAAAATCAAGTCCAGAATAACCCACTTATTCCACCCCCGCTCTAATGTTAAACTGACTAACCCCCAAGACATAGCGAATGCATTAAGTGAATATTATAGTAACTTGTACAACATCAAACATGACCCCGACACCTACCAACCGTCCTCTGCTGACATTATTGACTTTCTCCACCAAATTAAGCTCCTGACAGACTCCCAATTGGCTTTTCTAAGCAAACCATTCACAGACCAGGAAATCCTAAACACAATTTCTTCTCTGCCTTTGAACAAAGCTCCCGGACTTGATGGGTTCACGGGAGAATACTACAAGCAATTTTCCAGCCACCTAATTCCTCATCTGACAGAATACTTCAATATTGCTGCCTCCTCTTCCAAGCTCGCAAATGAATCTCTCAATGCTATTATTATTACCATCCCGAAACCGGGAAAAGATCCAACCTCCCCTCCAAACTTTCGTCCAATATCTCTGTTAAATCTAGACGTTAAAATATTTGCCAAAACAATTGCCAGACGCCTGATGACGGTAATGCCGGATCTCATCCACAAAGACCAATCCGGGTTCATTAAAGATAGACAGGCTCCTGACGCCACAAGACGGATGATAAATCTGATACACCATATTGAGTCTAGTGGAACGCCTTCTCTGCTCCTATCTTTGGATGCAGAGAAGGCATTCGATAGGGTCCACTGGTCCTACCTACGAGAAGTATTGACCAAGTTTGGGTTTAGGGACTTCATATATGACGCTATAATGGCACTATATACTACCCCATCAGCACAGGTCTACTCTGCAGACATGTTATCACGACCTTTTCACATAACGAATGGCACTCGTCAGGGTTGCCCGTTATCTCCACTGATTTTCAATATGTTAATAGAACCCTTAGCAGAACACGTCCGCTCAAACCCCCTCATTACTGATCTAACGATAGGCAAAATCCAACACAAGATTAGTCTTTTCGCGGACGACGTCATACTGATACTCACCAACCCTAACTCCGCCCTCCCTGCAGCCCAAAAACTGCTAGAGTGGTTTGGACGAGTCTCGTACTACAAACTGAATGTAACTAAATCACACATTCTGGATATTAAAATAGACGCCACCTCCAGACACCTTTTACAGGCGCAATTCCCCTTTGCCTGGGCAGTAAACAGTATATTCTACTTGGGAATTCATTTAACTAAATCAACCAAACAACTCTTCACAGCAAATTTCAAACCTCTCCTAGCCAAATTAAAAAGTGAAACACTAAACCTAACTAAACACAACCTCTGGTGCGGGAGACTGGCAGCGTTCAAAATGATCCACTTACCACAAATACTCTATCTGTTCTGAACTATCCCCATCCCCATTCCTAAACAAAATTTCAAATCCCTACAAACTATGTTTAACAAAGCAATTTGGAACGGAACTAAGCCCAGATGTGCACACGCTATACTCAGACACCATAGATCGGCCGGGGGCTCGGGCACAATCGAATTTGAGGACTATCACACAGCGGCAATCTTGGCCCAAATGGACGAGTGGTTCCAGTCCAGTCCTAGCAAGCTCTGGAGTTCCATTGAGAACTCGACCTTAATCCATCCAAATTTAAAATTTTGGGCGATGAGCATACCCTGGTGCCCAAAAATATCGTCGGCCTTACCTCCTACGATGTTAGCAACAATCACAGCTTGGAAAAAAATACTACACAACGGTCGCGCTGTCCCTGACACCCTTTCCATACCTATCCCGATAGAAGCTCTCCAACATATATCACCCGATCTACACTTAGGCCAGTGGTCCAAAAAGGGTATCAATACCTTACAGGATATCCTTCACAATGACAGTCCGAAACACTTCTCCTGTCTTCAAAGCGAATTCAACCTGCCTCCTTCAGATCTATTCACCTACATGCGCGTCACCCACTGCCTTAAAGCCATCCAATTTCCTCTCTACACATTACACTCCAGTGCCTGGGATTATCTCACGAAACCCTCCCCAAAACTGAAAGGCATATCTCTATTTTACAATATCCTAAACCACAAACTACAATTTACTAAAAAAAAACCCCCACGTACACTGGGAAAGTGACCTAGGACATTCATACACGGAACACCAATGGCAAAGAGCACTTAGGTCTACCTATGTGGTCACAAAATGCTCCTCACTTTGGGAGATAACCCAAAAACTGTCCCTCAGATGGTATCTCACCCCCTCGAAGCTAGCTAAGTTCAGCTCTCCTACGAGCGACCAATGTTGGCGATGCAACTCAGCCAAGGGAGACTTGCTCCACATTTTTTGGTCCTGTCCTCGACTACAGAAATACTGGCAAAAAATATTTCTCATACTGACAGACATTACAAACCAAACCTTACTCCCTTCCCCTGACCTGGCACTACTAAACCTCAATATTGATTCTGTTCTTCCACAATACAGACATGTCCTGACACATATCTTACTCGCAGCGAGACTGTGCATAGCAAGGTCGTGGAAGTCTGACAAACCCCCAACAATAGAACATGCTCTTGACACGGTGAACCTTCATTACAATTCCGAAATAGTGATGGCCTCCAGTGTAGGTCGCTTGAATAAAGAATGGACAAAGTGGAGGCCGTGGGAGTCCTGGACTGGGGCCGAGGCATTCCTCTAAAGTAACGGTAACCTGATATTCTATCTTGACATACAACAATCACCTAGAGTTATGTTAGTTATCAACATTCATACTTACTGCTGATTTATGCTATCGGATTTGCTTTTATTAGATCCTGTCCACAGGAGCAGCTCCCCCTCGGGCGACAAACAGTTCCCAATGGGGTCCCCGAGGGCGACGCTCTAAGCATTTATAAAACATTAGATAATCTCTAACTCGCATATGACAGATCCAAATCTCTGTTCTGTTTTTTTTGTGATATTGATGAATAACTGCTGAGTAATCAATGCATACATTTCTGATATTACTTATTGTCATTGATATACAGTGTACACACTACAAAAACTATTGAAACGAAAAATGAAAACCTCCAGATTTCTTTCTCTTTTGGGTACGTTCAATTTTTACCATTTTACAAACAGGCGCAATTTAAAATTTACAAAATATTTGTTATTTATTAACTCCATACAGGTTAAGCTTTTATATTTAGTAAGGATTTAGTAGGAATTTTGTAAAATTTGCCGTGTTTTTATCTGCTAATAAAGATTTTAGTGCATTTTTTGCAAATATATTGCTTTGATAAACATTTGCACAAATACCGTGGGGTATAACAAATAAGTAGCACCTTCTTTTTATTCTACTGATTGTAAGGATATTTTAGCTTGCTGTCCTTTATTTTAGCTATAAGAATATGTATCCATCTTAGAATAATATGTATATGTGACATCTATCAAAAGTTAGTTTCAAATCCTTGTAAATAACATGATTTCCCCGAAATGACGCATGAAGGTTTTCGCTTGTTTATAGTTTCTGTATGAAGAAATCATGTCTCATTTTTAGGTGGTTTTTAATCATCTGATGTATACGTAATGTCTATATATTAATGAAAGGGTTGAACTTTTTTTGTGATGTTGTTTTGATTATATAAGTGATTGTCTACGGAAGTAAAAAGCAGAACATTCCAGACATTTGACTGTTGTGTCATTATTTTCTCACTGGAATGGTCTCCGGGCCTGATTTGGGTTTGAAAGAACACTCTAGGCAGATATGCTAGAGAAGAGGTTCACTTGCTCCTAGAAGAAGATCGTTAGCCCCCTAACAGAGTTTTGGTGGCAGCGTGTGGGGCGGTCATTGTTCATGAGATGATCATCATCCAAGATCATCATCCAAGTTTCTAAAGTCCGGTGAGTCTGATTTAATTATTATTATTTCTTTCACCGTGACTTTAGTTTAAAAGACCGTTTCCTTATATGGGGTTAACAGAAGGTGTAGTGTTAAAAACATTTATGTAAATGTATGAATCTCGCAGAGATCCGTTCGGGTGACGGAAAAAAGGACTCTGAGTTAGTCCAAAGGACTCTGAGTTAGTCCAAAGGGCTCTGAGTTAGTCCAAAGGACTCTGAGTTAGTCCAAAGGACTCTGAGTTAGTCCAAGGGGTTCTGAGAAACCCAAAGTAATATAATACAGTACTGTAAGAAGTTTTATAAAGATATCTGATAGAGTGTCCCGGAAAAACCCAAACCTCTTTGCTTACCTTATCTATCGCTAATCGCTTAGATTTTTCATATATATAAAGTAAGATAAGATAATGTGTATTGTGTGGATTTTGTCGGACGCTGCAAGGTGAGGTGGAGTCCACCACTGTATTGTTATGGGTCAATCATCAGGGAAAAAAATTCCCCTTCCAGATGTAGGAGAGACATGCACCGTATATACTCGAGTATAAGTCGTTCCGAGTATAAGTCGAGGCCCTAATTTACCACAAAAAAATGGGAAAAACGTATTGACCCGAGTATAAGACGAGGGTGAGAAATGCACAGCTACTGTAAGTGGAAAAGAGGGTCAACAATGCCCATTTGCAGCCTCACTGTGCCCATTTGCATGCCTCACTGTGCCCATTTGCAGCCATAGGTCCCCCGAACTTCAAACTCGGTAGTTAAGGGTTCCTAGATGCCCCCTAGCTGCAGCCAAAATTTGGGGTCTCTGAACCCAAAGTGTCCCGAAATGACATTGCTACAGATGGACACAGTTGATCGATTTTGGGGCCCCGTATCTCGGGGCCACTTAGTGCTAGGAACCCCAAATTTGGTGTGCAAACCCAGTGAAACTAGCACAATAAAATATCCAAAGCTGGGATTTCTAGAACCAAGTGGCCCCGAGATACAGGACCCCAAAAATCGGTTCAGAAAATGTCAAGCACTTTTCTGCAGCAGAGAATGACATTTTCCGAACCGATTTTGGGGCTCCGTATCTCAGGGCCACTTAGTGCTAGGAACTCCAGCTTTGGATATGTTATGGAACCAGGTCCACTGGGTTTGCACACCACATTTGGGGTTTCTAGCACCAAGTGGCCCTGAAATACGGGGCCCCAAAGTTGGTTCAGAAAATGAAATTTTTTGCTGCAGAAAAGTGCTTGACTCAAGTATAAGTCGAGGGGGGCATTTTCAGCACAAAAAAAGGTGCTGAAAAATTCGACTTATACTCGAGTATATACGGTAAATATTATGTAGCCAGAATATGTGGAACTGATTATGTGTATATTAACCCTTGGGTAGATAATCTGGCGGGATGGACTGAAGGCATGAGGAGTAGTGACCCGTTTCCCCGACAGGGTGAGAATGACATTTTTCATATGGACATGGTCAAGGGACTTTGTTTAGGAGATAGGGAAGCTTTCCCATATTATACGGGAGACCCCCAATGGGATAAGAAAATAAGAAAGAGAAGTCCAAATCCAAGGGACAAGGAAGTTCCGGGGTTACATGCTTGTGAGAAGAGACTTAAATTAGGTTTCCCGTCCTTAGTTCCATGTGTATCAGCTCTCCCAGTAGCTCCCTCAGTTGATCCCCCAGTTGTTCCATCACCTCCACCTTATATACTGCAGCCAAATAAGGGACCACCAAAACAAATATACCCCTCGTTCTCAAAAGAGGACATTGAGTTTTTGGCTGCAATTGCAGCAGTTCGTCCATTTGAGAATAGAGTGTCACCTGCAGAGGCATCTGCTTCCTCTGTATCCATTCCACAGCAAGGTGCAGTGGTGGGTCAGGCACTGCCTGTGGTCTTACCAGAGTCACAGGTTGCTGTCCTATCAGATCAGCCACTGCCTGTAGTTTCACAAATGCAACAGCCGATGGGTGCTGCCTCCTCCACAATGGATGAGGAGTTACCTGAAAAGACACCTGCGGGGGAACATAAAATAAAGATGCCCCGTGGACCTTTTAGGGAGGATCCGGCTCAAACCAGGAGTACAACTCAGAAATTAAAACAAGCTGCAGAGAGTGAGATCACACAACACGCAGTTTCAAAACAAACAGCTGACAGAAAGAAAGAGGAAGTAGCTACGCAGCTAGCAATGCAAAGCTTTCAGTTTCTGACTGTCGGTGACATAATGGTGATAAAATGTATCGATATTGAAGATATCAATAGTATTGTCAAACATTGCCCCAAACCTTCCACATCAGCTTTGGGGGCAATAGCTTATTTAAAGAAAGCTTGTAAGGGTAGAAATTATACACAGGAAGATATAAGGATTATTATAGATAGTTTGGTGGGAACTACCTCAACATGGGATTGGACTAAAGTGCCCACCATAGATGTCCTAGAGGCACCCACTACCAAAGCAGAGGCTTATTTACTAAACACTGTTGAAGGAAGGAAACTTATGTGGGAAGAGCTAGAGAAGGAAATGAAGAGAGTTTTCATTAACAAGTCGTCACTCCCTACTGTAGTAGTTTGCAAACAGAAATCATCAGAGTCAGTTTTGGAATTTTGGAAAAGATTTCAGGAGGTCTGGACACAGGATGCCGGACTCAATACTCAGGATGGAATACACAGTCTTTTAATACAGACTTATCTTAGCAACATGGCCCCTAAATATGCCCTTGTTGTGAGACAGCAGATTTCAGATTGGGCGACAAGCAGTATGACTGACTTTCAAAAAAAATTGACTGAAAAAGACGCAGTGGGGTGTTTTGACATTCCCAAGCTAAAACCAGCACCGATACATTACCAGGATAATTTCCCAGGAAATCAAAGGGGAAACTTTTATAAGATAAGGGGACAGGATAGAGGGGGTTATAGAGGTGGATATAGGGGAAGAGGACAGCCACAAAGAGGGGACTTCCAGCAGAGACAACCTAAACCAGGGTGTTTTAATTGTGGGGACCCCGGACATTGGAAAGCTCAATGCCCCTGGTATGACCGAGAGTGTACAAATTCAGGGCCACCGGCTGCACCTACTCCCCCTCAGGCACCACCCTCAGTACAGCAGCAGCATGGTGTTAAGTACCCCATTTCTTGGAAACAACAGCAGTCACAATGAAGCTGCCCAGAAGGTAGTATCCTGGCATTTCCACTTGTCTCTCATTCTTATCATGAACAGCCTATAATTTCATTGCTTGTAGACGGGCATGAGGTACCATTTGTGCCTGATTCAGGAGCAACATGCAGTACCATTAGCAAGGATTTTTATAGGGGAGAGATTGTGGAGGCTGAGCCTTCAATGGGAATAAATAGGATACTCACCAAAACTTTTAAAACACCCCCGCTTTCACTAAGCACCCGTAGTGGTGCCGATTGTAATCTGCAACATTGCTTTAGAATTATTCCTGGTTGTCCCGTGAGTCTCTTGGGTAGGGACTTGCTGGGAAAATTGGGCATTACAATGAAAATTACTGCAAAAGGAGGATTATATGTAAAATCTGACAGGGTTCACCTTTTTACATCGCTCTCACACCCAGAAGAGAAAGATGTCAAATTGAGTGAGGAGGGAGTATGGGCAGTGAATCCTCTTGATGTAGGGTTCATTTCCTGTACGCCCTATAAAGCCACTTTGAAACCGGGAGCTTTACCTGTGTATCATAAACAGTACCCCATATCCAGAGAAAAAGAAGAGGGTATAGAGCCCATTGTGGAAGATTTCTTGAAGAAAGGTATTTTGAGAGAAATCATTTCTCCTTATAACACTCCTATCAATCCTGTTAAAAAGCCGGATGGCAGTTACAGGTTTGTACAGGACCTTAGAGCCATAAACAACTTAGTGGTACCAATTGCCCCAATAGTGCCTGATATGCCATCATTGCTCACCTCCATACCATCCGATGCTGAGTATTTTTCTGTAATTGACCTCTCAAATGCGTTTTTTTCAATTCCTGTGGACGAAGAAACACAGCCACTCTTTGCCTTCCGATTTAAAAATCGGACGCTGACCTGGTGCAGATTGCCCCAGGGCTATATAGACTCACCTGTTGTCTATTCTATTGTCCTCCAAACCACTCTTAGAGCTTGGACACCTGAACATGTTTCAGTCTTGCTGCAGATTGCGGATGATCTGCTACTCTGCAGCTTGACAAGGGAGGCCGCCCTGGAGGATGGGAGAAATCTTTTGAAATGTCTTTTTGAAAGTGGTCATAAAGTGTCAAAGAAAAAGTTGCAATGGTGTCAGAAAACAATTGAATATCTAGGGTTTGTTCTCACAAAAGGAGAAAGAAGAGTCAGTCATAAAAGAGTTACGGCTCTGATGGGTCTGCCCCGCCCACTCAACAGGAAGGACATGCTCACCTTCCTAGGTATGATTGGTTACTGCCGCCAATGGATACCTGTCTGCTCTTACTATGACAATCTCCTGAGACAGGCCACAGGTTCAGATATGCCAGACTGTGTTAAATGGACAGATGAAATGTGTAATGCTTTTGTGTATTTGAAAAATGCTATGGTAACAGCTCCAGGACTCGGCCTTCCTAAATATAATGTGATGTTTTATTTGTATGCCAGGGAAAATTGTACAACGATGGCAGGTGCCCTCGCTCAGGAGCATGGAGGCAAGCTTCGCCCTGTTGCTTTTTTTTCAAAGGTGGTACCAGTACCAGTTCAGGGCATGCCCGCATGTTTCAGAGCTTTAGTGTCTTGTGCTATGTTGGTTGACATGGCTGCAACTTTCACTTTGGGCCATGATACTACTTTGTATACTACTCATAATGTGTCCACATTACTGAGAAATATACATACGCAACATATGTCCGCCCAGAGGTTGAGTGGCTATGAGGTGATACTGTTGTCAAATCCAAAACTGCATATCAAATATGCTTCCCCTAATGCAGGCCCAGCTCCAATTTTAAATGCACTGCTAGGATTAAAAGGAGAGCAGGATGAAGTGGTGCCACAACATGACTGCACCAACCTCATCCACCAAGACACATCTCCCAGACCTGACTTGTCCCCTACTGCTTTGCCAAATGTGCAAAATGTGTATGTGGATGGATCTTGTTCTAGGCCAAATGATCACAAATATCATGCAGGATATGCGGTTGTGCAACTTCCAGATGTTATACTTGGGGCCAAACCTATCCCATATCAATCAGCCCAAGCTGCGGAATTGATTGCTCTCACCAGGGCATGCCAAATGTTTGAGGGTCAAGATGTGAACATTTACACTGACTCCAAATATGGGTATGGCGTGGTATATGATTTCGGCGTCATATGGAGTAGGCGTGGCTTTATTGCAGCTGATGGAAAAAGCATCTCTCATTCCTCTCTGGTAGAGTCATTGTTAAAAGCTATTCAGTTGCCCAGAACTCTTGCCATAATACATTGCAGAGCACATACAGGCCAACAAACAGAAGTAGCTCGAGGAAATGCTCTAGCTGATTCAGCAGCCAGAAAAGCAGCTATCTCTCAACCAGCTCAAATCCAAATGCCAATGTTACAGCCTGAACTATCTTGTTTTGACCATGTACTGTCTGACCTACAAGATTATGCCTCAGAGGCCGACATGAGAGATTGGGAAAAAGTAGGTGCACAAATAGATCCAAAAACAGGACTTTTGTGCAAAGAGGGGAAGGTATGTATTCCAATGGCAAGTGCATCACTTTTTATTGCCTAGTATCATGGAATAGGTCACAGAGGCTGGAAGGCAACTTGTAAGTTACTAGGCAAGGATTTTTACATTTCAGATCTCCCTTTGTTGACAAGGGATTACGTGTCCAGGTGCATTACTTGCATTAGGAACAACCCAAATAACCCAAACAAAGCGAAACACGAACATTTGATATATCCCAGTACACCTTTCACCCACCTACAAGTTGATTTCACACACATGCCCAAGTTAGGGAAAAGACAGGAATATTTTTTGGTGGTCTTGGACATGTTTTCGAGATGGGTTGAAATTTTTGTAACTACAAAGGAAGACGCACAAACAATAGTGAAAATTCTCACACAGGAAATTATTCCTCAATGGGGATGTCCACTTCAGATAAACTCAGACAGAGGTCCTGCATTCACCTCAAAAGTATGTCAGGACTTGGTACACTCACTCCAAATAGAATGGAAGTTTCACATTCCATATCATCCCCAAAGTTCAGGGATAGTGGAAAGGGTAAATAGGACCGTGAAAGATAAAATAAGGAAGGCCACAGGAGGAACCTTTGTCCATTGGAAGAGGGTTCTCCCAGCGGTTTTGGCAGAGATAAGAAGTACTCCCTCCAAAACTACAGGCTACTCTCCTTTTGAAGTGTTGATGGGTCATCCCTTTCCTACTCCCTGGGCTAGAGCACCTCTTATGATAGAGCAGGGGGATTTAGATCTAGTACAGTCAGAGTATGTGAGGAAACTAATTAAAACTTTGGATACAGTTGAGAGAAATGTTGCTCGCACCTCTCCTTTTTCTTCACAGGAACCTACCCACCCTTTTAAAGTAGGAGACACAGTGGTGGTCCAACAGTTGAATAGAAGTAAGAAACAGGAATATCCTTTTGGACCTCCTACTACGGTGATTGCAGTGACCAGAACAGCTATCCTGGTGGAGAATTGCCAATCCTGGATCCATGCCAGCCGAGTGAAAAAGGTTGCCCAAAGCCCCAAGAGCAGGAAGGAGATCTTAAATACAGGAGGCCCTCAAGCAGAAGTCCAAGCAGATGAAGGAGAAGTTCCTGGAAAAGCAGGTCCGGCCAGAGAAGATGACCTCGCTTATTCCACCACAGACTTCTGGCAAGGCATTCTGCCTCCTGTTCCTGATCACCCTGATAGTGTTCCCGCCCATTTGGATCATCACTAACTGTATCTTCCACCCTGAAGATTTGGGTGCGATTAAAAGTATTTGTGGTAACACATATACACAGAAGAACATTACAGTGATACAAGTTAGAAATAAGAGAGACATTGAAGATAATTTTGCTGATAAAATGCTTTTGTTAAAATTTAAATATGCTTATGCTCGGAAATCAGGATTTCAAAAATGTTGGATCTGTAGTAAACTGCACCCTAGCACTGTTAGGATACCCCTAATGGCTATACCTTTAAATATTACTCCCCTGTTGAGAGAAGAGATTCTCCTTGACCTTCTGAATGTCAGCAGAAGAACTAATGACACCATTTCCTTTCACATCATCAATAGAAGTCATAATCCTACCTGGTGTTTTAATTTAGGGAATTCTACTAGAAATGCTCATATCTGTAGTCAATCGGTTTTGAACATTTCTAGTTGCTATGCCCCTAGTGGGAAGTTTTGTTCTCTATATCAAACACACCACGATGAGGTCAGAGTACGGGCTGATTTTGAAAAGATTCTTGCCTCGGAAGATGAAAGTAGTAAACCTGTACAGCATTTGTTTCAGGTTTTAGCAGCAGTTACAGCAGTAGATCAAGAGACTGCTGTGAATACGCCCTTCTCGTTTGGTAACCACACTTATGTTTGTTGTGGAAAGACTTGTTATCCCTGGGATTCCACAAGAGGTCCAAGGCTGGTGTTACCTGGCCTCACTGGTGCCCATAATGGGGGTGATAGTGATGGGAGTCATTTGCTTGAAGCTAGTATACACCCAAGGTATCCATTGAAACATCGTAACAAGAGAGAGTTATTCCTTGAGAAGGATATGGCCTGGGCATGGTTCCCTTCCTGGACAGGATGGGGAATAGATTTGATGAAAAGGTTAAATAATTATTCAGGAATTATTGATGAGATGATGGAAAAGAATTCTGATGACATTTCTAAACTTAATGTTGAAACTAGGGCTATTAGAAAACAACTAGAATTGCATGACTTAGCCATTGAAAGCATGAGTTCAGCCCTTACAGGATTATGTGAAATGACTGAGGATTATGAATGTTGTACTTGGGTACACAATACCAGTATAGAGGTACCAGACTATTATGATGTGATAGCTCAGCATAGAAAAGAGGTGGCCAAGCTGCAACAAGAGGCTCGCAACATAGCCCAGACCTGGAGTCCTTTTGGAAATGTTGATTTTGGATTTGGAGGGATATTCTCTTGGATAAGGGATATTGCCATAATTTTAATTATTGTCGTGTTCTTTTTCCTTTTCCTTTATCTTGTGTACAAGCTTATTATGTGCCTTATTAATAGAGCCACTCGCATTTCAGATTCCTCATCTCCCAATAAAACTTATCTCAGTATGTATCATCAGAAGCAAGCTGAGAATATCGCCATGATAAGGAAGTGAGATCATACATATATATATACATGTGTGATCAAAGAGGGGATTGTAAGGATATTTTAGCTTGCTGTCCTTTATTTTAGCTATAAGAATATGTATCCATCTTAGAATAATATGTATATGTGACATCTATCAAAAGTTAGTTTCAAATCCTTGTAAATAACATGATTTCCCCGAAATGACGCATGAAGGTTTTCGCTTGTTTATAGTTTCTGTATGAAGAAATCATGTCTCATTTTTAGGTGGTTTTTAATCATCTGATGTATACGTAATGTCTGTATATTAATGAAAGGGTTGAACTTTTTTTGTGATGTCGTTTTGATTATATAAGTGATTGTCTACGGAAGTAAAAAGCAGAACATTCCAGACATTTGACTGTTGTGTCATTATTTTCTCACTGGAATGGTCTCCGGGCCTGATTTGGGTTTGAAAGAACACTCTAGGCAGATATGCTAGAGAAGAGGTTCACTTGCTCCTAGAAGAAGATCGTTAGCCCCCTAACACTGATCATGTGCTAAGTGAAAAATAAAAAAGCAAAGGAAAAGGTGCAAAAATGGTCTGGCCACCTGAGTGTACTAAATGGAGCACAGGGCCTGGCAGTGAAAGGGTTAAAGTGACCTTGTGCTTAAAGGGGTTGTAAAGGTAATTAAAAAATAAAAATAAATAACAAACATGTTATACTTACCTTCACTGTGCAGCTCGTTCTGCACAGAGTAGCCCCAAACCTGCTCTTCTGGTGTCCCTCGGTGGCTGTTTCAGCTCCTCCCCGCAAGAACTAACCACCTTAATGCGAGCTCCCTCGCATGGTGGTCAGTTCTTGTGGGCGTGCTCCCGTGATACAGCCGGCGGCTATAGCCGCTCACTGTATCACTCGGGCCTGCCCCCAGCATGCTGCGTCATTGGATGTGATTGACAGCAGCGCGAGCCAATGGTTGTGCTGCTTTCAATCCATCCACTGTAGCCAATCAGCGGCCAGACTGAGCGGCGAAATGGATGTCGGGGGCGAGCGGCTGACTTTTGAGGTAAGTAAAACTGGGGGCTGGGGCGGCGGTATTGTCGGAAGTTTTTTCACCTTAATGCATAGAATGCATTAAGGGGAAAAAAGTTTTACCTTTACAACCCCTTTAACTGAATCAGATAATGCATGTTTCCTGCAAAAAAGAGGGGATTTCTACCTTTCCACACTGTAAGATGGGTGAAGAGAAATTGCCCCTGTAGACTGCAGCAGGCGAGGACTGGGCAAGGGGCATTTCATACCAATCCAGGGCTAATGAGATATGATGGGCTGGTGGATCAAAGACTTTTTATACAAATGATAACAAGTAGTTGACTTTGAACCACACTGGCTCCTTGCCACACTGAATATATTTTCCTTATATACCTCAATACCAACTGAGTCAGGATCAAGGTGGTGGAACACTTTCTGCAGAAACAAAACAGATCATCCATTACCCAGTGTATATATTCTGGAGGCCTGGGACTATCAATAATAAATACTTTCATTTTGAACACAGGTTGTTAAAACAAAGTAACCACTTTTTGTCCTTAGGCCTTTTATAAATGGCCTACATTGAAGTGGGTATACCGTGTTGCATCCCAGCATCATTTTTTTTCAACTGGCGTTTGTCTTTTTAGTAAAAGTAATTGGAACGTCTATACAGCTGCTGGATTACTTTTACAGGTGGGGGAAGGGGGTCCCCCTCCTGCCACCACCTTTACCGGGCTCTGATCAGAGAATCCAGTAAGGATACGACCAGCGGCATACAGCTCCGAGCACACAGAGAGAGGAGTGGGACATCAGAATCCAGAAGCAATGAGGATTTTGTCACTTTCAGTTTCAGTTCTGTTTTTCCTGGTTGGTTACCAGTCTGTGAAGCAGCTGATCAGACCAATCTGTGTCTGATTACCTGCATTGAAGGCCAGAGAAGGGATATGGGTAGGGCTTTTTTTCAGCAGTACGCGGGGGAACGCAGTTCCGGCGCCTCCAGGACCTCCAGCACTAAATGTATGTAATAGCATGGGGTGTGGGGTGTGCTGGAGGGTCTATTAATGTTGGCTGCTGGGGGATCTATTGTCACTGGTGGGGGGTCTTATGTTGCTGGAAGGGATCTACTGTTGAGGGAGAGGTCTATTTTTACTGGCTGTTGGGAGATCTGTTGTTGCTGCTGGGGGGGTCTAATGTTGCTTGGGTGGATATTTTGTTGTGCGTGGTTCACTGTTGCTGCAGGGAATCTATTGTTGTTGGGGTGGAGTCCATTGTTGCTGGGGGAGTCTATTGTTGTTGGGGTGGAGTCCATTGTTGCTGGGGGAGTCTATTGTTGTGTGGGGATCTATTGCTGGGATTCTATTGTTGCTGGCTGCAGGGGATCTATTTTACTGCTTTTCTTTTTATCATTAACATGTTCCATATAAATGATTTAGCACCACAAAATGATACTTGGTTCTGTATTCTCTAAAAGGTGCAATACTGGTAGGTGGGTAGGGGGTGAAATCAAGGGACGGTGGTCAGAGGTGGGTAGGGGGCGGAGACAAGGGGTGACTCAGACGGGGGGTTTTCCTGCACCTATTCTCTGAGAAAAAAAGCCCTGGATATGGGGTCTAATAGATCTCTCCATAAAGAAAACCTGCCATGGCCCACGCTATCACAAGGTATGTTGTTCATCCCTTGTGAAAGCAATAAAGTTGATAAAAAAAGAATGTAAGTACAGTGAAAAGAAATAAAATATATAATCAAATATAAAAAATAGTTTTTAAAGAACCCCGTCCCCTGTGCTCACATGCAAAGGTACACATGTGCACACATTCCCGCACACATATATGTAAACATCAATTTCACCACACATGTGAGGTATTGCCACCAATGTCAGAGTGAGATCTATAATTCTAACATCAGACCTCCTATGTAACTCTAAACTGGTAACCTGTACAGGCTTTTAAAGTGTCACCTATGGAGATTTTTAGGTACCGTAGTTTGGCATTGTTCCACGGGTGTACGCAATTTTAAAGTGCAACATGTTTGATATCTATTTACACAGTGTAACATCATATTTTATACTTTACCAAGCAATTGGGTATTATATTTTGTTTTTGCACACTAAAATTCATTAAAATGTATTTTATCTAAAAAAATGCAATTAATATACTGCTGCGCAAATATTGTGTGACATAGAAATATGCAACACCCACCATTTTATTCTTTAGGGCCTCTGCTTAAAAATATATAATATTTGGAGGTTCTAAGTAAATTTTTAGCAAAAAATTATGATTTTTTTTCATGTAGGAGAGTAATATAATTGGCTAGGACTGGAAATGGTTAAAGGCACAGCTATGGGCGGTTCTGCTGTATCAGCGTTTATTCATGTGTTTGTGTTTTTTTTTTTATAAGAACATTTAATCTGTTCTTCTGCTCTATTTCCATCTTTGTCTATATGTGGGTACACTATATATGTAGATGATGTGTTTGTCTTTGCTCTCTGAATGTGTAACCTTATTGAATGGTATTTTCAATGACGCCGTATTCAGCCCTGACATTTCACACACAGTATTACCTTTCTTGGAGTAAATGATCAAAAACTGAACAGCTGACTTTACACAAATCTGTTGTAATATGTTGGCCAATTTATGTATAATATTGTATTGGAGTGCAATGTTGAGCAGAAATTCAGTTGAATTGTCTTAGTCAACTGAATTTTAACATAGCAAGGGGACACCTGAAGACCCTTTGATGTGTTAATCTTATGCAAGTCTATTTGAACATCTCAAAGGGTGTTCAGGTAGTATCTGTTAATCCAATCTAATTACACATATCTAAGGGGTGGTTTATGACTGCAGCTGTTCACAGCTGGGAGTTGTTGTCTATCTGAAAGACTAAAGTTTATAAAAGACCTGAATGGAGACGGCCAATCAAATTGCTCAGCCATTCAATATCTAGGGAATATAACACGGCATTCAGTCTATAGTTTTAAGTGAGGCTTGTCTGTGTATGGACACACAAACCTAGGAGATGGGTCTCTGAATTATATCTACTCTGTCGGATTTTTCTGTCATCTGTGGACTTAGGACTTTGTTCTGTGTTGGAAGTCAATAAAGTGCATCTCTCTGGAAGAATTGGGTTGCTGCGGAAGAGTACTTACATCATCATTATAATAACCACTAATTGATTAGCGTACCCACTCTACATCATACCACTATCCATCCGATATTATTAAATCACTACATTGGTGCCGTTCAAGTGACCAGAAGAGAATTTTCGGACTTAGTAACAGAAGTCGGTGGTGACAACAATCCTGTGAGGTGGACAGAAGTCTGATGAAGAACCAAGAGCTGTGCTGTGACTCTAATGTCTGGTTGTGACATAAGAGAGTCTGATCTACAAATTTAACCACTTCCCTACCCGCCCATAGTCATATGACGTCCTGGGATGGGATCTCCCATCCTGGGTGGGCGTCATATGACGTCCTGGGATTCCCGGCCACCTAGGGGGCGCGCACGCGCCCGCCGCGTTCCTCGGGACCCGGTGCGTGTGCCCGGCGGCCGCGATGTCCGCCGGGCACCCGCGATTGCCCGTTAACCGGGCCGGCATGTGGATCTGTGTGTGTAAACACACAGATCCACAGCCTGTCAGCTCTGAGGAGAGCGATCTGTGTTCCCAGAACGGAGGAACACTGATCGGTCTCCTCCCCTTGAGCGTCCCCTCCCCCTTCAGTTAGTAATCACTCCCTAGGAAACATATTAACCCCTCCCCGCCCCCTAGTGGTTAACCCCTTCACTGCCTGTCACATTTACACAGTAATCAATGCAATTGTATAGCATTGATCGCTGTATAAATGTGAACGGTCCCAAAAATGTGTCAAAAGTGTCCGATGTGTCCGCCATAATGTCGCAGTCACGAAAAAAAATCGCGATCGCCGCCAAAAAAATAAATAATTTTTTTTTTTTTTAAATGCCATAAATCTATCCCCTATTTTGTAGACGCTATAACTTTTGCGCAAACCAATCAATATACGCTTATTGCGATTTTTTTTTACCAAAAATATGTAGAAGAATACGTATCAGCCGAAACTGAGGAAAAAATTTGTTTTTTAAAAAAAAAATTGGGATATTTATTATAGCAAAAAGTAAAAAATATTGTGTTTTTTTCAAAATTGTCGCTTTTCTTTTGTTTATAGCGCAAAAAATAAAAACCGCAGAGGCGATCAAATACCACCAAAAGAAAGCTCTATTTGTGGTGAAAAAAGGACGTCAATTTTTTTTGGGTACAACGTCGCATGACCGCGCAATTGACGTTCAAAGTGCGACAGCGCTGAAAACTAAAATTTGGCCTGGGAAGGAAGGGGGTGAAATTGCCCTGTATTGAACCGGTTAAACAAGTTGGGAACCCTAGGATTATTCTCTGGAGACTGGAAACAACAAAAAAAGGACTGTGTCGTGTACCAGAAGACCTGAAGTGGAAGATGAAGAGTAACTAATGCGGTGAGTAAAATATTTCCTTTTTTTTTTTTAATTATTAGTAATATAGTCAAAATGCTTACTCAGTGTGAAGCTATTGTCAGTTCTGATAAAGTTAACAGATGGGTATTAAAATGTATTAAGCGCCATGGCGGTCCTTATGAAATTCCATAAAAATGTAAGCAGACGTGGACGATGAAGGAATTTTTAGAGGAAAATGTTTTTGATAGCAAAATTTCAGAAAGTAAAAGAAAAGGTTGTATTATACAGGGCTTGTTATCTTGCTGTTTAACAATGGAAAGTTCTTTGAATAGTAAGGTTGAGGAAATTACCCAGTTACAGAATGCAGTTGATAATAGCAACAATGTTTATGAGAGGTTACAAAACCAATCAGACACTGAGATAGTAAATTTAAAATTGCATGCGGTTACCATTGGAGAAGTTTCACTTGAGAAATGTAAACGTTGTGATGAATTATCAGAGGAAAATGAGAGATTAAAATTAAGAATTATGGAATTAGAGAAGAGATCTCAGGAATGCAGACATGCATCAAATCTTGGATTCCGCAATCTGCAACAAACAGAACCTCATATTAAATCTGATAATTCATTACCAGCTGCCCCCACTGTGACTACCACAGTTTAAAACAATAATAATAATACAGGTGAAGTTCAGCTTGTAATGAAGCCTTTGAAACCAAAATTATTAGACGCAATTCTTAAAGAAATAGGAATGGTTCCATACCATGATTTAAACAGATTTTTTAAATGGTTTTGTGACGTGCAGCAAGTCAGAGATATGTACAATCTCAACCCATCTGACTTAGAAAGAGTTTTGCAACATTCTGTAGGAAGTGGTATTTGGATGAGAATTAAACAGATCTGTATTCAGCCTCTGAGGACAAGGGACATATTACTGGAATTATTATGTGTTTTGTATGGAGTACGTTCTGATGTTACTATTCATGGGAAGATCCAACAAATGCAAAATGAATCTCCCTATGAATTGTCACACAGGATAGCAACTATTATGGAATTATTGGTCGGTAATAATCTTGCATTTGAGCGTGGGGGCTTGATACATATGAGTATGTTTCTAGATGCTTTGCATGAAGATATCAAACAAAATATTTTTTTAGTTACCCCAAATCCTCATGATTTAAAAGACATATTATTGAGAGCAGACCATTTATGGAGAAAGTCAAATGAGCAGGCTGTCAAAATTGATTTAGCCACATTGTTTAGGACAAATACTGAGCATAAAGATCAGAAGATAACATCCTATGATAACACCCAGGGAGGACACTCCGGGTCAAAAATAGGTGATATTAATATGAAAAACGGAGCTGAACAAAATAATAAGAAGAAAAGGTCCAAGACTTGGATACCATTTTATCAGTTAAAACAGAAATATGACCACCTGAAGATTGAGTATGACAAGATGAGAGGGTAACGTGATAAATTATTAGAGCAGTTGAAGGAGGTACAGGGCGTCCTGAATGAATAAAATGTACATTCTCCAGATCTGTTTTTGAATGCAAATGACACTTCTCTAGCAGTGGGGGGTGAATTAGCTTCAAACTGTAAACGTGTAAATAATGCTTTGTTTTAACTACAAACAACGTTTAAGGACCTGGCTAATTAGTTTTGTTGGAGAGTTTTGTCTTTCAGGGACGTCTGAAGATGCTTGCATGTGAATAGCAGAAGCACAGTCTAAAATTGCTGGCTAGTGGGGGAGAATTATGGGAGAAATGCTGAATAGACAATATATCACTATACATGGAATTATAAAGTATTCATGCACTCTCTCGAAATTCATCAAGCAATGGACCTTTTTTTTTTCTTTTTTCTTCAACGCCCTAATTTTTAATTTTTCTCCCTTTTCCTGATATATTTTGCTTTTCATTATTTTATTTTTTTTTTATGTTTTATTTCTTGAACTTTATCTTAAAACCAAAGAGAAGCATTTAAACCTAAAATAATTTTCATAACATCTGTACATATTACACAATGCACATTGATCAATATATTTGACATCTAAGGTGAGATGTTGCAAAATGGCTTGGCATAGCATAAATCATAGTATGTTGGGTTTTTCTAAATTTATAAGAGGGGTGAGTGAAATTCATCACTCTAGTCATGATTTGAAACTTTGTTGATTCAGTTGTTTATAATATGCTAAAGGCTATGACATATATGGATGAAAAAGACCTTTCTACCTTTCATGGTGAAGATACTGGCAAGAATTTCCACTGCCGCTTTGTCTGGATAGAAGATCTGATAAACACTGATGTCAAGCTGATTCTATCTGAACCATCATGTGGGGGCATATGTATATGTTGGTATACCATTCAAGTGTAATTGTGGACTGAATGATCCAAGTAACTGCTTTATTGAAGGCAATGAGGGGTTGGCCTACAGCAAATTACAAAAGCAAATTGTGACTGGCAATCAACAAAGATGGACTCATGAATGTCAAGTGCAAGGAAATAGTTTGCAGCACAGTTTTTACTGCCGTATCCAAACCTTTTCTACCTTGAAAGTGAGTGCTGGTACATTGATAGTTCTTCTTACTATAAAGATGAAAGTAAAGTGTTTGCGTAAAAGCATCTTTAAAAATGGAAAGCTTGAGCCTGGAGATGAAAAAAATCCTGGACTTATGTGGATTGGAGTTCCCAGAGCATACCAAGTTTACTTTCAGTGAGATGGTGAGAGATGTGATGAAGTCAGACCGAAGAATGGACTGTGACATCAGCTTGTCTTTGCGCAATAATCAAGATCTTGATGTGATATAATAAGGCCTAACAGCTATATGGGCCACTGATGTTTACCAAATCCTTTTCTAGTCATGGTCTAAAAGTTATATTATCTAATAACTGTTCCATGGGGATATTTTAGAGGCTGGCAAAGAGAGATGTAACCAGTTTCAACTTCATATTTTATATGAGCCATTATAAAGCATCCAGTACCTTAAATCGTAATGATATTTTTTGTTGTTTGATTTATGGGTCAGTTCTAGTAGTTAGAACTGACCCAAGTGGGGGTATATGTTGTAATATGTTGGCCAATTTATGTATAATATTGTATTGGAGTGCCATGTTGAGCAGAAATTCAGTTGAATTGTCTTAGTCAACTGAATTTTAACATAGCAAGGGGACAGCTGAAGACCCTTTGATGTGTTATTCTTATGCAAGTCTATTTGAACATCTCAAAGGGTGTTCAGGTAGTATCTGTTAATCTAATCTAATTACACAAATCTAAGAGGACTTGTTGATGTTGATATACGGGAGTGCAAATTGGGGTGGTTTATGACTGCAGCTGTTCACAGCTGGGAGTTGTTGTCTATCTGAAAGACTAAAGTATATAAAAGACCTGAATGGAGACGGCCAATCAAATTGCTCAGCCATTCAATATCTAGGGAATATAACACGGCATTCAGTCTATAGTTTTAAGTGAGGCTTGTCTGTGTATGGACACACAGACCTAGGAGATGGGTCTCTGAATTATATCTACTCTGTCGGATTTTTCTGTCATCTGTGGACTTTGGACTTTGTTCTGTGTTGGAAGTCAATAAAGTGCATCTCTCTGGAAGAATTGGGTTGCTGCGGAAGAGTACTTACATCATCATTATAATAACCACTAATTGATTATTGTACCCACTCTACATCATACCACTATCCATCCGATATTATTAAATCACTACAAAATCCTCCTGACAGGAACACCATAATTCACTATAAAAGTGCTCATCCTGAATACCTCATCCAAGGTCTCTCTGTGTCACAGTTCCTTAAAGAGGAGTTCCAGTCAAAAAAAAAATAAAATAAAAGTCAGCAGCTACAAATACTGCAGCTGCTGACTTTTAATTGGACACTTACCTGTCACTGGGTCCAGCGATGCGGGGGATCGAAGCCCCGCTCGTCTCCCCCTCCGTTCGGCAGCGCCGGCATTGCAACTGTGGGCGCCGGGCTGTGGCTTCACAGCCTGGCACCCACTGCACATGCTCGAGCGGCGCCAAGCGCCGTGATTGGCCGCTCAGTCACCTGGGACCTTTAATGGGTCCCAGATGATTGACAGGAGGGAGGGAGTAGAGCTGAGCCCTTCCTGTGCCAAGAGGGAAGTGATGTCACCAGCCCAGGCACTGGAAGAGGCAGACTACGAGGGACCCCCTAGCAACAGGCATTTAGAGGTGAGTAAAAAAAAAATATATACAATTTTTTTGGGTTTTTTTTAGGATTTTTCATGTAGTTTTTTTTTTTGGGTGGAACCTCACTTTAAGCCTCGTACACACGGTTCCATTGTTGGAAGGGGATTGTCTGTTGACAGACTGTTGTCCTAAATTCTTACCATTAGTATGCTCCTTTAGACAATTGTTTTCCAATTTTCAGCCAACAAATGTTGGATGACAGGCTAGTAAATTTTTGGCGGATGAAATTAGCAGAAGGGACCCAAAGGGTGGCGCTCAAGAGCTGAAATTCCACGTAGTACGTCACTACATTCGTGTTTGTGGCACAACAATTGTGTAACATTAGTATGCAGGACAAGATCCTGGCACACATCCTTTTGACAAAAATCAGACGCTCGGTTGGCCAACAATCATACTGTGTGTACGAGGCTCAAGAGTAAAAGCATGGCAGGGGTATGTGCGAGGGTGATTGGCACTTATTGGGGTATGTGGAAATGATTGGGCAGCCACACAATCATCAGATCACTTCCATCTGACCAATAACAGCTGGATTGTCAGATTTACACACACTCCCAGGGGCTGCAGCCACTGAAGTTTGTGTAAACCCTCCATTGCCATGGATCAGTGGTGTTGCTAGGGGGTGCGGGGGTGCAGTCCACACCTGGGTGACACCTTCTAGAGGGGTGACACCATCCCAACTCTCCCGAGGGTAAGTATACCGTTGTTTTTTTTTCAGCTGTCCCAGCCAGAACATCTCAAGTGCCGCAGCCGCGCTGCTCTGGTCTGTGTCCTTTTTCCTCCTCCTACTTCCCTGCTGCTGAGCCTGTCACATGTGTCACTATCTCTGCCTGGGTGGTGTGGCTGCACACTATTCTATCCACTCCAGCTACCACTCGGGATGTGTGTACTACAGTTTACCTAACTGCCTGCCCTGCCCTGGCCCCGAGCTGGTGCTATAACAGTTGGGAGGGTGTCAGCTTGCATTGAGGGGGTAACCACTGACAGCCCAAGGTGAGGTGGGGGGTTGCCATGGTGTCGGCACACCACCCAGTTACACCTGAGAGCTAGTGTGAGACTGGGAGGAGTGTATATGTCTAGTGCCCTGTGCTGGTCTGATAACCAAGGGAGGGGGGTTTGGAGCTGGACACAGATTATATATATATATATATATATATATATATATATATATATATATATATATATATATATATATATATATATATATAGCCTGGGGGTTCTATGGGAGGGGAGAGGGGGGACTACTAGCACAAGTGGAGAGGGGGTCTGCACTGAGAGGATCTATGCATGTGGAGTGGGGGTCTGCACTGAGGGGGTCTATGCTGATGGAAGGTAGGTCTGCACTGAGGGGGATCTATGCTTTTTGGAGGTGGGGTCTAAGCTTATGGAGGGTGGTCTATGCTTATGGAGGTGGGTCTATGCTTATGGAGGGGGGTCTGCACTGAGGGGGATCTATGCTTATGGACGGTGGTCTATGCTTATAGAGGTGTGGTCTATGCTTATGGAGGGGGGTCTATGCTTATGGAGGGGGGTCTATGCTTATGGAGGTGGGGTCTATGCTTATGGAGGTGTGGTCTATGCTTATGGAGGGAGGTCTATGCTAATGGGGGGTCTGCACAGAGGGGGTCTATGCTGATGGGGGGTCTGCACTTAGGGGGGTCTATGCTGATGGGGGTCTGCACTGAGGGGGGTGTCTATACTGATGGAGGGGGGTCTGTACTTAATGGAGGGGGTTATACTGAGGAAAGGGATTCTGTACCTGGGTGGTCTGTACCTAATGGGAGGTTATACTGAGGAAAGGGGGTCTGTACCTAATGGGGGGTCTATACTTAATGGAGGGGGTCTGTACTGAGGGAGGGTGGTCTGTACTGAAGGGGGACTATAGTTGACTGAGGGGGTGACAATTTTTTTTTGCAACGGGTGACACCAACCCTCATGACGCCACTGCCATGGCTATAATATATATTGTGGTGATGGTAAAAAGGTTACAGTCTGATTGTTCGTCTTGGGCCTTGGACCTGATTTTCCTTGGTTGTTTAAAAGAGAAGTATGTTTTTTTTATTTTTTCTGCTTAATCCTAATCCTTATGAGCTGCTAGTATCTACTCTGTATAGGAGTACAGGAGGTAGGGATGATGGAACTGTTTAGGAGTACTGGGGATGAACGGCACTGTATAGGAGTACAGGGGATGGGGATAATGGGATTGTATAGGAGTACTGAGGATGGGGATGAACGGTACTGTATAAGAGTACAGGGGATGGGGATGATGGGACTGCATAGAAGTACAGGGGATGGGGATGATGGTACTGTATAGGAGCATTGGGGATGATGGGACTGTATAGGAGCACATGGGATGGGGATGTAGGGACTGTATAGGAGTACAGGGGATGGGGGTGATAGGACTGTACAGGAAATTAGGGGATGGGACGACAGGACTGTATAGGAGTACAGGGGATTGGGGGATATTGATGACATCAGTGGAGGTGGTGATGGGGGATAGGGATGACATCAGTGGTGGAGGTGGTGGTGACAGGGGATAGGGATGACATCAGTGGTGGTGGTGATGGGGGATAGGGATGACATCAGTGGTGGTGGTGGTGACGGGCAATAGGGATGACATCAGTGGTGGTGGTGGTGACGGGGGATAGGGATGACATCAGTGGAGGTGGTGACGGGGATAGGGATGACATCAGTGGTGGTGGTGACGAGGGATAGGGATGACATCAGTGGTGGTGGTGATGGGGGATAGGGATGACATCAGTGGTGGTGGTGATGGGGGATAATATAGAGAAAGTACTAATGCGCTACCAAAAATCAAGTGTATTGATAACAGATAAGGTGCTAATTATAAAGTGTGTGATATAAAGTGCTTAATGAGGCAAAAAAGCAGCTAAACTTCTGTAGTGTTGCCAACACCCCTAGGTATGTTTAAATATGATAAAGTAGCCCTAATTAATAAAACACATCACTAAAGTGCTAAATATGTAAAAAATAATAATATGAATCAAGGGATCTCTCAAATACTCCTCGTAAAGAGAGACACATATATGTGTGTTCAATATCCTGTAAAGTGCATCACATCCAAGTAATTAAAATCATATATAGAAAAGGTGTAGCGCTAAAGATTATAAACATCACCTCTATTCGTGTACAAAGTTATGCAACTTATATGTGAAATATAAATGTACAACACACTCCTTATAAAACTGTACACAATATATCCATAATGTGAAGGGAAGTATTAGTGGTACTTCTCTCAAAAATAAAAAGTGGAAAATAAAAAAAATTAAGAAGTCCTCAAAGGGTTTAGAGAGTCCTTAAGAAATATTTAACACCCAAAGATTTGTGACAAAACTTTATGTGTGTTGATAGAAGATCCACCACCTTTAAGCTGGAGGCTTACCGGAGGGATTGGACACAACTGGGTGTACACCCACTGCGTCAATCAAGCTTTAAATAGTGGGGACCCACGTTGGTATCTGTGCTCTATACGGGTTAATCCAGGTACCACGGATGCTTAGATGTATTAAATAGAATATGGGAGGTAGATCCACTCAGACATCCAATACGTATATAGAAGAAATGTAAAGATACATAGCGTAATACTGTATGGATAATTTAAAACTAATTTATTGAGAAGTAAAAACACTCACATTTGTGAGGAAAATACAGAGCTTTGTAAAATTGCAAATCTCTGGCAATGTTGGTGGTGTCAGCAGTAGTCCCGACGCATTTCGTCCAAGGGGACATCATCTGGGGTGCTGCACCACCCCAAACATTGCCAATATATATATTCCAGGGCCCCCTTGTTAAGCCGTGGCTCCAATGAGCTCCGTCGCTCGACTGGAGCGACTTCCGGGTTTCCGCAAGATGGCGCCGGTCGCGTGCACTCCAAACCTCACTCTAGAATAGAGGGGATGGAGTGCACGGGTCACAGCGTCTATAACGTGACTTCCGGGTGACGCAAAGATGACGAGAATCACGGGCATCTCGAGCGTCGTTCCTGAACAGAGGGAGTGGAGCGCACGAATCAAAACGTCATGCGCTCCACAGCTCACTGGGAGGTGCCAGCATGAACCGCAACCTCCATTATGGACAGCGTGTGAGTAGAGACAAAGTGTCGTGACGTCATGACGCTGTATCTCGGGTCTAATAACGGGGAAAATTTTGTGTGTGAATACAAAGGAAAAAAAGGGAGAAAAAAAGCCTTATTGGTAGTTAAAAATCTCTCATACAGCATGAAACATAGATTCTTATGTCATTTAAACTATTAATAAATAGAATGTACATCTGGTATGTCACCTATGTCGGGTATTAATAAATGTATGGCACTCATAGGCACCACATCCGACATATACAGAGGGGAAAATAGCAACGAAATTGTTGTAACAAATATTGATATATGCAAATTGGAACCACGGCCCAACACGAGGCTCCAACATAACTAAACATCAAAATTGGCCTATAAATATCATGAAGTCATATTATGAATATTAGTTGGAACTACAAGATACATAATAACAGACATAAATTTGTAAAAAATATATAGTGAACAGGTATACATAGATACGCTATGTATCTTTACATTTCTTCTATATACGTATTGGATGTCTGAGTGGATCTACCTCCCATATTCTATTTAATACATCTAAGCATCCGTGGTACCTGGATTAACCCGTATAGAGCACAGATACCAACCCGGGTCCCCACTATTTAAAGCTTGATTGACCCAGTGGGTGTACATCCAGCTGTGTCCAATCCCTCCGGTAAGCCTCCAGCTTCAGGCTCGGTTCACACTGGGGCGACTTGTCAGGCGACCTAGTCGCCTGACAAGTCGCCTCCCGTTCTGTGCTATGGAACCGTTCTAATTGGAGCGACGCAAGTCGCTCCGACTTAGAAAAAGGTTCCTGTATTACTTTGGGGGCGACTTGGGGCGACTTGCATAGACTTCTATGCAGAAGTCGTCTCGCAAGTCGCCCCGGCAGTCGTTTGCAGGTCGCCTCGCTGAGGCGACCTGCAAGTCGTGCCGCCCGTGTGTGAACCGGGCTTAAAGGTGGTGGATCTTCTATCAACACACATAAAGTTTTGTCACAAATCTTTGGGTGTTAAATATTTCTTAAGGACTCTCTAAACCCTTTGAGGACTTCTTAATTTTTGTTATTTTCCACTTTTTATTTTTTTATTTTTATTTTTGAGAGAAGTACCACTAATACTTCCCTTCACATTATGGATATATTGTGTACAGTTTTATAAGGAGTGTGTTGTACATTTATATTTCACATATAAGTTGCATAACTCTGTACACGAATAGAGGTGATGTTTATAATCTTTAGCGCTACACTTTTTCTATATATGATTTTAATTACTTGATTAGGTCACTTGTATGTGTTAGCTGCTTATTTACATTTCCTTTGACAGCGCAATATTTATCTATATATTTTACACATCCAAGTAATTAACAACTAAACATTAGTGCAATAAAGTCCAATAAAGTGCATCACATCTAAAAAAAATAAGAAAAACTTGAAATAAATAATTTTGTGGGAATAATCAATTTAAGATAAAAAAGCAACCAAAATGAATCTGGTGATTCAGAGAGGTGGTCAGTCCCATATTCAGAGTGTAGACAAAGATGATCCTATGTAGACAAATAGAGATGAGGGGGAAAGGGACGAGTGTGGGAGTCCAATTTACAGATGTAAGATGGTAATGATAGCTTTCTGCAATCCTCCCTGAATAGTGCTAGCCTCTCACCTTGTGGAAAGACCCCAAATGGTCTTGATTGGCTGACCAACATATATAGCAATTAAACACACCAAATAAAATCATTGAATCACAAAGTGTGTAAAAACTAGACTTGAAAAGACTAGAATAATGAAGATAGAACAAAGAGTACAATATGAGGAAAAATGTATACATAATAAAGATCCCCACTGTAGGTGACTGTGGGATAGGGATAACATCAGTGGCAGAGGGTCGACATCAGTGGCAGAGGGATGGCGGTGGGGGGATGGGATCAGTGACAGAGGGATGATTTTTTATGTACAATAAGCCCTGGTTCACACTGATAGCGGGAATGAAATCATACAAGTTCAGCTGAACTCGCACAATTTCATTCCCGCATGTCAGTCCTGACTTTGAGGGCAATTTCAGAGACATCTGTCACAAATGCGGCACCAATTTGGACGGTGCCATTGCCGCTGATTTGGCATATGATTTGACATGTCATAATTGGGGTCTAAACAGAAATATTTCACTTTCGATGTGGGGGAGTGGCATAGCTGCCAACTGTCCCGAATTTCCCGGGACATTCCCGGGACTTGGACTTCATTCCCGGATTTGTGGCGTCCCGGCAAATGTCCCGAAAAATTCGGTTCCGGTTTTTGAAACCGCCGCCGCTGCCGCCGCCGCCGCCGCTAGAGGTCGGCGGCCGGCGGAGACATTGTCTCCGCCGGCCGCCATTTTGTTGGAGTTCAGGAAGACGGCTGGGGGGGGGGGCTAGACGAAGCTTCTGCGTCGCCGCCCACCCCCTGCCCCGCTCCGCCTCGGCCCGCCCCGCTCCGCCTCGGCCTGCCTCGGCCCGCCCCGCCTCGGCCCGCTCCGCTCCGCCTCGCCCCGCCTCGCCTCGGCCCGCCCCGCTCCGCCTCGCCCCGCCTACCCCCCGCCCCGCTGCCAGTCTGATATGGAAAGGGGCGGGGGTTCTAGGTGGGGGGTGAGCGCGCGCACCGCTGTGGGACACGATGTGAGTGGGGGGGGGCACTGGGGACACCTGATGTGAGGGGGGGACACCTGATGTGAGGGGGGGGGGGCACTGGGGACACCTGATGTGAGGGGGGGACACCTGATGTGAGTGGGGGGGGGCACTGGGGACACCTGTGATGTGAGGGGGGGGCACTGGGGACACCTGATGTGAGGGGGGGACACCTGATGTGAGGGGGGGACACCTGATGTGAGGGGGGGGCACTGGGGACACCTGATGTGAGGGGGGACACCTGATGTGAGTGGGGGGGGCACTGGGGACACCTGATGTAAGTGGGGGACACCTGATGTGAGTGGGGGACACCTGATGTGAGAGGGGGGACACCTGATGTGAGTGGGGGGGGCACTGGGGACACCTGATGTGAGGGGGGGACACCTGATGTGAGGGGGGGGCACTGGGGACACCTGATGTGAGTGGGGGGGGGCACTGGGGACACCTGATGTGAGTGGGGGACACCTGATGTGAGTGGGGGACACCTGATGTGAGGGGGGGACACCTGATGTGAGTGGGGGGGGCACTGGGGACACCTGATGTGAGGGGGGGACACCTGATGTGAGGGGGGGACACCTGATGTGAGGGGGGGGCACTGGGGACACCTGATGTGAGTGGGGGGGCACTGGGGACACCTGATGTGAGGGGGGGCACTGGGGACACCTGATGTGAGGGGGAGCTCCGCCGGGGACTCCTGATGTGAGGGGGGGCTCCGCCGGGGACTCCTGATGTGAGGGGGGGCTCCGCCGGGGACTCCTGATGTGAGGGGGGGCTCCGCCGGGGACTCCTGGTGTGAGGGGGGGCTCCGCCGGGGACTCCTGGTGTGAGGGGGGCTCCGCTGGGGACTTCTGATGTGAGGGGGCTCCACTGGGGACTTCTGATGTGAGGGGGGCTCCGCCGGGGACTCCTGGTGTGAGGGGGGCTCCGCTGGGGACTTCTGATGTGAGGGGGGCTCCACTGGGGACTTCTGATGTGAGGGGGGCTCCGCTGGGGACTCCTGGTGTGAGGGGGGCTCCGCCGGGGACACCTGATGTGAGGGGGGCTCCGCCGGGGACTCCTGATGTGAGGGGGGCTCCGCTGGGGACTTCTGATGTGAGGGGGGCTCCGCCGGGGACTCCTGGTGTGAGGGGGGCTCCGCTGGGGGCACCTGATGTGAGGGGGGCTCCGCTGGGGGCACCTGATGCAAGGACGGACTCTGCTCGAACATCTGAAGCAAGGACGGACGGCTGGTGGCAGGCGACGTGGCAGGTGACACGCTCAGGGATCCCACTGATTCTGCATTATGGTGAGTTGAATGATTTCATTTTATATTACAATGTAATAATAGAAATAATGCGCTTCAATCATCCTGACACCATAACAACCATGGTGCCGGGATGATTGAAGCATTAACACCAGGTGTTTGGAGTATCTTTATCTGCTGATTGTTAAACTTTCTAGAATACACATATTTTTATTGTGTAGGATCTGGGGCTGCTGTCCCGTCATTTCCCTCTCTCTCCCCCTCTCCCCCCCTCTCCATCCCTCATTCATTTCAGACTCTAACCACACCCTCTAGAGCCACGCCCATTTAAGCCACGCCCACAATTTCGCGTAAACCACGCCCATTTTTCGGCGCGGCGCGCTTCGCGCGCCGCACTTGTCTGTTTTTGATAGGCCACGCCTGCTGGTGAATGCCCCGCCCCCTAATTATTGGACAGCTCCGCCTACAGCCACAAAAGTGTCCCACATTTTTTTTTTACAATGTTGGCAACTATGGAGTGGTCAGTCTCCCTCTCCCCTGCACACCTCCTATGTACCGGACATGAGAAGTGTTCAGTGACATTCTTCCCCATCATATGGAGGAGACACTGACACAGACTTTGATCTCCCCAGAGTGAGGGGAAGGGGGGAGGGAATTCGTAGGACACAGGAACATCAAAGCCCACTGAAGGAGGTGTTGGAGGCTTGCTGCTGGGAGAACACTTCACTGCTTGTGTCACGCTGCCTCTGCTTCCAGGTTTTAGCTGGGGACACGCTACCATGGAAACAGAGGCATGTGAAGAACGTACTCGCTCTAGATAGCAGCTTGGGTGGTCACCTCTTCACCAAACACACCCACACATCCAAGAGAATGAGGAACTGAAGGAGGGGCTGGATTGAGGAGCAGTATCTACCCCCTGGAAACTTTTGAACTGAGTGAGAACGTAAGAGGCTGATTCTGGACTCTTCAAAGACTGTACTGCAAAAACTAAAGGACTGGGGAAAGAAAGTAATGCAATGCAGGTATGAGGGTAATCTGTACTACCTATTTGAGCATCCCCATACTTCTCCTTTGAAAAATATATTTTTGTTCATTTATCAGATTCTACTTAACCACTTCAGCCCTTGAAAATTTGGCTGCTTAATGACCAGGCCATTTTTTGCGATACGGCACTGTGTCGCTTTAACTGACAATTGCGTGGTCGTGCAAAGCTGTAACCAAACAAAATTGACGTCCTTTTTTTCTCACAAATAGAGTTTTCTTTTGATGGTATTTGATCATCTCTGTGGTTTTTATTTTTTGCGCTATAAATAAAAGGGTGACAATTTTGAAAAAAAACACAATATCTTTTACTTTTTGCTATAATAAATATCCCACATTTAAAAAAAAAATGTTTTCTTCACTTTAGGTGAATATGTATTCTTCTACATATTTTTGGTAAAAAAAATCGCAATAAGAGTATATTGACTGGTTTGTGCAAAAGTTATAGCGTCTACAAAATAAGGGATAGATTTATGGCATTTTTATTATTATTTTTTTACTAGTAATGGCGGCGATCTGCGGTTTTTATCGGGACTGCAATATTGCAGCGGACAAATTGGACACTTTTGACACATTTTTTGGGACCATTGACAATTATACAGCAATCAGTGCTATAAAAATGCACTGATTACTGTATAGATGTCACTGGTAGGGAAGGAGTTAACACTAGGGGGCGATCGAGGGGTTAACTGTGCTCTCTCACTATGTTCTAACTGTAGGGGTATGGGACTGTCTAGGAGGAGAGAGAGAGATAGGTGTTCATACTTGGTATGAACACATGATCTGTCTCTACCCCCCTGAAAGAACCGGGATTTGTGTATTTACACACACAGATCCCAGTTCTCACTCTGTCACAAGCAATCGCAGGTGCCTGGTGGGCATCCTGCCCACCGGGCACTCACATCGGCTCTGGGCACACGCTGTGGGCATGCCCCTAGTGGCCAAAAGGAAAAGCGGCGTAGTCACTGTCGACTGAGAGCAGAGCTAGCGGTCTGTGTGCTCTCGCTGGTCAAACTGGGGTTACATGACTGTTGATAGACGATCTCTACATGCCAAAATACCAGGAAAAGAAAAGGAAAAAAATAAGAAAGATATAAGACCACAAGTCCCAGCATAAAACAATACAACCATACTGCTGGCACACAGCACAATGACCGGAGGTCTATAGTAGAGAAGGGGTTTTAAGTCCAGGGAAGACTGTCCATAGGAGGTGTGATGATTTAACACCAAGAATAGGCAGACAGCAAGAGCTTTAACATGAGCCTGGCATTTATTCAGCAGCATCCATCTTACAGAACTCTCCACAGTTCCCCGCCCCCATATCACATGACCAAAACTATTAACGGTTTCCTAACATGCATAAGAGACTAGCATAACAATTGAACTTGAATTATAACATAAAGCATACACATCATTACATCTTCCCTCTCAAGTATGAAGCATTTAAAATGAGACAAAGTCCCTCCATATCTTTGGTTTAATAGCTCGACCATAGCGAGAGAAAGTAATCGCTGGCTCATTATCTGTAGGATTGGTGTCCAGTTGAGAGTCACTCCCAGGATTATCACATGCTGATACGTTTATACTATCCTCGGTATCCTCAGTAGACTCAATATCCGTGTTTAGGACTTCTGTGCCATCATGGACTTATTCATTATCTCCATTGTCACCCGGTTCCTCTAATGATGTATCCGCAGCAGTGTCTGGACGAAGATGACGCCTGTTTCATTTCAGTTTCTGTCCACACTTGGTCTCGATTATATATGATTTTGGTGAATTGGCTTCTTTGACAATTCAAGCAAGTTCCCATGTATTCCCAGTGACTCTGTGTCACACAGCTTGCCCAGCAGAGAGTGGACGAAGGGATTTTGAAGATTTATCAAAATACAGTTTTTGCCTTTTCATGTTTATGATCCTCTGAGCTGTTACTCGATCCTGTGGAATAGACTGAGGCAGCAATTTCTGTGGTGCAATAGGCACTGTGGTCCTCAGTGTTCTACCCATTAGCGGCTGTGCAGGTGAGCATAAACCATCAATAGGTGTTGCACAATAGTTTAATGCCCCGTACACACGGTCGGACATTGATCGGACATTCCGACAACAAAATCTTCGGATTTTTTCCAACGGATGTTGGCTCAAACTTGTTTTGCCTACACACGGTCGCACAAAGTTGTCGAAATTTCCGATCGACAACCACGCGGTCACGTACACCACGTACGACGAGACTAGAAAAGGCCGGTTCAGAACCAAGCGCGGCACCCTTTGGGCTCCTTTTGCTAATCTCGTGTTAGTAAAAGTTTGGTGAGAGACGATTCACGCTTTTTCAGACTCGTGGCTTTCAGATCGTTTTCTGCCGTTCAGTTTGTGCTTGTGGGTTTGTATTTGCTCTTCAGTGCGTGCAGTCAGTTCATATCGGAGTTTTCTGTGCGATCTTGTCCGCTCGTTGCTGTTTTTCAGGTCGCTCTTCACAGGCCTTGCTGTTCTTCAGTGCGTTCTGTTACTTTGTTCTGAGCAGCCGACCGTTTTCTAGCCATGTTTCGTATGCATACTCCTCGTACAGTTCGTGCTGTGCGGGGGCTTGGTGTTGGGGTCCTGACCTTGACACAAGTCCAGTCCATGAACAGGGCGAGGAGGAGTTCATGGACCAAGAATTGGTTGCTTCAGCGTGACCAGTTCTCTCATATGCCTTTGCTCCGTGAGATCCGTGAGAATAATCCTGATGATTTCAGGAACTTTCTCAGGATGACGGACCCCGTGTTTCACCATTTGTTGGCTTCGCTGACCCCCTATATCAGCAGGCAGGATACCTGCATGAAGCAAGCCATCACTCCGGAGCAGAGGTTGGTCGCTACCTTGCGGTATTTGGTCACAGGGAGAAGCCTGCAGGACCTCAAGTTCTCGACAGGCATCTCCCCCCAGGCTCTTCTTTGTGGACATTTACTGCTTGTGTTTGTTTGAGCTGACCCTGACAGAAATGTGTGGAGTCCAGAAAATGTTGTGATTGTGTAACCTTATACAAAGCACTGTTGGCTGTTATTTACTAAATGCAAAGACACTTTTCACTACAAGTGCACTTGCAACTGCACTGAAACTGCACTTGTAGTGCAAAGTGGATTTGCCCTTAGGAAATTACCCCCATTTTCTCATAAAACAACAATTACATCACCCCAAAAGTGTTGTAGCGTGAGACAATAATCCACACATTCTTGATGAACAATCTTTTTAATACCAGCACAATCACATGTGCATTTACCAAAGGTTTTTCTGACAAACCGACATGTTTATTGTATACCAATTTTTGTGGTGTCATTATCCAAAATCAAAATGTGCATTTTATAGAAAACAGGCCTGTGTAAAACCAACAAGAAAGACACAAATCTTGATCTTACAAAATTCCCATTTGGTAGAACTGGAAGGCAATATCAGACATGAGTATTTAGGAACTGTGTTTGATATTGCGTTCAGATGGGGGGAAATCACCCCTGGAAAAGCCAAATTTGGAAGATGCACACAAATTTCACAATGTCAACATGTGCTATCTGCCATCATGGGGGATCAAGGGACGTGTTTTGGGGGAGAAAGCCCTTCCTCACCGCTACTTTATTATTGAGGAAGGGGTTGCACCCCCAAAACGCGTCCATTGATCTCCCGTGATGGCAGATAGCACATGTTGACACACTGTGTGCATCCTCCAAATTTGGCTTTGGGAAAAATCACAAAAACATTTAGCACATTGTAGCACACAAAAGAAGAAAGTGATTTGGAGGGGTTTTAAACTCGCCCCAAAACATCAATGATGTTTTTATATTTTGGAATAACATAATTGATGTTTTGCTTGATGTTTTCCAATTGTAAATTACACCCCATGATCTCCCCGATCAGGATCTAGGCACTTTCGGATGTGAAAGGATCTTCATCCACAACCTCACGATCACCTAAAAAGAAAGGAAACCCAAAATAAATTAGGTCTAAAAAAAATGCCGCCATCCATCTCTTATCTGAGCCTGTGGTCGCAGACACTCACCTGTTGTGGTGACTACTTCCACCACGTCTTCATCCTCCTGCTCAGCTTGTGTTGGGATTTCCCCTTCTTCCAGAGGGGGGGGGCTCTGGTCTCCTCGGATGAGGGGTGTCCTCCGAGTCTTTTCTCCCCTGTGTAAAACAAAAATGGTATCATTAGCACACAGATATTTGATGGCAGAACTATAAAGATGAAACATTGCTTGGAAGTGGGGTACAATGATCTATTTTAGCAGAGTTCCAAGATGTAGCTTTTTTAGTGTCCTTTGTCAAGCTGCAATACTTTACCTGTTTAGTACAAGCTTCACAGATGTAGACCCCCCTATAGTATACACTGGAGCACCTGTGTGGCCCCTCTAATAAAAAGGGTGTTCTGGGGTCCCACACTAGTGCTCCAGTGTCCAGATGTGAAAACAGCTGCTCAGTGTCCTCTCCTTACACACAATCTAGTTTGCATTTCATTCTAGTAACAAAGCCATCTACACAACCCAATTCTTTGAAGACAAGTATAAGGCCTCAAAATGGTGGCCAAATGCATATGGGCTAAACAATGGTATTTTATAGTCCGGAATAAAAATGTGTGATCCGAACAAATAATGTGCCCATTAACATGAAAGTTGCCATTTTAAACTGTACAACAGTTCCTAAAAGCAAATGGAGCAGCACGAACGTAATAAACACAAGAACAATAGGAACACAGCACAACTACTTACTTTTTTGCAGCACTCTCCGGATCTTTCTGTACTGCTCATGTTCTCGTAATTTCAGGTCCGACCACCGCTTCCTGAGCTGATCTTTCGATCGTCGTACCCCGAATTTCCGGTGCAGACTCCTGACCACTTTCGCCATGATCTTGACCTTTCTGACATTGTGGTTGGGGTAAGGCCCATACTTTCCATCATAGTCGGCCTTCTTCAGGATGTCCACCATTTCCAACATCTCCCCAAAGACATATTTGAGTCCTTTAATCTCCTTCTGGATTGGGACGTTTCAGGCTCCAGCCTTTCCTCCTCCTCCTCCTCCTCGTTGCTGTACTTAGCACGATCCTGCTGTCTATCCGCCATGTGCTCTTCCTCCACTGCGCCGAACGAAAAGGGGCGGGGACTAGACTAGAAAGAACGTCAGGGGCGGGCGGAGTTATACGCATGCGCAGTGTGTATAAATCGTAACGTGCGCGTGTTACGTACGATCTGTGAGCGGAGGAAGGAGCATCGGAGACGCCGATCGTGCTAACGAAGGTAGGATCTAAACTTGGGCCTATACTGCTTCGAAATTGAAGCCTATATTGTAACAAGATTAGGGGAGTTTGGCCTGACATTAGGGTTTGTCTTGTGTTGTGTCTTGCAGAGAAAATGGATGGGTTCAACGACCACAATTTCCTGCCCCTGTTTATTGACAAGTACAAAGAGCTGCCCTGTCTGTGGCAGGTCAGACACCCCCACTATAACCACAAACAGAAGAGGCAGGCAGCGCTGGAGAAACTGCTGGAGTTGGTGACGCCGGTGGTCCCCACAGCAACCATCCCTTATTTAAAAGCTAAAATTGGTGGCCTGAGGAGCACTTATCTTAGGGAGCGCAAGAAGGTCACAGATTCCCAGAGATCCGGAGCTGCAGAAGATGACGTTTATGTCCCCAGGCTGTGGTACTATGAGAGACTGCGATTTCTGTCAGACCACACTGAAGTTAGGGAATCCCTCTCCACTCTTCCTTCCACGCTTCCTTCCATACCAGCTGAGGCTTCCGATGTCCAACCTGGGCCTTCCAGCCAGGAAGAAGTGGAGGAGCCCAGCTGGAGTCAGGTATAGCATTCTTCTACAGATTTCTGGGCAATAAAGAAATGATGTTTACTAGATGTTATTATTGATCACTAATTGCTGCTTGAAAGTGTTTTACATATATATACACAGTAGTGGGCACCCAAAATTGGGACAAGAATGAAAACTGCTGGGCTCAGAAGGATAGTCTGTTATATTTGTTAACATTCAATTTGCAGCAGTCAGGAGGTGAAAATTGTGTGTGATTGATGTAAAAAATACTAAAAAAAATGTCCCTTTTTCATACACAGGAAGACCTCAGCCAGGAGGAGGCTGTGGAATGTGGCAGTTAGGAGGAGGCGGGGATTAGTGGCAGCCAGGAGGAGGCGGGGCTAAGTGTCAGCCAAGAGAAGCCTGGGACAAGTCGCAGCCTGACTGAGTCTCAGGTCCCTCCCCTCCGCCTGCCATATAAAAGGCCAAGGAAGGCCACTCCCAGTCCTGTGCAGGATTCAGCGTACAGGCTGATCCAGGAGGCTTCGGTGTCCCTCAGAGCCTTCCCCACTCCTGAAGAGGCCTTTGCCTGCATGGCTGCCACCAAATTGCAGGGCATGCAGGAGGGCCAACGCAAGATTTCTGAGGACCTGATTTATAAAGTCCTTCGTAAGGGGGAGAGTGGGGAACTGACACCCAAGATGGATGTCATTGAGATGGACCATCCTCCTCCTCCTCCTCCTCCTGCTGCCACAACTCCACCACCACAGCCAAAGCCTGTAAGGAAGCGTGGAAAGAAGACCTGAGAGTGATGGCCCTGGGTTCAGTCTGGTCTGACAGAAGATGCAGTCTCTCGTATGACGACAGCCTGGGGACACAGATGTCATCTGCTGCTTTCCGGATCTCTGGGACTTCTGGACCAGACTGCCCTCCCTTATGATATGGACTCCTCAGGCCACCAATTTTGCTTTTAAATAATTGATGTCTGCCCTGGGAGTCCAAGGCTTCGCCCACTTCTGCAGTTTCTCCAGCGTTGCCTCCCTCTTTGTTTATAGTTGTGACCCCTTAATAAAATATTTTTAGGTAAATTCTACTCTCCTGTGTGTGTTTTCATCAAAAAAGGACAGTTTGTTGGTGAGTATTCAGGTACATTTCTAAAGTACAATGTGAAATTAACAAGGGACAACAACACCAAACAATCTCCTCCTACAGATTAAATAGAACAACATATCAATGGTGTTGTGGTAACTTGTCACAAAAAACACACAAACATTTTCGGGAGTATAAATCAAAATCACCAAAAAAAATAAAAAATAAAAAGAGAAACACAAAAAAAGATTCTACATTAAAGTAAAAAAAAAAAAAAAAAAATATGTTGTCAGATGTGAGAAATCAAAATATATTGAGGGAAACCCGATAAATAGTAACGAAAAAAGTTTGTGAGAAGTGTGTGTGAATATGAGCATCAAAACGACTTAATTCTTGTCACATTATAAAGAAGAAGAGAGTGCGCTGTATTAAACCATTTTGAACATTGCAGCGTGACAAAAGTGCTTTATCCATTACAAACGCTAAGTTTACCAGAACGAGCTGTCCCGTGTCGGAATTTCTTCTGAGCATGCGTGGCACTTTGTGCGTCGGAACAGGCCACACACGGTCGGAATTGACGCGATCGGATTTTGTTGTCGGAAAATTTTATCTCCTGCTGTCCAACTTTGTGTGTCGGAAAATCCGATGGAAAATGTCCGATGGCGCCCACACACGGTCGGAATTTCCGACAACACGCTCCGATCGGACAATGTCCATCGGAAAATCCGACCGTGTGTATGGGGCATAACAGTCCTAGGTACACATCCTGCGCTGTGCTTTCAGTATAATGAGTAGTTCAGGACACAGCTTCTTTCGTTTTTCTGGCCAGCCATTGCACATGACACAAGTTAGTTTTTCTAGGACTTTATCCTGTTTGGTGTCTTGTCTTATCTTCTCCAGCCATACATCCCATATTGGAATGTTCGCTAATACTTTAAGTGCCTGTTCTTCAAATTCAGGTTCATCTCGTGCTTCATGTCCTTCTAGAAACACCCTAGACAGGGTATCTGCCCTGGGAATTTCGTTTCCAGGCTTATACTTTACTGTGAGATCATACTGCTGTAATTTCATAACCATCCACTGCAGACGTGGAGGTGTAGAAGCTAGTGATTTCTGTAGAATGTACTGCAATGGCTTGTGGTCTGTTTCCACAACTACCGGGCAACCATATATGTCCTGGTGAAATTTCTCACATCCATTCACAATAGCCAGCATCTCTTTCTCAATTTGGGCATAATTGGCTTGGGTTGTGGTCAATGCTTGTGAAGCATATGACACAGGATGTCCTTGTTGAGTCAGTACAGCACCTAACCCAAACAGGGATGCATTCACTTGAAGTACAGTGTCACAGTTTACATCAAAATATTTCAGTATTGGCCCTGGATGTTTAGTGATCAGTTTTTGCACTTTGTCGAAAGTCTTTTCCATGTTTACATCCCAACACCAAACAGCATCCTTCTGTAGCAGTGCATGTAGCGGTGCTATCTGTTGAGCAAGGCCCTGAGAGAATTTGGATAGATTGTTTAAAATACCTAGTGATGTCTCCAGCTCCTTTTTAGAGGTTGGGGCCTTCATGTTAAGAACTGCTGTAATCTTCTTCGGATCAGGCTTCAAGCCCTCTTTGGTTAGTAGGTGTGCAAAATATGTAACTTCTTCTACCCCAATTTGCATTATGTTTGGATTGAGTGTAAGATTCTTCTCACGACACCAATTGAGCAAAGCAGTAAGGTTTTTGTCATGTTCCATTTGATCCTTTCCATAGACCAGCAAATCATCAACTATTACTTCAACACCCTGTAGACCAGCGATCAATTTGTGTGATTTCTTTTGAAATATTTCCTGTGCAGATGCTATGCCGAAAGGTACCCTTGTGAAGCGCCATCGAACAAAGGGGAGTTAAAAGTGGTCAAGTAACTGCTGGCTTTATCAAGATGCAATTGCCAGTAACCCAAATGGGCGCCTAGTACACTAAATACGGTTGCTCCTACTAGCTTGTGCACTATATCCTCTATGGTGGGGAGTTTGTAGTGTTCTCTCATTATGACTTTATTCAAATCACATGGGTCAATGCATATACAAATTGCACCTGTGTTCTTCTTCTCCACCACAACCATAGACCTGAGCCATTCCGATGGTTCTGTGACCTTTTTTACTACTCCCAGCTTCTCCATTCTAGTGAGTTCTTGTCTGACTTTATTCACAAGAGTTAAAGGTATTCTGCTTGGGGCATGAATGACATGCTGTGCACCCTCTTTTATACGTATGCGGCTTACACCCGGGAGGCACCCCAGGCCCTTGAATAGATCACAGTACTCACGTTTAATGTCAGCCTCTGTCAGACCTTTGTGCCCACTATCCACAGTCATTATGATCTTCACAAGTCCAATCTCTTTACTTGTTCTGAGACCTAGCACAACTGGGGCTTGTGTTTCTATCACAAACAATTGTAAAACCTTTTCAGATCCCTTGTATGAACATTTTGCATAACAGTGACCCATTACTTTCAGCTTATCACCACCATATCCCATTAGTTTCGGTAGGTCCTGAGTCTCTAAGGGGGATTCATTACTGAGGTGTTCCAGGTATATGTGGCTTGGCACACAATTTACTTGTGCTCCTGTATCTGTTTTGAATGTGATTGGAGTTTTGTTAGCCCCTATCTGTAATGTTACAGTTGCTTCATCTACAGACTGATGTGTTTTTTGTACTGCTGCAAGATATATTGGGGTGAAGTCTGAATCTGACCCTGCATTGTCATCATTGTCCTCTATGGCACTTCCGGTTTGTGAAGACAATTTACACGCCCTGGCAAAATGTCCTCTTTCCTTGCATGTATTGCATATCTGCCCCCTTGTCGGACAGACACTATTTTTATGGTGCATGTTTCCATAATATCCACACGCTTCTTGTGTGTTACTTGTCCCAGTGCCATAGGTGTTCTTTATTCCTTTGTGTGTTCTTTCTTGCCCATATCTGCTGCTGTGATGTTCTATAGCATTAATCTGGAGCTGTGTTCCTTCCAGTAGCTGCATGTCCTTTCTTGAAATTTCATATGCTCTGGCAATTCTTATGGCTTTCTCAAGATTTAAGTCTTCTTCCTGCAGCAGCTTTTCCTGAACTTTTTTAAACTTACTGCCCATCAGAATGCGTTCTTTTATCATATCTCCAGCATCATAGAAAGCACAGTCTTTGGCAAGCAAGAGCAGCTGTGTTACCCATTCATCCACAGACTCACCTCCACACTGCTTCCTCTGATAAAACAGTTTCCTTTGCACTGTGGAGTTTCTCCTTGGGTTGCAGTACGCCTCAAACTTTGCAAACAGTTCCTCTGTTTTCTTTTTGTCCTCTGCAGTGATCTCCCCACTTGCTTGCCAGGCTTGGCAACATCATGTCCTTTTTGTCCCACACATATCAGAAAGTGAGCTGCTTTCTGCTGATCAGACCATTTGTCTGCATCTGGTCCTGCAAACACAAGCTCTATTAGCTCCCTCCATTGTGACCAGTTTTCAGATACATTCCCTGATTCCAAATCCAGGGATGGAATGTTCTTTGTGTTGCTGTTTGCTGCCATAATTCTTCTCACCCCACTTCTGGTACCATGTGATGATTTAACACCAAGAATAGGCAGACAGCAAGAGCTTTAACACGAGCCTGGTGTTTATTCAGCAGCATCCATCTTACAGAACTCTCCACAGCTCCCCACCCCCAGATCACATGACCAAAACTGTTAACTGTTTCCTAACATGCATAAGGAACTAGGCATAACAATTGAACTTGAATTATAACATAAAGTATACACATCATTACAGAAGGTGCCAACATTTTTTCTTCCTAGTGTTCTACTCCTGTAGGTGTTGCTATAAAACCCTGTTTGGTCATGGATAAAGAAGAGGCTGTGTGTCAATGAACATAAGAAATCTTCCTTTATCTTCATAGAATGCAAGAAGGTAAACAAAATCTTCAGCCTTTAGAACCACTTTAAGTGATATTACATATAAGAACTAGGAATATATACATCTTTGTATGTTTCTGATTATTAATTGACAACCACCAAATCTCCTCTATCATTCAGGAACAAATCATCATGATTCCCAGTCCTGTGATCACTATGAAATCTCTGACATGGTGATCATATAGTATTATTCACAAACACATCTGTTGGGTTATGATGTCACAATACCTCCCACAGATAGAAGCATTTTGACATATGAAGTTGGCAGGCCACAGTTTTTAAAGGGCAATACAGTAGTCCATTGGTGAGAACACGTTTTATAGATCCATTTCCTGCAATGAGCTTCTGGCCGTGGAATAAAATGGAATACAATTTAGTGTTCAAGAACTATGAACCTGGTAACAGAAGACAGACCCCAGATCCAGTATAATCGGTGTACATAGATCATCATTTTAATTTCTAAAGATTCAGATCTAGAAGTCCTCAGTGGAGTAGATGTACAAATGAAGTGTAATTATTCCAACACCATCTCCGCACCTTACACAAAGTGATTCCTGTGATAGATACACTACGGGTTTTATTTACCTTTCAGCTCCGGAGTCAGGGAATGTCCGAGTTCATCCAGCAGAATCTGATCCGGCAGACCCTCACCTATAGAGAGGAATATAAGATGATGGCTCTGAGTCATGTATGATTGAAGCCAACTATTCACATACACCAAGCTACACATTACAATTATGTCCAAGCAGCAGAATATAATGATTCCTATGTTACATGTAACATGTCAGAGTAAAGTTCTCCATATTCTGAGCATATATAAATATACAGAAGTGATCTGATTAAGATTGTGTTCTGAATAAGTGTAAAAAATAGAGTTGGAGTGTGATATTGGAGTAGAGAGAGATATAAAAGGGTTCTCTTCATTGCTACTAGCAAGTTAGTGTGCTATAGTGTGCTACAGTGTAGAATGATAATAGTGATAGTTTAGTGTTTCAGGCCGTGTTTACTGTAGTATATTAAGGTGAATTAGCGCACGTTTACTGCAGTATATTGAGGTGGGTTTGTGTATGTTTACTGCAGTATATTACATTTTTACACACAGTACCTGACCGCGAGAATGTGTCTCCAGCACGATTCCATCGCACTGGTTTTCGGCGACAGGGTACTGTACATCTCGCACTGGCTCGCTCATCAGGAAAGGAAAACTGTGTTTTTTCCTTTCCCGATGAGCGACAAGCATTGCTGACAGGTGTCTGGTATGAATCATGAGGGGGAACGCCGCGCCAAAATTTTAAATAAAAAAACGGCATGGGTTCCCCTCCTGGGGCATACCAGGCCCTTAAGTCTGGTATGGATTTTAAGGGGAACCCCCTACGCTGAAAAAACAGCGTGGGGGTCCCCCCAAAATCCATACCAGACCCTTATCCGAGGACACAGCCCAGCCGGTCAGGAAAGGGGGTGGGGACAAGCAAGTGCCCCCAATCCTGAACCATACCAGGCTGCATGCCCTCAACATGGGTGTGGTCGCTTTTGAGGGCTTATTGGAATCTGGAAGCCCCCTTTAGTAAGGGGGCCCCCAGATCCTGGCCCCCCACCCCATGTGAATGAGTATTGGGTACATCGTACCCCTATCCATTCACCTGGGAGAAAAAGTGTCAATAAAACAAACACACTAGACAGGTTTTAAACTAATTTATTAGGCAGCTCCGGGGGTTTTCTTCTGACTTTGGGGGTCTTCTTCTGACTTCTTCACTCTCTTCTCCCAGTGTCTGGCTTTTTTCCCGCTCTCTGACCTCTTCTCCTGGTGTCCAGTTCTTCTCCCGCTCTCCGGTTCTTCTGCCAGGCTCCTCCATAATCTTCTGCTCTTTTGCTGCTCTTTTGCTAGTGGTGGCCCGGTCTTCTCTGTCGTTTTGTTCCCTCTTCTCTTCTTCTAATGTTGACACAACGCTCTCTCCCACTGTAATGCTGTGTGCGAGGTGCGCAACGACTTATATAGGCATGGGGCATGGTCACTGGGTGATGTCACCTGGTGACCCCGCCCCCTTATGACATCACAGTCCCGAGGCATGACACAAACAAATGTAGGGTGCCATCAGACCTGAGGAGCAATACTGCTGTCTGCAGGCGATATCCTCATGCCTTCTTACATTCACCTGATGCCCTCAACATTGGGATGGTGCTTTGGGGTAGCCCCCAAAACACCTTGTTCCCATGATGATGAGGACAAGGGCCTCATCCCCACAACCCTGGCCGGTGGTTGTGGGGGTCTGCGGGCGGGGGGCTTATCGGAATCTGGAAGCCCTCTTTAACAAGGCCCCCGCCCGCAGACCCCCACAACCACCGGCCAGGGTTGTGGGGATGAGGCTCTTGTCCTCATCATCATGGGGACAAGGTGTTTTGGGGGCTACCCCAAAGCACCCTCCCAATGTTGAGGGCATGTGGCCTGGTACGGTTCAGGAGGGGGGGTCGCACTCTCATCCCCCCCTCTTTTCCTGCGGCCTGCCAGGTTGCGTGCTCGGATAAGGGTCTGGTATGGATTTTTTGGGGGACCCCACGCCGTTTTTTTTTAAATTTTGGCCGGGGTTCCCCTTAATATCCATACCAGACCTGAAGGGCCTGGTATGGAATTTAGGGGGACTCCCACATCATTTTTTTTTTTTAATTTTGGTTCGGGGTTTCCCTGTGTTGAATTCCCATGCAGTTTTTATCAATAAACTTCTATGTGCATTGTCGGCAATGCAATAGCCGCGGGTAGTTTTAAATGGAATTTTTCCTTCGAAATGTCATTTTGCTGTCAGACTGTTCTAAACACGGGAAACATGCGCCCCTTTACAGGCATACTCTAAACACCCCCCAGGTACGAAATTTAAAGGGATATTACACTTTTATTGTTTGACTTTAAGCATTATTAAAATCACTGCTCCTAAAAAAACGGCCGTTTTTAAAACTTTTTTTTGCATTGATCCACGTCCCCTGGGGCAGGATCCAGGTCCCCAAACACTTTTTATGACAATAACTTGCATATAAGCCTTTAAAATTAGCACTTTTTATTATTCATGTTCGTGTCCCATAGACTTTAACGGTGTTCGCGTGTTTGAGCAAACTTTTTTCCTCTTCGCATGTTCTGGTGCGAACCGAACAGGGGGGTGTTCGGCTCATCCCTAGATTCTACCTATAACATACTTTCTAGGATGCCAACCCCTGGACTTACACCAGGAAACATATGCTTTCCAGACTCTAAAATAAAATGACTCTGGAAGCTGGCTTCCTTGCATTAACCACTTGCTTACTGGGCACTTAATCCCCCCTCCTGCCCAGACCGATTTTCAGCTTTCAGCGCTGACGCACTTTGAATGACAATTTTGCGGTCATACAACACTGTACCCAAATGAAATTTTTATAATTTTTTTCCCACAAATAGAGCTTTCTTTTGGTGGTATTTAATCACAGCTGGGTTTTTTTATTTTTTGCTAAACAAACAAAAAAGATGGAAATTTTTGAAAATAAAATCATGTTTAATAGTTTGTTATAAAATTTTGCAAACAGGTAATTTTTCTCCTTCATTGATATGCGCTGATGAGGCGGCACTGGTGGGCACTGATAGTCTGCACTGATGGGCACGGATAGGCACAGATGAGGCGGCACTGATAGGCACAGTTAAGGTGGCACTGATAGGCACAGTTAAGGCGGCACTGATAGGCACAGTTAAGGCAGCACTGATGGGGACAGATAAGGCGGTACTGATGGGCACAGATAAGGCGGCATTGATGGCCACTGATGGGCACTGATGGGTGGCACGGATGGGTGGCACGGATAGGTGGAACTGATGGGCACTGATAGGTACCACTGATGGGGGGCACTGATGGGCGGCACTAATGGGGGGCACTGATGGGTGGCACTGATGAGCAGTGATGGGCAGCACTGATGGGCACTGGTAGGTGATACTGATGGGCACTGATAGGTGGCACTGATGTGCAGCACTGTTGTTGCACTGAAGTGGGCGCTGATGGGTGGCACTGTGGGTACTGATTGATAGCACTGTGGGCACTGATGGGTGACACTGGTGGGCACTGGTAGGCGGCACTGCTGCCTATTGCTGTGTCACATTAGATCGCCGTGATCATGACTGATGTCTCGATCACGGCCTCCGGTGGTCAGGTTTTTTTTCCTCCTCACGCTGTCAGCACGAGGAGGAAAAATAGCCGATTACCGGCTCTGTTTACATCACATGATCAGCTGTCATTGGCTGACAGCTGATCATGTGGTAAGGGGTCGGGACTGACCCCTTACTCTGATCTGTGATCAGGCGAGTCTCATAGACTCGCTGATCAGAGAGCGCACCGCGCACGCCCTGCAGGGGGTGCGCAGGCCGCTCGTGAACGGGACAACGTCAATAGATGTAGTCCTGGCAATTTAGATCTGCGCTGTTGCCGTCATTTGGCAATGGCCCTGATCTGAAGGGGTTAATCAAGGTAGATATCACTGAGCCTGAAAGCCCATGATTCTTCAGAATGTGAGTTTCAATAGCCAAACAGTTAAATTCAGCAATTGTAAGGTAGGATGGAACACCAGTCCCTGCGTTAGCAGGTCTGGACATGGTGGTAGGTTCCATGGGGCCGCTACCGCCATCTTTAGGATTTCTGCATACCAAAATCTTCTGGGCCACGCTGGGGTCACAAGAACCAACAACTTCCTTTCTTGCTTGATCCTGCGAAGAAGTCGTGGTAGCAGCAGAATAGGAGGGAATGCATAAATCAGTGAGAACTGATCCCACGGGGTCACCAATGCATCTGTTCTGTATGTGAGTGGATCCCTTGTTCTTGACACAAAGTTGCTGACTTTGTTTTTGAACCTGGACACAAACAGATCTACATCCAGGATCCCCCATCTTTGGCATTGGCCAGGAGGATGTTTGGGTGAAGGGACCAGGGACAACTGCTAAAGACTCAAGTAGTCTGCATGACAATTCTCTACCCCTGGAATGAAGATTGCTGATATGCATGGCACATGCTTTTCTGCCCAGGTTAGGATATGGTTAACCTCTCCCTGGGCTACATGACTTTTGGTGCCCCCTTGGTGATTGATATAAGCCACTGCTGTGGCATTGTCGGATTGAATCCTGACAGGACAAATCTGCAATCTGAATATCCAGGCCCTTAGGGCTAGGCGTGCCGCCCAAATCTCTAGAATGTTGATGGGCAAGGTCCTTTCAGTTCTGGACTGTTTCCCTTGGACAGTCGCCTCTTTCAGGACTGCTCCCCAACCCGCAAGGCTGTCAGCTGTTGTTACCACTTTCCAGGTAACTGGTAAGAAGGATTTCCCCTTCTGCAGATTCTTGGATATCCTCCACCAACTGAGGCTCTGGCGCACCCTTTGGCGACAGACGCATTGGAAAATCTAGTGCTTGGACCTTCTTGTTCCAGGTAGACAGGATACTGTTTTGCAGCAGTCTTGAATGAGACTGAGTAGAGGAATCGCTTCAAATGAAGCCACCATCTTTCCCAACAACCTCATGCAAAGGCGAATAGAAGGACCCTTCTTTACCCTGACCACCTGAACCAGCTCCTTTATGGAACTGGTTTTTGCCTGGGGTAAAAACACCCTCTTCTGGGCTGTATCTATAACCAGACCCAAGTACTCTTATGCCCTGAACACACGGTCAGACTTTCCGACGGAAAATATGCGATTGGAGCTTGTTGTCGGAAAGACATCACCACATTCTTACGTTCTCATCTCCACATCTCTGCCTCTCTTTGCAGTCCGCCTTGCTTTTATATCCAACATCACCGAAGCTATGACAAACAGGAAGTGATGGCTACAACAGCCAATCACTCGCTCAATACATAATGACATCACAGGAAATGACCATATAAGGACATGACCAAATAAAGACATGACTTTCAACACAGGAAAATACAACAACCAATGAACAATGACTACAGGAGTCTTGTGGGCGTGTCTGAGCAGAGACAGGGTGCATGCATGTTTTTAGAAGCCACATGGCTTTCAAACATGGACTCCGTCTCCGACCATAACAACTCAAAAGACTCCCGTATTTCCGTTGATAGGAATCCCTATTATACATTGTTCCAGAGAACAATGTATACCTGGATTATTCTACTGTCTTTGTGGATGAGAGATTATCGGCAGGTGTACACTCATTGGGCCACAAATATGTTGATCAGGCACACAGGGGCAACATGAGCGCACACTCGTTAAACCGATAATGTCTTTGCAGAGCGAACACACCCCCACCAGACGATCATTCTGTGCATTGCACAGGGGCCCTTAGCTGGCAGACATGTCCCCACTCCGCAAACATTTCTCTACATCCCCAAAGAGCTTTTCACTACCAAACGGATCTCAACCAACATCAGTCTGCCCCAGTAAGCTCTTTAGAGCGGCCTGCGAGAGAACGTACACTGGGAGACCCTTATGAAGATACATTAAAATACATCTTCATAAAATTTTCCACAACAATTGTGGTGACCATACTTTGATCTAAGCGGGCTACCGACCTGTCTATCAAGAGCAGGTCCACTAGGTATGCTACAATTGTTATACCTTGAGTCCTTAATCTGGCCAGAGGAAGGGCCAGAAGTTTTGTAAACACCCGAGGTGCAGTAGCTAGACCGAAAGGCAGGGCTACAAACTGAAAATGGAGCCTTTCTACTTTGAAACGCAGATATTTCTGGTGAGCGGGGAAAATAGGCACATGCAGGTATGCATCCCTGATGGAAGCCAGAAGTTCTCCTCCTTGTAGGATGGAGACAACAGATCGGATTGACCCCATGTGAAAAGAGCGGATATTTAGGAACCAATTTAGATCCTTGAGATCTAGAATGCGTCTGACATCCCCATTTGATTTTGGCACCGTGAATAGGCTTGAAAAACCCGAAACCCTGCTCCTTCGTGGGTACCGCCATGATCCCCTTTTTGAGACAAAAATTTGGTCTAATGCTTGAAAGAGAGACTTCTTTTTCTCTGCATCCTTGGACATTTGACCTGAGGAAAACAAGGAGACGGGCTCAGAACTCTAGTCTGTAACCTAGAGCTATTGTGGAGACCACCCATCTGTCTCGAAATTCTTCCTACCAGACCCTTGAGAACTGCAGAAGTTTTTCCCCCACTTGAACGAGCAGGGGCGCCCCTTCATAAAGAGGCTTTAGCATTCTGTCTTGTAGGTTTCCTCCCCCAGGACTTCTTTTGTCCCTGGGGTTGACCCTAAGGTTTACCTCTTGAACCTGACAGTGGAGGCTGTCATGACTGCCTGGAGGCTGATGCCCCTGGCACTAGAGAAAGATCCCGTTTAAATGAGGGACATTTACTCCTTTTCTTAACTGGCAAAAGGGTACTTTTCCCACTTGATATCCTTTGGAAATATTTGTCCAAATCATCCCCAAACAGCTTTTCACTGCGGAAAGGAAAACCAGCCAGGAGCTTTTTGCATGGCACTTTGACTGACCACTTTTCAACCATAAGATTCTACGCATATGCACCAACCCAAGCATCGAGAGGTTTGAAGAATAGAATCTTTGATTGCGTCAATTGCAAAACACAAAGCTGCTGGCAGCTTGGCTAAATCCTGGGCCTGCTGTTCAGGGAAAGCCTTGAGCACCTCTTTCAAATGGTCTCTCAAGGATTAGCATACCTCAATTGCCACCAATACAGGTTGAGCTACTGAACCTGCCAAAGAAAAAATGTTTTTTAACAGGAATTCAATTTTTTTATCAGTTGCATTCCTAAGCATTTGTGCATTGTCAACCAGACAAGTCAAACCTATATTTACAGAGGATATAGCAGTGTCAATTGCTGGTATACTTTACCTCTTAGTAATTTTTTTCCTCCATAGGATAAAGTGTTAAAAAAAATTTTAGGAGGGAAAAATGCTTATCTGGGTGATCCCACTCAGAATACATAAGCTTTTCCAGCAATAAATGGACAGGAAAGGCACGCAAGCTTGAGGAGGCTTTTAGTGACCCAAACTTTAAATGTGGAGCGGACCATTTCAGTAAGAGATTACATCAGCAATTTCTCAGCTTGTGAAGCTTAAGAAGGTCCTTCCCCACCTTGATCCCTTGGAAGAGGAGTTATCAGTCTCATCACGGTCCCCTGAGGGGGATTCATCTTCCCTCTCCCACTGTTCCTCTGTTTGAGGGTCCTGGTGGTAGAAGGGGACCTAATGTGTTTTCTTCCACACTGTGTAGATTTGAATAAAACCGCTAACCTTTCCTTTAATCCAATCAATATCTGAGGTTAAAACCTCCTCAGTAAAATAGACAGGGGCTGAAATGTCGGAAGCAATTGCAACCCCTGACGACCCCGACGGCTCACTCTGACCAGCCTTCCTAGGCCCTAGGGGGGATGGCGTTGCAGAGGGAGGCCTTAGAGCCTGAGGGCGAACCCTTTAAGCCCTTGTTTTTTGGGGTACTTGTACCTCCCCTTCTGACCATAGTGCTAAGCACAAATGCAGAGATATTACCAGAAAATGCACCTACCGCTGAGCAAATAGTCCAGCAACTGCCGCTGCTATCAAGGCTCAGCCTGATGCTTAAGTAAAAGTGTCCTGGAGATGCCTGTGTCACCAACACTTACATGCCCCCCTGCTCTGTGTCCCTCCATCAGCTCAATGCACCTGCAAAAAGGTGCACTTATAGTCTGCACAGCCCCACGTTGTGGACGTTGAAGCATGCCAATGCCACGCTAAGCCACTCCCCCCCTCCGACTTCCCACTGTGCCCCCCCTTCACTTTTTTCAAAAAAGAATGCTTTCCCGCAAAAGCGGGACTCTGATCTGACTGGATCGGCATGCAGGGGGGGGGGGGCTGGTGTGTAGGAGAGGAGGAGAGCTGCTGGAAGAAAAACCACCATTCTATTGCAGTGGTGGTGGGCCATACAGCCGACTGACCCATGCTCCCTCGGCCTCCTGGAGAAAGAAATACTAGTCCAGTTGGGGGATTCCAAAAGAAAAGCCCCCCCTTCCAACTTCTTACCTGAGGCTTGGGCTGGAGGAAGCGTACAGCTTGTAATGACTAGGGATGAGCCGAACACCCCCCTGTTCGGTTCGCACCAGAACATGCGAACAGGAAAAAAGTTCGCTCAAACACGCGAACACCGTTAAAGTCTATGGGACACGAACATGAATAATAAAAAGTGCTAATTTTAAAGGCTTTTATGCAAGTTATTGTCATAAAAAGTGTTTGGGGACCCGGGTCCTGCCCCAGGGGACATGGATCAATGCAAAAAAAAGTTTTAAAAACGGCCGTTTTTTCAGGAGCAGTGATTTTAATAATGCTTAAAGTCAAACAATAAAAGTGTAATATCCCTTTAAATTTCATACCTGGGGGGTGTCTATAGTATGCCTGTAAAGGGGCGCATGTTTCCCGCGTTTAGAACAGTCTGACAGCAAAGTGACATTTCGAAAGAAAAATTCCATTTAAAACTACCCGCGGCTATTGCATTGCTGACAATACACATAGAAGTTCATTGATAAAAACGGCATGGGAATTCAACACAGGAAAACCACGAACCAAAAAAAAAAAAAAATGACGTGGAATTCCCCCTAAATTCCATACCAGACCCTTCAGGTCTGGTATGGATTTTAAGGGGAACCCCGCGCCAAAAAAAAAAAAACGGCGTGGGGTCCCCCCAAAAATCCATACCAGGCCCTTATCCGAGCACGCAACCTGGCAGGCCGCAGGAAAAGAGGGGGGACGAGAGTGCGCCCCCCTCCTGAACCGTACCATGCCACATGCCCTCAACATTGGGAGGGTGCTTTGGGGTAGCCCCCCAAAACACCTTGTCCCCATGTTGATGAGGACAAGGGCCTCATCCCCACAAACCTGGCCGGTGGTTGTGGGGGTCTGCAGGCGGGGGGCTTATCGGAATCTGGAAGCCCCCTTTAACAAGGGGACCCCCAGATCCCGCCCCCCCTGTGTGAAATGGTAAGGGGGTACTTACCCCTACCATTTCACTAAAAAACTGTCAAAAATGTTAAAAATGACAAGAGACAGTTTTTGACAATTCCTTTATTTAAATGCTTCTTCTTTCTTCTATCTTCCTTCATCTTCTTCTTCTTCTGGTTCTTCTGGTTCTTCCTCCGGCGTTCTCGTCCAGCATCTCCTCCGCGGCGTCTTCTATCTTCTTCTCCTCGGGCCGCTCCGCACCCATGTCATGGGGGGAGGCTCCCGCTCTTCTCTTCATCTTCTTCTTCATCCTCTTCTCTTCTTCCTTCTTCTCTTCTTCATTTTCTTCTCTGGGCCGCTTCGCACCCATGCTGGACTGGAGGGAGGCTCCCGCTGCGTCTCCTCATCTGACGGTTCTTAAATAACGGGGGGTGGGGCCACCCGGTGACCCCACCCCCCTCTGACACACGGTGACTTGACGGGACTTCCCTGTGACATCACGGGGAATGCCACAGGGAAGTCCCATCATGTCCCGTGTGTCAGAGGGGGCGGGGTCACCGGGTGGCCCTGCCCCCCGTTATTTAAGAACCGTCAGACGAGGAGACGCTGTCACACAGCGGGTGCCTCCCTCCATGCCAGCATGGATGCGGAGCGGCCCGGAGAAGAAAATGAAGAAGATAAGAAGGAAGAAGAGAAGAGGATGAAGAAGAAGATGAAGAGAAGAGCGGGAGCCTCCCCCCATGCCATGGGTGCGGAGCAGCCTGAGGAGAAGAAGATAGAAGACGCCGCGGAGAGGATGCTGGACAAGAACGCCGGAGGAAGAACCAGAAGAGCCAGAAGAACCAGACGAAGATGAAGGAAGATAGAAGAAAGAAAAAGCATTTAATAAAGAAATTGTCAAAAACTGTCTCTTGTCATTTTTAACATTTTTAACAGTTTTTTAGTGAAATGGTAGGGGTAAGTACCCCCTTACCATTTCACACAGGGGGGGCCGGGATCTGGGGGTTCCCTTGTTAAAGGGGGCTTCCAGATTCCGATAAGCCCCCCGCCCGCAGACCCCCACAACCACCGGCCAAGGTTGTGGGGATTAGGCCCTTGTCCTCATCAACATGGGGACAAGGTGTTTTGGGCGGCTACCCCAAAGCACCCTCCCAATGTTAAGGGCATGTGGCCTGGTACGGTTCAGGAGGGGGGGTGCACTCTCGTCCCCCCCTCTTTTCCTGCGGCCTGCCAGGTTGCGTGCTCGGATAAGGGTCTGGTATGGATTTTTGGGGGACCCCACGCCTTTTTTAACTTTTGGCCGGGGTTCCCCTTAATATCCATACCAGACCTGAAGGGCCTGGTATGGAATTTAGGGGGACTCCCACGTCATTTTTTTTTTAAATTTTGGTTTGGGGTTTCCCTGTGTTGAATTTCCATGCCGTTTTTTTATCAATGAACTTCTATGTGTATTGTCGGCAATGCAATAGCCGCGGGTAGTTTTCAATGGAATTTTTCCTTCGAAATGTCATTTTGCTGTCAGACTGTTCTAAACACGGGAAACATGCGCCCCTTTACAGGCATACTCTAGACACCCCCCAGGTACGAAATTTAAAGGAATATTACACTTTTATTGTTTCACTTTAAGCATTATTAAAATCACTGCTCCTGAAAAAACTGACGTTTTTAGAACTTTTTTTGCATTGATCCATGTCCCCTGGGGCAGGACCCAGGTCCCCAAACACTTTTTATGACAATAACTTGCATATAAGCCTTTAAAATTAGCACTTTTGATTTCTCCCATAGGCTTTTAAAGGGTGTTCCGCGGCTTTCGAATTTGCCGCGAATACCCCAAATTGTTTGCTGTTCGGAGAACTGGTGAGCAGCCGATGTTCGGGTCGAACATGAGTTCGACTCGAACTCGGAGCTCATCCCTATTTAGGGATATTAAAAGTTTTAATTCTGCACTTAGAGGCGCCTTTTTTTCTTTTATTTGTTTTCTATTAGAGATTGCTTCCCTCTTTGAGTGCAGCCCTAAGTGTTTAAAGACCACTTCATCCATTCAACAAAGACACTAAGTGCCTGGTCCTGACATTCTGAGCGCCCCTGACATGCGTTTTATCAGATAAGTATTAGGGAGCTGAGGCACATAGGTTTTTTTTTATCTTAATGCATTAAGATCATGGAAAATTGTTATCAAATACTTACCATAATTTTCCTTTCCTGGCCCATCCTCAAGTCCACACTTAACGGGTTAACACCTCTTCTGGAGCCCCACAGGACCATCTATTCCTAGGTAAATAAAAGACAGCCCCTCCCCCAACTAAGGTGTTCGATAACCTAGCGTGCGACAGGCAACTAGGGTGGGAGTCCTGTGCTGAAGTGAGGATGGGCCAGGTAAGGAAAATTACGGAAAGTATTTGATAACAATTTTTCATTTTTTTTTGCATTGATCCATGTCCCCTGGGGCAGGACCCAGGTCCCCAAACACTTTTTATGACAATAACTTGCATATAAGCCTTTAAAATTAGCACTTTTGATTATTCATGTTCGTGTCCCATAGACTTTAACGGTGTTCGCGTGTTCGAGCGAACTTTTTTCCTGTTCGCATGTTCTGGTGCGAACCGAACAGGGGGGGTGTTCGGCTCATCCCTAACCTGCACCTCTAGTCTAGCCTATTCCATAGCCAGGCTATTAGTAGTCTCATTGAATTGGGGTGCTGTCACTGACCTTGCCATGAAAGATTTAATTTGACCCAAAATGGGTTTGGTGGTGCTGATGATATCTGGGGGAGCAGTAAAAGCCAAGGCCTTCTCAGTAGGCGAAAAGGACCTGTACTGTCCAAATTTTCAGAAGCACCTTTATATTCAAGGACACCAGAGAGAGACCACAATCAAACAGGAAATTCCATGGCACTGTGAACTAATCTTGTATGATGGAGTCTTTGCATTGGTATCCTGTTGCAAATATCAGAAGCTGCGTGTTCAGCGAAGTCTCCCTGAGAACTACAGCTCGAACGCCCCATAGGGCCAATATTGGTTTGAAGCACTTGTTGAAAAATATTCTGCCTAACTGAACTAATAGCTGATTTTGCTTCCCTGACAAGAAGACCAGCCTTAACTGACTGTAAGTGGTTCTCTGTCCTGTGAAAAATTTCTTTGCAAGATGTAACAGTAAAAGACTTTTGGTGTCCCCTTGTCAGGGAATGTAGGCTACTACTGTCATGTTGTCAATCAACCTTACTCAGGCCCCCTTGAAGATCCTGAAAGGCTTGCAATTCTATAAAAGGCTTCCTTCCATTCAAGATACTTGGGGAGTCTGCACTCCACCGCGCTCCAATGGCCTTGCATTTGTTTCTTCAGATTGTGGACTCCCCAGCCCCAGAGACTGGCATCTGGCTTCAGAATCATCTCCTGGGCTGAAAGGCATGCCCCGAAAGAAGCACAGTGGTGATGTCCAAAATTCACGTTCTTGATGAATTTGTATAGGCACAGATTTTCTGATCCATAGACAGCCCAGCTCATAGACTAAAGAAGGTAAATTGAAATGCCCTCATGTGCCACCTGGCCCAAGGTACCACCACTGAAAGATCTTCAAAAGATTACTGGGGCTGTGCCAATTCTGTAAAAGGCAGACACCTGAACTGGAAGTGACATCTGGCCACTGCAAATCTCACATGCCTCTGGTGCTTGGCATTGATCGGTACATGGATGAAGGTCGATTGATACCAACTGGTCCTCCTGCTGAACTGTCCCTGTGATTGTCTGCATGGACTCCATCTTGAAACTCTTGGTGTTTATGAACACATTTGATTGATTCAAACTGAAACAGGCCAGAAGGCTCTAGCCTTAGGTACTAGAAAAACTGGGGAGAAAAGGCCCCAATGATTCAGCATAACTGGCATGATGGCCTTGTAGCAGTATACATTTTTATACCTAATCTTGCAAACATTTTGTCTTCTGAGATCTGTTGGTCATAAATTAAATGGATTCAGTAGTAAACTTTGTAATTTTCCATTGTACAGCCTCCAAACTGTCTTCTGGACCCACTGGTCTTTAGTGATTGTCATCCAAACCTTCCAGAATGAGGTTACAATCATCAACTTCACTCAGGCCTCCTGGCCCCAACTCGAAGAACCTTATTGGATGCATCTTTAAAAGACTTTCCAGCCATCTTAGCAACTTGCTCTGGACTTGATTACATGTAAAAAAATAACTTTGAGGCACCTCCACTGTGATCTGTTAAACCTGCAGCCTATCCTATAAGATTTAGCCTCCTGCACCTTAAGTTCAATAGGCTTGAGTGAAAGATGGTGGCTTCCTCTTACTAGTCTGTGGCCACAGTCCAGACTTTTTCTCCTGTCATTTACGCTGGGACTATAAATGGGGCAGTGGCCAATAGCTTTCATCTCTTTATTTATTCTGAGCATGCGTGGCAGTTTGTCCATCGGATTTGTGTACACACGATCGGAATTTCTGACAACGGATTTTGTTGTCGGAAAATGTTATATCCTGCTCTCAAACTTTGTGTGTCGGAAAATCCGATGGAAAATGTGTGATGGAGCCTACACACGGTCAGAATTTCCGACAACAAGGTCCTATCACACATTTTCCGTCAGAAAATCCGACCGTGTGTACGGGGCATTACTGTACAAAATAAGGTCCATTGGCATGGACCACAGGGTGAGTACACGGATTTAAAACTAGCTACAAGGGCGAGTTCAGAGGGTGGTGATAAATGGTACTATGGTGTATAAATGGAGTACTCGGAATGGTCAGGGGTGGGTAGTGGGGTCCCCCAGGGTTCTGTGCTGGGACCAATCCTATTTAATGTGTTCATAAACAACCTGGAGGATGGGGTAAGCAGTTAAATCTCTGTATTTGCGGACAATACTAAGCTAAGCAGGGCAATAACTTCTCCGCAGGATGTGGAAACCTTGCAAAAAGATCTGAACAAATGAATGGGGTGGGCAACTACATGGCAAATGAGGTTCAATGTAGTAAAATGTAAAATAATGTGTTTGGGTGGTAAAAACCTGAATGCAATCTATACACTGGGGGGAGAACCTCTGGGGGAATCTAGGATGGAAAAGGAACTGGGGGTCCTAGTAGATGATAGGATCAGGAATGGCATGCAATGCCAAGCTGCTGCTAACAAAGCAAACAGAATATTGGCATTAAAAAGGGATCAACTCCAGAGATAAAAATGATAATTCTCCCGCTCTACAAGACTCTGGTCTGGCCGCACCTGGAGTATGCTGTCTAGTTCTGGGCACCAGTCCTCAGGAAGGATGTACTGGAAATGGAGCGAGTACAAAGAAGGACAACAAAGCTAATAAAGGGTCTGGAGGATAATAGTTATGAGGAAAGGTTGTGAGCACTGAACTTATTCTCTCTGGAGAAGAGACGCTTGAGAGGGGATATGATTTCAATTTACAAATACTGTACTGGTGATCCCACAATAGGGATAAAACTTTTTTCGCCGAAGGGAGTTTAACAAGACTTGTGGCCACTCATTAAAATTAGAATAAAAAAAGTTTAACCTTAAAGTGGAGGGCCACCCTAAAAAAAAATTGCATCAAAAATCTTAAAAAAATAAAAAAAAATGTGAAAAAAAATATTAACTTACCTGAAACCCTTGTTGCTAGGCATTCTTCCTAATCTGCCTCTTCCTATTCCACAGCGTGTCCTGCTCCTCGGTGAGCGGCCCCGTTGCCTTCTGGGAACTGTGTGTGTTCCCAGAAAACCACGGGGGCCAGTCACAGAGCGCTGCTCGCGCGTGTGCAGTAGGAAACTGGCAGTGAAGCCGCAAGGCTCCACTGCCTGTTTCCCTTAGTTAGGATGGCGGCACTGGCAGCCGATCCGATGGACGGGTCGGCCTCGGGGGGGGGGGGGCGACATTGTGGGCTCGCTGGACAGGTAAGTGTCCTTATTAAAAGTCAGCAGCTACAGTGTTTGTAGCTGCTGACTTTAAAAAAAAAAAAGGCCGGACCTCCTCTTTAAACTAAGTAGAGGGTTCTTTACTGTAAGAGCGGCAAGGATGTGGAATTCCCTTCCACAGGCGGTGGGCTCAGCGAGGGGGCATAGATAGTTTCAAAAAACTATTAGATAAGAACCCGAACGACCGCAACATACAGGGATATACAATGTAATACTGACATATAATCACACACAGAGGATGGACTGGATGGACTTGTGTCTTTTTTTAACCTCACTTACTATGTAACTATGTACAAGCCTGATGGCCAGATCGCTAAAATTTCTGCTTTCCAGATGTGTCTCTACATGGGTGTTTTCGATGCATTCTCAATGCCTTTTGCCACTTTCCAGATGTGTTCCATACAGAAACAATACAACATTCTACTTTTGTTGACTGCACTAGAATGTGCTGCACTGGTGTGAACTAGGTAATTGTTATCAAAGTTAAACACTGTCCATGCGTTCTTGATGCAGAATAAAAATGCATTGGACTGCATCTGGTGTGAACAAGTCTGCTTTCTCATCCATAGGATCTCTGAAGGCAACTGAATTATAAAAAGGCAGACACTTGATGCGCCCGACATTAGAGGGTAGCATCCACCCCTGGAAGTGCAGGGCATAAACATACATCAGCCATTTTATTTGGATAAAACTTAGAGAACCTGTTACTGTAAATTGGTTTTCTGATGAAGTCTCTGCCATCCTTCATCTACGAGTGATTTACGCTCTGCCATTATAGGTGTTGCTTGTAGCGTGGACATCCTTGTGAGGCAACCTGTGCAATTTCATTTCTCTGCCAATGCAGACTGCATGCAGGCCCAAAATGCCCCCCGAGCTGGGCGAGGCATTTCCTATCAAGCTGGCATAAACGCATGTGAGCCCGTGCCACATGGAGTGCCTGGCCAATTTCCTGGATTCTGTCCCTTCACAGGGTAAGTGGAAACAACTCCTTTAGAGTGTATTGACCACATGCTTAATGAATGTGACAACCTGTTAGTTGTCGTCATCCTTGTAGGATATGCTGATGGTTGGCAGGTTTTTTGGAGCGTTTGCGTTCAGGGTTTCTGCTCCTAAAATAATGTAAAACACCTTAATTTGTATATTTTCCTTGAACCCTCTTTTAAGAACCATGTCCCACATTGCCCCTTCTACCTTTGCTAATCTTCTGTGCCACTAACAGGTGTGGCAAGCTCATATTTGCACAAAATATATGGAGAAAAGCGTATTACCTCTCACCAAAAAACAGGTGTACTGTCACTTTAAGACCCATCTGCCCTCATCCCAGTGTTGCCAACCGCCCGTTAATTTACAGGCAGCCCGTAAAAATCACCCCATTTTCAGGGCGCCTGTGAATGTCTGTTACGGGCAGCCGGTGCCCGTAAAAAAGATGGCTGCGGGCCGGCCATGCAACTGCGCATGCGCCGTTCTGAAGCCTGCAGGACTCGGGAAAGATCGTACAAACTCGGCAGGCCGGCGCATGCGTAGTAATGTAATGACGCCGCCTGGCGCCATTTTTAAACAGAAGCCACCGGCCGCCGCTCGTTCTTCTCGGCGGTTCAGCGGGGGGAGCAGGAGGAGCCATGTTACCAGGCCCGGGCACGGCAGGACATTACGGGGGGGTGAAGCCAGCCCGGACCCAGTAGAGGACTGGGAGGAGGACACTGTGACTGTCACTGGAGAGATGAAAGGGTCACAGTGAGTGACAGAAGTGACAGCCTCTGACCATCCCCTGCCCACAGCCTCTGACCATCCTCTGCCCACAGCCTCTGACAATCTCCTGCCCGCAGCCTCTGACCATCTCCTGCCAGCAGCCTCTGACCATCTCCTGCCCGCAGCCTCTGACCATCCCCTGCCCACAGCCTCTGACAATCTCCTGCCCGCAGCCTCTGACCATCTCCTGCCAGCAGCCTCTGACCACCTCCTGCCCGCAGCCTCTGACCATCTCCTGCCCACAGCCTCTGACCATCTCCTGCCCACAACCTCTGACCATCTCCTGCCCACAGCCTCTGACCATCCCCTGCCCAGTGCCCACAGCCTCTGACCATCTCCTGCCCAGTGCCCGCAGCCTCTGACCATCTCCTGCCCGCAGCCTCTGACCATCACCTGCCCACAGCATCTGACCATCCCCTGCCTAGTGCCCACAGCCTCTGACCATCTCCTGCCCAGTGCCCACAGCCTCTGACCATCTCCTGCCCACAGCCTCTGACCATCCCCTGCCCAGTGCCCACAGCCTCTGACCATCTCCTGCCCACAGCCTCTGACCATCTCCTGCCCAGTGCCCGCAGCCTCTGACCATCTCCTATCCGCAGCCTCTGACCATCCCCTGCCCAGTGCCCACAGCCTCTGACCATCTCCTACCCACAGCCTCTGACCATCTCCTGTCCAGTGCCCGCAGCCTCTGACCATCTCCTGCCCACAGCCTCTGACCATCTCCTGCCCACAGCCTCTGACCATCCCCTGCCCAGTGCCCACAGCCTCTGACCATCCCCTGCCCAGTGCCCGCAGCCTCTGACCATCTCCTGCCCACAGCCTCTGACCATTTCCTGCCCACAGCCTCTGACCATCCCCTTCCCAGTGCTCACAGCCTCTGACCATCTCCTGCCCACAGCCTCTGACCATCTCCTGCCCACAGCCTCTGACCATCCCCTGCCCAGTGCCCACAGCCTCTGACCATCCCCTGCCCAGTGCCCACAGCCTCTGACCATCTCCTGCCCACAGTCTCTGACCATCTCCTGCCCACAGCCTCTGACCATCTCCTGCCCACAGCCTCTGACCATCTCCTGCCCAGTGCCCGCAGCCTCTGACCATCTCCTGTCCGCAGCCTCTGACCATCTATTATCCGCAGCCTCTGACCATCTCCTGCCCAGTGCCCACAGCCACTGACCATCCCCTGCCCACAGCCTCTGACCATCTCCTGCCCACAGCCTCTGACCATCTCCTGCCCACAGCCTCTGACCATCCCCTGCCCAGTGCCCGCAGCCTCTGACCATCTCCTGTCCGCAGCCTCTGACCATCTCCTGTCCGCAGCCTCTGACCTATTCCTACATCATGTCTGCAGTCTCTGAGGGGGAGTCTGGAAAGGAGTCAAGAGTGGGAGCACCGCCGGGATCATGGGGTCACGGGAGAAGTCAGACGTGTGTGGACTGTGGAGAGGAGACCATAGGAAAACCAGAGCCTCCAAGCTGGAGCCATCTGACTGAGCCCTGCACGATGCATCTGAGAGGAGGTCAGTGACAGCACCGCCAGGCCAGTCTAGGGGGGTTGCTGATGTAAGGGGGAGTGAATACAATAATGTAAGGGGCACTGATATAAAGGTTTCCCCCTAAATTAGTAACTCCCCTTACCTTAGTGTATTCACTCTGCAGAAGGTGGTCTCTGGTCACCAGAGTGCCCACCACATCAGAGTTCCCCCTTAGATCATGATCTGCAGCATTCCCCTTTACATAAGAGTTCCCTTTCACTGTAAGGGGGATCCCTGCAGACTCTGATGTAAGGAGGGAACCTAGTGCTAGCTGGGTTATAGTAACCTGACCTTCATGTCAATGGAGAAATATGTTTTTTGACTTTTGTTTAGCTTAAACACATTGCTAATAGCACTAACTATATGTTTATAGTTCAAATATGTATCCTTGCACTGTTTAGCTCTGAAAATAGTAATTTTAGGTACTTTTTTGCAGCGCCAGTAAAAAATGCGGATCTGCCAGTAATTTTCATGATTTTTGCCAGCAAAAAGTGGTGTTGTTCGTAAATTTTGACATCCTGCCAGTAAATTTCACTTCAGGGGGTTGGCAACACTGCCTCATCCACTCACTTCAGAAGCAGCCACAGCTGAGCTCAGGCAGCACTTCTGAAGGCAGATGACAGACACAGTCAGAGTCTGAGACAAAAAACAGTCAGACTGTCAAACACACAGAAGGAAACAGCATAGAAGAGGAGCCAAGACAGCACATCCAGAGGCAGACAAGGGACTCAGTCAGAATCTGAAGGAAGTCCTTTACCTGGCAGGACTGCAGAGAGAGAGGGAGAGAAGCCCTCCCAACTGCAGACCCCCAAGACCATTTACACCATTGCATGGCGACTTGGGATTCCCATCCCGTGCTGCACATCTCCTGCCCCCTGTGACATCATTCACAGATGCTCTCAGACTGTCAGAAAAGCCAGGAGAGCAGTGCGGTGCACTGCATATAAAAAGACAGGAAAATGATGCAATGATGACATTGCAGAGCTTTTATAATGCCACACCAGTACAATGGCAATGTTATTTAACCACTTCAGCCCCGGAAGGATTTACCCCCTTCCTGACTAGAGCACTTTTTGTGATTCGGCGCTGAGTCGCTTTAACTGACAAGTGCGCGGTTGGGCGACGTCGCACCCAAACAAAATTGATGTCCTTTTTTTCTCCACAAATAGATCTTTCTTTTGGTGGTATTTGATCACCTCTGTGTTTTTTTTTGCGCTATAAAAAAAAGAGCGACAGTTTTGAAAAAAATGCAATATTTTTTACTTTTTGCTATAATAAATATCCCCTAAAAATATATAAAAAACTTTTTTTTTCCTCAGTTTAGGTCAATATGTATTCTACATATTTTTGGTAAAAAAAAAATCGCAATAAGCGTATATTGATTTGCTCAAAAGTCATAGCATCTACAAAATAGGGGGTGGTTTTATGGCTTTTTATTATTTATTTTTTTTACTAATAATGGCGGCAATTTTTATCAGGACTGCGACATTATGGTGAACAAGTCGGACAATTTTGACACATTTTTGGGACCATTGGCATTAATACAGAGATCAATGCTATAAAATTGCATTGATTACTGTAAAAATGTCACTGGCAGTGAAGGGGTTGAATGTGTCCTAGTGTGTGTTCTAACTGAATGGGGGAGGGGACTGTGCAGGGGAGATGACATATCGTTGTTCATACTCTGTATGAACACACGATCTGTCTGTTTTCCCCTCAGAGAACCGGAAACTCCATTTTTACCTACAGATCCCGGTTCTCCATGTGCCCCGAGCGATCGCGGGAGCCCAGCGGAGATCGTGACCCCCAGGCACGCACATTGGCCGTCTATGTTACCGACGTAACATGACGGTGATTTGCGCAGCCGTGCCATGTTGCCACAGCACAAATGCGGCGGCTGGTCAACAAGCATCATTTTGCCCATGGCCCTGGCACACATGGCACATAGTTTTTAGGAGGGTTTACCATCCAACATTCAGCCCTGGTTCACATTGATGCTACTTTGAAATCGCGCTACTTCACTTGATGTAGCGCGATTTCAAAGTAGCAAGGTCAGTGCAATTTCAGGTGCTACTTGATAGACATCTGTGTCACTTCATACGTCACTTCATACACAGATGTCTATTGAAGTCGCAAATGAAATCAGCAAAAGTAGTGCAGGAACCACTTTTGCAAATCGGTGCGGCACCCCAAAATCAGTGTCGCACAGATTGGAACGGTGCCATTGCCAGCAATAGGCTGTGACTTGTCATGCGATTTGATCTCTCAAAACGCTCCAATGTGAACCTAGGCTCAGCCCTGGGTCACACTGATACGATTTAACATGTCAAATCGCATGTCAAATGGGCGGCAATTGCACCATCCTAATCGGTGTGACAATGCATTTATGGCACCGCACCGATTTAAAAAAGTTTCTGTACTACATTTTGCGATTTCGGGCTGCGATAAATCTGTGATATAAATCATTTATATCTGTGCAGAAACCTGCACAGAGTCTCTGAAATTGCGGCCAAAATCAGGACTGACATGCGGGAGTAAAATCGTGCAAGTTAAGCTGAACTTGTGCGGCTTCATTCCCGCAGCTCAGTGTGAACCTGGGCTCAGGATCTTCCAACTCCATGAAGGCTGAACATGGAGGGGGAGGTTCGGCAGGGGAGGATGCAGCAAACAAATTACTTACCAACTGCAATCAACAGTTGGCCTGGAGCCGACCAAAACAGAACACCTTAGTTGGGGGAGGGGCTGTCTTTTATTTAGCTAGGAACAGGTGGTCCTGTGGGGCTCCAGAAGGGGTGTTAACCTGTGCTGATGTGAGGTGGGCCAGGAAATGAAAACGGAAAATTGTATACACACCTTTCCGTAATTTTCCTTTCCTGACGCCTTTCCATGGCAGCACACGCTGGGGTTGTGACTCCGCCCCCACAACCTGACAGGATTGGTTAGCTATAAGTTTGAAGGGGAGACACCCCGCTGCATTCTCTGTAAATATATCACCATAAAACGGGGTGGGAATCTGTGTGCTGCCATGGAAAGGCGTCAGGAAAGGAAAATTACGGAAAGGTGAGTATACAATTTTCCGTTTTCCTGACGCCTCCATGGCAGCACACACTGGGAAATAACTCGCCAGTCGGGTGGGTGCAAGAAAATAATATTTATTCCTTATAATGCGGAAGAATTGGCTCTAACAACTGATCTACCGAAGTCTGCCATAGCCAAATGAGCAGAATCTACTCTATAGTGAGAAATAAACATATGTCTGGAGGACCAAGTTGCTGCTTTGCAAATAGTCTCCGGTGAAACCCTGCAATACGCTGCCCAGGAGGTAGCCACTGCCCTGGTCGAGTGAGCCCTGATGCCTTCAGGAATTGCCATATGCCGCATGGAGTATGCCTTCTTGATGGACTTGACTAACCAGGAGGCGATAGTACGTGAAGTAGCCGCTTGACCTCGTCTGTTTCCATGTGGGATGACCATGAGGGTATCCGTCTTTCTAAAAGAATTCGTAGCCGTCAGGTAACTAATGATGGTAGTTTTAACATCCAGGGGATGAGGTTCACCCTGATCATTAGTGAAGGATGGTAAGACAATATCTTGGTTGTAATGGAAGGAAGTTGCTACCTTCGGGATGAAGTGGTCTGAAGGTCTTAGTACTACCTTATCAGGAAAGAATACCAAGTAAGGTTCTGATGCCATCAGTGCTTGGATCTCAGACACCCTCTTTGCTGATGTGATTGCAATGAGAAAGGATAGTTTTAGAGTCAGATCCCATAGAGATATTGATTCAGATGGAGTAAAAGGAGGATTGGTGAAGGCTTCAAGAACTATTGAGAGATCCCATGATGGAAAAACTGATTTCTTAGGAGGTTTGATTTTCAGGCAGGCTCTCAGGAATTGGATAACCAGCGGATGTAATGCCCATCTGGTGCCTGTTTTGGCCGACAAGGCAGATACTTGTACCTTAAGGGTACTTGAACTTAGACCTTTGTTGATTCCTGATTGGAGGAATTCTAGGATTTGAGAAGGTTCTGGAGCAATAGGATCCCATCCCTTCTGCTGCGCCATTCTAAAGAATTGGTTCCAAATTCTTGTATAGGTGGTGTTGGTGGTGCTCTTCCTGGCTTGCATCAAAGTCGATATTACTTCCTGTGAGCAGCCTTGTTCCCTTAACCTAACCCTTTCAACTTCCATGCTGTCAGATGTAGTTTCTCTGGAGCTGGATGTAGGAATTGGCCTTGAAATAGCAGATCCGGAGTTACCGGAAGGAGGATTGGAGGTTGAAGGCTGAGCTGCAATAGGGTCGTGAACCATGGTCTTCTCGGCCAAAGAGGGATTATCGCGATTACCGTGGCTGAAGATCTCCGAAGCCTGGACAGGAATCTCGCAATTAGCGGAGTTGGCGGGAATATGTACCCCAACTTGAAGTTCCAGGGGTGAATTAGACAATCTATCCCCTCGGCTGAAGGGAAAGATGCTCTGGACAGAAACCTCCGACACTTCGTATTCGCCGGAGTAGCTGCTAAGTCGATCTCTGGTACTCCCCATGTCTCCATAAGAAGAGAAAAGGCCTGGAGACTCAGGGACCATTCGTTGTTCGAAAGAGTTTCTCGACTCAGGTAATCGGCTAACATGTTCTGTGCCGCAGGAACATATATTGCTTTTAGATCTGCTAGGTGTGCCTGTGCCCATTCCAAGATAGGGCGGACTTCCTCCATCAATGTGAGACTCTTGGTACCCCCTTGCCTCTGGATGTAGGACACTGCCACCTTGTTGTCCATCCGAATAAGCACGTTCTTCCCTCTGAGGACTGGTGCAAATGCCATGAGGGCCTGGAAGGCTGCTCTGAGTTCCAGTATATTCGATACTAAATCCTGGCCCCGGAACTGCCATCGGCCCTGCGCTGCTTGATCTTGACAGTGAGCTCCCCAGCCGCTCTGACAGGCATCCGAGGTGACTATTATCAGATCTGGGGGAACTATCAGTTTGTATTTCCTGAGGTTGGTCAAGTGTGTCCACCACCACACTGATTGCTTCATTGGTCTGGAGATGGTAATGGTCTGACGCATCGATACTCCATCCCACTGCCTCAGAAAGGAGTTTTGGAGGATTCTCATGTGCCATTGTGACCATTGCACCATGGGCAGGGTTGCAGCCATAGACCCTAGCACACTTAAGCAGATTCTGGCTGGAAGATGCCTTGCTGATAGTAATCTCCACATCTTCTGTACTAGAGGCTGAATCTTCTCCTGAGGAAGTTGTACCATGTTCAATTGGGTGTTCAGATCTGCTCCCAAGAATAACATGTTTTGAGTGGGTTGTAAGCTGCTCTTTTTCCAGTTGACTAGCCAGCCGAAGTCTTGGAAAGTCGTGAGTAAGATCTTCTGATGGCATAGCAAGGTTTCTTGATCCTCTGCCAAGAGCAGGATGTCGTCCAAATAATGGTGGACTCGCAGACCCTTCTCCCTGAGGAATGCAACCAAGGGTAGAAGGACCTTGGTAAATGTCCTGGGAGCCGACGAGATGCCGAAAGGAAGGCACTGAAATTGGAAGTGGCTTTTGTTGATGGCAAATCGGAGGAATTTTTGAAAGGCGGGATGAATTGGAATATGTAGATAAGCGTCTGATAAATCTACTGAGAGCATCCTGTCGCCCAGGTTCACTGCCAGAAGTATAGACTGCAGACTCTCCATTTTGAAGGCCTCTGTTTTTATGTTCCTGTTGAGATTTTTTAAATCCAATACAGGACGTAAGTCTCCGGTCTTCTTCTTTACCAAAAATAGTGGGGAATAGAACCCCCTCCCCTTTTGGTCTGACGGAACTTCCAGTATTGCCCCTTTCTCCTTCAATTCCACTATATATTTTAATAGTAACTTCCTTTTGACTAGTGAAGATGGCAGTCTTGTTGATTGGAAGTGATTTTTTGGAATTTTGCCCATAAACTTCCACTTGTGTCCAAATTTGATCGTGGAAAGAGTTCACTGGTCCTCTATATGGCTTGACCAAATCTGTGCGAAGTCCTTGAGCCTGGCGCCCACCTGTACTGAGTGGGCAGGCGAACTTTCAAAAAGACTTCTGCTGCTCCCCTACCGGGGTAGGCTTGGACTTCTGCATCCTTAGGAAGGAAGGTCTTGTGTTCTTCCAGTCCCTTCTAAACTCCCTACCAGGACGGTAGGATCTAGCTTCCCTATATTTCTCAGGAAGGTTGCGCCTGAAGAAGGAACCCTTTTGGGCCTTGGGTCTTCTATCTGAGGGAATTAATCCCGACTTCCCTCCTGTTACCTTTGAAATAGCGGTGTCCAATTTAGACCCGAACAGGTTTGAGCCATCATATGGAATTCTGCACCAGTTTGTTTTGGATGCAGTATCGGCCATCCATGGTTTCAGCCACAAGGCCCTTCTTGCTGTGACTGAGGCTGGCATTGATCTCGCCGAGGATCTTATAACATCCACTGAGGCTTCTGCCACGAAGTCACCTGCCAACTTGATCTCCTGAAGAGAAGATATTATTTTATCTATTTCAGTACCGTCTTGCAGATCCTTCTCCACCTTGGTTGCCCAACCTGCATGCGCCCCCAGCAGTGGAGTATGCTTTCTTCAATTCTAGATCCAATTTCCGATCCAGAACATCCCGAAAGGAAACTGCGTCTTCAATAGGCAGAGTGACATGCCGTGCAAGACGCATCAAGGAGGAGTCGACTACTGGAGCGTTCATCAATGTTTTGACTTTTGACTCCTTCAGAGGATACATTTTTGTCAGTCTGTTGGTGAGACTGGCCCGCTTATCAGATCTTTCCCACTCATCTTTAATTAGATCCTCCAGTTCACCTATAAAAGGGAAATTCTCTGGTTCTTTCCTTAAATTTGGGAAATATTTCCGGACTTTCTGCGGTTCCTCTTTATCTTCTTCCCAGCCTATCGCTTCTTTGACTGACTTTGCGAAAGGCTGTACCAGGGAAAAATCAAAACCTGCTGACATGTCCTGGTCCTCATCTCCTGAGGAGGGTTCTGATGCCTGGGGTTGGCGGTCATCCGCCACCGATGTGCTAGGCGTAGGCCTATCGATTAGTGGTGCTGTTGTCTCCCTTATGGATTCCCGCACAGATTCTCTTATGAGCTCCGTAGCCATTGCTGCGTCTAGCTCTTTGTCCTTTGCTGCTTCATTGAAGCAGGATCTGCAGACTAGCTTATCTGGCAAGGCTGGTGCGCCGCATACCCAGCAAGCGTTTGCTGCAGGACGGGTGTGGCGGCTTTGGCGGTGCGATGAAGGTGACCGTCTGCGGTGTGACCGACTGTGACGGGAGCGGCTGCGTCTTGAGCGGCTGTGACGTGAGCGGCTATGTCTTCGGTGGCGAGAAGAGGATCTTGAGCGGCTTCTGCGGGACTTCTTGCTTGACCCATGACTTGATCTCCTCTCACGCCTGGAACTTGCGGCTCTTGACCTGGTGGGGCTGCCAAAAACGCAGCGTTAGTGGTTGGCTCTCTTTTTTCTCTCCCCTTCTTCAATACTTACCAATGACGAATAGCCCCTTACCTCGTTTGCTGATGGTGGTCTGCGCGGGCAGTGGTCTCCATAGTGATAGTAGACAGTGTAGACTGAAGGAAAATAAGAGAAAGGAAAAAAATTTTTTTTTTTTTTTAAATCTTACTCTTTCTTTTATTTATTTATTTTTTTTTTAAAAAGGCTAAATCGAATAAATTGACTTACCTGGTCTTGTTGAGTCGTTTTCTGGCAAAGCAGTTGAACGCCGGTGAACATTCAGGTATTTGTGATACTGCTCAGCAAAAACACTGAAATGCCTGTGTTTTTAAATCTGCTGCCGCCGTCGCGGCAAAATGACGCTCCCGCGCATGCGCAGAGCCTCCCGAGCGCCTCGGCGCCATCTTGGAGAAGGGCATTACCTTCCCAAGGCAGAACTAGGCCCTGAGGCCAATTGCAGAGTGGAGGAGGCGGCCTCGGCGGCCATGACGGTTCCTACAGCGGTGGACAGCAAGTGCCAGCAAGCCCCCTAAGCAGAAGAAACACCATAAGCAAGCTACAGGCAAGGTACAGGCAAAAAGGAAAAGGAGACCACTGCAAAAATATGAAGCTTCTTTAAAGCTTACTGTGCCAGATGTCCAGATGCCCCCTGAGACCACCAGACCGGGGGTTCCCTCCATAGAAGCTCCTTTAGAGACTGTACAGGAGGGACTTCCAAACAGGAGAGGCTTGAACCTGCTGGGGTGAGTGCGGTAAGAGGCTTTTTTCTTTATCTTGACAACAGGAGCAAGCTGCTTATCCCAATCTGTCAGGTGAGAATAAAATGAGAATGCAGCGGGGTGTCTCCCCTTCAAACTTATAGCTAACCAATCCTGTCAGGTTGTGGGGGCGGAGTCACAACCCCAGCGTGTGCTGCCATGGAGGCGTCAGGAAAATGTCTTTACAGCCACTTTGAAGTATATTATCACTTCCACTGTCACATTTTGTATCTCCCAAAAAAAGAGACTCTGGCAATAAAAGTTGGTGGGTTAATTTTTTTAATGTCACATGATATTAGTCTAACAAGTTTATAAAATGCACATTTTCAGTAAAAAAAAGATTTTTAGTGAACACAAATACAATATATTGCTCATTGTTAAGTTTGTGGTTATGACATCCAATAGGGTGAAGCCTTAAAGTTGCTCTCCAGCCTAATTTTCACTTGAACTGGTTTGTTTGGACCAAGTTGGCCCAAATGAACTTTCTCCTACACTAGCAGGTACAGTAGGTGACCGCGATATTGTGTCAATCTCGCCGCATTTATCGATGAGATTTGACACCTGCAAGCCCCGTCGCGGGAGCCAGCGCCGAGATGGCTCACTTTTCGGGAAAGGAAAACTTTTTTTTCCTTTCGTGATGAGTGACAGGCAGTGCTGACAGCTGTCTGGTATGAATCCTGAGGGGGTTTTAAATGAAAAAAACAGCGTAGGTTCCCCCCCCAGGGGCATACCAGACCCTTAAGTCTGGTATGGATTATAAGGGGAACCCCCTACACCGAAAAATCGGCGTGGGGGTCCCCCCAAAATCCATACCAGACCCTTATCCGAGCACGCAGCCCGGCCAGCCAGGAAAGGGGGTGGGGACGAGCGAGCGCCCCCCCCCTCCTGAGCCATACCAGGCCGCATGCCCTCAACGCTCTCTCCGGCAGGAACTCTTTGTGGGAGCTGAGGAGCCATTTATATAGGCGGTGACCCTGCCCCCTTGTGACGTCAAGGTCCCAGCATGCGCAGGGACTCTGGGGTCATGCCCCCTTATTACTCGAGAGTCCCTGCGCATGCTGGGACTGTGACGTCACAAGGGGGCGGGGTCACCGCCTATATAAATGGCTCCGCAGCTCGCACAAAGCATTCCTGCTGGAGAGAGCGTCGTGTCAACATCGGAAGAAGAGAAGAAGAGAAGAAGCGACGAGACAGCGGCGAGACAGCGGCGACAAGACAGCAGCAGCAGACCGGGCCCCCGCTGGCAAAAGAGCTGGAAGAAGATAGCGGCCCGGGAGAAGTGGCGGAACACCGGGAGAAGTCGGAAGAAGACCCCCCCGAAGTCTGAAGAAGATCCCGGAGCTGCCTAATAAATTACTCTTAAAACCTGTGTAGTGTGTTGTTTTTTTATTGACACTTTTCCCTAGGTGAATGGGTAGGGGTACCATGTACCCCATACTCATTCACATAGGGTGGGGGGCCAGGATCTGGAGGCCCTCTTATAAAGGGGGCTCCCAGATTCCGATAAGCCCTCCACCCGCAGACCCTGACAACCAACAGCCAGGGTTGTCGGGAAGAGGCCCTTGTCCTCATCAACATGGGGACAAGGTGCTTTGGGGTGGGGGGGCCCACAGGGCGCTGCCCCTCCCCCAAGGCTCCCACCCCCCATGTTGAGGGCATGCAGCCTGGTACGGCTTAGGAGGGGGGTGCTCGCTCATCCCCACCCCCTTTCCTGGCCGGCCGGGCTGCGTGCTCGGATAAGGGTCTGGTATGGGTTTTGGGGGGACCCCCACGCCAATTTTTTGGCGTAGGGGTTCCCTTTACAATCCTTACCACACCTAGGGGCCTGGTATGCCCCTGGGGGGAACCCACGCCAGTTTTTTTCATTTAAAATTTGGCGTGGTGTTCCCCCTCAGGATTCATACCAGACAGCTGTCAGCACTGCCTGTCACTCATCGTGAAAGGAAAAAAAAGTTTTCCTTTCCCAATGAGTGAGCCAGCGCGACATGCACAGTAACCTGACGCTGAGAACCAGCGCGATGGTATCGCGCTGGAAACACAATCTTGCGGTCAGGTACTGTACATCCGCTGGGCATGCTGTATAAACTGTACACAGGCTATGGGACAAGAACATCATCCACCCAACTCTCCACTTCAGCCAATCAAAGTAAGCTGTGTATTCATTCAAAGAATACAAAGTTGCTTATGAATAGCTGAGCACCCCTTAGCACTCAGCCTGACTCAATTGTGTCCAATGTGTGATACATGGTGTCCATATCTCACAGACAGAATGAACTGCTGTTTATTGTATGTACCTTGTTTATACAGTGCTTCCAGTGGGTGCATCTGTTAGTGTATGAAATGGTTTGGTTGGACCAGCTTGGCCCAAATCAACTAGTTAAGGTGAAAGAAAAGCTAGAGATCAGCTTTAAAAGGTTAAAGTGGAGTTTCACCCAAAAGTGGAACTTTCGCTCATTGTACTCCTCCCCCCTCCGGTGCCACATTTGGCACCTTTTGGGGGGAGGGGGGACAGCATACCTATCTTTCACAGGTATGGTTTTCCCACTTCCAGGAGCCTTAGTGTGGATATTGATGTCACGGCTAGGGCTCCCTCCTCCTCCCACAGCGACCGGGCCAGTAGGAGAAAGGAGTGGAGCCACGAGCATGCGCAGCCAAAAGACTACACTGCCGGGTTCCCTAACTCGCAATGGAGGCGGATTTCACCCGACAGCTGATGGAAACATCAGCTGTGGTGCCGACATCGCTGGACCTAAGGACAGGTAAGTGTCCAATTATTAAAAGTCAGCAGCTGCAGTATGTGTGTAGTATGTGTGCAGTATGTGTGTAGTATGTGTGTAGTCGGTGTGCAGTATGTGTGTAGTATGTGTGTGGTATATGTGTAGTAGGTGTGCAGTATGTGTGTAGTATGTGTGCAGTATGTGTGCAGTATGTGTGCAGTAGGTGTGTAGTAGGTGTGCAGTATGTGTGTAGTATGTATGTAGTATGTGTGCAGTATGTGTGCAGTATGTGTGCAGTATGTGTGTAGTATGTGTGCAGTATGTGTGTAGTATGTGTGCAGTATATGTACAGTATGTGTGCAGTATGTGTGTAGTATGTGTGCAGTATGTGTGTAGTATGTGTGTAGTATGTGTGTAGTATGTATATAGTATGTGTACAGTATGTGTGTAGTATGTGTGCAGTATGTGTGCAGTATGTGTGTAGTATGTATGTAGTATGTGTGCAGTATGTGTGTAGTATGTGTGCAGTATATGTACAGTATGTGTGCAGTATGTGTGCAGTATGTGTGCAGTATGTGTGTAGTATGTGTGTAGTATGTATGTAGTATGTGTACAGTATGTGTGTAGTATGTGTGCAGTATGTGTGCAGTATGTGTGTAGTATGTATGTAGTATGTGTGCAGTATGTGTGTAGTATGTGTGCAGTATATGTACAGTATGTGTGCAGTATATGTGCAGTATGTGTGCAGTATATGTGCAGTATGTGTGCAGTATGTGTGCAGTATGTGTGCAGTATGTGTAGTATGTGTGCAGTAAATGTGCAGTATGTGTGTAGTATGTGTGCAGTACATGTGCAGTATGTGTGTAGTATGTGTGTAGTATGTGTGCAGTATGTGTAGTATGTGTGTAGTATGTGCAGTATTTGTGTAGTATGTGTGCAGTGTGTGTGCAGTATGTGCAGCGGTGGGTGGACCTCCGCTTTAAAGAGGAGCTCCACCTAAAAAAAATATTAAAAGCCAGCAGCTACAAATACTGCAGCTGCTGACTTTTAATAAATGGACACTTACCTGTCCTGGAGTCCAGTGATGTCAGCAGCCGAAGCTGATCAATCACTCGGCTCTCAGCTGCTGCCACTGCCATTCTCTGTAAGGGAATCAGGAAGTGAAGCATTGCGGCTTCACTTCCCGGTTCCTTACTGTGCATGCGTGAATCGCGCTGAGCATCCTAAGTGGTCCCCGCTATCTCCTGGGACCTGTGTGTTTCCCAGGAAACAGCGGGGGGCGCGGGAAGGGGTGTGACTCCCACGGGAGTCTTTTCCAGGAAGTGTAGTAGACAGGTATCTGCACCCCCCTCCCCCCTGAAAGGTGCCAATTGTGGCACCGGAGGGGGGGAATCAGATGAGCGGAAGTTCCACTTTTGGGTGGACCTCCGGTTTAAGTTCAAAGAAAAGAAAACAAGCCAAGCAGGCTTCTAAAGAGGCTTCAATATGGAACTCACAGCGGCATAGATATAAAGTTTATTCATAGAAAAGAGACACAATTCTAATAATGTATGGCTATTAGCCACAATAACACTTTTATTGTGACAACGTTGTCATGATTTTTTAATATTGGTGAAGGTTTTACTGTTATTGTGGCTAATAGCCATACATTATTGGAATTGTGTCTCCTTTCTATGAATAAACTTTGTATCTATGCCGCTGTGAGTTCCATATTGAAGCACCTTTACAAGGCTGCTTGACTTGTTTTCTTTTCTTTGCATATTCTATTTGGCTTTGGGAATTCCAACCTACTAAGTTGAGTCGGTAAAATAAATCCCATCTAAACTTTCAGTGTTGATATTTTCCCTATTTTATCATGTAATTTTAAAGGTTAAGTTCAATTTTTCTACAGAATAGTCTATGCGGTCATGGGCTCCAGTACATAATAAAAAGCCTTGCAGCTTTGTAAAACATTTATTATAATTATTGTCCTTCCTGTAGGCCATTTGGATCCCTCCAGAAACCGGGCTGAATACCTTCCAGTTATCAAACCCCATGTCCTGGCTTGTTGCTAGGATGCAAAAACTGTTGGATTTGCTCCTGTAATGCTATTATGCTAATAATTTTCACATCCTAACATAGCAGGATGTGGGGGTTACTAACTGGGAGTTTTCAGTGAAACCTTTGGGGGGACCCCAATGGCTTATAGACATGACAATAAAGCTCATGAACATTTTATAAAGGTGCACAGTTCTATAATAACTACTGGGATCCCATGACTGCATAGACTATTTTCTGGAAAAGGGGAACTTACCCTGCTACAGAGAAAGGGGGGGGTAATGTGGTCACATGGTTTACAGTCCACAAAAAGACATTAGTAGAAAAATCACACATTCCAAACTGATAAGGAGGATTTGTATGGTAATATATACAAGAGCAAATCTACCAAAGAGAAAGAGAGATCAATAATAGTGGAGAGGAGTGCTATAAATATGTACTGTGTTTATCACTGATAATGGAGTTACATTTGGGATAATTAGTATCAATCATTAATTTATCACATTGTTGTCTGAAAACACAAAGTCCTGTTACCTGTCTGTGTGATCTCATCCAGAACGGCCAATAAATTAGGATGACGATGATCTTTCTGTAGTTCATAGAGACATTTCCAGAGTCCAATCACAGCTTCTCTTCCCTGATCCCGAATATCTTGTAACAAGGTGTGAGAGAAGGAAGACGGGTCTTTTGCCATTGATCGGTATTCCTGGAAAATAGATCTTATTATTGTTCCATATCTGCAGGTAAAATGTAACTTCAATTTTTTTAGTTAAATACATAAAAAACATTCTGGGTGCTTTGAACACTCCATTCAGAAAAGAAAACATTGTCACCAGGAAGTTATACTGAGTGCTGCTGACACATGCCTGAACTCTGCCTGACTTTTGTGTGCTTTTGCTTTTAGTAATAGGACACTACCAGAGCTGCAGGCAAGAGAAAGACAACAAATCTGATTTGTACTATTAACCTTGGCTTCAATCTTTACAACTTTGGCATCCAGTGCAGACACTCCCACTGTCAGCCTGATCTAAAATATCAGTTGGTGTGCAGGGGATGATAGGAATTTAAAATAAAAGAGATTTGTGGAATTTCACACAAGACATTTAAAAAACATGATTGTTTTTCAATAAGAGGTCTAATGAGAACTTTTAAGGTTTATCTGTTTAGTGCTCTTCTTGAAGAATATTACTCTGAAGTACAGACTATGAAGCACATGATTAGTTTCCTCCAGTGGTTCTTCAGACGTCTCATTTTTTCACTTTTATACTGCAACTCTAATTCATGTTATTGCTGTTCACTTCTGAGACCCCCCTGTACATCAGAACTATACCTCTCCGATCTGTAGGGAGGGTGAACTTTGTTGACTGGAGAGTTCTAGATATGACTCGGCATAGGCTATGCCTGACCTCTGCGGACATACCACTGCTTCCACACAGATTGGAGGGGTACTTGTCTGCAGACAAATGTGCAAAGAAAGGTTGTTGTAGAGGGGCTACATCTGCGGTATAAACAAATATGAACAGTAAGGCTGTGCATACTTATTATATTTAATAAAATCGCATTCAAGGGGGCGTGGCCTGGACGGTGACCAAGACGGCAGCATAAGGAGAGAGCTCCTGCGATCCGGGGACTGAAAAGTGCTTTTTAGGGGAGCCTACACCCCATAACCGCCATGAACAGATCCACCCAAAGCTCCTCTACATCCCGAGCTGTAAACGACTCAGGTATGCAGCTCAGCAGAAATATACCGGAGCTGTTCCGGACCCAACGCATGGCCGCACATGCGGCCTCTCAGGCCCCATCTCAGGCCTCGCCTAACATGGAACCCGACACACTGAATCCAGGGGCTTCTGGTATTAATACAGGGCGATCCCAACCCCCAAGCTTACTGGACCTAGAAACAGTTGCTGCGGATATTAAAAACACCGTTACAATGGCTATTGCTGATCTCAAAACTGAAATCTACACGGTGGCACATCGGATACATGAGGTGGAACAAGTCACTCAGACTCACGCTGCCGCCATCAGGCAGGTGCAATCCACTTTTGACTCCCACCTTTCTCAACTTCTGGATTTTCACAGACATGTTGAAGACCTCGACAACCGCGGTCGGAGGCACAACATAAGAGTGCAGGGACTCACTGAAAATATCGATCCAGGCGCTCTGCAACAATCTATATGTACAATCTTTAATGATCTGATCGACCGCCCAGCTGACTCCCCCATAGACATGGAGACAGCCCATCGGGCCTTGCGACCGCTACCCCTGGAAAATGAACCACCAAGGGATGTTATTTGCTGCATAGTAAATTTCCCACTCAAGGAAGAAATTCTTCGTAAGGCCAGAGAGAAAGGCCGTATTCTCTACAATGGCGGGGAAGTCAAGTTATTTCAGGACTTATCCCAGATAACATTGCAGAACAGGCGAGCCCTTCGCCCCCTGCTGGAACTTTTACGTGTCAGAAACATACAGTATCAATGGAAATTCCCGTTTGGTCTTTCAGCATCCACTAGAGGTCGATCCGCATTACTCCGCACACCAGACCTGCTAGGGTTTTGTGAGCAACTTGACATCCCCCACGTCGAGCTTCCGGATTGGTACGCTCCATACTTCCCCTCTGAACCCTGGCGTCCGGTCTCTCTCCATCCATCGCCAAAGACCCAAAGGCACAGATCCCGCAGAAACAGAGCCGATCAATCTTCTCCGGGCAACCGGATGTCTCGCCGGTATCAACATCAACGGAGCCCGGATTCTCCGTCCACACCATCCAGGAGAAGAGATCGTATGGTGAGCTAAATCCTCTTACTTCTTTCTTACCTGCCAGATGTCTCCATACCCGCATCTCAGTTGCACAGCCCAGTCAAGCGGACTTTGCACCGACACCAAGGCTACAGTTACCATGTCTCCTGGGGACCATCTCCCGCACCACTCCTTGCTACATGCAAAGCGCGGCTTTATACATGCACCGAAGCGAATACCAACTCCTTCAAACAGGATTTCTACACCACCTTCTAAGAAACTTCTTACTCCCAGATGAGAAAAGTAAACCCCTTATTTTTGGACTTGATAACCCTCGTTTCTTCTTGCTCCCCCTTGCTGGACCTTTTTTTTTTTCTGTGTGCTTTCCACCTGTACGTGGCCTAGGATCCTTTTCCATCCCTGTACCCTTCGCACTCAGAAAAGCCCTCTGGCAAATAGTAGTACCCCGGGTTCAGACATGCCACATGTCGGTCATGGGTTTTTTTATTTTTTTTTTCCTTAGGTTATCATAGATACATGAGCATTATATTTGTATTTGTTTTATTGTGTTCGTCTTTGTTGGCCTGGGTTGTCAGTCGGAACCTCCCTTGAATTGCAATTGAAAATGAAGAGGTAATCTTCATACACTCAACCACTACTTCCTCAGGTAGATGGTACCTACATCTCTTGGGTCTCCTATCCTCCCCTGACACCCCGGGCCCTCAAACAAACGAAAACATAATTTTGTGACTTCAATCGGCCTCCCCTGAATGCATGTATTTTCCCCTTTTTTTTTTTTTTTGCATTGAGAAGTCGCACTCAGTGGAGGCACTTGGCAGGATTTTCTGCGATACTTTCTGTGATATCTTTAGGATATCTCTGTGTTACTCGACATGTTCAAATTATGGTGTCCAGTTCCTCAGGACACTCCGGTTCTTAGTTTTTTTTTTTCTTTTTTTTTTTATGCTTCCCTTTTACACGCTGGTTAAAATGTTTCTATTGCACTTTAGATAGGCTCCCCACTGTACTCACCATATCCTAAACACGGTTCAATTTTCTCTCCCCGAATCACAACTTACCCGTGGTTTCAGTCCTCGTTCACGTTCCCGCACAGCGGTTCCACTGGGATTTTCTCTGAACCTCCAGGCTTTTCCTCTTCTTAGGTGACGTGGCCAAATTACCACCACCTCTGGTTGAACTACTACCCTCCTGCTCCTCCTTTTTCTTTTCCTCCTCGTTCTCACCTTTCCTCTTTTTATCCTTCCTAATTTCTTCTATGCTCCTCTCTTCTTCTTCACTTTCTTCTCCCCTTTCTCTCCCCCATCTTTTGTTCCCACTCTAGGCTCTCTTCCCCCTCCCCCTTTTTTTTCTCCCTCCCTCGCTGGTATATACCTTTCGTGTCCTTCTCCTACCCTCCTTTGCTTTTTTTTTTTTTTTTCTTTTTTGGTTCTCCTCTTTTGTTCCTTTTGACTGGGTCCGCCCCTGTCCCTCTTAGTGGTGCTCTTTGATTATCCATCCCGTTTTGTGTGTGACATCCCTTAGAAGAGGTGACACCGCCACCTCGCAGCACTTTAACAAAGAAAGCCTTGCAGCCTCTGACCCAAGCCATGTCCTCCCTGACCTTGAAGTGCCTTTCACTAAACGTGAAGGGCCTTAATTTACCAGAAAAAAGATCACAAGTCTTATCTTCCCTCACTAAACACAAAGTCCATTTCATATTCCTCCAAGAGACACACTTCCGTTCTGATGCCGTCCCCAAACTGTCCAACCACATCTACCGAACAGCGCTCCACTCCACCAACCCTGTCTCCAAAACAAAGGGGGTATCCATCCTTATATCGAAAAATGCTAATTTTCAGCTCTCTGACTCACTTGTAGACCCAGAAGGTAGGTACATCTTTATTAAGGGATCTTATGCCTCTAAGCCGATCACATTGGCCAATATCTATTGCCCTAATGAACACCAAATTTCTTTCTTTAAAAAGACGTGTGACCTTCTGGCTACTTTCCAAACAGATATAGTACTTCTAGGAGGGGACTTTAATGTCCCATTGAATAACTTACTGGATTCCTCTACAGGTACCTCTACCCTGACCTACAAAGCGTTACGCGAGATTAACCTACAGCTTCAATCTCTAACTTTGCACGACACCTGGCGCACTTTGTTCCCTTCAGATAAGGAGTATACCTTTTTTTCAGCGCCGCACCAAAAATACTCCAGAATTGATTACTTCTTTCTCTCTCAGTCAGACCTCCCATTCCTTCTACAGTCCACTGTTGAACTGATGTTTCTGTCGGACCACCACCCGATCTCAGTGACCCTGACCTTCCCTGAATCCAGCTCCAGGACCAAGTCTTGGCGCTTAAATCTCTCCCTTTTCAAAGATCCTGCAGCAATTGACCATATTCGCACGAGGATCCAGCAATACTTCACGGAAAACTCCAGTCCGGAGATTTCCTCAATCTCCCTGTGGGAAGCACATAAGTGCGTGATTCGAGGTGAACTCATTGCCCTAGCCACAAAAGCTAAAAAACAACATCAGTCCTACATAAACTCCCTCATCAAGAAAATCAGTTCCCTCGAGACTACACACAAACGTACCCATGCGCAAACTACCCTACAGGAATTAATATATACTCGTTCCTTACTCCTAGAGGAGGAGCTAGGCAAACGCTCACGAAGACGCTACATTCTTGGCCAGAGGATTTTTTATGAACAGGGTAACAAATGTGGACGCCTACTAGCACGCGCGGTCCAAAAATCCAAACTCTCCTCCACAATTCACCATATACAGGACCCTGGGGGAACTCTTCTGGTCAAGAATGAAGACATCACTGGGGCATTTGAAAAATTCTATTCTAAATTATACAATTTACAGTCCATCGGCACTACACGAGCCAAAACCCTCACATGCCCTGCTTTAATCAAAGAATTCCTATCCAAATATAGCCCGAAGCCAATATCTCCTCAACAATCCCGAGATTTGGAGGACCCTTTTTCAGCACCTGAAATAGTCTTAGCCATGAAGCAAATGAAAACGGGTAAAGCCCCGGGCCCAGATGGGTTCTCCCTTCAATATTATACGGCCTTCACGGATTTATTAGTTCCCAAACTCCTTGATACATATAACGCCTTATCTAACCCCCAGGTAAAACCTGACAGAATGCTTGCAGCTCACATAGCAGTAATACCTAAAGAGGGCAAGGACCCCTCCACAGTAGCTAACTATCGACCGATATCACTCCTGAATGTTGATATCAAAATCTACGCAAAAGTATTAGCTAATAGAATTCTTCCCCTGGTACCCGACCTTATCTCGTTAGATCAGGTTGGTTTTGTTCCTGGCCGTGAGGCGAGGGACAAGACCATCCGCACACTGAACTTGCATCATTGGATCACTTTTTCCAAAACACAAGGATTCCTTCTTTCCCTGGACGCTGAGAAGGCGTTCGACAGAGTGGCCTGGGATTATATGCAGGAGGTACTCGCTGCTGTAGGTTTGGGGACCCGCATGCTATCATATATCATGGCGCTTTACACAAACCCCTCCGCAGCTGTATCAATGGCCACCTGTCGAGCGCCTTTCCTATCAGTAACGGCACCCGTCAGGGGTGTCCACTTTCACCTATAATTTATATCTTAACCCTGGAACCCTTCCTTAACAGACTGAGAGAAAATTCAAACATCCAAGGAGTCACAGTAAAGAACAGAGAGTTTAAGGTAACAGCTTTTGCTGATGACATCCTGCTCTCTCTACAATCACCCATTGTATCCCTGCCCAATCTCCTTAAGGACATTGAATACTTTAGCAACTTATCTAACCTCAAAATCAACTATGCCAACTCTCAAGCACTGAATATCTCCCTCCCATCCCAGGTAGTGTCACTTTGCCAAATGTCTTTCCCTTTTCGTTAGGAGCAAGAAACATTTACTTACCTCGGCATTCGAGTTCCCACTCGTCTGTCTGAACTATACTCGAAAAACTTTCACCCGGCCCTTCTCCAGACCCAAAAACACCTAAAAGAATGGAGTAGTTTAAACATATCTTGGTTTGGCCGCGCGGCCCTGATTAAAATGATTATCCTACCTCGTCTTCTCTATATAATGCAATCAATTCCCATTTCTTTACCACAAACCTTTTTTAATTCCTACCGGAAAGCCTGTTCTGCTTTTCTGTGGAGGGATTCTTCGCCTCAAATTAAATTTACCAGACTTATATTACCCAAACTCAGAGGAGGAATAGGCTTACCAGACCTTCATAAATACCACAAGGCATGTCTCTTCACGAGGATCGCTGATTGGAACATCCATGCACATAAAAAATCATGGGTCTTCCTAGAGAAATCATTCTCGTCAGGACCTCTACACCTCCTCCCATGGATATCCTCCAAGAATTGGCCCCACAATCTCTTAGCTCATCCGCTTATCTTCCCTACACTCCTGGCTTCCAAAAAGAGCTTGACACACGGTTTATTTACTCCTCTACCGAGCCCCTTAACCTCTCTACGGGGAAATCCTGATTTCCCACCAGGGACCTCTGAGAACTTTCTGTGTCAGGAATGGCCTTTCGAGGACGTCCTCGCTCTACAATTTTATTCTAATGACAGACCCTTATCCTTTGAATCCCTACAATCTATCTCTAGGACATCTTCTTTATCATTCTGGACATACAGACAGATTAGACATTTTCTTACAACCCATGCTAATCAATCTGTTTGGACACGACAACTCACGCCCTTTGAGTCCTTGTGCCACCGTAAAACACTGCAAAGACACCTAATCTCCTTTCTTTTATTTCCCTTCTCTTAGAATCCCCGGCACAGGCTATTGCTCCCTCATTAAATTCATGGAATAGAGATCTCCAAACCCCCCTATCCTAAGAAGATTGGAAAATAGTATATGAATACGCCCACAAAGGCTCGCTGAATGTGGCCATCCAAGAAAATAGTTATAAAGTAATCACCAAGTGGTATAGAACCCCTTCGCGTCTTCATAAATTTTCAGCTAGCATTCCTGACACTTGCTGGAGATGTGGCTCTGGTGTGGGAACAATGCTCCATATATGGTGGGGTTGAAGAAATATCCAACCCTTCTGGAAGGAGGTTCATAGCCTCATTGCGCACATAACGACCTACACCTTAGACTATTCTCCATCCCAATTTCTCTTACACCACACAACATTACCCAAAAAGGCCTATTACAAATCTCTGGCCATGCATATGGTGAATGCCGCCAGACTTTGTATACCCAAGCATTGGAGGTCAACTGTCACCCCAACAATCAGGGAGTGGTTTGCACGGCTTTCCTCTATAAAAGAAATGGAAGAACTGATCTATACTTCGCAAGATAGGATACATAAATTCTCGGCGACATGGGCCTGCTGGTCCCATTTCATTACCACTGATCGCTACCTTTAGTATGTACACTAGGACTGTCTGGGAAAATACAGAACTGCCTCCCAGACTGAGGTGGGAGGAGGGACAGGTGCGGACCCACTCGTTTCCTCATCTCCCCCTTATGTCCCACCCCCCCTTTTTTTTTATATATCTTTGTTTTATTTTTCCCCTCTCCTCTCCCCCTCTTGCCTTACCCTCTACCCCAATTTCCCCCTTCTTCTTTTATTCCTCTATTCTTCTCTCTTGCTATATTCTCTACATGGAGGGATACCCTGTCTGTGTCCGGTTGGGATACACTGAACATTACTGATTGAACACGTTTGAGATATTGTACCTTCTCTCGCCTTTCAACTTGGTGAGGGGAGGGATGGGGGGAGGGGACAATAGAAAGTACGATCCTCCGCCCTTCTCCGCAAATTTACACCTATATGATTCGATTGTGTTCATTTTCTGTTAATATGCTTTATACTGTATCATGACATAGATACCCTCCATGTTATTCTATCGACTGCTGTCTCAAGACAAAATTCTTGTTTTGTATGTTTTATTCTTTAAATACGAAATAAAAAAATTTTTTGTGGAAAAAAAAAAAAAAAATCGCATTCAAAACGCTGCGATATCAAAGGTATAAAAAAGCCTTTGATCTGGTAAAAATATATCCTCTACACCATGGTAATAATAATGTATAAAATATATAGTGAAAAATATATAAAATTACACATGCTTAATAGCTGCAAGCAGTAAACATGTCTCATAAACCATAATATAATTCTCAGGGGGGTGACAAAATTCCCTTGTATCGACACATGTAGGGGAAGGGGACAGGACAGCACACTTAGCAGATCAGCTGTTAGGAACGATCAGCATATACCATCCCGTTATCATCCGGTTTCAACCATTCATTATTTTCCTAATGTAGAATGGCGCACTGAAGCGCCTGGATATTGTGAGTACCCTGTGTGGGACCTGTTTATTTTTGGTTCAATAAATTGCATAAACATACTACGTTATGAGATCCTTTTTTCATTGATTTACTGAGGCACATTGGCGATTTATTCAGGATCCTGGATGCACTGTTGAACCCTGTAGTGGTTCCAAAGCGTGTATTGACCAAGCTTAACAGCAAGGTTACACACCTTAAGGTGAGCCTTCATTACATGGGGGGAGCACCTGAGTAAGAACAGTGTCTGATTATCGCATCACTTTCACACCATACTGAATCGCATGGAGTGTGGAGCACCTGTAAATTGGATCAATTTGAACTTTGCACAGTGCACTTAAGCACTTTTATAATTCCAGTATTTGGATTTTTTTACATTTCCACAGACTTATTTGCTTTATAAAAAAAAAAAAATATCACTATATGAATGCACATTGTCACTTTATTATTTGGTTATTAAGCACGTGTCATTTTATACAGTTTTCATTATATATTGTATACATTATTATTACCACAGTGTAGATCAGGGATATGCAATTAGCGGACCTCCAGCTGTTGCAGGACTACAAGTCCCATGAGGCATAGCAAGACTCCGACAGCCACAAGCATGACACCCAGAGGCAGAGGCATGATGGGATTTGTAGTTTTGGAACAGCTGGAGGTCCGCTAATTGCATATTCCTGGTGCGGAGGATATATTTTTACCAGTTCAGAGGCTTTTTTTATACTTTTGATAGCGCAGCGTTTTTAATGCGACTTTAGTACTTTTACATGGTTTATGAGACATGTTTATCGCTTGCAGCTGATTCAAAGGGAATTTATTGGTTTATTATTGTTAGTGGAGGCTCACAGGACGTTCTATATAATTTTATTATATTTATTTACAGCATTTGATAGGATGGTCCACCTCCCAATGGTCACTTAAAGTGGTTGTATACCCGCACAAAAAAAAACCTGTAAGGCAAAGGCATAAGGAAATACTTACCTTAGAATGAGGCATCGGCAGCCTTTCCCGGTCACTGCTGAGGGAGCTGACATTTTTCCCTCGGCGTGTCTTCCGGGTTCGCAGCTCTGGCGCTGTGAGTGCCCAGAGCTGCAATGTCGTCACTCCAGCACATGCATGCTGGAGACTTCTTTCTGGCAAGGTATGGCAGCGTCCGCCGGACCTTCACAGCGCATGCAGTGGCATGCATGCAAAGTGAATATCTCCTAAACTGTATAGGTTTAGGAGAAAATATTTATTTATTTATTTTTAACAATCAAAGGTGCTTTATTGTTGTCATATCGGGCAAACAAAACATACAGATTGACATAAAACAAAACAGAGATTGTTGATCATAGACATTAGCATGACCTATGAAGGACATACCTCAGTCTTCCAAGCTACCCCTTATCATAATTAAAATACTCCCACAAATGACGTGACAAGGTGTTGGAGTAAATGGCCTTGCCGGCCTTTTATTAATAAATTATAAATCAATAAATAACATTTTAAAATAACTTTTTTAAATAACTTTTTAAATAACTTTTAATAATAATTTCTCAGAACTTATTGGAGTCTGGAAGGGGAACACACCCACAGGTCACTGCGTAAAACCTCGTAAACTTTTTGGCCTCCAGTCGCTAACCCCAGACTGTGAGACAGTACCCAACCTTCTCAGTGACCTAACTCTTCCCCTTCCTGGTTAACCACTCGTAACCGGAAGGTACAAAAAACAGCCCATATTATATATGGGTACCAACCAGATTATATCACCATACCATAACTCTCCTCCTCCTCACAGACCCAAACCACTGCCACCACGCGCAAGGGGTAAAACCTTACCCTTGCGCACACCTCCACACCTTCAAAGCCCGCTGTACTCCTTCCTGCAATCCAAGTGCCCAAAGGTCTGTGCCCACATCATTAAGGTGCACTCCATCACTCCTAAGGTACCTCCAAGTATCCACCTCCAACTCCCTGTGCCTTATGGTCACGCCCCCATTCCGCATAACAAACCTGCTAACCTCCTTATTAACCTTTACACGGGCCCTGTCAACCTTTTTATCAGACAAAGCCCAGTGCCATGACCTCCTCCCCACCATGTCTGACCATACTATCACCATCCCAGGAAATGCAGCCTGCAGGCGTAAAACATCGCATTTTATATCTCGGATGAGATCCCTCATGGACCTAACCCCCATGTCATTCCCCACCACGTGAAGCACTAGAACATCTGGAGCCCTGTCCCACCTAGCAAACTTAGGAACTTCCGACCTTACCCTGTTCCACAGCATCCCCGATAACCCAATCCACCTTACCCGTGCTTCCTGCCTTGGGATACCCAGCTGCCTACCATTCGGCCGAACATCTGCTCGTTTGGCCCCCCAGAAAACGAATGAGTGGCCCAATATCCAAACGAGGGCCACCGATTCACCTGCAAAGCAAGATTAACAAAACACCACAATAAATTACCTAACATGAACCCTGAACCCCCCTGAATTATAAGAAAAAACTACCCCTTTTTAACAAGCCTGAACTAAATGTGGGCGGATATAAAGCTTAAATCTATCTGAGTCCCACCTGCCAATGCGCTTTACTGCCTCAGAACTGAGCCCTGCCCTGGCCGCTTCCGTGGCCGCACCTATACGAAAAGAGTGGGACGAATAACTAGTGGGGTCATAGCCGGCCGCAGATAAACACTTCTTGAACACAGCTATAAATTGAAATTTTGACAAGGACGATCCGTCTGCATGAATTAAAAATGACCCCGGACATCGTGGGTGCATATCCCTAAATGCTGCCACCGCTGCTACTGGGCATATGTGTGATTCCGCAATCCGGAACACCTCCAGCTGTACTCCCTTCCCCTCCTGATCGGTTTTTGACCGTTTAATATAAATCCGAACTGAATTCTTTGAATACTCCAGATCCTCCCACTGAAGTCCCCCTTTTGCACGCTTAGACGGACTGACCAATTCGCTTATCCGCAACGCCCCAAAGAATGCTAATGCGAAAGCCGCACAAAATAAAGCGCTTTCAAACTTTGAACAGCAAATCAGTTCTATCTGCCTGAATAGGCCATGCAGCATGTCAAAAGACACCGGGCGCCGACCATCCCTACTCTTGTGTGCTTTTCTATAACCTTTCACTGCTTGCCTCACCCAAAAATCTTTGGTATGGTCCCGCAGCCCTTGTAGCTTAAAAAGAAAGGCCAAACCCGCCATTTTCTTATCGATGGCAGCTGCCGAGATGCCCCGCTCAAATCCCGTATTAATAAAATACAGCATCGCCTGAGGTACCTCCCGACTCACAGGTTCGATTTCTAGCCTATTTAAGCAAGCCAGCCATTCTTGCCATACCTTGGAGTAAGCATCCCAAGTGGCCTTACTCACTGAGTTCTGGATCCACCTGGCCGCGTTCCCAATGCAACGGTCCACATCCAGTCCGGGCAGGTAACCCCCTGCTGCTCTGCGTTTGGTGCCAATTCCCGAAACCTGTCCCACTGAAAACGAGACAGTGCATCAGCTAAGGTGTTTTCCACTCCAGGTAAGTGCACAGCATAGATGAAAACATTCAGTTTCAAACAGCGCAATCAGCGCCTCAGAAACCTAACCACTGGCAATGACTTGGCTGACAAACGGTTAATCACTTGCACAACACCTAGGTTGTCGCAGTTGAGCCGCACTTTCAAGTTGCGAAAGGATTCCCCCCATATTTCCATTGCCACTACAATTGGAAACAATTCCAGCAGGACCAGGTTCTTCAAGAACCCCGCCTCCACCCACGTTGTGGGCCAGCGTGCTGCGCTCCACTTCCATTGAAAAATGGCCCCGTAGCCCGTAGAACCTGCCGCATCTGTAAATAATTTGAGATCCCAGTTACTGATGACCTGACATCCACAAAGCATGCCCATTGAATGATTCTAGGAACTCCTGCCATACCCATAAGTCCTCTCTGTGTTCCTTGTTAAGCGTCACAAAGTGAGTGGGGGCCGTGACCCCCGCAGTCGCTGCCGACAATCGCCGGCAAAAAAACCCTGCCCATGGGAATTATTCGGCAAGCAAAATTTAGTTTGCCCAATAAAGATTGGAGCTGCCTCAATTGCACCTTACGCTTGCCAATGGTCCCACACACTTCTGCTTTGAGATTACCCAGCTTGTCTGCCGGCAGTCGTCACTCCATACTCATGGAATCTATCTCAATTCCCCAAAAAAATGATAGAGGACGTAGGGCCCTCCGTTTTTTCCGGTGCTAACGGGACCCCAAAGCGTTTTGCTATGTGCTGTAAGGTCCCTAAAAGGACTGCACAAATGTTGGAACCCGCTGGGCCAACACAAAGGAAATCGTCTAGATAGTGGATCACTAATTGGATCCCTGAAACGTCCCTAACCACACATTCTAAAAATGAGCTAAACTTTTCAAAGAAAGCTCATGAGATAAAGCATCCCATCGGAAGGCAGCGATCCACGTAATACGCCCCATTCCATGTGCAGCCAAGCAAACGGAAACTATCCGGATGAACCGGCAAAAGCCAGAAAGCAGATTTAATATCCGCTTTTGCCAACAGTGCCCCCTGCCCATAGCGCCGCACCCATGATACTGCTGCATCAAAGGAAGTATACGTCACCGCACACATTTCCAGCGCAATCGCATCGTTGACTGAAGCACCCTTCGGAAAAGAAAGATGATGAATCAACCTAAATTTATTGGGCTCCTTCTTCGGGACAACTCCCAAAGGAGAAACTACCAATCCCAGAATTGGGGCCGAGGTAAAAGGACCGACCATGCGCCCTAATTGTACCTCTTTTTCCAGTTTACTAGCAACCACTAACGGATGCATGAGGGCCGACCGTAAATTCTTAGCTAAAGGAGGTGCTGTATCCAATGAACATGGTATTTTAAAACCATGCTCAAATCCTGAGCCTAATAACTGTGCTGCCTCTCTGTCGGGGTATCTACTGAGAAAAGGACGCATCCTTTCCACCAGCACTGGAGTCGTCCCTTTTGTTCGCAGGCTCTCCCCCACGCCCCTTTCCTCTTCTGAAGCACTTGGACAGGGGATGAGATCCCCCGCAACCCGAGCATGTGTGCTTGAACCGGCAGGTTGCACCAAACTTACAGGTGCCTTCATTAAACTGCCAGGAAAAGCCCCATTTTTTGTCGGTCAGTTGTCCTGGAGCTGCGTTACCTCCAACCCCTGCCTGAAAAAACTGGTTCGGACCCCTCGCTGCCATCATAAGCTTCATCCACAGGCTGATATCCTTATGATCCCAGCGAAGTGAAGGCCGGACAGCCATCCGTTGCCTAAACTGCTCATCATATCGCAGCCACGCCACTCCTCCGTATGTCCGATGTGCCTCGCTAATGGCATCTAAATACACAAATAAGGCCGAGCAGTGCTCGGGGGCCTTTTCCCTAACCATGCTCGCCAGGATAGCGAACGCCTGTAGCCAATTTGAAAAAGTACGCGGAATCAGCCGATACCTGCGTTTTTCTTCATCCTCTTTCTTGCGTTCTTCAGGTTTCAATCTATCCAGATTGAATTTCTCTAACGGTAATAATGTGAATATCTCCACATATTCCCCCCTGTTTTCTCCTGGCTGTCCGAGACCGAAACGCCAGTTGACATCCCGGGCTGCTCAACCACAGCCGACCCCGTACCATTTGTCGTTGTCTCCGCACCTCCACTAACCGTGACCGCCATAACCGGCGTACTTACCACAGCAGTCTCCTTTTCTCGTGGTGTGGCCCACGCCACGCTGGTGACGAATTGTCCCCTGTGGTTGATTCAAAACGCTGTACACAATCCCGCAAACCAGCCAAAAAGTCCTGCAAGCCCTTATTGCTCGCCCCCTCACTTGCCTCCCTAGGTTGCGCTACCAGTGACCTGACCACACTCACCCCCACTGAACTACCCCCCCGGAGGAAACACCCTGTCTGCCCTGCTCTAATAATTTTTCTAACAAAGAAGAAATAGCAAAAGTAGAGCTGGACTCACCGGGCTGCCCAGGACTGGGCCCAACAGCCACCACTCTGGAATCCACCGCTGCCGAATGTCCCTGGTCCTCATCCCTCTCCGACCCAGACACGTCGCCTTCCGATCTGTCGCTGACCTCTTCCTGACGAACGACTGCCGACTGCACCCCAGAGGTTCCCGCGCTGGCTGCCGGGGGTCTCCGCTGTTGCTCTCTTCCCACCCGCTGCGCAGCAACACCAGACCCATGTCCTGGCCTCTTAGATGCACTTCTGTTCCTCTGACCGTACTGGGCCTCTGTTGTTCTCCCTCTGCCTCTGTTCACTACCGAGACCACGCTCCTCACGGTTTTTCCTCTGTCTGGCATAGGGCTGCTGGCCGCCTCGGCCGCCTGGCCAGCCCCCCGATTGACTGAAGACGCCTGTCGGTCTGACTGACCGCTCACAGCCCCCCGCGGCTCACCATCTGGCTGTTCCTGACATCTGCGACGCACTGAGGGGGGGGTGGGTTGCATCGGTCTCCCCCATCCCTGCACTCCGACCTCTTCGCTGTGACTGCTGGCCATCACCTCGTCGGGCTCCCCGAGCCTGCTGCGCACTGGGGGATGGCTGGCTCGATCGTCCTCTGAGCTGGATCTGTGGCCTCTGATCCCCAGGAGCAGAGTCAGGGCTGAAGCGCTCAGGCGGCCTGGACCGGCGCGCACGTGGAGTTCCTGGTGCCCCCCTGCTCGGTGCCGCTCCGTCCTCAATTAATATGGCTGAGACCTGAGCCTGCAGCCAGTCTGCCCCTTGTGCTGCGGCCGCCGCTCGTAGCTGCTTGAGCATCGCCGCCGCCGTTACCGCCGCCATTATAGACAAAGTTTGTGGAGAGATGTGGGAGCGTGTGCAATCTTCTTCCCCCGTCGCTCTCCACTGACGTCACTTCCCCCTTCTTCTTCCACTAACTTACCTCAGGAAACCTCCCTTGCTACAGCCACTCCCCCTTTCTTAAAGGGGAAAAATAAAGCACCTAATCCAGCTTTACTGTGAAGTCCACACAGGTCATGCTGTCCCTACGCTGATCCCCTGCCTTTCTCTGCTCTGGGACCCTCTGGAAAAACAAAATGGTATTTCCAGTAACATATATGACATTCAGAATGCACTGTAACAAAAAAGTGAACATATGGCTTGGACATGTAAAGGAAAATTGTAGAAAAAAAGGACAGTGCAAGCATGCCGTATGCAGCTTAGGTAGAGGTCCATGGAGCCCATACCTTGTCATATTTCCACTGACACCCTCTATTTATATATGTAATTCTGTACATAAGCAAGGCGGTGTCAATCAGTGCTTCCCAGGAGGAGAGGGATAGGGGGAATGGTGAGATCCATTTTAGGAGAATCTTTGTTTTGCATAGAATAGGAGGTAGGAGATCAGTAGCTTTTGACAATGAGACCACTGTGCGTCATCATGCACCTCCAGCAGTGCTAATTCCAGGACCACCGGAAGGGACAGCTGTTACCTAAGATTAATTTGACCAAACACTGCTGATCAATAAGATGATATAACCAGGCAGTCCCAGAACATATGGAGAAAAGTCCCCACCCATGTTTTACATCTAGGGCAATTGGGGTCCTGGTCTGGGAAAATGTGGTGCAATCTCTGAGGTGTGTAATAGATCCTGTGGAGGAATTTTACCTGGATGAGCTGATCCCTAGAAGAGATGATCAATCTAGGACCCTGATCCAGACAGTACTCCCAGTCCTCCTTGTCTAAGGACTGTATGTCCCCATGCCATACCTCCCACAACCTATCCACTTTAGGGGAGTCAGTGCCCAGGAGTGCAGCCTATAAAGTTGAGAGAGGCTTGTCTAGTTTATCGGGAGATAGCTGTTCTTCAATAGGATCTGCTGGGGGACAGGCACCTGAGGAAATTGTGCCCTAGCAGCATGGCACAACTGTAAGTATCTAAACCACATCCACTGGGGTAACTTAAATTTAAGAGAGAGGTCAGAAATTGAAAGTAAAGCACCTTGAGGCATAACATCACCCAAAGTGGCGATGCCATATCTAGCCCACACTTGTGGGTCTGGCAGGGTGCAAAACTGTGGCAGACTGGGGTTTCCCCACAGGGGATGGGCCGGAGACCACTGGTTAGGGCATATAAACTGCCACCTCGCCACCACCTACATAGCCTGTGTTGGACCTGGAACTCCTTGATAAGGCCTCAGGCCTCTGTAGATAAAGTTACATATATCAGTCAAGGACCCCAACCAACTCGCTTCTAGGCAGGTAGCAGCATTTAATTTGGAGCCCTCAAACCACCACTGGACTATCACCAGCATTGTAGCCCAGGAGTAGATCTGAAAATTGGAAAGGCTAGCCCTCCAAGATGGGCCGGAAGCCACAGGGTGGTGCATGCCAGTCGAGGTGTCATTCCATGCCACAGAAAGGACCCCACACATTTCTCAATATCTTTAAATAAGGAAACAGGGACCCATGTCAGACAATTTCTGAAGAAGTAATTGAACTTAGGAAACATCACCATTTTAAGGAGATTTATCCACCCCCAACAGATTAAAGGGGAGGCTAGTCCAGGAGGAACATTTCGTCCTCAAGGTGGCCATCAGGGGGAGAAGGTTCTTCTGCAGGTAGTTAGTTGGATTTTTGGTCTCTATAACACCAAGGTAACGGAATTTGTCTACCCAGCATAGAGGGGAGGGGCGGCAGTTTTGGCAGCATTATCATCAATGGGGAACAGAACCGATTTGGACCAGATAATTTTTATGCCTGAGAAGTTACCAAAACTTTGAAAAATCTGCAAAGCAGCCAACAGTGAGGGTCCAGCATCATTTAGATATAGCAATGCGTCTTCCGCATACAGGGACAGCCACTCTCCGAACTTTCCCAGCCAAAGGCCCAGGACATCCAGCGTCTCCCTGATTAAAATGGCCAGGGATTCCAGAGCCAGAGCAAACAAACTGGGGAAGAGAGAAAAATATTCCCCCTAGCACAGGATTTAGAGGAGTCCCACAGCACAGGTGGAGAGGCAGTATCCTGGTTATCTGTCCAATAGTTATAAATAGAAGCAGTTATCGGTTCCTGTAGGTGTTCATCATTCACCCGAAATCTGTATAGTCTCCAAAGTCGGGATTCAGGGGGGTGGTCAGGGCAATGGAGAGACACAGGTGGGCATGATCAGAGATACCCCTGGGAAGCACAGATATACCACGGACATACGGCAGGGCAGCTTTAGATGCAAAAACCAGGTCTATTTTAGACAGGGTCTTGTATGTGGCAGAGTGGCAAGTGAATTCTCTTAAATTTGAGTGCATGTGTCTCCATACATCCGGGAGGGCAAAGGTATCAGCCCACAAGGTCAGGAGTAGGGATGAGCTTCGAGTTCGAGTCGAACTCATGTTCAACTCAAACATCAACTTTTCGCTAGTTTGACGAACAGCAAACAATTTGGGGTGTTAGCGACAAATTTGAAAGCCACGGAACACCCTTTAAAAGTCTATGGGAGAACTCAAAAGTGCTAATTTTAAAGGTTTATATGCATGGTATTGTCATAAAAAGTGTTTGGGGACCTGGGTCCTGCCCCAGGGGACATGGATCAATGCAAAAAAAGGAAATGGTATGGGATTTCCCCACAGGGAGACCCTGAACCAAAATTTTTTTAAAAATGGCGTGGGGGTCCCCCTAAATTCCATACCAGGCCCTTCAGGTCTGGTATGGATATTAAGGGGAACCCCGCGCCAAAATTAAAAAAAAAAGAAAATCCATACCAGACCCTCCTCACTACCTATCACAGTTTAGAAGGCCATAAAATGCCAAGATGGCACAACCCCCCCCAAATGACCCCATTTTGGAAAGTAGACACCCCAAGATATTTGCTGAGATGCATATTGAGTCCATGGAATATTTTATATTTTGCCACAAGTTGCTGGAAAACGACAAACCTTTTTTTTTTTTGCACAGTTGTCACTAAATGATATATTGATATAATGATATATTGCTCACACATGCCATGGGCATATGTGGAATTGCACCCCAAAATACATTCTGCTGCTTCTCCTGAGTACAGGCATACCACATGTGTGGGACTTTTTGGGAGCCTAGCTGCGTACAGGGCCCCGAAAACCAAGCACCGCCTTCAGGATTTCTAAAGCCCCGTACACACGGCCGGATTTTCCAATGGAAAATGTCCGATCGGAGCGTGTTGGAAATTCCGACCGCGTGTGGGCTCCATCGGACATTTTCCATCGGATTTTCCGACACACAAAGTTTGAGAGCAGGCTATAAAATTTTCTGACAACAAAATCTGGTCGCGTCAATTCCGAACGTGTGTGGCCTGTTCCGACGCACAAAGTGCCACGCATGCTCAGAAGAAATTCCGAGACGGAACAGCTCGGTCTGGTAAACTTAGCGTTCGCAATGGATACAGCACTTTCGTCATGTTAAAAATGGTTTAATACAGCGCACTCTCTTCTTCTTTATAATGTGAGAAGAATGAAGTAGTTTTGCTGCTCATATTCACACAGACTTCTCACAAACTTCTTTCTTTATTATTTATCGGGATTCCCTTAATATATTTTGATTTGTCACATCTGACAAAAATATTTTTATTTTTATTTATTTTTTAAAAGGCAGATTTTTTTTTCTTTTAGGTTTGTATTTTTTTCAAGGCCTATTTTTTTATTTTTAGTTTTACTCCAGAATATTTTTGTGTGTGTTTTGTGTGTCAAGTTACCACAACACCATTATTATCTTGTATTATTTAATCTCAAGGAGATTGTTTGGTGTTGGTGTCCCTTGTTAATTTCACATTGTATTTTTGAAATGTACCTGAATCCTCACAAACAAACTGTCCTTTTTGAAGGAAAACACACATAGACAAGTATAATTGAACCAAAATATCCTTTTTTAAGGGCTCAGAACCAAACAAAGAGGGAGGCAACGCTGGATAATCAGTAGAAATTAGCGTAGCCTGGGACCCCCAGGGCAGACATCAATTCTTGAACATCAAAATTGGTGGCCTGAGGAGTCCATATGTAAGGGAGTGCAGTCTGGTCCAGAAGTCCCAGAGATCCGGAAAGCAGCAGATGACATCTGTGTCCCCAGTCTGTGGTACCACAAGAGGCCGCATCTTTTGCAAGACCAGACTGGATCCAGGGTCCTCACTTTCTGGTCTTCCTTCCACGCTTCCTTCCTGGCTGTGGCTCTGCTGTTGGAGATGTGGCAGGAAGAGGAGTAGAACCTGGAGGAGGAGGAGGACTAGTAGGACCTGGAGGAGGAGGAGGAGGAGGAGGAGGAGGGGTAGTAGGACCTGGAGGCAGAGGAGAAGGAGGACCATGTGTGAGGGTCACAAATGTGGGTCTCAGATGTTATTTGGGCCCTCAACCCCTTATTGAGAGCTTCCAACATTAATGACTCTCACATGAGTTGTTGGCCCTCCTCCATCCACTGCATTTTACAGGCAATTATGGCAGCAAAGTCCTCCTCCACGGTGTTTGGTGCTCCCAGGGCATCTGTAGCCTTCCAAAAGAGGCCTATGGCAGCCTCCTCTAGGGTACTCCTCTTCCTGCCACTTTCTCTTTGCAGGTGTAGGGGAGGGACCTGTATATCAGGCAGCCTGCTCGGCCCGGCCACCTCCTGGCTGAGACTTCCCTGTGTATGAAAAAGGGACATGGTTGTAATGTTTTGCATCATCAATCACAATCATAAATTAGTACTCCAAACTAACATCTAGTTAACATCATTGATTGGACAAGCAGAAATATTTAGAGGAATGCTATACCTGGCTCAATCTGGGCTCCTCCACATGTTGCTGTCTGGAAGGCCCAGGTTGGGCATCAGAAGCCTCAGCTGGGGGGAAGGAAGTGTGGAAGGAAGACTGGAGAGTGATGGCCTGGGTTCAGTCTGGCCTGCCAGAAAATGCAGCCTGTCATAGTACCACATCCTGGGGACATTGATGTCACCTGCTTCTCTTGATCTCTGCGAATCCTGATGTCAGGAGACGCAGGTCGCCTCCGTCCGCCAGGCTGCGGGGCGCATGCGTAGCGGGCTAGTGGTGAGACGTGCAACCGTTTGTGGCCCAATGGTGCGGCGCGAGCGGGTGCACGGCGGTCCCCGTGTGCGCGCCGTCGCCCATGCAGGTGCCCGGTAGCGCGTCACGCTGACGCGCTCGCCGGGAGGTTACTTTAGACTACTCCAGTGCCCAGTCGGGTTGCTGGTTTGTCGTCAGCTGCTGCTGTTTACTTGAAGCCCTGAGAAGTTACTTGTTTCTGTCTGCCTGATACCCCTGACCACTGCTACCATAAAGATTACTCTGCCTGTTTGCCTGATACCCCTGACCTCGGCTTGTTAAATGGACTATTCTATTTGCCTGCTTGATACCCCCTGACCTTGCTTGTTAAAGAGACACTCCATCTGCCTGCCTGATACCTCTGACCTCTGCTTATTAAAGATTTCTCCACTTGCCGGATACCCCAGTCCTAACCTCTGCCGGCCCTACGGACTTCCTGCTCTCAGTCTCCCGGTCCTGCACGGTACCCGCCGGTACCTTCCAATACCTACTGTGACCCCTAGTCAAACCTTCCTATATCCTGCAACTACCGGAAGCCCGTGCCTCCGCATGCCTCTGATCCCCTGTATCACCCTCGGGGTTCGGGTGCGTGTGGTCGTAAGGGCGAGCCGCTCTCGGCATCTCGGCCTTGGTGAGTATTGGAGTGACACCTGGACTTTCTGGCGCTCCCTTACATATGTGCTCCTCAGGCCACCAATTAGGATCTTCAAATATGTGATGTCTGCCGTGGGGATCACCTGCTTCACAATTTCCAACAATTGATCCAGCGCTGCCTTCCTCTTTGTTTGGTTCTTATAATGTGGATGGTTGATCTCCCACAGACAAGGCAGCTCCCTGAACATGTCAATGAATATTGCCATGAAGTCGGTATCGTTCAAGATATCCATTTTCACTGCAAGACACAACACAAGACAAACCCTAATGTCAGCCAAAACTCTCCTAATCTTGTTACAATATAGGCCTCAATCTAGAAGTAGTATAGGCCCAAGTTTGTCTCTTACCTTCGTTCTTACGATCGGCACCTCCAATGCTCCTTCCTCCGCTCACAGATCGTACGTAATATGCACGCGTGTTACGCTTTATACACACCGCGCATGCGTGTAACTCCGGCCGCCCCTGATGTTCTTTCTAGTCTATTCCCTGTGCCTTTTCGTTCAGCGCAGTGGGGGAAGAGCACATGGTGGATACACAGCAGGTGCGTGCTAATTACAGGAACGAGGAGGAGGAGGAGGAGGAGGAAAGCCCGGATCTGGACATGTCCCAATCCAGAAGGAGATGTTTATTACGTTCATGCTGCTCCATGTGCTTTTCTTAAAAGTGTACATTTTAAAATGGCAACTTTCATGTTCATGGGCACATTATTCGTTCGTATCAAACAATTTTCTTTCGGCCTATAAAACACCATTGTTTTGGCCATATGCATTTGGCCACATTTTTTACGCCCTACTTGTATGAAACTAATTTGGTTGTGTAGATGGGTTTGTTACTAGAATGAAATGCAAATTAGATTCTGTGTAAGGAGAGGACACTCAGCAGCTGTTTTCACATCTGGACACTGGAGCACTAGTGTGGGACACAAGAACACCATTTTTATTAGGGGGGCCCACACAGGTGCTCCAGTGTATACTATAGGGGGTCTCCATCTGTGAAGCTTGTACTAAACAGGTAAAGTATTGCAGCTTGACAAAGGACACTGAAAATGCTAAATTTTTTAACTCTGCCAAAATAGACAATTGTACCCCACTTTCCTATTTATAGTTCTGCCATCAAATATCTGTGTGTTAAGTATAGCATTTTTGTTTTACATAGGGGAGAAAAGACTGGGAGGACACCCCTCATCCGAGGAGACCAGAGCCCCCCCCTCTGGAAGAAGAGGAAATACCTCCAACCCAAGAAGAGCAGGAGGAGGAAGACGTGGTGGAAATTGTCACCACAACAGTTGAGTGTCTGCAACCACAGGCTCAGATAAGAGATGGATGCCGGCATATTTTTGATACCTGTTTTTGTTTGGTTTCTCTCTTTTTAGGTGATCGTGATGTTGTGGATCCAGATCCTTTCACATCAGAAAGTGCCCAGATCCTGATCGGGGAGATCATGGGGTGTAATTTACAATTGGAAAACCTCAAGAAAAACATCAATGATGTTATTCAAAAAAATAAAAACATCATTGATGTTTTGGGGCGAGTTTAAAACCCTTCCAAATCCCTTTGTTTTTTTGTGTGCTACAATGTTAAAAATGTTTTAGCGATTTTTAGAAAAGCCAAATCTGGAGGATGCACACAGTGTGCCAACATGTGCTATCTGCCATCACGGGAGAACAATGGATGCGTTTTGGGGGGTGCAACCCCTTCCTCAATAATAAAGTAGCTGAGAGGAAGGGGTTTCTCCTCCAAAACACGTCCCTTGATCCCCCGTGATGGCAGCTAGCACATGTTGACATTCGGAAATTTGTGTGCATCTTCCAAATTTGGCTTTTCCTGGGGTGACTTCACCCCATCTGAACGCAATATCAAACACAGTTCCTAGATAATCATGTCTGATATTGCCTTCAAGTTCTACCAAATGTGAACTTTGTAAGTTCAAGATTTGTATCTTTCTTGTTGGTTTTACACATGCCTGTTTTATCCTAAATGGACATTTCTATTTTTTATAATGCCCCCCCAAAAATTGTTATACAACAAACATGTTGGTTTGTTTTAAAAACCTTTTCTAAATGCACATGTGATTGTGCAGGTATTAAAAAGATTGTTAATCAAGAATGTGTGGATAATTGTCTCAACGCTACAACACTTTTGTGGTAATGTAATTGCTGCTTTCTGTGAAAATGGGGGTTATTTCCTAAGGGCAAATCCTCTTTGCACTACAAGTGCAGTTTCAGTGCAGTTTCAAGTGCACTTGTAGTGCAAAGTGTCTTTGCCTTTAGTAAATAACACACAACAGTGCTTTGTATAAGGTTACACAATCACGCCATTTTCAGGACTCCCCACATTTCTGTCAGGGTCAGCTAAAACAAACACAAGCAGTAAATGTCAACAAAGATTTGCTTTTTTTTGGTTTTTACTTGATAAAGGCTTCACAAATTTGCTGGCATATTGATGGCCCCCCTACCCGCAAAGAACTCAAGGTATCTTAACCGGACATCACGGGCACTCAGGGAGGGCAAGCCAGTATGGCCACTTTCAAGAGCCGTCAGGGTTGATTCATTTAGAATTCTGGCCTCAGGCCCAACTGAGCCAGCATAGTTGGCAGAATGTTGGCATAAAAAGTTATGTAGAACACAGCACGCCAGGATTATATGATTAAGTTTATACTCCGCCATATGGATGGATGTCAGAAATAGGCTGAACCGGCTGGCCAGGATTCCAAATGTGTTCTCCACCACTCTTCTGGCTCTGGCCAGCCGGTAATTAAATACCCTCTGTTCCGGGGTGAGGGTCCTCATCGGGAATGGCCGCATAAGATGGTCCCCCAGCGCAAATGCTTCATCCGCAACGAAGACGAATGGAAGATGCCTGTAAAACTCCGTCTGGGCGATGACTCCACCATCAAACATCCGGCCATTCTTCCCCACGTCCACATACAGGAACTTAGGTAATTAGCCGACACCACCGCCAACATCACAATACTATTGATCCCCTTGTATTTATAATAGTACGACCCCGAGTTGGGTGGTGGGACGATGTGGACGTGTTTCCCATCAATTGCCCCTCCGCAGTTAGGAAAGTCCCACCACTGGGCAAAGTGGGAGGCCACAGTCTGCCATTCCTGTGGCGTGGAAGGAAACTGTTGAGGAAAACAAAAAAACTTAGTATTTTTGCACATAAACATGGAAAGCAGATTAGACACAAACATTCTTGGCCAACATCCAGATAACATTTATTAAGGGGAATTTTACAACACCAAAGCATAAGGTACACCTATCATATCCCCCCCTCTCATGGGCCATTTCTAACATTATAGGGGGGGGTCTTGGACAGGTAACCCTCTTCACTTCATTGAGAGATGAATGCCTAAATACAGGGTATTACTTGGAACAGCCCCTCCTTAGTTACACTATTGGCAGCCCACTGGACAGGTAAGAAGTGTCATAATACAAAGATATAAATACACACTGTACACATTTGAGCACATTTGGACATTCTGCTATTACCTATCAAGATAATAATATAATACAAAAACTTTAAACAGTACCATTTGAAAGTATACAGGCAGGCCCTTGCACTACATGCTTTGGGGAATTCATCCATAAATCTGACCACAAAAGAGATGGGTATAGTGTGTATGGCTTTGGCAAAGTCAGCAGATAGATGATTGAGGATAGATAGAGAATTGGTATCAGCTGACTTAGCAGTTGGGGGGAGGGAGGGTTAATAAAAATGATTTGGGGACACCACAAAAAAAAAGCCTCTGGCACTCTGCCTGAATTTAAAGCACAAATCAGATTTCTAAACATTTTAGGGGGTGTTTGGGGTAAAGCACTACTATGGAGCTGATAAAACACATTGTTAAGTGACTACATGAGGTGAATATAAGGCCAGGAGAGCATGCTGGGGAGGTTAGTGAAGGCAAATATGTATGAAGGACTAAAAACATAATTACCGTATTTATCGGCATATAACACGCACTTTTTTCCCCTGAAATTTTCAGGGGAAAATCGTGGGTGCGTGTTATAGGCCGATCCTCGCCGATTTTGTGTGATCGTCGGAGCCGAGATACACATACCCAAGTGTTCTCGGCTTTTTTCGCCGCTCACAGTCACGCCCAGTCCCGCCCTATGATGGACATAACACAGGTCCAAGGGCGGGACTGTGCATGACGGCGGCGCCGAAAAAAGCCGAGAACACTCGGGTATGTGTATCTCGGCTCTGACTAATCCCTGCAGTCTCGGCACCATATTTGAATCTACACACAGCTGTGTATGTCGGCGGCGAGTGCACAAAGCTGCACTGACATGGTTGGACTGGGGCAAAGCTGCACGGGCAAACCTGCACTGACAAAGCTGCACTAACAAAGCTGCACTGGGGCAAGGCTGCACTGGGGCAAAGCTGCACTGACAAAGCTGCACTGACAAGTCTGCACTGACAAAGCTGCACTGACAATGCTGCACTGACAAGGCTGCACTGACAAGGCTGCACTAACAAGACTGCACTGACAAGGCTGCACTGGGGCAAGGCTGCACTGACACTGAAAAGGCTGCAGATGGACAGATAAGGCTGCATTGATGGGCATTTTAATGCAAGTTTTTTTCCTTAAACTTCCCTCCTAAAAGTTTTTTTCCTTAAAATTCCCTCCTAAACTTGGGGTGCATGTTATACGCCGATAAATACGGTACATAAAAATCCAGCATGCATGAGGACAAAGGGGACATTCACAGCATATTACAATTATGGTAATTAGGAAATGAGGAAAGAAATACAATACATTAGCAAACATTATATACAATAAAATGTGATATTAAAGGATAAAAATCTTACCTTCATATACTCCTTCTGCAGGACCTGGATGATGGCAGAACAGGTCTCTGTCATAATGATCCCCAGAGCCTGGGGGGAGATGCCTGTCGAGAACTTCAAGTCCTGCAGGCTTCTCCCTGTCGCCAAGTACCGCAGGGTAGCGACGAGCCTCTGCTCCGGAGTGATGGCTTGCCTCATGCAGGTATCCTGCCTGCTGATATAGGGGGTCAGCGAAGCCAACAAATGGTGAAATACAGGGTCCGTCATCCTGAGAAAGTTCCTGAAATCATCAGGATTATTCTCATGGATCTCACGGAGCAAAGGCATATGAGAGAACTGGTCACGCTGAAGCAACCAATTCTTGGTCCATGAACTCCTCCCCACCCTGTTCATGGACTGGACTTGTGTCAAGGTCAGGACCCCAACACCAAGCCCCCGCACAGCACGAACTCTATGAGGAGTACGTATACGCAACATGGCTAGAAAACAGTTGGCTGCTCAGAACGAAGTAACAGAACGCACTGAAGAACAGCAAGGCCTGTGAAGAGCGACCTGAAAAACAGTAACGAACGAACAAGAACACATGACAAGTCACGGGCACTCGCTGCACTTACTGAAGAGCAGATACAAACCCACAAGCACAAACTGAACCGCAGAAAACGATCTGAAAGCCACGAGTCTGAAAAAGCGCGAATCGTCTCTCACCAAACTTTTACTAACACGAGATTAGCAAAAGGAGCCCAAAGGGTGCCGCGCTTGGTTCTGAACTGGCCTTTTCTAGTCTCATCGTACGTGGTGTACGTGACCGCGTGGTTGGCGATCGGAAATTCCGACAACTTTGTGCGACCGTGTGTACACAAAACAAGTTTGAGCCAACATCCGTCGGAAAAGATCCTAGGATTTTGTTGTCGGAATGTCCGATTAATGTCCGACCGTGTGTACGGGGCATAAGGGCGTACATTTTTATTTTACTCCACACTACCTATCACAGTTTTGAAGGCCATAAAATGCCAAGATAGCACAAAACCCCCCAAATGACCCCATTTTGGAAAGTAGACACCCCAAGCTATTTGCTGAGAGGCATGAGGAGTATTTTGCAGCTCTCCTTTGCCTATAACTCCCAGTATTATTTTCCCTTTAGCTTCATCCCTTTGGAGCTCTACCCATAAGGATTCCACCTCCTCACTAGCTCCCTCAGTGAGGTCATCTCTCACATTTACTTGTACATTATTCTTGATATATAGGCATACCCCTCCCCCTTTTTTTACCCTCTCTATCCTTGCGGTATAGGGTATACCCTTGAATGTTTGCCAGCCAATCATGAGAGCTGTTGAACCAGGTCTCTGAAATTCCCACAAAATCCAAATCCTCCTTGTACAACAGTATCTCTAGTTCACCCATCTTGTCTGTCATGCTCCTGGCATTGGTGAACATGCCACATAGTTTAGACCGGTCGCATATTGTCCTCGTATTGGGTGTTTCAAGATTGCAACTAGGACTTGCTACTATACTCACCTTGTGTTTTTGTGCTTTGGTTAACCTATCACTAATGCCCCCAATACTACCCTCTGGAATATCTTCCGCGCTGGCTATCACTGTCTCTGGACCCTCCCCCCCATCGCCTAGTTTAAAAACCCCTCTAACTTTTTGGCCATCTTCATTCCCAGCAGATCTGCACCCTTGTTTTTGAAAATGAAGAAAGTAAAGAAAAATGTATTCTCTTTTCAATTTTCAAAACTTTGTGACAAAAAGTGAGGTCTGCAAAAATACTCACCATAACACTCAGCAAATAGCTTGGGGTGTCTACTTTCCAAAATGGGGCCATTGGGGGGGGTTGTGCCATCTGGGTATTCCATGGCCTCCGAAACTGTGAGGAGTGAAATCAAAAATTTACACCCTTAGAAAGCCTGAAGGCGGTGCTTGGTTTTCAGGGTCCCGTATGTGGCTAGTCTCCCAAAAAGTCTCACACATGTGGTATCCCCGTACTCATGAGAAGAAACAGAATGTATTTTGGGGTGTAATTTCACATATGCCCATGGCATGTTTGAGCAATATATCATTCAGTGACAACTTTGTACAAAAAAAAAAAATTGTCTTTTTCCCGCAACTTGTGTCCAAATATAAAATATTCCATGGACTCGACATGCCTCTCAGCAAATAGTTTGGGGTGTCTACTTTCCAAAATGGGGTCATTTGGGGGTTTTGAACTGTCCTGGAATTTTATGCACATTTAGAACCACTTAAGCCCCGGACCTTTTGGCTGCCTAAAGACCAGAGGACTTTTTACAATTTGGCACTGCACTGCTTTAACTGGTAATTGCGCGTTCATGCAGTGTTGTACCCAAACAAAATTTGCATCCTTTTTTTCCCACAAATAGAGCTTTCTTTTGATGGTATTTGATTTCCTCTGCGATTTTTATTTTTTGCGATATACACGGAAAAAAATGAAAATTTTGAAAAAAAATTATATTTTCTACTTTTTGTTATAAGAAAAATCCAATAAACTCAATTTTAGTCATACATTTAGGCCAAAATGTATTTAGCCACATGTCTTTGGTAAAAAAAAGTCAATAAGCGTATATTTATTGGTTTGCACAATAATTATAGCGTCTACAAACTAGGGTACATATTCTGGAATTTACACAGCTTTTAGTCTATGACTGCCTATCTCATTTCTTGAGGTGCTAAAATGGCAGGGCAGTACAAAAACCCCCAAATGACCCCATTTTGGAAAGTAAACACCCCAAGAAAATTTCTGAGATGCATGTTGAGCCCATTGAATATTTAATTATTTGTCCCAAGTACAAAAAGTTTTCACTAAATGATATATTGCTCACACATGCCATGGGCATATGTGGAATTACACCCCAAAATACATTCTGTTGCTTCTCCTAAATACGGAGAAGCCTAGCTGTGTATGGGGCCCTGAAAACCAAGCACCGCCTTCAGGATTTCTAAAGGGCATAATTTTTTTATTTCACTCCTCACTACCTATCACAGTTTAGAAGGCCATAAAATGCCAAGATGGCACAAACTCCCCCTAAATGACCCCATTTTGGAAAGTAGACACCCCAAGCTATTTGCTGAGAGGCATGTTGAGTCCATGGAATATTTTATATTTTTGCCACAAGTTGCGGGAAAATTACAAACTTTTTTTTTTTTTTTGCACAAAGTTGTCACTAAATGATATATTGCTCACACATGCCATGGGCATATGTGGAATTGCACCCCAAAATACACTCTGCTGCTTCTCTTGAGTACAGGGATACCACATGTTTGGGACTTTTTGGGAGCCTAGCTTCATATGGGGCACCGAAAACCAAGCACCGCCTTCAGGATCTCTAAGGGCGTAAATTTTTGATTTCACTCCACACTACCTATCACAGTTTCGAAGGCCATAAAATGCCAAGATAGCACAAACCCCCCCAATGACCCCATTTTGGAAAGTAGACACCCCAAGCTATTTGCTGAGAGGCATGAGGAGTATTTTGCAGCTCTCCTTTGTTTTTGAAAATGAAGCAAGTAAAGAAAAATGTATTTTTTTTCTTTTTTCGAATTTCAAAACTTTGTGACAAAAAGTGAGGTCTGCAAAATACTCACCATACCACTCAGCAAATATCTTGGGGTGTCTACTTTCCAAAATGGGGCCATTTGGGGGGGTTTTGTGCCATCTGGGTATTCCATGGCCTCCAAAACTGTGATAGGCAGTGAGGAGTGAAATCAACAATTTACACTCTTAGAAAGCCTGAAGGCGGTGCTTGGTTTTCAGGGTCCCGTACGTGGCTAGTCTCCCAAAAAGTCTTACACATGCAGTATCCCCGTACTCAGGAGAAGCAAGAGAATGTATTTTGGGGTGTAATTTCACATATTCCCATGGCATGTTTGAGCAATATATCATTTAGTGACAAATTTGTGCAAAAAAAAAAAAAAAACTTTTTCCCGCAACTTGTGTCACAATATAAAATAGTCCATGGACTCGACATGCCTCTCAGCAAATAGCTTTGGGTGTCTACTTTAAAAAATGGGGTCATTTGGGGGGGTTTGAACTGTCCTGGAATTTTATGCACAACATTTAGAAGCTTATGTCACACATCACCCACTCTTCTAACCACTTGAAGACAAAGCCCTTTCTGACACTTTTTGTTTACATGAAAAAATATTTTTTTGCAAGAAAATTACTTTGAACCCCCAAACATTATATATTTTTCTAAAGCAAAGACCCTACAGATTAAAATGGTGGGTGTTTCATTTTTTTTCACACAGTATTTGCGCAGCAATTTTTCAAACGCATTTTTTTGGAAAAATAGGATTTTTATAACAGATTACCTGTAAAATCCTTTTCTTTTGAGGTACATCACGGGACACAGAGCCTCAGTAATTACTGATGGGTTATATGGGTATCACAAGGTGATTGGACACTGGTCACACCCTAGACAGGAAGTTCAACCCCCTATATAACCCCTCCCCTTACTGGGGATACCTCAGTTTTGTAGCAAAGCAATAGAAGAGGGGCGGGACCTCTGTGTCCCGTGATGAACCTCAAAAGAAAAGGATTTTACAGGTAAGCTGTTATAAAAATCCTATTTTCTTTCCCGTACATCACAGGACACAGAGCCTCAGTAATTACTGATGGGATGTTCCAGAGCAATGCTATTTGAGGGGAGGGGACCACACAACGTAGGGTGTAATCAGACCTGAGGACCTCGTACCGCTGCCTGCAGCACACTACGCCCAAAGGCGATATCCTCATGCCTTCCCACATCCACCTGAGAAAATCTGATGAATGTATGGACTGAAGATCAGGTTGCGGCCTTGCAGATTTGAGCCATAGAGGCCCGGTAATGCACCGCCCAAAAAGCACTAATAGCCCTTGTGGAGTGTGCCTTGATTTGAAAAGGTGGAATTTTCTGTTTCAAACCGTAAGCTTGAATAATCATTTGTCGAATCCATTTTGAAATGGTAGACTTTGACGCTGCCTGTCCTCTATTGGGACCTTCTGGCAGTACGAACAAAACATCAGTTTTGCGAATTTGAGCAGTTGCTTCCAGATAGGCCTTGACTGCCCTTACTACATCCAAAGAATGTAGTGACCTTTCTTCCGTAGAACAGGGATCTGGGAAAAAAGAAGGCAGAACAATATCTTGGTTTAGATGGAAATCTGAAACCACCTTCGGTAAAAAGCTAGGATGAGGGCGCAATACCACTCTATCCTTATGCAAGATTAAATAAGGCTCTTTACAGGAAAGAGCTGCTAATTCTGATACTCTTCTAGCAGAAGAAATGGCTACCAGAAAAATTAACTTTCTTGTCAACAAGACCAAGGGAATTTGATGTATTGGTTCAAAAGGCTGTTTTTGTAAAACTGACAGAACCAAGTCCCAGGGGTTTAGGGGCGCCTTAACCGGAGGATTAAGACGCATCACCCCCTGCATAAAGTTTCGGACCAAAGAATGTGAAGCAAGTGGCCGTTGAAATAATACTGATAAGGCCGAGACCTGGCCCTTGATGGTACTCAAGGCCAGCTTCATTTCTAATCCCATTTGTAGAAAGTCAAGAATTCTACCTATGACATGTTTTCTGGGATGCCAACCCCTGGCTTCACACCAGGATACATAAGTCTTCCAGACTCTATGTTAAATTACTCTGGAAGCTGGCTTCCTTGCATTGATTAAGGTAGAGATCACAGGACCTGAAAGCCCACGATTCTTCAGAACATGGGTTTCAATAGCCAAACCGTCAAATTCAGCATTTGTAAGGCAGGATGGAACACTGGACCTTGAGATAACAGGTCTGGACGTGACGGTAGAGTCCACGTGGAACCCACTGTCATCCTTACTATTTCTGGATACCAAGCTCTCCTGGGCCAAGCTAGGGCCACCAGAAGTACCGACTTCTTTTCCTGCCTGATCCTGCGAAGGAGTCGTGGCAGTAGCAGAATAGGAGGGAATGCATAAATCAGTGAGAACCGATGCCACGGAATCACCAACGCATCTGTCCCCCATGCAAGAGGATACTTTGTTCTTGCCACAAACTTGTCAATCTTTTTGTTGAATCTGGATGCAAAGAGATCTACATCTGGAACCCCCCATCTTTGTCATATGGCCCAAAAGACGTTGGGGTGAAGAGACCATTCCCTTGGGACTAAAATAGTCCGCCTGCCAGTTCTCTATCCCCGGAATGAAAACTGCCGATATGCATGGCACATGATTTTCTGCCCAGACTAAAATCTGGTTCACTTCTCCCTGAGCTGCACGACTCCTGGTGCCTCCTTGATGATTGATATAAGCCACTGCTGTGGCATTGTCGGACTGGATCCTGACAGGGCAACCCTGTAGCCCGAGAGTCCAGGCCTTTAGGGCTAGATATGCCGCACGGATCTCCAGAATGTTGATGGGTAAGGTCCTCTCGATTTTGGACCATTCCCCTTGGACCGCAGACTGTTCCAGAACTGCTCCCTAACCTGAAAGACTGGCATCCGTTGTTACCACTGTCCAGGTAACCGGTAAAAAGGATTTCCCTTTTTGCAGGTTTTCGGGAATTAACCACCAACTGAGGCTCAGACGCACTGTAGGAGACAGACGCATCGGAAAATCTAATGCCTGCACTTTCTTGTTCCAAGCAGACAGAATACTGTGTTGCAGCAGTCTCGAATGAAACTGAGCATAGGGAACTGCTTCGAATGAAGCCACCATCTTTCCCAGCAGCCTCATACAAAGGCGAACAGAAGGACCCTTTTTTGTCCTGACTACCTGAATCAGTTCTTTTAAGGCACTGATCTTTGCCTGAGGTAAAAATACCTTCTCTTGGCTTGTATCTATGACCAGGCCCAAATACTCTAGTCTTCTTACTGGTTTTAAGAAAGACTTTTCTAAGTTGAGAATCCAACCTAGGTATTCCAAGTAGTTGACTGTGGTGACCAAGTTCTGGTCCAGGCAGGCTACCGACCGGTCTATCAAGAGCAGGTCATCTAGGTATGCTATGACAGTTATACCTTGGGCCCTTAATCTGGCCAGAGGAGGAGCCAAGATCTTTGTAAACACCCGAGGTGCAGTGGCTAGCCCGAAAGGCAGAGCTATAAACTGAAAGTGGCGTTTTTCTACTTTGAAACGCAAGTACTTTGATGAGCAGGGAAAATGGGTACATGCAGGTACGCATCCTTGATGATGCCCATCCTTGATGTCTATTGACGCCAGAAATTCTCCTCCTTGTAGGATGGAAACAAACGAATTGATTCCATGCGAATGGATCAAATCTTTAGGAATCGATTTAGATCCTTTAGATCCAGAATGGGTCTGACATCTCCATTTGGTTTTTGAACCGTGAAAAGGTTTGAATAAAACCCCAATCCCTGCTCTTCCGCGGAAACCACCATGATGACCTTTTGCGACAATAGTCGCTCTAAAGCTAGAAGGAGAGACTGCTTTTTCTCTGGATCTCTGGGGGCATTTAATCTGAGGAAACAAGGAGAGGGGAATGCTCGGAACTCCAGTTTGTAACCTAGAGTTACTGTGGAGACTACCCATCTGTCCTGGAAATCTTCCTGCCAGAGCTTTGAGAACTGTAGCAGTCTTCCCCCCACCCGAGCGAGCGGGGGCACTCCTTCATAAAGAGGCTTTAGCGTCTTGTCTAGTAGGCTTCTTCGCCAGGACTTCTTTTGTCCCTGGGGTCGACTCTGAAATGTATTTCTTGAGCCTGACGAAGGAGGCCGTCGCGACTGCCTGGGGGCTGATGCTCCTGGCACTGGGGAAAGAGCCCATTTAAAAGAGGGACGTTTGCTCCTTTTCTTAACTGATAAGAGTGTGCTTTTCCCACTAGAGATCTTTTGGATATAATTGTCCAAATCCTCTCCAAACAGCCTTGCACCACGAAATGGAAATCCAGCCAGATGCTTCTTACATGGTGATTCGGCTAACCAATTTTTCAACCATAAGATTCTACGCATATGCACCAACCCAAGCGAAAGGCGAGAGGTTTGGATAATAGAATCTCTGATTGCGTCAACAGCAAAACAAACAGCCGCTGGAAGGTTGGCCAACCACCAGGCTTGCTGTTCAGGTAAAACTTTGAGGAGCTGTTTAACATGGTCTCTCAAGTATTGACAGACTCCGATTGCTGCCACTGCAGGTTGAGCTACTGAACCTGCTAAGGAAAAAATATTTTTTAACAGGAATTCCATTTTTTTATCAGTTGGATCCCTAAGCATCTGAGCATTGTCGACAGGACAAATCAGACTTTTATTTACGGAGGAAATGGCGGCGTCAACTGCCGGTATACCCCACATTTTTCTAAATTTTTCCTACATAGAATAAAGTGTTGAAAACTTTTTAGGCGGAAAAAAATGTTTATCTGGGTGATCCCACTCAGAATAAATGAGCTTTTCTAGTAAACTATGAACAGGAAAAGCATGTGTTGTTTGAGGAGGCTTCAGTGAACCCAAAGAAGAGAAGGGTTCTTTGACTCAGATACGGGCAACCTAAATGTGGAGCGGACCAATCCAGCAAGAATTTGCACTAACACCTTCTCATCCTGAGAAGCTGAAGAGGGCCCTTCTCCACTTGATTCCTCAGAAGAGGAATCATTAGTCTCATCCCGATCCTCTGAGAGGGATTCCTCTCCTTTCTCCCAGAGTTCCTCTGCTTAAGGGTCCTGGGTAACAGAGGGAGACCTAGTGCCTTTTCTTCCACTGAGTGAAGATGCGATTAAAGCCATTAGTCTTTCCTCTAATCCATTAATGGTTGAGGAAAAAACCTCCTGCTAATGTATACAGGGGCTGAAGTGCCAGAAGCAGATGCAGCCCCTGACCCCGACGGCTCACCCTGGCCAGCCATCCCAGGTCCTTCAGGGGGGGAAGGTGCTGCAGAAGGGGGGTCCTCAGAGCCTGAGGGAGATCCCCTAGAGCCTCTGGTTTTCGGGGTATTTGTACCTCTTCTACTCATAGTGCAAAGCAACAAAAGGTGGAGATACCACAAAAAAACACTGACTGCTGAGCAATGTAGTTCAGCAACTGCTGCTGCTACCAATGCCCAGTCTGGTGTTTTAAGTAAATGCTGCCTGGGAGAATGCCAGTGTCCCACCTCACATGCGCCCGTCAGCTCTGTGTCCCTCCATAGGCTGTGTGCACCTGAAAGAGAGTGCACTTTATAGCCTGTGTAGCCAGCGATGTGGGCGTCTAATCAAAAACCTGGCATAAACAAGTAGAATTGTACAACATAGTCCCCCATACAGGGCAAGTCATATCATGGAATCTCATAAATGGTAAAACCAATTAAAAATTGTCGTTAAGTGTTGGATGCATCAAGGTGGGCTTGATGCATTTCATGGACTTCTAACCACTCATCAGGAGCCGGCAGCATGACTATTCTATAAAGAAATGTATAAGAACTATTGTAATCTGGTATAATTACCTATATGGGGAGGGTAAGGGAATGAGTTATAAAATAATTGGCGATGCCAGGGAAATACTCACATACAGCCGATAATATGATCATGCAATGCCCACATGCCTAGGGTCGGCAAGAATAAGCCTGGTCTGGGAGCTGAGAAGGGAACCCAATGGAAAATCCAGGACCACACATGCCATCCCCCATAAATGGATAGGGCTTCTAAAATGTATAGAGTAAGATCAATCGTATGTATCTGTAACAATATGTGTCAAGAAACAAGGAGTAAAAATAAGGAGCCCATGGCCAAGGTGGTAAAATACAAATGTGTTGGTTTACCTTAAGAATCCAAAATGGATTACGGAACCACACTAGCTGAAAAGCAGGGGTCTGGAAGTACAGGTAATGTATTGGCATAGCAGTGGAATCCCAATAGGTGGGGAGTGTGGTGTGAGCCCAACATCAACATCACATCGGAAACCCTCCAGCATCACGCTCGCTCGACACAGAAAGGGGGGGAGAGCAACAACCCGGCCAAACACCAGAGTCACTCCCCCTGTGTCAGCAAAGCTGATATAACAGCCGCACGCGCAAAAAGATGCCCACAGGATGTCACACACACAGGGCTAGAGGCGTGGCGCCGATGCACGGTGGAAGCACCCGCCCATTCCCCCACATCCCAATTATGGAAAGGAGGGGAGAGGGAGGGCGCACAGCCTGCATCGCAACTCCCGTACAATCAGGCAAAAAAGCCAGCCCACCGGCTGTGGAACACACAGACAACAATCGGGTGCAAGGAGCAGCACCAGTATTAAGAGTAACAAATGTATATGCAAACTAGATATTGTAAGTGAAAGACTAGATTACGATCTGACCCTGTGGAGGACAGTCATAAGAAAATGATGGGTTCCAAACACATAGCACACCTCCATCCCTAATCTGTAAAAATAAAAAGGAACAATGGGACTTTAAATGGGACGCAAGGGAAGGTTCACTCCCCCATCCCTATCAACGTGAAAGGGATGGAGGTGTGTGTAAACGTGTCGGTGCGACCATAAAATTTCCGGCATGTGCGCTCTGCCACAATGTCATGCTTTTTGCAATGGAAGTGACGTCAGTGGTCGGGGCCTTGGACTTCCGGGATGCCGAGGGAACCACACGGCCGCACCTTTTGCGGCCATGACACCACATCCTGTGGGAGGAGGGAGGCGACACCTGCACTTAGTGATCCCACCCAATTAAGCCTACTAGATAAATACCAGTGTAGCAATAACTCACGGTGGAGCTGCTTAATATTGGGCCTGTCCTCTATTCTCTTCACCCCTCTTAAATTGTTCAATCCCCTTGACACAGCTGTAGTGCAGTGTTGTAATGATATTAGTACCAACTTTAACCCACAATAATACACTTACATTTATATTTACCTCTACCTGGGTGCTTGTAGCTCCACCTGCAGGAGAAATAACAACACTGCACACAAACTTCTGTAATAACCAAAATAACTTATTTCTTTGGGTAAATGATATATTTATATAAAGAGTTATTATAGTGACTACACTATCACACCAACGTAGTGCAACAGTATAGTAAACAGTTATGACAGTATTGGTAAAATTCACAAATATACCTAAATATATATTTGTACCAGGGAGCTCCCCCTGCTTTAAACCGTAAAGTAACTACCCTTTGTAACTAGATGCAGGGCCCTGCAATAAAAGAGATTGTCTTTACGTCTTCAATCTTCGCTAGCTATGAAATGGTAATTGTAATCCACAGAGAGTTCTTCTGAGGTGTTGCGCAGTGTAAGGTAATACACAAGGGCAATTATAATCCAGCAAACTGATTAAGTGTTCTTATAAAAAGAAGACAGACATCTAGTGTCAGCTCTTGAATATTGTAGTCTATGTAAATGTAATATTCTGCAACTCAACTTGTTCCTTGGGACTATCTGTCCTAGTAACTATCTGTAAAAGTTCTAAATGTGTGTAGTATTGAACAAACTTCCGGGTGTTAACCCTCTCACCACACGGGATCTGGGCGGATGGATGTCTCCATCTCAGCAGTTCTCAGTCCGTATTGAGCTGCCACCATGCCGTCACACTGTTCCGTTTACTAATGACCAGGAGTCCTCGGTTACCTCCTCCACGGGTCTCCGGAACAAACACTTCTGCTGCTTCAGCACACTGTGATGCAATGACAGGATCCTTGCTGCTGCTCCGCTCTCTCACAAGGTAGGCCTCAGCCCTGTGGGACATACACACACCCACAGAGCTCTGCTGGCAGGCCACGCTTCCCAGGAACAAGAGACTTAAGATGACCCCTCCCAGCCCTTTTATATCCTCCCACAATGCAGTTCAGTTCTCCTCTTGTCCTGGAGCATTGTGGGTAGGTCATAGTTAATGTTCAGAAGTAAACAATCAATCACTTCCATGTCACTTCTCTTATGAAACATAAAAGTGTTGTACCTTTTCAATTGTCCACTAGATGGCACTAGATCAACTTATACCTTTTTAACACACATATGACTAAAAACAAAAGTTGTCAGCGCTACATACTCCCCCTGCTTTAAATCTTTGGTCCCCAAAGATATGTAAGACCCTGTTTCTGCTACACATCTTACCCTCTAAACAAGTACACAGGACCGACAGAGGAGCCTCCCACCAATTCGCAGGTGTTGGAAAGCTATTCTGTGTACCCACAACTGTCACCTTAGTATCAGATACAGATGTGTCAAAGGGGGGGGGAACAGGGCTCTCATCTTCCAGATTGACTGAGGAGGAACTAGGCTCATCGACATTCCTTTTGCTGGTAACCTTTGTTATCTCAGAACACTCACCCAATGTATCATATGTTAGTCTCTTGGGTGGGCGAATGCTCCTCTTTCCCCTTTGTTCTTTTGGTGTGTCCTCTTTTTCTGAATGAACACTGTTTTCTTCTATTTCAGTGGGTAATAAACACTCTTCAGCCCTTTCAGACAATGGTACAAACTCTGAAACTTCTGGCCTAAGAGCCTCACTATCTTCCCTGGTTGTTGGGAATGAAACACTCTTTTCAGCTTCGGGTATATCAGATGACCACAACCAGCTAATGTCCATGTCTCTCTCCTCATTATCTTCAGTTGTTAAAGTCCCAGACAGAGACCTAGTTACAGGCCGTTGTGCAACCTCTGATGTAGATGATAACTCCTCCTCGGGGACTATCCTGACTGCATCAGTAAAAGGCAAAAGGTGATTCCGATGCCAAGTCTTAATTGGTCCATCACTTCCTTCTGGCCTGATTTCAAAGGCTGGAAGTCCTGGGAGCTGTTTACATACAATGTATGGCTGTGACCACCAGCGATTTGCCAGCTTGTGTTTCCCAGGTCACCAGGTTGTATAGCTTGAACCCTTACTTTGAGGTCAAAGTTACTCTTATTTCTACTCCATCTGTTGTTTGACATAGTCCGAGCCTTCTCATAAGCAATCTTCAGACTCTCTCGCAGCCTGTTTGTATATCCTCGGTGAGAGGTCTCTGAGGTGTGGTCCAGAGAAGTTCTGAAAGCCAGGTCCACTGGTAATCTAGCCTCTCGCCCAAACATCAACACTGCACTTCAGTATTAACTACTACCTTCTCCTGTTAAGGAGCAGCCAAACTATAATAAAGTGCTAAGTGCTGGTTGCCATTCCTAGTAAGAATATATGAATAAATCATCCAGTGTGCACATTCTTACTAGGAATGGCAACCAGCACTTAGCACTTTATTATAGTTTGGCTGCTCCTTAACAGGAGAAGGTAGTAGTTAATACTGAAGTGCAGTGTTCATGTTGGAAAAACATACACACTGGTCTATGGTTATTATTTGTAGATGCTTATTGGTTGCTACACCAACTATAGGCATTACGCGCATTGTGAATTAAGGAAGTATTTAGATTCATGCTACTTTGAGATTTTCCTTCCAGTATTGTGAGGGGTACACTTAGATAGATTAGCGCCACATACCTTTTTACCATTAATATGCTTACTCCAGTTGGGCTTTTGCTCAGAGGTCAGTGTCCCCAACATATTGAGAAGAGTTCTATTAAACCTCTCTGGCTGAGGGTCTCCTTGCGGATGATAGGGTGTAGTTCTAGACTTCTGAATTCCCAGCAGATCCAATAATCTCCTGATGAGCGTACTCTCGAAGTCTCTTCCCTGATCTGAGTGAATCCTCTGTGGTAAGCCATAATGGACGAAGAACTTCTCCACTAATGTCTTGGCCACTGTGACTGCCTTCTGATCTTTTGTGGAGAAAGCTTGAGCATGGTAAAATGGTCTGTGACTACCAGAATATTTCCTTGCCCACTCAAGTCAGATTCTAGACACAGGAAATCTATGCAAACTAAATCCATGGGGACCTTGGCTTGATAAATGACCCATCGGGGCTGCCCGTTGCGGCAAAGTCTTTCTCTGGATACACCTATGGCAGGAATGACAGTAACTCTCCACTTCTTTCCTCATGTAAGGCCAATAGAATCTATCCCTTATCAATTGAAGAGTTCTTTCTGCCCCCCAGATGTCCATGACAATCATACAGAGCGATTAACACTGTCTCTCTGTGTTTCTCTGGCAGAAACAGTTGCCACTTCTCCTCCAGATCTTCAGAGGGGCCCCTTCGGTAGACCACCCCTTGTTGCAACTGCAACCGACTCCACTCTTTATGTAACAACATAGCTTCTTTCCGAGCACTTTTCAAAAGTAAATCAGGGTGCTGACTCTCCAGAGCTTCTAATATCAAGCTGCCAAGTGGATCTTCCTGTTGGTCACTCCTAAGGTCTTTTCTCGATAACTTAGGTAGACCTTCCGCTGCAATCTGAGAGACTTTACAGTAATACCTAGGTACCCCTGCTGTAGTCACTCCAATCTCTTCAGCTCTGGCTCCACCTTTCTCCTGCTTTTCTGCTCCTTCACAAAGGGCTCTTACCCCTACGGGGGCAAGCTGAGTCCAATCCTCTTGAGAGCTCAGGGGACTGTGGGATTTTCTTGATAGCGCATCTGCATCTCTGTTGCCCACTCCTGGTCTGTATTTCAAGCTGAAGGAGAATGTTGAAAGAGCAGCCAACCACCTATGGCCTGTGGCATCCAACTTCGCGGTGGTAAGCAAGTATGTGAGGGGGTTGTTATCCGTTTTGACTACAAACTCTGCACCATAAGGTAATCTCTCAACTTGTCTACTCCGACCCACTTCAAGACCAGAAACTCAAGTTTATGAGTGGGGTAGTTCTTCTCAGCAGGAGACAGGCTCTGGCTCACATAAGCAATGGGCCTTAAATGTCCATCATGATCTTGGTAGAGTACTCCACCTAGTCCATCTTGGCTAGCATCCACGTGCAGTTCATAAGGCTTGGTAGGATCCGCATAAGCTAACACTGGAGCAGTGGTAAGGCTCCACCTCAATTGTCTGAATGTCTCCTCACATTGCAGAGTCCACTGATCCAGGATAGACTCCTTTTTCTTCCGAGGCCCTTCCTTTCACCTCGCAGGTTCCTCCGAATCCACATCAGCCCCTTCCTGATTCTTCAGTAGCTCTGTGAGTGGGTGGGCTATCTTCACAAACCCCTCCACAAACCTCTGATAGTATGAGCAGAATCCTAGGAATGACCTGAGCTCAGTCACATTCGTGGGCTTGGCCCAAGAAGTAACAGCTTCCAACTTCTCAGGGTCAGTTGCTATCCCTTCCTCAGACACAATGTGCCCCAAATAGTTCACCGAAGATTGATAGAACTGACATTTCTCCATTGAAAGTTTCAAGCCCTCATCATGTAATCTCTTCAGAACCTTTTCCAATCTCTCTTTATGCTCTTCAAGAGTTCGGCCAAATACTATGATATCGTCTAAGTATACTAAGACCTCAATCAAGTTCATGTCGCCTACCGTCTTCTCCATGAGCCCCTGGAAAGTTGCTGGGGCCCCAGACAAACCCTGTGGCATCCAAGTAAATTCATAGAATCCCACGGGGGTAATGAAAGCAGTCTTCTCCTTATCCTCAGGACTCATGGGGATCTGATAATAACCACTTATCTAATCTAATACAATGAACCACTTCGCCCCTGACAGGCTCTGTAGGGCATCTTCTATACGAGGGGTAGTGTATTGATCAGGAATGGTCCGTCAGTTCAGGGTCCTATAGTCAATACACAGCCGTAGTGACCCATTTTTCTTCCTCACTACCACTATCGGGGAGGCATATGGACTCCTGGACTCCCTGATAATCCCAGTCCTTTTCAGCTCATCCAGCTGTTCTCGAAGGTCCTCAAGATCTCCCAGTGGGATCCTCCTAACCCTTTCTCGAAAAGGTTTGTCTTCCTCCAGCCGGATCTTGTGCTCTGCACTCTTGGCATACCCCACATCAAACTCACTCTTTGAAAAACCTCTTTCCATTTCCTGAGCTGGGCTTTGGCCCTCTCCATCCAAACAGGCGTAAGGGAGGTGTTCTTCGGGTAGAAGTTCTCTATGGGAATCTCCTCTTCGGGTCCTCTTTTGACATCACTTGGCGAGACCGGGGTTGCTTGATTCGCCTGCCCCAGCAATATTCTTGCTGGTATCTTCACAGGCAAGGCTGTCATGTTCCAAACACTGACTGAAACCCTCCCTCTGCTTCTCCTAAGCACCTTAGTTGATAACACTTTTGGGAGTATTTCCAGACCCACATCCTCTTCTCGAGTGTCCGTCTCCAAGACAACGAAAGGACCAGGCTGTCTCCAACTCAACTTGACAGAGGCCCTCATGCATATCACTTCACCCGGTTGTAGCAGTTCTTCACCTCGGTCTAAACACCAAACTTTTCCCACCCCTTCTGGTGGGGCCTTCTGTTTGTGTACTATATCCTTGTACACTTGGGTTAGCATGGATGTACCTTCATGGCCGGGGCACTTTCCTTCTGTACAAGCGATGTCAGGAGTCTTCTGACTAGATCAGTATTTGTTCCGATGATAAGGAAACATCTATGAGCCCCAGGGGGCCGAGGACACACAACTGCCAGGGTGTCGAAAGTCTCCGCCTTTCCAGCCACACTCGGGTCAAAGGTAAGTTTGACAGGGATATATCCCTCATAAGGGAAGTTCTGGGTGCCTAGACCCCATATCTCCAATTTTTCCAACTTTTGCAAGGGCAGATGCTTGAGATGCTTCATGTAGAAATCTTTATATAATAAGGTCACTTGGGCTCTGGTATCCAGCAGTGCCTTGGCGTAGATTCCTTCTACCTGGATGGGGATGATCAGAGAGGGTCCCACTGGGTTGAGGGGAAATTCACCATGAGTGTTTGGCTTCTTTTGCTTGTTAGTGCGCATCTTGACTCCACGTTTCCAGTACACTCACTCAACTTTATTCCTCCTCTTACTTTCAAAACTTTGTGAACCTGGGTTTCGTTGGAGTTGACGACTGTTACAGGGCACCCAGTTGACTCCTTCACTGGGGCCCTTTGAAGTTTTCCGCCGTCTTTTGACGTTGTACTGCTGCCCTTGGGCTTGGGCACACTTTCCCAAAATATCCAGCCCCTCCACAGTTGAAACAAAGTTCAGATTCCCTTCTGAATGTGAAGTCTGATACTTTTTTTATTTTTTTAGCTCCTCCATTGGGCGGATTAGGGGATCTTGTGGTCAGCAAAACCATCATCTCCATTAGCTGGGCCACCTGAGTCTTAAGAAGCTCAATCTGGGGATCATCATCCATTACACTAACTGTCCTGACTCCAACAGTGTGTTTTGATTCTTGAATGTTTTCCTTCTTCCTTTCTAGAATAGCTTCTTCCTCCCGTACAATCCGAATTAGATCTGGGTACTTCAATATGCCTCCATCTTGATGAGTTCTTAACTGGAGGGTGAAGGGATCCAAAGGCTGGGCACCTCTTAAAACTTGTTTGGCTCGAATTTCATCCACCTTACTAGGACCTAATCCCTTCTTCAACAATATCTGGTGAATGACCTTGTCTAACCGTCTCATATATTCCGACAACTTCTCTCCTGTTTCTTGATAGGTGTGTTCTAATTGATAAATTAGATCAGAAACCTTTTCGGTACGTCCGAACACATCTTGCAGGATATCTAAGTAAAATGGTAATAACTACCTACTTGCGCATATGGAAAAATAAATTAATTGGTGAGCAGCACATTATAATAATGAAAAAGCAAGAAAATAATTAACGAGTTAATTACAAACCGTGCTCCTATTAAAGTGCAAGTGCAAAATCACTCTATTGTGAAACCAGAATATTGTGAAAACAAAATTATGAAAATGGTGAAATAATGTTGGTGATAATGTCTACCAGCTAAATGAAACATTAAATCATCATAGTGAAAAATTCATAAATAAATTACTAAATAGTGAAAATGATCAAAATGTACAAGGTGAGAAATTAAAAAATAATATTTTAAGGAAAAGTCTGCAAATGGTTTCCAAATATCAATGTGTTCAAAAAATTATAATGAATCAATCATGAATAAAAAAATGAAAAACAGAACTTCTAAGTAAATTGAGCTTCTGGGCGGGTCAGATAAAATTTGGTCTTGTCAGCGAGTTCAACACTTGCACCCTTGAAATTTTCCGTAACCTCCTTTCCTCCACTCTAACAATTCATAAGTGCGGAATGTCTCATGATTGGGTCTTACTGCGACCACCTTGGCTCTTTGTTCTGGGGATAGTGTTTTTACCACTCGGTTAATGTGTTCTTTCTCCCAGATATCTCCCCAGAGTTCCATGGCCACGCTCGCTTCTGAGCAGGTGCCTTCCCCCTCACACCACTGTGCCACAGTGGGGGGATCCATTCTATGGTTCTTAAGGGGGTGCTTGACTTCAGAGTGACAGTTATCCCGGACGAGCCCCCACATGTAGCAATAACTCACGGTGGAGCTGCTGGTTTAATATTGGGCCTGTCCTCTATTCTCTTCACCCCTCTTAATTTCAATAAATTTTTATTGGTATGAGAGCAATAAGGAAGTTACATACACCTTTTATGTAGACAATGTATACATATATTAATATGCCATAAGTACAATATGCATGTGTTACAATCAGCTGAATTAGTACAGTTGGTGCGTAACTTAACGAGACTAGTGCTAGGACATGTTGTCCCGTTACTGGGTATGTTTACCTTATTTAAATAATATGAAAATAATATAGAAATTGTGAGCTAAAGAAACTAAGCTCCAAAATAAATAATCAATAATCAAATAAAGAAATAAGGAGATTAAGAAATAAAGAGTATGCAGCAGTTTAACATCCTGTATAATCTAGATTGTGTATAATCAGGGTACTGATTTCCTGCTTTTATATTCATGTGTGTACCATTCAAACCACTTGTGCCACTTTACGTATAACTTGTGGTAATTACCTTGAGCTCCAGCGAACATCAGCTCGTAGGTAGCATGTGTGTTGGTCACTTCAACTATTTCTTTAAGTGAAGGAGGTGATGCGTCTTTCCATTTTCTTAATAATGTCAATCTCGTACTCAGTAAAATGTGGGTAACTATGGTTCTAGTATTAATTGGTATATTTTCTATCCCTATTGACAAAACTGCTAAAGCTGCATCTGGAGTTACTAATGAGCCTGTGAGTTCTGATATTAGGTTGAATACTTTTTTCCAAACTACATGTAGAACCCGACATTCCCATAGTATGTGATGTAATGTACCTCTGCTTCCACAAGCTCTCCAGCACAGAGGAGAAGCCTGTTTCGTAAATTTGGATATCCGTTGTGGAGTTAGGTACCATCTGAGTGCTTTTTTATGTGTTGTCTCCCATAGTTTAACGCATTTAGCTGCGATAAAGGTATTGCGGAGTGCTTTTTGCCATTGCTCATCTGTAAATGATATACCCAGATCTCGTTCCCACGCCACTATGTTATTAGTCTTTTTGAAATCTTGTTTGTTGTTAAGTATGTTGTAAAAAAGTGAGATACCTTTTATGTTGGTATTAGGGTTCGTGAGATATAGATACACCCTCCACGGAACCTTTATAGATGTTGCTGGAGCTCTATGGAGATAATGCTTTATTTGAAGGTATCTATAGTGGTCAGTAGGGATGAGCCGAACACCCCCCTGTTCGGTTCGCACCAGAACATGCGAACAGGAAAAAAATTAGTTCGAACACGTGAACGTCGTTAAAGTCTATGGGACACGAACATGAATAATCAAAAGTGCTAATTTTAAAGGCTAATATGCAAGTTATTGTCAATAAAAGTGTTTGGGGACCCGGGTCCTCCCCCAGGGGACATGAATCAATGCAAAAAAAAGTTTTAAAAACGGCCGTTTTTTCAGGAGCAGTGATTTTAATAATGCTTAAAGTCAAACAATAAAAGTGTAATATCCCTTTAAATTTCATACCTGGGGGGTGTCTATAGTATGCCTGTAAAGGGGCGCATGTTTCCCGTGTTTAGAACAGTCTGACAGCAAAATGACATTTTGAAGGAAAAAACACATTTAAAACTACAGCGGCTATTGCATTGCCGACAATACACATAGAAGTTCATTGATAAAAACGGCATGGGAATTCCCCACAGGGCAACCCCGAACCAAAATTAAAAAAAAAAATGATGTGGGAGTCCCCCTAAATTCCATACAAGGCCCTTCAGGTCTGGTATGGATATTAAGGGGAACCCCAGCCAAAATTTAAAAAAAAAATTGACGTGGGGTTCCCCCTAAATTCCATACCAGACCCTTCAGGTCTGGTATGGATTTTAAGGGGAACCCCGCGCCAAAAAAAAAAAACAAAACGGCGTGGGGTCCCCCCAAAAATCCATACCAGACCCTTATCCGAGCACGCAACCTGGCAGGCCGCAGGAAAAGAGGGGGGGACGAGAGTGCGGCCCCCCCCCTCCTGAACCGTACCAGGCCACATGCCCTCAACATTGGGAGGGTGCTTTGGGGTAGCCCCCCAAAACACCTTGTCCCCATGTTGATGAAGACAAGGGCCTCATCCCCACAACCCTGGCCGGTGGTTGTGGGGGTCTGCGGGCGGGGGGCTTATCGGAATCTGGAAGCCCCCTTTAACAAGGGGACCCCCAGATCCCGGCCCCCCCCCTGTGTGAAATGGTAAGGGGGTACTTACCCCTACCATTTCACTAAAAAACTGTCAAAAATGTTAAAAATGACAAGAGACAGTTTTTGACAATTCCTTTATTTAAATGCTTCTTCTTTCTTCCTTCATCTTCTTCTTCTTCTGGTTCTTCTGGCTCTTCTGGTTCTTCCTCCGGCGTTCTCGTCCAGCATCTTCTCCGCGGCGTCTTCTATCTTCTTCTCCTCGGGCCGCTCCGCACCCATGGCATGGGGGGGGAGGCTCCCGCTCTTCTCTTCATCTTCTTCTCTTCTTCATCTTCTTCTTCATCTTCTTCTTCTTCTTCTCTTCTTCCTTCTTCTCTTCTTCATGTCTTCTCCGGGCCGCTCCGCAGCCATGCTGTGGCATTGAGGGAGGCTCCCGCTGTGTGACGGCATCTCTTCGTCTGACGGTTCTTAAATAACGGGGGGCGGGGCCACCCGGTGACCCCGCCCCCCTCTGACGCACGGTGACTTGACGGGACTTCCCTGTGACGTCACGGGGAATGCCACAGGGAAGTCCCGTCATGTCACCGTGCGTCAGAGGGGGGCGGGGTCACCGGGTGGCCCCGCCCCCCGTTATTTAAGAACCGTCAGACGAAGAGACGCCGTCACACAGCGGGAGCCTCCCTCCATGCCACAGCATGGCTGCGGAGCGGCCCGGAGAAGACATGAAGAAGAGAAGAAGGAAGAAGAGAAGAAGAAGAAGAAGATGAAGAAGAAGATGAAGAAGAGAAGAAGATGAAGAGAAGAGCGGGAGCCTCCCCCCCATGCCATGGGTGCGGAGCGGCCCGAGGAGAAGAAGATAGAAGACGCCGCGGAGAAGATGCTGGACGAGAACGCCGGAGGAAGAACCAGAAGAGCCAGAAGAACCAGAAGAAGAAGAAGATGAAGGAAGAAAGAAGAAGCATTTAAATAAAGGAATAGTCAAAAACTGTCTCTTGTCATTTTTAACATTTAACGTTTTTTAGTGAAATGGTAGGGGTAAGTACCCCCTTACCATTTCACACAGGGGGGGGGCCGGGATCTGGGGGTCCCCTTGTTAAAGGGGGCTTCCAGATTCCGATAAGCCCCCCGCCCGCAGACCCCCACAACCACCGGCCAGGGTTGTGGGGATGAGGCCCTTGTCTTCATCAACATGGGGACAAGGTGTTTTGGGGGGCTACCCCAAAGCACCCTCCCAATGTTGAGGGCATGTGGCCTGGTACGGTTCAGGAGGGGGGGGGGCCGCACTCTCGTCCCCCCCTCTTTTCCTGCGGCCTGCCAGGTTGCGTGCTCGGATAAGGGTCTGGTATGGATTTTTGGGGGGACCCCACGCCGTTTTGTTTTTTTTTTTGGCGCGGGGTTCCCCTTAAAATCCATACCAGACCTGAAGGGTCTGGTATGGAATTTAGGGGGAACCCCACGTCAATTTTTTTTTTTAATTTTGGCTGGGGTTCCCCTTAATATCCATACCAGACCTGAAGGGCCTTGTATGGAATTTAGGGGGACCCCCACATCATTTTTTTTTTTTTAATTTTGGTTCGGGGTTGCCCTGTGGGGAATTCCCATGCCGTTTTTATCAATGAACTTCTATGTGTATTGTCGGCAATGCAATAGCCGCGGGTAGTTTTAAATGAGTTTTTTCCTTCCAAATGTCATTTTGCTGTCAGACTGTTCTAAACATGGGAAACATGCGCCCCTTTACAGGCATACTATAGACACCCCCCAGGTACGAAATTTAAAGGGATATTACACTTTTATTGTTTGACTTTAAGCATTAATAAAATCACTGCTCCTGAAAAAACGTCCGTTTTTAAAACTTTTTTTTGCATTGATCCATGTCCCCTGGGGCAGGACCCGGGTCCCCAAACACTTTTTATGACAATAACTTGCATATAAGCCTTTAAAATTAGCACTTTTGATTTCTCCCATAGACTTTTAAAGGGTGTTCCGCGGCATTCGAATTTGCCGCGAACACCCCAAATTGTTCGCTGTTCGGCGAACTTGCGAACAGCCAATGTTCGAGTCGAACATGAGTTCGACTCGAACTCGAAGCTCATCCCTAGTGGTCAGTGTCATCTATACCATATTGCACTTGAAGAGTCTCAAATGATTTGATTGAGGAGCCATCTCTGAGGTCTTCTAGTGTTAAAATACCTTTGGCTATCTAGTGTGATATATATAAGTGTGGAATGTTTAGTGGAAGGCTAGATGTGGCGATCGGTATGGACTTAGTCATCTGACTAGAAAAGTCTGATGTTGAAAAGGACCTCCATGTTGTTAGTGTAGCTACCATTGTGGGATACATATGTGAGTGTAAGTATGGCCGGGCATATCAGGTCAATAGGGTGTCAGCTAGGTTGCCTCTCGGTATTTGTGCTTCTTCCAGTTCTACCCATCTGTGGGTCTGGTCTGGATTTAACCAGAATTTTGCTTGTGATAAGATTGTTGCCGTATGGTAATCTTTTAATATAACATGACCTATTCCTCCCGCATCCCTGGTATTAGTTAGTTTCTTAAAAGCACATCTGGCCCTTTTGCCTTGCCAAAGATACCTATTTATCATAGTTTGGGCTTTAGAGAAAAATGTGTTGGGAACAGGGACTGGCAGTGTCCTGAATAGGTAGAGTAGCTGTGGCAGGATGATCATCTTAAACGCTGCCAGTCTACCTGTCCACGAAAGTTCCATTTTGTCTATATCTAGAAGTTTTTTGTTCAATGATCCCAGGAATGTAGTGTAGTTGGCTGCGACTAAGTTACTTGTCAATGCTGTAAGTGTTATCCCTAGATATTTTATCCCTCCGTTTTCCCATGTGTAGGGAAATTTTTCACTCATTTTCTTTTGAAGGGATGCGTCAATGCCTATTCCCATGATATAGGATTTGCTCTCATTCACTTTATAGTAAGAAATCTTATGAAACATGTCTAGCGCTTTATGTACCGAAGCCAGGGAAGATTCCACATTAGTTAGAATCATGATTATGTCGTCAGCAAATAGGCTGATCTTGTGTATTGAGTTATTTATACGGAAACCGGTAATATTGGGGTATGTTCGAATGTATATAGCCAAAGGCTCCATTAGCATGTTGAAGATTAGAGGGGATAGGGGACACCCCTGTCTAGTTCCGTTCGTGATATTGAATGGTTTGGACAGTGTTCCAGATGTGAGCACTTGAGCAGAAGGTTTAGAATATAATGCTAATATTGCATAGAGTATAGTACCAGAAAAACCAAACCTACTCAACACCTGGGCGAGGTATTGCCAGTGAATGCGGTCAAAGGCCTTCTCTGCGTCCAGAGCTAGGAGCAGAGAAGGCCTTTTATGTTTTCTCGCCAAGTGTATAATATTTGTCAGTCTTCGGGTAGCGTCGGATGTCTGACGTCCCTTGGTAAATCCTGTTTGATCAGGATGAATGAGAAGTGGGAGGAGATCTAATAATCGGGATGCTATAATTTTAGCGTAAACTTTCAGATCTATGTTAAGTAGTGAGATTGGTCTGAAGTTTGGGGGTGTATTGGGCTCCTTCCCTGGCTTAGGCAGTGTTACTATTATTGCGTTTAACATTTCTGGAGGAAAAGAGGCAGAGGCAGCAGCAGCATCAAAAGTTCGTTGTAGATATGGGCTTAATATGTGTTTGAAGGCTTTATAATAGTCCCCTGAAAATCCATCAGGGCCTGGGGATTTGTTACTCGGTAGGGAGTCAATAGCAGCATGTATTTCTTCTATGCTAAATGTTTGGTTTAGAGTTTGAAGTTGTTTTTGTGACAATGAAGGAATGTCTAGTTGTTGTAAAAATGCATTAATTGCTTCAGTAGTGGGTTGAGGGGTGTTCATGTCATCTTTCAGATTGTACAGGTTGCTGTAATATTGACTGAAGGTGTCTGCTATGTCCTGTGGATGGTAAAGTTTGTGTTTGGAAAGGGGATGTAGAATGTATGGAATTTTTGTTTTGTATCTAATACCCTTAATCCTATAAGCTAAGATTTTACCTGCTTTGTTACCTGTGGCGTAGTATGTCATTTTAAGCTTTTTTGAGGACTTTTCAAAATTTTCTAGTAATAACAATCTCAAGTAATATCTTAATTGTGTAAGTTGATGTGAGGTTGAGTAGGAGGTATTTTGTTTGTTGCTGGATTCCAGCAGGGAAATTTTGTCTGTCAACTCTTTTATATGCCGCTGCCTCTGCCTTTTAACCCTCGCCCCCAGTTGTATAAAGACACCTCTTACATATGCCTTATGGGCATTCCATAAGGTAAAATGGTTTTGCACAGAGGGTGCGTTAATGCTAAAGTACTCTTTCATCTGATCCGCTATGGTTTTCCTGAAGTCCGGTTGTTGCATTAGGTAGAAGTTTGATCTCCACACGTAGGATGTATTACATGTGGCATCTTCTTTTAGAGATATGGTAATGGACGCATGGTCTGACCAAGTAGTGGTATTGATATCTGTGGATACTACATGGGCTAGTGTACTTTGATCCACCAGAAAGAGGTCGATTCGGGAATAGGAGTTGTGAGGGGAAGAGAAGAAGGTATAGTCCCTCTCTCCTGCATGCATGCACCTCCATACGTCAAATAGTTCCTGTTTATGTAGGGTGTTCATGAGGGATGGGTTTGAACGCCTTGCTCCGGAAGATGAGTCCAGATGTGGGTCTGGGGATGCGTTAAAGTCTCCACATATGATCAGTCTCCCTTTCTGGTGGATCTTCGCTTTTTGTAGCATTTTGTTAAGGAATCGTAGTTGATGTTTGTTGGGGACATAGACGTTAACGATGGTATAAGTGATTGAATTGATGTCGCATATTAATAGAAGATACCTTCCTTTTGGGTCTTTAACTTCTTTGTGAAACGTGAAAGCCACAGAGTCTCTTATTGCTGTAAGGACCCCCTTAGTTTTGTTATGGGAGTTAGCGGAAAAAATGAAAGGGAAGCTCCTGTGGGTACAAGAGAGTGCTGCTGTGGCAGAGAAGTGTGTTTCCTGCACACAAACTACATCAGATTTGTGGGTGATTGCCTCTGATCACATGGATTTCCGTTTGGCTGGATGATTCAAGCCTTTGGAATTAATAGAAAGAATTTTTATACCCATGGTTGTAGGGAAAGTAAGCTAGAGCATTTGATGATGAAGGGACATTTTTGAGGTCTTGCTGCCCTCATGTGGTGTTTTCTGGTATTGCAGAGAAAAGCTTCTTTCAGTGAAATAAGACAGAAAAAGTACTCACGTATGCTGCTGAGGTTGTTTTCAGTTTGGAGTGACAGGAAGATTGTGTTATTCCGGCTGCGTCTTTGTGTATCCAGCTGCTGCAACTTCAAAAACGTTAAAAAGAAAACATAAAAAACAAAGTGAACTGTTAACGTTGCAGAATCAACTTTGGTATAAAAGATTAACTTCTGCATGGGTCAATCTTAGTTTAACAGGCAATAACTGGTATACAGCAGTTTGCTGTTTAAGGTTAGGTGGGGAAGAAAGTTCAGGCTTATGAGCTCCTGGTCAGTGCACTGAAACTTGAAAAAAGCAAAAAAAGAAAAATACCATCTGGGTTTAATTATGCGATTTAGCATTTTTTGTGGTGACCGTTTTCCACACTGGATCCACAGGTTTTGGGGACCTATCGCTTGCTGGTTCTTGAGCAGGTAAGATATCCCACTCTTCCAAAAGAGAAAGGCCTTTCTCTAGGGAGTTCACCACGTGGGTGCGTCCCTCTCTTGTAACAGACAATTTGGTAGGATATCCCCATCTGTAGGTGATATTGTGGTTTCTCAATACTTTAGTGATGGTGTTCAAATTTTTTCTTTTTTGTATTGTGTACTGAGAAAGGTCTGCATAAAACTGCAGGTGCTGGTATTGAGCAGGAATGTGTTCCTTCTTGCGCATAATCAGCATTAGTTGCTCCTTAGATTGATAAAAATGTAATCGCAGAATTACATCTCTGGGGATATGCTCTGACAGGTAAGAGGGTTTTGGAAGGCGGTAAATTCTGTCAATCGTAATCTCCAGGTCGGAGAGATCAGGAAGGAGAGATTTAAATAAAGAGGAGACATAGGTACGCAGTTCAGCTTGCTGTACAGTTTCAGGAATCCCTCTTATCTTTAAATTATTTCTCCTGTTTCTGTCTTCGATGTTCGATGTATCATATTCAGTATCTCCCTCTCTTTCCTCATGTGAATCCACCAGATCGTTGATAGTGGTAGCATATTCCCCCATTTTTTGCTCTATGTGCTCAACCCTGGTCTCAACAGCCTGCAGATTGTTGTTAAACTTGTGCATGTATTTCATTAAGTCAGATTGCAGTGAGCTTCTTAGGGATAATAGCATGTCCTTTAAGACAGTATCGATCACGGGCTGGTGAGAGGTAGGAAAAGTTTCTATGGAGTCAGGTAATTCACGTGTGTCATCCCCTGAATCACTCGCGGGACTAGCTGTGTCGGTGAATCCCCCGCCATCCATCCTGGGTTTTGCCTTGGCTGGGCTGCCTGAGGGTGGAGAGGGAGAGTATTGCTGTGGGCTCTTATGGGTGCTTGTATTGTGATTGTACCTGCTTGTCATAGGGAGAATGGTAGTGGATTTGTTTGCTGGGGTGGATGATGACCCAGCGCCATCTTGCCTACCATCATGTTGCTTCATTTCATAGAAGTCCGTCAGGCGCTGAGGCTTCCTCTGGTCTTTTTGTTTTCTGGACATGGCACCAGACTCTTCTCTGAGGTATTCTGCTACTGCGGGTGTAGAAAACGGGACCCGATGGGATGATTTGTGCCGCTATTTCTCAGCTCAGTACCGGAGCTCCGGAATTATGCTGCCATTCAGTACGCTCGCAAGCCACGCCCCCTCTTCACCCCTCTTAAATTGTTCAATCCCCTTGACACAGCTGTAGTGCAGTGTTGTAATAATATTAGTACCAACTTTAACCCACAATAATACACTTACATTTATATTTACCTCTACTTGGGTGCTTGTAGCTCCACTTGTAGGAGAAATAACACTGCACACAAACTTCTGTAATAACCAAAATAACTTCTTTCTTTGGGTAAATGATACATTTATATAAAGTTATTACAGTGACTACACTATCACACCAATGTCGTGCAACAGTATAGTAAACAGTAGGGATGAGCCGAACACCCTCCGGTTCGGTTCGCACCAGAACCTGCAAACAGACCGAAAATTTGCACGAACGTTAGAACCCCATTGACCTCTATAGGACTCGAAAGTTCAAAATCAAAAGTGCTCATTTTAAAGGCTAATTTGCATGGTATTGTCCTAAAAAGGGTTTGGGGACCCGGGTCCTGCCCCAGGGGACATGTATCAATGCAAAAAAACTTTTAAAAATGGCCGTTTTTTCGGGAGCAGTGATTTTAATGATGCCTAAATTTTAAAAAAGTGAAATATTCCTTTAAATATCATACCTGGGGGTTGTTTATAGTATGCCTGTAAAGTGGTGCGTGTTTCCCGTGCTTAGAACAGTCCCTGCACAAAATGTAATTTTTAAAGGAAAAAAAGTCATTTAAAACTGCTTGCAGCTTTAATGTAATGTCGGGTCCTAGCAATATGGACGAAAATCAGAGAGACAAACTGCATGAGTACCCCCCAGTCCATTACCAAGCCCTTTGGGTCTTGTATGGATATTAAGGGGAACCCCGCACCCAAATTAAAATAGGAAACAGCAGAATACAGGCTCTGTACTCTGAACAGCAGTATACAGACGGTGCAAACAAGACAAGGACTGTAGATTTGTTGTTAAGTAGAATCTGTTTGTAATTTTGAACTGGTACATTTTTAACGTGTTTAGCTCCAGTCAAAAAATCTATTTTAAGCTTTTTGGAAAACATAGGGAAGGGTTATCACCCCTGTGACATTTGTTTTGCTATCTGTGCTCCTCATCAGAAGATTTTACCATACTTTTTGTCCCAATGACAAATGTTTTTTGAAAACGTGGGGTTTTTTGTGAAACAAGGATTGGTGATAAAGCATCAGTGGGAAGGAGAAATGTTTTTCCCATATTAACTCTTACAGGAGAGAATTTCCCTTCCTAGGGGTAGATTTCATCTCATTTCCTGTTGTCTCCTTCCGTTTGCAAGTAGGAGTTGTTTGTAAGTTGGATGTTTGAAAGTAGGGGCCTGTCCTATATACTCAGCAGAAATTTGGGCCTTAGGTGTTGTTGTGGCCACAACACTGTAAGTCCTCACAGGGCCCTGCTGTGAAATATTAGATCAAGAATTGTAATTACATGCCCCTGTTGAACAGGGGCAGAAAAATTGGGCCTTTGGTGGTGGTGGTGGTGCTGGTGCCACAACACTGTAAGTCCTCACTCGCTCTTGGTGGGCGCAGAAATGGGCCCTGCTGTGAAATATTAGATCAAAAATTGTAATTACATGCCCCTGTTGAACAAATAGGCCTTAGACACTGGTGCTGGTGCAACAACACTGCAACCCCTCACAGATACTCTAGTTGGAACGCAGGAACGAGCCCTGCTGCAAAGTATTGGATCAAAAATTGTAATTACACGCCCCTATTAAACAGGGACAGAAAAAATGGGCCTTAGGCACTGGTGCTAGTGCCAAAACACTGCAACCCCTCACAGATACTCTATTTGGAACGCAGGAACGAGCCCTGCTGCAAAGTATTGCATTAAAAATTGTAATTACACGCCCCTGTTAAACAGGGGCTGAAAAATTGGGCCTTAGGCACTGGTGCTGGTGCCACAACACTGCAACTCCTTTACAGATACTCTAGTTGGAACGCAGGAACGAGCCCTGCTGCAAAGTATTGCATCAAAAATTGTAATTACATGCCCCTGTTAAACAGGGGCTGAAAAATTGGGCCTTAGGCACTGGTGGTGGCGCCCAGAACCAAAAATGTTCTTACAAGCTATCAGCGTGATAATTGAGGAGGAAGAGGATAATTACTCAGGATAGTCACTCAGCATCAGCATAGGCAGTCTTTGAAGGGATCTGAGATTTTTAAAAAAATTATTCGGTTACATCAGCATTAGGTGCTTGGTAGCTGGTGGTGATCCAAGACTGATTCATTTTTATGAAGGTCAGACGATCGACCGAGTCGGTGGACAGACGCACCCTGTGATCAGTTACAAAGCCTCCTGCAGCACTGAATGTGCGTTCCGAAAGAACGCTGGATGCAGGACAGGCCAGTAGCTCAATTGCATACTTTGCAAGCTCTGGCCAGTGATCCATCCTCAAGACCCAGTAACCCAGAGGATTTTTGGTGGGAAAGGTGTCCAAGTCAGATCTTGCCCCTAGGTATTCCTGCACCATGTAAAACAGACGCTGGCGATGGTTGCTGGAACCGATCATACCTTGGGGCTGCAGACTAAAAAAATTGTCTGAATGCATTGGTCAGAAGGCCACCTTCTCCACCGCTCCTTCTTTGACTGACCGAAGCTTCAGCAACACGTTGTCCAGAAACAGGAGTTTGTAACCTCCCAGTCTCTGGTAAAGCATTGCACAGACCTTTCTGCAAGGCCTCCCGAAGATGTTTCATCCTCTGCTCCCTCTGCGACGGCAAGATAAGGTTCGCAACTTTACCCTTGTAACGTGGATCAAGGAGGGTTGCCAGCCAGTATTGGTCCTTCTCCTTGATACCACGAATACGAGGATCCTTACACAGGCTTTGCAGAATCAGGGAGGCCATTCAGCGCAGGTTTGCTAAGTCATTCGGTATGGAGTCCTCTGGGTCACTAAGGACGACATGGTCTGCAGCCACCTCCTCCCAGCCATGTACAAGTCCATGTGTTTCTTGGGACTGATCCCTTAAAGACTGCTGCTGATGCTGAGTGCCAGGCTCCACCTCCATACTGACACAATCCTCCTCCTCCTCCTCCTCTTCCTGTGTGATCGGCGGGCACGCAGGAACACTGTCTGGATAAAGGGGTCCTCCTCTTCCTGCCTCTGTTCTGCCTCAAGTGCCCTGTCCATTATTCCACGCAGCATGTGCTCCAACAGGTGGACAAGGGGGACAGTGTCACTGATGCATGCACTGTCACTGCTCACCATCCTCGTGGCCTCCTTAAATGGTGACAGGACAGTGCATGCATCCCTGATCATGGCCCACTGGCGTGGGGGAAAAAAACAAGCTCCCCTGACCCTGTCCTGGTGCCATAGTCGCACAGGTACTCATTGATGGCCCTCTGCTGCGTGTGCAGCCACTGCAGCATGGCCAACGTTGAGTTCCACCTGGTGGGCATGTCACAGATTAGGCGGTTCTTGTGCAGGTTAAACTCCTTTTGGAGGTCCGCCAGCCGAGCACTGGCATTATATGACCGGCGAAAATGCACACAGACATTCCTGGCCTGCCTCAGGACATCCTGTAAGCCTAGGTACCTGCCCAAGAACCGCTGCACCACCAAGTTAAGGACGTGAGCCAAACAGGGCACATGGGTAATTTGTCCCTGTCGGAGGGCAGAGAGGAGGTTGGTGCCATTGTCGCAAACCACCATTCCTGCCTTAAGTTGTCGTGGCATCAACCACCTCTGAACCTGCCCCTGCAGAGCTGACATAACCTCTGCCCCAGGGTGGCTCCTGTCCCCCAAGCACACCAGCTCAAGCACCGCATGGCATCTTTTGGCCTGTGTACTTGTGTAGCCCCTTGAACGCCTACGGAGCACCGCTGGTTCTGAGGACAAAGCACAGGAAGAGGCCATGGAGGAAGAAGAAGAGGAGGGGGTGGAGGAGAGAGGTCTGCCACAATCATTAGTAGTGGCATTTTGGAGGCGTGGTGGTGGAACAACCTCCAACACTACTGCACCTTGTCCTGCATCCTTCCCAGCTGCCAGCAGAGTCACCCAATGTGTGGTGAAACTTAGGTAACGTCCCTGTCCATGCCTGCTGGACCATGAGTCAGTGGTAATATGCACCTTACCGCTGACCACCCTGTCCAGCGAGGCATGGACATTGCCTTCCACATGCCGGTAGAGAGCCGGTATCACCTTCCGTGACAAAAAGTGGCGTTTGGGTACCTGCCACTGAGGAACCGCACATTCCAAAAACTCACGGAAGGGGACAGAGTCTACCAACTGAAAAGGCAGCAGTTGAAGTGCTAGAAATTTTGCCAAGCTAGCATTCAACCGCTGGGCATGTGGATGGCTGGGAAGAAACTTCTTTCGGCGGTGCAGCAGCTGGGGCAGGGAAATTTGCCTGGTACAATCTGACGTTGGTGTACCAAAAGCAGATTGCCCACAAGTACTTGGCTGTGACACACCTAATTCTACACCTTCATTCCTCTCAGTGCAGGTCTCAGAGAGGACTGAAGGTATAGTGGGGTTGGAGATCTCAGTTGATGAGGAGCAAGGAGAGGTCCTCTTTGTTTTTTGGTGTGGGTCTTTTAGATACGCTTGCTAATGAACTGCATGGCAGGTCAACATATGTCTGGTCAAGCACGTGGTGCCCAAGCGGGAGATGTTTTGGCCACGCGAGATACGCTTGAGACATTTGTCCCAAATAGCAGCGGTGCGATCTGATGCACTTGTCTCAAAAAAGGCCCACACCAAAGAACTTTTTGAATAATGCGCAGAGACTGCAGCGCCCTGCACATGTGGAGCTTTGGGGTGTGATGCAGTCAATGTGCTGCCCTTAGGCTGGCCCCTGGAGGGGATCCTGCCTCATTTGTGATGTGACTCCTCCTCCTCCCCTCTCCTATGAGGCACCCACGTTGATTCAGTGACCTCATCATCCCCTCCCTCCTCATCACTGGAGCAAACCTGGTAGTATGCTGCAACAGGGGGAGCATGACTGCCAGATTGCTGTTCTTCTTGGGCACCCCCTCTGTCCATGCTCACGTTACTGCCTTCATCTAGCTCAATATCATCATCAGAGCCTTCCAAATGCTGAGCATCCTCCTGGAGCATGTACCCAACACTGTGGTCAAACAGTTAGAGGGACTTCTCAGGAGGACATGGTGGGGCTAGGGAAGGAGTCACTGATGCCATTGAGCTGAGGGAAGAGGCCGCGTTGGCAGCTGCTTTGCCAGACAAAGTACCCTGAGCATGGGTGAGAGAGGATGAGGAGGATGAGGACGGCTTGGTCATCCATTCGACCAAGTCTTCCGCATGTTGCGGCTTAACACGGCCAGCTGCCGAAAAAAAGGCCAAGCGTGTCCCACGGTCACGTGCTGATGAGGATGCACCGTCTCCACGACCAGCACTGTTGCCTCTAGACACAGAGCCTGCTTGCCCTCTTTTATTGGCTTGTGACTGTCTGTCTCTCCTTGTTGGCCTTCCAGACATACTAATGGCCTGTAGTTGCACTAAGCTGGGATATATATATATATATATATATATATATATATATATATATACTGATACTGCAGCTAGCAAAATCAACTGCCTGCCTGTAGTAAAAGAACACCCCCAACCTTCTACAGGTAGCTTTAGCTGAACACTGTGCAGAGCTCGCAAAAAACTAACTTGTAGCTTATTTAGCTGCCTGCGGTAGTGACAGGATCAGAAAAACACCACCAACCTTCTACAGGTAGCTTTAGCTGAACACTGTGCAGAGCTCGCAAAAAACTAACTTGTAGCTTATTTAGCTGCCTGCGGTAGTGATAGGATTAGGAAAACACCACCAACCTTCTACAGGTAGCTTTAGGTGAACACTGTGCAGAGCTCACAAAAAACTAACTTGTAGCTTATTTAGCTGCCTGCAGTAGTGATAGGATCAGGAAAACACCACCAACCTTCTACAGGTAGCTTTAGGTGAACACTGTGCAGAGCTCGCACTACACTAACTTGTAGTTTTAGCTGAACACTGTGAGGAGGACGCACTACACTAACTTGTAGCTTTAGCTGAACACTCTTCAGAGGACACACTACACTAACTTGTAGCTTTAGCTGAACACTGTGCAGAGGTCACACTACACTAACTTGTAGTTTTAGCTGAACACTGTGAGGAGGACGCACTACACTAACTTGTAGCTTTAGCTGAACACTGTGCAGAGGTCACACTTCACTAACTTGTAGTTTTAGCTGAACACTGTGAGGAGGACTCACTACACTAACTTGTAGCTTTAGCTGAACACTGTGCAGAGGTCGCACTACACTAACTTGTAGTTTTAGCTGAACACTGTGAGGAGGACGCACTACACCAACTTGTAGCTTTAGCTGAACACTGTGAGGAGGATGCACTACCCTAACTTGTGGCTTTAGCTGAACACTGTGCAGAGGTCACACTAAACTAACTTGTAGCTTTAACTGAACACTGTGAGGAGGACGCACTACACTAACTGTAAATAGTCTAGCTGCCTGACTGTGGTACTAATAGGATCAAGAGAACACTAGCAATTTTCTTCAGGTAGCTGTAAATACTGTAACAAGACATGCCTGTCTGTCAGTAGGAAGATAACAGGATCGGATCTAGCTAAACTGAATACAGTGTGTATATATATATATATATATATATATATATATATATATATATATATATATATATATATATACAACACCTGGGATGCATATATATATATATATATATATATATATACACAATACACTGTAAGTGCAGCTAACTCACTGACTGTCCTGCCCAATCTAGCTAACTCAAATGAAATAACACTGTCTCTCTCTCTCTAAGCACGCCGAAACACACTACACAGGGCCGCCGTGCAGGCGGCCTTATATAGTGTGGGGCGTGTTCTAAACCCCCTGAGCCATAATTGGCCAAAGCCACCCTGGCTTTGGCCAATTACAGCTCTCTCTACTGACGGCGCTGTGATTGGCCAAGCATGCGGGTCATAGTGCATGCTTGGCCAATCATCAGCCAGCAATGCACTGCGTTGCCGCAGTGAATTATGGGCCGTGACGCTCCACATGAATTTGGCGCGAACGGCCCATATCGTTCGCAATTTGGCAGACGATGTTCAAGTCGAACATGGGTTCGACTCGAACACGAAGCTCATCCCTAGTAAACAGTTATGACAGTATTGGTAACATATACAAATATACCTAATATATATTTGTACCAGGGAGCTCCCCCTGCTTTAAACCGTAAAGTCACTACCCTTTGTAACTAGATGCAGGGCCCTGCAATAAAAGAGATAGTCTTGACGTCTTTAATCTTCGCTAGCTACGAAATGGTAATTGTAATCCACAGAGAGTTCTTCTGAGGTGTTGCGCAGTGTAAGGTAATACACAAGGGCAATTATAATCCAGCAAACTGATTAAGTGTTCTTATACAAAGAAGACAGACATCTAGTGTCAGCTCTTGAATATTGTAGTCTATGTAAATGTAATATTCTCCAACTCAACTTGTTCCGTGGGACTATCTGTCCCAGCAACAATCTGTAAAAGTTTTAAATGTGTGTAGTATTAAACAAACTTCCGGGTGTTAACTCTCTCACCACACGGGATCCGGGCAGATGGATGTCTCCGTCTCAGCAGTTCTCAGTCTGTATGGAGCCGCCACCACGCCGTCACACTGTTCCGTTTAATAACGACCAGGAGTCCTCGGTTACCTCCTCCACGGGTCCCCAAAACAATCACTTCTGCTGCTTCAGCACACTGTGATGCAATGACAGGATCCTTGCTGCTGCTCCACTCCTTCACAAGGTAGGCCGCAACCCTGTGGGACACACACACACCCACAGAGCTCTGCTGGCAGGCCATGCGTCCCAGGAACAAGAGACTTAAGATGGCCCCTCCCAGCCCTTTTATATCCTCCCACAATGCAGTTCAGTTCTCCTCTTGTCCAGGAGCATTGTGGGTAGGTCATAGCTAATGTTCAGAAGTAAACAATCAATCACTTCCATGTCACTTCTCTTAATCATGAAACATAAAAGTGTTGTACCTTTTCAATTGTCCACTAGATGGCACTAGATCAACTTATACCTTTATAACAAACATATGACTAAAAACAAAAGTTGTCAGCACTACACCAGGTTGCAGAGGGATCAATACATGATCCCTTACACAACCTGAACCAGCACTTCCCAGATAGGATAACCGGCTTTCTTGTCGTAATAAGCTTCAAGTCGATTAAGGCTGTAATAAGTACATTTAATCAAAAATTAACAAAAAATGTACAATTATACCCAATACTTCATTTGGCTCTTTTCTCTGTCCATAGATCCTTCACTTAACATGCATAACTGCAGTTAGGTCACATACTCTATTGTTATTGATAAACCTATTTCCACTTACACTTAAGGTAATAAAACCTGCTTATTTACTTTTCACCCAATCCACTTTCAAGTTTTTTATGGTCGCACTGACACGTTTATACACATACACACACACAACATACAATTTTTGTCACTATCTAATTGTTTTTTTCTCCCTTCACCATTGTTTTTTCCCTGACACACAATGGTGTGTCACCACCTATCACCACTATTTTAATACTTGCTTACCATCTTCACTGTCCAATCCCACACATCCTGCTCACTTAGCACCTACATTTGTTATACAACATCACCCCTTTCATCATAAAGTAATTATCATTACATTGCTTTACTCCTTATAAGACACTTGTTCCTATGTAACAAACTTGTGCATTGATAAGAATATCTATAGTGGATGCACATCTTGATATGAACACTAATTAGACATTTAATAGTGTCAGAAGTTCAATCATTTCTGATTCCCATTTGCTGCAGGTGCTGCTTTTCCCTTTCCTTCCCCTGGGGGGTGTCTCACAGTGTGGTTTCTTGTAAGCCTTTTGGGCCATATTCCTCCTCCTGGAAAGGCCAGGACAGCCATGGAGTCCACTGGATCATCCAACGGATTTTAAAATAAAATTTCTGGTTGCGAGGTCTTTCATTTCACTCTTCAGCGGTAAATATAATAGCATTGTGCTCATGATAATTGATGCATAATGTATGATACTTCTTATAACTGAGATGTTCAAAATATATTTATTTAGGAGTCAACCATTCCCCAGAAGAAGACCATGATATAATAGGTCAAAACGTCAGGATTCGCATGCAGCTCAAACCACTGTTATGCTGTATGAATATATGGTTGCTTGGCTGTATTATGTAATGATTATTGAATTCTTTCAACCAGAGTCTAACATTTTAACACTGACATGTATTTGTAACTTATTAAATAAAGACCCTTTTATATAATTTTCATACTCTGACTGACCTGTTTCGCTGCATTAAAACCCCCCTATAGGAACCTTCCCATATTATTTCTATGCATCTTGGGGTGCGCAGCCTGAACTATCATATATGTGTGTTTCTTACTTTTATGTTCCATGATTGTGAAGTCTATATAGTGCCATATCATAGACCACTATGGGGAAGTCAAATTGTAACACATTCACCTTCAACTTTATTAAAACACTGTAAACAATGGCTCAAAAGTGATATGGTCCAGAAATATTTAGACAGAATAAAGGTGGATAAAGCACCTGGACCAGATGACATCCACCCACGGAGAGAATTGAGCTCTGTCAGTTCAAGGCCATTGTTTATAATATTTAGGGACTCATTAATGACTGGAATGGTATCACTGGATTGGCGCAGGGCCAATGTGGTGCCCATATTTAAAAAGGGATCAAAGTCCTTACCAAGTAACTATAGACCCGTTAGTTTAACTTCTATAGTCGGGAAGATACTGGAGAGTTTAATAAAAGACCACAGATTCTTGCTGAAAAAATATATTTTAAGCAACAGATAGCATGGGTTCATGAAAGACAGAAGTTGTCAAACAAATCTGATTTCTTTTTATGAAGAGGTAAGTAAAACCTTTGAAAGAGGGGACGTGGTATACTTGGATTTTACAAAAGCATTTGACACAGTTCCCCACACACAGCTCATGTGTAAGGTAAAGTCTACAGGCTTGGAAATATCAGTTTGTAAATGGATAGAAAACTGGCTAAAAGACCAAATTCAGAGAGTAGAGGTTAATGATTCTTACTCTGAATGGTCTAAGGTTATCAGTGGTGTACCCCAAGGTTCAGTGCTGGGACCTTTACTTTTTAATACCTTTATAAATGATATTGGGTCTGGGATTAAACGTATAATTTCCCTCTTTGCAGATGACACTGAGCTATGCAGTGGAATAACTCCCTTACAGGATGTCTCCAATTTACAAGCCAACCTCAATGCACTGTCTAATTGGGCAACTAAGTGGCAAATAGGGATGAGCTTTGAGTTCGAGTCGAACTCATGTTCGACTCGAACATCGGCTGTTTGCCAGTTCGCCGAACAGCAAACAATTTGGGGTGTTCGCGGCAAATTCGAGTGCCGCGGAACACCCTTTAAAAGTCTATGGGAGAAATCAAAAGTGCTAATTTTAAAGGCTTATATGCATGGTATTGTCATAAAAAGTGTTTGGGGACCCGGGTCCTGCCCCAGGGGACATGAATCAATGCAAAAAAAGTTTTAAAAACGGACGTTTTTTTGGGAGTAGTGATTTTTAATAATGCTTAAAGTCAAACAATAAAAGTGTAATATCCCTTTAAATTTCGTACCTGGGGGGTGTCTATAGTATGCCTGTAAAGGGGCGCATGTTTCCCGTGTTTAGAACAGTCTGACAGCAAAATGACATTTAAAAGGAAAAAAGTCATTTAAAACTACTCGCGGCTATACTGAATTGCCAGCCCGACAATACACATAGAAGTTCATTGATAAAAACGGCATGGGAATTCCCCGCAGGGGAATCCCGAACCAAAATTTTAAAAAAATGACGTGGGGGTCCCCCCAAATTCCATACCAGGCCCTTCAGGTCTGGTATAGATATTAAGGGGAACCCCGGACAAAATTTTTTAAAAAAATTGGCGTGGGGTCGCCCTCAAAATCTATACCAGACCCTTCAGGTCTGGTATGTATTTTAAGGGGAACCCCGCACCAAAATTAAAAAAAAAATGGTGTGGGGTCCCCCCAAAAATCCATACCAGACCCTTATCCGAGCACGCAACCTGGCAGGCCGCAGGAAAAGAGGGGGGGCGAGAGAGCCAACCCTTGCCTGGTGGTTGTGGGGGTCGGCGGGCAGGGGGCTTATCGGAATCTTTAACAAGGGGACCCCCAGATCCCGGCCCTCTCCCTGTGTGAAATGGTAAGGGGGTACAAAAGTACCCCTACCATTTCACAAAAAAAATGTCAAAAATTGTAAAAATGATAAGAGACAGTTTTTGGCAATTCATTTATTTAAATGCTTCTTCTTTCTTTTATTTTCTATCTTCTTTCATCTATCTTCTTTCTTCTATCCTCTATCTTCCTTCGGTTTCTTCCTGTCAGGTCTCTCACTTACCAGACCGGAGAGTCCACTTGGGCAGAGGGTAGGCTCCCTTACGTATCCGACTTGCGGCCCCTGGTAGAGCAGACAGGAAGCACACAAGTGCGGAGTGGTATGAGAGCCTGTGCAGGAGTCCGTATTTCGGAAGCTAGCAGTCTTCAGACAGCAGGTGATGGTTAGAGGCACAGGCAACGGATGCTAGGCAGAAGCTAAAGACAGGTCAATGCACAGGCTGGGTTTGGCAACAGGCGGGCAGCAGAGGTACAGGAGGAGCAGGCAGAAGCAAGGTCAAAACAAGCCGGGGTCAGATGCAGGCGGAGGTCAGAAGAATCCAAAGGCAAGCCGGGTCGTCAACAGATCAGGAACTCAGGAACTCAGGAACACAGGAACTAGGAACAGGAAACAGGAAACAGGAAACAGGAAATAGGAACTAGGCACAGAGCTGTTGATCAGGCAGCACTGATCAGAGATAACAGCAGACCTAAATAGGCTGATTGGCGCTAAACGTCGCGCTCGTGCACGCGCCGATACGCACAGACGCCCGCGCACCCGCACGTGCCCGAGCGCGCCCCCGGACATCGGCGCGCACACCAGCACCACCATGCACAACGCGGCCAGCCAGTTTAGACGTGCCAGTGCCCCCAGAAGCACGCGCCCCAGCATGCACAGGAACGCGCGCACCAACGCGCCCCGGCGCGCACCAACACCCAACCAGGTAACCTCTCTGACAGTGCTCCTTCCTCAAATGCAGACTCCGGATGCCCAGCTGGGCCAACTTTGAGGCATGAGAAACTTTGAATGACTGCAAGAGCTCTCTGGCATGCAAGTTGCTTTCTGGCTCCCATGAGTTGTCTTCAGGCCCATAGCCCTTCCACTTTACGAGGTATTGGGTTTGGTTGCGTCTTCTTCTGCAATCTAAAATTGCCTCCACCTCAAACTCCTCTTCGCCGTCAACTAGGATAGGCTTGGGTGGACCGATACTACGGCCAACAAAGGAATTGGGAGTAACCGGTTTCAAAAGAGACCCGTGGAAGACTGGATGTATCTTCAGGGAGTTAGGCAGGTCAAGTTCATAGGCCACGTTGTTAATCTTCCTCTTAACCAAGAAAGGACCCAAGTACTTAGGGCCTAGTTTTCTGGACGGACAGGCCAACTTCAGGTTAGCGGTGGATAACCAAACTGGGTTGCCGGGTTCCAAGACAAGCTCTCCACGCCTCTTCCTGTCGAACATCCTCTTGTAGTATTCCTGAGCCTTGGCCATGGTGTCCTGTAGTAGTTTATTGTTTGTTGAAAAGAAATCCAAAGTTTCAGACACTGCAGGGACGGAGCACTCGGGTATTGACCCAGGCAAAAAGGACGGATGGAAGCCGTAATTAGCATAGAATGGTGTTTGATTGGTAGCTGATTGCAATGAATTATTGTAAGAGAACTCTGCGATAGGGAGCAGGGAGGCCCAATCATCCTGGGAGAATGCAGAAAAACAGCGGAGATATTGCTCCAAGGTCTGATTCGTCCTTTCAGTTTGCCAATTTGACTGGGGATGATAGGCCGAGGAGAATGCTAATTCAATTTCCAAGGAGCCGCAGAGGGCTTTCCAGAATCTGGAGGTGAACTGGGCACCATGGTCAGAAACTATGTTCGTTGGTACTCCATGTAATCTGATAATTTCTCTGATAAAGATAGTAGCTGTTTCCATAGCCGAGGGGGTACCCTTCATGGGAAGGAAATGGGCCATCTTAGACAGCCTATCTACCACAACAAAGATGGAAGAAAACCCTTCTGATGGGGGGAGTTCAACGATGAAGTCCATTGAAATCATGGTCCACGGCCTCTCTGGGACCGGTAAAGGTTTTAACAGACCCCACATCCTTGCCCGGCTATTCTTGCTTCTGGCACAGGTATTGCAAGAATCAACATACTCCTTGCAATCTTTAACAAGATGAGGCCACCAGAAGGTACGTTGTACTAGATCGATTGTTTTTCGTGAGCCAAAGTGTCCAGTCAACTTGTGATCATGGCAAAGTTCTAACACCTGTACTTTTAGCTCCTCAGGGACCACAATTTTGTTTTCATACCAAAACAGCCCATCTTTGGCACGAGCTTCAGCAGGTGGTGTCATTCCCATAGAGGCCCGTCTAATTTGAGAGACAAGATCTTCTTGAAGCAGCAGGAAATTCCCAGAAGGGAGGATGGTGTCTGGAGGTAGGGCTTTTTCGGAGTCGTGGAACATGCGAGAGAGTGCGTCAGACTTGACATTCTTGGATCCGGGTCTATAGGTAATGTGGAATTGGAATCGCGAAAAAAAAGTGCCCATCTGGCCTGCCGAGGTTTTAGTCTCTTAGCCGTTCTCAGGTATTCTAAATTTTTATGGTCTGTGTAGACCAAAATGGGGTGAGCAGCACCCTCCAGAAGATAATGCCATTCTACTAAAGCTGCTTTGATGGCTAGGAGTTCCCGATCTCCCACGTCGTAATTCCTTTCTGAAGATGAAAGTTTACGTGAGAAAAACCCCACAGGGTACAGGAGAGCTTTGACGCCTTGTCTTTGCGAGAGCACAGCTCCTACCGCAATTTCGGATGCGTCAAATTCCAATACGAAAGGTAGGGCTGGATTGGGATGTTTAAGAATGGTGGCTGAGGTAAACAAAGCCTTGAGTTCTTCAAAGGCCAGCTGCGCCTTAGGAGTCCAGCAAAACCGGGTCCCTTGTCTGATGAGTTCAGTGATGGGGGTTATTATCGAAGAAAATCCTTTGATGAACTTCCTATAGAAATTGGCGAAGCCAATAAAGCGCTGTACTCCTTTCTTATCTACAGGTGCAGGCCAATCCAGAATAGCGGATACTTTTTGAGGGTCCATCTTGATACCCTCGGGAGAGATCACCAGGCCTAGAAACTGAATAGATTGGAGCTTAAACTCACATTTTTCGAGTTTGGCATAAAGCCCATGTTGCCTGAGTCGGGTAAGTATGTTTCGTACATGTCTGCGGTGGTCGATCAGGGAAGCGGAAAAAAACAGAATATCGTCAAGATAGACTATGACGTACAGGTCCAGAAAGTCACGGAAGACATCATTAATGAAGTGCTGGAAGGTGGCTGGTGCGTTACACAGGCCAAAGGGCATGACGAGGTACTCGAAGTGCCCGAATCGAGTACGAAAAGCCGTCTTCCACTCGTCCCCCTCTCTTATGCGGATCAAATTGTAGGCACCGCGGAGATCCAACTTGGTGAAAACTGTAGCGGACCCCAATCTTTGAAACAGTTCAGGTACTAAGGGTAGCGGATATCTGTTTTTTATGGTAATTTTATTTAATTCCTGGTAGTCGATGCAGGGACGTAGGGAGTGATCCTTCTTCTCAACGAAGAAGATGCCCGCACCTGCAGGAGATGTGGAGGGGCGAATGAATCCCTTCTTTAGGTTTTCATCGATATAGGATTTCAGGGTGCCCAGCTCCTGCTCAGTTAAAGGAAAAATCCTTCCGAAGGGAACTTCAGTTCCGGGTAAGAGTTCTATTGGGCAGTCATAGGGCCTGTGTACCGGGAGAGTCTCTGCCCCTTCTTGCTGAACACATCCAGGAAATCCCGGTAGGGCTCGGGAAGGGATTGGTAAAGCTTGGTATCGGAGTCTAAGCAAAGGCACTGAGATGGTGTAATGGGTGTTCCCAGTAGACAGTGTTGTTTGCAGTAATTGGAGAGAAACTGAATCTTTCCTGTGGACCAGTCGATGCTGGGATTGTGAGCTTGCAGCCAAGGCATTCCTAGGATAATTGGAAAGAGGGGAGAGGAGATGACATCCAGGCGTAAGAGTTCCTGATGTTCCGGGCCAATAGTGGCCAGTAAGGGAACGGTCTCCTGGGTAACTGGTCCGGAGCTGAGGGTGGAACCATCTGCTAAGAATACTGCAAGTCCCTGGGCCTTGGGTTGGAGAGGAATACTATGGTTATCAACAAAGGTTCGGTCAATGAAGCCGCTGCATGCTCCTGAGTCAATAATGACCGGTACTGGGATGTTCCTTCCAGGAAGCTGTAACATAAAAGAAAGTGTCAAATGGTTACCAGATCTGGGTAAGACAGGTGCACATAAAGAAGAGGACGGCAGGCACTTACGTCTCTTGTTGGGGCAGGCCCTCACACAATGTCCTTGTTCTCCGCAGTACAGACACAAATTGAGCTTACGTCTGCGCGTCTTTTCTTCTAGGGTCAGGAATGGACGGAGCAGACCGAGCTGCATGGGTTCTGGAGCTTCTGTGGCTGGAACAGAAGAGGCGGGAGGAACTTGATTCGGAGCACTAGGAACCCTGGGCAACATCCAAGTGGGACGTGGGTGGCTAACGGACCTCTCTGAACGTCTCTCTCTCAGACGGCGGTCAATCTGGATTGACAAGTTTATGAGTTCATCCAGCGTCTGAGGTATCCCAACACGTGCCAGTTCATCTTTGAGGGGATCAGATAACCCCAACCGATATTGGTGATGCAAGGCCGCGTCATTCCACTCTGTATCAGAGCTCCAACGTCTGAACTCTACGGCGTAGTCTTCGGCCGCTCTGCGACCTTGCTGCAGGGAGTGCAAGGCGGCTTCAGCAGTAGCCGTTAGTTGGGGGTCCTCGTATAGCTGAGACATTGCTAGGAAGAGGTCATCCAAAGAATCCAGAGATCTGGTTTTTGCTCCAGTAAACGGTGAGCCAAAGTTTGAGGCTCACCGGTCAGTAGCGATTAGGGATGAGCCGAATACCCCCCGGTTCGGTTCGCACCAGAACCTGTGAATGGACCGAAAGTTCGCACGAACGTTAGAACCCCATTGACGTCTATGGGACTCGAACGTTCAAAATCAAAAGTGCTCATTTTAAAGGCTAATTTGCATGGTATTGTCCTAAAAAGGGTTTGGGGACCCGGGTCCTACCCCAGGGGACATGTATCAATGCAAAAAAACTTTTAAAAACGGCCGTTTTTTCGGGAGCAGTGATTTTAATAATGCTAAAAGTGAAAAAAAAAAGTGAAATATTCCTTTAAATATCGTACCTGAGGGGTGTCTATAGTATGCCTGTAAAGTGACGCGTGTTTCCCGTGTTTAGAACAGTCCCTGCACCAAATGTAATTTTTAAAGGAAAAATCTCATTTAAAACTGCTTGCGGGTTTAATGTAATGTCGGGTCATGGCAATATGGATGAAAATCAGTGAGACAAACGGCATGGGTACCCCCCAGTCCATTACCAGGCCCCTTGGGTCTTGTATGGATATCAAGGGGAACCCCGCACCCAAATTAAAATAAGGAAAGGTGTGGGGCCACCAGGCCCTATATACTCTGAACAGCAGTATACAGGCGGTGCAAACAAGACAGGGACTGTAGGTTTGTTGTTAAGTAGAATCTCTTTGTCATTTTGAACGGGTAAATTTTTAACGTGTTTAGATCCAGCCAAAAAATCTTTTTTAAGCTTTTTGGAAAACATAGGGAAAGGTTATCACCCCTGTGACATTTGTTTTGCTGTCTTTCCTCCTCTTCAGAAGATTTCACCTCACTTTTTGTCCCAATGAAAAATGTTTTTTGAAAATTTGGGTTTTTTTGTGGAACAAGGATTGGAAAGCATCAGTGGAAAGGAGAAATGTTTTTCCCATATTAACTCTTACAGGAGAGAATTTCCCTTCCTAGGGGTAGATTTCATCTCATTTCCTGTTGTCTCCTTCCGTTTGCAAGTAGGAGTCGTTTGTAAGTTAGTTGTTTGAAAGTAGGGTCCTGCCCTATATACTCAGCAGAAATTTGGGCCTTAGGTGTTGCTGTGGCCACAACACTGTAAGCCCTCACAGGGCCCTGCTGTGAAATATTAGATCAAGAATTGTAATTACATGCCCCTGTTGAACAGGAGCTGAAAAAGTAGGCCTTAGGCACTGGTGCTGGTGCCACAACACTGCAACCCCTCACAGACACTCTAGTTGGAATGCAGGAACGAGCCCTGCTGCAAAGTATTGCATCAAAAATTGTAATTACACGCCCCTGTTAAACAGGGGCAGAAAAAATGGGCCTTAGGCACTGGTGCTGGTGCCACAACACTGCAACCCCTCACAGACACTCTAGTTGGAACGCAGGAACGAGCCCTGCTGCAAAGTATTGCATCAAAAATTGTAATTACACGCCCCTGTTAAACAGGGACAGAAAAAATGGGCCTTAGGCACTGGTGCTGGTGCCACAACACTGCAACCCCTCACAGACACTCTAGTTGGAACGCAGGAACGAGCCCTGCTGCAAAGTATTGCATCAAAAATTGTAATTACACGCCCCTGTTAAACAGGGGCAGAAAAAATGGTCCTTAGGCACTGGTGCTGGTGCCACAACACTGCAACCCCTCACAGACACTCTAGTTGGAATGCAGGAACGAGCCCTGCTGCAAAGTATTACATCAAAAATTGTAATTACACGCCCCTGTTAAACAGGGGCTGAAAAATTGTGCCTTAGGCACTGGTGGTGGCGCCCAGAACCAAAAATGTTCTTACAAGCTATCAGCGTGATGATTGAGGAGGAAGAGGATAATTACTCAGGGATAGTCACTCAGCATCAGCATAGGCAGTCTTTGAAGGGATCTGAGATTTCAAAAAAAAATATTCGGTTACATCAGCATCAGGTGCTTGGTAGCTGGTGGTGATCCAAGACTGATTCATTTTTATGAAGGTCAGTCGATCGACCGAGTCAGTGGACAGACGCACCCTGTGATCGGTTACCACGCCTCCAGCAGCACTGAATGTGCGTTCCAAAAGAACGCTGGATGCAGGACAGGCCAGTAGCTCAATTGCATACTGTGCAAGCTCTGGCCAGTGATCCATCCTCAAGACCCAGTAACCCAGAGGATTTTCGGTGGGAAAGGTGTCGAAGTCTGATCTTGCCCCTAGGTATTCCTGCACCATGTAAAACAGACGCTGGCGATGGTTGCTGGAACCGATCATACCTTGGGGCTGCAGACCAAAAAATTGTCTGAACGCATCGGTCAGACGGCCACCTTCTCCACCGCTCCTTCTTTGACTGACCGAAGCCTCAGCAACACGTTGTCCAGAAACAGGAGTTTGTAACCTCCCAGTCTCTGGGAACGCGTTGCACAGACCTTTCTGCAAGGCCTCCCGAAGATGTTTCATCCTCTGCTCCCTCTGCGATGGCAAGATAAGGTCCGCAACCTTACCCTTGTAACGTGGATCAAGGAGGGTTGCAAGCCAGTATTGGTCCTTCTCCTTGATACCACGAACACGAGGATCCTTACGCAGGCTTTGCAGGATCAGGGAGGCCATGCAGTGTAGGTTTGCTGAGGCATTCGGTCTGGAGTCCTCTGGGTCACTAAGAACGACATGGTCCGCAGCCACCTCCTCCCAGCCACGTACAAGTCCATGTGTTTCTTGGGACTGATCCCTTAAAGACTGCTGCTGATGCTGAGTGCCAGGCTCCACCTCCATACTGACACAATCTTCCTCCTCCTCCTCCTCCTCCTCCTCCTCCTCCTCCTCTTCCTGTGTGATCGGCGGGCACGCAGGAACACTGTCTGGATAAAGGGGGCCTTGAGAGCTAAGGAAGTCCTCCTCTTCCTGCCTCTGTTCTGCCTCAAGTGCCCTGTCCATTATTCCACGCAGCATGTGCTCCAACAGGTGGACAAGGGGGACAGTGTCACTGATGCATGCACTGTCACTGCTCACCATCCTCGTGGCTTCCTCAAATGGTGACAGGACTGTGCATGCATCCCTGATCATGGCCCACTGGCGTGGGGAAAAAACCAAGCTCCCCTGACCCTGTCCTGGTGCCATAGTCGCACAGGTACTCATTGATGGCCCTCTGCTGCGTGTGCAGCCGCTGCAGCATGGCCAACGTTGAGTTCCACCTGGTGGGCATGTCACAGATTAGGCGGTTCTTGGGCAGTTTAAACTCCTTTTGGAGGTCCGTCAGCCGAGCACTGGCATTATATGACCGGCGGAAATGCACAGGCTTTCCTGGCCTGCCTCAGGACATCCTGTAAGCCCGGGTACCTGCCCAAGAACCGCTGCACCACCAAGTTAAGGACGTGAGCCAAACAGGGCACATGGGTCATTTGTCCCTGTCGGAGGGCAGAGAGGAGGTTGGTGCCATTGTCGCAAACCACCATTCCTGCCTTAAGTTGGCGTGGCGTCAACCACCTCTGAACCTGCCCCTGCAGAGCTGACAGAACCTCTGCCCCAGTGTGGCTCCTGTCCCCCAAGCACACCAGCTCAAGCACCGCATGGCATCTTTTGGCCTGCGTACTTGCGTAGCCCCTTGAACGACTACGGAGCACCGCTGGTTCTGAGGAAGAGGCCATGGAGGAAGAAGAAGAGGAGGGGGTGGACTAGAGAGGTGTGTCACAATCATTAGCATTTTGGAGGCGTGGTGGCGGAACAACCTCCAACACTACTGCACCTTGTCCTGCATCCTTCCCAGCTGCCAGCAGAGTAACCCAATGCGCCGTGAAACTTAGGTAACATCCCTGTCCATGCCTGCTGGACCATGAGTCAGCGGTAATATGCACCTTACCGCTGACCGCCCTGTCCAGCGAGGCATGGACATTGCCTTCCACATGCTGGTAGAGAGCCGGAATCGCCTTCCGTGAGAAAAAGTGGCGTTTGGGTACCTGCCACTGAGGAACCGCACATTCCACAAACTCACGGAAGGGGGCAGAGTCTACCAACTGAAAAGGCAGCAGTTGAAGTGCTAGCAATTTTGCCAAGCTAGCATTCAACCGCTGGGCATGTGGATGGCTGGGAGCAAACTTCTTTCGGCGGTGCAGCAGCTGGGGCAGGGAAATTTGCCTGGTACAATCTGACGTCGGTGTACCAAAAGCAGATTGCCCACAAGTACTTGGCTGTGACACACCTAATTCTACACCTTCATTCCTCTCAGTGCAGGTCTCAGAGAGGACTGAAGGTCTAGTGGGGTTGGAAATCTCAGCTGATGAGGAGCAAGGAGAGGTCCTCTTTGTTCTTTGGTGTGGGTCTTTTAGATACGCTTGCCAACGAACTGCATGGCAGGTCAACATATGTCTGGTCAAGCATGTGGTACCCAAGCGGGAGATGTTTTGGCCACGTGAGATACGCTTGAGACATATGTTGCAAATAGCAGCGGTGCGATCTGACGCACTCGTCTCAAAAAAGGCCCACACCAAAGAACTTTTTGAATAACGCGCAGAGACTGCAGCGCCCTGCACATGTGGAGCTTTGGGGTGTGATGCAGTCAATGTGCTGCCCTTAGGCTGGCCCCTGGAGGGCATCCTACCTCGTTGGTGATGTGCCGCCTCCTCCTCCTCCTCCTCTCTCCTATCAGGCACCCACGTTGAGTCAGTGACCTCATCATCCCCTCCCTCCTCATCACTGGAGCAAACCTGGCAGTATGCTGCAGCAGGGGGAGCATGACTGCCAGATTGCTGTCCTTCTTGGGCACCCCCTCTGTCCGTGCTCATGTTACTGCCTTCATCGAGCTCAGTATCATCATCAGAGCCTTCCAAACGCTGGGCATCCTCCTGGAGCATGTACCCAACACTGTGGTCAAACAGTTCGAGGGACTCCTCAGGAGGACATGGTGGGGCTAGGGAAGGAGTCACTGATGACATTGAGCCGAGGGAAGAGGCTGCTGCTTTGCCAGACAAAGTACCCTGGGCATGGGTGAGAGAGGATGAGGAGGATGAGGACGGCTTGGTCATCCACTCGACCAAGTCTTCCGCATGTTGCAGCTCAACATGGCCAGCTGCCGAAAAAAAGGCCAAGCGTGTCCCATGGCCACGTGCTGATGAGGATGCACCGTCTCCACAACCAGCACTAGACACAGAGCCTGCTTGCCCTCTCTTATTGGCTTGTGACTGTCTGCCTCTCCTTCTTGGCCTTCCAGACATACTAATGGCCTGTAGCTGCACTAAGCTGGGATATATATATATATATATATATATATATATATATATATATATATATATGTACTGATACTGCAGCTAGCAAAATCAACTGCCTGCCTGTAGTATGAGAACACCACCAACCTTCTACAGGTAGCTTTAGCTGAACACTGTGAGCAGGACGCACCCCACTAACTTGTAGGTTTAGCTGAACACTGTGAGCAGGACGCACTGCACTAACTGTAAATAGTCTAGCTGCCTGACTGTGGTACTAATAGGATCAAAAGAACACCAGCAATTTTCTTCAGGTAGCTGTATTTACTGTAACAAGACAAGCCTGCCTGTCAGTAAGAAGATAACAGAAATGGATCTAGCTGAACACTGTGAGCAGGACGCACCCCACTAGCTTGTAGGTTTAGCTGAACACTGTGAGGTGGACGCACCCCACTAACTTGTAGGTTTAGCTGAACACTGTGAGCAGGACGCACCCCACTAACTTGTAGGTTTAGCAGAACACTGTGAGCAGGACGCACTGCACTAAATGTAAATAGTCTAGCTGCCTGACTGTGGTACTAATAGGATCAAAAGAACACCAGCAATTTTCTTCAGGTAGCTGTATTTACTGTAACAAGACAAGCCTGCCTGTCAGTAAGAAGATAACAGAAACGGATCTAGCTGAACACTGTGAGCAGGACGCACCCCACTAACTTGTAGGTTTTGCAGAACACTGTGAGCAGGATGCACTGCACTAAATGTAAATAGTCTAGCTGCCTGACTGTGGTACTAATAGGATCAAAAGAACACCAGTAATTTTCTTCAAGTAGCTTTATATACTGTAACAAGACAAGCCTGCCTGTCAGTAAGAAGATAACAGGAACGGATCTAGCTGAACACTGTGAGCAGGACGCACTGCACTAAATGTAAATAGTCTAGCTGCCTGACTGTGGTACTAATAGGATCAAAAGAACACCAGTAATTTTCTTCAGGTAGCTTTATATACTGTAACAAGACAAGCCTGCCTGTCAGTAGGAAGATAACAGGAACGGATCTAGCTGAACACTGTGAGCAGGACGCACTGCACTAAATGTAAATAGTCTAGAAGATAACAGGAACGGATCTAGCTAAACTGAATACAGTGTATATATATATATATATGCAACACCTGGGATGCATATATATACACAATACACTTTAAGTGCAGCTAACTGACTGACTGTCCTGCCTAATCTAGCTAACTCAAATGAAATGACACTGTCTCTCTCTCTCTCTCTCTCTAAGCACACCGGAACACACTGCACAGGGCCGCCGTGCAGGCGGCCTTATATAGTGTGGGGCGTGTACTAAATCCCCTGAGCCACTATTGGCCAAAGCCTCCTTGGCTTTGGCCAATTACGGCTCTCTGTTAAGGCGGCGTTGTGATTGGCCAAGCATGCGGGTCATAGTGCATGCTTGGCCAATCATCAGCAAGCAATGCACTGCGATGCCGCAGTGAATTATGGGCCGTGACGCGCCACACAAATTTGGCGCGAACGGCCCATATCGTTCGCAATTCGGCGAACGACCGAACAGCTGATGTTCGAGTCGAACATGGGTTCGACTCGAACACGAAGCTCATCCCTAGTAGTGATAGGACGAACACCACCTTTGTGGCTTCCAGAGAAAACGTGCGGGGTTGTAAGGCAAAATACAGCTCACATGCGTTGCGGAATGCCCGATACTTGCAACGTTCTCCAAAGAACTTTTCGGGTGTGGGTACCCTGGGCTCCGGGGGGAGCATTACTACAGAGGGTGCTGTGGAAAGGCCGGCAGACGCTGCTCCTTGAGGAGATTCTGAGAGGGCCTGGACTTGTCCCTCTAATCTGGTATAGCCTTCTTGTAGGCTTTTGACTGCCTGGGTGAGGCCCGCTAGGTGCCTACAGAGTTCATCCATGGGGGAGGCCCCCTGCCCGGACTCGGTCATGGCTGCCTGATACTGTCAGGTCTCTCACTTACCAGACCGGAGAGTCCGCTTGGGCAGAGGGTAGGCTCCCTTACGTATCCGACTTGCGGCCCCTGGTAGAGCAGAGAGGAAGCACACAAGTGCGGAGTGGTATGAGAGCCTGTGCAGGAGTCCGTATTTCGAAAGCTAGCAGTCTTCAGACAGCAGGTGATGGTTAGAGGCACAGGCAACGGATGCTGGGCAGGAGCTAAAGACAGGTCAATGCACAGGCTGGGTTTGGCAACAGGCGGGCAGCAGAGGTACAGGAGGAGCAGGCAGAAGCAAGGTCAAAACAAGCCGGGGTCAGATGCAGGCGGAGGTCAGAAGAATCCAAAGGCAAGCCGAGTCGTCAACAGATCAGGAACTCAGGAACTCAGGAACACAGGAACTAGGAACAGGAAACAGGAAACAGGAACTAGGCACAGAGCTGTTGATCAGGCAGCACTGATCAGAGATAACAGCAGACCTAAATAGGCTGATTGGCGCTAAACGCCGCGCTCGTGCGCGCGCCGATACGCACAGACGCCCGCGCACCCGCACGCACCCGAGCGCACCCCCGGACACCGGCGCGCACACCAGCATGCATGCACAACGCGGCCAGCCAGTTTAGACGCACCAGTGCCTCCAGGAGCACGTGCCCCAGCACGCACAGGAACGCACGCACCAACGCGCCCCGGCGCACACCGACGACCAACCAGGTAACCTCTCTGACACTTCCTCCATCTTCTTCTTCTTCTGGTTCTTGTTCTTCGGGTTCTTCTTGTTCTTCTGGTTCTTCATCCAGTCTTCTCGTCCAGCATCTTCCTCAGCGGCGCCGTCTTCACTTCATCTTCTTTCCTCTGGCCGCTCTGCATTCACGATTGGATGGGAGGCTCCCGCTGTGTGACGCTTCTCCTCTTCTGACAGTTCTTAAATAACAGAGGGTGGGTGACCCTGCCCCCCTCTGACGCAGGGCGGGTGACCCCGCCCCCCTCTGTCATCACTGGGAATGCCAAAGGGAAGTCCCTGTGTGTCAGAGGGGGCGGGGTCACCCGCCCTCCATTACTTAAGAACTGTCAGAAGAGGAGAAGCGTCACACAGTGGGAGCCTCCCATCCAATTGTGGATGCGGAGCGGCCTGAGGAAAGAAGATGAAGTAAAGACGGCGCTGCTGAGGAAGATGCCGGACAAGAAGACTGGATGAAGAACCAGAAGAACAAGAAGAACCAGAAGAACAAGAACCAGAAGAAGATGGAGGAAGAACCAAAGGAAGATAGAAGAAAGAAGATAGAAAATAGAAGAAAGAAGCATTTAAATAAAGGAATTGTCAAAAACTGTCTCTTGTTATTTTTAACATTTTTGACATTTTTTTTGTGAAATGGTAGGAAGTACCCCCTTACCATTTCACACAGGGGGAGGGCCGGGATCTGGGGGTCCCCTTGTTAAAGGGGGCTTCCAGATTCCGATGAGCCCCCTGCCCGCAGACCCCCACAATCACTGGGCCAGGGTTGTGGGGATGAGGCCCTTGTCCTCATCAACATGGGGACAAGGTGCTTTGGGGGACTACCTCCAAAGCACACTCCCAATGTTGAGGGCATGTGGCCTGGTACGGTTCAGGAGGGGGGGCACTCTCTTATCCCCCCTCTTTTCCTGCGGCCTGCCAGGTTGCGTGCTCGGATAAGGGTCTAGTATGGATTTTTGGGGGTACCCCACGACATTTTTTTTTTAAACTTTGATGCGGGGTTCCCCTTAAAATCCATACCAAGCCTGAAGGGTCTGGTATAGATTTTGAGGGGGACCCCACGCCAATTTTTTTTTAAATTTTGGCCAGGGTTCCCCTTAATATCCATACCAGACCTGAAGGCCCTGGTATGGAATTTAGGGGGACCCCACATCATTTTTTTTTTTAAATTTTGGTTCAGGGTTCCCCTGTGGGGAATTCCCATGCCGTTTTTATCAATGAACTTTTATGTGTATTGTCGGGCTGGCAATTCAGTATAGCCGCGAGTAGTTTTAAATGACTTTTTTCCTTAGAAATGTCATTTTGCTGTCAGACTGTTCTAAACACAGGAAACATGCGCCCCTTTACAGGCATACTATAGCCACCCCCCCCAGGTATGAAATTTAAAGGAATATTACACTTTTATTGTTTGACTTTAAGCATTATTAAAATCACTGCTCCCGAAAAAACGGCCGTTTTTAAAACTTTTTTTTGCATTGATACATGTCCCCTGGGGCAGGACCCAGGTCCCCAAACACTTTTTAGGACAATACCATGCAAATTAGCCTTAAAAAAGGGGGATTTTTGATTTGGAACATTCAAGTCCCATAGACTTCAATGGGGTTCTAACGTTCGTGCAAAGTTTTGGTCTGTTCACAAGTTCTGGTGCGAACCGAACCGGGGGGTGTTTGGCTCATCCTTAGTGGCAAATGAGGTTTATTGTTGATAAATGTAAAGTTATGAACTTGGGGCTAAGAATATGCAGGCATCATACATACTAGGGGGAGTACAACTGGGGGAATCCATAGTGGAGAAAGATCTGGGGGTTTTAGTAGATCATAAGCTCAATAATAGCATGCAATGCCAAGCTGTGGTCTCCAAAGTGAGCAAAGTCCTTTCTTGTATTAAGAGAGGTATGGACTCCAGAGAGATATAATTTTGCCCCTGTACAAATCATTAGTGGAATATGCAGTTCAGTTTTGGGCTCCAGTTCTCAAAAAGGATACCGGGGAACTGGAGAAAGTGCAGAGAAGTGCAACCAAACCGATAAGAGGCATGGAGGAGCTCAGTTATGAGGAAAGATTAGAGGAATTTAATCTATTCCCTCTTGAGAAGAGGAGATTAAGGGGGATATGATCAACATGTACAAATATATAAGTGGTCCATATCGTGAACTTGGTGTTAAGTTATTTACTTTAAGGTCATCACAAGGGGGCACTCTTTACGTCTAGAGGAAAAAATATTTCATCTCCAAATATGAAAAGGTTTCTTCACAGTAAGAGCTCCCTCCAGAGGTGGTTCTGGCAAGCTTAATAGATTGCTTTCAAAAAGGCTTGGATTCTCAACTATGGGTGAAGGATTGTGTATATGGGATTGTATTATTATATTTTTTTTGATTGAACTAGATGGACTTGTGTCTTTTTTCAACCTGACTAACTACGTAACTATGTAAACATTGTATAAGCCATCTCTGATGACATTTAGACTTACATATACAGTGGGGGCAGAAAGTATTCAGACCCCCTTAAATTTTTCACTCTTTGTTATATTGCAGCCATTTGCTAAAATCATTTAAGTTCATTTTTTTTCCTCATTAATGTACACACAGCACCCCATATTGACAGAAAAACACAGAATTGTTGACCTTTTTGCAGATTTATTAAAAAAAAAAAACTGAAATATCACACGCAAAAACAAAAAGAAAAAAGAAAAAATACTGCGCTATCCCTTAAATCAAATAATCTACAAATGTGTTTAGAAAACGGAAAAAGAAAAGAACTGAAAAAAAACCTAGGTGCTGCTGCAGCCTTAAATGTGAGACAACCCCCACCTCAATAGCTATACAAAACGATAGGCTGCGCTGCTAGTAAATGAACGTGATCATAGTTAATACAACCAACCCTGTGACAATCATGCGTAAACAGAATACAAATGAATAAGAGATATTAATAACTGGGAAACTTGAATCACACAAATAGAATAATAAATGATGGTGAATAAGGATTCAGTAACCAGAAAAATTATGAGTCCATATAGTCTTTGCTGCGCTGCTAGTAAATGAACGTCCTAAGTATTCAGACCCTTTGCTCAGTATTTAGTAGAAGCCCCTTTTAATCTAATACAGCCATGAGTCTTTTTGGGAAAGATGGAACAAGTTTTTTACACCTGGATCCTCTGCCATTCCTCCTTGCAGATCCTCTCCAGTTCTGTCAGTTTGGATGGTAAACATTGGTAGACAGCCATTTTTAGGTCTCTCCAGAGATGCTCAATTGGGTTTAAGTCAGGGCTCTGGCTGGGCCATTCAAGAACAGTCACAGAGTTGTTGTAAACCAATCCTTCATTATTTTAGCTGTGTGCTTAGGGTCATTGTCTTGTTGGAAGGTAACCCTTCGGCCCAGTCTGAGGTCCTGAGCACTCTGGAGAAGGTTTTCATCCAGGATATCCCTGTACTTGGCCACAGTCGTCCTGTTCCTGCAGCTGAAAAACACCCCCACAGCATGATGCTGCCACCACCATGCTTCACTGTTGGGACTATATTGGACAGGTGATGAGCAGTGCCTGGTTTTCTCCACACATACCGCTTAGAATTAAGGCCAAAAAGTTATATCTTGGTCTCATCAGACCAGAGAATCTTATTTCTCACCATCTTGGAGTCCTTCAGGTGTTTTTTAGCAAACTCCATGCAGGCTTTCATGTGTCTTGAGCCAAGGAGAGGCTTCCGTCGGGCCACTCTGCCATAAAGCCCCGACTGGTGGAGGGCTGCAGTGATGGTTGACTTTCTAAAACTTTCTCCCATCTCCCGACTGCATCTCTGGAGCTCAGCCACAGTGATCTTTGGGTTCTTCTTTACCTCTCTCACCAAGGCTCTTCTCCCCCGATAGCTCAGTTTGGCTGGATGGCCAGCTCTACGAAGGGTTCTGGTCATCCCAAAGGTCTTCCATTTAAGGATTATGGAGGCCACTGTGGAACCTTAAGTGCAGCAGAAATTTTTTGTAACCTTGGCCAGATCTGTGCCTTGCCACAATTCTGTCTCTGAGCTCTTCAGGCAGTTCCTTTTGACCTCATGATTCTCATTTGCTCTGACATGCACTGTGAGCTGTAAGGTCTTATATAGACAGGTGTGTGGCTTTCCTAATCAAGTCCAATCAGTATAATTAACCACTTAGCAACTGGACCATAGCCTAATGATGGCTACAGGGTGGTTGCTTAACAATGGAAGGGCGTACTATGATGTCCTCCCAGAATCCCGCTCTTGTGCGCCCCCGAGAACATCCATGACCGCCCGGTCCAGAGGACCTGGCGCATCGTGGATAACGGTAAATTTCCTACACCATAAGACTGATCATAGTGGCTGTTCCACTGCTTTATCGTTCTTACGGGAGGCCAGAGGGGATGTCCCCCCTCCCACCACCCTCAGGTGCTTCTACCAACTCACCGCTACGATCGAAGCCAGGATCGTTTTTTTTATTTCAGGCTTCCCAGCCTAGAGGTGAGATGTGGGGTCTTATTGACCTCACATCTCACTGTAAAGAGGACCTGTCATGCCATATTCCTATTACAAGGGATGTTTACAATCCTTGTAATAGGAATAAAATTGATCAAAAAAAAATATTTTTTTGGAAAAAAGCATCAGACTAAAATAAATAAAGTAAAATGAACAATAATAAAAAAAAATTTAAAGCGCCCCTGTCCCCGTGTGCTCGCATGCAGAAGCGAACGCATACGTAAGTCTCGCCCACATATAAAAACGGTGTTCAAACTACACATGTGAGGTATCGCTGTGATCAGTAGAGCGAGAGCAATTATTTTGGGCCTAGACCTGCTCTGTAACTCAAAACATGTAACCAGTAAAAAAATTTAAAGCGTCGCAGGATTTTTAAGTAGCGAAGTTTGGCGCCATTCCAGCGTGAGCGTGTGCAATTTTGAAGGGTGACATGTTAGGTATCTATGTACTCGGAATAACTTCATCTTTCACATTATGCAAAAACATTGGGTTAACTTTACTGTTTTTTGTTTTCTTAAAAACTGTTTTTTTCCAAAAAAAGCGTTCGAAAAATTGCTGTGCAAATACCGTGCGAGATAAAAAGTTGCAATGACCACCATTGTATTCTCTAGGGTCTTTGCTAAAAAAATATATATAATGTTTTGGGGTTCTATGTAATTTTCTAGCAAATAAATGATGATTTTTACATATAGGAGAGACATGTCAGAATTGGCCTGGGTGCTCCAGAATGCCTGAAGGTGCTCTGTGCATGTTGGGCCTCTGTATGTGGCCATGCTGTGTAAAAGAATCACATATGTGTTATTGCCATACTCAGGAGTAATAGCAGAATGTGTTTTGGGGTGTAATTTGTGGTATGCATATCTTGTGTGAGAAATAACCTACTAATATGACAATTTTGTAAAAAAAAATCTTGATTTTGCAAAGAATTGCGGGAAAAAATGACAACTTCGAAAAACTCATCATGCATCTTTCTAAATACTTTGGAATGTCTTCTTTCCAAAAAGGGGTCATTTGGGTGGTATTTGTACTTTTCTGGCATGTTAGGGTCTCAAGAAATTAGATGGGCCATCAGTACTTCAGGTGTGATCAATTTTCAGATATTGGCACCATAACTTTTGGACTCTATAATATACTTTCACAAAGACCAAATAATATACACTAATTTGGGTTATTTTTACCAAAGATATGTAGCAGTATGAATTTTGGCCAAAATATATGAAGAAAAATTACAAATTCGCAAAATGTTATAACAGAAACAAAGAAAAATGCATTTTTCTACAGAATTTTTGGTCTTTTTTCTTTTATGGCGCAAAAAATAAAGAACCCAGGGGTGATTAAATACCACCAAAAGAAAGCTCTATTTGTGTGAAAAAAGGACAAAAATTTCATATAGGTACAGTGTTGCATGACTGAGTAATTGTCATTCAAAATGTGAGAGCACTGAAAGCTGAAAATTGGTTTGGTTATTAAGGGGGTTTAAGTGCCCAGTGGTCAAGTGGACTCAAATGAAGGTGTAGAAGCATCTCAAGGACAATCAGAAGAAATGGACAGCACCTTAAATATATGAGTGTCACACAAAGGCGGATCCAGAGTCTAGTCTCGGGAGGGGCACTGCCAGAAAATAAGGACATCAATTTTATTTGGGTACAACATTGCACGACCGTGCAATTGTCAGCCAGTTAACGTAACACAGTGTAGTATCGCAAAAAGGGGCCTGGTCATAAAGGGACGTAAAACTTTTTGATTAAGACTGAACAAGTCAAGACTAAAGGCATTTTTTCACACATAATGGCACACATGTATTTTGCGATTTTACACATGACATTTATTCATTCTTTTACTCACTTTTAGTCAATAATTTTTGGTGCTCTGGTGAGGGGAGGGGCTCCCATGCAGGAACAATGGAGTGGAGATGGATCGGATGGATCCAGTAATCTTCTCAATAAGTCTTCTGTATTCATGCCGCTCTGCAGACTGCACAAGGTGGAGAAGATGGAAGAGGTGGGTGGAGCCAACACACACTCAGGGATGAAGGCCTGCAGTCAGTCAGTGTGGACAAGATGGAGGGAGAAGGTGCCGGTGGGTGGGGCCAACACAGTCAGGGGCAGAGAAGGAAGAATGCTGGTGCTCTGCTGCCCCTGTCTGTGGACGCTGGACATCATGTTAGTGCAGTTAGGTTGGAACAGAACTGATTTTATCACACACAGTCTCTGTCTCTCTCTACTCTAAAGTTTAAACTAGACTAAACTGCAACTGTACTCCTCCTATTTGGCTGGCTATTTGAGGCTCCAGTCCAGCTCCTGTTACCAGCGTCACGTCGGCTCTGTGACTCGAGTCCGATGTAAATCACTGATGTCACTCATTGATAGACGCCAGGTGGCCCAAGCGTTAGCAATGAGTGCAGGGAAGAGGCTCCACCCACCCCCTCCTCCTAGTATCCTGGTCAGTCAGTGCGCAGTGCGGCCGTAACTACATTAGACAAGTCTCTCTCTCGGCACCGCTGATCGGCTGATGTGAGAGGGATAGACTTGGGCAGCGGCAGCAAGCAAGTGAGTGTAACAATGACATGTCAGTGTGATTATTTTGGGGGGGTTGCCCTGTTGCCCCCCCCTCGATCCGCCCCTGGTGTCACAGCAAAGGGTCTGAATACTTTGGACCATGTGATATTTCAGTTTTTCTTTTTTAATAAATCTGCAAAAATGTCAACAATTCTGTGTTTTTCTGTCAATATGGGGTGCTGTGTGTACATTAATGAGGAAAAAAATGAACTTAAATGATTTTAGCAAATGGCTGCAATATAACAAAGAGTGAAAAATTTAAGGGGGTCTGAATACTTTCCATCCTCACTGTAAATTAGCCATACAAGCAGCAGGCACACTTTAACAAGCAGCAAGTAATCTCTGATTTCCATTGTAATAAGATTCGCCTACCTCTTTGATATACAAATATAACTTTGTGTATAGTTACATTCTGATGGGAGCAGTTGTGTAAATGGTTTTAATAGATTTATGGGATGTAATGAAGTTTTGATATGGTCACTTTTATTGTGTGTAGTCATTATATATTCAGCGTTTTATGATCAGTATGGAGTGATATAGTGTTCAATTATAAAGGACTGGGGTAATCCATGTTTACAACTACAACATGTATTTACTCTGAGTTCCCTTTGCATATTATGCTGTAGGTAAGTTAGAGATATCTTTTTCTTACCTTTGTGTTTAAGACTTTCTGAGACGTTAGCTTTAACAGGACAATATGAGAGTTCAGGTTCTCCAGGATGTAGATCAGATCATCTTTATAATACTCATATATCCTCCTCAGTGATGGATCATCATATGACGACAGCTGGCGGTGGAACTCATTGTTATCCTCTAGAAAAAAACACAAATAAATACATTTTCTGTTTTGTAAATGTTGTGACTTAAGTTCAGCATGGACTTTTGTCACTGTGGATCAACCCTCTGCAATTGGGGAAAGGAGCACTGGAGGTTAGAATCCCTATAAAAATCAATACAATAATACCCCTGTGATTGGGGATTTATATTTGCGCATACAAGCTAACTTGCTTTAAAGTGGAGTTCCAGGCTTTTTTCCTTTATTAAAAGTCAGGTGCTACAAAAAGTGTAGCTTCTGACTTTAATAAACAGACACTCACCTGTCCCATGGTCCAGCGATGCGGCCGCACGGAGCCTTGCTCCTCTCTGCGGCGCCTCCAATGAAACTGTGGGCACCCGGCTGTGACAGCTTGTGGCTTCACAGCCAGGCACGCACTCCGCATGCACGCATCGCGTTGTGCTCTCTGAGTGGACAGGCAATCTTTTCGGACCTGTGATGTGTCCAAGAAGATTGCAGAGAGGGAGAGGCCACCTAGGGGGAGAGGAGAAGTCGCCTAGGTGGCCCGTAGTCAGAAGTAGGAAGTGGGACAGGAAGTCCCACTCAAATCTAGTCACCCACTCCCCCCCAAAAAATGACATGCCAAATGTGGCATGTAAGGGGGCGAGGACTGCTTACAGTGGAAGTTTCACTTTTGGGTGGAACTCCGCTTTAAGGCCTCACTGAGAACAAGCCTAACTATGGATTAATAAGAAAAGGAAAACAAAGTTAAAATGTCTAAAGTTAACCACTTCAGCCCCAGAAGATTTTACCCCCTTCCTGATCAGAGCACTTTTTACAATTTGGCATTGCGTCGCTTTAACTGACAATTGCGTGGTTATGCAATACTGTACCGAAACAAAATTTGCGTCCTTTTTTCCCCACAAATAGAGCTTTCTTTTGGTGGTATTTGATCACCTCTGCATTTATTTTTTGCACTATAAAGAGCGACAATTTTGAAAAGAAAAACAATATTTTTTAATTTTTGCTATAATAAATATCCCCAAAAATGTTTTTAACCACTTTAAGACCAGGTGTTGTGTTACACTATGTGATTTATAATGCTCTGTGTCTTTAAGATCTGTTCCCTCTGTCTATCTGAACTCTTTCTCTCACCGTAGTTCTGTATATTCTCCTCCCCTTCCTCTCTCTGATTCATTGTGCTCAGTATACCTCATGCTGTAACATCTTTATGCCGCGTACACACGGTCGGACTTTTCGTCTACAAAAGTCCAACGGACGCTGACGGACTAAAGCTGGCTGGTAATCCGATCGTGTGTGGGCTTCTCCGGACTTTCAGCAGACTTTTTCAGCCTCAAATCCGACGGACTTTAGATTTGAAACATGCTTCAAATCTTTACGTCGTAACTACGACGGACCCCGAAATCCGCTCGTCTGTGTGCTAGTCCGACGGACAAAAACCCACGCTAGGGCAGCTATTGGCTACTGGCTATGAACTTCCTTATTTTAGTCCGGTGTACGTCATCACGTACGAATCCGTCGGACTTTTGTGTGGTCGTGTGTAGGCAAGTCCGTTCATTAGAAAGTCTGCCGCAAGTCCGCCGCAAGTCCGCCGAAAGTCCGCCGGAAGTCTGTCGGACAGGCTGTCGGACTTTTGTAGACGAAAAGTCTGACCGTGTGTACGCGGCATTACATGTGGCTTACAACTGCAACGTTTTTCTACCTATGGATACCCATCATTAAACGGAACATTTGAGAGGATTCATCGTCTGTGTTTCCATACAGTGAGTTATCCATTGAGTTAAGCTGTCTGAATTGATGCAAGGGATAAATAGATAATCAGGTCATGTAAGTTCTATGTGAAGCTGAAGATAAAGTTATTGCCTTGTAGTTGAGTCAGAACAGTAGAAAAACTGAGTTCCACAGCCTAATTACAAGATTTCTGCATACAGTACTGTTACAGACAAGATTTACTGCTCTCATTGCAAGAAAGATTGAGACAGCAGCACATGGAATCTTCATAACCTGAGACCAGTCTGCAGGGTGTCATATTACAGCACACAGATCCTGCCTGCTTATCACTGAGACATTCTCTGCCTGTGTCAGCATGAGTTACCACAGCTCTCAATATGAATACACAGTCACTCCAACACAAGACACCGAGCCAACTGACTTACCCAAATGCTCAGTCAAACCCACCTGGAAAGTGATGGAGAATTATGAAGCCTTTAGAATTGTTTAATAGCTTGAAGCTATTTTGGGAAAAGATTGCTTCTGAATCAAATACAGTGTCTGTTGAACGTGAATTACTGACACTAGAGGGCGCCATTAAACAACTCTCTATCTCTTATGAGCTCTATCAGCTTACCAGTGACAAGTTCATTAATGTCTTACAAAATATGAACACAGAACTTTCACTCGAGGAATTAAAGAATTTCAAGGCTCTTAATCTGGAAAGAGACAGTTTTATCCAGCAAACCAAATTAAAGGCAGAAGCAAAGTTAAAGCTGCTACAGGACACTGTATCTCACAGATCTGTTTCCACCAGACATTCTAAAAGGTCTTCCAGAAGTCATAGTTCAAGATACTCAACACTCAGTGAGTGACTTATTAATGCCCACGCTGAAGCGGAAGCCAGCAAGGTGCAGGTCGCATATGCAGAAAAGAGAGCAGAGTTGGAAGCTCCCATAGCACGTCAAAGAGCAACTATAGAAATCTTAAATGAACAATGTAAACATGACACAGCTATGGCAAGGCTAAGGGTTCTAGAGCAAGCTATCAGTGCAGACGAAGGTGCAAGTGAGAAAGACAACATCAACCTAAACATAGCAGATATGGAAGATCCCCTCAAACACACTAAAGACTATGTCCTAAGCCACTGCAGTATACACTCCATTGTCTTCAAGCAAGCAACTCACCTGAACGCACCTGCTGCACCATATTTACCTGTGTCCTTTAACAATAATGTAAAAATAATGTCAAATTCAGCCAACAACATCTCACATAAAGGCAGAGACAACTGAGACAGCAGAGTTTGTGAGGTACATACTTCGCAGAGAGCTCACAAAGACTGGTCTTACAAGTTTTGATGACCAACCTGAGAACTACAGAAGTTGGAAATGTGCTTTCAGAACTGTAATCAGCGATCTTGGCATTACAGCGGCTCAAGAATTGGATCTGCTGATTAGATGGCTTGGTCCTCTATCTGCTGCACGTGTTAAGCCATTAAGATCAGTTTTCATGGACAATCCTACAGCAGGCCTCATAGCTGCATGGGAGCGACTAGAGCAAAGTTATGGCAGTCCAGAAGCTATAGAAAATGCCTTGTTCATGCATCTGGAAACCTTTCCAAAGATATCTGGTAAGGACAACAAGGAGTTCCAGAGATTGAGTGACCTTCTCCTTGAGCTTCAGCTAGCCAAGGCAGACCCAAAACTACCTGGACTCAGTTACCTTGACACTGCAAGAGGGGTAAACCCAATTGTCTCCAAGTTCCCGTATGGTGTGCAAGAGAAATGGTCTGCACTAGGATCATCATACAAAAAATAGAACAAGGTTTCCATCCCTCCATTCTCTTTCTTCTGCAACTTCATCAGGAAAATCGCAGAGACCTAGAATGATCCAAGTTTTTCCTACGGTGAGTACAGTCTCTTCTCACCATTTCTTAAGAGTACCAGTCTTCAGGGCAACTATAGAAGCCGTAGAGGCCCAGTATCCGTGAAAAAGACTGACATCCTTCACACTCCTACCACAGTGGTGGCCACGGACAGACAGAGCAGGAGGATTGAAAATCCTAACAGAGAGTGTCCCATTCACAAGAAGCCACACCCCCTCAAAAAATGTATCGGCTTCAGGAAAAAGCCTCTTGAAGAGCGTAAGGAGCTTTTAAAGACATTTAGGGTATGTTTCAGGTGCTGTGCTTCTACCAAACATTTTGCAAGGGACTGTAATGTATCCATCAAGTGCATAGAGTGTGGCTCCGAGGAGCATGTGCAAGCCCTACATCCACTTGAGCCCAGCTCTACACAAACTGCTAACGCTCCTCCCAGGTTAATGCATGGCGGGGAGAATACAGACCAAGTGCCTAATTCTACCATCATTTCTTCATCCTGCACTGAAGTTTGTGGAGAAGACCGCTGTGATAAGTCCTGTGCTAAAATATGCTTGGTGAACATATACCACAAGGACCAACCAGAAAAGACTCTAAAAGCCTATGCTATCCTAGACGATCAGAGCAATAGATTGCTTGCAAAATCAGAACTGTTTAATCTATTTGAAATAAAAGGCGAAGCTCATCCTTACACTTTGGGTACCTGTAGTGGAACTACAGAGGTTTCTGGAAGAAGGGCTCATGGACTCATGGTATCTTCTCTCAAAGGTAACTTGCAATTACCCCTACCTACACTTGTCGAGTGCAATCAGATACCTGCTAACAGGGAAGAAATCTTTACTCCAGCTGCTGCTTTTCATCACCCTCACCTGAAGGTAATAGCAAATGAGATACCGCCGCTTGACAAAGATGCTCAGATCCTTCTTCTGTTAGGAAGAGACATTCTAAGAATTCACAAGGTACACAGACAAGTCAGTGGACCCCCAGATGCCCCATTTGCTCAGCGCATGGATCTAGGGTGGGTCATCATAGGCAACGTCTGTATAGGCAAAATGAAGAGACCTTCCAACATTTCGTCATTCAAGACAAATGTTCTGCCAAATGGCCGAAAAACACTTACTTTGAGCCATGCCCACATCACTACTGGGTGAAAGAGAAGATAGCCAGCCACGGATGGCAACATGATATCTCAGGTAACACAAGCCCTTTCTCCTGCCACGATGACAACTTCGGCTCTACAGTGTTTAATACAACCAGTGAAGATGACATACTGGCTCCTTCAACGGAAGACAAAGAATTCATCAAGGTAATGGACAATGAGTTCTTTCAAGACAACGCCAATAACTGGGTAGCACCCCTACCTTTTTGTCTCCCAAGAGAGAGACTGCCCAACAACTTGCAACAGGCCATCAGTAGATTCTCCTCCTTAAAATGCAACTTAAGCAGGAAACCAGGGATGCAAAGACACTTTGTGGACTTTATGCAAAATATATTTGACAGAGATCATGCAGAACCTGCACCCCCACTAAAGGAGGAAGAAGAATGCTGGTACCTTCCATCCATTGGTGTGTATCACCCACATAAACCAGACCAAATCAGAGTTGTCTTTGATTCCAGTGCTCAGCATGAAAGTGTTTCTCTCAACAACATACAAGAGCCTGTAGCAGTTATGGCAGACATTCAACAGATGATTCACTGCTTCCTTGTTAAAGAAGACAACAGAAACTACCTCAGGTTTCTATGGCATAAAGACAATGACATCCACAAGGAAGTTATAGACTTTCGAATGAAGGTACATGTCTTTGGTAACAGTCCTTCTCCTGCAGTGGCAACTTATGGGCTAAGGAGAACAGCTCAGACTGGAGAAGAAGAATATGGATCTGATGCTCAGTTTTTTGAAAGAAACTTCTATGTTGACGACGCACTCAAGTCTTTTTCAACCGCTAAAGAAGCGATTGATCTCCTCACCAGAGCAAAGGAGATGCTGGCTACAGCAAACCTTAGACGGCACAAGATTATATCCAACAGCCAGGAACTTATGAATGCCTTTCATTCTGAGGACTATGCCACCAGTCTAAAAAACCTTGATTTGGGTACAGATGTGCCTCCTGTACAGCAAAGTCTGGGTTTGTTGTGGAACATCGAACAAGACACATTCACCTTCCAAGTGTCAACTTATGATAAACCCTTCACTGAGAGAGGCGTCCTTTCGGTGGTGAATAGCATCTATGACCCACTCGGTTTCCTTGCTCCAGTTACCATTCAAGTTAAGATTCTGCTAAGACAGTTATCTACTGAGAACATAGACTGGGATACTCCCTTACCTAGTGAGAATCAACACAAGTGGGAAAGGTGGAGACATTCTTTGAAGTCACTAGAAAAACTTCAGATTTCCTGTTGCTATGTTCCAGGTTCTATTTCAACTGTTTACCAGAGGGAAATTCTTATTTTCTCTGATGCATCAGTTGAAGCTATTGCTACAGTAGCCTATTTGAAGACCTCTGAAATGAATGGGGAATCACACTGTAGTTTTGTCCTAGGCAAGGCAAAACTCATTCACAAACCTGCACATACCATACCAAGACTTTAACTTTGGGCAGCCGTGCAGGCAGTAGAAATTGCCGAAGTCATACGAACTGAAATGGACACTAGAATTGATTCTTTCACCTTCTATACAGACAGTAAGGTAGTACTTGGTTACATATACAACCAAACAAAACAGTTTCATGTTTATGTCAGCAACAGAGTTGAACGTATTAATAGATTCTCCCCACCAAGTCAATGGCATTACGTTCCCACTGAACTCAATCCAGCTGACTGTGGGACCAGAGCCGTGTCATCTGATGTTCTTCAGGACAGCTTATGGCTGTCACCTCCAAGCTTTTTGTGTGAGGAGTCATACTCACCCCCTGTTGACTCCATGTTGCAGATTCCCAAGTCTTTACCACTCACCCATGATACTTTGTCTACCTTTCTCGCTGAAGTGTGTGCTATAGAGAACGCAAGACCTTTAGTATTTTCAGATCCTGATGCTTCAGTGATCCTTACTCCAGATTCACTCCTTACTTAAAAGATTGGGACTGCTGTAATATCTTCAAGTGAGATTGAACCCAAGGATATCTACAGACTTCAATGGAAGCAGGTGCAGCATCTCACCAATGTGTTTTGGCATCGCTGGAGGAAGGAGTATCTTCATCACCTTCAAGGTCGTAACAAATGGCAAACATCTAAGCCTAATCTTAACGTTGGAGATCTCATCCTTCTAAAAGACAAGGAAGTTTGTCGGAATGAGTGGCCTATGGGTCTTATTACCAAGGTTATGCCCAGTGACGATAACAAGGTCCGGAAGGTAGAAGTCAAGGTAACCAAGGGAGGATCCACACGAACCTTCACTCGACCAATTACTGAGTTAGTACTCCTTTTGCCAGGTGAGTGACTTATGCAAGGATTAGCCATGCTGTTGGCACGGCGGGGAGTACATTGCTGCTATCTACAGGTTCTACCTTGAACTTTGGAATTCTTTGAAGAGGTCATACGTCGGACTACATGTTCTTCAATCCTGTTGGACTTATGTTTATACTTGCTTGTTGCATGTTTTTCATTACAGGTTCCAGGACATTTAACAGTATTGGACTTATTGAATATATATATATAATTGTTTATGGTTATGAAATCTAAAGATTTCAGACGGTGAGTGTTGTGTTACACTATGTGATTTATAATGTTCTGTGTCTTTAAGATCTGTTCCCTCTGTCTATCTGAACTCTTTCTCTCACCGTAGTTCTGTATATTCTCCTCCTCTTCCTCTCTCTGATTCATTGTGCTCAGTATACCTCATGCTGTAACATCTTTACATGTGGCTTACAACTGCAACGTTTTTCTACCTATGGATACCCATCATTAAACGGAACATTCAAGAGGATTCATCGTCTGTCTTTCCATACAGTGAGTTATTCATTGAGTTAAGCTGTCTGAAATGATGCAAGGAATAAATAGATCACCAGGTCATGTAAGCTCTATGTGAAGCTGAAGATAAAGTTATTGCCTTGTAGTTGAGTCAGAACACCAGGCCTATTTTTCAAACTTACTGTTACTTAGAACCCTAAACATTTTTTTTCTAACACCCTAGAGAATAAAATGGCGGTCGTTTCAACACTTTCTGTCACACCGTATTTGCGCAGCGGTCTTACAAGCACACTTTTTTGAATAAAATAGACTTTTTTGAATTAAAAAATAAGACAAGAGTAAAGTTGGCCCAATTTTTTTATTTTGTGAAAAGATAATGTTACGCCAAGTAAATTGATACCCAACATGTCACGCTTCAAAGTTGTGTCTGCTCGTGGAATGGTGACAAGCTTTTACCCTTACAAATCTCCATATGCGACTTTTAAAATATTCTACAGGTTGCATGTTTTGAGTTACAGAGGTAGTCTAGGGCTAGAATTATTGCTCTCGCTCTACCAATCGCAGCGATCCCTCACATGTGTGGTTCGAATACCATCTTCATATGCGGGCACTACTCACGTATGTGTTTGCTTCTGCACGCAAGCTCGGGAGGATGGGGCGCGTTTAATTTTTTTTTTTTCCTTATTTATTTTACGTTTCATTTTTTATTTTGAAACTGTTCTTTTAAAAAAAATGGTGTCACTTTTATTCCTATTACAAGGAATGTAATCATCCCTTGTAATAGAAAAAAAGCATGACAGGACCTCTTAACCATGATATCTGGGGTCAAAAAGACCTTAGATCTCATATTTACACTATATTTACACTAAAATGCAATAAAAAAATAAATAAAAAAATGTTTGAAAAAAATAAAATAAAAAAATTTAGCTTTAAGAGCTATGGGACGAAGTGATGTTTTGATGTCGCTTCCGCCCTGCATTGGAATGGCATCTCCATACCACACAGGACACAGGAGTGGGAGTGGGGGGCCCTCTCCTGCTGCTGATAAAAGTGATCTTGTGGCAAACCACAGAGACCACTTTTATCTGAACATGGACCACCCACTAAAGAGGACACCGGGGTTATGGTAGCTAGCTGTTGCCATAACAACGATACTCCTCTTCAAAGTACCGCCGTATAAGAGCTATGGGCGGGAGAGAGTGTTCTGAGAGGGAAGGAGTCTAGCAATGGTGCTGGCAAGGTGCACGCTGTAAGGAGTCCTCGGTCTTGCCTCCCACTCCTAGGAATGGATTCTGACTAGACCTGCCTCCCCCTGTCCTCTCCCCTCGCTTCCTCATGAAAACCAGCTAAGATTTCCCCCTGTAGGAAAGAAAGCCGTGGCGTGGTGTGGTACTTTTGTTGAGCTTGGTGATGGGGGGATTGCAGGTCTGATCACTTAGCGTGATCTGTGTTCCCACTGCTGTGAAATCAACTACTCCCTTGTTTTCCTCCCTTACCTCTTACCTTTCTTGTGGGAGGACGAGGAGCACAAGAGTCTCTCTCCTCCCCCCTGCCTGCCTGCTGCTTGTCTCCCATTGGGATTGGAGAGAAAATGGGGCGTCCCACGGGACCTGGAGACACTCAGGCGCCCGGCGCTTGGTCACTCAGAAGAGGTCGGAGGAGGTTGCTGGGGAGTGAGCGATGAGCTTTGCGTTACCGAGGGGAGCCGAGTATTATGAGGCAGATCCAAGGAGAGACTCTGTGGGGTGAGTCCCCCCCCTTCCAGATAAGTAAATTAAAAAATTTTTCTTTCCCTTTTTATCTCTGCCTGGCAGAATGTAAAACAAAAAAAAATATTTTTTTTTGTTTGAGAAACAAAGCCGAGGAAAGAACTGGTGAAAGAAAGTTGGAAGAAATCATCTAGAGTACACCCAGAAAACCTGGCATTTAACACTGTTCACATACTGAATACTGGAGGCAGAAATATATATAAATGAATGAATATTAAGAAACATCTGACTAATGAATTATCTGACTAATGAAATAGTATTCATAATATACTGAGTGTTCATAGTATACTGACTTATTTGAGGGACTGAGTGTACAAGGCTGTATGGAAAACAAATAAAACTGCACATATCTGTGGCATTATATTTGAGGTTTTCTTTTGTTCTGAATTTTTGGACTGTTTTAGACTGTTTAGTTCTGACCGCGCCCCTCCTTGCAATTATAAAACATACAAGTGATTAGGGATGAGCCGAACACCCCCCGTTCAGTTCGCACCAGAACATGCGAACAGGCAAAAAATTCATTCGAACACGCGAACACTGTTAAAGTCTATGGGACATGGGGAATGCCACAGGGAAGTCCCCGTCAAGTCCTCGTGCGTCAGAGGGGGGCGGGGTCACTGGGTGGCCCCGCCCTCCATTATTTAGGAACCGTCAGAAAGGGAGAAGCGTCACACAGCAGGAGCCTCCAATCATGCTGGATGCTGAGCGACCCAGAAGACGAAGGGAAGAAGAAGCCGCGGAGGAAGATGCCTGATGAGAACACTGGAGGAAGAACCAGAAGAACCAGAAGAAGAAGATGGAGGAAGAAACCAAAGGAAGATAGAAGATAGAAGAAAGAAGATAGAAGATAGAAGAAGCATTTAAATAAAGGAATTGTCAAAAACTCTATTGTCATTTTTAACATTTTTGACACTTTTTTTGTGAAATGGTAGGGGTATTTTTGTACCCCCTTACCATTTCACACAGGGGGAGGGCCGGGATCTGGGGGTCCCCTTGTTAAAGGGGGCTTCTGGATTCCTGATAAGCCCCCTGCCCGCAGACCCCCACAACCACCGGGCAAGGGTTGTGGGGATGAGGCCCTTGTTCCCATCAACATGGGGACAAGGTGTTTTGGGGGCTACCCCAAAGCACCCTCCCAATGTTGAGGGCATGTGGCCTGGTACAGTTCAGGAGGGGGGGTGCTCTCTCACCCCCCCTCTTTTCCTGCGGCCTGCCAGGTTGTGTGCTCGGATAAGGGTCTGGTATGGATTTTTGGGGGGACCCCACACCATTTTTTTTTAATTTTGGTGCGGGGTTCCCCTTAAAATCCACACCAGACCTGAAGGGCCTGGTATAGATTTTGAGGGGGACCCCATGCCATTTTTTAAAAAAATTTTGGCCGGGGTTCCCCTTACTACCCATACCAGACCTGAAGGGCCTGGTATGGAATTTAGGGGGACCCCCACGTCATTTTTTTTTTTAATTTTGGTTCGGGGTTTCCCTGTGGGAAATTCCCATGCCATTTTTATCAATGAACTTTTATGTGTATTGTCGGACCGGCAATTCATTATTAGCCATGAGTATTTTTAAATTACTTTTTTTCCTTTGAAATGTCATTTTGTTGTCAGACTTTTCTAAACACTGGAAACATGCGCCCCTTTACAGGCATACTATAGACACCCCCCAGGTACGAAATTTAAAGTAATATTACACGTTTATTGTTTCATTTTAAGCATTATTAAAATCACTGCTCCTGAATAAACGGCCGTTTTTAAAACTTTTTTTGCATTGATCCATATCCACTGGGGCAGGACCCAGGTCCCCAAACACTTTTTATGACAATAACTTGCATATAAGCCTTTAAAATTAGCACTTTTGATTTCTCCCATAGACTTTTAAAGGGTGTTCCGCGGCTTTTGAATTTGCCGCGAACACCCCAAATTGTTCGCTGTTCGGAGAACTGACGAACAGCCGATGTTCGAGTCGAACATGAGTTTTTTTATTCCATTACTTCTTTATTCAACATTTTCTTATTTACCGGTGTTACAATATCTATACATACAGCAATTTTAACACTGATTTTACAAAGCATATGTTTTTAAATTCTAATTTCTTATTTCCCTCGATTCCCAGCAGTGACTATATACTACAAGTAGAATTACCTGCACAAACCATTCATAACAAAACAAAAAGCCAGAAAAAACAAATAAGAAAACAAAAAGGGGAAGAAAAGAAAAAATAAATAAATAAATAAAACAAGCCCCCTCCCTCTCCTCCTCCACCTCCTCCTCCCACACTGCTCAACACTTCCCATACAGCCTATACTTTTCCTATCTACTCTCTCTTCTTACATTCTTTACTATTATAGTTGGAATCCAAGAGAATGAGGCCAGACCTGGTGTTATTAACCAGGGACCCCACAACTTAGCTAATATATCCATTGTACCCCTTTTCTGATAAACTGTCGCTCCATTAATATTGCCTCATTTACCTGGGAGCGCCATTCCTCAAATACTGGTACACTGGAAGACATCCATTTTCTAGCTATTAGTTTACGGGCTGTAAATAATAGTCTACCAATTGAAATTGACATTTCCCTCGGGTATAACTCTTCATTAAGATAACCCAGTAAACATATTTTGGGGTCTAATTCTATCTGGCTGTTATAAGCCCCATTAATTGTAGACACCACTTCTCGCCAGTACCTAACCAGTTTAGGACATTTCCAAAGCATATGAAGCAAATCTGTCTGGGGTTGCTTACATCTTGGGCAATCCGAAGTTTCCCTCCGCCTCCACTTATATATAATTTTACTGGAGTCCTATATGTCCTATAGATAATGAACAGTTGTGATAGGCATTGTGTAGATGATAAAGAAACCATCGGTGCCCTCTTCAAAATATTTTGCCATTCCTCGTCCAGTATAACCCCCAGATCCATCTCCCAACCCTTTCTGCCTGGGCTATCCAAAATATCTTGATAATTTGCCATAAGTTGACTATATACTAGAGAGGTTAAACCTTTTTTTCTCCCTGCACCTGATAATAAAGATATCAATGGCATTGGTCTTATCTTCATCCCTCCTCCTTTAAACTGGGAATAGACTGCATGTCGTAGTTGTAGATATTTATAAAAGTTATTATGCGGCAATTTATATAATTCCTGTAGCTCCTGAAAAGACCGTATAGCGCTTTGAGCATAAAGCTGAGGAATATATTGTATTCCTTTAGAACGCCAATATTCAAACCCCTCTAGTTTACATAGTTCTCCAAAGTACCTATTCCCCCATATTGGAGAGAATTCTGACACCCCTTCATATTTCATTGTACGCCTCGTTTCCTGCCATACTTTATTTATTAACACCAATGTTGGACTAGAGTGAGTGCAGGCAAATGATCCAGATTCTAGTTGGGCCGTAAGGTTATAGCTTGAACATTGACTTAATAACATAGCCTGTATTGGATCTCTCCAATCCAACGTCCCCCACCCCGCAAAATGCTGAAATTGGGAAGCTATAAAATACACTCTTGGCTATGGCACCGCTAGACCCCCTCCTTCTTTAGTTCTCTGAAGGGTAGGGATGAGCCGAACACCCCCCGGTTCGGTTCGCACCAGAACCCGCGAACGGACCGAAAGTTCGCACGAACGTTAGAACCCCATTGACGTCTATGGGACTCGAACGTTCGAAATCAAAAGTGCTCATTTTAAAGGCTAATTTGCATGGTATTGTCCTAAAAAGGGTTTGGGGACCCGGGTCCTACCCCAGGGGACATGTATCAATGCAAAAAAAACTTTTAAAAACGGCCGTTTTTTCGGGAGCAGTGATTTTAATGATGCTTAAAGTAAAAAAAAAAAAGTGAAATATTCCTTTAAATATCGTACCTGGGGGGTGTCTATAGTATGCCTGTAAAGTGACGCGTGTTTCCCATGTTTAGAACAGTCCCTGCACCAAATGTCATTTTTAAAGGAAAAAATCTCATTTAAAACTGCTTGCGGGTTTAATGTCATGTCGGGTCATGGCAATATGGATGAAAATCAGTGAGACAAACGGCATGGGTACCCCCCAGTCCATTACCAGTCCCTTTGGGTCTTGTATGGATATTAAGGGGAACCCCGCACCCAAATTAAAATAAGGAAAGGTGTGGGGCCACCAGGCCCTATATACTCTGAACAGCAGTATACAGGCGGTGCAAACAAGACAGGGACTGTAGGTTTGTTGTTAAGTAGAATCTGTTTGTAATTTTGAACATTTTTAACGTGTTTAGCTCCAGCCAAAAAATCTTTTCTAAGCTTTTTGGAAAACATAGGGAAGGGTTATCACCCCTGTGACATTTGTTTTGCTGTCTTTCCTCCTCTTCAGAAGATTTCACCTCACTTTTTTGTCCCAATGAAAAATGTTTTTTGAAAATTTGGGTTTTTTTGTGGAACAAGGATTGGAAAGCATCAGTGGAAAGGAGAACTTGTTTTCCCATATTAACTCTTACAGGAGAGAATTTCCCTTCCTAGGGGTAGATTTCATCTCACTTCCTGTTGTCTCCTTCCGTTTGCAAGTAGGAGTCGTTTGTAAGTTAGATGTTTGAAAGTAGGGTCCTGCCCTATATACTCAGCAGAAATTTGGGCCTTAGGTGTTGCTGTGGCCACAACACTGTAAGCCCTCACAGGGCCCTGCTGTGAAATATTAGATCAAGAATTGTAATTACATGCCCCTGTTGAACAGGAGCTGAAAAATTAGGCCTTAGGCACTGGTGCTGGTGCCACAACACTGCAACCCCTCACAGACACTCTAGTTGGAACGCAGGAACGAGCCCTGCTGCAAATTATTGCTTCAAAAATTGTAATTACACGCCCCTGTTAGACAGGGGCAGAAAAATTGGGCCTTAGGCACTGGTGCTGGTGCCACAACACTGCAACCCCTCACAGACACTCTAGTTGGAATGCAGGAACGAGCCCTGCTGCAAAGTATTACATCAAAAATTGTAATTACACGCCCCTGTTAAACAGGGGCTGAAAAATTGTGCCTTAGGCACTGGTGGTGGCGCCCAGAACCAAAAATGTTCTTACAAGCTATCAGCGTGATGATTGAGGAGGAAGAGGATAATTACTCAGGGATAGTCACTCAGCATCAGCATAGGCAGTCTTTGAAGGGATCTGAGATTTCAAAAAAAATTATTCGGTTACATCAGCATCAGGTGCTTGGTAGCTGGTGGTGATCCAAGACTCATTCATTTTTATGAAGGTCAGCCGATCGACCGAGTCGGTGGACAGACGCACCCTGTGATCGGTTACCACGCCTCCAGCAGCACTGAATGTGCGTTCCGAAAGAACGCTGGATGCAGGACAGGCCAGTAGCTCAATTGCATACTGTGCAAGCTCTGGCCAGTGATCCATCCTCAAGACCCAGTAACCCAGAGGATTTTCGGTGGGAAAGGTGTCCAAGTCTGATCTTGCCCCTAGGTATTCCTGCACCATGTAAAACAGACGCTGGCGATGGTTGCTGGAACCGATCATACCTTGGGGCTGCGGACCAAAAAATTGTCTGAACGCATCGGTCAGACGGCCACCTTCTCCACCGCTCCTTCTTTGACTGACCGAAGCCTCAGCAACACGTTGTCCAGAAACAGGAGTTTGTAACCTCCCAGTCTCTGGGAACGCGTTGCACAGACCTTTCTGCAAGGCCTCCCGAAGATGTTTCATCCTCTGCTCCCTCTGCGATGGCAAGATAAGGTCCGCAACCTTACCCTTGTAACGTGGATCAAGGAGGGTTGCCAGCCAGTATTGGTCCTTCTCCTTGATACCACGAATACGAGGATCCTTACGCAGGCTTTGCAGGATCAGGGAGGCCATGCAGCGTAGGTTTGCTGAGGCATTCGGTCCGGAGTCCTCTGGGTCACTAAGAACGACATGGTCCGCAGCCACCTCCTCCCAGCCACGTACAAGTCCATGTGTTTCTTGGGACTGATCCCTTAAAGACTGCTGCTGATGCTGAGTGCCAGGCTCCACCTCCATACTGACACAATCTTCCTCCTCCTCCTCTTCCTCCTCGTCCTCTTCCTGTGTGATCGGCGGGCACGCAGGAACACTGTCTGGATAAAGGGGGCCTTGAGAGCTAAGGAAGTCCTCCTCTTCCTGCCTCTGTTCTGCCTCAAGTGCCCTGTCCATTATTCCACGCAGCGTGTGCTCCAACAGGTGGACAAGGGGGACAGTGTCACTGATGCATGCACTGTCACTGCTCACCATCCTCGTGGCCTCCTCGAATGGTGACAGGACAGTGCATGCATCCCTGATCATGGCCCACTGGCGTGGGGAAAAAAAACCAAGCTCCCCTGACCCTGTCCTGGTGCCATAGTCGCACAGGTACTCATTGATGGCCCTCTGCTGCGTGTGCAGCCGCTGCAGCATGGCCAACGTTGAGTTCCACCTGGTGGGCATGTCACAGATTAGGCGGTTCTTGGGCAGGTTAAACTCCTTTTGGAGGTCCGTCAGCCGAGCACTGGCATTATATGACCGGCGGAAATGCACACAGACTTTCCTGGCCTGCCTCAGGACATCCTGTAAGCCCGGGTACCTGCCCAAGAACCGCTGCACCACCAAGTTAAGGACGTGAGCCAAACAGGGCACATGGGTCATTTGTCCCTGTCGGAGGGCAGAGAGGAGGTTGGTGCCATTGTCGCAAACCACCATTCCTGCCTTAAGTTGGCGTGGCGTCAACCACCTCTGAACCTGCCCCTGCAGAGCTGACAGAACCTCTGCCCCAGTGTGGCTCCTGTCCCCCAAGCACACCAGCTCAAGCACCGCATGGCATCTTTTGGCCTGCGTACTTGCGTAGCCCCTTGAACGCCTACGGAGCACCGCTGGTTCCGAGGAAGAGGCCATGGAGGAAGAAGAAGAGGAGGGGGTGGAGGAGAGAGGTGTGTCACAATCAGCATTTTGGAGGCGTGGTGGCGGAACAACCTCCAACACTACTGCACCTTGTCCTGCATCCTTCCCAGCTGCCAGCAGAGTCACCCAATGCGCCGTGAAACTTAGGTAACGTCCCTGTCCATGCCTGCTGGACCATGAGTCAGCGGTAATATGCACCTTACCGCTGACCGCCCTGTCCAGCGAGGCATGGACATTGCCTTCCACATGCCGGTAGAGAGCCGGAATCGCCTTCCGTGAGAAAAAGTGGCGTTTGGGTACCTGCCACTGAGGAACCGCACATTCCACAAACTCACGGAAGGGGGCAGAGTCTACCAACTGAAAAGGCAGCAGTTGAAGTGCTAGCAATTTTGCCAAGCTAGCATTCAACCGCTGGGCATGTGGATGGCTGGGAGCAAACTTCTTTCGGCGGTGCAGCAGCTGGGGCAGGGAAATTTGCCTGGTACAATCTGACGTCGGTGTACCAAAAGCAGATTGCCCACAAGTACTTGGCTGTGACACACCTAATTCTACACCTTCATTCCTCTCACTGCAGGTCTCAGAGAGGACTGAAGGTCTAGTGGGGTTGGAAATCTCAGCTGATGAGGAGCAAGGAGAGATCCTCTTTGTTCTTTGGTGTGGGTCTTTTAGATACGCTTGCCAACGAACTGCATGGCAGGTCAACATATGTCTGGTCAAGCATGTGGTACCCAAGCGGGAGATATTTTGGCCACGCGAGATACGCTTGAGACATATGTTGCAAATAGCAGCGGTGCGATCTGATGCACTCGTCTCAAAAAAGGCCCACACCAAAGAACTTTTTGAATAACGCGCAGAGACTGCAGCGCCCTGCACATGTGGAGCTTTGGGGTGTGATGCAGTCAATGTGCTGCCCTTAGGCTGGCCCCTGGAGGGCATCCTGCCTCGTTGGTGATGTGCTGCCGCCTCCTCCTCCTCCTCCTCCTCCTCCTCCTCCTCCTCCTCCTCCTCTCTCCTATCAGGCACCCACGTTGAGTCAGTGACCTCATCATCCCCTCCCTCCTCATCACTGGAGCAAACCTGGCAGTATGCTGCAGCAGGGGGAGCATGACTGCCAGATTGCTGTCCTTCTTGGGCACCCCCTCTGTCCGCGCTCATGTTACTGCCTTCATCGAGCTCAGTATCGTCATCAGAGCCTTCCAAACGCTGGGCATCCTCCTGGAGCATGTACCCAACACTGTGGTCAAACAGTTCGAGGGAATCCTCATGAGGACATGGTGGAGCTAGGGAAGGAGTCACTGATGACATTGAGCTGAGGGAAGAGGCCGCTGCTTTGCCAGACAAAGCACCCTGGGCATGGGTGAGAGAGGATGAGGAGGATGAGGACGGCTTGGTCATCCACTCGACCAAGTCTTCCGCATGTTGCGGCTCAACATGGCCAGCTGCCGAAAAAAAGGCCAAGCGTGTCCCATGGCCACGTGCTGATGAGGATGCACCGTCTCCACGACCAGCACTAGACACAGAGCCTGCTTGCCCTCTCTTATTGGCTTGTGACTGTCTGCCTCTCCTTCTTGGCCTTCCAGACATACTAATGGCCTGTAGCTGCACTAAGCTGGGATAGAACACCTGTAATTTTCTTCAAGTAGCTTTATATACTGTAACCAGACAAGCCTGCCTGTCAGTAGGAAGATAACAGGAACGGATCTAGCTGAACACTGTGAGCAGGACGCACTGTACTAAATGTAAATAGTCTAGCTGCCTGACCGTGGTACTAATAGGATCAAATAGAACACCTGTAATTTTCTTCAGGTAGCTTTATATACTGTAACCAGACAAGCCTGCCTGTCAGTAGGAAGATAACAGGAACGGATCTAGCTGAACACTGTGAGCAGGACGCACTGTACTAAATGTAAATAGTCTAGCTGCCTGACCGTGGTACTAATAGGATCAAATAGAACACCTGTAATTTTCTTCAGGTAGCTTTATATACTGTAACCAGACAAGCCTGCCTGTCAGTAGGAAGATAACAGGAACGGATCTAGCTGTACACTGTGAGCAGGACGCACTGTACTAAATGTAAATAGTCTAGCTGCCTGACCGTGGTACTAATAGGATCAAATAGAACACCTGTAATTTTCTTCAGGTAGCTTTATATACTGTAACCAGACAAGCCTGCCTGTCAGTAGGAAGATAACAGGAACGGATCTAGCTGAACACTGTGAGCAGGACACACTGTACTAAATGTAAATAGTCTAGCTGCCTGACCGTGGTACTAATAGGATCAAATAGAACACCTGTAATTTTCTTCAGGTAGCTTTATATACTGTAACCAGACAAGCCTGCCGGTCAGTAGGAATTTAACAGGAACGGATCTAGCTGAACACTGTGAGCAGGACGCACTGCACTAAATGTAAATAGCAGGAATGGATCTAGCTGAACACTGTGAGCAGGACGCACTGCACTAAATGTAAATAGTCTAGAAGATAACAGGAACGGATCTAGCTGAACACTGTGAGCAGGACGCACTGCATTAAATGTAAATAGTCTAGATAGAAGATAACAGGAACGGATCTAGCTAAACTGAATACAGTGTATATATATATATGCAACACCTGGGATGCATATATATACACAATACACTGTAAGTGCAGCTAACTGACTGACTGTTCTGCCTAATCTATCTAACTCAAATCAAATGACACTGTCTCTCTCTCTCTCTATCTCTCAGCACACCGCACACCGGAACACACACTACACAGGGCCGCCGTGCAGGCGGCCTTATATAGTGTGGGGTGTGTACTAAATGCCCTGAGCCGTAATTGGCCAAAGCCACCCTGGCTTTGGCCAATTACAGCTCTCTCTACTGACAGCGCTGTGATTGGCCAAGCATGCGGGTCATAGTGCATGCTTGGCCAATCATCAGCCAGCAATGCACTGCGATGCCGCAGTGAATTATGGGCCGTGACGCGCCACACGAATTTAGCGCGAACAGCCCATAACGTTCGCAATTCGGCGAACGATCGAACAGCCGATGTTCGAGTCGAACATGGGTTCGACTCGAACACGAAGCTCATCCCTACTGAAGGGTAGACAGTCTAATCCTAGAGCTCTTACCTTTCCATAATAGCTTACGAAACAAAAAATCTATTTTTTTAAACCATTTTAACGGGATCCATATAGGTGAATTATGTAAAACATATAATAATTGGGGGGCCCATATCATTTTTATGAGGTTTGCTCGGCCCACAACTGATAGGGGTAATTTGGACCATGCTATACTCTTTTGTTTAAATTTCTCCAGGATGGGAGTTAAATTATACTGCAAATAATCTTTCAACCTTGGGTATATCCATATTCCTAAATATTTAAAAAACTTCACAACTTTAATTTGTTGGGCCTCCTTCGGTTTATCAAAACTGAATTCATCAAGTGGGAATAGGACCGATTTGTCCCGAACATGAGTTTGACTCGAACTCAAAGCTCATCCCTACTGACCGTAATAGATAGTGGGGAATTGTTTGCGGCATCAGTACTACCGCAATTGAAGGTACTGTTCGAACCTGTTGGCACACTAAAAAAAATTGAAATGTAAATAAAAATAGTTTGGTTATAAATATAAGAAAAGTAATAATGTACAAAGCTTGCTTATGATTAGGGGAATCTCTGGTCATAAGGAATGCTTATTGGCATTTTGCAAAGAAAGGAAAAAAAACTGAAAAAAATAAACTATTAAGAGACTATAGAGTATCTATTTAGAATGTTTAGAAAGAAAAATAAATATGTATGGTGTGGAGATCGGCTGGACCGAGGCTCCCTATAGTATCCTAGCCCATACATTGTTCACGATGGGTTTAGCAGAGTCATGGGATGGTAAATTAAGGATTAAATCAACCTTCTCTATGCTTGTACCATGTGCCCTAGTTCCCTGTGCCCCGCCACCTCCATCTTAAATACCACAACGCAGAAGTTAAAACAAGCTGCAGAGGCTGCACACGTTGTAGAGGGTCAGAGTACAAAACACACAGTTTTAAAACAGGCAGCAGACACAGAGGAAAAAGAGGAAGTAACTACGCAGTTAGTTATGCAAAGTTCTCCTTTCATGACTGTGGGCGATGTCATGGTAATGAAACCTATAGATATTGAAGACATAAATCGTATTATTAAACACTGCCCCAAACCCACAACGTCAGCTTTGGGAGCTATAGCTTATTTAAAGAAAGCTTGTAAGGGTAGAAATTACACGCAAGAAGACATAAGGCTCATTACAGATAGTTTGGTGGGAACTACCTCCCCTTGGGATTGGACTAAAGTGCCTGCCATAAATGTCTTGGAGGCACCCACCACCGAGGCAGAGGCTTATTTACTAAACACTGTTGATGGAAGGAATACTATGTGGGAAGAGTCAGAGAAGGAAATGAAAAGAGCTTTCACTAACAAATCATCACTCCTCACTGCAGTAGCTTGCAAACAAAAATCATCAGAGTCACAGTGTTGGAAATTTGGAAGAGATTCCAAGAAGTCTGGACACAAGACGCCACACTTAAAACTCAAGATGAAATGCACAGTCTTTTAATACAGACTTATCTCAGTAACTTTGTCCCTAAATATGCACTCACTGTGAGACAGCAGATATCAGACTGGGCTACAAAGAGTATGACTGACTTAAAAAAAAAAAAACTTGACTGAAAAAGACGCAGCGGGATGTTTTGACATGCCAAAACAAACACCAGTACCAACACATTATCAAAATGATTTCCCAGGAAATCAAAGGGGAAACTTTTATAAAAAAAGAGGGAGGGGGCAAGGACAAAGAGGGAGTTAGATACAGATAAAAAGAGGATTTCTTAAAGACAGGAATCTTAAGGGAAATTGTCTCGCATTACAATACTACCATTTACCTGGTAAAGAAGGCAAATGGTGACTATAGGTTTGTACAAGACCTAAGGGCCATCAATAGCCTAGTGGTACCGATCATCCCAATAGTGCCTGATGTGCCATCAATACTTAGCGCCATACCATACGATGCAGAGTATTTTACTGTGATTGATTTAAAGAATGTTTTTTCCCGCCCCTGTAGACGAGGAGACATGGCCACTGTACTCCAAGTCACCCTCGGGCCCTGGACTGCCCCTCATGGTTCTGTACTGTTGCAGTATGTTGATGATTTTTTGATTTTTAGTTCTTCAGAGGAGGACTGCCGAGCTGATAGCCTATCTTTATTGAAATGGTTACATGTATGTGGTCACAAAATGTCTAAGAAAAAGTAACAATGGTGTAAAAAAAAAAAACAGTTGAATATTTGTGCTCACAAAAGGAGAAGGAAGAGTCAGTCACAAAAGAGTTGCGGCTCTGATGGGTCTGCCCTGCCCACTTAACAGGAAGGACATGCTCACCTTCCTAGGTATGATTGGTTACTGCCGCCAATGGATACCTGACTGCTCTTTCAATGACAATATATTGAGACAAGCAACCCTCTCTAAAAATGTTTGATACTGTAAAACGGTCTGATAAAATGTTAAATGCTTTTGCCATGTTGAAATGTGCAATGGTTACCAGCCTGAGCCTCGGCCTCCTTGAATATGGCAAAATGTTTCACTTGTTTGCCAGGGAAAATTGCAGAACCATGGCGGGAGTACTGGCCCAGGAACATAGTGGGAGACTGTGCCCTGTAGTTTTTTCCTCAAAGATGGTCCCGGTGCGCTCTAGCGTCCTGTGCCATGGTGGTTGAGATGGCCACTTCTTTCACTCTGGGATACGACACCATACTTCACACCACTCACAATGTGTCAATCTTGTTGGAAAATGTACATACACAGCACATGTCTGCTCAGAGGTTGAGCGGGTATGAGGTAATTTTGCTGTCCAATCCAAAATTGTACATCAAATATGCTTCTCTCACTGCAGGCCCAGCATCAATTTTAAACGCCCTTTTAGAATTAAAAGGAGAACAGGATGAGGTTGTGCCACAACATGACTGCATAAACTTCATTCACCAAGACACATCACCCAGGTCTGTTTTACCTTCCACAGCACTACCAGACACACAGAATGTTTTTGTGGATGGTTCTTGTTCTAGGCTATAGTACACTGCAGAGCACACACAGGCCAACAGACAGAGAGCCAGGGGAAATGGCTGACCTTGCTGCTAAACAAGCTGCTATCTCACAGACAGCAGACATCCAAATGGCTATGCTGATACCTGACCTATCCCCATTTAAACTGTCACTTGCAGATCTCCAGGATTATGCAAATTATAAGTTAAGGGACTGGAATGGAAAGGGTGTGCCAAGAGATCCAAAGGCTGGACTTCTCTGCAAAGAGGGGAAACCATGTATACATGCAAGTGCATTCACAGTACCACGGAATAGGCCACACAGGTATACAAGTCTTGGCTGATCTCACACACATGCCCAAACTAGGCAAAAGACAGGAATATCTTTTGATAATTGTGGACATGTTCTGCCAGGACTTGGTAAAAACTCTTAAGATAGAATGGAAATTTCACATTCCCTACCACCCTCCAAGTTTAGGAATAGTAGAAAGAATGAATAGAATAATAAAATAGAATACAAGATAAGAAAGGCCATAGGAGGAACCTTTGCCAACTGGAGAAAGGTCCTCCCAGCAGTCCTGGCAGAAATAAGTTTTTTGACGTTTTGATGGGTAGACCTTTCCCCACCCCATAGGTCAGAGCAGCTTTAATGGTAGAAAAGGGAGATTTAGACTCAATACAGGAAGAATATGTAAGAAAACTGGTTGAAACATTGGATACAGTCGAAAGAAATGTTGCTTGCACCTCTCCTTTTTCTTTACAGGAAGCTACTCACCTCTTCAAGGAGGGAGACACCGTGGTGGTCCAACAGCTGAACAAAAATAAGAAGCAAGAGTATCCCTTTGGACCTCCTACTATGGTGATTGCAGTGACCAGAATGGCTATCCTGGTGGAACATTGGCAGTCCTGGATCCATGCCAGCTGAGTGAAAAAGGTTGCCCAAAGCCCCAAGAGCAGGAAGGAGATCCTGAACACAGGAGGCCCTCAAGCAGAAGTCCAAGCAGATGAAGGAAGAGTTCCTGGAAAAGCCTTGCTTATTTCACCACAGACTTCTGGCAAAGCATTTTGCCTCCTGTTGCTGATCACCCTGATAGTGTTCCCGCCCACTTGGATCATCACTAACTGTATTTACCACCCTGAAGACTTGGGTGCCATTAAAAGTATTTGTGGGAACACACATACATGGGAGAACATTACAATGATACAAGTTAGAAACAAGAGAGACATTGAGGATAATTTTGCTGATAAAATGCTTTTGCTAAAATTTAAATATGCTTATGTTCAGAAATCAGGATTTTAGAAATGTTGGATTTGTAGCAAATTGCACCCTAGCACTGTTAGGATACCATTAATGGCCATGCCTTTGAATATCACCCCCCTTTTTAAAGGAAAGACTCCCCTTGATCTCATAAATATCAGTAGAAGAACAAATAATACCATTTCCTTTCACATTATTAGTAGAAGTCATAATCCTACTAAGGAAATTCCACTAGCAATGCTCACACTTGTAGTATGTATTACCAGAAACGGACTGATTGCACCATCATGACAAGGCAGTAAATTCATACAAATATGATCAAAGAGGGGATTGAAGGGATATTTTAGCTTGCTGTCCACCATTTTCAATTTCTTGTAAATGGCCTCACTTTTTTTAAATGACGTGTAAGTCCTTGTTAGCCTTTTCCTGTTGTTAGTTTCTATATGAGTTATTAATATTCTATTTTGCTTGTTTTAAAACATCCTGTATGTCTGTATCTTTACCATATATTAATAAAAGGGTTGGACTTTTGTTATGATGTCATTTTCATTATATAAGTGGAAACACGGAAATAAACCAGCAGATCATTCTAAGAACTGCATGTCTTGTATGCGTGTCAAAATTTCCATCAGAATGGTCTCCAGATCTGAATGGGTTTGAAGGAACACTCTAGGCAGGATATCATACGAGGGTTCATTTGTTTTTAGAACATCCCTACACCCCTTCAATGAGACAAAATGTGGAAACAAATCCAGACAATCACATTGTCTGATTTTTGAAAGAATTTATTTGCAAATTATGGTGGAAATGAGTATTTGGTCACCTACAAACAAGCAAGATTTCTGGCTCTCACAGACCTGTATCTTTTTCTTTAAGAGGCTCCTCTGTCCTCCACTCATTACCTGTATTAATGGCACCTGTTTGAGGTTGTGAACAGGTGTCTTTTATACTGATAACAAGTTCAAACAGTCACACTCCAAACTCAACTATGGTGAAGACCAAAGAGCTGTCGAAGGACACCAGAAACAAAATTGTAGACCTGCACCAGGCTGGGAAGACTGAATCTGCAATAGGCAAGCAGCTTGATGTGACAAAATCAACTGTGGGAGCAATAATCAGAAAATGGAAGACATACAAGACCACTGATAATCTCCCTCGATCTGGGGCTCTACACAAGATCTCACCCCGCGGGGTAAAAATGATCACAAGAACGGTGAGCAAAAATCCCAGAACCACACGGGGGGACCTAGTGAATGACCTGAAGAGAGCTGGGACCAATGTAAAAAAGGCTACCATCAATAACACACTATGCCGCCAGGGACAGAGAACATGCAGTGCCAGATGTGTCCCCCTGCTTAAGCCAGTACATGTCCGGGCCTGTCTGAGGTTTGCTAGAGAGCATTTGGATGATTGGGAGAATATCATATGGTCAAATGAAACCAAAGTAGAACTGTTTGGTAGAAACACAACTCGTCGTGTTTGGAGGAGAGAGAATGCTGAGTTGCAACCAAAGAACACCATACCTACTGTGAAGCATGGGGGTGGCAACATCATGCTTTGGGGCTGTTTCTCTGCAAAGGGAACAGGACGACTGATCCGTGTACATAAAATAATGAATGGGGCCATGTATCATAAGATTTTGAGTGCAAACCTCCTCCCATCAGCAAGGGCATTGCAGAGGAAACCTGGCTGGGTCTTTCAGCATGACAGTGATCCCAAACACACCGCCCGGGCAACGAAGTAGTGGCTTCATAAGAAGCATTTCAAGGTCCTGGAGTGGCCTAGCCAGTCTTCAGATCTCAACCCCATAGAAAACCTTTGGAGGGAGTTGAAAGTCCATGTTGCCCAGTGACAGCCCCAAAACATCACTGCTCTGGAGGAGATCTGCATGGAGGAATGGGCCAACATACCAGCAACAGTGTGTGACAACCTTGTGAAGAATTACAGAAAACGTTTGACCTCTGTCATTGCCAACAAAAGATATATAACAAAGTATTGAGATGAACTTTTGATATTGACCAAATACTTATTTTCCATCATAATTTGCAAATAAATTCTTTCAAAAATCAGACAATGTAAATTGTCTGGATTTGTTTCCACATTTTGTCTCTCATAGTTGAGGTATACCTATGATGACGATTACAGGCCTCTCTCATCTTTTTAAGTGGGAGAACTTGTACAATTGGTGGCTGACTAAATACTTTTTTGCCCCACTGTATTTCAAATTTAAAGATTAATTATAATAAATCATTTGCATTGAATATCTACTTGCGCCCAGAGTCAGTCAACCAGTGCCAACTTAACTTTCCCTTTAAATGGAAGTCAGATGCCATTCATTACCTAGGGACTCAATTACCGGACCACCTATCACAATTATACAACAGGAACTTCCTGACAGAACTACAAAAGATAACACAGGACACTCAAAAATGGGACAAGTCGAATATCTCCTGGTTTGAGCGATTGTCCATTTTCAAAATGATAGTCCTCCCACGCCTTCTATACAAAATTCAAACCTTACCAATTCACCTACCCTCCTTCTTCTTTGGCATGTATAAATCCATCTGTCGTGCCTTCATCTGGCATAAGAAAACTGCGAGAATAAGTTGGGCCAAGTTGACACTCCCGAAAGGAGGTGGAGGCATTGGCCTTCCAGATATGCAGCGATACTATACCCCGAGAAACTTAAACGGGAGCTTTTCTAGCTTGCTGTTGGTTTGAACTCTATTCATTAGCAGACTTAGGCCCAAGAGCAAAAGGATCAGAGATAGATTGTGACACACTTGGTTCGTGCGTGTGCACGCTTATGTTCTCTTTACTGTTTCCTGTTTTTACTGAGCTTTGCCCAGACAACTATTGTTCTGTATGTGATTGATATAGATTCATGTAATTTGCTTCTTTTTGTATAATTTGCATACATTAAATAAAATGTTTGTGAAAAAAAAACAATACGGAAAAACGTTAATACCAGTATTGCTGAATGCCGCAAAAAGATTAATCCCAAAGAAGTAGATGAATACAGAAAAGCTGGACTTAAGGGAATGGTTTAAGACAATAGAGTATTACAACAAAATGGAGTACCTAGGCAGCAGAGAAAAGGGGCAACCAGGAAGATATAATAGTATCTGGGGAAAATGCAAAATTTTTAAAACATCTGAGAGATATCTGGAAAATATGACAGAACATAGAAGGGAATGAACAGGTTATGGAAGAAAAGAGGGTAGAGAACAGACCAAAGGGGAGGGTGGAGGGAGGATGGGAGGACAAGATATTAAAATGAATTAAGAGGATTAGAACACAGGTAGTGGAATAATAGAAATTAGTTGGAAGAAAGGTATAAAATTAAGGTATTGAATAAAGATTTTAAAATATTTAAGTGTTGAGATACCAGAAAATGAAAGAATGAAAAACATAAATAAAACAACTGTAATAATGCCACTATGATGTGAAACCGAGAAGGAGCCAGCTTGATGAACGAAAAGCTCAATAAGATTCTCGATAGTTGTAGCTGAAGTGGTTACGAAAAAAAATAGAAAAAAAAGAGTTATGGGCGCAAGTGATGTTTTGATGTCGCTTCCACCCTGCATTGATATGGAGCCGGGTGGTGGTCATCTTCCCCTCACTCATCTCCATACCACAGGACACAGGATCCGATAGCCTCCGTCACTGCCAGCAGTTCCGGTAAACAGCGGAGAGCACCGGAGTGCGGCGGGAGTAGGGAGGCCCTCTCCTGCTGCTGATAAAAGTGATATTGCAGCAAATCCACCACAGAGACCACTTTTATCTGAATGCGGACCACACGCTGAAGAAGGAGATACCAGGGTTATGGTAGCTAGCTGCTGCCATACCACGATATTCTTCTTCAAAGTACCGCCGTTATTATGAAGTGGTTAAAAAAGTCTTCATCAGTTTAGGCCAATATATATTCTTCTACATTATTTTTGGTAAAAAAAATCACAATAAGCGTATATTGATTGGTTTGCACAAAAGTTATAGCGTCTACAAACTATGGGAAAGATTTATGGCTTTTTATGGCATTTTCATTATTTGTTTTTTTTTACTAGTAATGGCAGTGATCTGCGATTTTTAGCAGTACTGCGACCTTGCGGTGGACAGATCAAACACTTTTGACACATTTTTGGGACCATTGACATTTATACAACGATCAGTGTTATAAAAATGCACTGATTACTGTGTAAATGTCACAGACAGGGAAGGGGTTAACTAGGGGGCAATTAAGGGGTTAACTGTGTTCCCTAGTTAGTCTTTCTAACTGTGGGGGGAGGGGACTGACTGGGGAGGAGACATATCACTGTTCCTACTTAGTAGGTACAAAAGATATGTCTCCTCTCCCCTGACAGAAAGGGGATTTATGTGTTTACACATACAAATCCCAGTGCTGGCGCTCGTGCCCATGATCGCGGGTAGCCGGTGGCGATTGTGCCCGCCGACCCTGTGCATCGGGTCCCCCTGGCGGCTCTTAAATGGGAACAATGTACCCATACAGGGTTTCGCCCAGGAGAGCCATTCTTGCGAAGTAAATCAGCGTGAGCCGCTTGCCGACCAGCCGCCTCAGTTATACGGCAGCAGGTTGGCATGGCTGCGCAAATCGCCGTAGCTATAAATCGGCTCTTTAAGACACTATAGCAGGCGCAAGTGCAGCATGTCCCCGGAGCCAATGCACGTGCCGGGCACGCGATGGCACCTGTGATCACTCTTGACAGAACGAGAATGTGTGTGTGTAAACACACATATCCTGGTTCTGTCAGGGGAGTAGAGACAGATTGTGTGTTCCTACTAAGTAGGAACAACGATCTGTCTCCTCCCCCAGTCAGTCCTATCCCCTCACAGTTAGAACACACCTAGGGAATACACATTTAACCCCTTGATCACCCCCTAGTGTTAACCCCTCCCCTGCCAGTGACATTTACACAGTAATCAGTGGCTATTTTTAGCTCTCCATTGTCAATGGTCCCAAAAAGTGTCCGATCTGTCCGCTGCAATGTCGCAGTCCTGATGAAAATCGCAGATCGCTGCCATTACTAGTTAAAAATTAAAAATTACATAAATTTATCCCCTATTCCCCTATTTTGTAGACACTATAACTTTTGAGCAAACCAATCAATATACGCTTATTGTGATTTTTTTTACCAAAAAATATGTAGAAGAATACATATCGGCCTAAACTGATGAAGACATTTTTTTATTATTTTTTTGGGGATATTTATTATAGCAAAAAGTACAAAATATTGTTTTTTTCAAAATTGTCTCTTTTTTTTGTTTATAGCGCAAAAAATAAAAAACGCAGAGGTGATAAAATACCACCAAAAGAAAGCTCTATTTGTGGGGAAAAAAAAGGACATAAATTTTGTTTGGGTACAACGTCGCATGACCGCACAATTGTCAGTTAATACGACACAGTGCCATATCGAAAAAAATGGCCTGGTCATTAAGGGTGCAAATCCTTCCAGGGCTGAAGTGGTTAAGATGCCCATTGTCATTCATCCAAGGACCCGCCCCCTGGGGAGTGACATAGGGCTGCCTGTGTACTTTTATGAGAATGCTGCAGGGAGCTCTCTCCTTAATTCAGAACCTGTCCACCACTGAGGACAGGAGAGGACCAGGACTGGACCATAGACCCCGGGAAAAACAAATATATAAATTATTTTAAAAATAAGGGGCGTGTAGAGTAAGTTGGGGGGGTTGAATTAGGCTTTAAGTTTTATTACTCTAATGGATATGAGGAAATGTTTTAATAACTATGCATTCTACATTTAAGGCCGGGTTCACATTTATGCGGCTGTGGTTTTCAGTCTTGAGACTAGTGCGCTTCTGTTCACCGGTTCAGGTGCACATTTTTCCCTGAATTTGCAACTGAACTGTACCCAAGAACGCACAGGACCCCTTTTCAAAACCGCACCATAGCCGCCCCGCCCATGTGTGAAATGGCTTAATTGAAAGCTGGTCACATTCCTGTTTCTAAATTTGCTGCTGTGCAGAGGAGAAGAGGGAAGCGAGAAGGACTGCAGGTGGTGCAACACAGGAGGAAGCCCAGGCAGTAAGGAAAATCAGCATTGCACAGAGTAATTAGGGTGTGCCCAGGCACACCTTGCACACCCCCTGTGCATGCCTATAGATTTACTTTAAATTATAATCTAACATTACTTTCCATGCAGGGTCACTCTATTAAAGCCTCCCATCAAAAGCTAACATACAGTTGTGCTCAAAGGTTTACATACCCTGGCAGAATTTATGATTTCTTGGCAATTTTTCAAAGAATATGAATGATAACACAAACACATTTCATTCACTCCTGGTTAGAGTTTGGCTGAAGTCATTTATTATCAATTAACTGTGTTTTCTCTTTTTAAATCATAATGACAACAGAATCTACCCAAATGACCCTGATCAAAAGTTTACATACCCTGGTGATTTTGGCCTGATAACATGCACTCTAGTTGACACAATGGGGTTTGAATGGCTAATAAAGGTAACCATCCTCACCTGTGATCTGTTTTCTTGTAATTAGTGTGTGTGTATAAAAAGTCAATCAGTTTCTGGACTCCTGACAGACGCTTGCATCTTTCATCCAGTGCTGCACTGACATTTCTGGATTCTGAGCTAGGGATGAGCCGAACACCCCCAGTTCGGATCGCACCAGAACATGCGAACAGGCAAAAAATTTGTTCGAACACGTGAACACCGTTAAAGTCTATGGGATACGAACATGAATAATCAAAAGTGCTAATTTTAAAGTCTTATATGCAAGTTATTGTCATAAAAAGTGTTTGGGGACTTGGGTCCTGCCCCAGGGGACATGTATCAATGCAAAAAAAGTTTTAAAAACAGCCGTTTTTTCGGGAGCAGTGATTTTAATAATGCTTAAAGTGAAACAATAAAAGTGTAATATTCCTTTAAATTTTGGTACCTGGGGGTGTCTATAGTATGCCTGTAAAGGGGCGCATGTTTCCCGTGTTTAGAACAGTCTGACAGCAAAATGACATTTCAAAGGAAAAAAAGTCATTTAAAACTACTTGCGTCTATTAATGAATTGCCGGTTCGACAATAAGCATAAAAGTTCATTAATAAAAACAACATGGGAATTGCCCACAGGGGAACCCCGAACCAAAATTTAAAAAAATGACGTAGGGGGTCCCCCTAAATTCCATACCAGGCACTTCAGGTCTGGTATGGATATTAAGGGGAACCCCAGCCAAAATTTTTTAAAAAAATGGCGTGGGGCCCCCCTCAAAATCTATACCAGACCTGAAGTCTGGTATGGATTTTAAGGGGAACCCCGCGCCAAAATTTAAAAAAAAAATGGCGAGGGGTCTCCCCAAAAATTCATACCAGACCCTTTTCCGAGCACGCAACCTGGCAGGCTGCAGGAAAAGAGGGGGGGACGAGAGAGTGCCCCCCTCCTGAACCGTACCAGGCCACATGCCCTCAACATTGTGAGGGTGCTTTGGGGTAGCCCCGCAAAACACCTTGTCCCCATGTTGATGGGGACAAGGGCCTCATCCCCACAACCCTTGCCCGGTGGTTGTGGGGGTCTGCGGGAGGAGAGCTTATCGGAATCTGGAAGCCACCTTTAACGAGGGACCCCTAGATCCCAGCTCCCCTGTGTAAAATGGTAAGGGGGTACAAAAGTTAAAAATGACAAGAGACAGTTTTTGACAATTCCTTTATTTAAATGCTTCTTCTTTCTTCTATCTTCTTTCTTCTATCTTCTATCTTCCTTCGGTTTCTTTCTCCATCTTCTTCTTCTTCTGGTTCTTCCTCCGGTGTTCTCGCCTGGCAAATTCCTCCGTGGCACCGGCGTCTTCTTCCCTTCGTCTTCTGGGCCACTCCGCATCCAGCATGGTTGGAGGCTCCCGCTATGTGACGCTTCTCCTCTTCTGACGGTTCTTAAATAATGGAGGGCGGGGCCACCCGGTGACCCCGCCCCCCTCTGACGCATGCTGACTTCCCTGTCCGCCCCTCTGACGTCACAGGGAATGCCACAGGGAAGTCCCCGCGTGTCAGAGGGGGCGGGGTCACTTGGTGGCCCCGCCCTCCATTATTTAAGAACCGTCAGAAGAGGAGAAGCGTCACACAGTGGGAGCCTCCCACCATGTCATCATGGATGCGGAGCGGCCCTAGGAGAAGAAGAGAAGGAGATGCTGCGGAGGAAGATGCCGGATGAGAACACCGGATTGTTGTGAATTCATGAAGAAATATATTTTATATTTCCTGGCAGAAACATGAGAGATGCTTAGGCCTCAAAAAGCAGGTGAACTGTTGCCCTTTCGTCGACCTTTAAGGACAAATTATACGCTCTCATGTTTTCCAAGTTTTACTACTTCTTTAAATATTGAAGACTTTTACAAGCATGTATTGCAAAGGAAGCTGTTGGAACAAAGACTGTTCTTGTCACAAAACAAGGAGATATTTACATGGTATTGTGAATAAGCAAAAGCTGCCACAGGACACAAGGGTATATAAACTTTTCTCGCATAGAGATAACCTCACTTATTGTGTTCGAGTGAAGAACTGTTTAAATAGCTAACACCTTGGCTAACAGAACCCATTGTATGAACTTTTAGGATGGTTTAGACAAACAAGTCAGTTCTAAACACCCAGTGAGAATGTTCAAGGTCCCTCTCAACACATTAGAGAAAGTTGAATATTGTGCTAGTCAAAAATAATATAAGGTATCAATAAGGTTATCATAAGTCATTTTAAACTATCTCTGACATTGTAGGTCACAGAGACATTATAATGTTGGCGTCTGCGGACCCAACAACTTTGCTATGAAGAAAATGTATATGAAAGTGTGATTTTATAAGTAGAAGTGTTTTAAGTAATGAATTAGTATTAGGAAAAACATATAATCATGATTATAATCTCATAAGATTGTAGCCTACACTTAAGATAAACAAATGTTCAGTGGAGATACCAGAAGTTATACAGGTATCCATATAGATAGTCATTTTTATGTAGTATTGATGAAATATATAACAATGTGTGTATTTCCTAGATAGACCAGTTTTACAGATATGCATTTATAGAGATACAGTTATATAACCAAGTTATGTAATGATGATTAATCAAACTTATACTGAGCGTATTTTACATTAGACCGAGTACCAGAATATTTAAAGGTATATACTTATCCTTACCATTATACACCTTATGAAAATAGAACGTGTTAATTTAAAAGGATGGACTCAAAACACGTGTGAGACACCTGGTGGTTGAAGGTGGTATTATTTGAACTCACTAAATTTCCAGAGGAAGTTAATCATTACGTCTCCTAACCCAATGGGAAGTGAGCCACCTCCTTTTGGGCAGAGCCATCATAATTTTTATGGTCTTATTATCTGAAATGGTATTTAGAGGCAAGGAAGATGGGAGACAGGGACCAACAAACGGAGGGAAGGAGGAGAGAGCTCAGGGGGAGAGCTCAGGGATCCACCCTGAGGGGGGACACTGGGACACACACACACACACACACTCCCAGACTGACACTCATGCACCATGCATGAATACATATCTTTACATTCATGAAGATTCCTCAACACCTAATACTTAGAACTCGGAGGTCACAAGAAGTAAAATCCTCTTTAGGAGTATCCATTTTGAAACTACGGCAGCCATTTTAACTCTGGTAACCAGCCCATAGGAACTGCAGCCATCCTGGAATGGGTAATTATGTCATGTTGATTTTATCTTGTATGTTCTCTCAAATATTGATATGTTCTCACAGATATTGATGTATTGAATATTATACACCGCCTTGTAGATTTTTCTCTAAAGATTCAGATTTTTCATTATATTTTTCTTTTTGCATAGTTGCCACATTTATTGACAAAACAAACATCTAATTTATTTCACAATTTTAACCACTTACTTACCTGCAGTATAGTAACGATTGCACATGTGAAATACAGATGTTCTGTTTAAGTGTCAAGTTCACAAGGTTATTGATTCTACTGAGAAGTTATCATGGTGGTATTAGGTCAAAGGGACGGTACGCCCATTTTTGCAAGTGTTTTTATTGATTTTCAAGACGTTCATGTAATGCAATCGGTATCTTAATTTCATGTGATTATTTGTGTTTGTTTACCAATAAATAACTTTTTCGTATGACCACACGTCTCCGTGAATAAGTTTCACAAGTATAGACTGTGTCATATTGATTGATTTTGTATCTTAAAAATATCTTCGTTAAAAATTACTCAAGGATAATTATTGTGCGGGAAACCTGTCCTTAAAAAGGCACAACTTATTTTGAATGAAAATTCACGACAGGAGGAAGAACTAGAAGAAGAAGATGGAGGAAGAAACCGAAGGAAGTTGGAAGATAGAAGAAAGAAGAAGCATTTAAATAAAGGAATTGTCAAAAACTGTCTCTTGTCATTTTTAAAATTTTTGACACTTTTTTTGTGAAATGGTAGGGTAAAGTACCCCCTTACCATTTCACATAGGGGGGAAGGCTGGGATCTGGGGGTCCCCTTGTTAAAGGGGGCTTCCAGATTCCGATAAGCCCCCCGCCCGCAGACCCCCACAACCACCGGGAAAGGGTTGTGGGGATGAGGCCCTTGTCCCCATCAACATGGGGACAAGGTGTTTTGGGGGGCTACCACAAAGCACCCTCCCAATGCTGAGGGAATGTGGCCTGGTACATTTCAAGAGAAGGGGTGCTCTCTCTTCCCCCCTCTTTTCCTGCGGCCTGCCAGGTTGCATGCTCGGATAAGGGTCTAGTATGGATTTTTGGGGAGACCCCACGCATTTTCTTTTTACATTTTGGCACAGGGGTTTCCCTTAAAATCCATACCAGACCTGAAGGGTCTGGTATAGATTTTGAGGGGGACCCCACGCCATTTTATAAAAAAAAATTTGGCCGGGGTTCCCCTTAATATCCATACCAGACCTGGAGGGCCATGTATGAAATTTAGGGGGAAACACGGGAAACATGCGCCCCTTTACAGGCATACTATAGACACCCCCCAGGTACGAAATTTAAAGGAATATTACACTTTTATTGTTTCACTTTAAGCATTATTAAAATCACTGCTCCTGAAAAAACAGCTCTTTTTAGAACTTTTTTTTGCATTGATCCATGTCCCCTGGGGCAGGACCCAGGTCCCCAAACACTTTTTATGACAATAACTTGCATATAAGCCTTTAAAATTAGCACTTTTGATTTCTCCCATAGACTTTTAAAGGGTGTTCTGCAGCTTTCGAATTTGCCGCGAACACCCCAAATTGTTTGCTGTTCAGCGAACTGGCGAACAGCCGATGTTCGAGTCGAACATGAGTTTGACTCAAACTCGAAGCTCATCCCTAATTCTGAGTCATGGGGAAAGCAAAAGAATTGTCAAAGGATCTTTGGGAAAAGGTAGTTGAACTGTATGAAACAGGAAAGAGATATAAAAAGATATCCAAGGAATTGAGAATGCCATTCAGCAGTGTTCAAACTGTAATCAAGAAGTGGAAAAGAGGGGTACTGTTGAAACCAAACCACGGTCAGGTAGACCAGCAAAGATTTCAACCACAACTGCCAGGAAAATTGTTTGGGATGCAAAGAAAAACCCACAAATAACTTCAGGTGAAATACAGGCAGTGGCAGCCTGTCCATAGGGGGCGCTCGAGCACCGCCCCCAGCTGTAAAGAAAAAAAAATTTAAAAAAATGTCACTTTAAGAATGACCAAGCTCCGGAAATGTGACGGTCTATGGGAAGCTTCCCAGCCTACAATCAGCTGATTGCAGGCTGGGAAGCTGATTTGCCCATGTTTAGGGCTTGTGCAGGGCGCAAGCTGTGCGCCCGCACACACTCCCACTGTACTTTGATTTGTCAGTATGCGTAGTGTCTCATGAGATTGGCGTGGTGGGGACTGGAGGAGAGGACAGTGGGCGTGGGCAGTGCCATTTTTTTACATCACTGCCGGCCACAGTGAGGGTGAGTCGACTGGAGTGCATGTGGTGGCGTCAGAGAGGAGCGGCGCCATTGAAGGTAAGGGTGGCTGATCATACCCGACTCCAGCCCCAGCGATAGCTCCAGCACCCCCTCCCCGCAGCTGAATCTGCTCTCCAGAGTCCTGCCAGCCCCCCGCCAGTGCCAGCACCACCACCAGTCCCGCCCCCGAATCCATTCCCTCCGCTCTCCAGAGTCCCGCCGCCCCACTCTGCTCCTGTTGCAATGCTGAGTGCACTGCACACACTCTCCCGTGTTAGCAGCCAACACCTTCAAGTGCCCCCGCTCTGAGTCCCCTATTTTTGGTGGTGGTGAGCAGAGCAGCCCCCGTCCCCCCACCTCAATGTGCCGATTGGCAACTGCATAGGATTCGGCAACTGCACTCTCTCCCACCAGCAGCATGCTCCCCCCTTCCGCCGCTCCAGCAGGGCTAATGGTGCAGTGGCAATCGGTCCCGTTCTGGTCCCCCTTTCCCCTGGGCCCTGTCAATGCAGCACCACTAGGCTAATAAAGCCTGGATGCTGCTCATGCTCACACTGCACTCCAGGAAGGGTCTTTTTCTCACACTAATGGAGGTTTCCATTGGGGAGTATGCTGATACATATAGGGACTCACTCAGAGCTAATGGGGTCTCTAAGGGGGGGTGCTGCTAATATTAAGGACTCACTCCAATCCAATGGGGGTATCACTTTGTAAGAAGGGTTGCTGATCAGTGGCATTGCTACAGGAGGGGCTCATTCACTCCATAGTTGCCATTGGTGCCGCTATAAGGTGACTCTGATCTAATGGGGATGCTGTCTGCTGATTTTACCACCATTATATCAGAGTCACCTTATATCATTTATATCAGCACCCCATCCCCGTCCGCTGTCAGCATTCTCCCAAACCACGCTGCTGTGATCACTGATTCACTGGAGGAAGCCATGGGTGGGAAACTCCAGTGAACTGTCAGATGGGCTGTCAGCCTGTGACCAATCATGGCATTTCGGAGGCTTAACCACGCATCCAGGAGTTCCACACAGCTCTCTCTATCCTTGTAATGGCTTCCTCCTGCGATTCAGTGATCAGAGCAGCGTGGATTGGGAGAATTCTGACAGCGGACTTCACAGAGACTGTGATCTATTCCTACTGCTCTGTCACATGTGTGAGTGTAATACAGATTGTTTTCAAACATTTAAAATAAGAAAACCTTCTGCACCAGCGGCTACCTGGCGCCTCTCTCTCTCTTTTTCCCCTCTGTAATTGTCCACTGCTCTGCCGCACCAATCCCCCTGCTGTCCGGGTCCCCCTGTGTGCTGGGGGGCCCCCTACAGGAGGCCCGGTGGTACCCCCTGTCAGAAACCCCCCTGCACTGACACTGATCCCATCCCCACAGCACTGACACTAATCCCATCCCCCAGTACTGACACTCATCCCACCCACCCCCAGCAGGGGTGTATGTACAGGAGTTGCAGTGGTCACAATTGCATGTTCCAGGTTTCCTGTGCAACCCCCTGTACACCAGGATAGGAGGGGTGGCATATAGAGGAAGCAATCCCCTTCATTTTCCTCCTGCAGCCTTTCAGCTGCTGCAGGAGGAAAATGAAGGGGAACAGTTCCTCTATATGCAGCCCCCGCACTATCCACCAACTGCTGCCCCAAGCTCTTCTGTACTGTTTGGCCCCCTCATCCCCCACAGTGCTGCCAAGTTCCCCCCTCCCCTCTCCTTCCCGGCTGCTGTGGGGGAATGCTTTCTGGATGGAGAGTGGGGAAGGGGCCGGTTAAGTTTGCAGTGATTTTTTTATGTCTTATTTCAGCGTGATGTGTATTATATGTGACTTTACATACCACAGAGACCAGTACTGTGGTGACTTTTTATTGAGATTTCCATACATTAGAGAAGGGCTCGGCAACCCCTGACACACATGCCAGATGTGGCACATGGTCACCCTTTGGATGGCACTCAAGAGCGATCCGGGGAGACCCACCTCGCACACGTGAAAAGGTCCAGCTCAGCCAGTCAGCAGCAGTATAGAGGAGATTTAGCAGTGGGGCTGGTCCCCACCCACCTCTCTTCCCGCCAGCATCAGTGAGCACGTTCTATTGCTTCCAACTGTGCAGTGAGGGAATGGAGTGCCCTGGGGCCAGCAGCGCTGCTCATGGTGGTAATTATGCATTTTTTTCCCTCTGTGGCAGTCTCCTAATCAGCAGGCTTATGGCTGGGCTTTTCCATGTGTGCACCTGCTGTCTCTGAACCCTCCTCTGCTTGAAGTGTAAGTTCACCTTTACAGAAAACTCTGTAAGGTGAACTTACACAGGTCCTCCTCCTCGCCCTGTCCCGCTGACCTGGACTGCCGCAATCCCTGGACTGACCTGGACTGCCGTCCTCCTCCTCGCCCCATCCCGCTGACCTGGACTGCCGCAATCCCTGGTTCTAAGCCCCGGTATATCCGTGTCAGGAGCCCATGGCTTAGAAAGCCTCTGAGCTAAATGTCCAAAATGTCCCTCATCAGAGGAATGTTTTGGAATTCTAATTGGTCAGCACCATCACATGGGCGGCGCAGAACAATCAGCAGCCACATAGCCCATCCTCTCAGCTATGCAGAAGACGCAAGGATGGAGAGAGGATTTCTAAGCCCCAGACACCTGATGTGGATATACTGGGGATTAGAACCAGAGATTGTAGCAGTACAGGTCAGCGGGACCGGGGGTGGGGGCCTGTGTAAATTCACCTTTTCTGTAAAGGTGAAGTTACACTTTAAGTAGCCATGCGACAGACTCAAGCAGAAGAGGAGACCAATGAGAAATGCTATATACCAAGCTTTGTGGGAAATGCTATATACCAGGTTTTGTGGGAAATGCTATAAACCAGGCTTTGTGGGAAATGCTATATACCAGGTTTTGTGAGAAATGTTATATACCAGGCTTGTGAGAAATGCTATATACCAGGCTGTGTTAGAAATGTTATATACCAGGCTTGTGAGAAATGTTATATACCAGGCTTTGTGAGAAATGTTATATACCAGGCTGTGTTAGAAATGTTATATACCAGGCTTGTGAGAAATGTTATATACCAGGCTTGTGAGAAATGTCATATGCCAGGCTTGTGAGAAATGTCATATACCAGGCTTGTGAGAAATGCTATATACCAGGCCGTGTTAGAAATGTTATATACCAGGCTTGTGAGAAATGTTATATACCAGGCTTTGTGAGAAATGTTATATACCAGGCTGTGTTAGAAATGTTATATACCAGGCTTGTGAGAAATGTTATATACCAGGCTTGTGAGAAATGTCATATGCCAGGCTTGTGAGAAATGCTATATACCAGGCTGTGTTAGAAATGTTATATACCAGGCTTGTGAGAAATGTTATATACCAGGCTTTGTGAGAAACGTTATATACCAGGCTTGTGAGAAATGCTATATACCAGGCTTGTGAAAAATGCTATATACCAGGATTTGTGGGAAATGCTATATACCAGGATTTGTGAGAAATGCTATATACCAGGCTCGTGAGAAATGCTATATACCAGGATTTGTGAGAAATGCTATATACCAGGCTTGTGAGAAATGCTATATACCAGGCTTGTGAGAAATGCTATATACCAGGCTTGTGAGAAATGCTATATACCAGGATTTGTGAGAAATGCTATATACCAGACTTGTGAGAAATTCTATATACCAGGCTTTGTGAGAAATGTTATATACCAGGCTTTGTGAGAAATACTATATACCAGGCTTGTGTGGAAATGTTATATACCAGGTTTTGTGAGAAATGTTATATACCAGGCTTTATGAGAAATGCTATATGCCAGGATTTGAGGTCTGATGGGGCAGCAATTGGGACTGATCTGAGGGGTGAAGGGACAGGAATTGGGATTGATCTGAGGGGTAAAGGGACAGGAATTGGGACTGATCTGGGGGGTGAAGGGACAGGAATTGGGATTGATAGGATTGGTGAAGGGACAGGAATTGGGACTGATCTGAGGGGTGAACGGACAGGAATTGGGACTGATCTGAGGGATGAACGGACAGGAATTGGGACTGATCTGAGGGGTGAAGGGACAGGAATTGGGATTGATGGGAGGGGTGAAGGGACAGGAATTGGGACTGATCTGAGGGGTGAACGGACAGGAATTGGGACTGATCTGAGGGGTGAAGAGACAGGAATTGGGACTGATCTGAGGGGTGAAGGGACAGGAATTGGGACTGATCTGAGGGGTGTAGGGACAGGAATTGGGACTGATCTGATCGGTGGAGGGACAGGAATTGGGACTGATCTGAGGGGTGAAGAGACAGGAATTGGGATTGATGGGAGGGGTGAAGGGACAGGAATTGGGACTGATCTGAGGGGTGAACGGACAGGAATTGGGACTGATCTGAGGGGTGAAGGGACAGGAATTGGAACTGATCTTAGGGGTGAAGGGACAGGAATTGGGACTGATCTGAGGGGTGAAGGGACAGGAATTGGGATTGATCTGAGGGGTGAAGGGACAGGAATTGGGACTGATCTGAGGGGTGAAGGGACAGGAATTGGGATTGATGGGAGGGGTGAAGGGACAGGAATTGGGACTGATCTGAGGGGTGAACGGACAGAAATTGGGACTGATCTGAGGGGTGAAGGGACAGGAATTGGGATTGATGGGAGGGGTGAAGGGACAGAAATTGGGACTGATCTGAGGGGTGAACGGACAGGAATTGGGACTGATCTGAGGGGTGAAGAGACAGGAATTGGGACTGATCTTAGGGGTGAAGGGACAGGAATTGGGACTGATCTGAGGAGTGAAGGGACAGGAATTGGGACTGATCTGAGGGGTGAAGGGACAGGAATTGGGATTGATGGGAGGGGTGAAGGGACAGGAATTGGGACTGATCTGAGGGGTGAAGGGACAGGAATTGGGACTGATCTGAGGGGTGAAGGGACAGAAATTGGGACTGATCTGAGGGGTGAAGGGACAGGAATTGGGACTGATCTGAGGGGTGAAGGGACAGGAATTGGATTGATGGACACAGTAAGGCTGCATTTAATGAGCACATCTTGATGAAATAGACACTTGCATTTGGCAGCGCACTACCTATCTCTCTTTTAAACTTAACTTACCCAGATTGTCATTTGGCTCATAGGTACTGAATTCATCATTGTGGAAGCAAACACAATTTCTCTGCGTGATAAAAGTGAAAAGCAGACTAAATAAAAATATATATATAAGTAAAAAAATATATATATAAGTAAATTCTATTATGTGTCAAGGTGTAACCCCAAAAAAATATTTTTAAGTAGAGTGATAGCTCACTATCCTGTGAGGGGCTAGTCACTCACACAGCACAAAAAAGCATCATAAAAAATATTTATAGTGAAAAGTAAAAACATATATAAATAAATAAATATCAACAAAGAAATTATAAGTTGGTAATAGCAAATGTGGGAGTGCCAACTCCTAATAAAGTGCAAAGAGAACACTATGTGAGCGAATTGCAACGTGCATCAAGCATGCAACACATAAAGTGACTGTGTGCAGCAATGCAGCAAAAAATGCAGCACCATAAATGTCCAAACAATCCAAGTGCTTCAAAATAAAGGTTCTTCCTTCATAAAGTGACAACAGCATCCTAACATGCATCAATTGCAGTGTAGTGCTCGGATAAAAAATAGTGCACCTCTTTGTGTTCACACACACAGGTAGGTAATGGCACCTTACTTTAAGGTAATAGGGCAAACGCATATGACCAGACTTGGGGGTACCATCCTTAGGATTCCACAGCTATCCTCACAGTCCTAGTCCCAGGGCGTAGTTCCCTCAGATGTTTAGGGGGGAGTGATGAAATGACAAAGAGGAGGATCCCAAATAGTGTAATACAGTATTGTTTAAAAGCGGCTTTTATTAATAACATAGGGTACTCACATAAAAAACAAAAGTACTGTGACTTTTAATCCAAAGAGCGGCGAGCTCGTAAACCTCGATCAGCGTGAATGCCTGTCCTGTCCCTACGCGTGATGTCACACCTCACGTGACTTCATCAGGGGATGCATACAGGCAAAAGAAGTGTCTTTAAATAGCTGTATCATGAGCGGCCATTTTGTTGAAGTCTCATTTGTAACTATATGGTGGTCATTTTCTTAGGGATGGCAGGGCGCAGCCATTATAATAGTATTCTATGGCGCGGCGCACATGCCGACACCCAGCACCAGCTGACTAGCAGGGCCAATGGGCGGGGTCGAGCACCTCCAACTGTCAGCAGAGGAGGATGAGCACAGATGCTCAACCCGAGTGTCATTTTACGCCGACATTTTAATAGATTAGCAAACACCTGAGAGGAAGGGGAAAATTTAGGGAAACCCCCCAGCCATTTGAATAGGATATTCGGTGGGAGAAAAAATAAAATGGTTGGAAATTATAGATAAACATAAAATAAAAACCAATGGGAAAAGAAAGACAATCATGCTGATAAAGGCAGATTAACCGCGCAGAGATAGAAGGACATATCTTTGAGTGTGTATGCATATAGTGAATGAACAAATATCTAGCATGGAATAGTCATCATGAATTACATATCATAAAATCTATAAATGGATAAGTTATTATAAAATATTAAAAACAAAAGAAACAAAATAGTACAGATAATGTATAGAGAACCCCAGATATGTGGATATTATAAATAATATAAATACATAGTCAGATGCAAAAAACAGGCTATTTAGTTGTACTTTAAAATGAGATCACTTAGATACACCCAGTAGTCCATTAGCAGTAGGACTACATAGGTTGTGAGAGGAGTAAATGATGGCTAAATAGGGGCAAGGGAAACTCAGAATGGAGATAAAATGCATTTAAAATATATAAAAGTGTAAAAAAATATTAAATAAAGCTGAACATTAAAAGTCACTGAGGAAACAATTAAGATCAAATTCAATATCTAGGCCGCAGGGCGAGAATGTGTCCAAGGTAAAGATCCGTTTGGATTCCATCTGGCTTAGGGTCCTCACCTTATGGCCCCCACGCCAGTGTTTAATGTATGGTGTGATACCCCAAAACTTCAGGTGGGCGGGTTCTTTGTAATGACACATCAGAAAGTGTTTGGACACATTATGTTTGTCATAGCCCTTGAGAATGTTTTGGACATGCTCTTTAATATGCACTCTCAGCGGTCTTTTAGTGTGGCCCACGTATTGAAGGCCACAACTGCACTCCAGGGCATACACTGCTCCTTCAGTATTGCAACAAATGACGTTTTTGACTTCATAGGTATCTCCCGTGCTTGTCAAAGTAAATTTGAACACTTTTTCATTTGGACGTTTTGTCCCCAGGCATGCGAAGCATCTTTTGCACGGAAAAAATCACTAAATCACGAATCGTGGGTGCTCTTTTATATATAAACTTCGGGTCCTTAGAAAGGGTATCCTGTAACTGTAACTTTTCTATCCGCCAGCAGAATATGCCAATGACGTCTGATAATCCTTTTCAATTTTCTTATGTTGTACATTGAAGTCTAGGATAAGCAGTATTCCTTCTATTGAACTTTTCTGTGTCACCTTCTCTTTAATCAGTTCTTTCCGGTCCATCGTGGATACTTCAATAATCTTAGTATTAATAAATTGGCGATCATAGCCTTTCGAAGTGAATCTCTCTCCCATCTTCTCAGTTTGTTCAAGAAACATCTCTATTTTGGTACAATTTCTTTTCAGGCGCATAAGTTGGCCTTTTGGGATGTTGAAGAGCCAATTGTTATTGTGACAGCTAGGGATGAGCTTCGTGTTCGAGTCGAACCCATGTTCGACTGAACATCGTCTGTTCGCCCGTTCGCCGAATTCGTGTGGTGCGTCACAGCCCATAATTCACTGCGGCATCGCAGTGCATTGCTGGCTGATGATTGGCCAAGCATGCACTATGACCCGCATGCTTGGCCAATCACAGCGCCGTCAGTAGAGAGAGCTGTAATTGGCCAAAGCCAGGATGGCTTTGGCCAATTATGGCTCAGGGGGTTTAGAACACGCCCCACACTATATAAGGCCGCCTGCACGGTAGCCCTGTGTAGTGTGTTCTGGCATTGAAAGAGAGATAGATAGACAGAGAGACAGTGTCATTTCATTTGAGTTAGCTAGATTAGGCAGGACAATCAGTGAGTTAGCTGCACTTACAGTGTATTGTGTATATATATCCATCCCAGGTGTTGTGTGTATATATATATATATATATATATATATATATATATATATACACTGTATTCAGTTTAGCTAGATCCGCTCCTGTTATCTTCCTACTGACAGGCAGGCTTGTCTTGTTACAGTATTTACAGCTACCTGAAGAAAATTGCTGGTATTCTTTTGATCCTATTAGTACCACAGTCAGGCAGCTAGACTATTTACAGTTAGTGCAGTGCATCCTGCTCACAGCGTTCAGCTAGATCCGTTCCTGTTATCTTCTTACTGACAGGCAGGCTTGTCTTGTTACAGTATTTACAGCTACCTGAAGAAAATTGCTGGTATTCTTTTGATCCTATTAGTACCACAGTCAGGCAGCTAGACTATTTACAGTTAGTGCGGTGCGTCCTGCCCACAGTGTTCAGCTAAAACTACAAGTTAGTGTGGTGCGTCCTGCTCACAGTGTTCAGCTAAAACTACAAGTTAGTGCGGTGCGTCCTGCTCACAGTGTTCAGCTAAAACTACAAGTTAGTGCGGTGCGTCCTGCTCACAGTGTTCAGCTAAAACTACAAGTTAGTGTAGTGAGACCTCTGCACAGTGTTCATCTAAAGCTACAAGTTAGTGCAGTGCGTCCTGCTCACAGTGTTCAGCTAAAACTACAAGTTAGTGCGGTGCGTCCTGCTCACAGTGTTCAGCTAAAACTACAAGTTAGTGGGGTGCGTCCTGCTCACAGTGTTCAGCTAAAACTACAAGTTAGTGTAGTAAGACCTCTGCACAGTGTTCATCTAAAGCTACAAGTTAGTGCAGTGTGTCCTGCTCACAGTGTTCAGCTAAAACTACAAGTTAGTGTAGTGAGACCTCTGCACAGTGTTCATCTAAAGCTACAAGTTAGTGCAGTGCGTCCTGCTCACAGTGTTCAGCTAAAACTAGTGTTCAGCTAAAGCTACCTGTAGAAGGTTGGTGGTGTTCTCATACTACAGGCAGGCAGTTGATTTTGCTAGCTGCAGTATCAGTACACATATATATATATATATATATATATATATATATATATATATATATATATATATATATCCCAGCTTAGTGCAGCTACGGGCCATTAGTATGTCTGGAAGGCCAAGAAGGAGAGGCAGACAGTCACAAGCCAATAAGAGAGGGCAAGCAGGCTATGTGTCTAGTGCTGGTCGTGGAGACGGTGCATCCTCATCAGCACGTGGCCGTGGGACTTTTTTTTTTGGCCTTTTTTTCGGCAGCTGGCCGTGTTGAGCCGCAACATGTGGAAGACTTGGTCGAGTGGATGACCAAGCCGTCCTCATCCTCCTCATCCTCTCTCACCCATGCCCAGGGTACATTGTCTGGCAAAGCAGCGGCCTCTTCCAATGGCTCAATGTCACCAGTGACTCCTTCCCTAGCCCCACCATGTCCTCCTGAGGAGTCCCTCGAACTGTTTGACCACAGTGTTGGGTACATGCTCCAGGAGGATGCCCAGCATTTGGAAGGCTCTGATGATGATACTGAGCTCGATGAAGGCAGTAACATGAGCACGGACAGAGGGGGTGCCCAAGAAGGACAGCAATCTGGCAGTCATGCTCCCCCTGCTGCAGCATACTGCCAGGTTTGCTCCAGTGATGAAGAGGGAGGGGATGATGAGATCACTGACTCAACGTGGGTGCCTGATAGGAGAGAGGAGGAGGAGGAGGAGGAGGAGGCGGCACATCACCCACGAGGCAGGATGCCCTCCAGGGGCCAGCCTAAGGGCAGCATATTGACTGCATCACACCCCAAAGCTCCACATGTGCAGGGCGCTGCAGTCTGCGCGTTATTCAAAAAGTTCTTTGGTGTGGGCCTTTTTTGAGACGAGTGCATCAGACCGCACCGCTGCTAATTGCAACATATGTCTCAAGCGTATCTCGCGTGGCCAAAACATCTCCCACTTGGGTACCACATGCTTGACCAGACATATGTTGACCTGCCATGCAGTTCGTTGGCAAGCGTATATAAAAGACCCACACCAAAAAACAAAGAGGACCTCTCCTTGCTCCTCATCAGCTGAGATCTCCAACCCCACTATACCTTCAGTCCTCTCTGAGACCTGCACTGAGAGGAATGAAGGTGTAGAATTAGGTGTGTCACAGCCAAGTACTTGTGGGCAATCTGCTTTTGGTACACCGACGTCAGAATGTACCAGCCAAATTTCCCTGCCCCAGCTGCTGCACCGCCGAAAGAAGTTTGCTCCCAGCCATCCACATGCCCAGCGGTTGAATGCTAGCTTGGCAAAATTGCTAGCACTTCAACTGCTGCCTTTTCAGTTGGTAGACTCTGCCCCCTTCCGTGAGTTTGTGGAATGTGCGGTTCCTCAGTGGCAGGTACCCAAACGCCACTTTTTCTCACGGAAGGCGATTCCGGCTCTCTACCGGCATGTGGAAGGCAATGTCCATGCCCCGCTGGACAGGGCGGTCAGTGGTAAGGTGCATATTACCGCTGACTCATGGTCAAGCAGGCATGGACAGGGATGTTACCTAAGTTTCATGGCGCATTGGGTGACTCTGCTGGCAGCTGGGAAGGATGCAGGACAAGGTGCAGTAGTGTTGGAGGTTGTTCCGCCACCATGCCTCCAAAATGCTAATGATTGTGACACACCTCTCTCCTCCACCCCCTCCTCTTCTTCTTCCTCCATGGAGTCTTCCTGTGCTTTGTCCTCGGAACCAGCGGTGCTCCGTAGCCGTTCAAGGGGCTACGCAAGTACGCAGGCCAAAAGATGCCATGCAGTGCTTGAGCTGGTGTGCTTGGGGGACAGGAGCCACACTGGGGCAGAGGTTCTGTCAGCTCTGCAGGGGCAGGTTCAGAGGTGGTTGACGCCATGCCAACTTAAGGCAGGAATGGTGGTTTGCGACAATGGCACCAACCTCATCTCTGCCCTCCGACAGGGACAAATGACCCATGTGCCCTGTTTGGCTCACGTCCTTAACTTGGTGGTGCAGCGGTTCTTGGGCAGGTACCCGGGCTTACAGGATGTCCTGAGGCAGGCCAGGAAAGTCTGTGTGCATTTCTGCCAGTCATATAATGCCAGTGCTCGGCTGGCGGACCTCCAAAAGGAGTTTAACCTGCACAAGAACCGCCTAATCTGTGACATGCCCACCAGGTGGAACTCAACGTTGGCCATGCTGCAGCGGCTGCACACGCAGCAGAGGGCCATCAATGAGTACCTGTGCGACTATGGCACCAGGACAGGGTCAGGGGAGCTTTTTTTTTTCCCCACGCCAGTGGGCCATGATCAGGGATGCATGCACTGTCCTGTCACCATTTTAGGAGGCCACGAGGATGGTGAGCAGTGACAGTGCATGCATCACTGACACTGTCCCCGTTGTCCACCTGTTGGAGCACACGCTGCGTGGAATAATGGACAGGGCACTTGAGGCAGAACAGAGGCAGGAAGAGGAGGACTTCCTTAGCTCTCAAGGCCCCCTTTATCTAGACAGTGTTCCTGCATGCCCGCCGATCACACAGAAAGAGGAGGAGGAGGAAGATTGTGTCAGTATGGAGGTGGAGCCTGGCACTCAGCATCAGCAGCAGTCTTTAAGGGATCAGTCCCAAGAAACACATGGACTTGTACGTGGCTGGGAGGAGGTGGCTGTGGACCATGTTGTCCTTAGTGACCCAGATGACTCTGGACCGAATGCCTCAGCAAACCTACACTGCATGGCCTCTCTGATCCTGCAAAGCCTGCGTAAGGATCCTTGTATTCGTGGTATCAAGGAGAAGGACCAATACTGGCTGGCAACCCTCCTTGATCCACGTTACAAGGGTAAGGTTGCGACCTTATCTTGCCATCGCAGAGGGAGCAGAGGATGAAACATCTTCGGGAGGCCTTGCAGAAAGGTCTGTGCAACGCGTTACCAGAGACTGGAAGGTTACAAACTCCTGTTTCTGGACAACGTGTTACTGAGGCTTCGGTCAGTCAAAGAAGGAGCTGTGGAGAAGGTGGCCGTCTGACCGATGCGTTCAGACAATTTTTTGGTCCGCAGCCCCAAGGTATGATCGTTCCAGCAACCATCGCCAGCGTCTGTTTTACATGGTGCAGGAATACCTAGGGGCAAGATCTGACTTGGACACCTTTCCCACCGAAAATCCTCTGGATTACTGGGTTTTGAGGATGGATCACTGGCCAGAGCTTGCACAGTATGCAATTGAGCTACTGGCCTGTCCTGCATCCAGCGTTCTCTTTCGGAACGCACATTCAGTGCTGCTGGAGGCTTTGTAACCGATCACAGGGTGCGTCTGTCCACCAACTCGGTCGATCGACTGACCTTCATAAAAATGAATCAGTCTTGGATCACCACCAGCTACCAAGCACCTGATGCTGATGTAACCGAATATTTTTTTTTGAAATCTCAGATCCCTTCAAAGACTGCCTATGCTGATGCTGAGTGACTATCCCTGAGTAAAATTATCCTCCTCCTCCTCAATGATCACGCTGATAGCTTGTAAGAACGTTTTTGGTTCTGGGCGCCACCACCAGTACCTAAGGCCCAAATTTTCAGCCCCTGTTTAACAGGGGTGTGTAAATACAATTTTTGATGCAATACTTTGCAGCAGGGCTCGTTTCTGCGTTACAGCTAGATTATCTGTGAGGGGTTGCAGTGTTGTGGCACCAGCACCAGTGCCTAAGGCCCAATTTTTCAGCCCTTGTTTAACAGGGGCATGTAATTACAATTTTTGATGCAATACTTTGCAGCAGGGCTGGTTCCTGCGTTCCAACTAGAGTGTCTGTGAGGGGTTGCAGTGTTGTGGCACCAGCACCAGTGCCTAAGGCCTAATTTTTCAGCCCCTGTTCAACAGGGGCATGTAATTACAATTCTTGATCTAATATTTCACAGCAGGGCCCATTTCTGCACCCACCAAGAGCGAGTGAGGACTTACAGTGTTGTGGCACCAGCACCACCACTACCACCACCAAAGGCCCAATTTTTCTGCCCTTGTTCAACAGGGGCATGTAATTACAATTCTTGATCTAATATTTCACAGCAGGGCCCATTTCTGCGCCCACCAATAGCGAGTGAGGACTTATAGTGTTGTGGCACCAGCACCACCACCACCAAAGGCCCAATTTTTCTGCCCCTGTTCAACAGGGGCATATAATTACAATTCTTGATCTAATATTTCATAGCAGGGCCCTGTGAGGGCTTACAGTGTTGTGGCCACAACAACACCTAAGGCCAAAATCTCTGCTGAGTATATAGGGCAGGCCCCTACTTTCAAACATCTAACTTACAAACGACTCCTACTTGCAAACGGAAGGAGACAACAGGAAGTGAGATGAAATCTACCCCTAGGAAGGGGAATTCTCTCCTGTAAGAGTTAATATGGGAAAAACATTTCTCCTTTCCACTGATGCTTTCCAATCCTTGTTCCACAAAAAAACCCAAATTTTCAAAAAACATTTTTCATTGGGACAAAAAGTGAGGTGAAATCTTCTGAAGGGGAGGAGAGACAGCAAAACAAATGTCACAGGTGTAATAACCCTTCCCTATGTTTTCCAAAAAGCTTAAAAAAGATTTTTTGGCTGGAGCTAAACACGTTAAAAATGTACCCGTTCAAAATTACAAACAGATTCTACTTAACAACAAACCTACAGTTCCTGTCTTGTTTGCACCGCCTGTATACTGCTGTTCAGAGTATATAGGGCCTGGTGGCCCCACATCTTTCCTTATTTTAATTTGGGTGCGGGGTTCCCCTGAATATCCATACAAGACCCAAAGGGCCTGGTAATGGACTGGGGGGTACCCATGCCGTTTGTCTCACTGATGTTCATCCATATTGCCAGGACCCGACATTACATTAAACCCGCAAGCAGTTTTAAATGAGATTTTTTCCTTTAAAAATGACATTTTGTGCAGGGACTGTTCTAAACACGGGAAACACGCGACACTTTACAGGCATACTATAGACACACCCCAGGTACGATATTTAAAGGAATATTTCACTTTTTTTTTACTTTAAGCATCATTAAAATCACTGCTCCCGAAAAAACTGCAGTTTTTAAAAGTTTTTTTTTGCATTGATACATGTCCCCTGGGACAGGACCCGGGTCCCAAACCCTTTTTAGGACAATACCATGCAAATTAGCCTTTAAAATGAGCACTTTTGATTTCGAACGTTCGAGTCCCATAGACGTCAATGGGGTTCTAACATTCATGCAAATTCTCAGTCCGTTCGCAGGTTCTTGTGCGAACCTGTGTGATCTCCAAGTCCAGGAAATTTATTTTATTTTTACCGATGTCCCAGGTTAATTTGATATTTCTATCATTATTATTCAATTTTTCGAGGAATTCTGTTAACTGGCTTACTTCCCCATCCCATAATAAAAATATCATCGATATATCTTTTGTATATCACTAGCCCTTCTGGTCGGTCATCAAAAACGTTTTCTTCCTCCCACTGTGCCATGAAGAGGCCAGCTATGCTCGGGGCAAATTTTGCTCCCATGGCAACTCCAGTCTGTTGATGGTAATACATCTTATTTTTCTAAAAGTAGTTGTTCTTTAAACTAAATTCCAGGCATTTGATCAGAAACTTCCTCTGCATACATGGTAGTTTGGTGTATTTCCTCAAACCCCATTTGGCAGCCTCACATGCTCGATCGTGAGGAATCACCGTGTATAGAGATGACACATCTGCAGTAGCCAGAACCCATGATCTATCTTCTCTTGGAATATTCTCTATGATTTGCAGAATTTGTTTAGTATCTCTAAGATACTTCTGTATTTTGAACAGCTGGCTGCATAAAGACATCAATGTATTGGCCCATCCTAGAGGTCAGTGAATTGATACCGTTTACTATCGGTCTTGGTGGTGGATCTGTTCTATTTTTGTGAATTTTAGGTAATGAATATATGATTGGTGTACGGCAGGAGTCTGGAATAAGGAATCTGGCTTCTTTTTTTATTAAGTATGGATTTTTTCACCCCTAGGTAGACAACCTGTCCGAGTGCCTTACGGCACCCGAACATGGGGTGCCTCAGTAGCTTGGTATATGTATTAGCGTCATCCAGCATATTCATCATCGAATTGTGGTATTGATCTTTTGAGAGGATCATGATCCCTCCTCCCTTGTCCGCTGGCCGGATAACGATATCTCTCCTTTTCCTCAGCTTCCGGATACCACTTCAAATATAGTTAGGTTCTTCTGTCTTTTTAATCTTCAGATTTTTGATCTCTTCTAAAACAATTTTCTTAAAAACATCAATATGTTTGCTATCTTTAGTCGGGGGATTAAAAACTGATTTGTTCCTCAGTGAACAATGTAAAATGTCATCATTTATTTACTCTACCACTCTAGGTATCAGAGGATTTCCTGCTATATATTTTTGAATATTCAACTTTCGCACAAATTTTTGGATTCCAATATAGGTCTGGAATTTGTCGAGATTCTTAGTGGGTGCATATTTCAACCCTATAACTAATACCCCGACCTCTTCATGTGTAAGTTCCTGACCGCTAAGGTTGAAGATGCCCTCTCCTTTTACTCTCTCTTTTTTTTGTTGTCTCTTGCCGGATATTCGTCCTCTCTTCTTTCTGGACTTTTTCTGGGAATTTGCATCTCGTCTGGGTTTCTCACTGGGTGATTTTCTCTGCTCCGATCTAAAAAAGGTCTATTGTACTCTTGATCCCCATATTGTGAAGGGTATGGTCTGGCTGATCTTTCTTCTCCTTCTCTATTCATCAGAGGGGCATAGTATATATACGTGGGAAATGGACTACGTTCCTCCTGCCGGTAGTTTCTCTGAGGTGGGCCCCTTCTATCTTTATATCCATAGTCCTGGATGGGGCTCCTATCTCTTGGTCTATAATATTCATATGCCGGTTCTCTGTTATCCCTATATTTTTGTGTGGGTCTCCTCTGATCTCTATAGTCATATGGTGGTCCCCTATACTCTCGCTCGGCATATGGTGGTCTATGCCAATTTTTCTTATTCTAGGGTTTTCTACAGTTTTTCCAATAATATGGCTCTCTTCCTCCATTTTGAGGTGTTCGATTGTTCTGTTGAGGTCTCTTATCATTCCGGTATGGAGTATTCGGATGATACTCAGTGTTTCTCTCATCATAGTCTCTATGTCTTGGGGTCATAACCCTATTTCCCTCTCTGGGGTCCTGGTACCTTGTGTTTTCCATAATTGGCCTCGGTTGTTCATTCGATTGTTGGGAGTCCATTCTTACTATTTTTTCTGGTGTGGAATATGTAGATGGATTTTCAGTTTTACCTAATTGGCTCTGCCATTTAAACACTTGGTCATTGCGGAAATCATTAGTGTCCCTAATGTGTTTCTTGCTCTTCCTCTGTTGGACTTCTCTGTCTTTTTTACGTAACCCCGCCCCCTTCTGATGTCACGGGGAATGCCACAGGGAAGTCCCCGTCAAGTTCCCGTGCGTCAGAGGGGGGCGGGGTCACTGGGTGGCCCCACCCCCCGTTATTTAAGAACCATCAGAAGAGGAGAAGCGTCACACAGCGGGAGCCTCCCTCCATGCCATCATAGATGCGTAGCGGCCCAAAAAGAAGATGAAGACAAGAAGATGAAGAGAAGAACATGAAGAGAAAAAGATGAAGAAAAAGATGAAGAGAGAAGCGTCACACAGCGGGAGCCTCCCTCCATGCCATCATGGATGCTGAGCGGCCCGAGGAGAAGAAGATAAGAAGATGCCGCGGAGGAGATCCTGGACGAGAACACCAGAGGAAGAACCAGAAGAAGATGGAGGAAGAAACCGAAGGAAGATAGAAGAAAGAAGATAGAAGAAAGAAGAAGCATTTAAATAAAGGAATTGTCAAAAACTGTCTCTTGTCATTTTTAACATTTTTGACAGTTTTTTTGTGAAATGGTAGGCCTTACCATTTCACACAGGGGGGAGGGCCAGGATCTGGGGGTCCCTTTGTTAAAGGGGGCTTCCAGATTCTGATAAGCCCCCCACACGCAGACCCCCACAACCACCGGACAAGGGTTGTGGGGATGAGGCCCTTGTCCCCATCAACATGGGGACAAGGTGTTTTGGGGGGCTACCCCAAAGTACCCTCACAATGTTGAGGGCATGTGGCCTGGTACGGTTCATGAGGGGGGCGCTCTCTCGTCCCCCCTCTTTTCCTGCGGCCTGCCAGGTTGCATGCTCGGATAAGGGTCTGGTATGGATTTTTGGGGGGACCCCAAGCCGTTTTTTTTTTTTTATTTTGGCGCCGGGTTCCCCTTAAAATCCAAACCAGACCTGAAGGGTCTGGTATAGATTTTAAGGGGGGACCCAATGCCATTTTTTTTTTTCATTTTGGCCGGGGTTTCCCTTAATATCCATACCAGACCTGAAGGGCCTGGTATGGAATTTAGGGGGACCCCCACGTCATTTTTTTTTAAATTTTGGTTCGGGGTTCCCCTGTGGGGAATTCCCTTGCCATTTTTATCAATGAACCTTTATGTGTATTGTCGGACCGGCAATTCATTAACCACTTGCTTACTGGGCACTTAAACCCCCCTCCTGCCCAGACCAATTTTCAGCTTTCAGCGCTGACGCACTTTGAATGACAATTGCGCAGTCATACAACACTGTACTCAAATGAAATTTTTATCATTTTTTTTCCCACAAATAGAGCTTTCTTTTAGTGGTATTTAATCACAGCTGGGGTTTTTATTCTTTGCTAAACAAACAAAAAAAGATGGAAATTTTTGAAAAAAAAATCATGTTTAATAGTTTGTTATAAAATGTTGCAAACAGGTAATTTTTCTCCTTCATTGATATGCGCTGATGAGGCGGCACTGGTGGGCACTGATAGGCTGCACCGATGGGCACGGATAGGCACAGATTAGGCGGCACTGATAGGCACAGTTAAGGCAGCACTGATGGGGACAGATAAGGTGGTACTGATGGGCACGGATAAGGCGGCACTGATGGCCACTGATGGGCGCTGATGCGTGGCACTGATGGGTGGCATGGATGGGTGGCACGGATAGGTGGCACTGATGGACACTGATAGGTACCACTGATGGGGGGCACTGATGGGGGGCACTGATGGGCGGCACTGATGGGTGACACTGATGGGCACTGATAGGTGGCACTGATGTGCAGCACTGTTGTTGCACTGATGTGGGCACTGATGGGTGGCACTGATGGGTGGCACTGTGGGCACTGATGGGTGGCACTGTGGGCACTGATGGATGGCACTGATTGATGGCACTGTGGGCACTGATGGGTGACGCTGGTGGGCACTGGTAGGTGGCACTGCTGCCTATTGCTGTGTCACTGGCAGGGGGCAGATGATCGTTGTGATCAGGACTGATGTTCCGATCATGGCTGCCGGTAATCGGGTTTTTTTTTCCTCCTCACGCTGTCAGCGTGAGGAGGAAAAATAGCCGATTACAGGCTCTGTTTACATCACATGATCAGCTGTCATTGGCTGACAGCTGATCATGTGGTAAGGGGTCGGGACCGACCCCTTCCTCTGATCTGCGTTCAGGCGAGTCTCATAGACTCGCTGATCACCGTGCGTGCCGCGCGTGCCCTGCAGGGGGCGCGCAGGCGGCTCGTGCACGGGATGACATCAATAGACGTAGTCCCGGTAATTTAGATCCGCGCTGTTGCCGTCATTTGGCAATGGCCCGGATCTGAAGTGGTTAATAGCCGCGAGTAGTTTTAAATGACTTTTTTTCCTTTGAAATGTCATTTTGCTGTCAGACTGTTCTAAACACGAGAAACATGCGCCCCTTTACAGGCATACTATAGACACCCCCAGGTACGAAATTTAAAGGGATATTACACTTTTATTGTTTGACTTTAAGCATTATTAAAATCACTGTTCCCGAAAAAACGGCCGTTTTTAAAACTTTTTTTGCATTGATTCATGTCCCCTGGGGCAGGACCCAGGTCCTCAAACACTTTTTATAACAATACCATGCATATAAGCCTTTAAAATGAGCACTTTTGATTTCTCCCATAGACTTTTAAAGGGTGTTCCGCGGCACCCCAAATTGTTCACTGTTCGGCGAACTGGCGAGCAGCCGATGTTCGAGTCTAACATGAGTTCGACTCAAACTCCAAGCTCATCCCTAGCCTTCATATCTGTTGGCTCCCTGAGCATCAAAAATGCATGAAACTTGATATATTTACTAAGAATGTTTTGCCCATGTGTATGGAATTCTGAGAAATTATGCATTCAAAAAGACTGAAACTGATCTACCTTTATAACTTAAAACTGAACTTTTTAAAGGTTGCAATCTGCAACATTTAAAATCACCAGTTTTAAGTTATGAAAGGAGATCAGTTTCAGTGTTTTTGAAACCATAATTTCTCAGAACTGTATACACATGGACAAGACATTCTTAGTATAAATATGTGAAGTTTAATGCATTTTTGATGCTCAGGGTGCCAACAGAGATGAAATTGACATTTTGTCATCATTACCAAATTTTTGTTTTTTATTCTATAGGTCTGTGATACCATATTGGTACACACCAAGGAACGCTTCTCCTTCACAAACCACCTTGTTAGTGCCACCTTGCTTCAAGCAGACAGGTTTCAACACTACACAGTGGCGTTTCCTGAGGATGCACTGAGCAAGACTTTGCAGGCCTATCCGGTGCTCAATGGTAAATTGAAGACATTGCTTAGTCTCATCTACAGAAAAGAAGATTTCAGGAAGTGTGTTGGTGCTGTGGACCTATTCCAGTTATTTATGGAAAACAATCTTGAAGAAATCTTTGGAGAGACTGTCACACTCCTAAAAGTCCTCATCACCACACCCATGACCACAGCAGAAGCTGAGAGGTGCTTCTCAACATTGAAAAGAATAAAGACTTTTCTAAGAAATAGGATGACCCAGGAGAGGCTGAATGCATTGGCCATGCTGTCAATGGAAAAGAGAGTGGTGACTGAGATGACTGACTTCAATCAGAAGGTCATTAAAAAATTTGCAAGCCAGAAAGAACGGAGAGCAAAATTTATTTTCAAATAGTACTACTGCAATGGGAATGGGGCGTGCATTTGTATTCGGTTACCTTTACTCCAATTCAGAGTTTTTTTGTTGTTGTTTGTTGTACAATAAAGTTTGTTTACTGTTTAAAAAAAAAAACTGATTTGTGGCACATTTATTACATTCTTTAACAGTTGACTTAAATATTAACATTTTCTATATTTTATCTAGCAGCAATGATACATAATCACCTGATAAATGGCTATTTACAGTTCTGCATTACTAACAGTTTAATTTTTCAGCTTGTTTGCGCCCCCAAAAAAATTTTGAGCACCAGCCGCCACTGAATACAGGACTCTGAAAACATGTGGTGTGGCTGTTTTAAGATGCACAATAAGGGGGCACTTGAAGAAAGATGGGTTGCATGGTCGAGTCGCCAGAAGAAAGTCATTACTATGCAAATTCCACAAAGTATCCTGCTTACAATATGCCAAACAGCACAGAGACAAGCCTCAAACTTTCTGGCACAAAGTCATTTGGAGTGATGAGACCAAAATTTAGCTTTTTGGCCACAACCATAAATGCTACATTTGGAGAGAGAGTCAACAAGGCCTTTGGTGAAAGGTACACCATTCCTACTGTGAAACACGGAGGTGAATTGCTGATGTTTTGGGGATGTGTGCGCTACAAATGCACAGGAAATTTGGTCAAAATTGATGGCAAGATGAATGCAGTCTGTTATCAAAAAATACTGGTGGAACATTTGCATTCATCAGCCAGGAAGCTGCGCATGGGATGTACTTGGACATTCCAACATGACAATGATCCAAAACACAAGGCGAGGTTGCCCTGTCAGTGGCTACAGCAGAATAAAGTGAAGGTTCTGGAGTGGCCATCTCAGTCTCCTGACCTCAATATCATTGAGCCACTCTGGGGAGATCTCAAACATTAATGCAAGACAGACTAAAAATTTACAGGAACTGGAGGCTTTTTGCCAAGAGGAATGGGCAGCTTTACCATCTGAGAAGATAAAGAGCCTCATCCACAAATACCACAAAAGACTTCAAGCTGTCATTGATGTTAAAGGGGGCAATACACAGTATTAGGATCTGGAGTATGTAAACTTTCGATCAGGGCCATCAAGGCCAAGAAATCATAAATTCTGCCAGGGTATGTAAACTTATGAGCACAACTGTATATCCCTATATGTTTTACAATGGGAGAGAATTTGATCCTCAGTCAGGAATTTATCATGCATTAGACTCAATTCACAAAGCGCTCACACAAGGATAAAGCTCTCATTTATAGCCAGGACTCAGCTAAAAATAACTTGCTTAAAAAAAAATCTACTTATATGGGTGTTTTAGCTTTGAAAATTGAACCTATTGTGTCCCTGTTGGGAAGACTTGCCCTCAGTTTCACCCCAACAGAAGAGTTAGGACCTCTCTCAGGTTTTTATCACTGTCTGATTATTGCTCACTGTGTCCCTATTTACTACACTTTTTAAACTTCCTTTTCTGATGACTTGGGGTCCCTTGGACAGGAAGTCCAATCACGGGGTAAGTGAATGGGCAATTCAAAAACAAAGCCAGGAGAAACAAAGGGTGAAAACAATATGCACTAATACAACACTAAGAGGCATATACACAAATGCTAGCAGTCTACCTAACAAAATAGTGGATCTGGAGCTGCTATTACACAAGGAGGACTTTGTGGGAATAACTGGCACTTGGTTTGACAGCTCACATGATTGGCTGGCCAATATACAGGGGTAATCCTTGTATCGTAAGGACAGGGAAGGTAGCAGAGGGGGAGGGGTGTGTCTATATGTCAAAAGTGATGTAATGGTGGTAGAGAGGAGCAACATTATGTATGGGGCTAGGGGGAGGTGGAATCAGTGTGGGTAGAATGAGTGAGAAATTAATAGTGGGGGTATGCTATTGGCCACCCAACATGGAGGAGAAAGAGTAGCTGGAATTACTGTCTCAGTTAGAAATGGCTGGGAAACAGGGTAATGTAATCATAATGGGGACTCCAATTATCCCGATATCGACTGGGCAGGGGGAACAGCTTGCTCACTAAAGGCCCGTCATTTCATAAAAGTTTTAGAGGACAACTTCATGTCCCAAATAGGGATAAGCTTCAAGTGGAACTCATGTTTGACTCGAACATGGGCTGTTCGCAAGTTCGCCGAACAGCGAACAATTTGGATTTTCGCGGGAAATTCGAATGCCGCGGAACACCCTTTAAAAGTCTATGGGAGAAATCAAAAGTGCTAATTTTAAAGGCTTATATTCATGGTATTGTCATAAAAAGTGTTTGGGGACCTGGGTCCTGCCCCAGGGGACATGGATCAATGCAAAAAAAGTTTTAAAAACGGCCATTTTTTTCAGGAGCAGTGATTTTAATAAAACCTAAAGTGAAACAATAAAAGTGTAATATTCCTTTAAATTTCATACCTGGGGGTGTCTATAGTATGCCTGTAAAGGGGCGCATGTTTCCCGTGTTTAGAACAGTTTGACAGCAAAATGACATTTCAAAGGAAAAAAGTCATTTAAACTACTCGCGGCTATTAATGAATTGCCAGTCCGACAATACACATAGAAGTTCATTGATAAAAACGGCATGGGAATTCCCCACAGGAGAACCCCAAACCAAAATAATAAAAAAAAATGATGTGGGGGTCCCCCTAAATTCCATACCAGGCCCTTCAGGTCTGGTATGGATATTAAGGGGAACTCCAGCCAAAATTAAAGAAAAATGGCGTAGGGTCCCCCTCAAAATCTATACCAGACCCTTCAGGTCTGGTATGGATTTTAAGGGGAACACCGCGCCAAAATTTAAAAAAAAGACGGCGTGGGGTCCCCCCAAAAATCCATACCAGACCCTTATCCGAGCACGCAACCTGGCAGGCCGCAGGAGAAGAGGGGGGATGAGAGAGCGCCCCCCCTCCTGAACCGTACCAGGCCACATGCCCTCAACATTGGGAGGGTGCTTTGGGGTAGCCCCCTAAAACACCTTGTCGAAATCTGGAAGCCCCCTTTAACAAGGGGACCCCCAGATCCCGGCCCTCCCCCCTGTGTGCATCATGGATGTAGAGCGGCCCGAGGAGAAGAAGGGAAGAAGACTCCGACGCCGCGGTGGAAGATGCTGGACGAGAACACCGGAGGAAGAACCAGAAGAAGAAGAAGAGGAAGGAAGATAGAAGACAGAAGAAAGAAGAAGCATTTAAATAAAGGAATTGTCAAAAACTGTCTCTTGTCGATTTTAACATTTATGACAGTTTTTTAGTGAAATCGTAGGGTACCCCCTTACCATTTCACACAGGGGGGAGGGCCGGGATCTGGGGGTCCACTTGTTAAAGGGGGCTTCCAGATTCCGATAAGCCCCCGCCCGCAGACCCCCACAACCACCAACCAGGGTTGTGGGGATGAGGCCCTTGTTCTCATCAACATGGGGACAAGGTGTTTTGGGGGGCTACCCCAAAGCACCCTCCCAATGTTGAGGGCATGTGGCCTGGTACGGTTCAGGAGGGGGGCACTCTCTCTTTTCCTGCAGCCTGCCAGGTTGCGTGCTCGGATAAGGGTCTGGTATGGATTTTTAGGGGGACCCCACGTCGTTTTTGTTTTTTAAATTTTGGTGCGGGGTTCCCCTTAAAATCCACACCAGACCTGAAGGGTCTGGTATAGATTTTGAGGGGGACCCTAGGCCATTTTTTTTTATTTTGGCCGGGGTTCCCCTTAATACCCATACTAGACCTGAAGGGCCTAGTATGGAATTTAGGGTGACCCCCCACGTCATTTTTTTTTTAAATTTTGGTTTGGGGTTCCCCTGTGGGGAATTCCCATGTCATTTTTATCAATAAACTTCTATGTGTATTGTTGGACCCGCAATGCATTAATAGCTGCATGTAGTTTTAAATGACTTTTTTTCCTTTGAAATGTCATTTTGCTGTCAGACTGTTCTAAACACGGGAAACATGCGCCCCTTTACATGCATACTATAGAAACCCCCCAGGTACGAAATTTAAAGGAATATTACACTTTTATTGTTTCACTTTAAGCATATTGAAATCACTGCTCCCAAAAAAATGGCAGTTTTTAAAACTTTTTTTGCATTGATCCATGTTCCCTGGGGCAGGACCCAGGTCCCCAAACACTTTTTATGACAATAACTTGTATATAAGCCTTTAAAATTAGCACTTTTGATTATTCATGTTCGTGTCCCATAGACTTTAACGGTGTTTGCGTGTTCGAACAAATTTTTTGCCTGTTCGCATGTTCTGGTGCGAACCGAACAGGGGGGTGTTCGGCTCATCCCTAGTCCCAAATGGTAGATTCCCCTACTAGAAAAAAATGCCCTGTTAGACCTATCAATTAAGAATGATCGAAGTCTGATCTCAGATGTTGAGATACGCGACAACTTGGGATCTAGCAATCATAGGATGATCGCGTTTACCATAAATCACAGGAAAGGGAGGAATATGTGTAGTACAAAAACACTACATTTCAAACGAGCCAATTTTCCTGAACTACGGTCATTGCTACATGACATTAATTGGGAGCAAATTCTGGGGACATTGAACACAGCAGAGAAATGGGAATGCTTTAGGAGCATATTAAACAATGGTATCAAACAGTGCATTCTAATGGGCAATAAATATAGAAGAGCAAAAATTAAACCTAAGTGCTTAAACTGTAATCTGAGGCATCAAGGAGAAAAGTATGGCCTTTAAAAAGTATAAAGGGAATGGGTCACCACCAGCATTCCTGCACTACAAGGAATGCAATTAGAAATGTAAAATCGCAATCACGGTGACAAAAAAAGATTAGGAGAGACACATAGTGGAAGAAAGTAAAAATAACCCAAAAAAGTTTTTTTTAGCTATATTAACATTAAAAAGACAAAAACGGAGCGCATTGCACTTAAAAGATGAGGATGGTTACATATGACACAAAAAAGGCAAATGTACTAATTGCCTTTTTCTCCACAGTTTTTATGCAAGAAAAAGAAGGGTTTATGAACAGCGACTTTAGTGTTAGTAACACAACACAAAACATATCCATGTGGCTAAGAGGCCGGAGTCAATGATAGACTTAGCAAACTCTACACAAATAAATCACCGGACCGCATGGCTTACACCCGCGAGTCCTCAGAACTCAGTCAAGTTATAGCCAGACCATTGTTCCTGATCTTTGTGGCAAGCATAATGACAGGATTGGTACCAGATGATTGGAGAAAAGCCAACATGATACCAATATTCAAAAAATATCACAGACATATTCCTGGGAATTATAGGCCAGTCAGCCTAACATCAATAGTGGGTAAATTATTGGAGGGGATGATTAGGGACTATAAACCAAAGTTTTACTGAAGAAAAGAATATCATTAGTGGTAATAAGCATGGATTTAAGAGAGGACATTCCTGCCAGACCAATCTGCTAACATTCTATGAAGAAGTGAGCAGCCATCTAGATAGAGGGAGGCCTGTGGTGTATCTGGACTTTGCAAAAGCATTTGATAAAGTCCCCCATAAACGCTTAATTTACAAGCTGAGGTCTGCGGGCTTGGACCATGGGGTTTGTGCTTGGGTAAAAAACTGGTTACAGGTACGGGTCCAAAGGGTAGTGATAAATAACTTGTACTCAGACTGGTCTGAAGTGGTGAGTGGGTACCCCAAGGTTCTATCTTTTGACCAATTCTATTCAACATATTCATAAACGATATAGAGGATGGTATAAATAGTTCAGTTTCAGTTTTTGCAGATGACACAAAGATAAGCAGAGTATTAAACTCACATCAGGACATAGAAATTTTGCAGAATTACCTGAATATAATAAAAGAGTGGGCAGACAAATTGGAAACAATGTTTAATGAGGAGAAATGTAAAGCAATGCACTTGGAGGTGCGTGACCGGCACGCACTCAGCATGGACGGCTAAAAGCAGAGCTCCAGGAAAGACTTGGGAATTCAGTGACCAGAAGCGTCTAACGGCATTGATTTCAACACCTGCAGCTAGATAAGGTGATGGAAAACCGGAAGACATGTCCCTTAAAAGGAAAGAAAATAGACAACCGAAAAATCTCACTGCTCTCTTCCTCCAGCCTGCACGAGGGAGCAGGAAAGATGGCGCCGGCGATTGACCCCAATCCCTCACAGCATAATACTGCACACTACACAGATCTCCCTGATGATATTTCCACAGCTGAGGGGAATACAGGGGAACCCCGGTCTCCATCCAAGACTAATCCATCAAGCCCACTCTGCAACAGTCCTGCAAAGGCTTGCATGAGGCTGGATCAGGACTCTTCAGACCCTGAGGTAAGCCAAGAAAGCACAAATACACCTTCCACTGCCTCCATGATGTTGCCCATAGCGTCCTTTCCAACATCTAACTAGTCTGTGATGGACCCTCTCCTTAAGGACCTTTCCCTCCATAACTCCTTACAGGCTGAATTTCTTAAAGTGTCCAAACAATTCGCCAGTGAGATCCACTCACTAGGTGACTGAGTACACCATATTGAGAATTCCTTGGAGATAATTACTACTACAGTAAATGACTTAGTAGAAGCAAATGTTGATGCAATGGAGGAATGTAAATGGATCAAGGCTAAACTCGCTGATTTAGAAGATCGCTCGGGGTGTAACAACCTCAAACTTAGGGGAATACCTGAGTCAGTACAAACAGCTGACCTCAGAAAATTTGCCACCAATCTCTTCATCACTCTTCTCCCAGAGACAGAGAGTCCCTAGCAACAGTAGTTCCTGGAAACAATGGTTCCTAGCAGCCTGTCAGCTGTGTCCTCTACTCAGAGTGGTTGTAAGCACTGAGGGCTCCAGGCCTGTGTTGGCTGACTTTGTTCAGAGTCTGTACATCACTCCAGTGCTGGATTCTACATCCTCTGTATTTGGGAGGACAGAACTCAGATCATGGAGCACTGGCTGTATGATCAACCAGTCATTTTTTGATAAAAAATATGAATGTCTGGGTTTTCTCTTTAAGAGAAGACCAGCCCGTTATATCTGAGCACATACATATGTACACCTGGCTTATAATAGTATGCATGCTTATGTGGGTGTAGTAGATGATCACATAAACATGCACACTTGGCCAGTAAGGTTGTGATTTTTTTATGAAGATATATATATAACTAGCAATGCCATGGCTGTTTTATGTGTTTTTAGGCCTGAAGATTACGTATAATATATATTTTTTTTCTAAAAGATGATGTTAGTGCAAAGGTCTATCAAACACAAAATTTCAATAAAAATACACTTGGGTAAATATATCCAAAGTGTATGTTAGCCCTAACAATTTTTGCATCTTTTTGCTCTGTTAAATGTACAATTGAAAGTGTATTGTTTATATCTGTTCGATATGTGCAAAACAAAATATTGATTTTTTCTTTCATAAATCGTGTGAGTTGATAACTTCCTGTGTACTCTAAGCATTTGCTGTGCACTTATGTTATAAAGAGTATATTATATAGATTTATTATATACACACATTATATACACACACACTGTATATACACACATACACGCATCCACTTACTGTATATACCAGGAATTGTATGGATAAGAGCAATGAGATATTTGGCATATATTTTGCAGGCCAGAGGAGAAGCCAAAGTTGATGTCTGAACAGCTGTAAACTGAGTAATGACTTGTGATGAAGTCTTTTAAGCATAAGAGGTCTGGCTGACCTTGATTATCTACTTCTGCTCTAGAGCAACTTTTTCATTTTTTGCACACATTTAAAAATCTGCATTTTTGGCCATAAAATTACATAAAACCCCCCGGAGCATTATATTATTTCTGAAAGCAAAGGCCTTGTAAAATAATTATAATATTTGACATTTTTTTATGTTGTAATATTTGTGCAACTGTTTATCAAACATATGTTTCCATTAAAAAATATAAAATTTATTTCAGTGCACAGAAACACAATACAATGCCTAATTTTTGGTAAAAATATAAAAGATGGAAGCTTGTTGCATAAATATATGTAGCACTAACTCACGATGGAGCTGCTGATTTAAAGCGGGCTGTTTCCGTCACCTTTTTACCTGTAGTTTCACCAACACCAGAGTTCACGTTGAACTTATCAGCTAACAATGTAGGCAACAGTCACTTTAGTACTTTCCCAATGCTTTAATAGGAGATAACTGGAAGAAGTAGCAGGAAAGAGGTAGAAGAAGAGTTGCAGGGAAGTTCAAATACCTTTTCTTGGTGTAGCACTAAGGAATTGAAATCTCAGGGATGAATGTATCTTCAGTTCAGGATTAAATCTTTGCCTGCCCACTAACCTAGCAGCCGGTGCGCAGCACGAACAGAAAGTCTCTGCCACAGACTTGAGTGAAACAAACTGTACGATCTTCTGCCACAGGATGTAGTAGTTTTCAGTGAACAGCAACACAGTACCAGAACCTTTAAGCCAACCCGGCAGTACTATGTGGTAGGTTAACTTAAGATGCGTCCTCCAATTGAGTCACCAGGCCCCTCTCCAGACCAGCGCTCCGCATGATCCTTCCATGACGGGTCCTCCCCTGGATTCTTCTCAATTGTCCAGCTTCTTCCCGCAGGACAGACAGCACAGGACCATCTCCACAGCCACTGTAGTATTCCCCAGACAGACTTCTGGGCCCACCCACATGCTGCAGCATTGTGGTCCTACCTGCCGGAGGACCACGAGTTAGGACTAGTATCACATACCAGTTGGCCAGGAGGGCCAGCAGGTGGAACAAAAAGGACCCAGAAATATGGCGTCTGTCCCTTAAATACCCCCTCCCAGAATGCACCGCAGGGCACAACCTCTGCCAAGTAACTTCTGAGAAAGAAGAGCACTCAATCCACCTCAGTCTGCTGCTTTCCAGCTCCGGTCTGTAGTGACATCGACATCTACAGGCGACGGAGTGGAACTGCACGCAACACAACCAAGGTTGGAACAGAAGCTAATTTTGCTATAGATTAATCTGAACTATGCACAGAAAAGGTGACCCACTAAATTTAAATATAAGGGGTAGATTAAAAATCTACCAGCGCTACATATATATAGAAAAAAATGCCTATTCTCAAAATATTGTGTCCTTGAGATATTATAAAAAAAAACTATGGTACCCAAAAAATCTCAATAGATGACACTTTATAAGTCTTTACTACTAATTCTCTACTAACCATGAGCTATGGCAATAGAATTATTGTTCTCACTCTGACATTCTCAATGATACCTCACGTGTGTTGTGCATTTGTGGTTTACATATACAACACCATGTGTGCATGTTTGCATTTGCGGATGTATGCAGGATGATGGAGCTTATGGTTCTTTTTTTGTTTTTAATAACATTTATTACAATTTTGTTTGTTTTACCTTTTTTTTATTTATTGTACTTTATTGCTTTTAAAAGGGGATGACAAACGAATGTGATAGGTTACAGGTACCCTTTATGGAGACACTGAGGGCTAACCAAGCACAGATTTGATTGGTTAGCTCCTTTCCTGGTTGTGCCAGCCAGAGAACAACAGTTGTGAAACCAGAACTGATGAAATCATCATTGCTTCTGGCTTCATTAACTGTAGGGGAGATTGAGGACTGGAAGTTCATTGGTTTCCTCCCACTCCCCATCCTGTGTAATATATATGGTCCTGGGCTTCTAGTAAGAAAGGAAGAGCCCAGTAACCATGGGGTTGGGTGCCAACAGGTGCGACCGCATCACAATCATTGTGAAAGTGGTCAGGTGGCTATATAGATACCGGATTCATTTTCACTTTACAGATGCCATCCAGCTGAAAAAAACAAGAACAAGTTTGTGGCTCTTGAGCAAAGAGCTCCTCCAGCCAATGCTTCATTCTCCGCCTCCCGACTCCGGTGACCAAAGTTGGTCATTCATCCGGTTGATAAGATACTTGCCTTCTGAAGTCTGGCATCTGGTAAGCAGGCTTTTCATGCGGTGTGGGTGCACTTATTACCCCTTCACTGGTAGAAATTCGGTTGATATTTCACACGACTACAGGATTCACTACTTGTTATTTACCATCTGGTTAATTTTTCGTGGATTCAACGCATATTCAACGTGGGTGAAAATTGCTATACCCCACTGTGACCAGTTTATATCAAGGCCCAGGCTGGGTTTAAGCCACCTGCTTAATTTGGCCTACAATCTTGTAAGCATGCTATTCAACAGTTGGGACTGCATTTTGCCTCATGCCTCATGAAATATCAATCACTGAGTGCAATTAATTGGACAGCTGGATTATTTTTCTTTTTGGACTTTAACTAGTTTCACAATCACTAACAATTTCTCATAGAGTTTATTATATTTATGTTTTATACTGAATTTTTAAGCGTGGCATTTCTATTTTTGTAGAAATATAGAACAGGCCAAACACAAGAGTATCAAAACTTTAAATATGCCTTTGGGAACTAAACTGACACTAGAACTTATAGAAAAAAAACTGCAACATTTTATTACTTTAAGTATTTACTGTAAAAGACATAAACACTTCATTAGGTATACCATACAGTAAAGAATTACAAAGGGTAAAATTGGTACAGAGCTGGAGTTGAGTTGATCAGCAATTGCATAGTAAGTTCATCTGGTCTATGCATTTCACGGGAGCCTAGCTTCTTCAGGACCATGTAACATGAATTACATCTATAACTCTGACTACACATGTCTAACAACGAAGAGAGAAAGAAACCATAAACATATCATAAAGCAAATATCCATCATAATATAAATAAATAATTACGAAATCTGAATAAATGAAATAAACTCAATGACTTGCCTGGATTGCAAAAAGGGGGACATTATACAGGAAACCTATATTAATATAGAGACTGTAAAAATAAATAAATAAAAAGGAAAAGCCTCCTACTCACACCAAGAGATTTTTGCTTTCTTTCAATGTGGACATTATGTTGTGGTGGACATTATTTACCACTACAGGTAAGGTTTATTTGTATCTGACTTTTGTTTGATTATATCATGATGAACAAACAGATCTGATCATCTCCCATTGTGCGATTTTGTGCACATATGGATGTATCCATGTATAGGTATGCGCACTTGACATGCATAGACATGTTTTTTTTTACAATCTCTATATAAATATAGATTCAAAATGTTCCCCTTTTTTCCCCCATCTAGGCAAATCATTGAGTTTATTTAACCACTTGAGCCCCGAACCATTATGCTGCCTAAGGACCAGAGGTCTTTTTCCAATTTGGCACTGCGTCGCTTTAACTGCTAATTGCGCGGTCATGCAATGCTGTACCCAAACGAAATTTGCGTCCTTTTCTTCCCACAAATAGAGCTTTCTTTTGATGGTATTTGATAACCTCTGCGGTTTTTATTTTTTGCGCTATAAATGGAAAAAGACCAAAAATTTTCAAAAAAAATGATATTTTCTACTTTTTGTTATAAAAAAAATCCAATAAACTCAATTTTAGTCATACATTTAGGCCAAAATGTATTCGGCCACATGTTTTTGGTAAAAAAAATGTCAATAAGCGTATATTTATTGGTTTGCGCAAAAGTTATAGCGTCTACAAACTAGGGTACATTTTCTGTAATTTACACAGCTTTTAGTTTATGACTGCCTATGTCATTTCTTGAGGTGCTAAAATGGCAGGGCAGTACAAAACCCCCCCAAATGACCCCATTTTGGAAAGTAGACACCCCAAGGAAATTGCTGAGAGGCATGTTGAACCCATTGAATATTTATTTTTTTTTGTCCCAAGTGATTGAATAATGACAAAAAAAAAAAAAAAAAAAAATATTTACAAAAAGTTGTCACTAAATGATATATTGCTCACACAGGCCATGGGCCTATGTGGAATTGCACCCCAAAATACATTCTGCTGCTTCTCCTGAATATGGGGATACCACATGTGTGGGACTTTTTGGGAGCCTAGCCGCGTACGGGGCCCCGAAATCCAATCACCGCCTTCAGGATTTCTAAGGGCGTAAATTTATGATTTCACTCTTTACTGCCTATCACAGTTTCGGAGGCCATGGAATGCCCAGGTGGCACAAAACCCCCCCAAATGACCCCATTTTGGAAAGTAGACACCCCAAGCTATTTCCAGAGAGGCATATTGAGTCCATGGAATATTTTATATTTTGACACAAGTTGCGGGAAAGTGACACATTTTTTTTTTTTTTTTTTGCACAAAGTTGTCACTAAATGATATATTGCTCACACAGGCCATGGGCATATGTGGAATTGCACCCCAAAATACATTTAGCTACTTCTCCTGAGTACGGGGATACCACATGTGTGGGACTTTTTGGGAGCCTAGCCGTGTACGGGACCCCGAAAACCAATCACCGCCTTCAGGATTTCTAAGGGTGAAAATTTTTGATTTCACTCTTCACTGTCTATCACAGTTTCGGAGGCCATGGAATGCCCAGGTGGCACAAAACCCCCCAAATGACCCCATTTTGGAAAGTAGACACCCCAAGCTATTTGCTGAGAGGCATGGTGAGTATTTTGCAGCTCTCATTTGTTTTTGAAAATGAAGAAAGACAAGAAAAAACTTTTTTTTTTTTCTTTTTTCAATTTTCAAAACTTTGTGACAAAAAGTGAGGTCTGCAAAATACTCACTATACCTCTCATCAAATAGCTTGGGGTGTCTACTTTCCAAAATGGGGTCATTTGGGGGGGGTTTGTGCCACCTGGGCATTCCATGGTCTCCGAAACTGTGATAAGCAGTCAAGAGAGAAATCAAAAATTCACGCCCTTAGAAAGCCTGAAGGCGGTGCTTGGTTTTCGAGGTTCCGTACGCGGCTAGGCTCCCAAAAAGTCTCACACATGTGGTATCCCCGTACTCAGGAGAAGCAGCAGAATGTATTTTGGGGTGTAATTTCACATATTCCCATGGCATGTTTGAGCAATATATCATTTAGTGACAATTTTGTGCAAAAAAAAAAAAAAATTGTCTCTTTCCCGCAACTTGTGTCGCAATATAAAATATTCCATGGACTCGACATGCCTCTCAGCAAATAGCTTGGGGTGTCTACTTTCCAAAATGGGGTCATTTGGGGGGGTTTTGAACTGTCCTGGCATTTTATGCACAACATTTAGAAGCTTATGTCACACATCACCCACTCTTCTAACCACTTGAAGACAAAGCCCTTTCTGACACTTATTGTTTACATGAAAAAGTTTTTTTTTTTGCAAGAAAATTACTTTGAACCCCCAAACATTATATATTTTTTTTAAAGCAAATGCCCTACAGATTAAAATGGTGGGTGTTTCATTTTTTTTTTCACACAGTATTTGCGCAGCGATTTTTCAAACGCATTTTTTGGGGAAAAAACACACTTTTTTAAATTTTAATGCACTAAAACACACTATATTGCCCAAATGTTTGATGAAATAAAAAAGATGATCTTAGGCCGAGTACATGGATACCAAACATGACATGCTTTACAATTGCGCACAAACGTGCAGTGGCAACAAAATAAATACATTTTTAAAAGCCTTTAAAAGCCTTTACAGGTTACCACTTTAGATTTACAGAGGAGGTCTACTGCAAAAATTACTGCCCTCGATCTAACCTTCGCGGTGATACCTCACATGCATGGTGCAATTGCTGTTTACGTTTGACGACAGACCGCCGCTTGCGTTCGCCTTAGTGCGAGAGCAGGGGGCGACAGGGGTGCTTTTTTTTTTTTTTTTTTTTTTTTCTTTATTATTTTTTTGCTTTTTTATCTTATTTTTAAACTGTTCCTTTCATTTTTATTTTTTTTTAATCATTTTTATTGTTATCTCGGGGAATGTAAATAACCCCTATGATAGCAATAGGTAGTGACAGGTACTCTTTTTTGAAAAAATTGGGGTCTATTAGACCCTAGATCTCTCCTCTGCCCTCAAAGCATCTGACCACACCAAGATCGGTGTGATAAAATGCTTCCCCAATTTCCCAATGGCGCTATTTACATCCAGCGAAATCTAAGTCATAAAATGCTCGTAGCTTCCGGTTTCTTAGGCCATAGAGATGTTTGGAGCCACTCTGGTCTCTGATCAGCTCTATGGTCAGCTGGCTGAATCACCGGCTGCATTTTCAGGTTCCCTGTTGAGACAGGAGAGCCAGAGAAAAACACGAAAGATGGTGGGGGGGGGCATTCCCTCCCACGGCTTGTAAAAGCAGTCTAGAAGCTAATTAGCCGCTAGGATTGCTTTTACATGAAAGCCGACCGCTGGCTGAAAAGAATGATACCAAGATGATACCTAAACCTGCAGGCATCATTCTGGTATAACCACTCAAAGTTGTGAATGGCGTACCTGAAGACAAAAAAATGGTTAACAATAAAGCACAGTAAACGGTAAAGTATAAAAAATTGCATACCTGAAAAGCAAACATGATAAAACATAATAACAATAAAACATTGCAGAATAGAATACAGTAAAAAAGAGCAGAACAATAGAGAGAGAATAGAGAGAGAGAGAGAGAACAATAAAACGACAACTATTTTTTTTTATTTTATATATATTTTTTTTTTTTTTTTTTTACACTTTTTTTGTAACTAACTTTTATAACTGTAACTGGTTCCAGGTTCGGGTCTCTCAAAATGCGATGGCATCTTGGGAGACCCTGTGAAAGTGTGCCTAGTCTGTGCAATGCTGTACCCTACGCTAATACTCAACTAGTGCATGGTAGCGTTCAAAACATTCACCAATGCAAAGACCAGGATTGTCAGGACAGGAGGGACAATAATAGCGGGTGTCACGCCTATATCCGCGCTAGCTGCAGACACAATATCTTTTTTGGGGGGGTTCGTTGGGTAGGGGTACTCGGGAGGACATAAAGAAAATGCCTCTCATGCAGCCGACTGCATTTGGTTGGGGATGTGAATGGGGGAAGTACGGGCGCTGCAGAAGTGGTGGGCTCCCAATTGGGATTGGCAAATGCAGCAGGAAGGGCACTATGGGCACGACGGGCCTGTGTTTGTCTTTTTGGTGGCAGCGGGACACTACTTGTGCTTGCCACCTCACCAGCTTGAACTGCACTTATGGGACTCACCACATCACCAAGTGTTACTGCAGTGCTGGTTTGACCACGACCGGGGTGTACTAGGCCGCTGGCGCTTGCCAGTTCACCAAAACGCTACCAAAAAATCTGTTGGCGATCGCAGGGATCAGGCCTGACTCTGCGAACGCTGCAGTTATGCGTTTTAGTCTTTTGTAAGTGACAGTGATCGATCGATACTGCACTTGGGTGGGCTGGGCTGGGCCGGGCGGAGGGGCAAAACGCAGGTGCTAGCAGGTATCTGGGCTGATCCCGCTAACACTGCGTTTGTGGGAACCCTAAACTGCTGGGGACGCTAGTATAGATCTGATCGGATCAGATATTGATCCGTTCAGATACTATACCACTAAGGGTGGTGTACAGTGCGTGCGTGGGTGTTAGCGGTACTGGCGCTAACCTGACGCTGCCTGGGGCTGGTGCTTGCCAGTTCACCAAAATACTACCAAAAAAACTTAGCGATCGCAGGGATCAGGCCTGACTCTGCGAACGCTGCAGTTATGCGTTTAGTGTTTTGTAAGTGACAGTGATCGATCGATACTGCACTTGGGTGGGCTGGGCCGGGCCGGGCGGAGGGGCAAAACGCAGGTGCTAGCAGGTATCTGGGCTGATTCCGCTAACACTGCGTTTTTGGGAACCCTAAACTGCTGGGGACACTAGTATAGATCTGATCGGATCAGATATTGATCCGTTCAGATACTATACCACTAAGGGAGGTGTACGGTGCGTGCGTGGGTGTTAGCGGTACTGGCGCTAACCTGACCCTGCCTGGGGCTGGTGCTTGCCAGTTCACCAAAATACTACCAAAAAAACTGTTAGCGATCGCAGGGATCAGGCCTGACTCTTTTGTAAGTGACAGTGATCGATCGATACTGCACTTGGGTGGGCTGGGCGGAGGGGCAAAACGCAGGTGCTAGCAGGTATCTTGGCTGATCCCGCTAACACTGCGTTTTTGGGAACCCTAAACTGCTGGGGACGCTAGTATAGATCTGATCGGATCAGATATTGATGCGTTCAGATACTATACCACTAAGGGAGGTGTATGCTGCGTGCGTGGGTGTTAGCGGTACTGGCGCTAATCTGACGCTGCCTGGGGCGACGCATATCACCGCCGGGCGATCAGGGGGCTAAACCTTTATTCGGTAATAAACGGCGGGTGCCCTGACACTATAAAAAATAAACAAACTAACCAGCGTCACCCGTAATGGTTATACGGTGATCAGTGGTGAAAGGGTTAACTAGGGGGCAATCAAGGGGTTAAAACATTTATTCGGTAGTATATGGGGGTCCCTGACGCTATAAAACGCTGACGGCGAACCTAAATATCCTAACTAGCGTCACCAGCGACACTAATACAGCGATCAGAAAAATGATCGCTTAGCAACACTGGTGACAGGGGGTGATCAAGGGGTTAAAACTTTATTAGGGGGGGTTAGGGGGGTACCCTAGACCTAAAGGGGGGTAACAGTAACTGTCCCAACACTGTAACTGTCACAAACTGACACTATGCAGTAATCAGAAAAAAAAAAAACTGCTGGTGTCAGTTTGTGACAGGGGGGGGGGTGATTGGGGGGGATCGGGGGGCGATCGGGGGGGGGGATCGGGGTGTTTTGTGTGCCTGGCATGTTCTACTGTGTGTGTGTGTGTTGGTGCACTCACATTGATGTCTTCTCTCCTCGGGCCGAAACGGAAATTACCGAGCCGAGGAGAGATGACATCATTTCCTTTGCTGCTGTTTAGCATACAGCAGCAAAGGAATGATTCGATTGGCCGGCGGCGATCGCGAGGGGGGGGCCACGAACGGATGGTCTCCCCCTCACCACCGATCGCCGCTGGACAAAAGACGACCGCCTCGGGCACCGGGGGGGGTCCGATCGGACCCCCCACCCGCGGAAGGCAAATCACGTACCCTGTACGTGATTTTGCCTGTCCGTGCCACTTTGCCGACGTACATCGGCGTGAGGCGGTCGTCAAGTGGTTAACCACTTACGGACTGCCCACCGTCATTATATGGCGGTACTTTAAAGAGGAATATCGTTGTTATGGCAGCAGCTAGCTACCATAACCCCGGTATCCTCTTCTTTAGTGGGTGGTCGGCTTCAAGATAAAAGTGGTCTCTGTGGCGGGTTCCTCCCGCCGCGCTTCGGTGCCCTCTGCCGCTTACCGGAGCCTTCAGTAGCGGGGAAGGCAATCGGATCCTCTCCCTAGCCAGACATGGAAATGAGTGAGGGGAAGATGGCCCCCACCTATCTCCATATCATTGCAGAGTGGAATCAAGGTCAAAATGTCACTTCCGCCCATAGCACTTAAAGGGCCATTTTTTTTTTCAAATGACAAAATTATTATTTATTTTTTTTAATTGAATTTTAGTGTAAATATGAGATTTGAAGTCTTTTTGAACCCCCAGATCTCATATTTAAGAGAGCTTTTTTTCTATTACAAGGGATGTTTACATTCCTTGTAATAGGAACAAAAGGGACACATTTTTTTTAAAAGCACAGTGTAAAAATAAAAAATAAAAGTAAAATAAATAATAATTTTTTTTTAAACGTGCCCCTTCCCGCCAAGCTCGCATGCAGAAGCGAACACATACGTGAGTAGCGACCGCATATGAAAACGTTGTTCAAACCACACATGTGAGGTATCGCCGTGACTGGTAGAGTGAGAACAATAATTCTAGCCCTAGACCTCCTCTGTAACTCAAAACATGCCACCTTTTTTTTAAACATCGCCTATGGAGATTTTTAAGGGTAAAAGTTTGTCGCCATTCCACAAGCAGGCGCAATTTTGAAGCGTGACATGTTGGGTATCAATTTACTCGGCGTAACAATATATTTCACAATATAAAAAAAATTGGGCTAACTTTATTGTTGTCTTATTTTTTAATCCAAAAAAGTGTATTCTTTCCAAATAAGTTGCACTTGTAAGACTGCTGCGCAAATACGGTGTAATAGAAAGCATTGGAACGACAGCCATTTTATTCTCTAGGGTGTTAGAATATATATATATATATATATATATATATATATATATATATATATATATATATGTATATATAATGTTTGGGGGTTCTAAGTAATTTTCTAGCAAAAAAAAACTGTTTTTAACTTGTAAACAACAAATCTCAGAAAGAGGCTCGGTCCTTAAGTGGTTAATTTATTCAGATTTGGTAATTACATATTTATATTATGATGGACATTTGCTTCATGACATGTTTATGGTTTCTTTCTCTCTTCTTTGTTAGACATGTTTAGTCAGAGTTATATAGGATATGCATAAAAAACCTTTAAGCAAAATAAAATTTAGCTCATCCAGCGCGTCTGGAAAGATGATCTATAGTAGAATTTAGCAGCTGCTATGATAAAATAAAAAATTAAACACATAAGGAAACAGAGAAGGAATCTTCATAGCATAAAACTGTTTTTATTTTTAAAAAGAGGCAATCCCTCTTTTAAGAAATATGCTTACAACAAAAAAAGTAAAATAGCATCTCATAATATTCTGGTGAGCGAGTATCGTTATAGGCTGCAAATGATACGAATATTATGAGATGCTATTTTACTTTTTATTTGATGTAAGCATATTATAACATTGTTTTGGTGAGTGCATTTTTTGAGGGGAGCGGTCTCACGTGGTGCGGTGAAGGTTTCTTATTCTTTGGAAAAACACCATATGAATACCTTTAGGATCACCTGATGCACTTTGGACTCACTCTTCAGAGGGCATATTATCACCATTGGACATTGTTGTTTTTATTTCCAGAGCACTGCTATAGCTTGTGAATTACATATATGATATTTATACTACATGTAGGGATTGACCGATTATCGGTATGGCCGATTTTTGCAGCATTTTCAAGAAAGTCAGCATCGGTTGCAAACTAGACTGATTTTACCAATATTGGTCTCCGCGGGCCACGACGATCTTTTTTGCGGTCCAGAAGCCTGAAGAGTGCAGACCCAGTGCGCAGAGGCATGCAGGACACACACACAATGTCATTATGCCTGTGCACACTGAGCCTATTAAGTCTGACAGGCCTCCCTCGCCTCGACACTTGGATGGACAGACATGCCAGCCAGGCCAGCAGCCACCCATCATACCATTGTGCACTGCAGACAAAGAATGTCCGTTTTGAAATCTGTGTGTGTTTTACTGTTTTTCTCCCATCAGTTTTCATGCAGGTATGGTGTGAAAAACGAACTCTTAATGTTTAATTTTTAATAAACATTAACCACTTGCCAACCAGCTGCCGCAGTTTTACTTTGGCAGAATGGCACAGCTGGGCGAAATGACGCTACCTTACGTCGCTTTGCCTTTTGGCCACTAGGGGCGTGGGCACACCGCTGGAGGTACACACCCACACCCACGGCGTGTGCCCAGAGCTGATGCGAGTGCCGGGCAGCAGCGATAACCGCCGGGCTCCTGCGATCACTCGTGACAGAGCGAGAACCGGGATCTGTGTGTGTAAACACACAGATCCCGGTTCTTTCAGGGGAGAGGAGATAGATCATGCATTCATACTATGTATGAACACTGATCTCTCTCTCTCCTCCTAGACAGTCCCATCCCCCCATAGTTAGAAACACACACAGAAAACACAATTAACCCCTTGATCGCCCCCTAGTGTTAACCCCTTCCCTGCCAGTAACATTTATACAGTAATCAGTGCATTTTTATAGCACTGATCGCTGTATAATTGTTAATGGTTTCAAAAATGTGTCAAAAGTGTCCGATGTGTCCACCATAATGGCGCAGTCCCAATAAAATCACACATCGCCACCATTACTAGTAAAAAAAATAATAAAAATGTCATAAATCTTCCCCCTATTTTGTAGACACTATAACTGTTGCGCAAACCAATCAATATACGCTTATTGCAATTTTTTTTACCAAAAATATATAGAAGAATACATATTGGTCTAAACTGAGGAATTTTTTTTTTTTTTTGATAAAAAATGTGGGATATATATTATAGCAAAAAGTAAAAGATATTGTGTTTTTTTCAAAATTGTCGCTTTTCTTTTGTTTATAGTGCAAAAAATAAAAACCACAGAAGGAATCAAATACCACCAAAAGAAAGCTCTATTTGTGGGAAAAAAAGGATGTCAGTTTTGTTTAGTTACAGCATCGCACGACCGCACAATTGTCAGTTAAAGCGACACAGTGCCAAATCACAGCAAATGGCCTGGTCATTGAGCAGCCAAATCATCCAGGGCTGAAGCGGTTAACATGTTCAGTTTATTCCAGATTTGTGCATAAAATTTGAAAAGTTTAAATGTACAAAATATTGGCAAATAATATTGGCCATTGGCAGGAGAGGTGGCCAAAATATCGGTATTGTATCGGCACTGAAAAAGCGATATCAGTCGATCCCTAGTTACATGGTCCTGAAGAAGCGGAGCTCCCATGAAACTTGTAGATCAAATAAACTTACTATGCAATTGCTGATCAACTGAACTCCAGCTCTGTACCAATTGTTATCCTTGTAATTCTATACTGTATGGTATACCTAATGAAGTGTTTATGTCTTAAATATTTAATGTAATAAAATGTTGCATTTTTTTATACAAGTTCCAGTGTCGGTTTAGTTCTCAAAGATATATTTGTTTGGCCTGTCCTACACTGACTTCATTGCACCCCTGTAGATATAATCTATGTAAACTATTATATATATAGCAATGGAAAAATATAGATTACCTTGCAGGAAATATATAACAAGTTCATAAATGGGTGAATAGATGTATTCAGTATTTGATGCTTCATAAAATTTGTCATATTTCATTAAAACTGATAAGAGGAATAAAAGACAAAAAGTGATTACCGGGGCTACTAGGTCTTCTCTTTGTCTTAAACAATCTTTTGAAGGATTTTGATAATCTCTCCGCCATCTCTTTGCTCAGTCTTAGTTCTTAGTTCTTCTACATCTGAATCCCAGTCATGTCACTGAACACCTAGACACAGAGATACATTGTCACTAATGGTTACTATGTTCTCCAGATTTCTTTATTTTTTATAACAATATTTACAAAACTAAGACCTAGAGCCACATAGGCAGCTTTTATCTAACTCCATACATATATCATTGATGCAAATTATTGCAAGTCTTTCAAAATAATACATTATTAAATGTATTTTTATAAAAGCAGTGCAAGTACCTGAATCTGCCCTGGTATTATCCTCCTGCAATCTGTTGAAGGCTCCACCCACACAGACCCATCATTCATTGAAATAAACTGAAATAAAAAATAGATGGTGCCCAGGTGAATGAGACACAGGATCCAAAGTGACAGCCTGAGTGGTGATGATGATGGTGAAACAACGGACTGGATACAAGATGGCCATGGATAGAAGGCATGTTGGGGTTGGGCTCAGCCCTTCCTTCTCATAGCTCTGTGCTCAGCTGTCGGTTAATTGCCAAAGACACTTCCTTCCACAGTGACCCACCTGGTCTTCATTTCCTGCTTGTCAGCTAGAGCTGCTGGTTATATAAATTCCTTGGATCAGATCTTCTGTACCTTTGCCTTGGTCAACATATCCGGACTCTCTCTGCTGTGTTTTCCTGTGAAAGACTTTTGCTTGGCTGACTTCCCTTCTGGTTCCTGATCCTGTTGCACCCGACTTCGCTGATCTCTGGACTCCCGTTTCTCTGGCTTGTTCTGACTACCCATCCTGGTTACCAAACTCTGGCTATGTTTTGACTACTTTGCTCTGTTTATACCATTTTATTAAATAGTGTGATTTTTACTGCACTTCTGTCTCAGTCTGATTCATGGTTCCTGACAAGGCAGCTCCCAGGAGATGAAGCAATCTCTATGCAGCATAAAAACAGAAACAAAGGAGCGCCACTCTAGGTGCAGTATGCAAAAAAAAAAAAAAACAAGTCTATTTAGACAAATGGCAACTTAAATGGGAATAGTGCTTGATAGGTCATTTTTACAGTGATAGGTCATTTTTACAGTGAGATATGGGGTCAATAAGACCCCACATCTCACCTCTAGGCTGGAAAGCCTGACATAAAAAAAAACAAAAAGACAATCTTGGCTTACCAGCCGAGGCAGCGCCATTTTTTTTTAAATGCAGAAGCTTGGCGTGATGTCACAACATTGCACCCAGCCTCCCAACAATCGTAGAGACTCTGGGACCATCTGACCCACTGGAAATCTCTATGGTCAGCATCCAGGGCTGGTTGATTCCTTTTCCGGTTCTCTGATGGCAGGGTCAAGCCCAGAGAGGCACCTGAGGGCAGTGGGAGGTTGGGCAACCCCTCCCACTGCCTGTAATAATGATCAAGTGGCTGAGCCACTATGATCATTCTTATGGTGAAGAAAATCACCGGCTCTAAAAAATGATATCTGAATGATGCCTGTTAGCTGCAGGCATCATTCAGATATCACCACTAGGGATGAGCTTTGAGTTCGAGACAAACTCATGTTCGACTCGAACATTGGCTGTTCGCAAGTTCACCGAACAGCGAACAATTTGGGGTGTTCGCGGCAAATTCAAATGCCGCAGAACACCCTTTAAAAGTCTATGGGAGAAATCAAAAGTGCTAATTTTAAAGGCTTATATGCAAGTTATTGTCATAAAAAGTGTTTGGGGACCTGGGTCCTGCCCCAGGGGACATGGATCAATGCAAAAAAAAGTTTTAAAAAAGGCCATTTTTTCGGGAGCAGTGATTTTAATAATGCTTAAAGTCAAACAATAAAAGTGTAATATCCCTTTAAATTTCATAGCTGGGGGGTGTCTATAGTATGCCTGTAAAGGGGCGCATGTTTCCCATGTTTAGAACAGTCTGACAGCAAAATGACATTTCAAAGGAAAAAAAGTAATTTAAAACTACTCGCGGCTATTGCATTGCCCTCCGACAATACACATAAAAGTTAATTGATAAAAACGGCATGGGAATTCCCCACAGGGGAACCCCGAACGAAAATGAAAAAAAAAAAACGGCGTGGGGTCCCCCCAAAGATCCATACCAGACCCTTATCCGAGCACGCAACCTGGCAGGCCGCAGGAAAAGAGGGGGAGATGAGAAAGCGCCCCCCCTCCTGAACCGTACCAGGCCACATGCCCTCAACATTGGGAGGGTGCTTTGGGGTAGCCCCCCAAAACACCTTGTCCCCATGTTGATGAGGACAAGGGCCTCATCCCCACAAACCTGGCCGGTGGTTGTGGGGGTCTGCGGGCGGGGGGCTTATCGGAATCTGGAAGCCCCCTTTAACAAGGGAACACCCAGATCCCACCCCCCCGTGTAAAATGGTAAGGGGGTACCCCTACCATTTTACTAAAAAACTGTCATAAATGTTAAAATCGACAAGAGACAGTTTTTGACAATTCCTTTATTTAAATGCTTCTTCTTTCTTCTATCTTCCTTCATCTTCTTCTTCTGGCTCTTCTGGTTCTTCCTCTAGTGTTCTCGTCCAGCATCTCCTCCGTGGCATCTTCTATCTTCTTCTCCTCGGGCCGCTCCGCACCCATGGCATGAGGGGAGGCTCCCGCTCTTCTCTTCTTCTCTTCTTCATCTTCTTCTCTTCTTCATCTTCTTCTCTTCTTTATCTTCTTCTCCGGGCCGCTCCACATCCATGCTGGCATGGAGGGAGGCACCCGCTGTGTGACACGTCTCCTCTTCTGACGGTTCTTAAATAACGGGGGGCGGGGCCTCTGACGCATGGCAAATGACGGTACTTCCCTGTGGCATTCCCTGTGATGTCACAGGGAAGTCCTGTCAAGTCACCATGCGTCAGAGGGGGGTGCCCCCCCCGTTATTTAAGAACCGTCAGAAGAGGAAACGCGTCACACAGCGGGAGCCTCCCACCATGCCAGCATGGATGCAGAGCGGCCCGGAGAAGAAGATAAAGAAGAGAAGCAGATGAAGAGAAGAGCGGGAGCCTCCCCCTATGCCATGGGTGCGGAGTGGCCTGAGGAGAAGGAGATAGAAGACGCCGCGGAGGAGATGCTGGGCGAGAACACCGGAGGAAGAACCAGAAGAGTCAGAAGAAGAAGATGAAGGAAGATAGAAGAAAGAAGAAGCATTTAAATAAAGGAATTGTCAAAAACTGTCTCTTGTCATTTTTAACAGTTTTTTAGTGAAATGGTAGGGGTACCCCCTTACCATTTCACACAGGGGGGGCAGGATCTGGGGGTCCCCTTGTTAAAGGGGGCTTCCAGATTCCGATAAGCCCCCTGCCCGCAGACCCCCACAACCACCGGCCAGGGTTGTGGGGATGAGGCCCTTGTCCTCATCAACATGGGGACAAGGTGTTTTGGGGGGCTACCCCAAAGCACCCTCCCAATGTTGAGGGCATGTGGCCTGGTACGGTTCAGGAGGGGGGCACTCTCTAGTCCCCCCCTCTTTTCCTGCAGCCTGCCAGGTTGCATGCTCGGATAAGGGTCTGGTATGGATTTTTGGGGGGACCCCACGACGTTTTTTTTTTACATTTTGGCACAGGGTTCCCCTTAAAATCCATACCAGACCTCAAGGGTCTGGTATGGAATTTAGGGGAAACCCCACGTCTTTTTTTTTTTTTTTTTTTAATTTTGGCCGGGGTTCCCCTTAATATCCATAACCGACCTGAAGGGCCTGGTATGGTTTGGGTTCGGGGTTCCCCTGTGGGGAATTCCCATGCTGTTTTTATCAATGAACTTCTATGTGTAGTGTCGGACCAGCAATGCAATAGCCGCGAGTAGTTTTAAATGAATTTTTTTCTTTGAAATGTCATTTTGCTGTCAGACTGTTCTAAACACGGGAAACATGTGCCCCTTTACAGGCATACTATAGACACCCCCCAGCTATGATTTTTTTTTTTTTTTTTAATCAGAAAGGTTTTTATTTTGCATAAGAAACACATACATATAGCATACAGGTAGAAGTATATAGCGTATACATATGTCAGAGTTCTCTCATAGCATTTTATGAAAACATTTATCAGCGAGGGAGATGGGCGGAGCCTAGCAGAGCAGACATGCATTGTTAGAGCTCTGCACCGCTGAGGAGAGAAGAGAAGGACAAAGCGGAGCCTGCAGGCTCAAAAGGTATCCATTTGAACCTTTTTACCCCAGGGAACAAACTGTGAAAGTTTGGGCAGGAAATATGGTACTGGGAGGAAACCGTGGCAGAAATAAAAATCACCTCACAAAGAGCTCACAGGCACTCACTGCAGCTGAAGCAGCTCCAGTCACCTCACAAGATACAGCATCAGGGCGCTCTCACAGACAGAAAATGTCACAGCAAGACTCTCCATTTGAGTCAGATACAGAACAAATCCTCTCACAAACTTCTCCACAAGCCTCCTCAGCATCCCCAGTAATATTATTACAATTTGAAAAGATGCTTCATAAGGCTTTAAAACAAACCTCAGACCAAATAACAAAAAGCCTAACCAAAGAAATAAGAGAGCTGGGAAACCGCACCGCAGCCTTAGAAATAAAAATGGATGAAATTGAAATTACAACCCAAGAAAATATAACAGAATTGGAACAATTAAAAGAAGAGAATTTAATACTTCAAACTAAGCTCGAAGATTACGAAAATAGAGCCAGACGTTCAAACTTGCGCATAAGGGGAATACCTGAAACCGTGACAGACCTGCAATCTACTATTACTGCTCTATTACAAGAACTAAAGCCAGATATTCCTATTGAACGTTTAGAACTGGACAGAGTACACAGAGCCCTCACAGCCAAAAAGAAAGATGGACCCCCACGTGATATAATCACAAAATTTCATTATTACAGAACGAAAGAACAAATACTAATTGCTGCAAGAGAAAAAAAGGAACTTAATTTTCAAGGACACAATTATCAAATTTTTGCTGACCTATCCCAACTTACTATTACTAAAAGACGATCCATGAAACCCCAACTAATGAAACTGCAATGCCACAACATTATGTATCAATGGGGCTTCCCCTTTTCAGTCAGATTTAACTACCAAGGTACAATTTACAGAAGCAGATCAGCAGATGAACTACAACAAACCCTTTTAAAATTAATTCTGACAGAACCCATAAGCAGCAACTCTCCCACACGCAGAAGAATGGCATCATCTTCACCTTCAGGCAGCACCCAGAAAATTTCAGAACAAAATGGGAATCATCATTCTCACAAAAGAGGCCGTTATGCCACATCATCCATGGACCAAGAAGATTCAATGGACTGACATCCTAATTCCTGATATCTCTTCATTTATTATACTAAGAGATGGTTCTCTATAAAAAAACCTGTATTTATAACTGAATGTAACTGCATTCTAATAGTCACACACTGTGTGGGATCATGTTACATTCCAGTTATATTTCTTATTACTTCTGATTCATATAGCCTTAGAATATATAAGTGAAATAAGGAAATTCTTGTTCAGTTATATATTATCAGGTAATAACAATAGATTTATTACTTTTTAGGACAAATATGTTCAATAATCCAGAAGTAATGGAAGCTTTTTCTTTCTTTTCCTAACTAGTTCCTAGAATTATGTTTTTGTTTATTCTAATCTGAAGCAATACAACCTCAATTTTATGAGTTAACATATCTAAACAGTTACATATGAATAAAATATGTAATTGTTTACTCTAAAAGGGTTAAAATCCCAAAATAATTCAAGCTATCTTCATCAATACCAAAGTTATTAACAGTACCTTTCTAACTGAATTATTTAGCCTAGGGCAAGACTAACCATATACAACCACCCTGGAATAAATAATTTCAACAAAAACTATATTCTGCACTCCAATTAATGAAACATCATTTTGATGTCTTTTGACATAGCACTTCTCTCCTGTAAGCGGAAGATCTGTGTACCCCCATTAGCCCTCCTCATTCTCCCAACCATATTATGTGGGAGTGTGACGAAGGCACTTATTCCCCTGAGAGAGATATTTATTCTCTTTCATGGGTAAATTGTGATTACTTGCAAAAAATAATTTATACAATGTATCAACTAATCTCATGTGTTTTTTGTTTACTCTTTACTCCAGAATTCACTGGTTTCTTTTCTATCTATTCATCTCTTCAGTCCACACAGGTTGATCTGCGCAGTCAGCTCTGCATAACAAAAAGTAAGTCAAAACTATTTGATCTGTTGACATGGCACCACTGAATATACTTTCCCTGAATGTTCAGGGAATAAATGTCCCTCAAAAAAGGACCAAAGCCTTCCGTACTTTTCATAACAAGAAGGCTCACATAGTATGCCTCCAACAAACACACTTCACCAAAGATTCTACTCCAAAATATATTTCTCCTTTTTATCAACAAATTTACACGGCTTCTGCCTGTACCAAGCAAAGGGGAACTCTAATTGCATTTCACCGATCCACACCATTCACCTTATCATCAGAAATTAAAGACCCAGAAGGTAGATACCTGATACTCATGGGTTATATAATGGATACAGCAATCACGGTGATTTCCTACTACGCTCCTAACAAACAACCTACACCATTCCTCTCACATATATTAAAAGTGATTAATACACACAAAATAGGAACAGTGATAATGTGTGGGGATTCGAACCAGGTCCTCCTCCCATTTCTAGATAAATCACCTTTTACACCATCAAAAATAACCTCTAGATTACCTTTTTCTCAACTTCTTTCCAAATACAATCTGGTAGATTCGTGGAGAGAAAGTAACCCAATGAAAAAGAAATTCACTCATTTCTCGCACCCTCATCAAACCTTCACCAGAATAGATCATATTTTTCTAACAATAGGAATGATACCAGAAATTATTGCATCAGATATAATTCCGATTCCGTGGTCTGACCATAATGCAGTATACACTACTATAGCCTCATCCATACCAAAAGCGCATGACCCAACGTGGTACTTACCAGACATAATGCTCAAACACCCACTACATCAGATGGCCATTGAACAAGCTTTAAAGGAATACATATCAATTAATAATACAACAGACATCTCCCCAATAACACTGTGGGAAGCTCATAAGCCTGTCTTGCGTGGTACAATACAAAGACAAATGGCACTATTTAAACGGGAACGCAAAAATCTAGCAAAAAAACTAGAACTCAATTTTAATGCAGCCTACATATCATTTCAAGATAATCCATCTCAGAGTACAAAATCTCATCTGGAAAAATCTAGATTGGAATACGATCTATTTCTCACTGAGTCAGTTGATAAATCCCTCAAACTCTCCAAACACAATTTCTACATGAATACAAACAAACCAGGTACATATTTGGCTCGGGCATTAAATTCAACTAACAAATCTTTCAAACCAATACGTTTGAAATTATCAAAAAATGTTTACACTTGTAATCCAGTTAAAATAGTCCATAAATTTCACTCACATCTCGCAACTTTATACAAGAAAAACAATGAATTTAATCCTACAGAGGCTGAATCCTTCTTCTCAAAAATAACCTTACCTGAGTTATCTCAGAATCAAAAAAGCAGTTTGGATGAGCCTATAACTATAGATGAAGTTGCTAACGCCATAAAAGACCTAAAACTTAACAAAAGACCAGGCCCAGACGGCTACTCGGCTTTATACTATAAAACATTCTCAGAAATACTCTCTCCCATTCTCACTGAAACTTTTAACAAACTTCTAGATGGACATTCTTTTCGGCAAGAAACACTAATGGCAATTGTTTGTATGATCCCAAAACCCCTTTCTGATGATACTTCCTGTGTGAATTATCGGCCTATCTCTCTGTTAAACCTCGATATTAAATTATTAGCAAAAATAATAGCAAAATGCCTCAATAGCATTATAGGAAAATTAATACATAGAGATCAAGTAGGCTTCATGCCAAATAGACAGGCAGGCGATAATATACGCAGGGCAGTGTTATTGGCACATATTGCTAAAAAACTGAAAATCCCTTTATGTTTTCTATCTCTCGATATTAAGAGGGCATTTGACACAGTATCCTGGCAATATATGCAATATTCATTACAAAAATGGGGTTTTGGACCCCACTTTTTAACATGGATCAAAGCATTATATAATAAACCCAAAGCCTATATAAAATATGCTGGATACAAATCTGAAGCCTTTAATATCGAAAGAGGTACCCGACAGGGTTGCCCATTATCTCCCTTATTATTTGCCCTTATACTCGAACCCATGGCCCAATACATCAGAACAAACCAAACTATAACTGGCATTGAAGTAGGAGGTATTACACACAAATTATGTATATTTGCAGACGATATATTACTTTTTCTTTCATCACCACAGGTCTCTGGTCCTAACTTAATACCAGCTCTTGATGGATTTGCAGCCCTATCCGGCCTTATGATTAATCCTAAGAAATGCCTAGTGCTTAATATTTCGCTCACAAACATGGAATTGATCCCGGCTAGGGCTGCACTCCCATTCACATGGGCAGAAAAATCAATCCCATATCTTGGAATTCATTTAACAGCATCTCATTCTGACTTATTCTCAACCAATTATCCTCCTGTATTAAGACAGATCACAAATCTAATAAAAACAATGGTCGCAACTTCCTTTATCCTGGATAGGGAAGATTAATGCAATCAAAATGACTATTCTACCCAAATTGCTTTATCTATTCAGAGTCCTCCCTATTCCAATTCCTTCCTATTTTTTGAGAATAGTACAAAAAAGAGCAACTTCGTTTATATGGGGCTCTTCTAAACCACGTATACCTATACACACACTACATCTTTCCAAAAATAAAGGAGGCCTGGGATACCCTAATTTTACTAACTACTACAGAGCAGCACATTTGGCCAGTCTGTCCAAATACCATGCAAAACAGGAAATCCCATTATGGGTATTTATAGAGGCTTCAGAAAATGACCCTCTATTAATATCAAATTTATTATGGCTTGATCCTAAAGACCGCTTTAAAATTCATAATCCCATAACTAAACACTTCTTATCTCTCTGGGATAAACTAAAAACCAAATATCAGTTACAATCTCCACACAATCCTCTCCTTTCTTTTATCAGAAATCCAGCCTTTTATCCGGCATGGATCTACCCAAATTCTTTTAAAGCTTGGACAACATTCAGACACTAAATGACTTCATAGCATCTAAATCATTCCTTTCATTCCCATCGCTTAGAGAAAAATATGATCTACCAAACTCTGAGATATTTAGATATCTCCAAATCAAAAATTTCTATACACCATTCCTAAAGGGGGATACACCATTATCCCAATTATCCATTTTTGAATCAATCTGTACAAAAGATCCATTTGCTAAAGGTACAATTTCATCACTTTATAATCAATTATATGGAGTAGCAAATCTTAATAGACCCTCTTACGTTCAGAGGTGGGAGGAGGACCTGGGACGAACTTTAGAAGACACGGACTGGTCTAACATATGGCTCACATCTAAGTCATCTTCACCCAACATCTTAGCACTGGAGACAAATTATAAAGTCCTAACTCGCTGGTACCTTGTACCCGCTAGAGTGGCAAAATATTCACCTAATACCTCAGCTCTTTGTTTTCGAGGATGCCCAGAAATAGGCACATATTTACACATATGGTGGACGTGCCCAATAATCCAAACCTTCTGGAAGGAAGTCTTCGTGATTGCATCTAAAATATTTAAAAAAATAATACAACCAGATCCATATTTAACCTTACTTAATCTAAAACCGGAATGGTTAACACTCTCTCAATTCAAACTTATGATCCAACTAATAACGGCTGCAAAACAAACAGTGGCCAAGGCATGGAAATCTCCTACATTGGTACTAGCAGAAACAATTCACAGAATGAATAATACAATGTCCCATGCTAAGATGGTAGCCATCGATCAAAATCAAATTCCAAAATTTGAAAAACTTTGGCACCCTTGGATAAAACAACAGTTCCTGTCAAACTTCAATGACTCTGTCCTGTTGCCATGGTAACAGATTAAATGACTTACAGAGACACCCATTCTAAGGCTTCAAAGAGAACTAAAAAGAATAATAAACTGACGAGCGGGACAACCTTGTGGACCATACCTCTACCTTTCAACCCTTTTTCTTCTTTCTCTTTCCTTTTCTCCACCTTACGATTAAAGCTCATTATCAGAATTTATTTGACCTATATACACTCTACTTGTAAACAATATGTATAGTAGGTATAAATCATTTAAATACCTACAAAAGTAACTAAGGAAATGATATATATCTTTAATTTAGGTTTACGTGAACCCAATGTTTAATATTTGAAATTTCATGATATTTACCTATATAAACCCTACTGTAAAACATTGAGCTTACTTTATAGATCCTTGTAAACTTACTTTATGTATCTTTATAATATTGTATACTCAATAAACTTCTTTTGACAAGGAAAACATTTATCAGCTACCTAAGATTATTATAAGACGGTTCTGATTACATTCTATCAGGAATATAACCTATCATACCATTATCTTTTAACAATAATAGATCTATCATGTAATGTAGTTCGCAAGGAGTATATATCCAAATAAAATACAATTTAAGCAAGTACCAGATATAATAATATTACCCTTATATGCTGAAAGCTCTAGTGATCTCTGATAACCTTAGAGTATAAAAATAGAAAACACGTCGTTCATTTAACAGTAGCATTGAAATCAACTCTACTACCTTATAATTCCATCAACCTTGTTTAAATTCGTTATGTTTAATTCAATATAATATTCATCGGTGGAAGAGAAAGTAAAATAGAAGAGAAAGAAGAGAAGAAAGAGAAGAAAGGAGAGAAAGAAAAGGAGATAGGAGCAGAACAGAGCAAAACCTTGCTATACAGTACCATATCACATATACTGCCATATATCCCACAGGGAATGTCCCTTCTTATAACTCCCGCTTCTTTGCATGTGTACAGTTTCCATACAGTAATCGAGTCTACATCAACCCAAGAGTAACCTATCTTTAATTAATTGGTGTGGGGCCAAACCAGGAACGTCTAACCATGCCTGCCATATTGAAAGGAACTTTTGTGGGGCCTTCCTATGTTGGTAAGTAACTTTTTCTCTTATTAGAAGCCTGTTCACGCTGTCTATCCATTGCCTCCTGGTGGGAACTCGTGGGGTGATCCACCACTGGGCAATTAGTCTCCTCGCTGTGTATAATAAACGGATAAGCGCTATACGTGTAGGTTTGCGGTGCTAACTCTTCGTCTATTCCCCCCCCAGTAAACAGACCATTGGAGTTCTCTCAAGAGGTATCATATATACTTCCGAAATCGTGTCCAGTACTTCCTTCCAATATCTGAATAGCTTGGGGCATTTCCATGTCATGTGGAGCAAGTCTCCATGATCGCGTTCACATTTTGGGCACAGGGGTGACTCTCTAATTCCCCATTTATAAAGTTGAAGGGGGGGTTCTGTACGCCCTATGTAGTAAGTAGAGGTGTGAGAGTTTCTGGGACGCAGATATTGATACCAGGGGGGCATTCATAAGGCATATATTCCAACTGTCTCCATCCATTTCTCCTATATCCTCCTCCCACCGCTGTCTGCATGGTATTCTAGAGGGATCTTGTATTCGTGCTATAAGAGTATTATAGCATCTAGATATCATGCCTTTTTTAACTTCATCCATAAAAAACATCCTGTATAATCGGATGTTCTGTTTGTTGGGTCCTGACAGTTCTATTCTGGGTTTGTAAGGCATGACGCAGTTGGAGATATTTATAAAAATTATTATGTGGGATCCCAAACTCTATTTGAATCTGCTGAAATGATTTAAGAGTGTTATCTTGGTATAATTGTGAGTAGGGATGAGCCGAACACCCCCCTGTTCGGTTCGCACCAGAACATGCGAACAGGAAAAAAGTTCGTTCGAACATGCGAACACCGTTAAAGTCTATGGGACACGAACATGAATAATCAAAAGTGCTAATTTTCAAGGCTTATATGCAAGTTATTGTCATAAAAAGTGTTTGGGGACCTGGGTCCTGCCCCAGGGGACATGGATCAATGCAAAAAAAAGTTTTAAAAACGGCCGTTTTTTCAGGAGCAGTGATTTTAATAACGCTTAAAGTCAAACAATAAAAGTGTAATATCCCTTTAAATTTCGTACCTGGGGGGTGTCTATAGTGTGCCTGTAAAGGGGCACATGTTTCCTGTGTTTAGAACAGTCTGACAGCAAAATGACATTTTGAAGGAAAAAACTCATTTAAAACTACCCGCGGCTATTGCATTGCCGACAATACACATAGAAGTTCATTGATAAAAACGGCATGGGAATTCCCCAAAGGGGAACCCCGAACCAAAATTAAAAAAAAAAAATGACGTGGGGGTCCCCCTAAATTCCATACCAGGCCCTTCAGGTCTGGTATGGATATTAAGGGGAACCCCGGCCAAAATTTAAAAAAAAAAATGACGTGGGGTTCCCCCTAAATTCCATACCAGACCCTTCAGGTCTGGTATGGATTTTAAGGGGAACCCCGCGCCAAAAAAAAAAAAAAAAACGGCGTGGGGTCCCCCCAAAAATCCATACCAGACCCTTATCCGAGCACGCAACCTGGCAGGCCGCAGGAAAAGAGGGGGGGACGAGAGTGCGGCCCCCCCTCCCTCCTGAACCGTACCAGGCCACATGCCCTCAACATTGGGAGGGTGCTTTGGGGTAGCCCCCCAAAACACCTTGTCCCCATGTTGATGAGGACAAGGGCCTCATCCCCACAACCCTGGCCGGTGGTTGTGGGGGTCTGCGGGCGGGGGGCTTATCGGAATCTGGAAGCCCCCTTTAACAAGGTGACCCCCAGATCCCGGCCCCCCCCTGTGTGAAATGGTAAGGGGGTACCCCTACCATTTCACGAAAAAAGTGTCAAAAATGTTAAAAATGACAAGAGACAGTTTTTGACAATTCCTTTATTTAAATGCTTCTTCTTTCTTCTATCTTCCTTCATCTTCTGGTTCTTCTGGCTCTTCTGGTTCTTCTGGTTCTTCCTCCGGCGTTCTCGTCCAGCATCTCCTCCGCGGCGTCTTCTGTCTTCTTCTCCTCGGGCCGCTCCGCACCCATGGCATGGGGGGGAGGCTCCCGCTCTTCTCTTCTTCTTTTCTTCTTTTCTTCTCTTCTTCTCTTCTTCTCTTCTTCTTCATTTTCTTCTCCGGGCCGCTCCGCAATCCATGCTGGCATGGAGGGAGGCTCCCGCTGTGTGACGGCGCTCCTCGTCTGACAGTTCTTAAATAACGGGGGGGGGCGGGGCCACCCGGTGACCCCGCCCCCCCTGACGCACGGTGACTTGACGGGACTTCCCTGTGACGTCACGGGGAATGCCACAGGGAAGTCCCGTCAAGTCACCGTGCGTCAGAGGGGGGCGGGGTCACCGGGTGGCCCCGCCCCCCCGTTATTTAAGAACTGTCAGACGAGGAGCGCCGTCACACAGCGGGAGCCTCCCTCCATGCCAGCATGGATTGCGGAGCGGCCCGGAGAAGAAAATGAAGAAGAAAAGAAGAAGAGAAGAAGAGAAGAGCGGGAGCCTCCCCCCCATGCCATGGGTGCGGAGCGGCCCGAGGAGAAGAAGACAGAAGACGCCGCGGAGGAGATGCTGGACGAGAACGCCGGAGGAAGAACCAGAAGAACCAGAAGAGCCAGAAGAACCAGAAGATGAAGGAAGATAGAAGAAAGAAGAAGCATTTAAATAAAGGAATTGTCAAAAACTGTCTCTTGTCATTTTTAACATTTTTGACACTTTTTTCGTGAAATGGTAGGGGTACTTATGTACCCCCTTACCATTTCACACAGGGGGGGGCCGGGATCTGGGGGTCACCTTGTTAAAGGGGGCTTCCAGATTCCGATAAGCCCCCCGCCCGCAGACCCCCACAACCACCGGCCAGGGTTGTGGGGATGAGGCCCTTGTCCTCATCAACATGGGGACAAGGTGTTTTGGGGGGCTACCCCAAAGCACCCTCCCAATGTTGAGGGCATGTGGCCTGGTACGGTTCAGGAGGGAGGGGGGGCCGCACTCTTGTCCCCCCCTCTTTTCCTGCGGCCTGCCAGGTTGCGTGCTCGGATAAGGGTCTGGTATGGATTTTTGGGGGGACCCCACGCCGTTTTTTTTTTTTTTTTGGCGCGGGGTTCCCCTTAAAATCCATACCAGACCTGAAGGGTCTGGTATGGAATTTAGGGGGAACCCCACGTCATTTTTTTTTTTTAATTTTGGCCGGGGTTCCCCTTAATATCCATACCAGACCTGAAGGGCCTGGTATGGAATTTAGGGGGACCCCCACGTCATTTTTTTTTTTAATTTTGGTTCGGGGTTCCCCTTTGGGGAATTCCCATGCCGTTTTTATCAATGAACTTCTATGTGTATTGTCGGCAATGCAATAGCCGCGGGTAGTTTTAAATGAGTTTTTTCCTTCAAAATGTCATTTTGCTGTCAGACTGTTCTAAACACAGGAAACATGCGCCCCTTTACAGGCACACTATAGACACCCCCCAGGTACGAAATTTAAAGGGATATTACACTTTTATTGATTGACTTTAAGTATTATTAAAATCACTGCTCCTGAAAAAACGGCCGTTTTTAAAACTTTTTTTTGCATTGATCCATGTCCCCTGGGGCAGGACCCAGGTCCCCAAACACTTTTTATGACAATAACTTGCATATTAGCCTTTAAAATTAGCACTTTTGATTTCTCCCATAGACTTTTAAAGGGTGTTCTGCGGCATTCGAATTTGCCGCGAACACCCCAAATTGTTCGCTGTTCGGTGAACTTGCGAACAGCCAATGTTCGAGTCGAACATGAGTTCGACTCGAACTCGAAGCTCATCCCTAATTGTGAGATATATTTGATGCCTGCGTCCTCCCAACTCTTGAAGCCTTTTAGTTTTTGTATTTCTTTCAGTTGTCTATTTCGCCAGAGAGGCGTGCTGGATAGAAAGCCCGTGATGCCTATTAGTTTCTTGACATAGGACCAAAATAAAATCAACAATTTAATCGTAGGAGCTTCCGGGTCTAAATGCAAGAATCCCGCCTCCAAATTTGCCAGCGCTGAATAATTGTTGTCTTCTAGTGTTATAAGTCTACGAATCAGGTCTTTTGGATCCAGCAAGCCCCGTCCTCCTAGTTGTTGTAATTGGGAAGCTAAATAATACATTCTGGGATGAGGGACTGCAAGTCCCCCCTCCTCTTTGCCATGCTGTAGTGTTGATAGTTTTATCCTCGCTATTTTTTTCCTCCATATGAGTTCTCTGAATTGGGTCTCTATTCTGTCAAACCATTTTTTAGGTATCCACACCGGGGAATTATTAAAAATATATAACAGTTGTGGTGCCCAGACCATTTTAATAAGATTAATTCTACCAACAACAGACAGGGGTAGTCTACACCAGGCCCTACTCTTTTCACGGAATTTAGTTAACAAAGGTGTTAGGTTCTGGTCAACATAAGTGGCTGGATTAGGGGTCACCTGGATCCCCAGGTAGCGGAATGAGCGTACTTGTTGTATCATCTCTGCGCCTAGGGGTAGTGGAGTATTCAGGGGGTCGAGCGGCATCAACACTGACTTATCCCAGTTAATGGAGAAGCCCGATAATTCCCCAAAATCCTTAATGAGAGACATGACTGTTTGTAGTGTATCTTTTGTGTCCCCTAAATAGAGCAAGGTATCATCTGCGTACATGGACACTATGTCTTTATTCATGCCTCTTTGGAATCCTGCTATTCTAGCGTCACCTCTAATTTTTGCTCCCAGGGGTTCCAGGGCCAAGGCAAACAGTAGGGGCGACAATGGGCACCCCTGCCTGGTGCCTCTAAATAAAGGAAAAGGTTCTGAAAGTTCCCCATTAATCCGTATCCTGGCAGTGGGCGCGGCGTACAAAAGTTGTACCCACCGAATAAAGGTGTCTCCCAGTCCCATGTTCTGCAGCGTTTTCCACAGATAAGGCCACTCGACACTGTCGAAGGCCTTAGCTGCGTCTAGTAAAAAAATTGCCCTATTGCCTGTGTTGTCCACTGGGAGTTGTAGATTCAGGAATAGTTGTCTTATATTTTGCGCCGTGGATCTCGTGTGGATGAACCCGGATTGGTCTCTATGTACTATTTTATTAATTACTTTGGCCAATCTGTTTGCCAACATCCGAGCCAGCAGCTTGATATCGGATGTGAGCAATGAAATGGGTCTATAGGATCCAGGGGAATTTGCATCTTTACCCGGTTTTAATATAACAATAATGATCGCCTCGTTCATCGAGCTTGGCAATGAGCCCTCTCTTAGTGCCTCATTGTAAACTTTCAGTAGTGTGGGAAGCATGGAGTCAGCGTAGCATTTGTATATCTCTGATGGGAGACCATCTACACCTGGCGATTTATTATTTTTAGTTTGAGATAGGGCAATGTCTAGTTCTTCTGCTGTTAAAGGGGCATTAAGCATGGTCCTATCTTCTATTGGCAGACTGGGGAGCTCACAGCTATTTAAAAAATCTTCTATTGCACTGTCAGTGGGTGTAACTTTAGAAGTATAGAGGTCAGCATAGAAATCACCAAAAACTGTCAGGATATCAGGAGTAGAGCATTTCAGAGCGCCCTGTGCGTCACAGATGGCGGAGATGAGAGAGGATGATTGCTGAGACCGTGCCATTACTGCAAGCATATGACCAGTCGTCTCCCCTTCCTCAAAGTGTGATTGTTGCAGAAAAAAACGTTTGTTCTCCGCCAGCTGCAGCGCCAACTGCCTAGACATTGTCTGTGCACTCAACCATGCTCTCTTAGTGTCTCCTGTGGGGTCATTAATATAATTGTTTTCAGTTTCGGTGACTCTATTTCGTACCAACAATTCCCAAGCCTTGGTGTCAGTTTTAATCTGTGATATTGTTTTGATAAGTTGTCCTCACAAAAAGGCCTTCGCTGCATCCCAGACCACCCCCAGCTTAGCCGTATTGATATTATCCTGTAAAAACAGCTTGAGTGCACCACTTATAGGGTCTGGTTCAGTAAACAGCGAGAGCCAGAAGGGATTAAGTTTCCATATTGGACGTCTGTACCTACTTGGTAATGAAATGGTCACCCAAAAGGTCGAGTGGTCAGATATATGCCTATCTGCATATCCTGATTCCTCTATTAAGTGAAGCATCTTGTCATTCCCAAGGCCCAAATCTATTCTAGATAATCCGTCATGTGAGGCTGAATGACAGGAGTATTTTTTATCGTTAGGATGTTTAGACCTCCAGACATCTATCAGCCCCAATTCTTCAAGTATTCTGGCAAAGGGGGTACTACCTTTTACCTGACATGTGCTAGCAGTAGGTACAGGTAATTTATCCTTAAGAAAATTTAAAAAAATTATTGTAGTCCCCCATTGCCAGTAAGGGTACTTCTGGGTATTGGGCCATAAAACTTGCCAGGTGCCTGATAATCTCTGAGTTATACGGTGGGGGTATATAAATGCTAGCAAGAATGCATCTTAGGCCTGTAATTGTGCATAAAAGAAAGACATATCTGCCAGCCAGGTCAATGCGTTTTCTAATGCAATTGAATTGAACATCCTTCCTGATTAGTATACTTGCTCCCCTTGAGTAAGTGGAGTGGGTTGCATAAAACTGGTTTGTATATAATCGTGGGCTAAGACTGGGAGGGGGGTCCACAGAGAAATGGGTCTCCTGTAAGCAGACTACCCCCGCATTCAGCGACTTGAGATGTCTAAGGACCGCCACTCGTTTTACTGGATTTCCCAGTCCTCTGACATTCCAAGCCACAATGGTCAATTTAGTCATCCCCATCTTGTTTCAGAAACATTGACCAGGCCAGCATAACTCTCATCAGACCTCCTAGGTTATACAATAGCATAGCATCTGGAAGGAGAGAGGGACCCGCTCTCCCCATATCATACTTGATTTCTCCTTTCTGAAAACATTTAGGTATCTGTAGACATGAAATCATGTTGCAAGGCAAAGAAACATATTCTAGCAGGTTAGCATATAAGTACAGAAGGCAGTAAATTTTTGGCTTAATGCATGTTGCTCTGTATGGCATAATTCTAAAGGTTGGCAGTTCGCACAGCCACATGGCTGCAGTGTTAACTTTTCCCACACAACAGGTGTGGGGGGGGGTAAAAGCCTTGAAAACTCCTAGTTAACCAGTAGGTTAATTCTCGTAGGGGTTTCACAGCCACGGTAGGCACGCATTTCTTCCTTAATTGCAATCAAAAATGTGGAAAAAAAGCAAAAGAAAAAAGGGGGAAGGGTGAAACAAACAAACAGTACTCCTCAGCCGCCTGAACATCGGATATGAGTATAGAAACTGTCCACCTCAATCAGCAAACTTAAATCTTAAGACCTCCTCACAGCCCAGGCATCTATCCCAGTAAAAATAAACCGGGTCTTGTCATGACTTAGCACTTAAGCAGGGACATCTCTTTGTGGTCTAGCAGCTTTAAGGGCCCTATCTTCACGATCTAGCCATTGAGCCGCCATGTCCGGGCGCTCAAAAAAGCGAGTTTCCCCTAGTGCGAACACACGGAGGCGGGCAGGATATAGCATCGCATATGGCAAGTTAAGGTCTCTTAATCTTCGTTTGACATCCATAAACTTTGCTCGCTGCTTCTGGAGTTCAGTCGAGAAATCCGGAAACAGGGAAATTTTGGAGTTTTCAATATTCAGCTTACCTCCCATGGTTCTGGCTTTAGCAAGAATGGCATCTCTGTCTTTGTAGTTTAAGAGCTTAAACAGAAAAGCACGAGGGTGATTGCCAGGGGGTAGTGGACGCGATGGCACTCTATGCGCTCTCTCCACCGCAAATAGTGGAGAGAAAGCTTCTTTTCCAAATGTAGTGAGGAGCCATTGTTCTATGAAAGTGACCGGGTCTTTACCTTCTATCCTTTCTGGGAATACTAAGGCGTGGACATTGTTGCGGCGCATGCAATTTTCCAAATCATCTAAGCGCGCTGCATGCTGATCTGCAAGATGGCAGTTATACTTTAAATCTCTCTGCATGGGTACTAAATCATCTTCAATTACACTGACCCTGCTCTCTATTGCAGCTGTGCGCTCTCTTAGCTTTTGCATGTCCTGTCTCACAAAGGATATCTCAGCTTTGACACCTTTAACTTCATCAGTCAGGGTTGAGATGGATCTGTTGCATATAGTCACTCCTGAGAGTATGTCTCTGAGAGGGGGTTCAGCATTATCCGGGGGCAGGATTGATGTCTGAGTGCCCTGATAGGAATGTGAAACTGTACTCACTGCGGCCCAGTCAGCAGGGGATCCAGTGCCATCCTCCAGTGGAATAGTATTATCCATCTCCAGCTGACTTCCTTCTTCTTCACTAAGGTCAGATGTGGGTGATGGTAGTTCTTTTGATGCTTTATTGCCAAACAGGAGCTTTTGGGCAGCCTCCTTATATTTCTCCTTTTGTGATCGCTGTGGCAGAGCGCCATCTTGGGCCTGAACTGCGGGCGGGCCGCCACCATCCTTGCCCCGTTTTGGCATGTTCTGCAGCCACAAATCGATCGGGTGAACGGGTCGGCTGAGGCCCAGATACTATGCGGTTCCGATCGGGGGTATCAGCGGGCTGGATGAGTGATCCAGAGGATAATTGTCAGGATTTTCGGCGGAGCTGAGGAGAAGTGCGTCCTGCTACATGCGCTGCCTGGCCACGCCCCCCAGCTATGAAATTTAAAGGGATATTACACTTTTATTGTTTGACTTTAAGAATTATTAAAATCACTGCTCCTGAAAAAACGGCCATTTTTAAAACTTTTTTTGCATTGATCCATGTCCCCTGGGGCTGGACCCAGGTCCCCAAACACTTTTTATGACAATAACTTGCATATAAGCCTTTAAAATTAGCACTTTTGATTATTCATTTTCGTGTCCCATAGACTTTAACAGTGTTCACGCGTTCGAACAAACTTTTTTCCTGTTCGCTTGTTCTGGTGCGAACCGAACAGGGGGGTGTTCAGCTCACCCCTAATCACCACTTAAAGTTAATGTGCTGACAAGCAACCTTTACATAACCTATCCTCCCTTCAGACCATCATGAATGCTGCTGCCAGGCTCATCCACATTACCAACCACTCAATGTCTGCCGCCCCTTGCTGCCAATCTGTCAAGGAAGACGTTCTGGTAATCCAGCTGTTTGTGGAAGACCTGTGCGCAGAATCCCCGTCAGAGGAGTTAACGGGTGCACGTGTGTGCGCAATGGTGCGAGCTGACACGCACGGGCTGTGCGTGGGTGCACGCGGGGTGCACGCAGACGCACAGTGTGACAGCACTTAGTGCCAAGAAGCTCATTTAAAAGGAGTCTGTCACCATGCCTTTATGCTGTCCAGTCTATAGCATTTTCTAAAACCCTGGCTACTTGTTACCTGCTTACCTGATTTCTGTCTACCTGGCCTGTTCCTGACTATTCCTGTTTGCTGCCAGTCTCCGACCCCGGCTTGTCTTGACATAGCTTTTTTTACTGGACTTCCCTAAACGATCCTTTCCTGAGTCTATTGCTTTCTCTGGTGCAGTACTCCCAAGTTGAACAGAAGGCATTATTCTGAATAATTCCCCTTGCTTGACTGATAGAATTCCTTTTGGGTATTCATGTTAGAGTCACAGGCCATCACTGCCTATTTCCATAACACCCATCAGTCTCTGAAAGTTACAGTCCTTATAGTTTATACTGTAGTCCATAGGCTCACAGCATGTCCCTTGACTCACTCTGACACTTGCTTCTCTGGGTTTTCACTGACCTGATTCTCTCACAACCAACAGTCTATGTTTCCCACAGAAAGTTAATCACCCAGTCTTCTTCCTCCGCTTCACTCCTACTTCCTCCTCATTCGTCCGGCACATCCCCGCATGGGACTGACCGGCCCTTTCCCCAGCATTACATGCTGACTCTGCTGTACTCCAGGCGCCCGGTTTGGACCTCCTGGAACACTTCTCGATCCTGGCCCCAGGCTTTCCTCTCTGTCTCCTGGGCCCCAGACCCTCCTGTTCTTTCCTGGGCCCCAGACCCTCCTGTTCCTTCCTGGGCCCCAGACCCTCCTGTTCTTTTCTGGGCCCTAGGCCCTCCTGTTCATTCCCGGCCCTAGGCCCTCCTCCCCTTTGAAAGCATGTGACCCCCCTTGATTGAGAGACCTCTTCTCGACCAAACAAATTAATGATTGGTCAGGAGTCTCACATGAGTTTCCTGCCACTCAGGTCTCAGCCCATCCTCTCCTTCTGGAACAATTCACAGTCAGGCAGAGGAGGTATCTCTGAGCCCAAGTGTAGGTGGCCACACCTCCCACTATTCTGACACTCCCAAACCTAAATCAAAACAACCAGGCCTGGTAAAAAACCCACAGGCCTGGCTAAATTTACCTGTACTAAATCCTATGCTATTAAATCGTACTCTATAGTAGAGGGCACTACCAGGGGCATAACTAGAAACCTCAGGGCCCCGGTGCAAGAAATCATGAAGGCCCCCCCCCCGAAAAGCATGATTTTGATACTATGCCTGCCTGCCCCTAGTCCCCCCCAGCTGAGAGAAGACAATTGCTTGGCAGGACGGATTCCCCTGTCAGCACTGTGTGTTGATGGCGGAATCAATGGGAGTCTATGACATCGACACATGAATCTGGTACAGATATTGGCTCATCATACCTGCAAAGCTGCCCGTTGCAAGTCTTCGAGCGGCTTGTGAGGGTCCACCTTAACCTCCCACGTTGTTTGGAAGACCACCAGAAAGGCGAAGTTCTAGCTGACCTTCCAGGAATTCTAGACAGAAATTTTGCAGTTGGTTACTTGAGTATATGTAAACGATCACCTTGTAAAACTACCCATTCAGTTTAAAATGGAAATTAAAAGCAAAAAACATTTGTATATACAGGGCTCAAAATTTCAAATCCTGAGCTAGTAGACAGGCCTCAAGGGTTACTTGTCATCTGTGGCCCCACCCAACCCCTACCATGCCCCATCCCTAATTCCACCCCCAAACACGCCCTCATAACTTATCTAATGAAATTACACTTAAATGTTTTATGCAGAATTAAGTTATGAAAATAAATATTAACAACAACTTTATCCGTGCCCAAAAATGTAGCCTGCCCATGTCCACCAATGCAACCTCTGTCCCCAGTGCAGCCTGTGTCCTCAGTGCAGCCTGTGTCCCCAGTGCAGCCTGTGTCATCAGTGCAGCCTGTGCCCCCAGTGCAGCCTGTGCCCCCAGTGCAGCCTGTGTCACCAATGAAGCCTGTGTCCCCAGTGCAGCCAGTGTCACCAGTGCAGCCAGTGTCACCAATGCAGCCAGTGTCACCAATACAGCCTGCCTGTGTCCACCAGTGCCAACTGTTTCCCCAGTGCAGCTGGTGTCACCAATGCAGCCTGTGTCCCCAGTGCAACCTATGTCCCCAGTGCAGCCGGTGTCCCCAGTGCAGCCAGTGTCCCCAGTGCAGCCTGTGTCCCCAATGCAGCCTGTGTCCCCAATGCAGCCTCTGTCACCAATGCAGCCTGTGTCCCCAATGCAGGCTGTGTCATCAATGCAGCCAGTGTCCCCAGTGCAGCCGGTGTCCCCAATGCAGCCAGTGTCACCAATGCAGCCGGTGTCACCAATGCAGCCTGCCCGTGTCCACCAGTGCCACCTGTGTCCCCAGTGCAACCGGTGTCCCCAATGCAGCCAGTGTCCGCAGTGAAGCTGGTGTCACCAGTGAAGCCGGTGTCCCCAGTGCAGCCGGTGTCACCAATGCAGCCGGTGTCACCCGGTGTCACCAATGCAGCCTGCCCGTGTCCACCAGTGCCACCTGTGTCCCCAGTGCAACCGGTGTCCCCAATGCAGCCAGTGTCCGCAGTGAAGCCGGTGTCACCAGTGAAGCCAGTGTCCCCAGTGCAGCCGGTGTCACCAGTGCAGCCGGTGTCACCCGGTGTCACCAATGCAGCCTGCCCGTGTCCACCAGTGCCACCTGTGTCCCCAGTGCAGCCTGTGTCACCAATGCAGCCAGTGTCACCCGGTGTCACCAATGCAGCCTGCCCGTGTCCACCAGTGCCACCTGTGTCCCCAGTGCAGCCTGTGTCCCCAATGCAGCCTGTGTCACCAATGCAACCGGTGTCACCAATGCAACCTATGTCCCCAGTGCAGCCGGTGTCACCAATGCAGCCGGTGTCCCCAGTGCAGCCAGTGTCACCAATGCAGCCAGTGTCCCCAGTGCACCCAGTGTCCCCAGTGCAGCCGGTGTCACCAATGCAGCCGGTGTCACCAATGCAGCCTGCCCGTGTCCACCAGTGCCACCTGTGTCCCCAGTGAAGCCGGTGTCCCCAATGCAGCCGGTGTCCCCAGTGAATCCAGTGTCCCCAATGCAGCCAGTGACCCCAATGCAGCCAGTGTCACCAGTGCAGCCGGTGTCCCCAATGCAGCCGGTGTCCCCAGTGAAGCTGGTGTCCCTAGTGAAGCTGGTGTCCCCAATGCAGCCGGTGTCCCCAATGCAGCCGGTGTCCCCAATGCAGCCGGTGTCACCAATGCAACCGGTGTCCCCAGTGCAGCCGGTGTCACCAATGCAGCCGGTGTCACCCGGTGTCACCAATGCAGCCTGCCCGTGTCCACCAGTGCCACCTGTGTCCCCAGTGCAGCCTGTGTCCCCAGTGCAGCCTGTGTCACCAATGCAACCTGTGTCACCAATGCAACCTGTGTCCCCAGTGCAGCCGGTGTTACCAATGCAGCCAGTGTCCCCAGTGCAGCCGGTGTCCCCAGTGCAGCCGGTGTCACCAATGCAGCCTGCCCGTGTCCACCAGTGCCACCTGTGTCCCCAGTGCAGCCTGTGTCACCAATGCAGCCAGTGTCACCCGGTGTCACCAATGCAGCCTGCCCGTGTCCACCAGTGCCACCTGTGTCCCCAGTGCAGCCTGTGTCCCCAGTGCAGCCTGTGTCACCAATGCAACCGGTGTCACCAATGCAACCTGTGTCACCAATGCAACCTGTGTCCCCAGTGCAGCCGGTGTCACCAATGCAGCCGGTGTCACCAATGCAGCCGGTGTCCCCAGTGCAGCCAGTGTCACCAATGCAGCCAGTGTCCCCAGTGCACCCAGTGTCCCCAGTGCAGCCGGTGTCACCAATGCAGCCGGTGTCACCAATGCAGCCTGCCCGTGTCCACCAGTGCCACCTGTGTCCCCAGTGAAGCCGGTGTCCCCAATGCAGCCGGTGTCCCCAGTGAATCCAGTGTCCCCAATGCAGCCAGTGTCACAAGTGCAGCCGGTGTCCCCAATGCAGCCGGTGTCCCCAGTGAAGCTGGTGTCCCCAGTGAAGCTGGTGTCCCCAATGCAGCCGGTGTCCCCAATGCAGCCGGTGTCACCAATGCAACCGGTGTCCCCAGTGCAGCCGGGGTCACCAATGCAGCCGGTGTCACCCGGTGTCACCAATGCAGCCTGCCCGTGTCCACCAGTGCCACCTGTGTCCCCAGTGCAGCCTGTGTCCCCAGTGCAGCCTGTGTCACCAATGCAACCTGTGTCACCAATGCAACCGGTGTCACCAATGCAGCCAGTGTCCCCAGTGCAGCCGGTGTCACCAATGCAGCCAGTGTCCCCAGTGCAGCCGGTGTCACCAATGCAGCCTGCCCGTGTCCACCAGTGCCACCTGTGTCCCCAGTGCAGCCGATGTCCCCAATGCAGCCGGTGTCACCAGTGCAGCCGGTGTCCCCAGTGCAGCCGGTGTCACCCGGTCTCACCAATGCAGCCTGCCCATGTCCACCAGTGCCACCTGTGTCCACCAGTGCCACCTGTGTCCCCAGTGCCACCTGTGTCCCCAGTGCCGCCTGTGTCCCCAGTGCTGCCTGTGTCCCCAGTGCAGCCTGTGTCCCCAGTGCTGCCTGTGTCCCCAGTGCAGCCTGTGTCCCCAGTGCAGCCAGTGTCATCAATGCAGCCTGCCCCTGTCCACCAGTGCCACCTGCATCCCCAGTGCAGCCTGTCACAGGTGCAGTCTGGAGGGGGGTGGTGGTGGTACTGGAGGGGGGTGGTGGTACTGGAGGGGGGTGGTGGTGGTACTGGAGGGGGTGGTGGTGGTACTGGAGGGGAGTAGTGGTAGTGGAGGGGGTGGTGGTGGTACTGGAGGGGGGTGGTGGTGATACTGGAGGGGGGTGGTGGTGGTACTGGAGGGGGGTGGTACTGGAGGGGGGTGGTGGTACTGGAGGGGGGTGGTGGTGGTACTGGAGGGGGTGGTGGTGGTACTGGAGGGGGTGGTGGTGGTACTGGAGGGGGGTGGTGGTACTGGAGGGGGATCTCTTACTGATCCCATCCCCCACCACCACCACTGATCTCATCCCTATCCCCCCACCCCCCATCTCCTCTGTTGTAGAGGTGATGGGGGGTGGGGGGATAGGGATGAGATCAGTGGTGGTGGGGGGATGGGATCAGTAAGAGGCAGAGCCGCAGAGGTGGTGGAGGTTGGGATCGATCGATTGGAGTGCAAAATGGGGACTTACCGCCAATCAATCTATCGATTCCCCCTCCTCAGAAATCAGAAACAATCCTTCGGCGTGCCTCCTCCAGCCCAGGATGCTTGCCTCAGGTCAGGTCACAAGCCGTCGTAGGTACTCCACACTGCGCAGAAGCAGAGGGGAGAGCTCCTCCCCCACCTTCACTGAATTGGTGTGCTTCAGTGTCCGCCCCGCCTCCCTTACAGTCTCTCTTTCTGGATAGGCAGGGGCGGAGCCCACACAGTCTCACAGCTCAGAGCTTCTCTCTCTCCCCTCAGTGCAGGCGTAGCGGGTGAAAGCCCCCCTCCCGACACAGTGAAACATGGACACAACACCTCTGGACAGTCAGGTGGGCCCCTCACACGGCGGGCGGGAGGGCGGCCGCTGGGCCCCCTGAAGTGGCGGTGAAGTACAGGGCCCAGTCGCACTTGCGACTGTTGTGACCCCTATAATTCCGCCACTGGGCACTACATCTGTAACCTAAAAAGACTTCAGTCTATGGAATCATTCAACATTACATAACAGGTTATGTTGAGCACAAAATTTGAAATACAAAAATAACAAAAAAAGACTTTGCATGAGTTCCTCTCTAAAAAAAGGTCAACAAATAAACCAAACACAAAATGACAGTACAGCCATGTAATAAAGTCATGTGATCCTGCTGTAATTAATCAGACAATGACAGTGATGTGGACAGGGCCAGGTGGTTGGTACCCTAGTTGGAAGATTTGAAAAGCAACCTTTTTTGTGTATGTGTGCATGATTCTCTGTGGTTTAATGTTTATATTGGTCTTTATAGCAGCACCAACCTTAGAAATGTATGTTTAGAGCAGTGGTTCTCAACCTTTCTAGTGCCGTGACCCCTTGATAAAATTTCCCAGGTTGTGGGGACCCCAACAGTAAAATTATTTTCATAGCCTGTGTTGTCAGCACCCAAGGCAAGACAAGTAATTTGCGGCCCTAACCGTGGAATGTAGCGCTCCCTGAGTCCCTTCCACTCGTACAGTATTAAAACCCCTCATAGTACATTTTAGAATGTACCACTGTTTCTCTTTGTTTTCCTTTCTTTTCCTTTTATCCCTCTCTATCCTAATTTCTTGTTTTTTTCCCAATCCCTCTCTCTAGCCATCTTTCTTGTTCTTTCTCTTATTCTCTTTTTCTTTGTCCCCCCTCTTTTCCTCTCCTTTCCATGTATTCTCCCTTTTTTTTCATTCTCTTTGTCAGGGCTGGGCTCAGCCCTTCCTTCTCAGAGCTGGCCGCTCAGCTGTTGGCTAATTGCCAGCTCCCATCTCTCCACAGTTACTCAGCTGTTGATGATATCCTGCTCGTCAGTTCTGCCTACTTAAGCCATTCAGCCCAGTGGATCTCTGCCTTTGCCTTGGTCAACTTCACAGAGACTATCTTCTGCGTTCCTGTTTAAAGACTTGCTTTGCTGACATCCCTTCTGGCTCCAGATCCTGCTTGCTGTTCCAATCCGTTGATCCCTGACTTCTGGCTTGTCTGACTATCCGTTCCGGTTACTGTACTTTTAGCTATGTTTTGACTACGTTTGTTCTTTTTACTTTTATTATTAAACAAGTGTGATTTAACTGTACTTCTGTTTCAGTCTGATTTCAAGGTTTCTGACAGTAGGCGAGGGCCATGAATTCAGAAGATGTAGTCAATCCACTTGTTGGTAATATTTTTTCCAGATTGGATGAACTGGATCACCGCATGGATCAGTTTGCCATGGCATTCCAAACGCTCCTGAGTCGCATGGCTCACCTGGAATCTCCCACTGTGGCCGCCACAGTACAACCTATGTTGCAGGCCATCCCTGCTGCTGCTCCAGTCTCTGTGCAGGCACCCGCCTTAAATATTACCTCTATAAGAGGTATGTCTGGTTCCACTCCGCTTCCCCAGTGATTGGGGGGTGATCCAGTCCAATGCAGAGAGGATTTTTCAACCAGGTTGAGATATACTTTGAGATGCTGCCCCAGGCGTTTCCCACAGACAGAAGCAAAGTAGGTTTTGTGATCTTTGCTTTCTGAGAGAGCCTTGGCCTGGTCAAACCCTCTATGGGAGACACAAAAAAACTGTTGTCTTGAGCTACCCTGAGTTTGTGGCTTTGTTTAAAAGGGTATTTGACGTTCCCGCATGCTCTGCTTCTGCTGCCAAGTGCCTCATGTCCATCGAACAGAAGACAAGAACTGTTGCTGACTGCGCTATTTAATTCCGTACTCTGGCAGCAGAGGTTGTGTGGAACAATGAGGCCCTGGTGGCTGTTTTTTCTCATGGTCTCTCGGATACCATCAAGGATGAGATAGCAGCCTGAGATATACCCACTGAGCTGGAGAAGTTGATCAAGTTTGCCATCCTCATTGACTCCAGACTCAGAGAAAGAGTCTCTTTTAAGGAAGCGCTTGCGGGAAGCCTCCTGTACGTTTGTCTCAGAGCTTTGCAGTCCCACCCATGCCTCCCTCAACTCCCATGCCTCCTGGTACCGAGTCAGTCAGTGAAGATGAACCCATGCACTTGGGTTTCATGTGTCTCTCTGCGGATGAGAGAACCTTTAGGAGGAGGAAGAGATTGTGCCTTTTTTGTGGCCAGGCAGGTCACTATTTGAAGTCTTGTCCTACCCCTCCAGAAAACACCCGAACCTTGAGGTCCTGTCATGGACAGACCTTAGGTAGTGTTGTTTCATCCACAGTTATCCAGAAGGATAAGCCTCTGGTTTCGGTCACCCTTTCTTGGGCTGAGTTGTCCATCGAGATACAGGCTCTAATCAACTCTGGGGCTGCAGGCCTGTTCATTGATGCTGCCTTTTTATCGAAGCACTCGATTCCGCTGAAGCTGCGTGACACTCCACTTGCCATTGAGGCTCTTGATGTGAGACCTCTGCAGCCTGCCCATGTGACTCATAACATGGTTCCATTGTCCATGGTCATAGGGGCTCTTCACCATGAGATAATCCAATTCCAAGTTATTTCCACACCTAAGTTTCCGCTGGTTATTGGTTATCCTTGGGTACAGAGGCACAACCCCACTTTTGATTGGCTTCATGCTGAGGTTCTCTCCTGGTCACCACCATGCAGTGAGACATGCTTCTAGAAGGAAGCCAAGGTCCTGTGCACCTCTTCACTCTCCTCCCTGCCGGAGGAGTACCGTGATTTTAGCGATGTCTTTGACAAAGGTCAAGCCAGTAGTTTGTCTCCACTCCGGCCGTATGATTGCGCAATTGACATTCAACCTGGTGCCATACCCCCTTGTTGCCAGGTTTACCCTTTGTCGGTCTTGGAGGATAAGGGCATGGAGGAGTATGTTGCAGACGTACTTTCTCTAGGTTTCATCGGCAAATCCTCATCCTCTGCTGGTGCTGGTTTCTTCTTTGTGAAGAAGAAGAGTGTTGAACTAAGACCTTGTATTGATTATAGGGGTCTCAATTGTTTCAGGATTAAGAATGCTTATCCGATTCTGTTAATTACAGAGTTATTTGACTGCCTCAAGGGAGCAACGGTTTTCACAAAGCTTGATTTGAGAGGGGCATACAATCTCCTGAGGATTAAGGAGGGTGATGAGTGGAATACCAGAAAAGGCCATTATGAGTACCTTGTAATGCCTTTTGGCCTTTGTATTGCCCCAGCAGTTTTCCAGGAATTTATTAACAATGTTCTCCAAGATTTATTGCAGTTATGTGTGGTGGTTTATCTCGATGATATCCTCATATTTTCCAAGTCCCTGGAGAGCCACCACACAGATGTTTGTCGTGTGCTTCATTAACTAAGAGAGAACAATCTCTATTGTGAACTGGAGAAGTGCGAGGTCCATCGTGAACAGGTTAAATTCCTGGGTTATGTCATTTCCACTTCTGGTTTTTCGATGGACCCAGAGAAATTTTCGTCAGTCCTACAGTGGCCCTGACCCGTGGGTTTACGTCCTCTGCAGCGGTTTTCCTGAACTTTGCCAACTATTATCGGAAGTTTATTCGTAACTTCTCGTCTCTGGTCAAGCCCCTGACTGATATGACCAGAAGGGACGGTAACCCACAGAGTTGGTCTCCAGATTACATTAAGGCCTTTGAGAGTGTCAACGCTGCCTTTGTTTCTGCTCCTGTGTTGGCATAGAATGCCAACACATAGAATGCAATAAGGTGAAAAACCTTGAGGAGTTACAACCCCTTTAAATGGGATTTAACAGCAAAACCCTAAAAAGAACAACAGTTTATAATATAGCAATGTAGGCACCTTGTTCGTTTACAATATTCACCTGGAAAACAACTGATGCAGGTGCTAAAGAGCGATGCTGGCTTGTAATTGCAAATTAATGACAATCTAACACAGTACAGCAATATAAATGGTATTTGCAATGGCAATACAGCCTACCTACTACCTGCTGCCCTGCCCAACCACTGGCCAGTGGGACTATGTGGAGAGTCTAAGGCCTCATTCACACCTAAGTTTAGTGATTTACTGGCATTTTTTGGGCCCTTTTTCAAGTGTTTTTGCCGCTTTTTACAACCTTTTTTAACCACTTGCTGACCATCCATTGTATATATACAGCGATAGGTTGGATCTATTGCGCAAACCACTGTACCCATACAGTGGTCCATGCGTGTGACACTGTGGGCATGCACTCGTGGTACACAGAGGCAGAATGGGGATCTGCCTATGTAAACAAGGTGAATCCTTCTGACAGGGGACATCATAGAGATTTAATGTTCCCAGTGATCGGGAACGGCGATCTCTGTGGTGTTCCAGTGAGCCCATCCCCCACAAAGTTAGAACACACCCAGGGAACACAGTTAACCCCTTGATCACCCCCTAGTGTTAACCCCTTCCCTGCCTGTGACATTTAAACATTGATCAGAGCATTTTTATAGCACTGATCAATAATGTAATAATGTCACTGGTCCCCAAAAAGGGTCACTTGGGGTCAAATTTGTCTGCCCCATGTCGCAGTCCCACTAAAAATCACAGATTGCCACCATTACCATTAAGAAACATGAAAAAAAATAAAAGTACATAAATCTTTCCCATAGTTTGTAGAGCCGATAACTTTTGCGCAAACCAATCAAGATACGCCTATTGCAATTTTTTTTTACCAAAAATATGTAGCAAAATATATATCGGCCTATACTGATGTATACATTTTTTTTGGATATGTATTATAGCAGAAAGTAAAAAATATTATTTATTTTCAAAATTGTCACTTATTTTTGGCTATAACACAAAAAAAAACACAGAGGCGATCAAATACCACCAAAAAAAAGCTCTATTTGTGGAAAAAAAGGACGTCAATTTTTGTTTGGGTACAGTGCCCCACGACCACGCAATTGTCAGTCAAGCGATGCAGTGCCGAATCTCAAAAAATGGCCAGGTCATGAAGGGGGGTAAATCTTCCGGGTCTGAAGTGGTTAACAATAATAAAATGTGGCAATATTGTGATATGATGACCATGTACAAATACATAAGGGGGGATATGATCACCATGTATAAATACATAAGGGGGATATGATCTCCATGTATAAATACATAAGGGGGATACGATCACCATGTATAAATACATAAGGGGGATACGATCTCCATGTATAAATACATAAGGGGGATATGATCTCCATGTATAAATACATAAGGGGGATATGATCTCCATGTATAAATACATAAGGGGGATATGATCTCCATGTATAAATACATAAGGGGAGTATGATGTGTGTCCCTTAAGTGAATATACCCCTACGCATGTGCAAAAATACAAAAATAAATAAATAAAGTTTAGGTGTTTGGTGAAAAATATATATAGTATATGACCCTTTAAAGGGTGAACGTGCAATGGGTTTACACTTGCCCAACCTCCATTATAAATCTTTGCATTTGCAGCAAACCAAAAATTTCTAAAGTAGTGTGTAGCCTCCTTTTGAAATTATTGGGGTCTGTGAAAAAGCACACTATTTGGGGGCTACCAACATCCGTATAAGGTTACCACATATCCCCAATTTGTATAGTGACTGAAGTGCACTGTGTAAAAAAGTGCTAAGACTCTATATTACAGTATATTAGACTTCCCCAAAATTCATATATAAAAATAGGAAACCAAACATCAGTTAAATTAAAAACAGCGTATATGAATGCAGCATCTGTAAAAAAAGTCCCTGTGATGGACCCAGGCAAAAGTAAAATGTCTTATTTGCAGAGACAGGAATATTAAGAACACCAGGATCGGTTGACATGCAGTTAAAAATGCCCAAGGAGTAATAAGAGGTGACTTCCATGCATGTAGAAGCTGGTGACTCCAAGTGCTCCCCCCGGTGCTCCCCCACTCACCAGAATCCGTCACCCCCTAAGGGGTACTAGGCAGAGGAGTGGGTGTCTTTGAGTAGCTGCCTCTGATGGATGTCTCTCTTAGCCTTCACTGCTCCGTGAGGTTCCTCCGTTGATCCGGTTATAAGGGTCCCCTTATAATGATTCAGGCCCGGGTACCTCCACTATTATCCACCTCCGTACTGCTAGATCTTGCAAAGCTCTCATCAAGTCCTTTCCTCTTACACGCACTTTTTGTCACTTGTCACTTTTATTTCTTGATTTTTAAGTAATATACACTGTTTATAGGGCAGCGCCAACTCCCCAGATTTCTCCTTTATATACTTCCAATTAACTCCTATTTAGGAATTAATTAAGGGGAGGCTGCAGCCCTTCTGATTACTTTCCTAAGCGCGGACTTCCAATTAAGTATAAGGGGGGTACGATCACCATGTATAAATACATAAGGGGGATATGATCTCCATGTATAAATACATAAGGGGGATATGATCTCCATGTATAAATACATAAGAAGGATATGATCTCCATGTATAAATACATAAGGGGGGATATGATCACCATGTATAAATACATAAGAAGGATATGATCTCCATGTATAAATACATAAGGGGGATATGATCTCCATGTATAAATACATAAGGGGGGATATGATCACCATGTATAAATACATAAGGGGGATATGATCTCCATGTATAAATACATAAGAAGGATATGATCTCCATGTATAAATACATAAGGGGGGATATGATCTCCATGTATAAATACATAAGAAGGATATGATCTCCATGTATAAATACATAAGAAGGATATGATCTCCATGTATAAATACATAAGAAGGATATGATCTCCATGTATAAATACATAAGGGGGGATATGATCTCCATGTATAAATACATAAGGGGGATATGATCTCCATGTATAAATACATAAGGGGGGATATGATCTCCATGTATAAATACATAAGAAGGATATGATCTCCATGTATAAATACATAAGGGGGGATATGATCTCCATGTATAAATACATAAGAAGGATATGATCTCCATGTATAAATACATAAGAAGGATATGATCTCCATGTATAAATACATAAGGGGGGATATGATCACCATGTATAAATACATAAGGGGGATATGATCTCCATGTATAAATACATAAGGGGGGATATCATCTCCATGTATAAATACATAAGGGGGATATGATGATCACCATGTATAAATACATAAGGGGGATATGATCTTCATGTATGTATACATAAGGGGGATATGATCTTCATGTATGTATACATAAGGGGGGATATGATCACCATTAGGGATGAGCTTCGTGTTCGAGTCGAACCCATGTTCGACTCGAACATCGGCTGTTCGCCCGTTCGCCGAATTGCGAACGATATGGGCCGTTCGCGCCAAATTCGTGTGGCGCGTCACGGCCCATAATTCACTGCGGCATCGCAGTGCATTGCTTGCTGATGATTGGCCAAGCATGCACTATGACCCGCATGCTTGGCCAATCACAGAGCCGCCTGAACAGAGAGCCGTAATTGGCCAAAGCCAAGGAGGCTTTGGCCAATTATGGCTCAGGGGATTTAGTACATGCCCCACACTATATAAGGCCACCTTCACGGCGGCCCTGTGTAGTGTGTGTTCCGGCGTTCATTGAGAGAGAGAGAGAGACAGTGACATTTGATTTGAGTTAGATAGATTAGGCAGAACAGTCAGTCAGTTAGCTGCACTTACAGTGTATTGTGTATATATATGCATCCCAGGTGTTGCATATATATATATATACACTGTATTCAGTTTAGCTAGATCCGTTCCTGTTATCTTCTAGACTATTTACATTTAGTGCAGTGCGTCCTGCTCACAGTGTTCAGCTAGATCCGTTCCTGTTATCTTCCTACTGACAGGCAGGCTTGTCTGGTTACAGTATATAAAGCTACCTGAAGAAAATTACTGGTGTTCTATTTGATCCTATTAGTACCACGGTCAGGCAGCTAGACTATTTACATTTAGTACAGTGCGTCCTGCTCACAATTCTCTCCTGTAAGAGTTAATATGGGAAAACAATTTCTCCTTTCCACTGATGCTTTCCAATCCTTGTTCCACAAAAAAAAAACAAATTTTCAAAAAACATTTTTCATTGGGACAAAAAGTGAGGTGAAATCTTCTGAAGAGGAGGAAAGACAGCAAAACAAATGTCACAGGGGTGATAACCCTTCCCTATGTTTTCCAAAAAGCTTAAAAAAGATTTTTTGGCTGGAGCTAAACACGTTAAAAATGTACCCGTTCAAAATTACAAAGAGATTCTACTTAACAACAAACCTACAGTCCCTGTCTTGTTTGCACCGCCTGTATACTGCTGTTCAGAGTATATAGGGCCTTTCCTTATTTTAATTTGGGTGCGGGGTTCCCCTTAATATCCATACAAGACCCAAAGGGCCTGGTAATGGACTGGGGGGTACCCATGCCGTTTGTCTCTCTGATTTTCATCCATATTGCCATGACCCGACATTACATTAAACCCGCAAGCAGTTTTAAATGAGATTTTTTCCTTTAAAAATGACATTTGGTGCAGGGACTGTTCTAAACACGGGAAACACGCATCACTTTACAGGCATACTATAGACACCCCCCAGGTACGATATTTAAAGGAATATTTCACTTTTTTTTTACTTTAAGCATCATTAAAATCACTGCTCCCGAAAAAACGGCCGTTTTTAAAAGTTTTTTTTTGCATTGATACATGTCCCCTGGGGTAGGACCCGGGTCCCCAAACCCTTTTTAGGACAATACCGTGCAAATTAGCCTTTAAAATGAGCACTTTTGATTTCGAACGTTCGAGTCCCATAGACGTCAATGCGGTTCTAACGTTCGTGCGAACTTTCGGTCCGTTCGCAGGTTCTGGTGCAAACCGAACCGGGGGGTGTTCGGCTCATCCCTAATCACCATGTATAAATACATAAGGGGGGATATGATCACCATGTATAAATACATAAGGGGGGATATGATCACCATGTATAAATACATAAGGGGGGATATGATCTCTATGTATAAATACATAAGGGAGATATGATCACCATGTATAAATACATAAGGGGGATATGATCACCATGTATAAATACATAAGGGGGGATATGATCACCATGTATAAATACATAAGGGGGGATATGATCACCATGTAAAAATACATAAGGGGTCCATATAGTGAACTAGCCAGTGAGTTTTTCACAGAGGACAAGGGATCACGTCTGGAGGAAAAAAGATTTAATCTCCAAATACGGAAAGTTTTCTTCACAGTAATGCCCCGTACACACGGTCGGATTTTCCGATGGAAAATGTGTGATAGGACCTTGTTGTCGGAAATTCCGACCGTGTGTAGGCTCCATCACACATTTTCCATTGGATTTTCCTACACACAAAGTTTGAGAGCAGGATATAAAATTTTCCGACAACAAAATCCGTTGTTGGAAATTGCGATCGTGTGTACACAAATCCGATGGACAAAGTGCCATGCATGCTCAGAATAAATAAAGAGATGAAAGCTATTGGCCACTGCCCTGTTTATAGTCCCGACGTACGTGTTTTACGTCACCGCGTTCAGAACGATCGGATTTTCTGACAACTTTGTGTGACCGTGTGTATGCAAGGCAAGTTTGAGCCAACATCCGTCGGAAAAAATCCATGTATTTTGTTGTTGGAAAGTGTACGGGGGCATAGGAGCTGTGAACATGTGAAATAGACTCCCTATAGACTCCCCCCAGAGGTGGATCTGGCCAGCTCAGTAAATTGCTTAAAAAAAGGTCCAGATTCTTTCCTAAATGTACATAATATAACTGGGTACTGACATTTATAGGTAAAGTTGATCCAGGGAAAATCTGATTGGCTCTCGGGGGGGATCGGGAAGGATTTTTTCCCCTGCTGTACTACAGTACATTGGAAAATGCTTTGCTGGGAATTTTCACCTTCCTCTGGATCAACTGTGGGTATAGGATTGTGTATATGGGGTTGTTTGGGGTTTTATTTTTTTGGTTGAACTGGATGGACTTGTGTCTTTTTTCAACCTGATTATCTATGTAACCCGGAAATAAAGACAAGTGATGCATTATTCTGTGTCTGTGGTTTGATTTCAATCTGCATTGCTCCCATAGGTCTGTGTGTGTGTGTCTGAACGTGTGGAGCAGAGAGAAACAGCAGAGGTTAGTATAGATCATATAGATTGGTGATATGGGAGGATTAAATCCCTAAGATTGATGGGTACTGTTAACTTGTTACAAATCTGGGATAACCTTTTAGTTAGTATAGAAGTAATATACAGGGAGTACATCATTAAGATATAAAGGTACTATTAACTTGTATGATATTTGTAGGATCTTTTCAAGCTCTATTTGTGGGGAAAAAAGGACATACATTTTATTTGTGTACAGCGTCGCACGACTGCGCAATTGTCAGTTAAAGTAATGCAATGCCGTATTGCAAAAAATGTCCTGGTCATTAAGGGGGGTAAATCTTCCAGAGCCAAAGTGATTACCCACTTCAGCCCCGGAAGGTTTTACCCCCTTCCTGACCAGAGCACTTTTTACAATTCGGCACTGCGTCGCTTTAACTGCTAATTGCGCGGTCATGCAATGCTGTACCCAAACGAAATTTGCGTCCTTTTCTTCCCACAAATAGAGATTTCTTTTGATGGTATTTGATCACCTCTGCCGTTTTTATTTTTTGCGCTATACACGGAAAAAGACCGAAAATTTTGAAAAAAAATGATATTTTCTACTTTTTGTTCTAAAAAAAATCCAATAAACTCAATTTTAGTCATACATTTAGGCCAAAATGTATTCGGCCACATGTCTTTGGTAAAAAAAATGTCAATAAGTGTATATTTATTGGTTTGCGCAAAAGTTATAGCGCCTACAAACTAGGGTACATTTTCTGGAATTTACACAGCTTTTAGTTTATGACTGCCTATGTCGTTTCTTGAGGTGCTAAAATGGCAGGGCAGTACAAACCCCCCCCCAAATGACCCCATTTTGGAAAGTAGACACCCCAAGGAAATTGCTGAGAGGCATGTTGAGCCCATTGAATATTCATTTTTTTTGTCCCAAGTGATTGAATAATGACAAAAAAAAAAAAATTACAAAAAGTTGTCACTAAATGATATATTGCTCACACAGGCCATGGGCATATGTGGAATTGCACCCCAAAATACATTTAGCTGCTTCTCCTGAGTATGGGGATACCACATGTGTGGGACTTTTTGGGAGCCTAGCTGCGTACGGGGCCCCGAAAACCAAGCACCGCCTTCAGGATTTCTAAGGGCGTACATTTTTGATTTTACTCCTCACTACCTATCACAGTTTTGAAGGCCATAAAATGCCCAGATGGCATAAACCCCCCCCCCAAATGACCCCATTTTGGAAAGTAGACACCCCAAGCTATTTGCTTTGAGGCATGTTGAGTCCATGGAATGTTTTATATTTTGACACAAGTTGCGGGAAAGTGACACATTTTTTTTTTTTTTTTGCACAAAGTTGTCACTAAATGATATATTGCTCACACAGGCCATGGGCATATGTGGAATTGCACCCCAAAATACATTTAGCTGCTTCTCCTGAGTATGGGGATACCACATGTGTTGGACTTTTTGGGAGCCTAGCCGCTTACGGGGCCCCGAAAACCAATCACCGCCTTCAGGATTTCTAAGGGCGTACATTTTTGATTTTACTCCTCACTGCCTATCACAGTTTCGGAGGTCATGGAATGCCCAGGTGGCACAAACCCCCCCAAATGACCCCATTTTGGAAAGTAGACACCCCAAGCTATTTGCTGAGAGGCATGGTGAGTATTTTGCAGCTCTCATTTGTTTTTGAAAATAAAGAAAGACGAGAAAAAAAATTTTTTTTTTCTTTTTTCAATTTTCAAAACTTTGTGACAAAAAGTGAGGTCTGCAAAATACTCACTATACCTCTCAGCAAATAGCTTGGGGTGTCTACTGTCCAAAATGTGGTCATTTGGGGGGTTTTTTGCCACCTGGGCATTCCATGGCCTCCGAAACTGTGATAGGCAGTGAAGAGTGAAATCAAAAATTTACGGCCTTAGAAAGCCTGAAGGCGGTGCTTGGTTTTCGGGGTCCCGTACGCGGCTAGGCTCCCAAAAAGTCTCAAACATGTGGTATCCCCGTACTCAGGAGAAGCAACAGAATGTATTTTGGGGTGTAATTTCACATATCCCCATGGCATGTTTGAGCAATATATCATTTAGTGACAACTTTGCGCAAAAAAAAAATAAAAAAAATAAAAAATTGTCTCTTTCCCGCAACTTGTGTCACAATATAAAATATTCCATGGACTCGACATGACTCTCAGCAAATAGCTTGGGGTGTCTACTGTCCAAAATGGGGTCATTTGGGGGGGTTTTGAACTGTCCTGGCATTTTATGCACAACATCTAGAAGCTTATGTCACACATCACCCACTCTTCTAACCACTTGAAGACAAAGCCCTTTCTGACACTTATTGTTTACATAAAAAAATAAATTTTTTTTGCAAGAAAATTACTTTGAACCCCCAAACATTATATATATTTTTTTTAAAGCAAATGCCCTACAGATTAAAATGGAGGGTGTTTCATTTTTTTTTCACACAGTATTTGCGCAGCGATTTTTTAAATGCATTTTTTGGGGAAAAAACACACTTTTTTACATTTTAATGCACTAAAACACACTATATTTCCCAAATGTTTGATGAAATAAAAAAGATGATCTTAGGCCGAGTACATGGATACCAAACATGACATGCTTTAAAATTGCGCACAAACGTGCAGTGGCGACAGACTAAATACATTTTTAAAAGCCTTTAAAAGCCTTTACAGGTTACCACTTTAGATTTACAGAGGAGGTCTACTGCTAAAATGACTGCCCTCGATCTGACCTTCGCGGTGATACCTCACATGCATGGTGCAATTGCTGTTTACATTTGATGCCAGACCGACGCTTGCGTTCGCCTTAGCGCGAGAGCAGGGGGGACAGGGGTGTTTTTTTTTTTTTTTTTCTTTATTATTATTATTTTTTTATCTTTATCAGCATTTTGTGATGTGTTTTGAAGAGCGTTTTTACAGCTGAAAAACTCTTATGCCGTGTACACACGGTCAGAATTTCCGACAACAAATGTTCAATGGGAGCTTGTTGTCAGAAACTCTGCCGATGTGTAGGCTCACAAATTCCGTCGGAATTTCCGACAAAAAAATTTGAGAGTTGGATCTCAAATTTTCCGACAACAAAATACGTTCTCAGAAATTCTGAGCGTGTGTACACAATTCTGACACACAAAATTCCACACATGCTCTGAATCAAGCAAAAGAGCCGCACTGGCTATTGAACTTCATTTTTTTCGGCTCATTGTACGTCTTCTACATCACCGCGTTCTTGACCTTTGGAATTTCAGACAACATTTGTGTGACCGTGTGTATGCAAGACTGAGCCAACATCCGTCTGAAAAAAAAACAGATTTTGTTGTCGGAATGTGCGATCGTGTGTACCCGGCATTAGAACTCACTCGTTTTGAGGTTTTTTAAAGGCAAAAAACCCCTGAGTCAAAAACAGTCGATAACAGACTATGTGTCCATGGACACATAGGATAACATGGAGACATAGGATAACATGGAGACATAGGATAACATGGACACATAGGGTAACATGGAGACATAGGATAACATGGACACATAGGATAACATGGACACATAGGATAACATGGACACATAGGATAACATGGACACAAACACATAGGATAACATGGACACATAGGATAACATGGACACATAGGATAACATGGACACATAGGAGAACATGGACACATAGGATAACATGAACACACAGGATAACATGGACACATAGGATAACATGGACACACAGGATAACATGGACACACAGGATAACATGGACACATAGGATAACATGGACACATAAGATCACATGGACACATAGGAGAACATGGACACATAGGAGAACATGGACACATAGGAGAACATGGACACATAGGAGAACATGGACACACAGGAGAACATGGACACATAGGAGAACATGGACACATAGGATAACATGGACACATAGGATGACATGGACACATAGGATAACATGGACACATAGGATAACGTGGACACATAGGATAACATGATGGGGAGTTTATTGACTGTAGAAAAAATGTAAAAATGTCCGGTGTACATGAGGCCTAAAGGGGAGATTAGATGAGGAATACAAAGTATAAGAAAAGTATCTGATGGAAGTTTATTAATAACAGACATGAAGACAGAGTGACTGATCGTCCTCCATACAATCGTTCATCACACATCTACACCCTCCATCCCCCGTCCTAACACTCAGTAGTATCACTCGGCATCACTCATTATATTAGATCGGGTTCTATGTAATCTTACCTTTCCGGTCACACGGTCTGTGAAGAGACGATCGGGAAGCTCTGAACACAAACAACAAAATGAAGAATTTTGGGTGTGGGAGAGAAAGAATTGTGACAGAGGAAGATTCACTTTTTCTGTTTTCACCGAGATCCTCCCATCTACAGATATTGTACCCTGTGAGTGTCATGCCGCGTACACACAAGATGATATTCCGTCAGAAAAATCTTGGATGGTTTATCCGACGGGATTCCTCTCAAGCTTTGCCTTGCATACACACGGGTCACACAAACGTTCACTGAACTTTCGACTGTCAGGAACGCGGTGATGTACAACACTACGAGCCGAGAAAATGAAGTTCAATGCTTCCAAGCATGCGTCAAATTGTTTCTGAGCATGCGCAGGAATTTTGCGCGTCGGAATTGCTACAGATGATCGCATTTTCGGATAGTAACTTTTTCTTACCGAAAAATTGAGAACCTGCTCTCAATCTTTTGCTGGCTGGAATTCAGCTAGCAAAAGTCTGATGGAGCGTACACACGGTCGCATTTTCCGACCAAAGGCTCTCATCGGTCTTTTGCTGGCTGAATTTCCGATCGTGTGTACACGGCATAAGGCAAAATCCCATTCATTTCAATGGCACCTGTTCACATCTGAGCATTTTGTCACCTGAAGCAAAACGCTTGAAAAATGCCTTAGGGACAGTTCACACCAGATGCAGTTCCATGCGCTTTTTTTTCTGCACTAAAAATGCATGCACAGTGTTTTCCATGTATTCCAATAGCTCTAGTTCACACCATGCAGTCAGTTTACAGTGCAGAAACTGACTGGAAACTGACTGCATGGTGTGAACTAGAGCCATTGGAATACATGGAAAACTGTGCATTCATTTTTAGTGCAGAAAAAAAGTCCATGGAACTGCATCTGGTGTGAACTGGCACTAACAATGCATGCAGTGTTTTCCATGTATTCCAATGGCTCTAGTTCACACCATGCAGTCAGTTTCCGGTGCAGAAACTGGAACTGACTTCATCTGGTGTGAACTGGCCCAAGCTCAAAGAACATAAGCTTCTTTGGGGCAGATTACAGGCGTTTTTCTGTTTTTAACATTGGTGACCTTTTGACCTGTACAAAAACGTGATATTTTGTTGTGATGTTTTATTCAAAGCCGCAATAAACCCAACGCTAGAAATGTCATATATTGCAGCTCATATACACACACTGTATATCTATATCTATATATAAAACAATAGGACAATGGACAGTGTCACTAGAGCAGAGGACAAGGTCAGTAGGTTTGTGTCAGTCGTTTATATTTTTATTCTTATTTATTATTTGCTACATTATTTGTTTTACAATCATTTTTTATTATAGATTTTTACAATTTCACCAAAGCCCTTTGGGGGCTTTGGTGAAATATCTTGCGTCTAAATAGACCCCCGATGTCTCACATTTGAGACAGAGAAAGGGACTGAGGACAGAGATTTCTCAGTCCCTTTCTCTGCAGCCAAGCAGCAAGGGGAATCTGCACAGCACAGGGTGATTAGGGTGTGCCCAGGCATACCTGGCACACCCCGTGGGCATGCTTATGTGCAGCTCCAATCATTGGATGTGGCAGCTGCATTCCTTTTCTTTTTATGGCTTTTTCCCCTCTGTTTTCCCCTGATCTGGCCAGTAACAACCCTAAAATCCTCCTGCCACATCACACCGCAAATTTCTTCTGATAAACATTCAGGAGAGAAGGGACAAAGGAAAAGATTCACATTAATACTTGCAATATAAGGTTTCTTTTTCTTATGGACAATTTAGTGCTAATGCTGAATCTGAAAGACTTTGCCCAGCAACGAGACTTGTGAAACATTTTGCCGGAGTCTCTCCTGTCATTTATGAATGTAAAAGTACTGTGAATACAAGTGTAATGGGTTGGAGGTTGGGGAAGGAATAGAACCTATCCAATCCTTCACAACAAGAAATGGAAAATAGGTTTTTGTTGGAGGGAGGAATTGAAAGAAGGAAATCATGTTTTTAATGTGTGACATGTATTGACATAACTGAATTAATATGGTGCAGGTACCCAGGAGGTTGGCACTTATGTATAATAAGGTGTCTGTTGGCCAGACTAGAGGGTGCCAGGTGACACATTAATGGGGTGAACATTTCCTTGTAGGGGTGATGTCTCAATCTTAGCAGTCCTACAGAGAGGTTCTCCATTACTGGACATGGGGGACACCAGAGCTGGATATGGGGGAGATATGTCTGGTTGATGTCTCCCCTGAGAGGTTGGAACCTTGCACAGGTAATGCCAGTGACTACACACAGGAGCTCCATTAGATAAAGGGAACAAACGTGGGCACACATAAGGGAAGTCGTCCCTTTTTGCTCTTGGCTCTTGCCTGATTGTTCTCTGAGCCTCATGGCTCTCTGTTACCATCCTGAGCCCAGCTGATGAGACCGTGTCTAGGGGGGCAGCCTTGCGATAAGTATCTTTGATGTTCTTTTGTTATATGCTTTGTAATATCTTCCTTTAGTATTTTCATGTTAACATTTTCCTATCTTCTTGGGTAATAAATAAGATGTTGTTTTACTGAGCAGTGTGTTTGTTTTCATAGCTAACCTTATATCATTATGCTTATCAACAGTGACATTATTAGAGTTTTAATAGACTAGCTAACTATAGGAATAGACAAGTCAATACATATATGCAATACATAGAGGGAATCCGTAACCACCCTCAGAATATATTTATTGTAGAAGTTATTTCAGAAGTGCTGCCCATTCATTCCAATGGGCAGGGCATTTTGAGAATGCTAAATACAGCGCTCCCAACCTGCCCCAAAGATGCTGCTTGCAGGTCTTTTCCCAACATCCCACAAACGCACCGCCCCGGTGTGAAAAGTCACACTGAAATGAAGGGGAGGTGGTTTTCAGGCGCTTTACAGGCGCTATTTCTAGTGTGAAACGGGTCTAAGGCTTATATACACTATACAACTTTTGTTGTCAGATGTCCTTTAGATTTACCAAAACCATGTAGTACAAGGGCTGGCCTGATTGCACACAAATTGAAACTCCTGAGGTTTGATCTCATATTATATGGTTTCGGTAAATCTGAAGGAAAAAATCTACAGAAAATTGGATAGTGTGTATCCAGCTTTAATGTACACGGGACACTTCAAAACCTCTCCTGAATGAATTAACTTGACAGATAGTAACCGATGTTTAAAAACGTCAGTTTTGCCATGTGTACAGTACATGCCGTGTTCAGTCTCATTTGCGCTTAGAAGCGTTTTTTTTTTTCAAGTCAAAAATGAAAAATGCCTGTTAATGAAATGTGGCTAAACGCAAATTACCACGTTTACAAGCTGTTACAGGCATTTGGTGTTTCAAATTCCTCCGACCATCCGTCCTGAAAGCTTTTTTTTGCTTTCCCAAAAAAATGCTTCTAAACTCAACTGCCTAGAAATGACTATAAGGCCTCATGTACACTATACGTTAAGATAACGTTATAAAAACGACAGTAGCTTTTTTTTTTTGGATCAAAAACGTCAAAAACTGGTGAGCCACGTTTTTGAGCATCTATTAGTGTTTTGTGATGTTAGAGTGTTTTTACAGCTGAAAAACTCCTCTCAGAACCCACTAGTTTTGTTATTTTTTAACAGCCAAAAACAGTTGATAACAGACTATGTGTGCATGGACACATAGGATAACATGATGGGGAGTTTATTGACTGTAGAAAAAAAAAATGTAAAAATGTCCAGTGTAGATGAGGCCTAAAGGTGAGATTAGATGAGGAATAAAAAGTATAAGAAAAGTATCTGATGGAAATTTATTAATAACAGACATGAACACAGAGTGACTGATCGTCCTCCATACAATCATTCATCACACATCTGCACCCTCCATCCCCCATCCTAACACTCAGTATTATCACTCGGCATCACTCAGTATATTAGATCGGGTTCTATATAATCTTACCTTTCCGGTCACACCGGTCTGTGAAGAGACGATCGGGAATCTCTGAATACAAACAACAAAATGAAGAATTTTGAGTGTGGGAGAGAAGGAAATGTGACTGAGGAAGTTTCACTTTTTCACCGAGATCCTCCCATCTACAGATATTGTACCCAATGAGTATAAGGCTGCATTCACACCCGGGCATTTTCAGCTCATAAAGCGCTCATAAAATGACCAACAAGCAAAATGCCATTCATTTTAATGGCACCTGTTCACATCTGAGTGTTTTGTCACCTGAAGCAAAATGCTTGAAAAACGCCTTAGGCCCAATTCAAACCAGATGCAGTTCCATGTGCTTTTTTTGTGCACTAAGGGCCAGTTCAAACCAGATACAGTTCCGTACAGTTCCATGCGCTTTTTTTCTGCACTAAAAATGCATGTGCAGTGTTTTCCATGTATTTCAATGGCTCTAGTTCACACCATGCAGTCAGTTTACAGTGCAGAAACTGACTGGAAACTGACTGCATGGTGTTGACTAGAGCCAATACACTGTGCATGCATTTTGTGCAGAAAAAAGTGCATGGAACTGCATCTGGTGTGAACTGGCCCTAAAAATGCACACACAGTGTTTTCCATGTATTCCAATGGCTCTAGTTCACACCATGCAGTCAGTTCCAGTTAGTTTCCAGTGCAGAAACTGACCAGAAACTGACTGTTACTGACTACATCTGGTGTGAACTGGCCCAAGCTTGAAGAACATGGGATTGCACTTTGCACCCTTTCCTCCCATCTCCAAACACACTCAATAAATAATGGACACGACACTCAAATATTGGCATAAATTGGCGCCTTTATTGGTTTACAAATAAATTCATCACTTTTCATAACCATATCACAATTCTAACTCAAATCAAATTATCATTCTCAAAATTGCTCAGCCTTGATGACTCAAGCAAATTATATTTCATCAACTTTATAATAACCAGTCCCCTTTATATGTAAGGTGACATACCACATAAAGTGCACATGATTATTCTCTTCTTTACCAAACCTTCATCCTGTCAGCAAAACTCCTCGGACAGTGGGCCCTTTATATAATGAGCCCCACTGCTTCCAGGGAGTTACATCCACTCTCATTGGCCCATTCCTACCTGCCCCAGGTGAGCAGGGAGGACCAAACATCCCTTGATTACCTGCCTAATCTGACCATCCTAATCAGCTAAAACCTGGGGGGAAGGCAGAGGAAACCCCATTCAGGTGCACCCAAATAATTGTGCCCTATTATTACATGGGATTGCACTCTGTACCCTTTTCCCCATCACCAAACAGACTCAATAAATAATGGGCGCAAAACTCAAATATTGGCATAAATTGGCCGGAGCAACGTTATTGGTTTACAAATAAATTCATCACTTTTCATAACCATATCACAATTCTAACTCTAATCAAATTATCATTCTCAAAATTGCTTAGCCTTGATGACTCAATCAAATTATATTTCATCAACTTTATAATAACCAGTCCCCACAAAGTCAGGGCTTTGCCCATCAATGATCAAAGCACCGACCTACCCCAAACCCGTTGCCATTTCAATCATGTCCTGCAGACCCCAGTTAAAAATGTCCAAGCCCACCTTGGAGAGATGCACAAAATCCTCCCGATACAGGCCTGAAAAACCACCCTCCAAATTGATATCTCGAAACGATAACCCCCCGATAAGAGGCATACATTTCTCAACAGAGTGATTCACCCTCTTCCTAATTTTCGCAAAATTCTTTAACTCTGGATGTGATAACCATAGTAGTCTGGGAATGATATCAGAAAAAACAATAGTTGTGTTTGGAGATGATATACTCAAATGGTGCAGGTCATGCTTGATCCTGTCGATCAAATCTAAAGTCTTCGTATGACCCACATCATTCCCACCCAGGTGAAGAATCATCACCGAAGGTGATGGCCACAGTAAATACAATTCAGAAATATAATAAAATAAATTCAACCAACGCAATCCTCTTACTCCTTTCCACCGAATGGTGCAAGTTTCGGGGTTGATATTTAAATTAGGAGCTACGAAGTGAATGTGACCTTTCTCAACCTTTAATCAGACACCGACATGCCTCCATCCCTGAATATATATGTTAAAAGAGAAGGGGTGATTGGGACTTTAATTGAGGCATGTGGGTGTATTTAATAATTTGTATGGAATGTAAATAAATTGAGTGTCTCAAGCCCAGGGGGTAGTTCATAATAGTGATATTAATACACATGATTCAATAGTATAATAAAGCATTTATGATGTAGAAATACAATCATAAAAAGGTTCAGCATAAGTTGATATAATAATAATTCATTTATTCATACAAGGTTATTCACTAAACATGATTTGTGACACATATTACATTTCATAGCAGAAAACAAATAAATACAGATAAAAAATATGAAAATATAGAATATTAGGGATGAGCTTCGTGTTCGAGTCGAACCCATGTTCGACTCGAACATCGACTGTTCGGTCGTTCGCCGAATTGCGAACGATATGGGCCGTTCGCGCCAAATTCATGTGGCGCGTCACGGCCCATAATTCACTGCGGCATCGCAGTGCATTGCTTGCTGATGATTGGCCAAGCATGCACTATGACCCGCATGCATGGCCAATCACAGCGCCGCCTGAACAGAGAGCCGTAATTGGCCAAAGCCAAGGAGGCTTTGGCCAATTATGGCTTAGGGGATTTAGTACATGCCCCACACTATATAAGGCCGCCTGCACGGCGGCCCTGTGCAGTGTGTTCCGGTGTGCTTAGAGAGAGAGAGAGACAGTGTCATTTCATTTGAGTTAGCTAGATTAGGCAGGACAGTCAGTCAGTTAGCTGCACTTAAAGTGTATTGTGTATATATATGCATCCCAGGTGTTGCATATATATATATATATATATATACACTGTATTCAGTTTAGCTAGATCCGTTCCTGTTATCTTCTAGACTATTTACATTTAGTGCAGTGCGTCCTGCTCACAGTGTTCAGCTAGATCCGTTCCTGTTATCTTCCTACTGACAGGCAGGCTTGTCTTGTTACAGTATATAAAGCTACCTGAAGAAAATTACTGGTGTTCTTTTGATCCTATTAGTACCACGGTCAGGCAGCTAGACTATTTACATTTAGTACAGTGCGTCCTGCTCACAGTGTTCAGCTAGATCCGTTCCTGTTATCTTCCTACTGACAGGCAGGCTTGTCTTGTTACAGTATTAACAGCTACCTAAAGAAAATTACAGGTGTTCTTTTGATCCTATTAGTACCACGGTCAGGCAGCTAAACTATTTAGATTTAGTACAGTGCGTCCTGCTCACAGTGTTCAGCTAGATCCGTTCCTGTTATCTTCCTACTGACAGGCAGGCTTGTCTTGTTACAGTATATAAAGCTACCTGAAGAAAATTACTGGTGTTCTTTTGATCCTATTAGTACCACGGTCAGGCAGCTAGACTATTTACATTTAGTACAGTGCGTCCTGCTCACAGTGTTCAGCTAGATCCGTTCCTGTTATCTTCCTACTGACAGGCAGGCTTGTCTTGTTACAGTATATAAAGCTACCTGAAGAAAATTACTGGTGTTCTTTTGATCCTATTAGTACCATGATCAGGCAGCTAGACTATTTACATTTAGTACAGTGCGTCCTGCTCACAGTGTTCAGCTAGATCCGTTCCTGTTATCTTCCTACTGACAGGCAGGCTTGTCTTGTTACAGTATATAAAGCTACCTGAAGAAAATTACTGGTGTTCTTTTGATCCCATTAGTACCACGGTCAGGCAGCTAGACTATTTACAGTTAGTGCAGTGCGTCCTGCTCACAGTGTTCAGCTAAACCTACAAGTTAGTGGGGTGTGTCCACCTCACAGTGTTCAGCTAAAGCTACCTGTAGAAGGTTGGTGGTGTTCTCATACTACAGGCAAGCAGTTGATTTTGCTAGCTGCAGTATCAGTACATATATATATATATATATCCCAGCTTAGTGCAGCTACAGGCCATTAGTATGTCTGGAAGGCCAAGAAGGAGAGGCAGACAGTCACAAGCCAATAAGAGAGGGCAAGCAGGCTCTGTGTCTAGTGCTGGTCGTGGAGACGGTGCATCCTCATCAGCACGTGGCCATGGGACATGCTTGGCCTTTTTTTCGGCAGCTGGCCGTGTTGAGCCGCAACATGCGGAAGACTTGGTCGAGTGGATGACCAAGCCGTCCTCATCCTCCTCATCCTCTCTCACCCATGCTCAGGGTGCTTTGTCTGGCAAAGCAGCGGCCTCTTCCCTCAGCTCAATGTCATCAGTGACTCCTTCCCTAGCTCCACCATGTCCTCCTGAGGAGTCACTCGAACTGTTTGACCACAGTGTTGGGTACATGCTCCAGGAGGATGCCCAGCGTTTGGAATGCTCTGATGATGATACTGAGCTCGATGAAGGCAGTAACATGAGCACGGACAGAGGGGGTGCCCAAGAAGGACAGCAATCTGGCAGTCATGCTCCCCCTGCTGCAGCATACTGCCAGGTTTGCTCCAGTGATGAGGAGGGAGGGGATGATGAGGTCACTGACTCAACGTGGGTGCCTGATAGGAGAGAGGAGGAGGAGGAGGAGGAGGAGGAGGCGGCACATCACCAACGAGGCAGGATGCCCTCCAGGGGCCAGCCTAAGGGCAGCACATTGACTGCATCACACCCCAAAACTCCACATGTGCAGGGCGCTGCAGTCTCTGCACGTTATTCAAAAAGTTCTTTGGTGTGGGCCTTTTTTGAGACGAGTGCATCAGATCGCACCGCTGCTATTTGCAACATATGTCTCAAGCGTATCTCACGTGGCCAAAACATCTCCCGCTTGGGTACCACATGCTTGACCAGACATATGTTGACCTGCCATGCAGTTCGTTGGCAAGCGTATCTAAAAGACCCACACCAAAGAACAAAGAGGATCTCTCCTTGCTCCTCATTAGGGATGAGCTTCGAGTTCGAGTCGAACTCATGTTCGACTCGAACATTGGCTGTTCGCAAGTTCACCGAACAGCGAACAATTTGGGGTGTTCGCGGCAAATTCGAATGCCGCGGAACACCCTTTAAAAGTCTATGGGAGAAATCAAAAGTGCTAATTTTAAAGGCTAATATGCAAGTTATTGTCATAAAAAGTGTTTGGGGACCTGGGTCCTGCCCCAGGGGACATGGATCAATGCAAAAAAAAGTTTTAAAAACGGCCGTTTTTTCAGGAGCAGTGATTTTAATAATGCTTAAAGTCAATCAATAAAAGTGTAATATCCCTTTAAATTTCGTACCTGGGGGGTGTCTATAGTGTGCCTGTAAAGGGGCGCATGTTTCCTGTGTTTAGAACAGTCTGACAGCAAAATGACATTTTGAAGGAAAAAACTCATTTAAAACTACCCGCGGCTATTGCATTGCCGACAATACACATAGAAGTTCATTGATAAAAACGGCATGGGAATTCACCAAAGGGGAACCCCGAACCAAAATTAAAAAAAAAAAAATGACGTGGGGGTCCCCCTAAATTCCATACCAGGCCCTTCAGGTCTGGTATGGATATTAAGGGGAACCCCGGCCAAAATGTAAAAAAAAAAATGACGTGGGGTTCCCCCTAAATTCCATACCAGACCCTTCAGGTCTGGTATGGATTTTAAGGGGAACCCCGCGCCAAAAAAAAAAAAAAAAACGGCGTGGGGTCCCCCCAAAAATCCATACCAGACCCTTATCCGAGCACGCAACCTGGCAGGCCGCAGGAAAAGAGGGGGGGACGAGAGTGCGGCCCCCCCTCCCTCCTGAACCGTACCAGGCCACATGCCCTCAACATTGGGAGGGTGCTTTGGGGTAGCCCCCCAAAACACCTTGTCCCCATGTTGATGAGGACAAGGGCCTCATCCCCACAACCCTGGCCAGTGGTTGTGGGGGTCTGCGGGCGGGGGGCTTATCGGAATCTGGAAGCCCCCTTTAACAAGGTGACCCCCAGATCCCGGCCCCCCCCCTGTGTGAAATGGTAAGGGGGTACTTGTACCCCTACCATTTCACGAAAAAAGTGTCAAAAATGTTAAAAACGACAAGAGACAGTTTTTGACAATTCCTTTATTTAAATGCTTCTTCTTTCTTCTATCTTGCTTCATCTTCTGGTTCTTCTGGCTCTTCTGGTTCTTCTGGTTCTTCCTCCGGCGTTCTCGTCCAGCATCTCCTCCGCGGCGTCTTCTGTCTTCTTCTCCTCGGGCCGCTCCGCACCCATGGCATGGGGGGGAGGCTCCCGCTCTTCTCTTCTTCTCTTCTTCTCTTCTTCTTTTCTTCTTTTCTTTTCTTCTCCGGGCCGCTCCGCAATCCATGCTGGCATGGAGGGAGGCTCCCGCTGTGTGACGGCGCTCCTCGTCTGACAGTTCTTAAATAACGGGGGGGCGGGGCCACCCGGTGACCCCGCCCCCCTCTGACGCACGGTGACTTGACGGGACTTCCCTGTGGCATTCCCCGTGACGTCACAGGGAAGTCCCGTCAAGTCACCGTGCGTCAGAGGGGGGCGGGGTCACCGGGTGGCCCCGCCCCCCCCCGTTATTTAAGAACTGTCAGACGAGGAGCGCCGTCACACAGCGGGAGCCTCCCTCCATGCCAGCATGGATTGCGGAGCAGCCCGGAGAAGAAAATGAAGAAGAAGAGAAGAAGAGAAGAAAAGAAGAAAAGAAGAAAAGAAGAAAAGAAGAAGAGAAGAAGAGAAGAAGAGAAGAGCGGGAGCCTCCCCCCCATGCCATGGGTGCGGAGCGGCCCGAGGAGAAGAAGACAGAAGACGCCGCGGAGGAGATGCTGGACGAGAACGCCGGAGGAAGAACCAGAAGAACCAGAAGAGCCAGAAGAACCAGAAGATGAAGCAAGATAGAAGAAAGAAGAAGCATTTAAATAAAGGAATTGTCAAAAACTGTCTCTTGTCATTTTTAACATTTTTGACACTTTTTTCGTGAAATGGTAGGGGTACTTATGTACCCCCTTACCATTTCACACGGGGGGGGGCCGGGATCTGGGGGTCACCTTGTTAAAGGGGGCTTCCAGATTCCGATAAGCCCCCCGCCCGCAGACCCCCACAACCACCGGCCAGGGTTGTGGGGATGAGGCCCTTGTCCTCATCAACATGGGGACAAGGTGTTTTGGGGGGCTACCCCAAAGCACCCTCCCAATGTTGAGGGCATGTGGCCTGGTACGGTTCAGGAGGGAGGGGGGGCCGCACTCTCGTCCCCCCCTCTTTTCCTGCGGCCTGCCAGGTTGCGTGCTCGGATAAGGGTCTGGTATGGATTTTTGGGGGGACCCCACGCCGTTTTTTTTTTTTTTTTGGCGCGGGGTTCCCCTTAAAATCCATACCAGACCTGAAGGGTCTGGTATGGAATTTAGGGGGAACCCCACGTCATTTTTTTTTTTACATTTTGGCCGGGGTTCCCCTTAATATCCATACCAGACCTGAAGGGCCTGGTATGGAATTTAGGGGGACCCCCACATCATTTTTTTTTTTTAATTTTGGTTCGGGGTTCCCCTTTGGGGAATTCCCATGCCGTTTTTATCAATGAACTTCTATGTGTATTGTCGGCAATGCAATAGCCGCGGGTAGTTTTAAATGAGTTTTTTCCTTCAAAATGTCATTTTGCTGTCAGACTGTTCTAAACACAGGAAACATGCGCCCCTTTACAGGCACACTATAGACACCCCCCAGGTACAAAATTTAAAGGGATATTACACTTTTATTGTTTGACTTTAAGCATTATTAAAATCACTGCTCCTGAAAAAACGGCCGTTTTTAAAACTTTTTTTTGCATTGATCCATGTCCCCTGGGGCAGGACCCAGGTCCCCAAACACCTTTTATGACAATAACTTGCATATAAGCCTTGAAAATTAGCACTTTTGATTATTCATGTTCGTGTCCCATAGACTTTAACGGTGTTCGCATGTTCGAACGAACTTTTTTCCTGTTCGCATGTTCTGGTGCGAACCGAACAGGGGGGTGTTCGGCTCATCCCTACTCCTCATCAGCTGAGATTTCCAACCCCACTAGACCTCCAGTCCTCTCTGAGACCTGCAGTGAGAGGAATGAAGGTGTAGAATTAGGTGTGTCACAGCCAAGTACTTGTGGGCAATCTGCTTTTGGTACACAGATTGTACCAGGCAAATTTCCCTGCCCCAGCTGCTGCACCGCCGAAAGAAGTTTGCTCCCAGCCATCCACATGCTCAGCGGTTGAATGCTAGCTTGGCAAAATTGCTAGCACTTCAACTGCTGCCTTTTCAGTTGGTAGACTCTGCCCCCTTCCGTGAGTTTGTGGAATGTGCGGTTCCTCAGTGGCAGGTACCCAAACGCCACTTTTTCTCACGGAAGGCGATTCCGGCTCTCTACCGGCATGTGGAAGGCAATGTCCATGCCTCGCTGGACAGGGCGGTCAGCGGTAAGGTGCATATTACCGCTGACTCATGGTCCAGCAGGCATGGACAGGGACGTTACCCAAGTTTCACGGCGCATTGGGTGACTCTGCTGGCAGCTGGGAAGGATGCAGGACAAGGTGCAGTAGTGTTGGAGGTTGTTCCGCCACCACGCCTCCAAAATGCTAATGATTGTGACACACCTCTCTCCTCCACCCCCTCCTCTTCTTCTTCCTCCATGGCCTCTTCCTCGGAACCAGCGGTGCTCCATAGTCGTTCAAGGGGCTACGCAAGTATGCAGGCCAAAAGATGCCATGCGGTGCTTGAGCTGGTGTGCTTGGGGGACAGGAGCCACACTGGGGCAGAGGTTCTGTCAGCTCTGCAGGGGCAGGTTCAGAGGTGGTTGACGCCACGCCAACTTAAGGCAGGAATGGTGGTTTGCGACAATGGCACCAACCTCCTCTCTGCCCTCCGACAGGGACAAATGACCCATGTGCCCTGTTTGGCTCACGTCCTTAACTTGGTGGTGCAGCGGTTCTTGGGCAGGTACCTGGGCTTACAGGATGTCCTGAGGCAGGCCAGGAAAGTCTGTGTGCATTTCCGCCGGTCATATAATGCCAGTGCTCGGCTGACGGACCTCAAAAAGGAGTTTAACCTGCCCAAGAACCGCCTAATCTGTGACATGCCCACCAGGGGGAACTCAACGTTGGCCATGCTGCCGCGGCTGCACACGCAGCAGAGGGCCATCAATGAGTACCTGTTCGACTATGGCACCAGGACAGGGTCAGGGGAGCTTGTTTTTTTTCCCACGCCAGTGGGCCATGATCAGGGATGCATGCACTGTCCTGTCACCATTCGAGGAGGCCACGAGGATGGTGAGCAGTGACAGTGCATGCATCAGTGACACTGTCCCCCTTGTCCACCTGTTGGAGCACACGCTGCATGGGATAATGGACAGGGCACTTGAGGCAGAACAGAGGCAGGAAGAGGAGGACTTCCTTAGCTCTCAAGGCCCCCTTTATCCAGACAGTGTTCCTGCATGCCCGCCAATCACACAGGAAGAGGACGAGGAGGAGGAGGAGGAGGAAGATTGTGTCAGTATGGAGGTGGAGCCTGGCACTCAGCATCAGCAGCAGTCTTTAAGGGATCAGTCCCAAGAAACACATGGACTTGTACGTGGCTGGGAGGAGGTGGCTGCGGACGTTGTCGTCCTTAGTGACCCAGAGGACTCCGGACCGAATGCCTCAGCAAACCTACGCTGCATGGCCTCCCTGATCCTGCAAAGCCTGCGTAGGGATCCTCGTATTCGTGGTATCAAGGAGAAGGACCAATACTGGCTGGCAACCCTCCTTGATCCACGTTACAAGGGTAAGGTTGCGGACCTTATCTTGCCATCGCAGAGGGAGCAGAGGATGAAACATCTTCGGGAGGCCTTGCAGAAAGGTCTGTGCAACGCGTTCCCAGAGACTGGGAGGTTACAAACTCCTGTTTCTGGACAACGTGTTGCTGAGGCTTCGGTCAGTCAAAGAAGGAGCGGTGGAGAAGGTGGCCGTCTGACCGATGCGTTCAGACAATTTTTTGGTCCGCAGCCCCAAGGTATGATCGGTTCCAGCAACCATCGCCAGCGTCTGTTTTACATGGTGCAGGAATACCTAGGGGCAAGATCAGACTTGGACACCTTTCCCACCGAAAATCCTCTGGGTTACTGGGTCTTGAGGATGGATCACTGGCCAGAGCTTGCACAGTATGCAATTGAGCTACTGGCCTGTCCTGCATCCAGCGTTCTTTCGGAACGCACATTCAGTGCTGCTGGAGGCGTGGTAACCGATCACAGGGTGCGTCTGTCCACCGACTCGGTCGATCGACTGACCTTCAGAAAAATGAATCAGTCTTGGATCACCACCAGCTACCAAGCACCTGATGCTGATGTAACCGAATAATTTTTTTTGAAATCTCAGATCCCTTCAAAGACTGCCTATGCTGATGCTGAGTGACTATCCCTGAGTAATTATCCTCTTCCTCCTCAATCATCATGCTGATAGCTTGTAAGAATATTTTTGGTTCTGGGCGCCACCACCAGTGCCTAAGGCACAATTTTTCAGCCCCTGTCTAACAGGGGCGTGTAATTACAATTTTTGATGCAATACTTTGCAGCAGGGCTCGTTCCTGCGTTCCAACTAGAGTGTCTGTGAGGGGTTGCAGTGTTGTGACACCAGCACCAGTGCCTAAGGCCTAATTTTTCAGCTCCTGTTCAACAGGGGCATGTAATTACAATTCTTGATCTAATATTTCACAGCAGGGCCCTGTGAGGGCTTACAGTGTTGTGGCCACAGCAACACCTAAGGCCCAAATTTCTGCTGAGTATATAGGGCAGGACCCTACTTTCAAACATCTAACTTACAAACGACTCCTACTTGCAAACGGAAGGAGACAACAGGAAGTGAGATGAAATCTACCCCTAGGAAGGGAAATTCTCTCCTGTAAGAGTTAATATGGGGAAAAAAATTCTCCTTTCCTCTGATGCTTTCCAATCCTTGTTCCACAAAAGCAGCAGGTACGATATTTAAAGAAATATTTCACTTTTTTTTTTTTTACTTTAATCATCATTAAAATCACTGCTCCCGAAAAAACGCCCGTTTTTAAAAGTTTTTTTTGCATTGATACATGTCCCCTGGGGTAGGACCCGGGTCCCCAAACCCTTTTTAGGACAATACCATGCAAATTAGCCTTTAAAATGAGCACTTTTGATTTCGAAAGTTCAAGTCCCATAGACGTCAATGGGGTTCTAACGTTCGTGCGAACTTTCGGTCCGTTCGCAGGTTCTGGTGCGAACCGAACCGGGGGGTGTTCGGCTCATCCCTATAGAATATATATGTAATTCACATAATGAGTACAAATAGAAACCATGATTGGTTAGAGTTATTGGAGCAAGCATAGCTTGGCATCCCTGGATGAACACTCTACGCGTTTCATGGCCTTGTGCCAATCGTCAGGAGTTGGATGCAGATATTATGCTATAAAGTAAGGGAATGACTGATGGATTTAATAGCTAGCTATGCATTTTATCCTAAAGGTGAAAAAATAAAAATAAAAAGGGTAATTCCTTTACTACTTACAAAGTAGCCCAGGAATGAATTTCAGCTCCAGAAGGTGGTCTGGTGTAAGTAGTCTCACCCGGGGCTGAGGCGGAGAATAGCCAGACAGAAACCAGGGTAGAAAACCAAACCCCTGGACCAGGTCGACGATCACTATATGAAAGTGTATGATACATGTTGTGCGCATATCAAGCACCTACCAAGTGCTCTATGGCAAACAAAGAAAAAAAAAGAATAAATTAATTTAAAAATGAATGAAAAAGGGGGGGGGGGTGAGAAATAATATGAAAAAGGGTATGAAAAGGTAATGTGTGTGTAGTGATAATGAAGGTGCTGGCAATGGGGAAAAGTGAATGGCAAGACTGTGTGAATGTGTGAGGATAAAGATGTGAATAAATGTAATTATATATACATACCTAGCAATAGGTGTAGTTAATACACATATAGGGTGATTGATACAAGTAAAATAATTATTATCAAATTAAAGTAACTGAGTTACATTGTATGAATGTAAATGTGTGTGTATAAATGTGTGGTTTGTGTGAATTTAAATGTTAGTGTCAGTGTGTGGGATCATGTTTGAAGAAATTTATATATGTATGTTTGTGTGTGTTTGGGTGAGTGTGAGTTTGAATGATTTGGGGTGAAAGAGATGGATGAAAAGGAAATGTGAAATGGTTCTGAGTTACCTGGATTGAGAGGGAGTGAGATATGGGGAGCATAAATAATGGTAAAGTGAGACGTCGGTCTGCTCTAGGTCTCTGACCCCCTGGCTCTTGCTGCATAGCCCTGCCAGCGTCATATATACCTTGTGATGGCAGGGGGGAGGGACGGCAAGGCTCCACGGGTGGTTTGGTGAAAAAATAAAAAGGTACTTCCTTTACTACTTACAAAGTAGCCCAGGAATGAAATTTCGCTCCAGAAGTGAGGTTAAAAGGTGGTCTGGTGTAAGTAGTCTTACCCGGGGCTGAGGCGGGGAATAGCCAGACAGAAACCAGGGTAGAAAACCAAACCCCAGGACCATGTTGATGATCACTATATGAAAGTGTATGATATATGTTGTGCACGTATCAAGCGCCTACCAAGTGCTGTATGGCAAAGAAAGAAAAAAAAACAAAATTTAAATTAGCCATATAACAATGATGAGATGCCTGTTTATGCGCCCAGAAAATGTAAGAATGCCGATTATCCAAACATATTTTTTCTGACCTAAAATTCAATGCAAAAGGTTAGGCGGACATAAATACTATAACGCTAATGCCCCGTACACACAGTCAGACTTTTTGACCCGACTGGTCCGACAGACTTTCCAAAGTCCGATGGATTTGTACGTGATGATGTACATCGGACTAAAATAGTAAGTTGATAGCCAGTAGCCAATAACTGCCCTAGTGTCAGTTTTTGTCAGTCGAAATAGCATACAGACAAGCGGATTTCTGGGTCTGGTGGAGTTACAACGTAAAGATTTGAAGCATGTTCCAAATCTAAAGTCCGTCAGACTTTCGACAGAAAAAGTCAGCTGAAGGTCCGATGAACCCCACACACGATCGGATTGTCCGCCGGACTCGGTCCGTCAGGCCAGTCTAATAGAAAAAGTCTGCTCGTGTTAGGATTACTCTTCTCTTGTGATCAGTCGAACTCCAGATGTATTGAAAAGCAGACAATTTATTTCAGATGTGTCACACAAAAGGATGATGCTTACAAGCCAAAATATGCAGTAAGGATCACACAAAGATGTACATCCCCCCTCCTAATACGTACAATAATATAGCTATAACGCTTCTATTGGCTGAGGACACACAGATAGCGTGCCTGGTACAAAATGGTACTTTATTTGGCTAATTAGTGTTTCCTGTACAGTCTTATTCTACCATATATGGTTAAGCCTAATCATCCTACAACTTACTATGGAGTTAGTTAAAGCAAACAATATAGCAAGTTAATACAACATCATGGTCAGAAGTCATCTTAAAAATCAGTCTCAGGGTTATTGTTTTTCTAATAGTTATTCTAATAGTCACACAATAAACATTTAAAACTTTTCTAACATTCCCTCCTCTTGTGCGACTATTTTATCTCAACACATTTCGATGATAGTCCCTGTGTTATACACTTTTGGTCTGTATGTCATTAAGTTCAGTTGAGCTTCAATGTCCACATAGGTCTCCTCAGAGGTAGGAAGGGCTTGATACATCCTTCTTGAAACTGCAGTTTTAATCAGTTTTTGTGAAAGTCCTCGAATACTGGGAATGCAGCAGTATCCGCAAGTGACCAAAACGGCCAAAGCCACAGCAATTGAGATCAAACATGATGTGATAAGTTCAGTCCACTTACCGAACCATCCTTCAAGCCAATTTGTAAATGGATCATTAATACCTGAGTTTTCCGCTAATTCATTCAAGTGAGTACCCTCACCATTGTTTTAATAAAAACCAACCTCTGATTGAAATACTACACTATCTGGCCTCTTCTTTCCTTTAATCCCCCTCCTGCTCCACTGAGAGACAAAGACCCACTAACAGCTCCATCCAGCCCAGGAATCCAAGTGAGAGGCAGTTAGGAGTACAAGGGAGAAGCAGCCATTACCAGCAACTTTATGCGGTTACCTCTTTACCTCAAGATGGATTGTTAGAACCACCGATCCTGCATTGTACCCTTGGTTTTGGGAGACCATAATCCCTATGCTGGGCGAGACTGCCGTTATAGCAGTCATCGCCATCCGGTAAGCAGATTCTACTCACACACGCCTTGGTGGATAATATATAGGCACCTTTCTTGGATGGGTGTTCTTTATTTATTTGTGGATTTATCAAGAACTTTTGGACTTCTTTTTCTCACATACACTTGTGATTTTAGTTTTGTTCATTATTGATTGAATTTGAAATATGTTTTCTCACTGATTGTTTTATATGTCACTTGGTGAAACTCATTTGTATTTTCATATATTATATTAAGCGCTGCACTTTGCTGTTTATTATTATACGATCAATCCCAGTGTCGGCAATTACAACACATTAAACCACAATCAAACAGAAAGAGAAGAAGAGACTTTTAGAAAGAATTAAGAATAATTTAAGTTATCTTACCTCTCAGACACTAGGAGGACTGGATCACGAAGTTCGAAACCAGACAGTGGATCTGGGTCTCAGGCCCCCGCCCCTATTTCACCACTAATGTTGAGTGGGGGGACTTTATTTCTCAGTGAGCTTTGAAGTCCAATACTCACCGAAGTTTTTGTCGGGACCATCTGACCCGAAATACACTTGTTGGTTCCGGCTCGAAGGACCAAAAAAATGCTAGGATTACTCTTCTCTTGTGATCAGTCGTAAAAAGGGAAGTGCAGCGCTAAAAAATAAATAATGGCTAACATTGATATGTGATTTACAATGTAAATATATCCCATATATATAATATATCCCTATCTAACGTGTGCATAAGTTAGATTAATAGATATATATAGTAAACATTCAAAATGACACATCTATTGAGAGTTGAGTCCCAAGGAACATCCACTTAGATGTACATATATCTAACACAAACTAATATGCAAAAGTGAGTCCAAAAAATGTCCGTTGAGGTGTATATATGTTAAACACCCAAAAGTGTAGAGAAATAATAAGGTGTTGATAGCAGATCCACCACCGTATGTAAAAGTGGGGGGCTTACCAGAACAATTGGACACAGGTGGGTATACACCTACTGCACCAATTAAGCTTGTATAGATGAAGATCTCTGGAGATGTAGTGAAGATAACCAGGGTACTTGTAGAGAGTATATATGACAGGGGCAAATCCAGTCAAATATCCACAGCATATAAGGAAAAAATATGAGAGCACATAGCGTGATACTGTATAAAAAGCTATGAAGCGTATTTATTGAAGGTAAAACACTCACATTTGTGAAGATAAAATACAGCGCTGAAAGTTGATAAAATATGGCAGTGTGGTAGTGTCAGCAATCGGTCCCGACGCGTTTCGTCCTAAGGGACATCATCTGGGGTGCCACACCACTCTACACACTGCCCCTTATATATAGTAAATGACCCCCTTGTTGAAATCTGGCTCCAATCCGTGATAATGTTACGTTATCAGTCGAACTCCAGATGTATTGAAAAGCAGACAATTTATTTCAGATGTGTCACACAAAAGGATGATGCTTACAAGCCAAAAGATGCAGTAAAAAATCACACAAATAGATTTTTCATCCCCCTCCTAATACCTACAATAATATAGCTATAATGTTTCTATTGATTGAAGCACTGGAAACACAATCTCGTGGTCAGGTACTGTAAAACATTTTTTCCCCCTCGTTCCACCCCCTTCACCAACATCGAGCAGAAAGCGGTCTGCTGCTGCTGCCGCTGTCTTGTCCCCTCTTCTCTTCTTCCAATGTTGACACAACGCTCTCTCCTGCTGGAATGCTGTGTGCGCGCTGCAGAGCCATTTATATAGGCGGTGACCCCGCCCCCTTGTGACGTCACGGTCTCAGCATGCGCAGGGATTCTGGGGCCACGCCCCCTTATGACGCCAGAGTCCCTGCGCATGCTGGGACCATGACGTCACAGGGGGGCAGGGTCACCACCTATATAAATGGCTCTGCAGCGTGCACACAGCATTCCAGCATGAGGGAGCGTTGTGTCAACATCGGAAGAAGAGAAGAAGAGAAGAGGGGACAAGCAGACCGGGCCCCCGCTAGCAAAAGAGCTGGAAGAAGATAGTGGAGGGGCCCAGGAGAAGAGGCAGAACACCGGGAGAAGAGGTTGAACACCGGGAGAAGAAGCCGGAGAGAGCAGAGAAGTACCATGTACCCCTACTCATTCACATAGGGTGGGGGGCTGGGATCTGGGGGCCCCCTTATTAAAGGGGCTCCTGGATTCCGATAAGCCCTCCGCCCGCAGACAGACAACCAATGGCCAGGGTTGTTGGGAAGAGGCCTTTGTCCTCATCAACATGGGGACAAGGTGCTTTGGGGTGGGGGGCCCGCAGGGCGCCCCCCTCCCCCAAAACACCCACCCCCCCATGTTGAGGGCATGCGGCCTGGTACGGTTCAGGGGGGCGCTCGCTCGTCCCCACCCCCTTTCCTGACCGGCCGGGCTGCATGCTCCGATATGGGTCTGGTATAGATTTTGGGGGGGACCCCCACGCTGATTTTTTTGGCGTAGGGTGTTCCCCTTACAATCCATACCAGACCTAAGGGCCTGGTATGCCCCTGGGGGGGAACCCACGCCGTTTTTTTCATTTAAAACCTGGCGCGGTGTTCCCCCTCATGATTCATACCAGACAGCTGTCAGCACTGCCTGTTGCTCATTGCAAAAGGAAAAAAAAAAATTTCCTTTCCCAATCAGCGAGCCATCTCGGCGCTGGCTTCCGCGACGGGGCTCGCAGGTGTCAAATCTCACCGATAAATGTGGCGAGATTGACACAATATTGCAGTCACCTACTGTATCTCTTGCTAAACACATGTTTATATATATATATAGGGCTCTTCTTCCACACTGGGCTTGGCTTGGACTACTTTGACTAGATGAGTTACTCCCCCCCATACTGCTAATTATACGCCCAAAGGATTCCCTCGGCTCCCCCCGGGCATATAGGACAACAGTGTGGAGGAATGCCTGTCTTCTATAGTGTATCAGTGCTTAGTGGAACCTGTTTACGCATATGTGAGACTGTTAATTCCAGTTTAGCATTTATTGTTCTGCCTCATGTGCTTACCACGATTACCCCCACTTAGGACCGATAGTGCATGTATATGCACTGTACTATTGTTAGTTTGTTTTACATTTTAGCATTGCCAAGTTATTTAACTGTTGGTTTAATGTTGCCACCTAATGGCCGGATAATTTCTTTCTTTCTCTGTCTACAGTGGTTGGTCCCATCTCCCGCTACATCAGTGCTTCATGCTCTCATACCCTGGAGATGGACCCTACCCACCCCCTCTAATCTCATCTTTACCTCACTTCTTACTCTGTTCTACCCCCCACTTCTTCCCTCACCCCCTCCTTTTCCCCCCTTGTTGAGCAGACTCTGGTGCACATACAACTCGGTGTCGGTCGCTATAGGGAGATTTAGTGTCCTCTCCTCTCAATATATCACCATTAGGGATGAGCTTCGTGTTCGAGTCGAACCCATGTTCGACTCGAACATCGTTTGTTCGGTCGTTCGCCGAATTGCGAACGATATGGGCCGTTCGCGCCAAATTCGTGTGGCGCGTCACGGCCCATAATTCACTGCGGCATCGCAGTGCATTGCTTGCTGATGATTGGCCAAGCATGCACTATGACCCGCATGCTTGGCCAATCACAGCGCCGCCTGAACAGAGAGCCGTAATTGGCCAAAGCCAAGGAGGCTTTGGCCAATTATGGCTCAGGGGATTTAGTACACGCCCCACACTATATAAGGCCGCCTGCACGGCGGCCCTGTGTAGTGTGTGTTCCGGCGTTGAAAGAGATAGACAGAGAGACAGTGTCATTTGATTTGAGTTAGATAGATTAGGCAGAACAGTCAGTCAGTTAGCTGCACTTACAGTGTATTGTGTATATATATGCATCCCAGGTGTTGCATATATATATATACACTGTATTCAGTTTAGGTAGATCCGTTCCTGTTATCTTCTAGACTATTTACATTTAGTGCAGTGCGTCCTGCTCACAGTGTTCAGCTAGATCCGTTCCTGTTATCTTCTAGACTATTTACATTTAGTGCAGTGCGTCCTGCTCACAGTGTTCAGCTAGATCCGTTCCTGTTATCTTCTAGACTATTTACATTTAGTACAGTGCGTCCTGCTCACAGTGTTCAGCTAGATCCGTTCCTGTTATCTTCCTACTGACAGGCAGGCTTGTCTTGTTACAGTATTAACAGCTACCTAAAGAAAATTACTGGTGTTCTTTTGATCCTATTAGTACCACGGTCAGGCAGCTAGACTATTTACATTTAGTACAGTGCGTCCTGCTCACAGTGTTCAGCTAGATCTGTTCCTGTTATCTTCCTACTGACAGGCAGGCTTGTCTTGTTACAGTATTAACAGCAGTTTTAAATGAGATTTTTTCCTTTGAAAATGACATTTGGTGCAGGGACTGTTCTAAACACGGGAAACACGCGTCACTTTACAGGCATACTATAGACACCCCCCAGGTACGATATTTAAAGGAATATTTCACTTTTTTTTTTTACTTTAAGCATCATTAAAATCACTGCTCCCGAAAAAACGGCCGTTTTTAAAAGTTTTTTTTGCATTGATACATGTCCCCTGGGGTAGGACCCGGGTCCCCAAACCCTTTTTAGGACAATACCATGCAAATTAGCCTTTAAAATGAGCACTTTTGATTTCAAACGTTCGAGTCCCATAGATGTCAATGGGGTTCTAACGTTCGTGCGAACTTTCGGTCCGTTCGCAGGTTCTGGTGCGAACCGAACCGGGGGGTGTTCGGCTCATCCCTAATCACCATGCAATCACTTGACCATAAAGCTTTATCATCCTTTAACTGCAGGGGCTTTAACACTATAGAGAAAAGAAGCCAGATATTATACCATTTCCACAAAGCTAAAACCCAAATCTTGCTCTTACAGGTGACATACTTTAGGAGCTTGGCCGTCCCGACCCTAAATAACCCTTATTACCAGCAGTGGTATCACAGCACAAACCCTCAAGCGAAGTCCAAAGGGGTATCAATAGCATTTCACAAATCGTTCCACCCAGAAGCTCTACACTAGTTCCTAAAATTGAAATCTAACTCCTCTATTTTTACAGTGGCTTACGTGTATGGACCAAACCAAGACCGGGGGGGGTTCTTATCCATGGTCCTGAACAAATTACCGTACTCTTTTGGCAGTCCCTGTTTCATTTTAGGTAGAGATCTCAATGTGACCTTTTGTCCGGCCGTGGACACCTCCTCCGGTAAGTCCTCCATCCCACACTCCACTCACATAAAATAACTCTTGCACTCCGCTCAACTGGTGGATGTTTGGCGAGTGCAACACCCATTTGAGAGTTGACCGGGTCAACTGGCAGTTTTTACGCCTTTCCCTAGAACAGATAGGACTTGGTCCCACCTTTGTGTCCAAGGTTATGGCATTATACTCCCATCCCTCAGTATTCGTCTTAGTCAATGGCTCCTCATCTTCTCTGTTCCACATCTCTAACGGTACCCACCAGGGACTAGGGTTGCCCCCTATCTTCTCTACTTTTTGTCCTAGTGATAGAACACCTAGCAAGGGCCATTATAGTGGGGATCTAGACACCCTCCTCCGACCACAAACTCTCACTCTACGTGGATGATCTCCTAGTCTACATTCAGCAACCTAACACATCCCTACCCACCTTGATGCATGAATTTCACAGATTCTGAGAATTTAGCAATTTTAAACTAAACATATCCAGAAGCAAGTCCTTAATATCTCCCTACCACCCACCACCCTTGCCCAAGTGCAGGCCAACTTCCCATTCCAATGGGGTTCCAGAGGCATCTCCTATCTGGGGATAATGATTCCACCCAACCTTTCAGACCTTTATACCCTTCAACTATCTCCCTTTACTGACCCATCTTCAGAAGGAACAAGACACATCAAACTTATCCCCGCTGCCCTGGTTTGGTCACATTAACACACTTAAAATGGACACCCTCCCTAAGCTACTCCATTTATTCCAGACAGTGCCTATTACATTCCCAAACACTTCTTCAAATCCCTATGATCCATGTCCATACGCTTCATCTGGCACCAGGGACTATCCTGTATCCATCATACTCTACATACCCCAAAACTCAAGTTGGGGTGGGCCTCCCAGTCTTCGAACTATACCACAGGGCAGCACTGTTGTCTAGGATCTTGGAATGGTTCCCCCCGACCCTTCCCCAAAGCATCCACCATGGTGGAACAAGATCTTTCCACCCTTGACCTCCGGGCATTACTGTGGAGCTATGGGCAGAATCTGCACCTCCTATCCACTTCCTCCCATTAACAACTGCTGCACTACACCTATAGTACAAAAATGGACTGTCATCGTTGCTGTCCACAGATCCCTCACCACTCACATCATTATTTGACCACCCCACTCTCCCTCAGGGTATGGGATCCAGCAAAGTAGGCCCATATCTCCGCTCAACAGGGCCTATAGCAAGCTCATTTGTGAACCCAACCTCAGGTACACCTGTTGTACCGAGAGACCAGGGCAACTGGCTCACAGCCCTGCATATATCCTCCTTTTGCTTGGACCTATTTTCCTCTTCCCAAATCCACAGACCCCTAACGGGTTGCGAACAGCTGTGCTCGCTCTCAGAAACACCTAGACACCTGCTCTCCACCATCTACAAACTGCAACACTCACTGATACACGATCAACCCCCCTCTTACACCAGGAGGTGGGCCACAGACCTGGGAAGGTAACTCTCTATAGTTGACTGGCAAAAGTCATTCCAGTTAACGCACAAATCCTCTATCTCCCAGGAAAAGAACTTAAAACTCCTATCCAGATGGGACCCTCAATCTCTTCATAAATTTTTCCCATCTGTACCTCCCTCATGTTGGAGATGCAGCTCAGCGGAGGGAAACTAACTCCACATATGGTGGAATTTCAAGGCCATACAGCCCCTCTGGTCACAGGTTTTCACCCTATACCGTGGTCTATATGATCGGCCAATGACACCCACCCCAGAGATAGCTCTATTATCTATGCTCCCTGACTCCATAGCCTCCCAAAAACTTACCTTGTTATGTTTTTTCCTGTCAGCTGCCAGACAACTTATCGCCTATTCTGGAAGACCATTACCACCCCCCTTGTTCTCATGGGTCTCAGTGGTCGACAACATTATGCACATGAAAGAGATGATAGCTCTAGACAAAGACACCTTCAACAAATTTAAAATCCTCTGGCTCACTTGGATTGACTACTCTACTTCTGACTCCCTGAAAGCGATGTTGACACCTCATAGATAATCCGGACACACCTCCTGACCCTGTTTTTCCGGTTTGTTGCACCGGGGTCTGCTCACCCCCTTCTAACCTACCTTTCCCCCTTTCTACATCTATGCCTTTCCCCTTCCTAATCTCCATATTCCTTCCCCCTTCTCCCGCTCCCTCTTTTTCTCTTTCTCCCCCCAATCCTATGTCTCCTTAACAGCTACCCAGATGTTTTCCTCCCCAACCCTTATAATTCATCTTGCAATACACAACGGTTTCAACTGCTACTTCCTGAAAGACAGTTGTGCTTGCATACCCCACTGGATTACATCCTAAAGTGTATTAGACAAGACCTACATTGTATTGTCTCTTGTACTGAACATCTGGTCATTACCTATGTTATGATGTTTTATCTTGTGTAACCTGGGGGACAGGTAGCAGGTACAAAGCTCTCTGGGATGAGCAGTCTTTCAGGCACAGACCCCAAATCCAGGGAAATAGTGACAAACAGTGCGGTGTTTATTTGTGATATATACAAGTCTATATACAGATGCTGTACAGTGTTCCAAAAAAAACAAATAGGAACAAAAATAGCCAAAACAAAACCTAGCCGTGTCTCGGCACTAACTAAACAATATTTACAGATCCTAACTACCAGGCTGAGCAAGCCTACAGCTTGTCAGCTTCCACATACCTTTTTGCTCTCCTACACAGAAGTTGTCTGAGTATCCCAGGCCAAGAGCAAAGGCTGTCTGCTCAGGTGAGCTTAAATTAGCCTGGGGGAGAGGACCAAGACCTGAACTGGACCATGGATCAGAGATCCCTGAACGTGTATGAGAGGAGCCTGGGAGATGTATAAACCCTGAACAGGACTTTTCCTGGCTCTCTCTGGGACGCTCTGCTACATATCCCCCCCTTGTTTCAACCCCAGGGTTGGAACACCTGTAGCCCAACAGGAGTGAACACGGGACAGGGCATCTACATTTCCCATCTCAACGCCTGGCCTGTGTTTTACAGTGAACGAGTAATCCTGTAGAGCCAAAAACCACCAGTTCACCCTTCTATTAGTCTCCTTCTTTTGGGCCATCCATTTCAGGGGAGCATGGTCAGTTATTAACTCAAACTGGTGTCCTAATAAATAGTACCTGAGTGCGTCAACAGCCCACTTTATGGCTAAACATTCCTTTTCAATGACTGCATACTTTTTCTCATGGTCATTGAGCTTTCTGCTTAGGTACACCACAGGGTGTTCTTCCCCATTGTGTACCTGTGACAGTACTGCCCCGATACCAACATCAGACGCATCTGTCTGAACCAAAAAATCTTTGGAGAAATCGGGGGAGTACAGTACTGGCTGTGCACAAAGAGCCTTCTTCAGGACTTGGAAAGATTCCTCTGCTACTGAGGACCATTTCACCATTACACAGTCTTTCCCTTTCGTAAGGTCTGTCAGTGGGGCAGCTATAGTTGCAAAATTTGGTATAAATCTTCGATAATACCCCGAAATGCCAAGAAAGGCCCTGACCTGCTTTTTGTTTGCAGGACGTGGCCACTCCTGGATGGCTTCTATTTTATTCACTTCAGGTTTTATGACACCACGGCCAATAGTGTAGCCCAAATACTTGGCTTCCTCTAGACCAATGGCACATTTTTTTGGATTCACCGTAAAATGTCGCGGGGGCATTTTGCAACCCAAAAGGCATTTTTTTGTATTGAGAGGAACCCTCCGGGGTCACAAATGCGGTCTTCTCTTTTGCGCTACCAGTCAGAGGTATTTGCCAATAACCTTTTGTCAAGTCCAAAGTGGTCAGATAGCGAGCCTTGCCAAGTTGGTCTATAAGTTCGTCCACTCTGGGCATTGGGTACGTGTCAAACTTTGTCACTGCATTAAGCTTCCTGAAGTCATTACAGAACCTCCAAGTGCCATCCGGTTTTGGGACCAACACGATGGGGCTAGACCAGTCACTATTGGATTCCTCAATGACATCTAGCTCCAACATTCTTTTAACCTTCTCGCTTATGTCCTTTCTCCTTGCTTCAGGAATTCGGTACGGTTTGAGCTTGACACGGACCCCTGGTTCAGTAACAATATCATGCTGAACTGCTGAAGTCATGCCAGGTAAAAGGGAAATTTCTCTCTATTTCTTATCAGGAATTCTCTAGTTTCCTGCTTTTGGGAATATGACAGGGTGTCTGGAATAGTGACCTCTGGGATCAGAAGGGACTCAGCACCCTTAGGCGTTACCGGGAGGGACCTCGCAGTTAATGCCAGTCTATCCTTTCAGGGCTTTAACAGGTTTATATGGTAAATCTGTTTGGGCTTCCTTTTCCCTGGTTGATATACCTTGTAATTGACCTCCCCAACTCTTTCAAATACTTGAAAGGGACCCTGCCACTTAGCCAGGAACTTGCTCCCAACAGTGGGAACTAACACCAGGACCCTGTCACCAGGTGAGAAAACACGGATTTGGGCTCCCCTGCTGTATATCCTCTTTTGGGCTGCTTGGGCCTGCAGTAAGTGTTCTTTTACCATCAGCATGATTGCTGCAATCCTGTCCTGCATTTGAGCGATATGCTCAATGACACATTTATGGGGTGTCTGCTCCCCCTCCCAAGTTTCTTTGGCTATGTCTAAGAGTCCCCGAGGGTGTCTCCCATAAAGCAACTCAAATGGAGAGTACCCCGTGGAGGACTGGGGAACCTCCCTGATGGCAAACATCAAGTATGGTATCAGGAAGTCCCAGTTTTTCCCATCCTTGTCAACCACCTTTTTTAACATGCTCTTTAATGTCTTATTGAAGCGTTCCACCAATCCATCCATTTGAGGATGGTACACCGAGGTTTGCATTTGCGACACCTTAAATAACTTGCACAGCTCTCTAGTTATTCGTGACATAAATGGGGTGCCCTAGTCTGTAAGGACTTCTTTAGGGATCCCAACACGACTGAACACCATAAACAGCTCTCTGGCAATGTTTTTAGCAGACGCGGTGCGTAAGGGAATGGCCTTGGGGTAACGGTTAGCATAATCCATGATTACAAGGATATGCTGATGACCTCGGCAGACTTGGGGAGTGGACCCACAAGGTCCATGACAATCCTCTCAAAGGGCACTTCAATAATGGGCAAAGGCACTAAAGGACTTCGGAAGTGTTGTAGTGGGGCTGACATCTGACACACAGGACAGGATTGACAATAATTCTCAATATCCTTCTGTATCCCGGGCCAATAAAACCTGCGCAACACCCTTTCAGTAGTTTTCTCGACCCCTAAATGACCTCCTAGCAAGTGCCCATGGGCAAGTTCCAACACCACCCGTCTGTATGGCTTGGGGACCACCAACTGTTCAACCACTTCATCATTTTTTTTACATACACGATACAGTAAATCCTCATTGCTGCTAAAATAAGGAAAACAGAGCCTGTCCCCTGATTCGACAGGTACATCATTAATCACCATTACATTTTCCCAGGCCCTGGCAAGGGTTGGGTCTTTTCTCTGCTCAGTACCAAAATTTTCCTTGTGTACAATAAGGTCAGCAAACTCCAACGTAGGCTGAGATTCAGCAGATGGCTGTCCAGCTCCACTGGTTGTGGGGACCTCCTCAGGCTCCTCCAGCTCTCATGCCATAACTGAGAAAGGAAAACCCGGGGAGCCCCGAGAAGAGTCCCCTGAACCCACATTGTCAGTAGAGGCCAGGAGTTCTGGCTCTGTCACTGAGTCAGCTACTGCGACCGGGTCGGGATGATCCCATAGTTCCCAAAACTTAGGGAAGTCCCTACCAACGATGGCCTCATGCACCAAGTGGGGCACAAGTCCAACCGCATGGGTCACCGTACCTAAGCCAGTTTTAAACTGAACAGTGGCTATAGGATACTCGCGGGTATCCCCATGTACACAGATCACAGCAACTTTTTTAGCATGCAAATTCACAGTTTCAACCATCTCAGCTGTAACCAAAGTCAATGGACTTCCAGAGTCCAGCAAGGCCGTAATAGGCTTATTATTAACAGTCATTTGGCACATGTGCTTTCCCATACTTGGTGCTGCAGCGCATGAACTAACAGCAAACAGACTGCCTTCTAATAGATAGATCACACTGCATTGGTTCATCTGTCAATGGACAGTTTGCTGCAACATGTCCTAGTTCTTGGCAACAAAAACACCTGATGTTTCCCCAGTTGGGTTTGCTGACAGGCAGTAGCTTCCCTTGTTTGGGACGCCAAACTTCAGCCCTGGCACCAAAAATCCTCCCCCCTATTTCCTTGCCATGCTTACCATCCACTTCCCCTGGAACAGTCTTACCGGTTGCCTGGGGAGACTGTGGCTTTGGGTGGAAAGTCTGTGCGGCTGTAGGAGTGGGGACCAGGCTCTCTGCAGCAAAGTACCTTTCAACGAGTTCCACGAGGTTGTCCGCTGAGTTGGGGTCTCCTTGACTCACCCCCTTCTGCAGGGGAACTGGTAGTGACCTCAGGAACTGGTCCATGACCAAACGCTCCACTATTTTTGGCCCAGACAGGGACTCTGGCTGTAGCCATTTCCTCACCAAGTGAATTAGGTCGAACATCTGCAATCTTGGGGGCCTCTCTTCTTGGAAGAACCAGCTATGGACCCGCTGTGCTCGAACTGCCAAGGTGACACCAAGTCGCGCCAGGATTTCCCGCTTGACCTTTTCATAGTCTCCTGCTTCTGCTGACTCCAAATCATAGTAGGCCTTCTGCGATTCTCCAGACAGCAAGGGGGCGACCAGTCCTGCCTACTGGGTTTTGGGCCAACCTTCCCTCTCAGCGGTCCGTTCAAACGTTAAGAGAAAGGCCTCTGGATCATCATCTGCAGTAGGGATGAGCCGAACACCCCCCGGTTCGGTTCGCACCAGAACCCGCGAACGGACCGAAAGTTCACACGAACGTTAGAACCCCATTGACGTCTATGGGACTCGAACGTTCGAAATCAAAAGTGCTCATTTTAAAGGCTAATTTGCATGGTATTGTCCTAAAAAGGGTTTGGGGACCCGGGTCCTACCCCAGGGGACATGTATCAATGCAAAAAAACTTTTAAAAACGGCCGTTTTTTCGGGAGCAGTGATTTTAATGATGCTTAAAGTAAAAAAAAAAAAGTGAAATATTCCTTTAAATATCGTACCTGGGGGGTGTCTATAGTATGCCTGTAAAGTGACGCGTGTTTCCCATGTTTAGAACAGTCCCTGCACCAAATGTCATTTTTAAAGGAAAAAATCTCATTTAAAACTGCTTGCGGGTTTAATGTCATGTCGGGTCATGGCAATATGGATGAAAATCAGTGAGACAAACGGCATGGGTACCCCCCAGTCCATTACCAGGCCCTTTGGGTCTTGTATGGATATTAAGGGGAACCCCGCACCCAAATTAAAATAAGGAAAGGTGTGGGGCCACCAGGCCCTATATACTCTGAACAGCAGTATACAGGTGGTGCAAACAAGACAGGGACTGTAGGTTTGTTGTTAAGTAGAATCTGTTTGTAATTTTGAACATTTTTAACGTGTTTAGCTTCAGCTAAAAAATCTTTTCTAAGCTTTTTGGAAAACATAGGGAAGGGTTATCACCCCTGTGACATTTGTTTTGCTGTCTTTCCTCCTCTTCAGAAGATTTCACCTCACTTTTTTGTCCCAATGAAAAATGTTTTTTGAAAATTTGGGTTTTTTTGTGGAACAAGGATTGGAAAGCATCAGTGGAAAGGAGAAATTGTTTTCCCATATTAACTCTTACAGGAGAGAATTTCCCTTCCTAGGGGTAGATTTCATCTCACTTCCTGTTGTCTCCTTCCGTTTGCAAGTAGGAGTCGTTTGTAAGTTAGATGTTTGAAAGTAGGGTCCTGCCCTATATACTCAGCAGAAATTTGGGCCTTAGGTGTTGCTGTGGCCACAACACTGTAAGCCCTCACAGGGCCCTGCTGTGAAATATTAGATCAAGAATTGTAATTACATGCCCCTGTTGAACAGGAGCTGAAAAATTAGGCCTTAGGCACTGGTGCTGGTGCCACAACACTGCAACCCCTCACAGACACTCTAGTTGGAACGCAGGAACGAGCCCTGCTGCAAAGTATTGCATCAAAAATTGTAATTACACGCCCCTGTTAGACAGGGGCAGAAAAATTGGGCCTTAGGCACTGGTGCTGGTGCCACAACACTGCAACCCCTCACAGACACTCTAGTTGGAATGCAGGAACGAGCCCTGCTGCAAAGTATTACATCAAAAATTGTAATTACACGCCCCTGTTAAACAGGGGCTGAAAAATTGTGCCTTAGGCACTGGTGGTGGCGCCCAGAACCAAAAATGTTCTTACAAGCTATCAGCGTGATGATTGAGGAGGAAGAGGATAATTGCTCAGGGATAGTCACTCAGCATCAGCATAGGCAGTCTTTGAAGGGATCTGAGATTTCAAAAAAAATTATTCGGTTACATCTGCATCAGGTGCTTGGTAGCTGGTGGTGATCCAAGACTGATTCATTTTTATGAATGTCAGCCGATCGACCGAGTCGGTGGACAGACGCACCCTGTGATCGGTTACCACGCCTCCAGCAGCACTGAATGTGCGTTCCGAAAGAACACTGGATGCAGGACAGGCCAGTAGCTCAATTGCATACTGTGCAAGCTCTGGCCAGTGATCCATCCTCAAGACCCAGTAACCCAGAGGATTTTCGGTGGGAAAGGTGTCCAAGTCTGATCTTGCCCCTAGGTATTCCTGCACCATGTAAAACAGACGCTGGCGATGGTTGCTGGAACCGATCATACCTTGGGGCTGCGGACCAAAAAATTGTCTGAACGCATCGGTCAGACGGCCACCTTCTCCACCGCTCCTTCTTTGACTGACCGAAGCCTCAGCAACACGTTGTCCAGAAACAGGAGTTTGTAACCTCCCAGTCTCTGGGAACGCGTTGCACAGACCTTTCTGCAAGGCCTCCCGAAGATGTTTCATCCTCTGCTCCCTCTGCGATGGCAAGATAAGGTCCGCAACCTTACCCTTGTAACGTGGATCAAGGAGGGTTGCCAGCCAGTATTGGTCCTTCTCCTTGATACCACGAATACGAGGATCCTTACGCAGGCTTTGCAGGATCAGGGAGGCCATGCAGCGTAGGTTTGCTGAGGCATTCGGTCCGGAGTCCTCTGGGTCACTAAGGACAACAACGTCCGCAGCCACCTCCTCCCAGCCACGTACAAGTCCATGTGTTCCTTGGGACTGATCCCTTAAAGACTGCTGCTGATGCTGAGTGCCAGGCTCCACCTCCATACTGACACAATCTTCCTCCTCCTCCTCCTCCTCCTCGTCCTCTTCCTGTGTGATCGGCGGGCACGCAGGGACACTGTCTGGATAAAGGGGGCCTTGAGAGCTAAGGAATTCCTCCTCTTCCTGCCTCTGTTCTGCCTCAAGTGCCCTGTCCATTATTCCACGCAGCGTGTGCTCCAACAGGTGGACAAGGGGGACAGTGTCACTGATGCATGCACTGTCAGTGCTCACCATCCTCGTGGCCTCCTCGAATGGTGACAGGACAGTGCATGCATCCCTGATCATGGCCCACTGGCGTGGGGAAAAAAAAACAAGCTCCCCTGACCCTGTCCTGGTGCCATAGTCGCACAGGTACTCATTGATGGCCCTCTGCTGCGTGTGCAGCCGCTGCAGCATGGCCAACGTTGAGTTCCACCTGGTGGGCATGTCACAGATTAGGCGGTTCTTGGGCAGGTTAAACTCCTTTTGGAGGTCCGTCAGCCGAGCACTGGCATTATATGACCGGCGGAAATGCACACAGACTTTCCTGGCCTGCCTCAGGACATCCTGTAAGCCCGGGTACCTGCCCAAGAACCGCTGCACCACCAAGTTAAGGACGTGAGCCAAACAGGGCACATGGGTCATTTGTCCCTGTCGGAGGGCAGAGAGGAGGTTGGTGCCATTGTCGCAAACCACCATTCCTGCCTTAAGTTGGCGTGGCGTCAACCACCTCTGAACCTGCCCCTGCAGAGCTGACAGAACCTCTGCCCCAGTGTGGCTCCTGTCCCCCAAGCACACCAGCTCAAGCACCGCATGGCATCTTTTGGCCTGCGTACTTGCGTAGCCCCTTGAACGCCTACGGAGCACCGCTGGTTCCGAGGAAGAGGCCATGGAGGAAGAAGAAGAGGAGGGGGTGGAGGAGAGAGGTGTGTCACAATCAGCATTTTGGAGGCGTGGTGGCGGAACAACCTCCAACACTACCGAACCTTGTCCTGCATCCTTCCCAGCTGCCAGCAGAGTCACCCAATGCGCCGTGAAACTTAGGTAACGTCCCTGTCCATGCCTGCTGGACCATGAGTCAACGGTAATATGCACCTTACCGCTGACCGCCCTGTCCAGCGAGGCATGGACATTGCCTTCCACATGCCGGTAGAGAGCCGGAATCGCCTTCCGTGAGAAAAAGTGGCGTTTGGGTACCTGCCACTGAGGAACCGCACATTCCACAAACTCACGGAAGGGGGCAGAGTCTACCAACTGAAAAGGCAGCAGTTGAAGTGCTAGCAATTTTGCCAAGCTAGCATTCAACCGCTGGGCATGTGGATGGTTGGGAGCAAACTTCTTTCGGCGGTGCAGCAGCTGGGGCAGGGAAATTTGCCTGGTACAATCTGACGTCGGTGTACCAAAAGCAGATTGCCCACAAGTACTTGGCTGTGACACACCTAATTCTACACCTTCATTCCTCTCACTGCAGGTCTCAGAGAGGACTGAAGGTCTAGTGGGGTTGGAAATCTCAGCTGATGAGGAGCAAGGAGAGATCCTCTTTGTTCTTTGGTGTGGGTCTTTTAGATACGCTTGCCAACGAACTGCATGGCAGGTCAACATATGTCTGGTCAAGCATGTGGTACCCAAGCGGGAGATGTTTTGGCCACGCGAGATACGCTTGAGACATATGTTGCAAATAGCAGCGGTGCGATCTGATGCACTCGTCTCAAAAAAGGCCCACACCAAAGAACTTTTTGAATAACGCGCAGAGACTGCAGCGCCCTGCACATGTGGAGCTTTGGGGTGTGATGCAGTCAATGTGCTGCCCTTAGGCTGGCCCCTGGAGGGCATCCTGCCTCGTTGGTGATGTGCCGCCTCCTCCTCCTCCTCCTCCTCCTCTCTCCTATCAGGCACCCACGTTGAGTCAGTGACCTCATCATCCCCTCCCTCCTCATCACTGGAGCAAACCTGGCAGTATGCTGCAGCAGGGGGAGCATGACTGCCAGATTGCTGTCCTTCTTGGGCACCCCCTCTGTCCGTGCTCATGTTACTGCCTTCATCGAGCTCAGTATCATCATCAGAGCCTTCCAAACGCTGGGCATCCTCCTGGAGCATGTACCCAACACTGTGGTCAAACAGTTCGAGGGAATCCTCATGAGGACATGGTGGAGCTAGGGAAGGAGTCACTGATGACATTGAGCTGAGGGAAGAGGCCGCTGCTTTGCCAGACAAAGCACCCTGGGCATGGGTGAGAGAGGATGAGGAGGATGAGGACGGCTTGGTCATCCACTCGACCAAGTCTTCCGCATGTTGCGGCTCAACACGGCCAGCTGCCGAAAAAAAGGCCAAGCGTGTCCCATGGCCACGTGCTGATGAGGATGCACCGTCTCCACGACCAGCACTAGACACAGAGCCTGCTTGCCCTCTCTTATTGGCTTGTGACTGTCTGCCTCTCCTTCTTGGCCTTCCAGACATACTAATGGCCTGTAGCTGCACTAAGCTGGGATAGAACACCTGTAATTTTCTTCAGGTAGCTTTATATACTGTAACCAGACAAGCCTGCCTGTCAGTAGGAAGATAACAGGAACGGATCTAGCTGAACACTGTGAGCAGGACGCACTGCACTAAATGTAAATAGCAGGAACGGATCTAGCTGAACACTGTGAGCAGGACGCACTGCACTAAATGTAAATAGCAGGAACGGATCTAGCTGAACACTGTGAGCAGGACGCACTGCACTAAATGTAAATAGTCTAGAAGATAACAGGAACGGATCTAGCTGAACACTGTGAGCAGGACGCACTGCACTAAATGTAAATAACAGGAACGGATCTAGCTGAACACTGTGAGCAGGACGCACTGCACTAAATGTAAATAGCAGGAATGGATCTAGCTGAACACTGTGAGCAGGACGCACTGCACTAAATGTAAATAGTCTAGAAGATAACAGGAACGGATCTAGCTGAACACTGTGAGCAGGACGCACTGCACTAAATGTAAATAACAGGAACGGACCTAGCTGAACACTGTGAGCAGGACGCACTGCACTAAATGTAAATAGCAGGAACGGATCTAGCTGAACACTGTGAGCAGGACGCACTGCACTAAATGTAAATAACAGGAACGGATCTAGCTGAACACTGTGAGCAGGACGCACTGCACTAAATGTAAATAGCAGGAATGGATCTAGCTGAACACTGTGAGCAGGACGCACTGCACTAAATGTAAATAGTCTAGAAGATAACAGGAACGGATCTAGCTGAACACTGTGAGCAGGACGCACTGCACTAAATGTAAATAGCAGGAACGGATCTAGCTGAACACTGTGAGCAGGACGCACTGCACTAAATGTAGATAACAGGAACGGATCTAGCTGAACACTGTGAGCAGGACGCACTGCACTAAATGTAAATAGCAGGAACGGATCTAGCTGAACACTGTGAGCAGGACGCACTGCACTAAATGTAAAATTGCAGGAACGGATCTAGCTGAACACTGTGAGCAGGACGCACTGCACTAAATGTAAATGGCAGGAACGGATCTAGCTGAACACTGTGAGCAGGACGCACTGCACTAAATGTAAATAGCAGGAACGGATCTAGCTGAACACTGTGAGCAGGACGCACTGCACTAAATGTAAATAGCAGGAACGGATCTAGCTGAACACTGTGAGCAGGACGCACTGCACTAAATGTAAATAGCAGGAACGGATCTAGCTGAACACTGTGAGCAGGACGCACTGCACTAAATGTAAATAGCAGGAACGGATCTAGCTGAACACTGTGAGCAGGACGCACTGCACTAAATGTAAATAACAGGAACGGATCTAGCTGAACACTGTGAGCAGGACGCACTGCACTAAATGTAAATAGCAGGAACGGATCTAGCTGAACACTGTGAGCAGGACGCACTGCACTAAATGTAAATAGTCTAGAAGATAACAGGAACGGATCTAGCTGAACACTGTGAGCAGGACGCACTGCACTAAATGTAAATAGCAGGAACGGATCTAGCGGAACACTGTGAGCAGGACGCACTGCACTAAATGTAAATAACAGGAACGGATCTAGCTGAACACTGTGAGCAGGACGCACTGCACTAAATGTAAATAGCAGGAACGGATCTAGCTGAACACTGTGAGCAGGACGCACTGCACTAAATGTAAATTGCAGGAACGGATCTAGCTGAACACTGTGAGCAGGACGCACTGCACTAAATGTAAATTGCAGGAACGGATCTAGCTGAACACTGTGAGCAGGACGCACTGCACTAAATGTAAATGGCAGGAACGGATCTAGCTGAACACTGTGAGCAGGACGCACTGCACTAAATGTAAATAGCAGGAACGGATCTAGCTGAACACTGTGAGCAGGACGCACTGCACTAAATGTAAATAGCAGGAACGGATCTAGCTGAACACTGTGAGCAGGACGCACTGCACTAAATGTAAATAGCAGGAACTGATCTAGCTGAACACTGTGAGCAGGACGCACTGCACTAAATCTAAATAGCAGGAATGGATCTAGCTGAACACTGTGAGCAGGACGCACTGCACTAAATGTAAATAGTCTAGATAGAAGATAACAGGAACGGATCTAGCTAAACTGAATACAGTGTATATATATATATGCAACACCTGGGATGCATATATATACACAATACACTGTAAGTGCAGCTAACTGACTGACTGTTCTGCCTAATCTATCTAACTCAAATCAAATGACACTGTCTCTCTCTCTCTCTATCTCTTAGCACACCGGAACACACACTACACAGGGCCGCCGTGCAGGCGGCCTTATATAGTGTGGGGCGTGTACTAAATCCCCTGAGCCATAATTGGACAAAGCCACCCTGGCTTTGGCCAATTACAGCTCTCTCTACTGACGGCGCTGTGATTGGCCAAGCATGCGGGTCATAGTGCATGCTTGGCCAATCATCAGCCAGCAATGCACTGCGATGCCGCAGTGAATTATGGGCCGTGACGCGCCACACGAATTTGGCGCGAACGGCCCATATCGTTCGCAATTCGGCGAACGACCGAACAGCCGATGTTCGAGTCGAACATGGGTTCGACTCGAACACGAAGCTCATCCCTAATCTGCAGTCATCTTAGAAAGAAAGCGACCCACATGGATGGCTGAGGGCTTGTCTCCAACAACATTAACTTTAGCAGGTGATCACTGTGCTAGCGTCTCCACAACCGCAGCCAAGGTTTTCCTATCCTCTTTTGCATCAGTGGCTAGCTGTTCAAACAGCCTCTGCGATAGCTCGTTTGTTTGTTGCTGTGCAGCATTGGATTGTTGCTGTGCAGCCTTGGATATCACCAATTGTTTTAGGATTTCCTCCATGTTTAGTCACTCTAGGTACTGGCCTTTTAAGTAGTAACTTACTACAGCTGGTCGCAGTCTCCACCATATGTAACCTGGGGACAGGTAGCAGGTACAAAGCTCCCTGGGATGAGCAGTCTTTCAGGCACAGACCCCAAATCCAGTGAAATAGTGACAAACAGTGCGGTGTTTATTTGTGATATATACAAGTCTATATACAGGTGCTGTACAGTGTTCCAAAAAAAACCAAATAGGAACAAAAATAGCCAAAACAAAACCTAGCCGTGTCTCGGCACTAACTAAACAATATTTACAGATCCTAACTACCAGGCTGAGCAAGCCTACAGCTTGTCAGCTTCCACATACCTTTTTGCTCTCCTACACAGAAGTTGAGAGGAGCCTGGGAGATGTATAAACTCCGAACAGGACTTTTCCTGGCTCTCTCTGGGATGCTCTGCTACACTTGTTAAACGCAATAAAAAACATATTTGACTCTAAATAGTGGACAATATTGTCAAAACCTGACTCAAAACTGACCATCCAGTGCAAGAAGTTCGAGAAGTTTTCAAAATAAGAGCACAACAGGGAACAACCCATTGGCAAACACATATCATAAAAGAAATATTTTTCAAAGAAAAAAACCCAAGGAACTATACGATCTGGGGGATACTGGATGCAATCTAAATGCAGACTTAATATCAGCCTTTGCCATTAGAACCCCCTGGCCAAAGGACCTGATTTTGACTATCGCCTCCTCAAACGAGGAATATGAAACCGAAGCAAAGGAATCATCAATCTCATCGTTAAGGGAGGACCCTTTCGGATATGACAGGTGATGGATGATTCTAAATGAATTTGGTTCCTTTTTAGGGACAACCCCTAAAGGCGAGATACACATGTTTTTGAAATGGGGAAATGGGAAAGGCCCCGCCATGCGGCCCTCTGAGATTTCTTTTTGCACTTTTTCCCTAACTACTTCTTGGAATTCAGCAGCTGACTTCAAATTGTCCACCACCAAGCAACCTATTTCTGAAAATGTACGCAGTAAAAACCCGTACATAAACCCCTCAATTAAGAACTGTGCCATCCTCCCATCTGGGTAAAGTTCCAACCATGGGACCATGTTTGTTATCCTCAGTGGTGTGAACGCTTTTGGCTTGAAAACTATCCCGCTGTTGCCCTGACTGACTGCTCCTTTTGAAGCATTTCAAAACTGAATGAAGACCCGAGCAAAAGGAACACTCGTGCCTATATTTACACAATGCACCCCACTTGCACTGGTTCTCATTAAACGCATAGCATACACCTTTCCTGTATGAGGAAACATTACTAATGGAATGCTGCTGTTTAGAAAAGGGGGGCTTCTGAGGAACAATCAAGTTCAGCAACGTCTTTCATTCCCCATTTTAGATTGGGATAAATGGACATTTTTTGCCTAAAAGACTCATCGTATTGATACCAACTATTCCCCCCAAAACTCCTGTAAGCTTCCAACACATTCTCCAAATGCTGGAACAACCCACCGCATTTCTCTGGATATTTTTGCCCTACGATGCTAAAAAAAATACAGTATGCCTGCAACCAATTATTAAATGACCTTGTAATGGGCCTGCGCCTATCCTCATCCCCTTTCTCTTCAGCTTTGCTATCCATTTTTATTAGAAATTCCTTAGAGGAAGGTAAAAGGGACAGCATTTCCAAAAATTCACCTTTCCATATTTTCTCTTTCACAGTTGCGGAAAGACGAAAGCCCATTGGGGATAAATCACAGGACAATGCCTCTTTAAAACAGATTTCCGGCACCACAGGGTTAACCATTACATGTGAAAGAGATTCAGCAACATACCAGAATACTGTACATTCCAAAAAATATAACAAGAGAAGGTATATTCAGTGAATCCGTTGACATTACCGAGGGACCCCCAGATGCCAAGGTGTTAACTGCCGCAGCTGCTGGAGACCATACGAAAGTAGGAGCAGCAACATTCCCATTAGATGACACACAAATTTTAGCTATATTAGGCAATGATGATAACAATGTGTTAAGCATATGCAACTCACCAGGAACTCCAGCCGGTGGCGCCAAGGCAGCATTGGGATTCTGCTGATGCTGACTTCCCATAGAGGAATCGGGAGGAGTGGCTACCCGTCCATCACAATCTTCGGGCACCTTGCGCCTCCCCATTCAGCTCCTCGGAGGGGGCAGATCACCTTTGGCTACTGGGGCAGGACCTGGTGTTCTGAAAGAGAGTCACTCACCCCGACCCTGCCTCTGTCGCTTCAGATGGGAGATGGAGAAAAGGCCCGCCTCCTTCTCTTGTCCCAGGAGCCGAGTCTTCCCCCAGCGCCGCTTGCTCTTTGTCCCACAGCGCCGATTGCGCCATGTACTATGGTGCCAACTGCGCCAATCTCTCCCTCACCAACTGCTCCATGCTCCACGGCTCTGCTCCTTTCATGCTCCTCCGCATTGTCTGCTGCCACCAACACTGGACCCACAGCATTTTCACGCTCCAGGGGCCGGCTGTGCTGTAGCCTAGTAGACTGCCGAGATTCCCCTGCTGATGCTGCCGCCGCTCTCCTCTGCCACCTGGCCAGCTTTGGAGTAGATACAGACGTGCCGATCTCCTCTGCGATAGCAAACTGCTGCGCTTCTCCTGTTGTTTCTTCCAGACAACTCCTCGGCCATTCCTCTCCACCGCTGGCTTCAACCTTCTCCAAAAGCTGCCTGAGGATCGTCTTCATGTCCTGAGGTAGGTGATGAACCTCTTCTTTACCAAACCTTCAGCTTGTCAGCAAAACTACTGGGACAGCGGGCCCTTCATATAATGAACCCCACTTCTTCCACTTTAATTGGCCAATTCCTACCTGCCCCAGGTGAGCAGGGAGGGCCAAACCTCCCTTGATTCCCTGCCTAATCTGACCATCCTAATCAGCCAACACCTGGGGGAAGGCAGAAGAAACCCCATGCAGGTGCCCCCAAATAATTGTGCACTCCTATTACATGAGGTCCCTTGGGGCAGATTACAGGCGTTTTCTGCTTTTTACATTGGTGACCTTTTGACCTGTACAGAAACGTGGCAAAAAAACGTGGTAATAGTTGTGCCAAAAATCGTAGTAAAAACACACAACTTGGAAATGCTCAGGTGTGAATGCAGCCGAACTGTCACATTCCCGACTGTCGTGTTTTATTCAAAGCCGTAATAAACCTAACACCAGAAATGTCATATATTGCAGCTCCATAGGTGTGCACCCTAAAGCTTAAACATTTGTGTGTTTTATATATACACACACATTTATATATATATATATAATGTGTGTGTGTATATATAAAACACACAAATCTTTGAGCTTTAGGGTTCACACCTATGGAGCTGCAATATATGACACTGGAATATTGCTGGTTTACACCAGATTTTGGAGAGAAAGGCACGCTGATTGCACAGGTGTGTGTTGGGCTATTTAGTTGTGACCTGGCTATGGCTCAGGGCCCCACCCGACAGACAGGAAGTCTGTGTATGGAGACAGATGGGCTCCCATTCCTCTGCAGGAGTCAGAGACTGCATGGGGTGCAGCCAGAGCATGCATGTCTGCAGGAGGCAGATATACTTTGTGACAGAGCAGCAAGGCGCTGATCAGGAGTAAGCTAGGAGAGAGCTTAACTCAAGGAAACTCTTTTGTTCTAAGGAGCAGACCTAAGGCCCAGGCTACAGGCCTGAAGCAGCCGTGTGGCAATAACATAAGCCAGGAAGCTGTGAGAGAGAGTGTCACCAGAGGTACAGTGTGGGTACCAAACAGGGACACGGTTACAGGATCAAGAGGACCGAGGTCAATGCCTGAACAGCAGTACTGACCAGAGAGCCAGGTGGCTCAGTATTTTTCATTTATTTCATTATTGCTTTGTGGAAGAAACCCCTGCGTGGGAATCCTGGATAAACTGCTTTTCTTTTACTTTAATAAACATGGGACAAAAAACAGTTAAACTGCATATCTGGCGTAGACTCAGCTCACTGGTAAGCTCTACACTGAAGCTAAATAAACCAAATACCACAAGTGGTGTTCGAATGCGGGCATAACGGAAGAGTTCCAGATCCTCGCATACCAAAAACAGTGAGTAGCAAGAAACTTTGTTTTGCAGCAACACTGAGGATCAGATAATGTGAACCAGTGGAGTCTGCATGTGAAAGTGTGCTGCTTGCCAGTCTTAAAGAGACAGTACACCAAATTTTCCTGTAATAAAAGGAACTGTGTTAAAAAGCATTGTGGGCCTGACTGCAGAGATGGGGTGGTCAAAACGCAAAAAAAGGAAGCAATGTTTGCTGAGATGAGAGACAGAACCCTGTGGCTGGAGGGGTTGTTACCGACAGAACAAGCCCCAGACTGGTGCAAGATGCACTTGGCCTCACTGGAGCAAAGGAAAAAGGAAAGCAAGCCATCACGTCTTAGTGCAAAGAGTGAGCAGATGGGTGCGGTTGCCCATGGCAACAAAGCAGAAATCTGTACAACTGACTTCATACAGCCTATGTTGCCTTCTGAACATGTTTAAGACTTTTTTGGCTGAATTTGCGATGATTGCTTCCTCCCAAGGGTGGCCCAGAATCCGCTGGGCTGAAGTGGTGCAGCCTTTTCTGATGCAAGAGTACAAAGAGGTGTACCGTGGGATGTGTTATAACCAAGATGACTACAATTACCTGGGAGCAATCCAATCTAGAGAGCGCTGGAAAAATTCAGCAGGGAGGATGTGGTCTCCCATAGCAACCAGAGAAAGTCTGTTTGCAGAAAGGAGGAGCTACAGCCGAGAAGTGGCTCAAATTCTGAGTGAAGAGGTTTGTGCAAAAGTGTCTGTTGTCACCCCTGGCAACCGTGAAGGAAATTTTGTTCAGCCTGCAGGGGGTGATGGAGAGCACAAGAAACCAATGGTTTCACGTTATGGCTGCTTGTGTGAAGCGGTCAGCCCAGAGAAGAGGGCACAGTATCCAGCATTCTGCAAGGGGTGTGACCATGTGTGTGGGTCTGCTGTTACCCCTGGCAACAGGAAACCTGTTTGGCCTGCAGGGGATGTTGTAAAATCCAAGAAGGATGCAATGTTGCCCCATGTCCATGTGGGGGCATTAGCTTGTGAGAGCAAAGCAAAGAAGAGACACCACCCTCAATTGAACCTTTCCACACCTGTCAACTGGAATGGTAAGACTGTTACAAATGTGAGAGAAGACGGGTCATGGGACTATTCCCTGTGAAGTGGGAGTAATGTTGGCCATACACTATACGAAAAATCATTCGTATAGACACTTCGTTCATTTTTCGGCAAGTTAATGGGCACAAATCGATAATCGTTTGTGACGTTTTTGTGGGAAAAAAACGAACTGGAAGTTTGGAAAATTTCTGCCGAACGTACGATAAATTGTAAGGTTAATGTGTTTCCCGTCCGAACTGTCTGCACTAGGTATATGTAAAAAAACGAACAAAAAATTATTTATTCATGTCCACTGAACAATTTATCGGTCATTACATGATGGCACGATCGTTTGCGGTCACGGTTGAACGTTCGTTTTTCGAAAATGTGTTTGGCCGATTTTTCGTATAGTGTATGGCCAGCATAAGTCCAGTGAGAAAATCTGCTTTCAGAGACTTGATGCAAATGAATACCCTGTCTAGTAGCAAAGCAGTTTGAAGCAGAACCTGCAGCAAGCTTGAGGACTGTTAAGGAATTGTCTCCATGCAATGCCCTTTGTAGCAGAGAGACAAGGGTTAAATCTAAACCTAATGATGTGGTGTGCACCAACAATTCTGAAAATTGTGATACATTTCCCTCTATGTTGGTGTTTAAAAGGGAAAATGGTTCTGTACAAAGGACAGGAGTGATTCAGCAGAGTGCTGAAGTATATATATCAGGGGTGGACCACTGAGAGATATGTGCCATTGCCCCTAGCAACCATGACAGGTGCAACAGGGTTGTCCCTGGAGACCTCCCAGGAGCTCATGGTGTCTGAGCTTTAGGTCTCCCAGTATGACCGTGTAGCCACCCCGGCGGGTGAGAGAGAGTCTTATAAAGCAAAAAGTGATATAATAAATATCCCACAGGCTCAAGCTGGTAATGAGCTGGGACAGCCTATGAGAGTCAGGAATAATAATGAGGAATGTATTTCTGAAAATGTTGATGAAGGTTTTCCCATGGCAACCACAGGCAGTGCCGCAGAGTTGTCCCTGGAAATCTCACGAGGACTCCCTGTGTTGGAGTCGGCAGGGCTCCAGGACAGCTCTGATACTGCTCAGGTGGAACACAATGGGAAAATAGCTCAAATGATAGAGCATGAATTATCACAATCTGATGTGGGTGACAGTGACTGGTGCAGGATGCCTGCTTTTATACCTCTGTCCACCAGTGGCATCTCCAGATTTCATATTTAGGGGGGGCACATGGGGGGACAGGGACAAAAGTAGGGGGGCAACTATAAAATGCAAATATATATATATATCTTGGGGCCCTTTACTACGACCCCACAATAGCCCTTTCACATGTTCTGCAGTGAGCTCCCTTCCTACTGTATTGGGCCCCCCAGGGTGGCAGAAAACAAGAGATATATGTCACCAGCATACCAAGAATATATAAGGGTCCAAAGCAGTGGGAGAACTATCAGGGTAGCAAAGGTTGTCTTCCCACCGGGCCCTGGTGTTCTGCCACTGTGGGGTTCCCCAGCCTCCTCTTGCTGTCCTGCCATTGCTATTGACAGTGCTGGTCTGGCATCTCTTGGAATGTACAGGCTGGTTCTCCTGTCCTAAGGATGGGAGAAATCAGTCTGTTTTTTCAGTAACTGAGAGTCCTGGTGGAGTCCTTCCTGCAACTCGCTCTTCTCCCTGCCAATGAGGATGCAGGGCAAGGAGCAGATTGGGCGGCCGTGGTTGCGTGAGCGCTCGCATTATGCAGTGTCAGTGAGCAGAGGGAGGGGGGAGGAATCACCCGCAGGAGCTAACTGGGGACTCTCTCCCTCTTAGACATTGATTTTTTGTAAAAAAAAAAAATATTGGGGGGGGGCACATGGTGGAGCACAGCATAATGTTGGGGGGGGGGGGTCAGGGCCCCCTCTGCCCCCCCTAGGGACGCCATTGCTGTCCACCTGTGTCTCCATGGGCAGAGGGAGCAGTACTACGGAGTGCTGGTGACTGGAGCACAGACAGGATAGACTGGGATAATCTCGCCATAAAGGTGTAGGAGTGGTGGAAAGAAATTTCTGAAGGTAATAGTAAGGTGGACACTATTGCTGATGTGACAAATGGAGAGGCTGCAGGGCCAGTAGACACAGGTGCGTTGGCTATTGCAGAAGTTAACCCTCTCTAGTTGGAAAAAGCAGAGGTTTTGTCCACAGCAAAAGAGATGAATGTTGAGTGTGAGGATGGTGGGATAATGGATAAAGACTTGGAAGGGCTCAGTGTTGCTGAAAATGAGAGGATGACACATGCGTTTTGCAGTGCTCATGGGGAGCCTCATGTCAGTTGCCTCTGAGGTGGAGGTGTCTTTGAGTGTCTCGGCCTCTCAAGCCTTAGCAAATGAGCCCCTTCACGTCGTTAGTAAGGGAAAAGTTCCTAGAGTTCTGTGTTTAGATGTGGCATGTCTAGAAATAACTGAGATGTTGTTGAAAATCTTTCCGCTGTACACCTTCATGTATCCACCTCAGATGGGCGACCCGGTTCTGCGTAGTACCAATCAGTGGAGACAGGTGGTACAGGCGATGTTAAGCAATGTTGATAAAAATTGGTTACTGCAATGTTGGTGAATTTTGTGGAAAGTGGTGTCACAGTTCTCGGTGAGAGTGCTTCCAGTGACAGTTATGTGTGTGTGTGGAAGGCGCTCAGGGGAACTGCTAGAGGAATCAGAAATGATAGACATAGTGGAAGTCTCTCCGTATGCTGGTGTGATGAGATGCATTCCTGCTGGTGCGGTCCGAGGTGCAGCTGAGCAGTGGTTGGTACATGGTGCATGTGCTGTCTCACCCGCTGGACCTCATGTAAAGAAAGGGCCCGGAACAGTCACAGCGGTAGTGGGAATTCAATCCATCACTCGCAGAGAGGTGCAGGTTGAGGTACCAATGGACACAGAAATGGTTAAAGAGATTGGTGTGGAAAAATGTGGCAAAAAACGTACATTGGTAGGACAGTCGCTATTGGAGTGTTAGACAACAGGGGGCGATGTGAGACTGCGGGAATGTCTCATAGGGAATAACTTTTTTTTTTTTTTTTTTTTTAAAACCCCACCTAATTCAGCTATGTAAGGTCCTGTCTATGTGGATATATGTGTTTTTTTTTTTTTTTTTTTTTTTTTTTTTTTCTCAGTACTGCTCAATCTGATGCACAGTTAATACTAGACCACATAAGACTTGATATCCCATCAGTAGCTTACTCCATGTAATGTTTGGTGCAATACTTTTTTCTTTGGATTCAAATGGACACTGCATGCGTTTTTGGCCTGCAGGCACGCTCTGCAGTTTTATTCATCAATGTTGCAGCATGGTTTTTAATTTTGGTTTAGTGTAGTGAGACGGACTGTGTTATTTAGATACATTGTTTATCTTACATATATTTGGAATTTTTTGTATATGTAAATATCCCCACCCCCCCTACCCTTAATAAAGCCTTTTTGCATTTTTGTACCATAAGCCGTAGTTGACCATTCCCCTTTTTTGCTTTCTGGGGACTCCCTTGTCTCCTCTTTCTGTTGTTGACATAGGGAATAACTGCCTGCCTGAAGATGGTCCCTCCATAGACACTGTCTTAGCAAACAAGGTGACAAGAAGTCCTGATGACAATGATAATATTGAGTTGAATAACCGCTTGTGGAACATTGCTATTGAGGTTAAACAGAAGAATGTGGTGTTGATCTCAGATGGTTTGGTTGCCAAGGGTAACCACACAGGGGTTAGTGAACCTGGGAAACGGATGTTGTAGGTCAGTGTTGCGTTAGATAGTGAGAGGGGTCAGTCCCTGAAAGGTTTCATGGAAGTGGGTCCCCAACAGTACCGGGAGAGTAGGTCTATGGAAAAAAAAAGAAAGGGAGGATCCCGTGGCCAGAAGGTATAGAGAGGTTAGTGGGAGTCCACGGTTCAGGAAGAAGTACTGGTGGAAGCACACCCGGAAGAAGATGTGGGTGGAGTGCACCTTTAGAAAAAAGGTTGGGCAGATTAGGACTCCTGCTGCTGATAGTTGGCACACAGGTGCCAAGGTGAAGTGCTGGTGGAAACATACCCAGAAAAAGAAATGGGTCTACGCAGCTAATGGCTGGCACAGAGGTGTCCCATTCATAGTGACGGGTTTATGTGTTCCTCCCTCCGGTACGAAACAAGGGGGAGGATATGTGGCCTTGGGACCCTGTGCTACCTGGAATGTTGCTGGTTTACACCAGATTTTGGAGAGAAAGGCACACTGATTCCACAGCTGTGTGTTGGGCTATTTAGTTGTGACCTGGTTATGGCTCAGGGCCCCACCCAATAGACAGGAAGTCTGTGCATGGGGGGTCAGGTGGACTCCCATTCCTCTGCAGGAGTCAGAGACTGCATGGGTTTTACAATTACAATTTTCTATGAGCCCTATTGGGGCTTTGGGGCTATATTACGCATCTAAACAGACCCCCTGATGTCTCACATTTGAGACAGAGAAAGGGACTGAGGACAGAGATTTCCCAGACCCTTTCTCTGCAGCCAAGCAGCAAGGGGAATCTGCTCAGAACAGTGTTATTAGGGTGTGCCCAGGCATACCTGGCACACCCTGTGCGCACACCTATGTGCAGCTCCAATCATTGGATGTGGCGGCTGCATTCCTTTTCTTTTTATGGCTTTTTTCCCCTCTGTTTTCCCCTGATCTAGCCAGTAACACCCCTCCTGTAAAATACTCTATCCGCACTAAGAACTGCATGTGAATCGCACCACATTACACCAAAGAAGTGCATGTACCTTTTTTGAGCCACACTGAACCACATCACATCCCATCCCATCCCACCACACTACATCCCATCCCATCCCATCACATCCCATCCCATCACATCCCATCCCATCACATCCCATCCCATCCCATCCCATCCCATCACATCCCATCACATCCCATCCCGCCCCATCACATCATATCCCACCACCCCACAGCATCGTTTTGTACAATGCAATCCAATGCAGGCAAAGGCAGTGTCTATGTGACCTGTGTTTGGGGTGTTGGTGACTTTGTATTGACACTCGCTGCAGATCTCATGGGTTGTGCTATTTGCATGCGGTGTGGGAAAAGCACACAGATCTCTGTGTTTCCCACACCACATAAGTGTGAACCTTTACTTAGAGTGCCACCACTCTGAATCGATAATCACAGGGGGCACCTTTGGACAGCAGCATTGTCAGTCTAGGGGGAGAGGAGTGTTAGGCCCCTTCCACATGAAGCAGATCTGTTTAGCGGAGTCCACCAGCTCAGCAGATAATCGATCCATTGATCTCCGCTGAGCCGGTGGATGACAGATCCGTCTCTGATCACTGAGCGGGGGAGGGGCCTGTCAGAGTGCCGCTGATTCCTATGGAGAGATCTGAGAAAATCGGACTCGGCACATATAGGGTAACAGGTTTTTATCAACCATTGAGAGATGTTGAAGCTCCATGTGGTGAAGGTATATTGTGCCCTGGTAGCCAGTGTATGTTCCTTTTATCTAATGGAGCTCCTGTGTGTAGTCACTGGCATTACCTGTGCAAGGTTCCCACCTCTCAGGGGAGACATCAGCCAGACGTATCTCCCCCATATCCAGCTCTGGGGTCCCCCATGTCCAGTAATGGAGAACCTCTCTGTAGGACTGCTAAGATTGAGACATCACCCCTACAAGGAAATGTTCACCCCATTGATGGGTCACCTGGCACCCTCTAGTCTGCCCAACAGACACCTTATTATACATAAGTGCCAACCTCCCGGGTACCTGCACCATATTCATTCAGTTATGTCAATACATGTCCCACATTAAAAACATGATTTCCTTCTTTCAATTCCTCCCTCCAACAAAAAAACCTATTTTCCATTTCTTGTTGTGAAGGATTGGATAGGTTCTATTCCTTCCCCGACCTCCAACCCATTACACTTGTATTCACAGTACTTTTACATTCATAAATGACAGGAGAGACTCCAGAAAATGTCTCACAAGTCTCATTGCTGGGCAAAGTCTTTCAGATTCAGCATTAGCACTAAATTGTCCATAAGAAAAAGAAACCTTCTATTACAAGTATTAATGTGAATCTTTTCCTGTGTCCCTTCTCTCCTGAATGTTTATCAGAAGAAATTTGCGGTGTGATATGACAGACAAACTGCCAACCAGATGAACATCTTTCATCTCTGTTCCAGAAACCTCTCCAATCTCCCTCCACCACAAATCCCTGTGCTGGCGCTTGTGAGCGCCCTCTGGTGGCCAAAAAAGAGAATGATGTACCTGTATGGGATTTCACCCAGGGGAGACATTCTGCCGCAAGTAGATCTGCAAGATCCGGTTGGGAACCGGTTAATGGGACAGCCGGTGATGGGGCAGTGACACAACAAGGTGAGGGATGTGGTGACAGCAGGTGAGTGGATGCCCGGTGAGCGCTGCCATGATGGATCTGAAATGACAGGCGCTCTTTAAATGTAAGGACTCATTCTTGCTGGAACTGATTCAATCATACAGTTTGTAGTGCACATAGATTTGCAAAACAATGAAATAAATGGGATAAAGGAATATTCCTGAACTTTGTATTATCTCGCGGTTACTGTGAAATTGTGTGAATGCATCAATGCAGTTGTAGTTCGGGGTCTATATTCATATATAACTTTAGTTATTGAATTACAAGAGACTTAGTAATGGTTTTATGGTGATTACTTTATATATAAATGTATGTTTCTGATCTCACAGATGGTCACTCACAGTTGGTCACTCACAGAGGGTCACTCACAGAGGGTCACTCTCAGAGGGTCACAAAGGGTCACTCAGAGGGTCACTCACAGATGGTCACAGAGGGTCACTCACAGAGGGTCACTCACAGAGGGTCACTCACAGAAGGTCACCCACAGATGGTCACTCACAGAGGGTCACCCACAGATGGTCACTCACAGATGGTCACTCACAGTTGGTCACTCACAGAGGGTCACTCACAGAGGGTCACTCACAAAGGGTCACTCAGAGGGTCACTCACAGAGGGTCACTCACAGAGGGTCACTCACAGAGGGTCACTCACAAAGGGTCACTCACAAAGGGTCACTCACAGATGGTCACTCACAGAAGGTCACTCACAGAGGGTCACTCACAGAGGGTCACTCACAGAGGGTCACTCACAGATGATCAATCACAGATGAACAATCACAGAGGGTCACTCACAGAGGGTCACTCACAAAGGGTCACTCACAAAGGGTCACTCAGAGGGTCACTCACAGAGGGTCACTCACAGAGGGTCACTCAGAGGGTCACTCACAGAGGGTCACTCACAGAGGGTCACTCACAGTTGGTCACCCACAGAGGGTCACTCACAGAGGGTCACTCACAAAGGGTCACTCAGAGGGTCACTCACAGAGGGTCACTCACAGAGGGTCACTCACAAAGGGTCACTCAGAGGGTCACTCACAGATGGTCACTCACAGAGGGTCACTCACAGAGGGTCACTCACAGTTGGTCACCCACAGAGGGTCACTCACAGAGGGTCACTCTCAGATGGTCACTCACGGATGGTCACTCACAGAGGGTCACTCACAGAGGGTCACTCACGGATGGTCACTCACAGATGGTCACTCACAGAGGGTCACATTGTCTCGGGACCATTATGGATAGTCTTTTGTTAGTACCGGATAAAACCAGCTTTTTCTCGCCTTTAGAAGGTCAGACCATAGAGAAGAGCGGCGGACCTCTCCCAGGACATGGATGTGAATGTTCCTGGGCTTTGAACAGACCATCAGCTTCCAGAACTTTCAGAAGTTGAGGGGTCCCCTGGAATTGAATATTCTGTATTTATCCCGTCTCATATCATCTGTAATACATCTTCAATCAAAGCCAAGTAAAACTTTGTATTCCATTCTTTGTGTTGTGTGTTTTAATCCTTTGCATTTACTGAGCACATATCTGGAAGGGTAAATATATGAATGAACCTATGAATAAATGGAACACAGAATTGAACCCCTTGTTACAGCAGTGCATGTTATCTCAGCTTGCAGAGCTTGGATTCATTGAATGAGTTTTCCACAAATGTAAATCTTGCAGAATATACAGCCTCGTGCTACATAACTAAGCCCCATTTCATGCTGAATAAACTAAATTCATAATGTATCTTAAAAAGAAAACTCATTTTAGATAGATTTCTACTCCAAAAGCATTTTATTAAAATAAATTTGATAAAAATACAAAAAAATCTGATTTATATTAAAAAAACAAATCCTTGATGTCTCCCCCCCCGGGCCCCCCAGTGATATAACAAGCATGTCTTACTACATATACAGACTGATTTCACTGTTGTGGATAAATTATCCACTTGTTGCTGACCGGCTCCCCCACATTTCCGTCATCGAGGTGCTTCATTACCACAAAACAACATACTAGAACGTCGGCCCATTAAAGAGCCATAGCGGGTGTAGGTGCGCGTGCACGGCGAGGGACCCCATGTGCATGGTTGGCGGGCGTGATCACCGCCGGGGCCACCCACGATCACGGGCACAAGAGCCAGAACGGGGATTTATGTAAAGAAACAAATCCCTGTCCTGATGGGAGAAGAGACACATCTGCTGTCTGTAGTAATTAGGAACAGCGATCTGTCTTCTCCTCCAGTCAGTCCCATCCCCCCAACAGTAAGAAACACTCATGAGGGAACACATTTAACCCCTTGATCGCCCCCTAGTGTTGCCCCCCTTCCCTGCCAGTGACATTTACACAGTAATCAGTGCCTTTTTATAGCACCGATCGCTGTATTAATGTCAGTGGTCCCCAAAAATGTTTCAAAAGTGTCCGATCTGTCCGCCGCAATGTCGCAGTACCGCTAAAAATCGCAGATCACCGCCATTACTAGTAAAAAAAAGCCATAAAAATGCCATAAATCTCACCCATAGATTATAGATGATATAACTTTTCCCCAAACCAATCAATATACGCTTATTGAGATTTTTTTTTTTACCAAAAATATGTAGAAAAATACATATCGGCCTAAACTGATGAAGAACTTTGATTTTTAAAAAACATTTTGGGGGATATTTATTATAGAAAAAGGTAAAAATATTGTTTTTTTCCAACATTGTCGCTTTTTTTTTGTTTATAGCGCAAATAATAAAAAAACTGCAGAGATGATGAAATACCACCAAAAAAACTCTATTTGTGGGGAAAAAGGACGTGAATTTTGCTTGGATACAGCGCCGCACGACCGCGCAAGTGTCAGTTAAAGCAACACAGTGCCGTATCGCAAATAATGGCCTGGTCATTAAGGGGGGTAAATGTTTGGGTCTGTGGTAATGATATATCAGACAAATAGTAGGACTGCCCTGTTCTATGACTTTTCTATGTCCTTTATCTCAGCAGCTCTGCCAGTCATATTCTACTCTATACAAGAGAACTTTCATAAGATGTGCCAAAAAGGAGAAATATGAGACATCATCTCAGAGCTTCTTCTGAATGAATATTCATTGTGAAGTGTTGATATTCAGAAAACCTCCTGATTGGACGGTAGATCTGAGGGGAGGATCTGAAATGAGGGGAAGCTCTGCTGACTTTATCATCCAATCATATGCAAGCAAAAATGCTGTTTATTTCCTTGCCTGTCCCCCTCAGATCTCCAGACATTGAACTTCCAAGTTTACTTGTAGTGTAAAGTGGATTTTCCTTTAGTAAATAACCCCCCCTGTATCCTGACAGTGGGCTCTCCCAATCAGAAGACAGTAAATATCACTCACAGCCATTGGTGGAAAGTGCTGATCGAATGCAGGATTTCCATCACGGCCAATCAATAGAAGGCGCTTGTTAGAGCAGCTTGTGATTGGACAGAAAGCAGAACAAACATCGCCAAACATCACCCACTTTGTGATTGGACGGTGGGGGCGGGGCCAGGTGGGTGTCACCCACTTTGTGATTGGACGGTGGGGGCGGGGCCAGGTGGGTGTAACCCACTTTGTGATTGGACGGTGGGGGCGGGGCCAGGTGGGTGTCGCCCACTTTGTGATTGGACAGTGGGGGTGGGGCCAGGTGGGTGTTGGCCACTTTGTGATTGGACAGTGGGGGTGGGGCCAGGTGGGTGTCACCCACTTTGTGATTGGACAGTGGGGGCGGGGCCAGGTGGGTGTCGCCCACTTTGTGATTGGACAGTGGTTGGTAAACTCTTATTTGATTGGTAGAAGATATTGCCGATCGAGTCTTAGTGACGGAGCATGTTGATCTGTTATTGGTTATCAGCGGTTCTGTTTGGTATTAACCACTTCAGCCCCGGAAGATTTACCCCCCTTAATGACCAGGCCATTTTTTTGTGATTCGGCGCTGCGTCGCTCTAACTGACAATTGCGCGGTCAAGCGTCATTCTACACAAACAAATCTCATCTTTTTTTTTTTTTTTTTTTTTTTCTATTTCAAAATATTTATTGGGTTTTTCAAAAAGTAAGTTGTACAGACAATGAATCATAAATGCACATTGGTCATATCACATACAGTTCGACCCCAGTGGGGTAGGTATTTCAAAAAGAAGAGGAATCACAAGCGAAACATAGACAATAAAAGAAAACAATAATAAGTGTGAGGGGTTAGGTTCCGGCCTGTGGTTTTAACAGATAATCCGAAAGAACAACACCGTTTACCATAAGAAAAGAGCTATAGAGAGGATAAATCTCTAGGCTTTCCATGGGGTAGTTGTAGGAGGCCAGAGGGATTCCGTCGGCACCCCAAAAGGGAACTCACTGTGACCGACGAAACCTCCAACAGCCCCCCCAACCGCCCAGTAAACATTGCTGAAAAGTGAATATCCAGCTAGTGAAACAACATCATATTATTTGAACCCCTTATAACAGGAACCAACAGGGATCAAAAGTGGCACTAAGACCATCAGACTGTCTGTGATTTGAAACTTTAAGACAAGTAAAAAGCGAGAAAGAACAGAGTGTGAAAAGGAGAGGGGAGGGGGAAGGCGAAAGAAGAGAGGAAAGGGAGCCAGCCCGCGGGGAGATGTCCCGCAACCCCGAAACATCCAGCTGAGTTATGGTTGCACGCCCGGAATCAGGGAGACCCCAATGAAACTTGCCCAGGGTTCCCAAGTAGCCTCAAATTGGTCTTTTGAGTTGTCGAGAATGCTAGCGAGCTTCTCTTGGGCCATGATCCAGGAAATTTTCCGGATCGTCGCCATAAGGGATACTTTGGGTTTCTTCCAGGCCTTGGCTATGGTGAGCTTAGCACCCAGGAAAATAAAATGGATAAGTTTGCAGGCAAGCTTCGGGACCCTGGGCCAATTGTCATTTAGGAGAGCAATCGATGGTATTTTCGGGATATGGGCCTTGGTAATTTTCTTTATCAGGAGGAAGATCTTATTCCAGAATGTCCTCAGTCTTGGGCACTCCCAGAATATATGGACCAGCGTACCCCTAAGTAAACATCCTCTAAAACAACTAGGGTCAGCCGAGGGGAACATTTTGGCTAATCTGTCAGGAGATAGATACCACCTGGTGAAAACCTTAAGACTAGACTCTATCATGGAAATATTCTTAATGCCCCTGTAAGCCCTGAGAAAGGTGATCCTCCATTTATCAAGGTCCCACTGCATAGATAGGTCTGACTCCCACGCTAGCATATATGGAGTCTTGGTTGACTGATTGGCGAGTGACTGATATATGACGGTGATGCCTCCCCTCTGCTCAGAAGACCTGCCGCACCAGAGTTCTTATGGCATGAATGAGTGGGGGGCCAATTTTGCCTCCCCGTTGTGGGCGAGGAAGTGACGAATTTGGTGAAATCTGAATCGCTCCGAGGTAGGCATCTCCAATTGGCTCACACAAAAGGCCAGGGTAATAGGGCCTAAACTCGTATAGAAGTGTCCGATCCGGTACAACCCCTTATCCAACCACCAACGGAATGCTTTGATGTCAAGACCTGGAATGAAGTCCGGGTTATTAAATATGTGAGCAAGTGGGTGGCAATTTGAGATCAAGCTCCGATTGTTTCTTAGAGAGTCCCATAATTTAAAGGATTGAGAAAGAGTTGGTGAGAGAATCGAGGGGCGTTTTCTAGGGGGGACCCACAGTAGGAAATCTAGGGTGTATGATGGTGCAGCCTGTCTCTCTATTTGGATCCAATCCGGTTTTTCTGTCTTCCCGTACACTATTGATAACTGGGCGAGTCTAGCAGCTTGATAGTACCAGAAGAGCTGAGGGAGACCTAAGCCCCCCTGTGATCTGGACAAGTATAAGGTATTTTGCTGGAGTCTGTGCCCCTTGTCTCCCCAGATAAACCTGATGATTTTCCTTTGGAATGCAGATAGATGATCTTTTACAATGCTTATCGGGAGGGCCCTGAAAAGGTAGAGGAGTCTAGGTAGTAAGGTCATTTTAACTGCATGAACTCTACCTAGCCAAGAGATACCTCCCTTTGGCCCAGTTGCCTAGGTCTGACTCCAGTTTGCGATATGTGTGAGGGAAGTTGGCCGAATAGAGTAGCTCTGTTTTCGCGGTGAGCCTGATCCCTAAATAGTCAATAAAAGTGTCGCTCCATCTAAACTCGAAGGCATTCTGGAGGGAGGTGACCACATGTGGTTTGAGGGAAATGTTCAGTGCGGATGATTTTGAGTAGTTTACCTGTAGGCCCGAACAAATCTCATCTTCTTTCTTCCCACAAATAGATTTCTTTTGCTGATATTCGATCTCTTTGGCGTTTTTTTATTTTTTGCGCTATAAACAAAAAGAGCGACAATTTTGAAAAAAGAAAAACAATATTTTTTTATTTTTTGCTAAAATAAATATCCCCAAAAAAATAATTTCTTCATCACAATATTTATTTTACATATTTTTGGTGAAAGAATTCACAATAAGCGTCTATTGATCGCTTTGTGTCTACAAAATAGAGGATCGATTTCTGGCATCTTTATTATTATTACTAGTAATGGCGGTGATCTGCGATTTTTAGTGGGACGGCGACATTGCGGCGGACGGAGACTTTTCTGAAGATTGGTATATAGAGGGTTCCATATAATGGGGGATCGATCGATAGTTGTGTGGAATATAAAGACCCCCCGGCCAGCCTGTGAATGACAAGGAGCACAAGGGGGACCCCCCATGTATTATGGGGTACAAGGCCTACAAACACACAGCACAGAAGAAAGGGGAGGGGCCTAGAAAAGCTCTCATCTTATTGGATTGGAGATTTCGGGGTCAGAGGGGACAACCTGCCGAGGGGGAAGATCCAGGAAGATCGACATTTACAAAGTATCTGGTGCTTCTCCTCCAATCACCTCCATCCCCAAAACCCCTCCCCCGAGTCCTGCCGGGTCTTTGTTGTGTGGATCTCGGAAGTGGCGGGGGAGGGGGAACTTCTCTTTATTAGTGATGATCCCAAACTTGTGTTCTCCAATCCTCACCCCTAGAGGGCGACGTACAGGAGTCCAAACAAGGCCACACCCTCTTATTATGGGATGTATGACATCATAATAGGGGGGAGGGGACATCTCCATCCATGGCCTGTGTGGGGGATGGGCAGGCCTTCTGTGTATGGCTGTGCAGGGGCTCCCAGTGTACATCCCCATGGAGGGAAACCCTGCAGGTGAGCCGTGCTTTTACCACCCCTCAACTGCTTCCTCTTTTATCTGCAGAGGCCGCAGCCGGGGGGGTAAACATGCCATGAATTCTACCCCCGCTCACTTCCACCAAACACCACCCATTCAAGTGAATAGGACTGCAACCCTGTGCAATGTATGAGGATGTGGGGTGCTAGTGTGGGGTCCAATCATCTCCTCCCCCGCCTGTCACATGACCTCTGAAGAGCGATCTGAATGTGGATCACTCATCAGAATGCAGAGCGATGTGAATGAGCCCTTAGGCTGCATTTATACCTGAGAACCGCGACTTTCATGTTTTATACAGAGATTGAGATTTGATGTTTTATTATCCAATAGAGAAAATTATCATCTGTTGTATCTTTTATTATCATTTCTGATCATTTCTTACTACGAGTGTCAGATTTATTATTATTATTAGTGTAGGGGGGTTAGAGATAAGGTGAGGATTATTTATTATTTATTTGTTAGGGTGTTAATACTACTACTACCCCTGCTCAAATTACTACTACTCCTACTCCTACTAATACTACCTATACTACTACTACTACTACCACTCATACTACTACTACTATTCATACAGCTACTACTACTACTCCTAATAATACTACCTATACTACTACTACTACTCATACAGCTACAACTACTAACCCTGCTCATATTACTACTACTCCTACTAATACTACCTATACTACTACTACCACTCATACTATTACTACTCATATAGCTACTACTACTACAACTACTCATCATACAGCTACTACTACTACTACTTATACTACTATTCCTACTAATACTACCTATACTACTACTCCTACTAATACTACTACTACTACCCCTGCTCATATTACTACTACTGCTATGAATACTACCTATACTATTACTACTCACACAGCTACTCCTACTACTACTATTACTACTTATACTACTACCCCTGTTCATATTACTACTACTCCTACTAATACTACCTATACTACTACTACTCATATAGCTACTACTAATACTACCACTACTCATACAGCTACTCCTACTACTATGTATACTACTAATCATACTAATACTACCTATACTGCTACTACCCCTGCTCATATTACTCCTACTCTTACTAATACTACCTATACTACTACTACTACTATTCATACAGCTACTACTACTACTCATACAGCTACTACTACTACTACTCATACAGCTACTACTACTATTTATACTACTACTCCTACTAATACTACCTATACTACCCCTGCTCATATTACTACTACTTCTACTAATACTACACCTGCTCATATTACTACTACTCCTACTAATACTAGCACTACCACTCATACTACTACTACTCATACAGCTACTACTACTAACCCTGCTCATATTACTACTACTCCTACTAATACCACCTATACTACTACTACCACTCATACTACTACTACTCATATAGCTACTACTACTACTACTTATACTACTACTACTACTACTACTACTCATACAGCTACTCCTACTTATACTACTATTCCTACTAATACTACCTATACTACTACTACCCCTGCTCATATTACTACTACTCCTACTAAAACTATCTATACTACTAAAAAATGAAGGTATGGCTAGACGGGTTACATCAGATGCAGCACCTCATCCCAAAATAACTTAGTAATTGATCAATAGTTACATAGTTACATAGTAGGTGAGGTTGAGAAAAGACACACGTCCATCAAGTCCAACCTATGTGTGTGATTAGGGAGAGCAGGGGATTATAGGGGTGCCAAAGAGAAAAGTATGAAGATAAGATAGTAGATGTAAAATTACAAAAAATACTTTATTTAGCACAATTCAATACATACAAGAAACGATAAAATAATTGGCTGCAATTAACATATATATTGTACATGACCACAATGCAGTAGGGTGGGCCAGGTAGAGACGGCCTTCAAAGCAAGAGCTCAGTTTCCTACATGTTTCGCCAAGACATTGGCTTCCTCAGGCAATGGCAAGAGCTTGTTGCAATATATAAGAATCTATGCATAGAGATCCAAAAACAACATATAAACAAACATATAAATAGACATTGGGATGTAGGCTGTTATGAACAATGGTATGTGTTGGAGTACATGGCTGGACTGATTCACAAAGGGAGGTGACCATGCAAAGCCCCAGGATCCCGAACATACCTGGAAACCAGACACCCAGGGGAGGCCCGGCGGGGAGCCCCCAGCCAAGGAAAGACCAGACTGCACCGTATCTATGTCTGCAGGGGGCACATAAAAGACCTGCCAATCAAATGTATTAAAGATTAAAAAATAATAATGACTATACAGGTTTGAAGTGTATGTAATATACACAGTATTTTTAGGACATGAGTGGGGCCACAGACCGCACGTAAATTAAATAGGGCATCAAAGCCTCAAAAAGACTCCGACTTTAAAAGCAGATTGATTGATAAGACGAAAGCGCCTGGACATGGATTGGGAGACAAGCTTGGAAGACTAGTGAAGATAATGGATAGTAATCTGAAAAAATGCATAAAATAAGGAAAGGTTGAAAATAAGCCATTTGACCTTAAAAAAGAGGTAGTGGCCACACTCCTATAAAGGGCTAAGAGGTAATGATAGAAAAAAGCTCACCAAATGGACTATTTATGGGGCATGTAGCTAAGGAAGATGGTTGCTCATATTACATATGAGAAATGATAGTTGGAAAGTAGTCAGTGGCAGAGGGTTGATGCGTCCTGAAAGAGGGTGAATAAGGGCAAAGTTAGGAATAAGGAGGGGGATGGTTTAAAAATGCTGAGGGGTGAAAAGCAGTTGAAAATGACCTTGCCAATGTGTACAGAGCTTGTGCAGGCGCTTGTCATGTCCAGCTGATTGAATGGACAGGCCGGCTTATATATCCCCCCCACACCTGATCGAAGATCAATCAGGTGTGCGGACGCTGAGATGAGGCGTCCGCGCATGCGCACTAGGCGGCATCCTGGAGCCTACAAGGTCCGAAATGCACCGCGGGCGCACGCTCGAATCACCTGGCCTCAGTGCGGCCAATGGGAAGGTGGGAGTCGCTGTCAGAGAGGTCCGATGATGCTGCCAAAACCCCATCAGCTGATGGATAATGGGAGGCAGGGTGGCGCGGGCGGTGCGCAGACGCCTGGGGCAGACAGAAATTGTACTGCCCTGGGCGTCCATACAGACAACAACAGTGCAAGCCCCGCCCACCACCGCGGGGGACCGATGCCCGACCCCCCCCAGGGATGAATGGGAAACAGGCACTGACGGGAATCCGGGGATGGGGCCCCCCCAGTTGAGAAACATGACATGGGGAGAGGCGCCGGGTGCGGGGAAATCTCCCCAAACATCCCAACGGCCCCCCGTGGGTCTGTAGGGGGCGGAAGGGATGTCCCTGCGCCTCAGCCCACGTGATCCAGCCACATAAACCATAAGGTGTATAGAGAATAACAGGGTCCCAGTGGGGACATAAAAGGACAAATGAAACAAAAATCTGAAAAAACTGATAAAGAATATAATAAACTGATATAAACCACAGGGCAGAGAGCAACAAAATATGTCAATTATACAGCATGAAGGAATTAGTGTGTTATACATCAATACTAAATGTCAATAAGAAGAGATACACAAGTCGTTGTTTGTTCTGTGGTAGAATGACTAAGACTGTGTAGGAAGGACACAATATCAGACCATGGCAGGAAAATGGGGTAAGTCAACACAGAAAGAGAGGAAGAAGAAAAAAAAAGGCAAAAAGGAGAAAAAGGGAAGGAGGGAAGGAAGAGGGTGAGAAAAGAACTAGAAATGACCTGAATAAGAAGGGAAGATATAGCAGCTCTGTTCATAGATAAGGATAATAGGACAGAAAGTGATAAGTGGAAGGATATCCAGACTCACAGGAAGGGTTTAAAGCTAATGTGTTCATTAAGCCCAGG